>NC_134534.1:138106562-139356562 GCF_050624435.1 Tenrec ecaudatus
ATGATTGCTGAGGACAGATGGGTGCATGGGCAAATGTGGTGAAGAAAGCTGATGGTGCCCGTTATCCAAAGATATAGCATCTAGGTTCTTAAAGGCTTGAAGGTAAACAAGCGGCCATTTAGCTCAGAAGCAACAAAGCCCACATGCAAGAAGCACAACAGCCTGTGTGATTATGAGGTGCCGAAGGGATCAGGTATCAGGCATTAAGAAACACACAATCATATCATTGTGAATGGGGGGAATGCAGACTGAGGACCCAAAGCCCATCGGTGGGCAACTGGACATCCCCTTAGAGAATGGTCGCGGGGAGGAGACGAGCCAAATCAGGGTTCAGTGTGGTGATGATGAGGCATACAACACTCCTCTGGTTCCTAAATGCTTCCTCCCTCCACTATCATGACCCCAGTTCTACCTTACAAACCCGACTAGACCAGAAGATGTACACTGGTGCAGATAGGAACTGGAAACCCAGGGACTCCAGGCAGATGAACCCCTAAGAACCAGTGGTGAGAGTAGCAATACCGGGAGGGTGGAGCAAAGGTGGGGTAGAAAGGGGGAGCTGATTGCAAGGATCTACATATAACCTCCTCTCTGGGGGGTGGACAGTAGAAAGATGGGTGAAGGGAGATGTCGGACAGTATAAGATATGACAAAATAATAATTTATAGATTGTCAGGGGTTCGTGAGGGAGGGAGAAGCGGGGAGGGAGGGGAAAATGAGGATCTGATGCTAGGGGCTCAAGTGGAGAGCACATGTTTTCTGAATGATGATGGCAGCAGGTGTACAGATGTGCTTGACACAATGGATGTGTGCATGGATTGTGATGGGTGTTGTATCAACCCCCAATAAAATGATTTTTTAAAGCACTATGGAAATATCTTAATAGTTTTTGACATGTATTATTTAATATTTTAAAACTCATAAGCTAGTTTTATATACCCTCTTATTAAAATATTAATTGTATGAAATTATAAAATGCCTTTTGGTATATCAGTGTTTTAATATTTAAAATGGCCATTAGGTTAGCAAACCAGTTGGTAGATGGTTCCAGTCCCGCCCTGACTGATCTTTTCGCTCTTTCCCGTCTCTTTAATGCCATGATTTCTTTATGTGTGATGTTCTCGATGGCATTCCACAGCCCATCAGGTCATTAGTGTTCAATGTGTTCAAGCTGTTCTTGAGATAGTCTCAAAGTTCAGGTAGTATATACTCGATTGTATTTTGGAAATATTATTTGTAAATTTTGAATGACACCAGAATCATCAAAAGAAGAAAAGAATTCACACTCACGGTACCCAAACAACTAGTCAATATTCATTCATTTCAAGATGCAGCATGTGAACAAGAACTAATGATGATGCCAAAGGAACATATTCAAGCTTCCGTTGAAGACATTAGTCAAAAAATAAAGCTACAGGAATTGATGGTATGCCAAATCAAATGTTTCAGCAAGCCATTGAAGTACTGGAAGCACTCACTCATTTACACCAAGAAATTTGAAAGTCAAGTACCTGGCCAACTGCCTGAAAGAGATCCATAGTTGGACTCATTTCCAAGGAAAAGTGGCCCAACAGAATACTCAAATTTCAGAATAACATCATCGATATCGCATGAAAGTAAAATTTCGCTGAAGATCATTCAACAATGGTTGCAGTAATACATTGACATCGAGTTGCCAGAAATTCAGGCCAGATTCATATTCAGGAGATACTGCTGATGTCAGATGAATCATGGCTGAAAGTAGAGAATACCTGAAATATGTTTACCTGTGTTTTATGGATTATGCAAAGGCATTTGACTATGTGGATCATAACAATGCATAACCTTGGAAAAATGGGAATTCCTGAGCATTTAGTATGTTCTTATGGAACCTATCCATGGATTAGGAGGCGATTGTGCCAAATGAATTCTTCAGCATTTAAAGTGAGGAGGGGAAAGGTGTGCATCAGGGTTGTATCGTCTCACCATATTTATTCAACCTGTATGCTGACCAAATAATCAGAGAAGCTGGACTATCTAAAGAAGAATGTAGCATCGGGATTGGAGGAAGGCTGATTAATAAACTGCAACATGCAGATGACACAATCTTGTTGCCTAAAGCAAGGACGACTTGAAGCACTGGCTGATGAACATCAAAGATTGCACCCTTCAGTCTGGATTACAAAATCCTGACAACTAGACCGATGATAAATGGAGAAAAGATTGATGTCAATGATTTCATCTTGTTTGAATCCACAGTCTATGTCCATGGAAGCAGCAATCGAGCGATCACATGACGCACTGCATTGGGCAAAAGACACAAGACCTCTTAATGTGTTGAAAAGCAAAGATGTTATTTTGAGGACTAAGGTGTGCCTGACCCAAGGCATAGTATTTTCAATCACCTCATACGCATGTGAAAATTGAGCATTTAATAACAAACCCTGAAGAAGAATGGATGCTTTTTATGGTGCTGGTGGAGAATGCTGAAAGTACTACAGACTGGGAAAAGAACAAACAAATCTCTCTTGGAAGAAGTACAGCTAGAATGCTCCTTAGAAGCAAAATATATATATATGTGAGACTGTAATTCATGTACTTTGGCCATGTCATCAGGAGAGTCCAGTCCCGAGAAAAGGACATGATGCTTGGCAACATTGAGAGAGAGCATAAAAGAGGAAGCTCCTGGGCGAGATGGGATGACACAGTGGCTGTTGTGGTGGGACGCGTCCAGAGCCATGTCGAGGATGACACTGTGCCAGGCAGTGTTTTGTCAGTTGTAATAAGGTCACTATGAGTCAGAACCACCTGGAAGGTACAGAAAAACAACATAAAGTACTCAAGGAGATGGCCTCCATCCAAATCCGCCTCTGGGAGCAACAAGCCACGGGATGCTTCACAGACAGGGCAGAATTCTTCTGGAGTAGTCTGACCTGTGGGACAGTCCATCTGGTTCTCAGATTATTCTCTTTGCTCTGTGTCAGATCGTCTTAATCAGCAGTTATGAGAAAATCCATGTGTTGATTATAGGGGCTAGGTATATATTAATTTCTGTTTAGATTTAATGCATGAATTTGGAGGAAGTTGAAAGCTTCTAAGGTCAGAAGAATGAAAGCATAATGCAACTAGGAAGGCGGGAAGAAACCAAACACCCTCCCGACTGACCAGGTGTGAGGTCCTTCTGTCCTCCGCCGGTCCTCAGGGCTACTCCAGACAGAAGTCACAAACAAAAGGCCAAGTCATGAACTAAAGACAGAAAAGTCCAAGTAGCTTCATAGCAATATATTTTTTTTAGGAATTCCTGCTCGTGTTTTATCTTACTTCTAAGCATACTGGGGCCACTTAATGGCACCGAAAAAGACATATATTTCTTTAAAAGATTCCATCTTTAACGTAAAAGCTATGCACAATTGGAATACAGATCAACACCAACTGTGGCTTGACACCCTGAGAGCCAAGTTTACTGGCGAATCCCAAACAGATGCACAAATCTGAGCAGAGTAGCCCTGGGCAGAGATGACGGTGGGATTGAGAGCTGGCAGGGTTGAAATCTGCCTTGGACGACAGAAGCATTTCTAATGACTCCTGGACATTAGTTAAGTGAGCTGTGTCTTTGCTACAGACTGGCAGGTAAATTAGACCCATTAAAGGATAATTTGGGAAATAATGGTGATGATAATGTTAATACAGTAATAACAGCACTCCAGTCTGACCTTGGCTGGGTTATGATTCCAGGCAGCTTCCTCCAAGCCCAACCCTTTAGCTTGCCCTGGTTTTCCACAGCTGATCACCAGAGCATCTGTATCCATTCACGGAGCTGAAAGGCAACCTCTTACCCCTGAACTCTGAGTAAATAAACATGACAGTAAGCCCTCCTATGAATGCCCACCCATGATTATTGTGAAGGCTTGGCAGTTCTAAAACTACAGACAGATTTAAAGGGCCTTTGCCATTTACTCGACAACCTCTGTTAAATAGGAAGACTTACTGGGGCCAATGGCTCTAAAACAATAAATACAAAAAGCACGGAGTCAAGCCCAAAGCCATACAAGACGGCCTGGCAGGTTGCAGAGCAAATCCAAACACGCCGCCTTCTCCAGACGCGAATGTAGAGAAAATCCACCGTGCACAGCTCAGCCCATCCTAACTCTTTCGAAACACTCTTGTGAGGCAACAATTCAATCTAGCTAATTTTCAGACGAATGCCTGCAATTGCTAGGTGGAAGCTGGAAACAAGAAATGATCTGTGGATGCAGATGGACAAACGGAGGCTTAGCTTGTGTTTCAGATGGGCAAACTCTGGGTCAGGAGTTGAGGAATATTTGGGGAAACAGTCATTTCGAGTGCTGGAAATACAAGGAAATACCGGCTGCCTCTGAGTAGGAGGAAAGCATAGCGCTCCCCCTTCATTATCTTCATTTCCTAGTCCTGAGTTCTTCATTTTTCCCTTTGCAAGACTTTTTAAAAATTGGGGGTTGCATTTTCAGATAACTGCTCGCTGTCATCTATTTCTCCTTGGTGAAGGGGGGAAAGAGTACAAAGCACAACCTCCACGGTTGTTCTTGCCAATAATTTCTGGATCCACTTGGGGCTGATCTCATTCTTAGCTTCCTCCAGCACCCATCAAAATAATGGATGGTGTAACTTCTCCCTAGTCGTGCCGGGATGAATAGGAACCTGCTGTGTTGGGGATTTGGGGTTTCTCTCTGATTAATAAGTTTTCCTGAATCACAGCCCCTTCACTGTTTTCTTTAGATTGGGGAGAGGAACCCATGGAGCGGAGGTGGAGGGGTGCGGGTGGGAGGGTCTGAGAGGACCCAAATCCGTTGGCCATCAAGTCAAATCACACTCATGGTGACCCCAAGAGGCTTCCCGCTGGATTGTGCTCTGCAGCGTTTCTCAAGGCTGGGTATTCAGAAAGCGGTTATCACTCCTCTTTCTGCGCCCCCTCCGAGTGGACTCAAACCTCCAACCTTCCCATTAGCAGCCGAGCACGGGAACCATTGGCACCGTGCCAAAACCCATCTGCGGCGAAGGAGGGAGTGTTTCCTATCACACGAAGAGTTGCTGTCCTTTACTCTCATCTGGCGGTTTCCTCAGATGGACAGTGTTGGGGAAGACCGGTGACGCGGCTGTTAAGACAATGTGCTTGGAGTCAGAATGGCCCAGATCTCTTGCTCGGTCAAGAGGGAAAACCACTTGACCTCCGCTCAGCCTCCCTGCCTTCACTAGGAAGTGGAAGTAATATCACTGCCTGTCTCACAGAGGTAGTGCGGGACCTACGTCTGAGTTCAGGGGAGCTGTGACCCAAGTGCCTGCTACCTGTGGACTCACCTTGATGAATGCTGCCAGTTCAGGCAGGATCCCTGGGGATCCACCAATGAACCCTCAACCAGCTATGGTTACCAGAAATGCAGAGAAGAGCCACGAGGGGGTTCCACCAGGAAGAGGTGCCATGTTTAGGTTTTAACCCAGGCCCAAGCATGAGTGCATGTGACGCATGCTGATGAAAAGGGTGCCGATCTCTGAGAGTGATTACAGCCTCATGGTCAGGGTTTCAAGAGGCAATACATGTGATAAGCCTTTGACAAGTCATGCTTTCGTCCCCTCTAGATGGTCAAGCAGGCCCACTAGAGCTCCCTGGCTCTCAGTCTGGTCCAGGGACCACCAGCAGCAGCAGCTAGGTATGAAAATTTGACAGAAATGCAAAGTTGGAGGCTCTACTCTCAAACTAATATAGCCCAAAAGCACAGGTGTGGAGCCCAGCAGTGTGTGGAGCCCAGCAAGCCCTCCAATGAATGTGATGCACATTAAAGTCGGGGAACCACTGCTACAGCTCCCCTAGCTTCCCCTCCTGGGGGGCCCCTCTCGTTCACACTAGCTTCCCCTTATGGGGGGCCCTCTCGTTGACACTCTCAAAAAACCAAAGCCCCACTCTTCTAATTGGCCAGTTGATGAGATGAAGTCCACCCATCCTCAGGAGGAAGTTGTTAGGGTATGAGTAAGTGGGGTGTGTGTGTGCGTGTGTGTAAGGTCTATAAGCTACAAGCTATTAGTCCTCCAAGGGGTGATAAGACTAATCAATCCTCTTACTTCGAAAGGCCTTCTAGAAACAAGTGCCCTTGGTGAGACTTCATCTCACATACTAGGGTCCTGCTATCAGGGGAGATCAGTACTGGAGAAGGACATCCTGCTTGGTCAAGTGGGGGGCAGGCAAAAGAAAGGAAGACGCTCAATGAGGCAGATTGTCACAGTGGCTGCAACAATGGGCTCAAACATGAAGAGCAATTGAGAGGATGGCCTCGGGCCAGTGGTGTTTTATTCTGTTTGCCATGCATTGAAACAACTTAAAGGTACCTTACCACAACAACATTTTACCTGTCTGGGTTCTGATATCCATTGCTAGGGCTACACAGAACTCATGCACAAGATTCATGTTTAAAAGCTTTATTAAGAGAGTTAACACACACAGAGAAAGAAAGTTCACAAGTTGCAATGCCACTGAGAAATGCTCAGGGTTGAGTTGTTTATCTGGACATGTTTACAAAGTTCTACTAATGAATGGCCAATGGGCAGACCACACCCCTCCATCAGAAACATTCCGTTCAACCTCTGTGAACCAGCTCCCTGAATTCAGCACTCACAGGCAGCCCGCTGCATACCCAGCTTCCTGCACAAAAGCACCCAGCTTCACTTACTCCATCAGGTAGAAAGCCCGTTACTGTTCCAAGTCTGCCTCCTGGTTCTACTGCGGAACCACTGGTGGTACAGTGTTCTTCTGGATCCAGGACGTTCCCTGCACAGGAATCTCAGGTCCAGAAGCTGTGCTCCACACCTGGCTCTTGCTGGCGATGAGATTTCTCCTCCTGCTCCTCAGAGGGCTCATTTTATACACAGCAAAATGGCACTCCAGGGAATCCTGTTCAAAATTACTCACAGGCGAATCCAATAAGTATCTCTCCCCCACCTTCTTACCCGACCCATGCAGGAAAAGATGGTTTGGTGGGAGTTAGAGACTTCGGCTAGGAGAGCCACCTTAAATCATTCACTGCCCCTGTAGGGGCTTCCTATGGTACCCTATCCTTCAGGAAGTTCAGGATCAGTAAATAGTAAGGAGTCCTCTCCTGGGCCAAGTCTCTCTAGCTGCCTCATCCCTTGGCTTCTGATTCACAACCCGGGAGTCTGAGTGCTGCTCCTGCTCTGTCGCATAGTCTGTCTCTCTGTCTGTCTGTCTGTCTGTCTGTCTGTCTGTCTGTCTCTCTCTCTCTCTCTCTCTCTCTCTCTCTCTCTCTCTCTCTCTCTCTCTCTCTCTCTCTCTCTCTCTCTCTGTCAGCCTCCATCGTTTCTCACAGATCTGGAGTGTGCCCTCCTGGTGTCTCCACTTCCTCTGCTGCTTCCGACCTGGCTCATCATTACAGCCAAGCGGGGCAACAATGAAAACAGACCAATCCCCGTTATTAGGGTTGCACGGGTCCTATGTGCATAGCCCCACTCAATCACTGGTGGGAATTACAGTGACCTGGTCAGAAGGGCCACATTAGGAGAGTTCTGTGGACCATAGTAAGCAACACAGATCAGCCAGTTAGAATAGGCATTGCTCCAACCCCAAGGTTCAGCAGTTTAAGCAGTTGGGGTTTTGTTAGGGCACAGAGGGGCTTTACATACAGGCATGTGGGGTTATTGTGCTCCCGGGGGGATTGATCACCTGATGACAGACAAGCTGACATCAAACCCACTGCCATCAAGGAAGGGTGACTCTGAAGGTCAGAGTAAAAGTGCCCACAGGGTTTCCTGGCTGGTCATCTTTTCAGGAGCAGCCACCACACCTTTCTCCTTCGGACCCATTGCGAACTTCAACTTGCCAATCTTCTGGTTAGCAGCCAAGCCCTTAGCCACTTTCACTCCAGGGCTCCTTCCAAATAATTGTATTTCTCCAATTTTAAGACATGCTTTCATTTTTCCTTTTGAACTTTTCAGAACATTTTTACATTTCTGAAATCTTAGGATCATTATCTATATTTAATATAAGATTTAACCCCCACACCCACAAAGCTGCTGGTTATATAAATGATGTATCTTACAATTCAGTGTTTTATTATCAAGGCAGTGTCCCAGGTTGAATGCTCTTCTCTCTAATTCTCTCTTCTCTTTTTAATGACACTTTATACTTCTCACTGCAACATAATTGCTTGCTTGCTTCTTTTGCATCAACTATGAGTTCCTTAAGGAAAACCAAGACTTAACAGTGGCCAAACCCCACGTTCTATCAGAGTCGACCTGAGCTCAACAGGATGTTCCATGGCCTATCTTTTATGGAGACAGGTGACTCAGCTATAGCAGCTGAGCACATTAGTAGTTTGCACAAGCCAGGAACTCCCCTTAAGGACAAAGACGGTTTTATCATCTTGGTGTATTTCCTGCCCTGTGCAGCAACCGAATAGAATCTGGCACACAGCACACACACACACACACACACACACACACACACACACACACACTCACCCTAAGCTGTTGCCATGAAGTCAATCCCTACTCTTAGCAACCCTATGGGACATAAGAGAACTGCTCCATCAGCCTTTGTTCTTTATAAAGGAGCTGTGGTGGCACTGTTGGGTAAGTATTGGACTGCTAACCAAAAAGTCATTGGTTCAAACCCATCAACTTCTCCTCTAGAGAAGGTTAAGTCTTTCTGTTATACTCCAGGTTTATAGCCTTGGAAACTCTATATTGAGTTGGAATCCACTCAGCAGCAGTGTCTTTAATTGTTGCTGGTTTTTTTTAGTCTTTACAAATGTAGACTGACAAATCTTTGTCTCAGAGAAACACCTAGCTGGTGGACTCGAGCTGCCAAGCTTTGAATTAGCGTCAACTGAACGTGAACCCTTGGTGACACAATGGTTATGCATTGGGCTATTAACTGCAAGGTCAGCAGATCAAAACCACCAGCCACTTTGAGAGAGAAAGATGAGGCTGTCTCTTCCTGTAAAGATAACACTCTCAGAAACCCAACAAGGCAGTTCTACTCTGTCCTACTGCATTGATATGAGTTGGAATTGAGTTGATGGCAATGAGTTTGGTTTGAATTTGGTGCTTCACCTCTGGGCTACCACAGTTCTTTTTACAAACACTGCTGCTTACTTGCCCGTCTTTGTCCCTCGGAGCGGCTGGTAGGTTTGAACGGCTGACGTTGTAGTTAGCAACCCAAAGCATACTCACTATGCTGCCACGGCTCCTTCTAGTACACCGTAGGTTCCAACGGCTGGTTTGGGATTTTTTTAAGCATAAATGAACAAGCCTATAAGTTAATGAACAATTTCATAAGCACAATTCAAAGGTATCCAAAGACCTTTCCCTCCAAAGTCGACATTTCATTTGTCTCTGTAATCTGTGCTAAATCTGTAATACCTAAAATGTTTCTGAGCGCTCGCCCTGTACCAGGCTCTGTGCTGAGAGCTTTTTATGCAACATTTCCTCTAACTTTCCAAAGAGCCCTCAGTGGAGAACATCCTGCTCTTCATGTCCAAGCAGAGACACTCTTCCTCAGCATTACCTGCCCAAATTAGCCAGTCTGGACGTCAGAACGTCATTTTTCAACCGGGTCTGTCTCACCCCACATCCTGTCCATATTTCAAATATGCCTAGTTTATGCCCCCAAATCTGACACGAAGCACTAAGTCCTTTGGAATGTCAAGTTGGTGCGCCCTTCTCATCCCTTGACAGTGATGCCTGGATGTACTGCTGAGTCAGGTTCGGGAAATTGAGACATGAATTACCTCCAGGTTACCTCCATGGTACCAAGCCCAGCTCAGGAAAACATACCTAGGCTAAAAGCAGTTTGCAGATTTCCCTCCTCAGCTGGGGAATTTCTTTTATCCTGTTTCAAGTGGATGAGGTTTATCTTCACATTTCAACTTTGAATGAGAGTCACATTCTTGCTAAATCAGACACTTCCCCCACCCCCTTGGAAAAAATAACAAGACACCCTAATGAGATGATAGTGTAAAATATTTAGCCTAAATCAAATGTAGAGGGGAAGTCCCACCAGATATGTAGAATGCATGTGAAATCAGGTTACCTGAAACAAAGTGTAGGAACGTCTAGCTATTCCTCACTGTTTGTTTTCTCCTTCCTTTGTATATAGTAAGAGACTCCATATGTGTTTATTTATTTTAGCTAGGTTCGATACCTGGCCATCGCAAACTGAGACTGTCTGTTTCAGGCTCCCTTGCGGATAGTCTGGGGCAGGTGTATAATATGTAGCCAACAATCTTAAGTAGAAGTATCATGTGACCGCTCTAAGAAACCTCCTTAAATGTGCTGCTGCCATGGACTTTGGGCCTCTACTTACATCTTACCTCAGTACAAGAACGGTGTGTTCTAATAATGTGGCATTCTGTGATGGTCACCTTCCTGGACATGATCGTTGAAGACCAAAGATGTGCATAAGCAAAGGTGATGAAGAAAGCTATTGAGGTGCCCAGCTATTAAAAGATAAAGTGCCTGGGATCTTAAAGGATGGTAGTTAAACAAGCGGTCATCCAGCAGAGAAACAACAAAGCCCATATGGGAGAAGCACACCAGGCTGTGTAATCATGAGGTGTCAATGGGAAAAGGTATCAGAAGTTCAAAACCAAGCAACCAAATATGTACGAAAAGGTGGGGATTTAGTGGAGACCCAAAACCCACCTGCAAGTTAAAGTCCTTCTAAGAAGGGCCACATGGAAGGAATGATAAATCCAGGATGTCGTATAGCACTGATGAAACACATCACTATACTCTAGTTCTTTAATATTTCCTCCCCTTATTATGATGATTTTTAGTTTCACCCCATTAATGATGCTAGACTTGCTATGGTCATTTGTATAATTAAGTAAGATTGTTCAATACATGAAAGCCAAGATAGATAACCCTTCAGAAACAGTAGCAGGAGTAAGGATTCCCTGAGGGTGCAGGAAGAATGGAAGGAGGGAGGGGAAGGAGGAACTTGTAACAATGATGACTGTATAACCCCACTCCAGGTGAATGAATAACAGAATTGTAGGTGAATGGGTACACTGGATGGTGTGTACATATATCACAAAATAAATAAAATAAATAATAATGTATAATATAATAGTAAGGGTCCCGGGGGGGTGGCAGGGTGGGGGAGAGGGGATAGAGGGGAGCTGATATCAAAGAGTGCAAGAAGAAAGAAAATGTTTTGAAAATGATGGTGGCAGCAATTGTACAATTATGCTTGCTCTAATTGATCTATGGATTGTTATAATAACTGTGAGATCTCCCAGTAAAATGATTTTTTACAAATGTACAGCCTCTGAAACCCCACCTATGAAGGGGCACCATGAGCCAAAATTAACTTATTGGCAGTGGCTTTATATTTTGATTTAATGATATAGGAAGTAATATTCAAACTCTTAAAACTCCAATCAACAAAATGTGAGGAAGTGGGGGATGCTTAAGTTTATAGAAAACTAAAAGTATTAAAGAGCGTGTACCTAGTGTATTTCGTATAATACCTACGTAGCACCTGGAAAACGTGTTTTAAATGGTTGTAGTACTTTATTACCGCAGGGAAATCAAAGATCGCAAGCCATCTAAGGAGATGGTGGGAAAAGTGTAGAAACGTTTGGAAGATCCTTGCACGAGGCTTAGCAAATATTTCATCTGTACTCTTATTAATAGCTTGGACCAAATAAACTCTTTACAAAATATTTTAAAAAGAAAAAAAGTGCTGCTGTCAAGCTCCCTTGGTACCATCTTCTCTCTCACTAGCTGGAATTTGACTGTCTGGCTACGGGGAAAGCAACCCTCCTGCTTCCTCAGGTGGCTGGAGGAGTGGAAAACACGCAGCGTGAACTAACGAGATGCAAGAAGCTTTGGTTCCTAAGGGCTTCCTTCATAAGAACCCACACTACCTGCCTCCATATTTTGACATGAGAAATCGATTTCCATCTTGTAGAAGCTACTGTTTAAGGCAGACTGAAATTCTAACTGCCACGCATGCCAAAAAACATTCAGCGAGACCCCGACAGTGCGATAGTAGTGATGACAGTTCGCCTACAGATATGATTGTCTGTCTTTCCACCTACATAGAGACCAAGTCTTAAAAAGAGAGACAGTTATCTTTTCATTAAGTTCTAGATATTTTACACGACTACTACTTGGAATTATGATCATTGGTAGTTCGTTCTTTAGGACTTAGGGGTTATTTAGAATGTTTGGAGAGATAAATGAGGGAAACACCAAAACAAACGATTTGCAAAACAAAATAAAATAGATGGTTTAGGCGCTGAATAAAGGGCCATGAGCGCCCTGGTAGCTTAGTGGTTACACATTGGGCTGCAATCTGCAAGGTGTGAAGTTCAAAACCACCAGCCTCTCCGTGGGAGAAAGATGGGGCTTTCTCCTCCTATAAACAGTTACAGTCTTGGAAATTCACCCAGCCACTTCTACCCTATCCTATAGAGTTGCTATGAGTTGGCATCAATTCTATGCCAGTGAGGAAAGCGAAAATCATCTCAGAACTAAAGCTAATTAACAAACACAAAATCATCAAATGGTCAAATGAGATTTAGAATTTGGGAGCAAGCTTGGGGTTGGTCCTTTGAAATTGATCTAGAACTAACATTTGAGATGGAAGAGCCAATCCTGTCCCTCACAACAATTTAAAAATTATTCAAAAGCCATAATTATCTTTTTATAAAAAGTGAGATCACCATTTATCTGAATAATAACCTTTAAATGAGACTGCTACCATTTAATTTCACTTTCAATTTTACTTAACAGCCACATATGGCTCTAGAGCCGCAATTTGCCTACCCCTGGTCTAGAGCAATACAATTGTCTAACATAAGAAGAAAGCAAGGTGAGGGACTAGTAAGATGGTTCTTCCTCACCTACCCCACTCATTAGCTATGAAATCAGTTTACAACGATCTTGTAAAAATGCAAATGTTAATTCAGATGACTTGGAATGGGCCCCAAATACTCTGCCTTTCTAACAATTTCCATATGGGATTGGTTCTGATGGGCCATCCATCGCCTACACTTTGGGTAGCAAAATTCTATATACAACGGCCAACAACAAGCTAAACCACCCAGTTTGAAAATGGGCAAAGGATCTGCACAGAGAGGCATGAGCAGATAGCCAATCTCATTAGTCATCCGAGAAATGCTAATCAAAATTTCAATGAACTGCCACTTCACACCCATTAGCCACTGTTACGTAGTCAATTCCTAGCCATAGCAATCCTGTCGGACAGAAGAGAATTTCCCCATCGGCTTTTGAGGCTGTAAATCTTTATAGGAGCAGCCTCATTTGTCTCTACACGGCAGCTGGTGAGTTTGAACCACTGGCCTTTCCCACCGCACCACCAGGGCTCCATTCACACCCACCAGGAAGGCTACTGCCAGGAAACAGACAAACAAAAATAACAGGTATTAACCAGGATGTAGAAAAACGGGAACCCTTATCCATCGTGGTTGGGCATATAACATGGCACAACTGCCATGGAAAGCAGTTTGGCAAATCATTAAAAAAATATTGTTAAGTGCGCCTTCCAGTTTATTTTGTCTCATAGCAACCTCAGTTGTCATCTTTCTGGTAGTAAAAAATAACCCAAATAACCTGGTCTGTTTCTCCCAAGGAATGACTTGTTGTTGCTAAGTGTGGTCTAATGAGCTCTGACTCACAGCGACTCTAGGCACAACAGAGCAAAACACCGCGCAGCACCGCATCATCTTGACAACTCTTATGTTTGCGCCCACGATGGCAGCTACTGTGTCCGTCCATCTCCTCGGGAGTCGGCCTTGTATTTGCTGATCCTTGACTTTTAACAAGCTGATATCCTTTAACAGAGATTGCTCGCTCTGATCCCATGCCTGTAGTACATGTTATCAAAGGCGCACGGGGTTTAGCATCCAAGGAGTCTTCTGGCCGTTCTTACTGTAAGCCACGTTGGTTTCTTCTGGCCCTCCGCGGTCCTGCCCGCATTCTTCTCCAGCAGTGCAACTCAAGTGCATCCACTCCTCAGTCTGTGATCTTATCCCCGCTTCAGCTTTCACATGCAGATGAGACCATTGGAAACACCCTGACTTGGATTCGCGCACTTCTGTCCTCTAAATAACATCTTTCACTTGTTACACAGAGCTGGTGCAGTGGATTTTCTCGTGCAGTGCATTCTTTGATTTCCTGACTGCTGCTTCCAAGAGCTTTAATTGTGGATCCAAGGGGAATGTGATTCTTGCCATCAATTTTCCTCCATTTTTCATAATGTTGCTTATTGGTCTAGTTGTGAGGTTTTTTAATTTTGGTTTTCTTGCCATTGAGTTGCAATCTACACTGAAGGCTGCAGAGCTTGAGCTCCATCAACCAGTGCTTCAAGCGCTCTGCACTGTGAGCAAGCAAAGTTAGGTCATCTGCATACTGAAGGTTGCTAATAAGCCGTCCTGCTCCCATGCTGGTCCTGTGTTTTCCTTCACGTAGTCCTGTTTCTCGGGATATTTCCTCAACATACAGATGAGTAAGGGTGGTGGGTTCATCCTACACCTTGAAACAGACCCAGTGCCATCTTGGGGGCTCAGCACTCACATTCTGACCGCCAGGCAGCCAAGGTCAAGACCCAAGGAGGCAGGAAAGGACAGGAGCCCTGAGCAATCTCCTTGGTGGTCCGGTAGGCAGGGAGGCAGGTACGGGTTACTTGGGGAAAAACCGATGAAGGAAGAACATGCACATTGAAGACAGACAGATGAAGGGGGAACCTCCCCAGAGAATAGGAATAGGGAACCGGTGGGGGGGGTGGGGGGGGGGCGGGGGGGGGCGTAGTGATTATGTGAGATTCCTTCCGTGGGTGGGTGGAATCTCATGAGAAAGCAACTAACATCATACCTGGTTTGTGATCCAAGTGAGTTTTTATAAAGGATACAAGTTTCAGGTTTTATAGTCACAAACAGGAGCACCCTCAGGGCACTGCACACCCACACGTGGCACCCCTGAGGCCAGAGAGGGAAAGGCAGACCGCAGCTCAGCCAGTGGAAGGCAGAGAGCAGCAGGAAAAGAAAGCAGTGATCTCTGCGTTCCAGTTCTTAGGGCCGCCCACTGGGAGGTGGTTGACCATCCTGGTTGACCCCATTGGCTGAATTAAGCCCACCTGGCCTAGATTGGGTCACTCCAGGTGCACCACCCACCTAGGTGTACCGCCCCTTCCTAGCTTGGGGGCCTGAATTTGGAGCATGCCCCGTAGACATCCCTGGTCCCTGCTAGAGCTACCTAATAATTACATGTTGGACTGCTAACCAAAAGGTTAGCAGTTTGAAACCACCAGCCAGCAACAAGGGAGCAAAACTTTGCTCCCGTAAACAGTTACAGTCATGTAAACTCATAGGGGTAGTTGACTTTGCCCCGCAGAGTCCCTGTGAGTCAGAATTGACTTGATGGCAGTGATTCCCCCCACCGCCACCGAAACCCCCCCACCTGGTAAGGAAGTTTCCCCTCAAGACCAAGATATGCAAATAAAAGAGGGCCGTCTGTAGCCCGGGTCTTGGCAATTTCAGCTTGAGGGATCAACAAAAGACCCCTCCAGGAAGTCTTTATCTTTGACCAAGGTCTTGCACAAGTTCCTGTTTCTGTTTACCTCATTTGTTACAAGAACCAATTCACTCCTGCCTCTGTAAACAAGAAGAAATTGGGTATGGCTTTTGGGATTCATTCAGACAGAGCGTTTATGAGGTGGCAGTCTGCTTACCAGTACTCTTTACTCTTAGCACTGCATATGCCAAATAAATTCTGGTTTTCCTCACTATGATAATCCTGTGATGATTTTCCCCTAGGACAGTGGTAAAAGGATACAACCTTGACATACACACAGCCTTAGGTTGGGTTTTCTAAAACAAAACCAATGACATTCACATGTGTAAGAAAGAACTGTATAGCAGAATAGAAATTTTTACCAAGGAAGCAGCTTGTCCCACTTCAGCTCAAGTCCATGTGTCCCCTGCTGGCTGAAGCCCCTTCCAGATTCCTGTAGCTGCTGGCCAGTGAGGCAGGCAGGCCAAGGGGGAAGCAGGCAAACCACATGGCAGGGGCAGGAGGGGGAGGCCAGTTCTCTTCAGTGTCTCTCTTAAAAACGCCACACCCCCAAGACGGCATCAGCAGACTGCGATCTGATTGATAAATTGGATTCCACCCCTACCTTCACCTAGGTACAAGTTGACATGAAATCTAGCCATGACACACCCCTTTGCTGATTTTAAACTATGTCATAGACCCTTGTTCTATTTACATGACTGCCTTTCGGTCTGTGTAAAGGAGTCAATGGGTCCTTTCAAACAACCTACTTTGCAGTGAGCAGCCAAGTACTTAATGTTGGGCCACCAAGGCCCTTAGAATTGCCCTGGGACCCAGCCATCCCACTCCTAGTTAGCTATGTCAAAGACTGAAAGCAGCCGATGAAACAGTTATCCGTCTAAAAATGTTCAGAGCAGCACTATCTGCAATGCCCCAAAGGTGGCAACAACCCAAGTCCATCCAAGATTACATAAACAAAATTTGGGGTACATGCTTATTACTAGATATTACTAGGGAAAAAGAGAAATGAAGTTGCAACATGGATCTGTCTTGGAATATACTGGGATCCCACATATATGAAATATTTAAAACAGACAGGCACAAAGATGGAAATGTTTGTTAGTGCTTACCAGGAGCTGGGTGGAAGAGTTGAGCTTCATTTTGGGGCGGTATCTTAGTTTTCTGGTGCTGTATAACAGAAATATCCCAAGTGGATGGCTTTAATATGAAAATTGATTTCCTCACCCTTTTGGACGGCGGACACTCAAATCCAGGGGGCCTGTCTACAGAGAGGCTCTCTCTCTTGCTCCAGAGGAAAGGCTTGCCCCTTTGACCTTCTGCTCATAGGTGACCGTCCTGTGACTTGTCATTTGTCCCCCTGTTTCTGCTTACTTAATCTCTTTAATCTCAGAAGAAATTGCCTCTGGTATACCCGACGCTCTTCATACCTTATCAGCCTAACAAAGACACCCCATTCCTAAATGGGGTTATAACTGTAGGCAGAGGTTAGTATTGAAAACACATTATCTTGGAGTAGGCACACAATTCAATCCTTATTGAATAATGAAAAAAATTTAGAAACAGTGGTGATGGTTGCATATGACTGTAAATGTAATTAATGAGACTGTAAATATAATTAATGTCACCAGACTATACACCTAAAAAATGGTTACAATGGTCATCATTTATAGGTCTATAACAAACTCATTGGCTTTGAGTCAATTCCCACTCACGGCAATCTTGTAGAACTGCCTCATAGGTTTTTCCAAGGCTGTAACCTTTGCAGAAGGAGCACTGTGGTATAGTGGTTACACATTGGGCTGTGATCCCCATGGTTGCCAGTTTGAAACCATCAGCAACTCCTTGGGAGAAAGGCTGGGCTTTCTGCCCCCAGCAACACTTACATTCTGAGTCAGTGCTGACTGCGTAGCAGTAAGAGAAACTTCACGCAAGCAGTTCACTACTCATTCTCCTGTATGGCCCCCAGTGAGTTTCAACTATTAGCAGCCGCCAAAAGAAATGTCCTGGGGGTGTTGTCGGACCTACTCCCAGAATGCAATGGGAGAAGAAAGAGAATCAACATCAATATCAGCTGCTCAAGGCCGAGTTCACTTAATGCCCATGCCCCAACCTTCCTACAAATTCTAACACCAACTGTCGCTCCTGATGTTAGGGTGCGGTGACCCCTTTCTTGGACAGATCCCAGATTCTCAAAAGGAGTGGTGTCATGGAGGCAACTCAGAGACTGAACAAACAGGTAGGAGGAAGCAGCACAGCAGGTTTATTGAGCAGTGAAGTCAGGATACACTGCAGACAGATCCCCCGGAGGGGCTCTGTCACTACAGAAACACAGCCCGGAGCTGGAGCTCAGGGCTGGATTTTTTTTTAAAATAAGGCCATTGTCCCTAGTTGACTGAGACTCAAGCAGTGGACCCTGGTTGGCTGGAGTCAACTATGTCCTTACTTGGCAAGGTCCTAGGGGCATGAGGGTCCTGGCGTCCAGCCTCTCAGGTTCTGGTGCTTTGTGACTCTGCCAGACTGGTCAGGTGGCTCTTCCTGTCTTTGTCACCGCACCGCTCTATTTCTCAGATATGTTTGATAATTCATTTGGACTGTCACCGAAAACAAACAAGCAAGCAAACAAACTCACTGCCATCCAGTCGATTCTCACTCATGGAGGCCCTCTAAGACATGGTAGAACTGCCCCTTCAAGTTTCCAAGGCTGAAACTCTATGGGAGTAGAAAGCCCAGTCTTTTTCCTGAGGGGTTGGCTTATAGTTTCACATTCCTGACCTTGAAGCTAGTAGCCCAACGTGTAACCACTAGGCCACCAAGGATTTTGGCCACACAGGACACAAAACTATGTTCTTTATTGGGGGGAACTTAACAGGTTACAACTCAGGTATACAATTCAAGTGAGAAATTCTCAGGATAGAGTTGTTCAGTCATGCCTATGTTTTCTCTGTCCTGCTCAAAGGCAGTCCTCTCTCTGGTTCGCCAGGTCTGCCCAGGCAATGTTATAAAATTATTTTAGGACTACCAATAAATGCTCAAGGTGCATGCCACTCTGCCATAAGCCAAATAGGACCCATTTATCAGCAAACCCAGCTCCCCCAATTAAGTGTCTGGGGGCATCCCACTCTGCAAGCCAGCTTCTTGCCTAAAGACACTCAGCTTTGCTTGCTCTGTAGGGTGGAAAGTTCATTGTTCTGTCTCATACTCTATTTCTTGGTTTTGCTGCTGCCACTTCGATGGCCTCAAAGCAGTCTCCTGGAACAAGGAGGTCGAATGTACAGTGATCTTGGGGTCCAAAGGATACATCACACAGCTGGCTCTTTTCTCTTGCTGATAGGAAGATCCCCCACCCTGCCTGTCTTCTTTCTTTGAGGTCTCAGGTTATACAGCAGGATGGCTATCACAGTTAGCCTAGTTAACAAATACTTAAGACTAAAACATAATTCTATCAGTATCTAAGCTCATCTTCTCTTACCTGGACTCATCAGGAAAAAGTCCTTTGGTGGAAGTTACACTCTGACAAAAAGCAGCATATTTAATAATTCACTGCCCTGCAGCCATCCAAGTACTTCGCTACTGCACAACCAGGCCTCTCTAGACATAAATCCACCATTAAATTAAAAGCAAAAGTAAAAATCACCTATATCAGATCATGGAAGTAGCTTTCAATAAATCAAATGATATTTGCACAGAGCAAATTTTCTGCAAAAATATCTCTTTAAAGTGTTGAAAACCAAAGCTGTCCCTTTGAGGACTAAGGTATGCTTGACCCGAGTCATGGTATTTTTAGCAGCTTCATATGCATGTGAAAACTGGACACTAAGACTGGGGGAGAATTGATGCCTCTGAATTAGTATCTTGGCAAAAAACGTTGGTTATAGTGCCAGAAGAACCAGGTGGTATTGGAAAACGTGTAGCCAGAATGTTCCTAAGAAGAAAGGATGGCCAGACTTCCTGTCACATACTTTGGACTAGTTACCAAGAAGAGGACCTCGTTCCCGGAGAACAGCATGCTGGGTGAAGTAGAGGGTCAGCAAAAATGCAGACTCTCAAGAGAGACGGACATCATGGCGACAGCAGTGGCCTTAAATGCAGCAGCCATTGGGAGAAGACGCAGAACCAGGTAGTTTTACTGTTGTACATGGGGACATTATCAACCAACTTGATGACAGCAAACAATGTAGCAACTCATGACAAACCTGTTTTTATACTTCATGAATGGCTTCCCACTGCAATTAGATTAAAGCCCAAACCCTTCGCTGTAGTCCATGAGTCCCGAGGCCCTCCCTCTGTGATCTGGCTTCTGTCTAATTCCCTGGTTGCATTAGTCACCCTCCTCCAGCCAGGCTAGCTGTGTTTCTGTCTGTCAAACATGCTGTCCTTATCTCAACATCTTACGACATTTTTCAGTTGCCCTCATCAACGCCTGGAATTCCAACTGATTCTAAACTGGCTCAACATCAGCTTTTGGCACCTGGTCTATATTGTATGCCATTGTTTTCTCAATCCCTGGGACCATGCCAGCTACAAACTTGGTGCTCAAATCAAATCAAAGTCAAAAGCTAAGGACTAGACCCCAAAAATGACTGATGCTGGGGTGTAAGATAGAATCTGGTAGACCAGAGGCACGTCAAAGCTTGAATACTAAGGCCATCTTCTTCAACACACACACACACCCCCCAGTGTCCTAGAAGAATTGACTCCAATTTAAGTCAAATCCCTCCAGCAAATAGCATCCAGTGCAAGCAGCTGGTGGTCCAGCAGATGGCTCACCCCTAGCGTTGTCTAACACACAAAAGCCACCACTGTCCTACACTGGCAGTTGGGCCCCGCCTCTGTACTTGTTATCAGAGTGAGACTTCAGATTTCAGGGAAATGCTTCTGTGACATGGATGATTTCTGTGGGGTAGGAGATTGAGCTCAGGGTCAACCTGACTGTGATGAATCTCTAAACGTGACATGTTTTCCAAACTAAGGCCTCTTGACAAGTGTGTGGGCTCGTGTCTTTCTCCCTGTCTCTTGACTTGTAATGCTCTAAAACCCAAACAAACATGTCTGCTCCAGAGAGGTTAGCCAGCTTGTGCCATGGAAAACTGCCCTCATGTGTTTTCTTTCAACTTCCCCATGATGGGAAGAAAGCATCGTGAGGCTCCGAGAACATTCAAAACAAGCCCTCCGTTAGAAGTAATGTCTGCTGGTGCTCGGCACATAAATAAAAATCAGTGCTAAGCTTAAACACATTTATAAGGCCTTTGTAAAGGCTTTGCCTTTTCACTATAAATGTCCAAAAAGATTCATTAAGAGCAGGATGACTCATCCATCTAGATTGATTTAGCGTATATTTTAAGGGTCAGACTAGAAACAATGCCTAGATACATTAACATACAATTTGCCCACAGTGATTAGTCTATTTATTTTACTTGCTGACAATATTTCTAGAATTAAGTCATTGCTAATGTACGTCTGGAGGGAAAGACAGGACCACCCTATTTCATCCAAGGAGCCATCTTCTCTTGCCGACCAATGTTTTCCCCCTAATTTTCAGGCTTAGTTGAAGGTCGAGTCGAAGTGAAGGTTCACCAGGACACAGAGAATGTTACTCAAAGCTGTACCCCTAACTCTTGCCACTTTCAACAAGACGAGTGTCAGAGTAGATGTGGGCTTCCTGGGTTTCCAGCGGTGTTTTTCAGGAGATTTCTAGGCCTTTCTTCTGAGGTGCCTTTGGGTAGACGCAACTCTGCAACCTCTTTGATTAGCAGCTATGTGCGTGATTGAGAGGCCCCATCTCTGAGGAATGTCTCTCCCCCTGGATTTCCCTCTCTCTTCTTCAAACGTTTCTTTTGCATCAGGATACTTTTTTTCAAATGTTCTCTTGCCCCCAAATAATATTTTTTCTTCCATATTCCTACACAAATAACACACACCTTCTACATTTATTTGTCAGCTTCACCCTCAACTCGAGGTATTTTTCTAAGCAGGCTAGTTTTATTATAGCAACATGTGGAAAAAAATAGGTATAGCAGCATTTATGAAAATGACTCACGGGGAGTGGACAGAGTTGGCAGGCAAAATGACAAGGTACACATTAGTTGTGTAAATAAATGAGATTTTATGATGTCCAGGTCTCTAGAATCAAAGCTAACATTAAATCCCAAGCTTGTGCAGCTTACTGTGTTACATGTTTGTGCTCTCTATTTCGATTTATATTCCCCAGCATGCAAGGCTGGGCTGTACATCACAGTCTAATGTTGTTGTTCAGTGGTTAGGTCTACAAAGTCACCCCAAACACTGATTTAGGCAATACCGGACTGCTGCTTCTAGAAAAAATACAGACAGCTGGGAATAACCATTTACCAGTCAATCCGTATGTAAATTTATGTGTGTTTCTGTTTAAAGACATATATATATATATATAAACATTGGTTCCTGTGTGTATGGTATTGTTACCATTCAAGGGCTAAACCCAAGGCAATGAACAGCAGTAGCCCAAAGTAGACAGGACAGAGCTAAACTTCATTCTAAGTAGAGTTTGGAAGTGAACACTGTGTTCTCTTGGTCTCCACAGTAGTTGCACTGAACTTGGGTTAGTTCTGTTTCTCCAAGGTAAGACTCCTAGGCCCCAGTGCGAACAGTTGAGGACTTTATTCCCAGTCCCGTCACCCACGATGGCCCCTGGTAGCAAATCACATACCTAAGTTGCTCCGGATGTCTTTGTTGAGAGTTTGAACACAATTATTTTAGTAATTTTCCTTTGGCCAATTTTTGGTCCTGGTGGCCAATTCTCAGGCACTTATCTAAGCCATGTTTATTAATATAGCTACTAGGAAGTTTTTCAAGAGCCGATCATACTTCCAGACTGACCACATGGTTCTAAAAAGAGTCTACCGCACGGCTGTAGAGAAAACAAGGCACTCTGAGTCGAAAGTAAACGGAATCAGGATCCAGCATTCCCCATCAAGGTAGCACAAGGTTAGGCGTGGAAGGCTTGTTGAGTCCATTTACTGCCAGTACTCTTGGGCAGGTCAGTTACCTTATCAGAGCTTCAGTTTCTTTATCTTTAAAAGAAGGTTAAAATGTATTTAACTTGTAAGGTGGTTGAGAGTAACACATGAGTTAATAAAGGAAAAACATAATAACTTTCACAGAATATATGCTTAATAAACTAGCACTATTATTACTATTTATAAAAGGGTAACTGTGTGAAGAAAGGAGCTTTGATGGAACTGTTGGGTATGCACTGGACTGCTAACCACAAGGTTGGTAGTTCAAACCCACCAGGCACTCCTCAGGAGACCGATGAGACCATCAGCTCCCATAAAAACTATAGCCTCTGAAACCTGGTATAGGGTTGCTATGAGTCAGAGTCAACTCGGTCATAAGGGGGGCGGTGGCTTATGTGTTAAGAACTGTTCTCCTGTGAACGAGGAGGGTTGGAGTGGAGACTCAAAGCCCAACTGTAGACAATTTGGACACCCCTCCCAGAAGGGTCACAAGGAAGGAAGGAGCCGGCCAGGGTGCAGGATAGCACCAACGAAACACACAAAATTCCTCTAGTTCTTTAATCCTTCCTCCCCCTTCACTATCATGACCCGTGTCTACCTTATAAATCCAGCTAGACCAGGGTGTGTACACTGGTACAGATAAGAGCTCTCTACACAGGGATCCAAGACAGATAAACCCTCAGGAACAGTAATGGGAGTAGTGATACCAGGATACATTGAGGGTAGGTGGAAGGTGGGGCAAAAAGGGGGAGAAAGGGGAAACTGATTGTGGCATATATAAAAATAACAATAATTTATAATTTATTAAGGGTTCACAAGGGTGGGAGAAGGAGGGAAAAAAGATTAGCTGATACCAAGGGCTCAAGTAGAATGAAAATGCTTTGAAAATCCTGATGGCAACATATGCACAAATGTGATTGATAAAACTGATGTATGGATTGTTATAAGAGCTGTAAGAACCCCCAATAAAATATGTTCTTAATTAAGAAAAAACTTGGCAGCACATTATGTACGTTGGCTCATTTAGTGGTTAGGAGAATCAGTACATCACTCTATGAGAAGGCGTCATTATTCCCATTTTATAGATGGATATACTGAGGTAGTGCCAATAATGAGAGTGAGAGAAAGTTGTTACACAGCCACAAATCAACGACTAAGACAGAAGAGGTGGGATGCCTGGTGGTCGCTCTGGAGCCCCTCCATGTCTCCCATTCCCCACTCATCTTCCCCTTCCTTGCCCCACTGTGTCGTTTTTGTTTTTCAGTCAAGGTGAAGTTGAGAAAGGAGAGGGAGTTTTGTTTTACCAGAGTATATTCTCTGAAAATGGGGCCTCTCCAAAAGAATATGCTACCGTAATGATCTTAAAGGAGTCCCCAGGTGGCATAGCTTGGCGATGCAAACCCACTCAGAGGCTCCACAGAAGATCTGCTGGTGATCTGCTTCTGAAGGATCCTGCCTGTGGAAGCCCTCTGGAGCCGCTCTCCAACAGTGACAACCAGCAATGGGTGTGAAGGTAACCATGGAAAAGAGAGGCGTTCTAAGAAAAATGACAATGTTCACACACACCAAACAGTGACTGAGGTGTTATTTTCTCTCCAATGCAGCCCATTCCCTAGATGTGCATTTCCCTCAAATGAGGAATGAATTACCTCTGTCCCTATTGCTCCTCACTTCTCGTCACCAACCTCCCAGCAGCTTCCCGTTTCACGCTCAGTATCAGCTTGTCCCACGTCTCTTCCGTAAGCCTTCCTGGAGGCCCCTGCTCATCTCACTCTTTCAGGTGGATGCACCCACAGTCGTTTTCTGAGCCTCCATTTCCCTTCCTGTACGCTCCCACAGGGCAAGATCTTGATCCTGCTGTGTCTGCACCTCAGGACATACACGTTCAGGGGTAACTTTAGCCAGTACAAAGCAGGACACTTCTTATGAAGTTCAAAATCATGCCATGCAATTCCTTTTTTTTCCTTTGGAAACAGTTTATTGGTACTTCACATGTCATACAATCAAATCTTCGCAAGAATAGTTATGCCATCATCACTGCAATCAATTCTGGAACATTTTCTTCTTTCTTGTACTCATGGTTATTCATGTAATAATTTGTTTAATTGTGGCAAAAATGCACACTACGAACCATTCCTCAATTCAAAAACTTCTACATGTACATACAATTCAGTACACTGATTCTACTCTGCATGTTGCAGAGCCATTAGCAATGTCCCCTAAACAAAAACACCTCCACCTTCACCCATGGTAACCATTGGTCAAGATTGGTTCCTTTTTTAAAAAGTATTTTTCTCGATATACTATTCATATATCATACGCTTTCTAAGTCAAAAAAAGAGTTGTGTACATCATCACAATCAATTCTACTGCTCCCTCCTCCCCCACCTCATTCAATTCTTAAATTTTTTGTGCCCTCGAAGGAATACCAACGATTTCAAAAAGTAATAGCCAGTCCAGTTTTAACCATCTGGAAAGGCGGAGAAAGTTTCACAGTCTTTCTTAGGGGACATTCTTTCCGAAAAGGACCCAGCATCTCGCCTCCTGACACTTACACTCCTCCCACTCCGTTTGGTTCCCTGTGAAAGTAACGCTCAGGGGCTTAATGATAATTATGATAGTTCCCCTTTGCTTTCTGGGTGTAATAATCCCAGCTTAAATTTCTCCCTATAAAAGCCTATTAATAATTCCATTGCCTCTCTATTACACAATATCTTAATTTACTGTTCATTTTTCAGGAATTCTGAAGTTCATATTCTAATCTTTGTCTCTTAGGGCTTAAAGACTAAATTAACAAGAAACCCTCAACCATTACATTTGTAAAATGAAGAATAAGAAAGCGTTACATTGACAGTCATTTTTGTCTCAGTCTACCTAATATAAATTTCTTTTATTACTCAGTGTTCATATGTTGAAACTACTTCTAGAAAACAAAGATAATATCAGGCCCGTGGTTCAAGATAGACAAATGTAGTATGACATTAAAACGCGTTGCATATTTTTTCAGGCTAGTTCCACTTCAAATGTTCTGACCTCGTTTTCCATGAGTAAACTGGCATCATATTCTGTCCCAATTTGGAGTGCGGAAAACTTGGTCAACCTCTATGTGGCAGGTTGTAGTCGCTGTGAATGCCTTGACTCATGACAAGCCTATGTGTAATTGAATAGATCACTGCCCCGTCCTGCAGGACCCTCACAATTGTTATGTTTGAGCCCAGTGTTTCAGCCACGGTGTCAGTCTCTCTCATTGAGGGCCTTCCTCTTTTCCACTGCCCCTCTTCCAAGTGTGAGGCCTTCCTCAAGAGACGGTCTCTTACGAGAATGTGTGCAAAGGTGTGAGAAGTCTCGCCCGCCTTGCTTCCACAGAGCATTCTGGCTGTACTTCTCCAAAAACAGATTTGTTTTTTCTTTTGGAAGTTCATGGTACTGTCAATATTCTTTTCCAACGCCATTCTTCAATCGTATCACTTCCTCTATAGTCTTCTTTACACACTGTCCAGTGTTCACATGCATATGAGGCGATTGAAAATACCATTACTTGGGGAGGCATACCTTAGTCCTGAAAGTGCCATTTTTGCTCTTCAATGCTTTAAAAAGGTCTTGTACAGATTTTCCCAAAGCAATATGCCATTTATTAATTGACTGCTGCTTGCATAGGCATTGACTGTGGACTCCATTGAAACAAAATCTTTGACTTTAATTTTTTTTCTTTTTGTCACAATGTTGCCTATTAGTCCAGTTGTGAAGGTTTTATTTCCTTTGCATTGAGTGTCAGTCCATCCGGAAGGCTGTGGTCTTTAATCCTCATCAGCGAGGGCTCTAAGCCCTCTTCACGGTCAGCATGTAAAATTGTGCTCTCTGCATATCAAAACTTCTCAATGAACCTTCCTCCAATTCAGGTGCTGGGTCCTTCCTTGTAGAGCCTGGGTCCTTGAACTATTTATTTGATCAGCATATCTATTTAAGAAGTGTGGTGAAAGGATAAAACTCTGACACATACCTTGCCTGGTTTTAAATCCGTGCAGTATTC
Organism: Tenrec ecaudatus; assembly: GCF_050624435.1. Lineage (NCBI taxonomy): Eukaryota > Metazoa > Chordata > Mammalia > Afrosoricida > Tenrecidae > Tenrec > Tenrec ecaudatus. The sequence continues at coordinate 138,133,152 of NC_134534.1, forward strand.
CCTTGATCTGTAAGTATTGGTCAATGTTCCGTTTCCATTGTGAGCACAATGAGGTGTTCTAGGTTTTCCAATCTTCACAATATTATCCATACATTGTTATTTTCCAAATAGCTTCAAATTATCAATAAAACACCAGTAAACCTCTTTATGGTAGTCTCTGCTGTCAACCAAAATCTCTCTCTTGTCAACAATGATATCCCTCCTCCCACAAACCTCTTCTGAATCCAGCTTGACTTTCTGCCCACTCCTGTCAATGTACTGCTGCAACCATTGTTGAATTATCTTTAGCAAATTTTAACTTGCATTTGATATTGTTTGATAATTTATATATTCTGTTTGGTCACCTTTCTTTGAAATGTGGCACAAATATAGATCTCTTCCAGTTGGTTGACCAGGTAGCTGTCTTCCAAATTTCTTGGGACAGATTAATGACTGTTTCCAATTGCTGCATCAGCTTGGTGAAACTGGTGTTCCATCAACTCCTACCTAACCGAACTCGCTGCCATTGAATTGATGCCATCTCATATCGACCCTATCTCAAAAACCGCTCGCTGCCGTCCAGACAAGGCCAACCCATAGCAAACCTACAGGACAGGGTAGAACTGCTCTTGTGAGTTTCTGAGACTCTTTTCCAGGAGAACAAAGGCTAGTTTTTCCCACCTCCGAGCAGTTCGTGGTTTTGAACCATGGACCTTGAGGATTGCAACCCAATGAGCAACCACTACACCACCAGGGCTCCCCAGAAATTCCTCTACTCTACTCACTGCCATTGAGTCAGTGCTCACTGCCAGCGACCCCCTCTGGGTTTCGGAGACTGTAATCATTATGGGAGTGGAAATCCGGTCTTTCTCCTGAGGAGCTGCCGGTGGTTTTGAACTGCCCACCATGCAGATTGCAGTCCAACATAGAACCACTACACCATCAGGGCTCCATCAGCAACTTCTAGAGCCTTGTTTTCATCGATGCTTTCAAGGCAAGACTTAGACTGCTTTCTTCAATGCTCTTTATTGGTTCTTGATCATATGCTACATCCAGAAATGGTTGGGCATCGACTCATTCGTTTTTGGTATAGTGACTGTGTCTTCCTTCCAACTGCTTTTGATGCTTCGTTCATCATTCAAAATAACAATTTTGCCCATATTGTTGTTGTTAGCTCCGATGCATAGCAACCTTATGTGCGACTGAGTAAAACACTACTCAGCCTTGCTCCATCCGCACAATCGTTTTTGTGCTTGAGCCCATTGTTGCAACCACTGTATCAATCCTTCTCACTGGCGGTTCCTCTGTTTCACTGACCCTCTACTTCGCAAAGCATGAAGGCCCTCTCCATGGACTGGTCTTTCCTGGTAATGTGTGCAAAGTGTGTGTAAAGAAGTCATGCCATTCTCACGCTAAAGAGCGTTGTGGCTGTGCTTCTTCCGGGATAGATTTATTTGTCTTCTGGTAAACCACGGAACTTTAGAGTCTTTCAGTGCTGCAACTTGAGGCTTGAAGTTTTCCTTCAGTTGTTTCAAATGCATACATTCCATGTTCTCATTATTAGTGAATGCTTGCAAGTATTTCTTTTCATTTTTAGTCATTCCTTATCAGCAAATAAAGGTCCTGTAAGCTTATCATTAAGGTCAAGTCTGCTTTGAGGAAGCAGCTCTTCCCGTTGTATTTTGAGTCCCTTCCAAGCTGAGGGGTTCATTGTCTGGAATTATATCAGACAGTTTTCCATTGCTAGTCAGAATGTTTGCAGAGGCTAACCCCTCAGAAGTGGATTTTCCTTTTCCTCTTCCAAGCCTGTTCTTAGTGTGGAAGCTCTCCTGAATCCTGTCTAACATGAATGACCCTGCCGAGATTGGCAATACCAGAGTCACAGCTTCGAGGATCACAGCAACATGCTAACCATAACAGTAAGAAAAATGCACAGCTGAGTAGGGATTTCCCCATAGAATCCTTCAATATTACATCTTGAGGTTTGAATATTCCCTCAGTTCTTTCATATTTTTCGTTCACCATTTCCATTCATTTTAGCTACTCTACATTCAAGAGTACATAACAAGGTCTTTTCTGACATCCACTGTGATCTCTGCTTTCTTTTGACTGACCTCTTGCTTTCTCTGTGTATGATGTTCCTGGCGTCTACCCACAGCTCACCTGATCTTCAGCCATTAATGTTCAGTGTGTCAAATTTGTTTTTGAGATGGTCTCTAAGTTCAGAGGGGATATACATTAGGTCATATGTTGGCTTTCATGAACATCTTTCAATTTATTTCAGCATTAACTTCAATTTACATATGGGCATTTTTGGTATGTTCCACAGTAGGCCCCTGGCCTTGAATTGACTGATGATATTGAGCATCCCTATCTTCTCTACCCACAGATATAGTCTATTTGAATCCTGTGTGCTATATTTATGGTGTTGAAAAAAAGTATTTGCACTAAAGAAGTCATTGTTATTGTATAATTCTATCATGCAATCTCTAATCACCATGGCCATATAGTTACCAACCACTGATCATCCCTTTTTGTTTCCAACTTTTGAATTCCAACCACACCCGTAATTATAAATGCATCTTGATTACATATTTTATTTATTTCAGACTGTAGAAGTTGGTAAACTTCTTGGATTTTTTAATAATCAGATCTAATGGTCAGTGTACCCATTTGAATAATAATTGTATTAACTAGTCTTTCTTGTATGTGTATACATATTATCCAATTACTTAAGTGTTGTACCTCAAGATAGATCTTGAAGTGTTATTTTAATGATGAATGGGATTCAGCCTCTTGAATTTGTCATTCCCTGCAATGTAAGGCACATGACTGTCTAATGCAAAATGGCCAATGCCAGTCCATTTCCTCTTATTCATGCCTAGAGTATCGATCTTTATGCATTCCATAAATTCTATTTTCTATAAAACTGGGGAAAAGTATCAACTAGCTCATAAAGATTCTTTGATGATCAACAGACATAACGCCTATGAAATTACTAGCATAACGGCAGTCACAAGATACTGCATGAAATGTTTCCTAATAAGAGATCATTAAAAGTTGTCAACGATGAAGTGGAACACACAGATATGTCACCAGGAGCTACAACTGATACGAAGGGCATTGTGTTTGATAAAGCCCTGGGTCATCAAACAGGAGGGAAAGGAATCCTCCGGAGATGGATGGACACAAGAGCCACAGAAATGGTTTCAAACATGCCAGCGATGACAAAGATGGTGCTGGGCCAGGCAGCGTTTCATTCTGTTACGCAAACGGTTCCTGCACATCGGAGCCAATTTGATGAGAAAGAGGAGTTCTGCGTCTTTTAAAATATCCTACAGGACATTCATGTAGGTGGACAGCTCGGTAATGACGTAAAGAATCAGTAAGCACGGTTGCCGTTGCGTCAATGACAACTCATGGCAGCTGAGTGCTTAACTGTTTGCACTACCTCAGGGCTCTAAGGATCTAAAGCTGGCCCCCAAACAAGAGATATTCTTTTTCTAGATAAGAACATATACTGAATTTTCCAGGAAAGCAACTACTATAGAGGTTACCGGAAGATTGTACAACACAGATTTGAACGCACAGCCCACTTATAAGCGGATTTCCTTCAAAACCTATGCAGCTTATAATCTCCAAGGGAACAGTTTGTCCACTAAATTGCATATCACGGTAAAAATGAATCTCTCAAGGCTTGTGTATATTTTCCACTGTGTTTAATACATGACCATAAACTTTGAATACAACCCCAGGGGATCCCTATGACATGTCATTCCAAACTCACTTCCATTGAGTGATTTCAACTCAGTGACCCTCTGAGACAGAATGGAACTTCCCCTTTGGCTTTTCTATTCTGTAAATCCCTGCGGGAGGAGAAAGCTGCATCTTTCTCCACGAGAGAAGCTGGTGGGTTTGAACTGCTGACCTTGAAGTTAGCACCCCAACTTGTAACCTACCATGACACCTGGATTTCCTTTGAAGTGACATTAGTGGTGCTGAAACAGAGAAAAGTCATGCCAAAAAAAAACCCCTGCAATGCTTGTGATGTATTCCATGTTGATGTCTGCAACTGCGCTGGCCACTTTTTCAGGAGAAATGAGGTCCACTCTGAAAACAGAAAAGGGAATCTTATGATGGAATTGCTGAAGCTGCACCACTGTATATGAAAACTCACACTATTTGCAAAATGCCTTTTTAATCATCATGTTGAAAAGTGCGTTTTTATGAGGGTTGCTGTGCATAACATATATAACATACCAAATACATTCAGAAACCTGTTTCAGTAAGACTTCCAGTCAGTGGTAGACTATTAGTAGCTGAGTTTCAGGTGAGTCAAAAGTTGGGCAGAGTTGATTCTCCTAAGCCTTACATTGTTTGTTTGTTTTTAGAACTTTGTAAACAGTTGTTCTAGCAGTTCAAAACCACCAGCTGTTCCTTGGGACAAAGATGAGACTTTCGATTCCCTTAAAGAGTTACAGGCTCAGAAACTCATAGCAGCAGTCCTACCCTGTCCTATAGGGGGGCTATGAGTCAGATTCGACTTGATGGCAGTAGGGAAAAGGCATTCTTCACCATTCTGAAAACCCTATCATTGTCAGTAATGTTCCAGTGATCTTTAAATTGCCCACATATCACACCTTTATATGTAATATATGAAGTGCAAGCACTAATGTCTTTCACCAACCAGGAAGCTCAGCAAGCTTGAGTTTCTAAAATGTTTGTCTGAAAAAAATTACAAAGGCATAATTGATTGAATCCTTGCCCACATAGTTGAGCTCAATATCTGACTCTCTTCCCTGAGGTTGGGCTGAGATGATGGCGCAGGTCTTTCTGGCAGGGGCAGGCCCCATTCAACAAGAGTCATCTCGTTGGCATAAGCCCTTAGGTAGGTGTTAGCTGGAGTCTGTCCATCAATAACAATGGCTCCAAACACTGGGGAAATTCCAAAGGCCTATAGATTATCTCCCAGGATAAGAAACAAAGACTTCGGCTTTTGAAATTTTGTTGATACCAACATATCTATGAAATTCATTGTATGGTAGTGAAGGGGAGTGTGACATTTCTAGATATTCTCATAGAGTTAAAAATGACTATTTTAGATCCAACGGCGCAAAGACAATTAAGGAACTATGACCACGAAGAACATTGAATACCAAGTCACTCTAGTGGGAAACTGTAAGTTCCATGAGAGAAGAGACTGGGTTTGTTTGAACATCCCTTACTTCAGGGCCTGGTACACAGGAGGTGCTCAATAAATACTTGCTGACTAACGCAATGAATTGATGCAATTCTCTGAGGCAGGGGACTAGGGTTTCAGAGGGTCATAAGCATATGTTTACTGATCATTTGCTGAGCAATGTAGAAAAATGATTCTTCCAGACAAGGGTTAACAGAGTAGACTAGCAAACTCTCTAAGTTTCTGAAATCCCATTTCTAAGGTGGAGCTCTAACACATCGAAGATTCCAAGTTCATTACTCAGAGCAACAAAGACCTCATTCAAATATGAGACCGAATATAATCTAAAGTGGTCAGGATCTGCCTAGCCGCCTGACCTTGGCCCTCAATCAGCAAACTGGGAGACTGTGTTGGTGAAATACACAGGACTCTGGAATCAGACATGGGATGGGCAGGCATGGACATAAGAGAGGCCTTCAATCTTTGAATGTACATCACATGCAGTATAATGCAGAGCCTTCTATCAAGAGGCAAAGTCTATATCCTTACTGTGAATCTTGACTGGCCTATGAGGATGATGATGATGATGATGATGATTTTTACCAACAGAATGTGGTAGATATCACCCTGTGTGGCTTCTCAGCCCAGGCCAGGTCTCAAAAGACCTTGAAATTACTGCTTTCAGTCTCTCAAAGTGTGCAGCCCCTGTGATTAAGCTTGCTTTAGCTTGGGGTTGGAAAACCATGATCCCCATCAGCCAAATTCAGGTCACTACCTGCTTTTATAAATTACGTTTTATTAGAGCACAGCCACGGTCTTTTTCTTATTTACACATTCTAGGAGCCCTGGTGGCATAGTGGGTTACTCTTTGGACTGCTAACTATAAGGTCAGTAGTTCGAAACCACAGCCACTCCAAGGGAGAAGGATGAAGCTTTCTACTCCTGTAAAGAGTTACAGTCTTGCAGACCTACAGGGCAGGTCTACTCTGTCCTTTAGGGTTGCTATGAGTCAGAATTTATACTCAATGTTAGTGAGTGGGGTGTCTCATTGCAGGTGGTAGCAACAACGCTGAGTACTTGGTTCTGAGGCTGCGTAGCTTGCAAAGCTCAAAATCTTTACTACCTGACCATTAATTTTTTTTTCTGAGTTCTGATCCAGCTGCTGGAGAAGAATACCGTGTATAACAGAGAGGAGTCCTCTTTGAGGTCTCTATGGCAAGAGCAGCTCCCAGTAGGCTGCCAGATGGCCGCAGCCACTTAATGGTGTCCAGATAAGGATAGCAAAAGCCTCATCCGACTGAATTCAGTCCCAAGTGCTGGCCCATAAAAGGTCAGGGGAGAGGAGGAAGATGCGCACAGTGGCCGCAACAATGCCTCAAACACAGGATTGAGTATGAGGAAGACGTAGGACCCTTCAGTGGTTACTTCTATTGTCCACAGGGTCACGAGTCAGAACCACCCTGAGTATCTAGCAGGCCAATGGATAAATAGCCTGGTGTAAACTGCTACATTCTGAAATGGTTTTATCAGCACTGAGAGGTGACAGAGCATTGAAAGTCCTGGTTCTACCATAGCAATGTATTTAGCAGATAGTACTTGTCTCTGGCCCACATTCCCGGGGGCTCCCCACTGCACTGTGGGTTGCCTGGCTTCCAACTATCAGTATGTGAGTCCCTCTGTCTGGGGGATTTCTCAGAAGCTCTGGCAGGGGCCCTGTCCAGGCTGGGGGATTCATGGCTCATCTCTACCTGCCCTTAGCCAATGACTGATAGGTATTGGTATAAAAAGAATAATAATTTATAACTAATCAAGGAGTCATGAGGGTGGGGTGGGGGAGGGAGGGAAAAAAAGGAGCTGATACCAAGGGCTTAATAGAAAGCCAATGTCTAGAAAAAAATTAGGGCAACATTTGTACAAATATGCTTGATACAAGTGATGTATGGATTGTTATAAGACCTGTAAGAGCCTAAAAATGAGCTTTTAATTAAAAATAAATAAGTAAACATAAAAATACCCCCGGTCCTTCACCCGTCGAAGGGATGGCTGAGACACGCATTCCACACTGTCTTCTAGGCTTTCCCTGTGGGGAGACACTCAGGCCTCCCATGGTGGTAGCTGACTTGAGATCACACCCTTTCTTAGCAGTCTGCCCTTGCATGTCGAACTTTCCCACGACCCGATTGGTATTTCCTGGATATCCCAAATGAGCTGCTTTCAATCCAGTCCTCGTTATGGGGTCTGCTTGGTTCAAGGCGGAATGCAAACAAACCAAGACACTGAGGATTAGAATCGTTGCTTTATCTCAGTGAACCTTAATTTTCTTATCTGTAAAATGGGAAAGAGGAGGTCAAGGGAGGTGTTGGGGAGGCCTTGTGGGAGATGCCAGCCCGGATCCTGGAGGTGGTGCCCTGTGCCAGACTCTGATGACTGGTCCACTTCTCCGGACGAGCCACGGTACAACTGGAGGGCGTTACTATTGTTATGTAGGCTGCTTCTGGCTCCCGGTCACGTCTCAGCTCAGGCGTGGGAGCCCTGTTCCTTCTAGAGGACATCGGGGCTCCAGAGTTCTGAGCTGGCGCAGTGGGCTGGAACCTGCTGCGTGCCTGGCCCCAGGAACCTGACTCGGACAGGAAGGAGGAATACAGTTAAGGAAGGGTGGCAGACCTGACTTGAACGATTAAGGAAAACACAAAGGACACCATCACACGCTTACCTCACAGGGAAGGTGAGCATGACATCAACTGTGTCCTTAAACAGCAATAGGTGGGTGGGAGGGGTGGGGGGGTGATTTCATTTTCCTCCCTAGAAAGAAGTCTGTCTACCCAGAACAGCCTATAAATACACACCCAAACCTGGAGAAAAAATTAAGAGCACACGTCCGCTTCCGAGAGCACAAGCACGTCCCTTTGCTTGACTTCCTTGCGTCCCCCAGCGAAAGGTTGACTGCGTGGTTCTGTGCCCTACGGACCAGGGCTGAGGAAAATGCTCAGCGCCAACTCAAAGCTATAATTACCCTGTCGGATTTGGGGATGAAAGTGACTATTTTAGAACCTGGAAACATCTCAACAGCGCCATGGAGCCGCATTGTGGAAAGCCCCTCTCCAGCACTGTTGTCTCCCTGTCATGCAATAGGATGTGAGCGTCGGGACACTTCCTACCGAGAAACTGCTGAGGGCCTATAGAGCACTTGGAGGAGCTTAAAAGAGCTCCATGATTTATAAGCCTTGACTTAGGCTGAAGATATTATCTCTCTTCTTCCCCCCTCCCTTTTGGAAGAAAATATTTCCATCCTTGTGTTTGTCTGGTCGTCACAACTAGGCCAGGGTGTGTCCCTGTGCTCACTTGTCACAGAATAGGAAGCTTGTGCAAGCATCTTTGCACAACACACACTGTCTGATCCAGAGCCTGGTCATTATTGGATGGCGGAGCCTACCTGTGGGGAACAGCACGGTGCACTTGGAGTAAGGAGTGACAGAGCAGACAGAGAGGCCCCAGCTGTGCAGAGCCTCGGTTTCCCTCTCTGTTAGTGTCTTTGTGCCTGGGTGCTGCTCCGCTGGTACGAGCACGCACAAAGGGTACCTTCAGAGCACAGATGCCGTATTTTCTCACAGTTTCGGGGGCTGGAAATCCAAATCAGGCTCTCAGACATCATGCTTCCTTCCTGGTTCTTTGGCTTGTAGACAGGGTTTACTTGGCATCAGTCTTCCCCGTGTGTGTGTGTGTGTGTGTGTGTGTGTGTGTGTGTGTGTGTGTGTGTAAACACACACGTACCTCTTTGCACCTAGTCTGTTCTTTTTATAACTCCGAAAGGTTTAGATCTAGAACTCACCCTTCTTGAGTAAGATGTCATATACATAACAAAGAAAACTCTTTGCAAGCAGATTTACATCCACAGGGAAAGGGGTTAGATTCCAAAACATATTTTGAGGGGACACAGTTAATTATCACATTTTTCCCTCCTAGAACATTAAGAAATGTAAGAAGTTAACATGTATCCCCGTTCCAAAAAAGGTTTAGTAGATACTAGATAAGTTCCTATCCATAGAGAATTTCTTCAACTTGTAAGGAGAACATTAGAAGTAAAATTGCATGGGGATATAAATGGTTAAGCCAAATGACTCTCAGCCAGAAGGTCGGTGGTTCGAACTCACCCAGCGGCATCTCAGGAGCTAAGCCTGATCATCTTCTTCAAAAGGTCACAGCTTTGAAAACCTTACGGGGCAGTTCCAGTCTGCACACACAGGTGGCCGTGAGACATAATCAACTCCATGTTAACAAAGGACAACACCAACCAGGACTCTGATGTCCCAGGGCCTGGGCTCGCGCCTCGAGTGCAGCTGGGGGTGTTTTATGTCATTCTGCCTCCGTTTCCCAAACTGTAAACCATTACAAAGTTTCCCCTCATGAGATTGCTAAAGGATGGGAAGAAATGGTGAGCTGAAACCGGAAGCTCAAGTGGGAAGAGAATGTTTTGGAAATGATGATGGAGGCATATATGTAAATGTGCTTGACACGCTGGAGGAATGTATGGATTGGGATAAGAGATGTAAGAGCCCCAATAAAAGTATTTTTTTAAGATTGCTAAAGGATTAACTGAAATAGTCCATACAACATAAAGCAAACAGTCTGGTGCACAGTAAGCTCAGAGTCGAAGTGAGGCTCCTCCCTCTCATGATGCAGTGATTATTTCTGAATGATTAGTACTGAAAGCAATCATTTTCATGCTTTGGGATATCAAGCATGAACCCGTTTTAGCTACCATGCGGCCCATATTCTGGCTATGGCTGGCAGGACCGATTTCCTAGGGAGCAGACATCAGTTACATTTTGTTTCCTGTCCCAGGAAAATTCTAAATAAGCTCAGGCGTGCCGAGAAGTGAACAGATTCATAGTAAGATAATCCCTTGGTCTTTACAACTAGAGACCAGTTTCAAAAACAGAAGGGTAAAGTGCACAGAGTGGTAGAAACACTCCTGTGTGCGCAGGGACTGCCAGTCCACAACAAACCATTGAAGACACAAGTCATCTGAGAGCAGGGCGGAAAGGAAAAGGCCGCAAACCCTCTCAGGCAGAAATTAAATACAAATGATTGTCTAATGTGGAGCATTCCATGTGGTTAACTGACCCTGGTCTATCGGGAGTCGTGTTACATTCACTGTACTCAGTTTCTTAAGTGAGGCTGATTTTAAGCGTCTTCAGTCATCTATTAACCATATGCTTATAACACATGTGAGAAAGCTACCCGGAGGCAACAGCTCATCTCAAAGAAATCACTGGGCTTATCACGTGCTGCTGAACACTCTGTCACCCACTCACTAGGTGTGTGCTCAGGTCGTCCAAACAGACACTCGCGATATCCTGAAAAACACAAGCTGAGGAATGAGCGGAGCCTGAGGAGTGACGGTGTGTAATGCCTACGACTTCGGAAAGTCCAACAGCAGCTATGCTGTAAAACTATCTACTTTTTTAAGAGAGCATCGCTGCCAACACTTTTCTCGTCAACACTAATTACTCAGTCCCAATGCACAGGCAGATTTGGAGTTGGTAGAATGATAAAGCAAGCAGGTGGGGTGGAGTCGACTCTGACTCGGCATCATGGGCTGACGTCAGAGGACAAGGGTGCTCTATGGGATGTGCAATGGCTGACTGTGGGCAGTAGATCACCTGGCCTTTCTTCCCAGGCACCAACTTTTGGGTGAGTAGATGAGACCATCAACTGTCCGGCCACCCAGGTCTTACAGGAGGAAGGTGTACATTGGAGTCCGAGCCACAGAACTAGGAAGGAGAGCACAGGAGGGCGTTAGACCACTTGTTCTTAGAGTTTAGTCCCATCAGAATAGGTGGCCCAGCAAAGGCACTGAGCTACTGTCATGTGGGCAAGGCCGGAGCACACTGGGTGGGAGAGGCAAGAGACAGCCAACAGCCATTTTGGTTATAGTAAGGACCTTGAGTATTGTCCCTTAAAGTGCTGAAGGGTCATTGAAGAGATTTCTGAATACAAGTGGCAGGATCAAGATTTGTTTTCAAAAGATTACTCTGGCAGCAGTGTGGCTGTCAGGGGGAGAGAGGGCTCTTACTGTCGTGTTTGAGGGCCACAAAGGGCTTTTTAGACCCAGGATTTCTTCCACCGAATGCAGATCAGGAATAATTATGCCAGGCATTTGTATAGGCCCTTTTACTTCTAAGACTCTCCTTTTCAATTCCTCTAACAACAATCTGGGGAGGTGGGCCAAGAGGAATTCTCCCCATTCACAGAGGGGAAAGCATCTCCATGTAACTACAGAACACAGGGCAAGTTCTAGTCAGAGCAATTGCAGTCTAGCTCTGCCCCATTTAAGGTAGGAATTTGAGTTGTGTGGCTAGAAAATGAAACATGTTTAAAACGCTGGAGGGAAAAAAAAATTCAGTGTCCACGAGTAGAAATCGATGCTAAATAAAAATCTAGGAAACATGAGGCTTTAAAAACCAAAGCACAAAAAACTTGCAGAAACACACAGGCCACATACCTAAAAGCCAGAAGGCTGCAGACTGATTAGGGATCTGCTTTGCAAAATTTAAGAAGCATTTGATGGAAAGGACCATAATTTCATGCATCTAAAACACAGAGCCTTTACAATATGTTCAGCTGTAGTCTTAAGCTTGCCTAATTGTGTGTATTGCCTACCCTTGTCAACTTGAGCTTGGGTATCGCTTAAAAACCATTCCAAAATGATTGCATAATGCAAGTCCTCTGAATTACAAGAGAATGACCTTCATCTTCAGTTCCCTCCTCCTTTTTGTGCTTCTTCCAAACCATACACATATAAACATGCATTTAGAGAAAAGGAGAATGGAGTATCTTCAATTTGGAGCATAATTAGCATGTTGAGCTTCAGATTTCAGCAGGATGGTCCACAGGAGGGTTGTGGCAGGGCTCTGCACTCAGGGGGAATTCCAGAGAAATACACCGAAGTGGCTCTTAATGAGCTTGCGTCGCATCCAGAGTACAAGAGAAGCATCTTTGGATTTTACTTGGGCCTCCATTACTCCATAGTAAAAGAGTCCACAAGACTTAATCACTTTGGCTCTTGGCCGTATCCCCAAATGTATTTCTTTCCCCTTGCTCCTCCACTTCCTCCTCTTCTGCGGCAGGAAGGGCCTAAATAACTCTTAAACTTACCAGCCGCGGTCCTGCCTCAGGGGCTTTGCACTTGCTCTCCCTTTAGATACTTATTCGGCTTGTACTTACTTCTTTCAGGCCCCTATTCAAATGGCCCGTTGGCAGAGAGGTGTGCTACATGGTCCCCTGTCTATAAAAGTACTCAACTAGCCCTCTGCTCTTGATTTGGCCTTTCCGTTTATTTTCCTTCTACGTGTTGATGGCTACCTGCGTGTTGGTTTTCCTGTTTGTTTTCCACCCTCCACCCCACACTAGAATGTAAGATCCTGCAGCAGCAGGCCCTTGTCCCCTGCCCAAATTCCCAGCTCGTCAGAAGGCTCCACCTGGTAAGTGGAAGCTGATTGAATATATGTAGCAGGAAAGGAAGCGCAAGAGCAAAGGAAGACATCGGTACCCTTCATTTTATCCTCTAAAGTTCCACAGTGGCACCGTCGTCTCAAGTTATTCCTGCTGACTGGTTTACACTGGGCAACTAATTGATTGAAATGAGGAATAAACATATAATATCTTTTATAGAATAAAAAGTATTTCTAAGAGAAGTGTCATTTTGGTCATATTTCAAGCACCAAAGAAATTCTATAGAGCCTCTTAAAAGTGATACAAGGTTCAGGACATTTCCGTGTTGAGAGGCCCTTCCAAAAACTCACTGCTATCCAGTCGATGCTGACCCAAAGCCACCCTACTGGACAAAGAATTGCCCCCATGGGTTTCCAAGTCTGTAGCTCTTTATGGAAACAGAACGTCTCAGCTTTCTCCTGTGGAGCAGCTGGGGGTTTCAAACTACTAACCCTGCAGTTAGTCAGACTCACTGCCATAGAGTTGATTCTGATACTTAGTGACCCTCTAAGACAGGGCAGAACTGTCCTCGAGTTTCTGAGGCTGTAACTCTTTATGGGAATAGAAAGTCCTGTCTTTCTCTTGCTGGGCGGCTGGTGGTTTTGAACTGCTAACCTTGCAGGTAGCGGTTCAACACATAACCAGTACACCACCCGGGCTCCTTTTAGAGTCCCTTCATTTTTTAAAAAATGAAGAAACGCCTATTACAGATTGCACACAGAGTTAAGAGCAAAGAAGTAGCTTTGGCCTAGGTGGAGGTCAAAGGCTTTGATTTTCTCTCTGCCCCTAACTCTTGTAAATGCATCACAATATAACTGAAAGCAGTGAGCTCCTCTGCAACTGGGGCTTCAACAGACATCACCATTCCACTGCACTCTTTCAAAACCAGTGAAGAGGTTACAGAGCTGCCCTGGCCTGAGGAGAAAAAAAAAGTGCTATATTCTTAAATATTTCCATTAGTCATATTCATGCTTTTGACAGGAGGAGGAGAATGCAATGTTAGTCCACGGTAATCACCGGAGTTAGGGAAACATGTATTAATTTCTAGTGCACCACAGAGATATGGTTCAGTAATGGAACACAAGTCTAAAGTAACATAACCAACTTCCTTCTGTCTTATCTGAATATCAAAGAACATTATACGTTTGGAAACGGAAGTTAAATATTTACATGTGAGACTCTTGAACACAAAGGTGGCTAAAATAGCCTTTTTGATCCCACTGTGCTAGTCCATGAGATGTAGCCTTCATTTACAGATGGGGAAACTGAACCTCAAAAAGCTGTCACTTGCTCCAGGCCAGTATCAGGAGGGGCTAGGCTGGTGCTCACACCCAGGCTGACTTCTCCTATACCTGGCTGCAAACAGGCATTCCTACAGGTCACGGTCTATTTTTCCATCTCCTTTTTATCATCTCCTTTGCTATGCAGTCATTCTGTACTGGAAATTCTTGCTTTGAGACTCACATAAAAGGACCTTCACACACACACCCCTCCGCCCCCATCTAGCCCAGTCCATGAATTTTCTAGGATCGTCTTTTAGCAAAAAAAAAAAAAAAACACCTTTCCCAACACGCCACCTGGAAGCTCAGCTCTCACTTCAGAAATACAACTTAATTTAATGTGATGCTAGGAAGCAAGCTTGGGCATCGTTCAGCATTTTAATACATGTAAAATTTCTGACCATATGGTATTCACTTGTTCCTAAAGTTATCCTCTTGTTATTGTGAGCCTCTTTTTTGCTTGTTTGGTTTTTCAATTTCTATAACTAAAGGGATGAAGGTCATTGTTTTTAATCCATGCAGGGGTCAATTCCCTTTATTTCAGCACTAAGATGTGATAGCTATGATTGGCCCCATTCCATGGGCAGCGTCACTTTAGGTTCCAGAGTGGAACTGGGTAGATGGATCAGTGCAAAACCATCACTGGGGAGCTAAGCAGCCAGTGGTCAAGTCAGGCCAACTCTATACTCTTTCTGACGCTGGCTGCTTAAAATCCAAGAACCTACGTACCAGGTGTTCAGCACAATGCAGGATCCAGTGAATGGCAAAGAATGCATGTTCATCCTCATTCAACACGAATCGACTGTTGAGTCATTCCTGTATTCCCAAGGGGATATATTAGGAAGCCCTGGTGGCATTCTATCTACTTGTTGGAACGTTAACCGCATGGTCCAAAGTTCAAAATTACCAGACACTCTTCAGGAGAAAGACGGGCTTTTTACTTCCATAAAGAGTCACAACTTCAGAAACTCACAGAGGTGAGTTCTACCTGCCCTATAGGGTCCCTATAAGTTGCCATAGACACAAAGCAAGGGCAGTGAGATTTTGTTTGTTTTTATGAGGATATTGGTGATTCAGAAATGGAATCCTTACTTCTATATAAGAGACATGGGATCTCTGGTGCTGCCGTGGGTTAAGTACTGGGCTGCTAACCAAAAGTTTGGTGGTTTGAATCCACCAGATGCTTCACGGAAGAAAGAAGAGGCAGTCCGCTTCCATAAAGATTTGCAGCCTAGGAATCCCTGTGGAGTGATTCCGCTATGTCCTGAATCAAACTTGACTCAACAGCAAAGGGTTTGCTTTAGTTTGCTTGTACAGGAGACCTGGATTCAATTCCTGGGCAGTACACCTCTGCACAGCCTCCACACGTGCCCGTGGGCCTGTTGGTAGGATGCTGGATGAGTTTCAGCAGTGTTCCCAGAATAAGGCAGGTTAGGAAAAGTGACATTCTGTTAGTAAATATCAGGCAGGGAAAATCCGAAGGAGCACAGCAGTGTGATCTGCAGTCAATCATGGGACGGCACAGGCTCTGGCGGCAATTTGTTCCCCTGTGCACGGGGTCACCATGAGTCAAGGGCTAACTCAGCAGCGCACAACAACTTTATTCCTGGCAGGGGACTGAGTAATGGGAATTCAGTAGTAATCAAAGCTGCCCTCTGAGACATTCATAAACTAGAACTGATCGTGTCTATTGTTATAGCAATAAGTCAATATCAGTAGCTAAGTAGTTGTTATGTATAAAGAACTATGGGACCTACAAGAATAAGACAGTATCCTTGCCCTTTTTATGCAGTGGGGACACTGTAAGATGAGAAATAGTAGGTAAGCTCTTAAAAAGTATGTTGCACATCTGTATGTGTGTATAGCAATCTTAAATAACTGATAGACTTCTGTTAAGAAAAATGGATACTCGCTCAATAATACTGAGTACTGTAATTATTAAGCCTACCATCTTCACGCTCCCTGAAATAGTCCACTGAGTATAACACCAATCCATTTTATATGCAAAACCTAAGACATGCTTATAGAAAGAAAATTTCTAGAAGTTTGCCCTTTCTCCATTTTCCTTGTAGAAAGGCAGAGTTTCTCTCCAAAGTGTTTCTGGTTGTCAGATCCCAAGAAGCACCATTCATTTTATGTGTTCATGAGCAGATACTGGGTACGATGTACTCTTCAGGGGACGTTAGTAGAATTATGGTGCACAGCCTGATATAGTTAGTTCATTGTGCCAACCTGGCCAATAAACACACATGGGGTTAATTGAAGGGAAGAGGAATAAATGGCTCCGTGAGACTCGCCTTTTGAGTTCTCTGGTCTCTTGCTTTCTGATGGTTGGACCAGAGTGCAGCTGTCTTAGCCAGTTGCCTGTGTTACCTGGCAAGGCTCACTTCCTGAAAGACATCCCTGAGGAGAAGCTACATGGTCTCACCCCAATGCAGCCCCGAGTTCTAGAGCAGCCTTCATTGAGTCTGTTTTATGTGATGGAGGAGGTCTTTGTGGATTGGTGTTGAACAAATGGGTTAATGGGTTTATGTTGGACTTGTGGGCTTGGGCAACACTGGGTTGGGATGTTTTCTTGATGCACACTTACCCTTTATATAAAAATCTCTCTTATATATGAGTTTTGGTGTATTTGTTTCTCCAAAGTACCCAGATTAACAGATAGGCCCTTTTTATAAAGGGTAAAGATCAGTTGTAAGAGAATGTAGGTCACAGAAATTGGGTCAATGTAATGTTTTCCCTGAAAGGAGTTGTAAGATTTCCTGCAATAAAGTTATTAGAAAAATATAATCCATACTCTGAATACAGATAAACAGAATAAAAGCTGGGATATCAATCTTCCAGAGTCAGCATATACATGCACAGAAGGTGATGAGATCTTAAACGTGGAATTCAATAACTTAGATTTTAATTTTGGCTCTAGAATTTACCCACTGGGCATTGTCCCATGAGATGAGGAGTTTTTTTAACTGTGGGTCCTATGGGGTCCTATGGCATGGTACTGTGAGTTAATGCTGCTAACTAAAGGCTGGAGGTTCCAGTCCCCCTAAGAAACTGTTGAAGAAAAGCCTGGCAGTATCCTCCCCCAAAATGAACCACTGAAAATCTTTTGGAGCACAGTAATGACCCATGACACATACAGGTTTGCCACAAGTTAGAATCAACTCAATGTGAACTATGTTTGGTTTTGATTTTTCAGCCAAGTCTATCTCAAGAATTAGTTGGAAAACTAAAATAATGTAGCTACATCAGTGAACACAGGGATTGGCTCATAATAAGAACAGGATATTAGCAATAATGATGCTGGTGACAGTGTCAAGGGTGATGATGAAGTAGGAAAAAGCAAGATGAGGCTAGTGTTATGCATAGTATTGATTTTGTCTCTTTCCCTAAGCTCTACCTTTAACCAACCATGTGATTGTGTTATTCCAGGTAGGTAAACAAATCCACAGGAACTCATATGTGTTTAAGAGAGAGTTTTAAATAAAGGATAATTGTACATTAAAATCCCAACCCAGTCCAGTCCAAGCCCGTAAGTCTGATATTAGCCCATATAGCCCATATGTCCAACACCAATCTCTAAAGTCCTCTTCAGACTCACGAAACACATGCAATGATGCTGAATGCAGGAGGATCACAGGCCAGTGGGTGGGTAGTCTTGTAGGTGCAGTGGCATTGTAAGCATCTTCACATTAAGTTGGCAGGGGTCTCCATGTGGCTTCTCCAGATTCAGGTTTCTGGCTGTATCAGGGTATGTCCATGTGGCTTCTCCTCAGGGATGTCTCACAGGGAGTCAGCCTTGTCAGTAGAGATTCTCCAAGGAAGTGAGTCAAGAGAGTGTGTCTCTCACCTCCAAGAAGGAAAATACAAGAGTTCACAGAATTCTCAGAAGGCCATGCCTACACAGAGGCCTTGTTGGCTATGACCCGATTGAAGGCTAGACTCCACCCCTTCCCTCTTAATACCATCAAGCCCCAAATTGACACCAGATTATTAATTGCCACAGTGATGCTTTCCTAAAGGTTAATCTCACTCAGCTACACCAGGGGGTACCCAGAAAACACCAGAATTTTTTATTCAAAGCTACGGATTTAAATATTTTACAAAACAACCTATCACCTTCAAAGTACTCTCCATTACATTTAATACATTTGTCAAATCTGAGAATCCATTCTTGGAAGATTTTTCAAATTCATCTGTTTTGATGGCTGGCAGAACCTCCCTCATGTTGTTCTTCACCTTTTCTACGTGTCAAATTGCTCTCCTTTCATGTCCCTTGTCATTCAGAGAAACAAAAGGAAGCCACTTGGAGTGAGGTAAGGTGAGTAAGGTGCGTGAGGCAAGAGAGACATGCTGTTTTTGCCAAACACTGGCACACTGAGATGGCTGTGTGAACAGGGGCATTGTGTGGTGGCAAAAACAGGCCCCAGTATGCCACAAATCAGGCTTTCTTTGTCACACACTTTTACGCAATCTTTTCACAACCTTTAAATAGAAAGCTTGGTGAACAGTTTGACGTGATGGAACGAACTTCAAATACACTACAAGTCAACATTTTCATCTGTGTGGGAAGTTGATGGATGTCCAGAACGGGGTTTGTCATCAATTGACCTTTCACCTTTTTTGAAATGAGAAAACCACTTGTACACTTGAGTTTTTCCCATAGTGCTGTCCTTGTAAGCTGTGTTCAACACACAAAAGTTCCTTTGACATTTTTCCTGAGCAGGAAACAAAAGTTCACAGTTGCACGCTGTCCTCTTAAATCAGCCATCACAAAAAAAACATAGTTCAAGTGAAACTGCTCTCATGAAAAAATTCACTGTGGCCAGAGAGAACCTTCCCAGGTGACGGCACTGAGTGCATAAGCTCAGAGCAAGTGGCTGGATGCTTGTCCAGCAGGAAAAATGCATACTACAAAATCTCCGCCCAGCAGAGCTTTTTTGTTTGTTTGTTTGTTTGGGGTGGGGGCACCCCTCTTATGTTGCTGGAAGGAGCAGTCAAGTCAGTTCCAAGTCCTGATGACCCTGCAGACTGCAAAAGGGGATGTGCCACACTCATAACCCCCGTCTTGTCTGACTTGAGGGTTGCAGTCACTGTGCCAACCCACCTCACTGAGGATCTTCCTTTCCTTATGAACGCTTTACTTCCCCAAGGATGATGCCCAGTCCCTAACGATACAATGTCAGAAATATTGAAAACAGTCTCCTCATCCTTGACCCTAAGGAGCATTCTGGCTCTACTTCTACAAAGACAGATGTGTTGTATTTCTTGCAGCCCATGGTCTAGTCAACATCTTCTTTGCCGACACCATCATTCCGAGGCCTCCATGAATTCTTCTTCGGCCCAGGCATGTAAGGTGAATGAAAAAAACTGGCTTTGGTCAAGGACAGCTTGTTCCTCAAAGTGTCATCATTGCTGGGTAACACTTTCAACTGGTCTTGTGCAGCACAGTGCCCACTGCAATACGGCATTTGATTTCTTGACTGCTGCTCCCATGAACGTTGATAATGTACCCAAATAAAATGACATTTTGACATAATGTTGCCTGGAGCTCTAGTGCTGAGGATTTTTTTTTTCCCTCACTGTCCAACTTCCACATGAATAGGTGATTGAAAATACCAGTGCTTGAGTCAGGAGCACCAGTCTTTAAAGTCATATTTGTGCTCTTCAACACTTTACGAAGATCTTGTGAGGCAGATTTGCCCAGTGCAATAGTCCTTTGATGGCTTGATCGCTGTTTCCATGAGTACTGCTATGAAACCAAGCCAAATTAAACCCTTGATTATTTTAATCTTTCTCTATCATGCTGTTGCCTATTGGTTGTGAGGATTTTGGTTTTCTTTATAGTAAATTGTAATCCATCCTGAAAATGGCTGTCCTTGATATTTATCAGCAAGTACTTCAAGTCCTCCTTGTTCGCACAAAGTCCAGTTGTATCATCTGCACACTGAAGGTTGTTAACGAGCCTTCCTCCGATCCTTATTCCACGTTCTTCTTCATATAGCCCAGTTTTCCATAGTATCTGCTCAGCACACACATTGATTAGGCATGAAAAGATGCAACCCTGGCACACACCTCTCTAATTTTAAATCAGAGTTCATACTACTGCCCCTTGATCCAGATAAAGGTTCCACATGAGCACAACTAAACATTCTGGAATTCCCATTATACTAAATGTCGTCTGTAGTTTGTTATGTGCCGCACTGTCAAATGCCTTCGCAAGTCAATAAAACACACTGAAAAATCTTTGTTATGCTCTGCTTTCAGCCAAGATCAGTTGCTGTGAGCAGTGATACACCATGTTCCCTGTCCGCTCCTGAATTGACGTTCCAGCAGCTCCCTGTTGATACGCTGCTGCAACTGCTGTTGAATTAGCTTTAGCCAACTTTTCTTTGCATGCAATATGAATGATATTGTTTGATAACTTCTACATTCTTTTGGGTCAGCTTTCTTTGGAATGAGTGCAAGTATGAATCTGTTCTAAGTGGCTGGCCAGGTACATGTCTTCCAAGTTTCGTAGTACAGGTGAATGAGTGCCTCCATCAGCTGGTTGAAACATTTTAATTGGTATTTCATAACTTCCTGAAGCCTTAATTTTCACTCATGATTTCACTACAGTGGAGACCTCTCTCTTCAGTATCATTGGTTCTTGATCATATGCCACCTCTTGAAATGGTTAAATGTCAACCAGTTCTTTTTAGCACCGTGACTCGGTGTATACCTTCACCATCTTTTGATGCTTGTAACATTCAATATTTTACCCAAAGAATCCTTCAATATTTCAATTCAAGGCTTTAATTTTTTCTTCAGTTCTTTCAGTTTGATATATTCTAAAAATGTTCTTGATTTTGAGCTTCTTAACTCCAGGTGTTTGTACACTTCATGATAAAACTTACTTTGACTTCTCAAGCTGCCCTTTTAAATTTTCTACTCAGCTCTTTTACATAATCATTACTTCCATTCCCTTTAGTGATTCCACATTCAAGGGTAAGATTCAAAATCTCTTCTGTCATCCACTTTGATCTTTTCTTTCTCTCTTGTCTTTTTTTTTTAACATTTTATTAGGGGCTCATACAACTCTTATCACTATACATACATCAATTGTATAAAGCACATCCGTACATTCTTTGCCCTAATCATTTTCAAAGCATTTGCTCTCCACTTAAGCCCTTTGCATCAGGTCCTCTTTTTTCCCCCCTCCCTCCCCATCCCCCCTCCCTCATGAGCCCTTGATAATTTATAGATTGTTATTTTGTCATATCTTGCCCTATCCGGAGTCTCCCTTCTCCCTCTTCTCTGCCGTCCATCTCCCAGGGAGGAGGTCACATGTGGATCCTTGCAATCGGTTCCCTCTCTTGTCTTTTTAATGACATTTTATTTTCTTTACGTATGATCATCTTGGCATTATCCCACTGCTCATCAAGTCTTCTGTCATTCGTATTAAATGACGTCAGTCATTAGCATTAAATGGGTTCAATCTGTTGTTCAGATGTTCTCAGAATTCAGGTGGAATATACTCAAGGTCATATTTTGGCTCTCGTGGACTTACTTAAGTGCTCCTTAACTTCAACTTGAACTTACATACGGGTAATTAATGGTCTGCTTCACAGTCAGAACCTGGCCTTGTTTTGGCTGCTAAGATTGTCTCTGTCCACAGATGTAGTCAGTTTGAATCCTGTCTATTCCATCTTTCAAGGTCTATGTGTACAGTTGCCATTTATGTTGTAGAGCAAAGGTATTTTCATTGAAGAGTCCATTGGTCTTGAAAAACTCTATTATGCCATCCCTAGCATCATTTCTATCTCCAGACGACATTTTGTAACTATCGATCCTTCCTCTTTCTTTCCAACATTCACATTCTAATCACCAATAATTATCCATGAATATCGGTTGCATGTTTGATGAATTTCAGAATGAAAAAGGTGGTGGAAATCTTCAATGTCCTTATCACTAGTTTTAGTGGTTGGTGCATGTATTTGAGTAATAGTTGTATTAACTGGACTTCCTTGTAGGTATGCATAGATATTATCCTATCACAGACAGTGTTCTTTTTGACAAGGAATGCAATGCCATTCCTCCTAAATTGTCCACTGCTGGCCCAGTAAACCATATGATTTTGTTTTATTCAAAATGGCCCATGCCCATACATTTTAGCTCTTTAATGCCTAGGATAGCAATCGTTATATGTGCCACTTCCTTTTTGGCAACTTCCAGTTTTCCTAGATTCATATTCATATTTCGTATTTTGTTTATTAATGGATGCTTGCAGAGATTTCTTCTCATTTGGAATCATGCCCCTCAGTAAATGCAGGTTTGGAAGAGTTACTCTAATCCACAGCACTGTGGTTGCCTCTACTTTGACGAGGCAGCTCTTCCCTAATTGTATTTTGAGTGTCTTCCAATATGCGGGTTCACAACAAGACTTATATCCGGTAACTTTCACTGATATTCATAAAGTTTTCCTTGGCTTATCCCGTCGTCATAATCTGTTCTTATTCTGGAAAAGCTCATGAAACTTGTTCACCTTGGGTGACTCTGCTAGCGTTTGAAATATCAGCGACATAGCTTCCAGCATGACAGCAGCACATAAGGTGACAGAGCAGCAAAGTGGTAGGCAAGTGTTGGAGCAGATGAGTCATAGAATATAGTAGATTATACATGCCTAGGCATCTATATAATCTACTAAAATATATGTAATCTCCTTTAAAAATTACATCCTATAGAAGAAAGCCATGGTTGCATAATTGTTAAGAGTTCTTTTGCTAACCTGAAGGTCAAGCTTCAAGTGCTTGAACCCACCAAGTACTCCGTGGGATAAGGAGGTGGTAGTCTTACTTCAGTAACAATTCACAGCCTCCAAAACCCTATGGGGAAGTTCTACTCTGTCCTTTGGATCACTTTGAGTTAAAAATCAACTCAACACAATGGGTTGTTTGTTTGTTGTTTGGGGTGGTGTCATGAATACAAGGGGGGCTTCAAAAGGTTTGTAGAAATGGAATAAAAATAGAATAGATTTTCCCCCACAACCTTTTGGAAGTTTCCTTGTTTGTGTGTAAGAGTTTACACTTGTTAGATGGGTATGTGTTTCACAAGCTAATCGGTCCTTATGGGCTCCAACTTGCACCGCATCTTGTCCACATTAGCATCACTCTCTACCCAACTAAGCCCACTCACCTGAGCCCCACTGACCCCATGGAAGGATGAAATTCCACAAGCATGCCTGGGTTATGTTCTTTGGTTCTCTCATAGAACCGTCTGTAAGAAATGTTTTTGTTATTTGGCTTCTTTTTTTATTCTCAGTAAATTTTCCTTTGGAATATTTTTCTTCCTATTTTAATAGTTCCTTGGGTGAAGGATTGGAAAGGAGGCAAGATGCCTTCCTGGGGCTTAAGAATAACCATTCCACTGTGCTTTGATAATCTAATGGACACAGAAATACAAATGCCACAGAGCAACTAAGAAAGCAGGATAATCTGAAAATCAAAGAGAAGCGAAGCAAATGACAAGTTCACTTTGTAACTGCAGCAACATCTTTGCAGTATGAAAACGACCCCTCTGGCTAGCAAGTGGTAGAGATATCTGCAAGGCGTTGCTTGTTTTCACATAGCATCTCGAAGAGGTCTTCGTGCCCTAAGCTGGTAGGATGTCAGAAGACTGGCTGAAGTGAAGGCTGTGAACAGCATACAGTCTGAATGATGCCGAGAAAAAGCAATCTAATATGTTAGCATTTGACACCTCTGTTCAAGACTGGGCTCTTGTCTTGGCACAGGGGGAAGATTTAACCTGTAGCTGTTCTAATTTAGTCCCCACCCCACAGTAGGACTTTTAGGACTCCTAATAAATCTAAATGCGTTAAGCCTGAATTTCCAGTTAAGTATCTCATCACAGGGCATTCTTCCTTAGGAGATAAAGCATGAAAGGTTGGCTTAAAGTAAAGACAACCTAATATTTTTTATTGAGCACTTTATTATTTAAGTCTTAGCCATTTCATGTTTTGAACAAGAACTCATTTGGGTAAAGACTGGAAGTTATATATTTCACTGTCAATAATGAAAATCCTGGGCATTGCAAATGGAGTCATGTAAGGGAAATAGAAATCTTCATTTTTTAATATTTTGAAATGACTTCCTTTAGTAAATTTGGTGGGAAGGCTGATAGAAATTAAATTTTAAACTGATAATTAAGAAGGTTAAAATAAGCACTTATTTAGCACTTCTAATTGCCTGGTGCTGTTGTGCAATGAGTGCAACTGTCTGAACTTGATGAGTCCTATGAAATGAGAGAACAATTTATTAAACTACCAGGATTAAATGGCACCATGGGAAAGGTTCAGCCAACCGTCCTCAGTACTGTAAAGATCATAATTTCATCTGGCACCCCCTAGTGTGAAGAATAGGGAAAACAAGTCCCAATCAAAACCTGCTTGTTTGTTTCACTAACTCTGCGCTCACAAAGGTGCATCGATTTCCTCTTAGGTGGAAGCTATGCTGGGAGAGAGGGGTGTTGTTATAAAGTAAAGAATACAGCAAACGTATAGTCTCATATGACATAAACTAAAATAAGGTTAAAAATATGCCATGACAAATTATGATGACGTCATTGATGGGAATTAGGGTCCTGTGACAGGAAGCCAGAGGAGGCCCGAGACGAGTAAGTACTCCAAAGCATGGTGGCATGGCATTCAGTACCCAAGTGAGACGTGAGTGGCGGCATCACCAGGATTTCAGTTACCAGCAGGGTCACATGTGGCGGGACAGATTCCAGAGGGGGCTTCCAGAGTAAGACAGACTAGGAAGAATGGCCTGCTCATCTACTTCTGCAAACTAGCCAGCGAAAGCCTTTGGATCGCAAACGAATAGAGTCCGATATAATTTTAGAATTTAAGTCCCCTAACTTGGGAAGCAGTCAAGAGATAACAATGGTTGCAACATTAGACTTGAGTCTACCAGTCATAGTGCAGATGGCACGGGATCAGGCAGCTCTGTATTGTGCTGTGTGTGGCCCTGGATTGGAACTAACTCTGTTGCAACTAACAACCACAACACGACCTGAGACAGTGTGGCGTTGGGCTGCAGGGTGCCGTGGCCTGGAACAGCTCTGGTGAAGGCCCAGAGGGACAGAAGCTTGGTGTATCTGAGACAAATGCCAGAGTGTGGCTGGAGTCGAGTGAGTGAGATGCACAGGATTACTTAGGAGAGTGAACCAGACCTCCATCGAAGTAGGCACCCGCGTCTCTGTCTGTAAGTGGGAAGGCAAACAGGTACAGAATTTAGGCCAGGAGGTGAACTGATCAGATTCCTACATTGTCAGACCTCTCTGGCTACCCTGGGGGGAGGCTTTGAGAAGAACAAGATCCCGGCAGGGAGGTCGCAGTGGGAGTGGAGGTGGTGCTCGCCTGAGCCAGACCAGGGGTGGCTTATCTAGAGGGCATTTTACACCCCACCCACACCCAACACCCAACCCTCTCTGGTATCTGGTCATATCTGGAGACATTTTGGAGTGTCACACTAGGTGGTTCCTACTGATACCCGGTGGGGAGAACCTGAGATGCTACTAAATCCTGCCACAAAAGGAATGGTCTGGCCTCGGCCTCCACTATCAGTAGTGCAGAAGTCGAGAGCCCTGAGTTAGCGGCTTGAGTGATAAGAGTTAAGGAGCTGAATAATTTTTAATTTTTTTTAACAATGATCATGAGCTAGTGATAGAGGGGGCTGGAGAAATGTCAGGATAAGTTTCCCAGATCTCGAGCTCAACAAAATGTAGGATGTTATTTACTAAAATGAGGAGGGCTAGAGTTGGAACTGGATTTCAACAGGGCAGAAGTAAATAACTCGACTGTGGGAATGTCACATATAAGATAGTCCCTAGGCGATGTCCCATAAGACACCGAACGTCAGACTCTACAGTTCAGTTTCACCATAACAATGACGGTGTGCTGAGCAACTACAATGTCCCAAACATCATTCTAAGACTCTTCTGTATTATTTTATTAAGCACACTGACAGTTACGATTAACATTAATTCTCAGAATCCTCTTGATGTATAGTTAGGTTTCCAAATTATGAGAGTAGGCTTCAAAATTTTCCTTTCAGCATAATAATACAAGGCTGAATGCTAATAGCATTATGCCAGCCCTATCCAAACAAAACATATCAGTGAGATAAAGCATACTAACTAGAATGTCATCAAATTTGTCAAAATATGTCATATTTTTTCTAAATAGCTTTCATCATCTCAGAGTTGTTGGGTTGGCTCTTTTTTTTTCTTAATCCTGAAACTATTTTTTTTCTTTATTGTCTCTGATTTGGATAAAGAGACAAATTTTACTCCACAGAGGACAATAGTTAAGAAATATACATGTGATCTCTTGTAACAATTAAGCATTCCAAGAGAGCCTTTCTGCCATTTAATATTCTTTCCAAGCCATCTGGCCCTACATTTTCCTGGCCACATGATACAGGGTCTTTTAGAACACATTTCCAGCGTTAGCAGATGCAGCTAACGAAAGTCAGAGAGCCTGAAGGATTGGAAACACCCAGTTTTAAGTTATATGATATGGAAGACCGTCTGTGATATTCATGATGGATGTCTGGGAGCGGTCTTGCTTATTTAGTCTGAAAGAAAGAATCTTAAATTGCAGGGCCCATGAAAGCTCATATTGTTACAGTGAGTCCTTACTGTGGCTGTAAGGTTCAGCTAGATCTCGGGGAAAAAGGGGACTCCAGTTAGGAATGTGTTCACACGGCCAATTCTTGGGAGGGTATATTTGTAACTTGGCCCAGGCAGAAAGTTTCAGGTCAACTCACACTAAAGTAGAAACTAGAAAACCTGTCCAGGCGGAGCCATTCAACTCCAAAGCAAGGAATACAGATCCTCTGGAGCCACTCAATGCACATTCAAGGAAGACAGGCGTCGTGAGCCTTACACAGCTTGGTAAACCCTTCCAGAGGGTTCTTACACACACACACACCTCCGCCCCCCAGTTTCTCATGCTCCACAGTGAAAGGGAGGGAAACAGTGCTGACAAGCCTGAGTCCTTGCCTGTCATGCCTGGAGAAGCTCAGTTACCTGCAGGGATGACAAAGGCACTTTTAAGTGCTGTGTATTTTCAGTTCTGTTCCGTTCTGGACTGACCAGTGTCTTTCAAGGGGTGATGGGGAAATCTCTTGGAATTTCTAAATTCTGCAGTCGGCTAACCATACTGAAAAATCCCTTCCTAAGAGGCAACAGCCTTTCCTGCCCCTCATTACACAACTTCCTTCGCTGTTCTAAAACTGGCTTAGGGATTTCCCCTCCCCCACCCCTCCCCTTAGGGATCCAGGAGGGTCAGGAAACGGAATAGCAAAAATAAAAAGCACAGTTCTGTGCCTGCTAGGCCCAGTTCTGTCCCTCTACTTTTAAACTAGCCATGTGTGGCAAGCGATTCTCTAACCCCCACACACTCTCCCCCAGAGTCTTAGGCCAACGTGCAAAGGCATCTTCAGCAGAAAGGTGTCTTCATCTCAATACTTCCCATGACAATGT
Organism: Tenrec ecaudatus; assembly: GCF_050624435.1. Lineage (NCBI taxonomy): Eukaryota > Metazoa > Chordata > Mammalia > Afrosoricida > Tenrecidae > Tenrec > Tenrec ecaudatus. The sequence continues at coordinate 138,160,608 of NC_134534.1, forward strand.
GTGACATAACCACACTTAATCTGCCTACAGAACGTTCGTTAGGGGTTTGTTTTGTTTGTTCTGAATGAACGGTAAGACCTTGTAACGCTCTAACTTACAGCATGCTCTTACTAGCCCTCTACCTTGTTTGGGAAGATCTATTTGAGGGTGGGGGGAGCATTCACGATACTTGCCATTTCACAAAACCATGATGTTGGCAAATTCCCATAAACAATAAGCGAGTCTGTCCTTGAGGAATGAAAGCTACCGGCTCACTAACGGAGAAAGAGATGCAATCCTACTGATTGTAACATGGACATTCCCTCACCTGCCTGCCTAAAGTGCTTTAAACTCGGGGTTCTGTCTTTGGTCCTTGCAAGGCCTATCTTTAGTTACCTAGGGACACTGTATCCTGTTGTATTGTTGGAAACCTTCTGCTCAATGTAAACAGAAATGAAGCCAACGTTGACTGAGTGCATACTCTGGACCAGCAGGCACCGTGCCAGGTGTTTACACCTGACGGTTAGCTCATTTAATTGTGTGTGTAATGAAGTCACACATTATCACACCAGTGGTGGGTACTTTTCTTTAATCGTCCAAATAATGCATGCTTACTTATGATGGCAACACATGTACAAATGTACTTTACACAATGGATGCATGTAGGTATCATGATAAGAGCTATATGAGACCCCAATAAATTATTAAATAATAATAACACATGTTTACTAATATGGGCAGCATGTAAAATAAGCTGGGAAAGGGGGGAAGCCATAATCCCATTCCCCGAAAAGTAATCACTGTTCAGAATATTTTCTTACAGTAATTTTTCTACAGTTAAATTTTTAACAAAAGTTGTAGAGATACTCTGTATACTATTGTATGATTCAAACTCTGCTTATACTTTTACATACTTCTAATAATAGCATATACCATGATTCTACATTATTTCTTCAGTTACCACTAAAATTGTTTTTGATACGTTGTTGCTTTTTTAAGTAGCTGCATCGTACTCCATCTCTGGCTGTACCCAGGCAACCTGGTGGCACAGTGGGTGAAGCCTTTAGGTGCGAACCAATTGGCAGATGGAACCCACCAGCCATTCCAAGAGAAAAAGATGAAGCCATTGGAACTCCAGCAGATTACAGTCTCCGAAACCCCAATGGAGCAGTTCCACAACGTCCAACAGGATCGCTGTGCACCGGAATCCAGCGGACAGCCCTGCGTTTGGAGATCTACGAATTTATCACATTTCTTGTCATCATTTGGCAATGGAGTCTGGAAAATAATGAGCTAGAGACATAAAACTACCCTTACACTGCCTTTTACAGTTAAAAGCAAAAAAGCAAAGAAATGCAAGTCACGCCACAGAAAGAAATCAAAGCCTTTCAAATGCATCCCTGCGCATTTATTTTGTCCTGTAGGCTCTGCATGACTCTGAGGACCACTAGGCATATGAAAATATATTTGAATGACTGCAACTGAAATACATGCCCACCTCCCTCCCCCAACAACTACAAAATCGAAATTCTCTGAATTGGATCTGCACTTGAAAAAGATAGCCAAAAGAAAAAAGGGGATAACGCAGAGATAAGAAAAGCTACCCTGCTCCCTTCCTCCAACTGAGGAGCAATCTGCCCCTCCTGACAACATCCTAGGACGGAAATAGCCATTTGACTTCAGAAGATTAGCAATTACAAGATCGCCCCTTTCTTGTTTCCCACTAGGGTGTCTGATGAATAAAGAATTTGCTTTAAAAGAGAGGGCTAGGGGCAGTGGCAGCAGGGGGGTGCAGTGGATTGGGGAGGCTTCTTACACCCCCCTCACCCTCACCACCACATTACCCAGTAAAGAAAACGCACTTATTTTCTTAATTGAAAGTCTCAGATCACATCTGCATGGGCATGCTTTCAGATCTTGGGCAAGACTTCAGAACAGCAAGGGACACAACTTTTGCACTAAATTCCTTCAAGAAAAAGCCACAAATTGCCATTTCAAAATTTTTTAAAAAGAGAAAGAAAAAGTTCATAAAAATGCAGCTGCAGACACACCCTTAAGGCCACACTTACAATGTCATAGACCCACAGTTCTTCCAACATCTCTGAATTCCCTATCCCAATTGGGCCCTCGCCCCTTAAACCAAACATAAGCCTTTGTTTTCTTCTAGGGGCCTGATCCAAGCATTCTCTACCAAATCCAAACACCTAAAAACCCTCCCAGAAATGCATTTTTTAAAAATTTAAAGTACCTGTAAGAAAGCATTGAACTTTGTAAAGATTTTGTTAAGTACCACAGAGTTAAAGTCAAATGTAAGAAAGATATTACGTGGAAACAGTCTAGCAAAGGCTTTTCTTTGAAGACTTGGCCACCGGCTCTTTTGTTCTTTTTATTTTTGCAGGAGACACGGTGAGAGCTTTTGTATCGTTTTCCATATCTTTTTGTGAAATCGAATCCTATTTTCGCCAGAGGTCACTTTCTCTATTCAGTCTGCCATGCCAGTGGGGCGAAAAGTTGCCTTTTAACCCAGCACAGGGCTCTCTCGGGTTTATTAATATGGTGCAGCTGAACAAAGCCAGTCCCCCAGCGACTGCTCTGTCGCCCTGATGAAATATCTACTTTCCCTATGATTTGTTCTCATAAATATAATACCAAAAGCTTATTGTGTTTAGGGCTAGGTGACTGATTCTGAAGTTCCTGGCTCTGCTTATATGAAAATGAAAGAGTGTAATGGGAACCCACTCGGATAGCTGATTTTCCGCCTTCTTGTGGATGGTGACCCACAAGGGTGGAAACCTGAGACGCTCGGGTCTTTTTATGTTTCATTGTCCTGGACAGGTACATGTAGGTGGAGGTCACCTGCATGTGTCACTGAGGGCCTCCCCTTTGGTTAGGAGGCTGGATGCAAAAAGAGAGATGCGACTCTTTCAACCTCGGTGTTCACCCCATTAAAATTAAAAAGAGGAAACCCACTGCTCAGATTAAATGAGGTTATTTCTTCTCCCCCATGGGGGAAGGCTGCAAATGCAGGTGACACAACCTTGCTTGCTGAAAGTGAGGACTTAAAGGACTTTCTGATGAAGAAAAAGAATTGCAGTCTTCAGCATGGATTACAACTCAATGGGAAGAAAGTCAAAATCCTCACAATGGGACCAGTAAATAGCATCATGGTAAACAGAGAAAAGAGTGAAGTTGTCAAAGATTTCATCATGCTTGGACCCACAATCAATGCTCTTGGAAGCAGCAGCCGAGAGATCAAATAATGCATTGCTTTGGGCAACTTTGCTGCAAAACACCTCTTTATAAAGTGTTGACAGCCAGGAGGTTAGTTTGAGGACTAACATGCCCCTGGCCCAAGAGGTGGTATTTTCAGTTGCGTCATAGGTTTGTGCAAATTGAATTGAATAAGAAAGACAAGGAGATTCCATACATTTAAATGATGGTGCTGGAAACGAATACTGAAAGTATTATGGGCTGCCAAAAGAACCGGCACATCTGTCTTGGAAGAAGCACAACCAGAAGACTCCTTAGAGGCAAGGATGGAGACACTTCCATCTCCTGTACTTTGGACACATTGTAGGAGACTTACATCATGCAAAAGTATGGTGGGCAGTCAAGTAGAGGGGCAGTGACGGAGACGAAGGCCCTCGACAAGATGGATGGACACGGCAGCGCAGCAGTGGGCTCAGCCATTACAGCCCCTGCGAGGATGGTCGCAGGTTCGGCAGTTTGGCCGTTCCATGTCTTGAGTTGCTATGAGTTGGCCCCTACGCGATGGCATCTATGGATGACGACAGGTTGCTGACAGTGCTATCAAATGCATTTAGCACAACGGCACTGGGGATAATTCAAAAAGCAACTATTTATGAAATGTCATGTATGTCTACTTCTGGGGTGCTTGGGTGATACAAAGATTGAACACATCTGATTGTTAACCGAAAGGCTACCGATCCGTTTCCCTCCTAGAGGCACCTAAGAAGGAAGGTCTGGCAATCACTAGGAAGCAAGTAGCCAGGGACGATACTATGTAGCACATTGTACTCTGACACGCATGGAGTCATTGCCACTCAGACACTGGACAGCACCTGGGTTTCAGTTACCATCTCATAAACGACCCCGTCAGTGATGGCAGGGTCAAGTGACTGAAGAAGTGAGCCGAAGAACAAATGAAACAGTGCAGAATTTGGATTTAGAGTCTCGGATGTGGAGTCTAGCAGGTTTAATTTTATTCTCACCAAAGGGTTTTAAAAATATTACTGTGGTTCTTGCATCATACTAAGTATTGTAATCTTCAGACCAATCCATGACCATTAAGTTGATGCTCTGTCAGAAAACACCACCCCGTCCCACAGGGTTTCCAAGACTGTAAGTCTCCACAGAAACGGATTGCTACAGAGCTTGCTCAGAGGAACTAGGGGGTTCCTGCCACCAGTCTTACGGTTCACATACTAGAGCTTACCCACGGTGTCATCCAGGCTCTCAGAAATAATAACAGTACATTGGGGAAGCATTTGCTGAATTTCTGACTCGCAGGCGACTGGCTCACCATCCCAATTCGTCTGGGACTTCTGAGGTTCTTCAGGAGGTAGGACTTTTAATGAAAAATCGGGAAGTAGCAGACAAATTAGAACTATAGGGCTACCCTGCAAGACCGTACTAACAGCTTTGCACCCATTTTAATCTTGTCTAATCCACACACACACGCGCACACACACGCACACAAGAGTCCTGTAGGTTCTGTCGGGTAATCATTAGACTGCTAACCAGAAGGTCGGCAGTTCAAACTCACCTGCTACTCTGCAGGAGAAAGATGAGGCTATTCGTTCCTATCAAGATTGAAAGCCTTGGAATCGTACATAGGGCTGCCAGGAGTCAGTGTGGACGTGATAGCAGTGGGTGTCAGTTCAGGTTTGCTCTTTCCTTAATCCTTCCCAAAGCCTTGGGTTGTCCATTCTATTGAGTCAGTTCTAACTTAGAATGACCCCAAAGACGAGAAGAAATGCCCCCCTGGGCTCCCAAGCTGTAATCTTTCTGGAAGCAAGTCATCCGATTTGTTTCCCTGCAGAACCGCTGGTGGAGTCAAACCTCTAACGTTTTGGTTAGCAGTCAAAGCTCTATCCACTGGGCTACCGGAGCTCATTGTTAGATAGGTGGATCTCCTATCGCCCCCAATACAGATTGGGCTACATAGACTCAAGCATGCTGAGTAACAAAAGGCAAGAGTGTGCTGGTCCAAGGTCCAAGGACTGGCCATCGTGATGTTACAGGCCCCCATCAGTAAAACAGCTGTGTCGGTAACCCTATCTTCTTGGAGCACATGGTTATTGAGATTGATAATAAATACATGTATTCACCTTAATTTCTTCAAAGTCCATGTAACCTTATAATGGAAGGAGGTCATTAAAGCCAAGTTCTAGACCTCCCACTGGGAATTTCGTGGCTCATTACTCTTGGTCCTGGCAAGTCCTTTTTTCACTATTTCTAGAAAAGATACACAGAAAATAAAAGAGGAAGGCAGAGAGAAATCAATCTTCATCAGGAAGTTATTTCCTCCAAAGGGACTTTTTAATCATTATTATAACAAAACACTTTTCATTTTCCAAAGTCTGTGGTAAGGTTGCGAGAACCACGTTTAAGTGCACAATAAATGAGCGCCTTAAAGTAGTGCGTTGGTAAGTTGCTCACCAGGCCGAGGGCTTCGTGGTTGGCTGCATTCTCCTTATTTATCTCCAGGAGTTCTCGGTCCTCCACCTGGAGTTATACATACTAATGTGTATTTTTCAGGTTAGTGAAACCCTGAAGTTATTGGTAAAAGGGAATTTAATTCACTGAAGTAGATAGATGAGTTCAACAAAAGTCATAAAACTTTTCCGGTGGTAGGTCAAGCAAATATATATTTTAATCGAAACTAAATGCCTTATAAATGAAGCAGAAACCACATACCAGACCCTTGAAGAAAATGCAGAAACGAATTGAGTTTCAATTACACCTGATGAAGTATTATCATTGGGAAATGTGATGATATTTTTGGGACAACCCTTTGGCTCCCTGTTGCCTTTAAAATTGAGCCCAAATACCTTATCTTGGCAGGGCTGCCTTTAGACAGCACTTCCAACTTTATTTTTCCTCTGTTCTCCATCTCTCTTCCCAACTTCCTACACTCTCTTGCCCCCGTGCCTCTTTATTCAAGCTTCCCCGGGAACTCCTCTCTATCCTTCATCTCTACCTGTAAAAACTGTCTCGGACATTTGTTCTCTTTGATTTCTCAGCATCCATGTCTCCTCTTGCTCAGTCGGTAAGAACCTATCTTTGGCTCCCAAAGACCTAATCAACTAGACACACACACATACACACGCGCGCACACACACACACACACACTTTGCTAGCATGATCAGGAGAGAGGAACTCAGTTTCTATTTTGCTGATGTGATTGAGATAGTAATAAGGTAAGAGATTGTGTCTACCTTACCTCCAAAAGAAACACATTTTTTCTGAAAACACAGTCCATATAGTATGAAATAGCCAGGCGATAAGAGTGATGAGTGTCTGATGGCATTAGTCATGTTCTGAACTCAACACCCTCATGTAGAACAGGATGAAACCGCCAGTCCTTTAACCATCACCGCAATTGTTGCTATGTTTGCATTTTGCTATTATTGCAGCTGATGTGTTATTCCATCTCCTTTTTTCCTGACCCTCTATGTCACTAAACAGGACGACGTGTCCACAGTAAGCAAGGTGGCATGTAGACCTCGTCACTTCCAAGGAGCTTTCTGGCTGTATTTCACCCAAAGCCTACCTTTTGGAAATATATTCAATATTCTTTGCCAACACCACAAATTAAATGCATCAATTATTTTGTCTAGAGCTGTTCTAGACCCAATGAGGCCTGAAATAAGTACTGGACTTTCTACTTACCTAAGTCAACCCATTTTTCTATTTTGGCTTATATTACTTTGCGCTATACATCTGTCATTAAAAGCAAAACAAAATCTCAATGACATAAACTCTATAACTATGTATTTATTTAAATTATTTCCCATTTCCTAATGCTTTTCTGGCCTCAAAAGAGGGGTAGTCTTTTTTATAGAAAAATCTCCTAAGAACCCTCCTATTTATTCTTACAATGTTTCTTTTCATTTCCATGAATAATGAAGATAAAAGGCATAAGGATATTAACGTCTATAACTTTAACCATGTGATTTAGTATGTATGTAACATTTTTATCAAAAGGTCAGCAATGAGAGGTCTGAAAATTAGGTTTATACAAAGGACCTATGCATAATTCAGGAAAAGAGGTGCGAGGTGACAGGGACTTCCTGATCCGAGACACTGCAGTGAAATCTGGACTTCCCTGTTGAGTGAAGTCCTTCACATTTATATCTCCCATTCCTTCCTTTCTTTTTAATACAATGGCGCTTCATAAAGTCCATCGAAATGTGGAATTAAAAGATAATGGAACCTTCATATAACCTTTTTGAAGCCCTTCCATATACACAGAGACACCATTTGATTCTTTTTCTTTTAAGATAAATATTTACTTGTGTACTAAATAAACTACGATAGCCTAGTGATAAGAAAGAATGTGCAGAATAAAAGTGGTAATTACGTGGCCTATGAACAAAGTACCCCTTGTGTGTTAGTCTGGGTACTTTAGAGAAACAAATCCACAGAAACCCATGTATAAGAGAGAGTTTTATATAAAGGTTAAGTGCGCATCAAGAAAACATCCCGACCCAGTGCTGCCCAAGCCCACAAGTCCAACATTAACCCATATGTCCAACACCAATCCACAAAGTCCTCCTCCATCTCACAAAGCAGACGCAATGATGCTGACTGCAGGAGGAAAGCTGAATGAGAGAACATGTAAGCATCTCAGGGCTGGCAGGGGTCTCCACACGGCTGCTCCAGCAACCAGGGCTGCATCAGAGTAGGTCTATGTGGCTTCTCCTCAGGGATGTCTTGCAGGAAGTGAGCCTTCCCAGCTGAAGCAGGGAACTAAGGCAGCTGCACCCAGATCCCTCCATCAGAAAGCAAGAGATCTGAGAACTAGAAAAGAGTGTCTCACCAAGTCATTTATCCCTCCACCCTTCAATTAACCCCACATGTGTTTATCAGCCAGCTTGGCACAATAAACTAACTACCTTACCTTGTCAATATGACTTTGAAATTAGGTGATTGACAACTGGCTTTTGAACTTTCTACCAGGCTCATTTTTGTCATTTCATCAACCTCAATTTAATGCAAATCTTCATTTAATGCAATCGAATTTTTCCATCATACTTATGTTATCTTTGGCAGGGCACACTTGAGAGGTATCATGTAGCTCTTTAGTGTGCTCCAGGGTAGATGTTCCTTGTGCAGGTACATTCTTAAAAACAAATTCTTAGCGTTGGAATTTTCAACTTGGTAACTTTTGATACATTTTCACAGATCACCTTCTTGTTAGATTAACCTCATTCTCCATTCCACCAGCAATTACACAAGTATCCCACATACTTGGCAAAGTGGGGGTTTCCTTTAAGAACGACTGTCAAAAATATTATTTCTGGTTTTTCTTAAATCACTTATTTTCAACTAGGAAATCCCTCATAAGGGATATTTACTAGAGGAATGTAATTGCCTCTCTGAACAACTGCTTCTTTTGCCATGATGCTGAAAGAACTAGAGGTCCCCAACTTCCATCACTGAACAATTTGACCCAAGATTTATAGAATAATCCTGATCAAAAGGATGACAATGTAGAACAGAATTTCAAGTGCTTACAGAATCCATATTTCCTGGAGGCTGGATAAATTCCCACAAGAATTACCATGAGAGAGTCATTCACCCTTAAGTCAACAACAAACATCCCTTGCTGTCTACTTAAAACCAAGCAGCAGTTTAGCTTAACTAGTAAACCATGGCTTCCTAACCATTGTGCTCTGGTAAAGGTCTGTCTGTACGGGATCGACAAGCGCAATTCCACAGATCAGGAAGGCACCTCAGTGGGCAGGACGTGGAGGTGAACGGGGGAGGAACAGTCAGAAACACGCGTGGGGAATGAATGCACCACCAGAATGCAATCGGTGCCACGAACTGCACACAGAGAAAATGCCGAGCTGGTGGATACACGGTTGTCTATATTCTCAACGATGAAAAAATAAGGTAAAAATTTTAAAAGGGACTATGTAGGGAATGTGTCCATGCTTTTCTGTACACCACCTTTCCTGGGAAAACCTGTATTCATGTTTCCTTCGCAGCTTTCCAGGAATGATGCGTATCCCTAAGTGTTGGTATTTTAAGCACACAGTGGTGCCCCTTGTATTTCCCACACAGCCGTATGCCTTACACAAGTCACACACCAGCACACAGATAATATCCCCATTAAAACAATGGTTCTGTATACTTTAAAAACCCAAAGGCAAGCATTTAGATTCCCATTAAACTCTTTTACAGACACTGTAGCAGTTAATTTCCTTGTAAAGACATCTTTGGTACATGGATGAGTATATGAGTGGGTACCCCCTACCAAAAAAACCCAGAATTTCCCCAAAAAAACTCTGTATTTAAATTTTTTTAATAAAACAACCTCATCACCTTCAAAGTACTTACTATCCATCACACTGAATACATTGGTCAAATCTGTGAATCCATTCTAGGAAACATTTTTCAAATCCATCTGTTTGGATGGCCGACAGCACCTCCCTCATTTGTTTCTTCACCTCTTCTGCGTCAAATCACTGTCCTTTCATGTCCCTCTTCATTTATGAAAACAAAAAGAAGTCACGCGGACCAAGTTCGGGTGAGTAAGGCTTGTGGGCAAGAGAGCCATGCTATTTTTATGCCCCAAACTGGCGTACTGAGATGGCAACGTGAGCAGGTGCATTGTTGTGGTGGCAAAACCAGTCTCTCATCTGCCACAAATCAGACCTCTTTCGACACAAACGTTCACACAATCTTTTCAGAAGCTCTAAATAGAAAGCTTAATGAACTGTCTGACCTGGTGGAAGAACTCCAAATGTATTACAAGTCAACATTTTCATCTCTTTGAGAAGTTGATGGACATCCAGAATGATTCTTGTCATCGACCGACATTTCACCTTTTTGAAACATGAAAACCACCTGTGCACTTGAGTTTCCCCATAGCGCTGTCCTCGTCAGCTGTGCTCAACGTCACGTCAGGTTCTGCAGCATGGTTCCGGAGCAGGAAACAAAATCTCGCTGTCGCCACACGCATTTCTCTTGAATTAGCCATCACCCAAAGTGAGGTTCAAATGAAACTGCTGTTAGGAGAAAATTCACTGTGACCAGAGAGCGCCTTCCCAGGCGACTCCACTGGGTGCACTAACTCAGAGCGTGTTGCTTGATGTTCGCCTAGGGGACAATTGCGTACTAAGAAACAAAGCTCCACTCTGCCCAGTGCAATTCTGTTTTGTATTTTTTGATACCCCCTCATATATACAAATATCTAGTGGAAGCATTCCCAGAAGTTAAATTTCTGCGTCTTTAGGTTTGAGATGTTTAAAAACCTACTTTTGTTAATATTCTTATTCTTATTATAAAGAAGGGTGAAAGGGAAACAAATTAGAAAGCTGAGTAAGTAATGTTATTAAAGAGTGGAAAACATCACATTTCCCCCCAAATTGCACATCCCTGACATTCCTGGTTCTCTTTGACTATTTTCCTAGTGTGTTTAGACATGTCAAAAGATTAGGGGCAGAAAAAGAATGGGTGCTAAAACCTAGTAGCAGAACTGCTTCCAATCCTACAACAGCTGTCTCTCCATCAGCTAAATTCTGATGAGGAAGAGTAAGTGTCATCGAACAGGGCCGGCTAAGCCTTTAAGTCCTGGAAGGGAGGCTGCCCATTTCTTTGGAGAAATACAAAACGCAACGATGTGGAGGGATGGAAAATAATCTTCCACAGATGAGATAGTCTACAACAGAAAGGATTAAAATGTCTAAACCTCAGTTACATGCTCACAGTGGTAACTCTTAGGGAAAAGCGGGTTTTTCTCTTCTAGAAATCGAAAAATAATAACATAAAAACAGCAAAATGCACAATCATAATTGTGCGGCTTACTGAATTTTCAAAGTAAGCACAGACATTGAATTATGCCCTTCCTTGTAACTCACCCAGAGGAACTGTTAGCTGTCCCGAGTTCCTGCCATGACGTCAGGCCTGAGGTATAGCAAGCCTGTGTGGGCTCCCAGACTGTGGCGCTTTATGGGAGCCGGCAGCTTCCGGTCTCCCAAGGAGCAGCTGGTGGTTTAAAACCGACTGTTTGGCTAACGGCTAACACTTATCCCCCAATACCACCAGGGCTCCCTCGATTACCTGTCCCCCTTAATTCTCACTATCAATGAATGTTTTAGCATTACAATGAAATGTGTAGCATCTACTTTTCTGTGGCCAAGTTCTCTGACTCAAAACTAAGCAGCATTCATTCATGAGTCTGTTTTTCTTTTTCATGTACATACCTTCACTTTTTGGATGACTGGGCATCTCCTCTATGCCAACCATCAGGCTGGGCACCCAGGACACAATGACCACAATATAGACAGGGTCACCCTCACTCCCCCAAATCTTCTCAAACTGAAGTAGAGGAAGATTGTCTTCTACCTTGCAGCATGACCTTCTGAGCATTTAAAATGTCTTTCCAGGGTGGCAACTGTAGTTTATCCTCAGGGCTCCAGCACATGTGTAGAAAGTCAGGTCACAGGGTATGCATGAGCAGGCTAAGGTGGGCTTCTGTGGATTTATGTATCCTTATCTGCAGATGCTCCCAGCGCCATTTGCCTGCCATTGTAAGGAACACGGGCCTACAAAGTTACAATTCCAGCTGCCTTCTCAGAACCACAGTCCATCACAGCCCCTTGAGTGAATGACTGGCACGACCCTCGGGAAGGAAGCGCTGTATGTTTGGCACGCGCCTTCAAACATGTTTGTCTTGTACAAGAATTTAGAGAGCAAAGGTCAAGGTCCTTGGAGGTTACGGTTTTGCCTTTTCCTTGTGTTTGGAAGGAGTTTAGGAGAAATAGTTCATGTGGTCCGTGAACATTTTTTTAACAATCTCCTGCACATCAGGGAAGGGGATATGGATGTTGTAATTTTAGGAACCCACACAGAGGCAAACATCGAGTGCATGCATGTATCACTGATAGGTTTGAGAGTGATCATCCACATTTGTCATCGATCTAGAGGTTCACACTGAGGTGATAAAGAGGAGTTGCGATCAGAAGAACTTTAAAATATTAAAAAAGAAATCGAATTTCCTTTGGCCCACCATCCCCTAAACATGGTCCCTCTCTCTTTCCTGAGATGCCTCTCTAGAGTGCATTCTTCCACACCTCGTTGACAGGGTTGCACATACATCAAACACTGTGATGTCTGAGTTAGGGGACGCTGGTGGCTCAGTGACTGGATTCTCACCTTCTAGTGGCGTGGTCAGGTAAGGGTCAGACTCCTAATCACTAGACCAGTGGTTCAAGCCCACTAGCCCCACGGTGGACTGAAGAGCAGGGTGTCTGCTCCCATAAGAATGCATCGCCTCAGAAACCTTGTTGTGGATGGTCACTATGAATTGGAAAAGACTCAGTGGCAGAAGGTTTGGATTGGGCTTCGATATTCAGAAAACTCAGCTTCAGGTCCTGGCCAATTCACCTGATGGGCAGTCGCAAGCCACATGTCTGTGGCAATGTGCACGTTGCTCTGGTGCTGGAAAGGATTCAGGAGAGCTTCTAGTCTAGGCCACACAAGGGAAAAGGCCTGATGACCTACTTCCAAAATTGGCCAGTGAAAACCCACTGGCTCACAACCGACCATCAGGGTGAGTGAGGCAAGACCAGGTGGTATTTTGGCCAACTGAATGGCAGCTAACAACTAGGTATGCGAGCTGCTTTTCACACAAACAATATACCTATCACACTACAACTTGCCTTTAGTTTCAACAGTACTTTCTGAGGTCTTGCCAATGTCTGTACACTTGGCTCACACCTTGGAAGTGCTAGGGGGTTATCCACCAGATGAGTAAACTGGTTTGCATAGTGTAGCATTCTTCTCCTGAGGGCAGCTAGATGGCTTTCAGCTGTTCAGTATTACAAGTAACGCTGGGTGCACATCCTCCATATTCTTCCGGCTGTACACGAGCAAATCCTTCTCTGGGAATCCAGTCATTTAGAAGCAGAATGCACTGGCCCATCAATATGAGCAAGCCCCTTGGTGGATCTGTCAGTATTATTTGTTGGATTATACAGTTGCTATGACTTGGTAGGTACCCAATGGCAGTGGGTTGGGTTTGGTTTTCAATTCTATCACCAGAACCTAACAGAGAGCTTGCCGGTTAATAACTATCTCTGCTTATGTTTCCTGGTTTCGCTCTTTGTCCTTTGCCTTCTCTTGTATACCTAGTCTCCCCCTGGGCCAGGAGTTCTTCATGTTAGTTACACAGGAGAATCCATTTTAGCAATCACCTGTGCCCAGGCCTCATTCCCCAGAGGGCCTGACTTCATTAGTTGGTAGGGATGCCAGGTAATGGTCTGTTTGCTTATTTTCTCAAGGATCTCATCTGATAACTACTGTGAACTTGGAACTGAAAGCCATTGTCCTCCGTCAGTGGTTCTCAAAGTAGCCTCCCACTCCAGAAGCACCTATAAACCAAACCAAACCAAACAACCACTGCCGCCTTGTGGATTTCCATCTCCTAGGGATGATTAGAAGTGCAAACACCTTGTTCCTTAAATGGAAAGGCTGCAGGCTGGAATCCACCCAGTAGTGCCTCAGAAGAAAAGTCTGGTGATCTACGTCTGTAAAGTCGGCCATTAAATGCGTGATGGAGCTCAGTGTGGCTTTAACATGTACAGGGCTTCTAGGAATCAGAAATCAATGGGATGTCCACGGGCTCGATGTTTGGTTTACTCTAGACTTCTGCCACCAAATTCTGAGAATGGGGCCCTGTAGTCTGTGTCCTCTAGATGATGCCCAAGGAGGCTACAAGGAAACCCATTGCACTGAATGACCTGTCCATGTCTCACTCTGTAAATATGCGGGTGGCCTCCTTTCTCATTTCCAACCCAGGCATCTCCTGGACACCAACTTCCTCAATGACACGCTCCTACAATGCTCTTGGGCATCCCAAACGCAATCTCCATAGAACTTATAAGTCTCACCTCAACGCCCAGTAAAGGGCACCAATAGCTTCCAAATTGCTGATGCCAGCAATCTGGAGTTTATCTGTAAAAATATTGTGAATAAGCAATGTATTTGGATGCTTTTAAAACCAGAAAGTATTAAAAGATGAAGCATAAAAAGTCTGCCCACTTTTGTTTCCGTCCACCCAATTTTTAATCTCCCTCCCAGTAGCCACCGTCCTTAGCGTCTTACACATCTTTTAGACACTCTTGATAATCTGTAACCCAAACCAAACTCATTACCACTGAGTCAGTTCTGACTCGCAGGGACCCTATAGGACAGGGAAGCTAAGCCGTTATAAGTTTTCAAAACCAGAACATTTTATGAGAGTAGAAAGCTTCATCTTTCTCCTAAGTTTAAGAAGCTACATGTCTAAATTCAGGGTGCGGCCCTCCTCTTTCTCTCTCTCTGGGCTCTCGAGGAAGGTCCTTGTCTCAGCTGAGCTTCAGCTCCCGGGCGATCTTCACCTGACTCAGGGGCTCAGTCTTCTTTTTAACTTTTTGCTGTCCGGTGGTGAATCATTGTTTGTAGTAGATGGAGTATTTATGAGAAAATCTTGCATCAAGTAGATTTTATGTATATGTATATATATATACACACACACATATATATATTTATATATGACCAAGATTGTATGAACTAGAAAACATCATATACCTCAACAACAACACTACAGTCAGTTTGAGACAGGATTATAAATGCTTTTCAAAGTTTGGCGTTTGGACAAAGGTTGGACATCTTGTTTTCAAAGCCTAAGCTTTTTCTCAATACTAAAGTCAAAATCATAACTGCCACACAAGAGAAAGAACAAAGCTTTTCTTGCTCGAATTGTCCCTCTGCATCGGCAAGTCCAGCATCCCTGAGATACGGACCACTGCAATAAGAAGGGAGAGAACAGATTTCCCCAAAGGAAGACCGAGTGTTGCTCCAGGATGCCTGTTCCCCTGACTATCAGGGGTAAACTCTGCTTCCCAGTTTGTAGCACCCAGGAGCTTCAGAAATGGTTGATAGACAGGTCCAGAGGTGCAACAGGGTCTGCAAACAGTTCTAAAAGAGCTCTTCTTTCATGTTGAACCTGGACAAGATGTGCACGATAACACTCTTATTGCTCTTTCACTAACCCTGCCACCCCTTCATCATCTCTATCGTCATGGGCATCAAAAGGGTCAGTGTCACTTCTTCTATTGGACAATGAAGAATTCAGCAATTCCGTGGTGTCTGGACACTTCAGACTATTTCCTGAGCTGCCGTGTGTCAAGACTGAGGCAGATCCAGCGAAATCCATTAAGCATTTGGGGGAGGGGCCAGTCTGATGGCATTCATCAGCATCACAGAATTCGTCCTCACTGCTGGGGTCAAAGAACTCTGGGACTGTCTTTGGACACGAGGTGACATGGCGTGGAGGAGCGAGACGGCTGCTAGTTGGTGAGTGTCCACTGCCTGTACTATTTGGTGCTGGAGTCTGATGGTGTCCCAGAGTAGCTTATACAGGTGCAACTGATGGGGAGGATGG
The DNA here is from genome assembly GCF_050624435.1 of Tenrec ecaudatus. Lineage (NCBI taxonomy): Eukaryota > Metazoa > Chordata > Mammalia > Afrosoricida > Tenrecidae > Tenrec > Tenrec ecaudatus. The sequence continues at coordinate 138,176,269 of NC_134534.1, forward strand.
ATGTGGCTCTGGCTTACACAACTGAGCAGGTTTGAAAGGTAAGACCCTCTGGGAAGGCCCTGTGCTTATCACAGGTTCCAAGGGACTAGGTTGATATATTGCATCTACAGGGTTGATAGAATTTTTAGCAATCTGCAGCAATACAGTGCAGGGTTTGATGGATTCTACTGTGATATTTGTTGTCTCTTTGAGACTTTCAACTTTCTTTCTCTGTTCATCATCTCAGCAGTTTTGAAGATTGACATCAAAACACTTTAATTGTATCAAAATTTCTAGATAAGCATCAGCCTCGGTGAGTTTCTTATCAAAGTCTTGGATGCTGGGAACAAATCCTGAATCTCAACTCCCAGCGGGGGCAAGAGAAAGGCAGGGTGATATTCTCGCCCAAGGCCTGGACTGGGCAAGCAGCAGTGGTGGGGGCCGGCCCCTCTTCCAGACCCTCAGGGTCTACTCATTCCACAAGTGGCCAGCAAGAGAGCCATTTGCCAGGGCCGGCACCCTGTGTGCCTCCAGGGGAGGGAGCCTGTGCCTGCTCCCTGCCACCCGCTTTCCTTCCTCCCGTGACTGGATCTTCAGGTCTCCCTTTCTACTTTTTCAATGCTGGTCCCTCTTTAGGGAGCCCAGGTGGCAGAGTGGATTTTGCCTTGGGCTGCTAAGCACAAAGTCAGCAGCTCAAAACCATCCGCTGCTCCATGGAAGAAAGATGAGGCTTTCTACTCCTATAAAGAGTCTTAGAAACCCGCAGAGGCAGCGCTACTCTGGCCTGTATTCCAGTTTCGTTATCTGGTATTAATGGTAGATTATCCACATTGCTCTTCTCTCCCATTGTTTTCCTGGATGCTGTTTATTTTTCCAAATGAATGCTTGGATCAATTTGCCTCATGCATTCAAAATCAAATAGTTGGTATTTTCATTAAAATCCCAATTAATTTTATAGTCTACCTTAAGGAACATGGGCAACTTTGATATTCCATGGTTCTAATACTGTGGTATCTTTCGATTTATTCACATCTCCTTTGAAGGCTTCGCGAAAGATTTAAATTTTCACTCACACAGGTCCTCTACATTTCTTTCTTTTGTTTTTTAAATAATCATTTTATTGGGGGCTTGTATAACTCTTATCACAATCCATCCATCCATCCATTGTACATCAAGCACATTTGTACATTTGTTGCCCTCATCATTCTCAAAACATTTGCTTTCTACTTGAGCCCTTGGTATCAGCTCCTCGTTTTTCCCCTCCCTCCCCGCTCCCCTCTCCCATGTACCCTTGATAATTTAGAAATGATTATTATTTTGTCATGTCTTACACTGTCCGACGTCTCCCTTCACCCATTTTTCTGTTGTCCGTCCCTCAGGGAGGAGGCTCTATTGTACATTTCTTGTTATTTTTATGTCCTCTGCATTTGTGCTATTGATTATGCGGTTTTATTCTTTTATATTCTCTATCTAGTGGTAATGTATCTACATGAAGGACAGCAGTTTCTGCACAACAATTTGGGGCTCATTCTTTTTAACTTTATGCTGTAAAGTGGGTGACGGTTCACAGAGAAGATCACAGAGCTTGCACCCCCAACAACTCACATGCATTCTGTCTCCACTCACCCATCGCAGCGCCCTCCGTGGGCCACTGCACAGCCCACTTCCTCCCTGCGTGCCCTGTGCCCCTTCCTCCTTCTTGGCTAACCCTTTAAACTTTGCCCTGGAGTAAATGTGGCCCCTTTGATCTTCAGCAGTTTATTATTCTGACACAGGGGTGAGTTCGGTTCCAGACCTGAAAGATGGTGGCTGGGGACCAGAATCCATCACTGTCTGAGGCCAGCAAGCCTGCTATCTTTCGTGACTTTGAGATTTGTTCCACATTTCTTGCCACTCTGTCCAGAACCTGCTTATAGGATTGCTTTCAGAGTAGTTGGGAACAGAAGCCCTGGACCATCTAGGTCTGGTTTCAGAACTTTGGAGACCAATGTTCGCTAAGGGTCCCTTAGTTCCATCCGACTCATTGTTTCCACACTGTAGCTTCTTATATGTTGCTCCTGTTCTTTCCTCTAGTCGGGAGGGCTGGGGGGGGGGAGGGGGGAGGGTGTGTGTGGGGACCAATGGTTGCATTAATATCACTACTCACCGAAGTGGGATATAGAACACGGACTCTGTGGCATACGCTCTGCCCTCTACTCCTGATGGTGGGGCTCATTTGGACACTTCCGCCCCCCCCCCCCCGCCTTCAGCAGGTCCTGCTAGGTCTACCTGTATGTTGGACGTAAATAGCGCTGCCTCTAGCACCCCTACCAAATCTACACAAGTGCAAGTCACTTTGCTTTCTCTTCTGAGCAACCCCATTCTCCACACAGCAGCCTGAATGATTTCTTTTCAAAAAGTTAAACTATCTGAATATCCCCTTGCCTGAACTATTTCTGCGGTTTCCCTTTATACTCGGGATAAAATGCAAACTCCTCATCTCAGAGGCCAGACATTATCTGGCGCCTGCTTAACTCTAGCCGAAAGGGCTTCCAGTGCAGCCCACCTTCTCTCCTGTCTTAGACCGCATCCCCCGGCTCTCTCCCGTCAGGAATAACTTTGACGTCCCCATCTCTGAGATGTCCACCTTTATAGACCTTTTTGTGTGCCCTTCTTAGGCTCTAAATTTCCGTTTATCTACAAACAACTCTGTGACTTGCTTCTCCAGAGGCCGGCTCCGTCGACAATCTAAGATACTTCTCTTTTTGCCTCTTGTGCAACCCTTAGAAAGATTTTTAATTATATACAGGCTCACATATTTACTTCCTTTGTATCTCACTTTCCCCCCGGACTATGAGTTCCTCTGCTGTCTGTAAAGTGAATGGCACGTTCAATAAATATTTATTGAATGAATGAATCAATGTCCTCCCTGTTCACATAGTCAAGGAGAGGGACCCTTCTCTTTTTATTTTCTTTCCCTCTTCTTCTTAGCTCTTTCCCTTCATTCACAGTTTAAACCCACAGTTACCGTATAACAAATGCTTACATTTTAAAGTCCCCAGCTTCCCTCCAAAGCTCAGCACAGAGCACTATAAATCTCTTTCAGGCTTTCTCTCTCATATGCACAATATCTGTAAGACTACCTTCAAATAAGAAAACACATATTGAATGTCACAGAAAAAGTTCAAGTTATACATAATTGATGAGATAGCTGTTCCCTTGGGGTACGAGTACCTTCATTTTTTTCTTTATATATTGCCCCTTTATTTAAAAAGAAAAACACTATTTTTTCTCATTACAGAAGTAACATATTCTTGTAAATGTAATCCGATACGGAAGTCAGCATGGCAGACAACCAGATGTAAAAGATCTCCACAATTCCCAGTCCTGGGGACAGCCACTGTTCATATCTTGACATACGGCCATCTTTCTGGATATCTTACCTACACACTGATCAGATTTTAATGCCGACTAAGGTACTGGGATTTTGTTTTGTTCCTACTATCAGGGACTCAGTGACACAAACAGCTCTGGGACCTGCTTCCTTTAGACTGCATCTGCATCTTGAGTATATTTATATGCTGAGACACGTGACTCTTCCTCACTTTCTTCCTCCCTCACTGTTTTTTTTAAGGATTTCCAAATAGTTCATTGCATGTACTCTCTTTTGCTGCCCCTTTCCCTTCCCACCTGGTCCGTGGGAAACCCCAAACTCACACGCCTGGATGACTGACTTCCTGGGGGATGAGAAGGTCTTAGAGTTTCCTCGTTTTCTGGTTTTAAAACTCTTGCACTCCTGGGCACTGGGATCAAAGTTGCCGATCAGGGGAGTCATTTCTCTATTTCAACTTTCTTCTTGTTGGCAAAAGTACTGTCAAGCAAGCACCAGGGGACTTCAAAGAGTTGGTGGAAAATGTCCATGAAATTTCCCTTCCATTTCACACACACACAAACACACACACACACACACACACACACAGTGGGCCCAGATTCTTGCTCAGAATCAATGAGCTGGCTTGAACTGCAAGATGTGTTGGCTGAAAATATTTTGCATGTGTGAGTTTAAATCAGTTTTCCAAGCATGCCGCTTGCACACAGGCCAAGAGTAGCTAACGTTTATTCCAGTTATGCTCATCATGAATGCCACTGATGTGTTTTGTCAGACCTGTTTTTGAGTGGGGGAAAAAACAACTACAAAACCAATTATTTTGCCAACATCTGATAGGGACTTGACAAGGCCCTAATTGCTAGGCTTACATTTCAGGAAGCAACCTATTTTGTGGTATTGGTGCCAATTAATACAAAGGCGGGTGCACGGTGAATACACTATTTACGACTGGCATTGATTCGATGTCACATAATCTCATTACCAGGTCAAGCTGGTACGTGCGAAGCATTTAGATTGAAAACGTATGCACATTTATTTGGAAAACAAAGATATTCCTCTCTGCCACCAGCCCCTCTCAAGTAGCTGGAAAAGTTTGAAAAGCTCTTTGGAAATCTTCTTGGTAGTGGGCCCCTCAACTGACTCATCATGGGAATTCAAACCTGGCACCCTTTTAATTACGACATGGCAGGCCTCTCCGCCATATGCTGCCTTGATAGCAAGCACAATGGTGCAGCCTGAAGCCATGAAGACTGTGGGTGAAGCTGAAGGCTTGAGGAACTCCTAAGGATGGTGTGTGGCCACCAGACCACAGAAGAAGGCCAGTCTCCAGAAGGGCAGCCCTATATGCAGAGAAGGGAGTGGTTTGGGGGTGCTCAGGAGACCTCCTTAACCCCGCTTGGCCAGTATAATGCAGTGGTTTAAGAGAGCAGGCCTGCCGGCTAGCTGCCTGGCTTTGAATCCCTCCTCTGCTGTGCAGCCTGAAGCACGCTACTCAGCTTCTCTCTCTGAGTTTCATCCTTCCTATGTAAAGTCGGGGAAAACCCAGTCCTAGAAAAAGACACCATGCTTGGCATCGTAGAGAGGCAACAACAAAAAGGAAGGCCTTTGACCAGATGGACTGGCACAGGGGCGGCAACAGTGAGCTCAAGCATCAGGGCAATTGTGAGGATGGCACAGGATCCGGCAGCGTTTCCTTCTGTTAGACATTAGATGGCTATGTGTCGGAACCAACAGGATGACATCTCAGTACTCAGCAACAGTGCTGTTGTCCGCTTCCCTGTGCACTCAGGAGCCTTCACGTGGCATGCACAGTAAGCCATCACTAAAGGCTAACCATTATTTTAATCTGTTAACCACTAGGAGAGATGACCTCTTAAGAATCATTTGCATGTACAGTGACTCTCTTGTATGTATGAAACCATCTCCATGTAAAAACAATTGTTGGGTTGTTGCTGTTTCTAGTTCAAAAGGAATATTCTATTGGGCTACTTCCATGATTCTTATTTAAAAAAACAAACAATAAAACAATACTTTTAAAATGCCAGATAGTTTTTTCCCTTTTTTACATTTTTATTGCTGAAAAGATCTAAAGGACACAAGTATTGCCAATCCAGCATGTTGCCCATTCGCTGAAACCAACTGGAACAATCATGTTGCGTAACCATCACCAATATCCACCACTGATTTTTCCACGGATCCCCATCAGCAAAAATGCAAGGCTACCTAAGTAACAATCCTGCCTGCTGTGTCCCCTCGGCCCTGGGAATCACTCTCATCTTTTGCCTATCCTGCTATTTCATAATACCAAAAGTATCCGATATCAGTGTTTGTCCTCTTGTGATTGACTAATGTCACTGCAAAATGCTTTCCAGGCTCACACCTGTGGTGGCATGTATCAGAGCTCCGTCGCTCTTCATGGCGGAGCACCATATTTTATCCGAGTGGCACAGGCATGATGCTAGAACCGTTATAGTCCGCGTCATTATTGCCGTGTCACAGACATGTGAGCATGTGATGTATGGAAAATATAGTAATAGTTCATTGAATATGTATACCACATTTCATTTGACCATTCATCTGCCGATGAATACTGGAACAATTGCCACATGTTGGCCAGGGTGAATCATGCTGAAACGTACGTGGGTCTATTCAGATCCATGTTTTCACGTCTCTTGACTTGAAAATTCCAAAGAGTGAAATTGCTGGATTATATGGTAGCTTTGGTGGTGTAGTGGTTGCATGTTGGGCTACATGTTGGGTTACAGTTTAAACCCACCAGCAGCATCTCAGGAGAAATACAGGGCTTTCTACTCCCATAAACAGTTCAGTCTTGGAAATCCACAGCGGGTCCACTGTACGTCAGCACTGACTCGATGGCAGTGAGATGGCAGCTTTATCTTAATCGTTTTAAAGGGCAGGCAAACTATTTTCTAGAATGGCTAGAACATTTGGCACTCACACCAGCAGTGAAAAAGGGTTCTGATTTTTCCAGACCCTCACCAACATTTGTTACTTGCTAAAAATCTCTTAGCCTTCCTAGTGGGGGTGAAGTGGCATTTCATTGTGGTTTAAGTTTGCTGCTCCTGAGGAGGGCCTCGCCCTAAAAATGTCTGACTCTAGAAGAAAGGAATAAGGATGAGATGTTGGTGCTGATTCAAACATGACTTTTCTCCCCACGAGTATACCACACAAAACAGAGATAATGTCAATGCTGCTCTGTGATTATGTGTACCAAAGAATGACTTTCGTAAATAAACAACAATAACAACCACCACATTGGCTCAGGGACCTAGAGCTACATTTGTGGCAGTGGCCAACTCATCCATTGAAGGACTGTTTGTTCGGTGCCTGCAGTGTGCCACTGCAGATAGAAATCTCTGTCCGAGGGAATAGGGGAATGAAATGTCTTCCTAGATATCATTGGACTAGCTCCAACCCTTAGCAACCCAGCGTAGCACAGAACAAAACACGGCCCAATCCTGTGCCATCCTCACAATTGTTCTCATGTTTCAGTTCATTGTTGCAGCTACCATATCAATCCATCTGGGCAAGGGCCTTCCTCTTTTTCACTGCTTTTCCACTTTACCACAAATTACGTCCTTCTCTAGGGATTTGTCTCTTTAGACAATATTCCAAAATTTGCGAGATGAAATCTCACCATCTTTGTGAAGAATTCTGACCCTATTCTTCCAACATGGATTTTTTTTTTGTTCTTTTGGCAGTCCATGGTATTTTCAATAGACTTCACCAGGACTGTACGAGGGGGTACCCAAAAAACCTGGAATTTTTTTTCTCCAAAACGATGTATTTAATTTTTTTAACAAAACAACATTATCACCTTCAAAGTATTCCCCATACACTTAATACTTGTCAAATCTGTGATTCCATTCTTCCAAAAAAATTTTCAAGCTCATCTGTTTGGATGGCTGGCAGCACCTCCCTCGTTTTTTCATCTTTACCTCTTCTATTGAATCAATTAACTGTCCTTTCATGTCCCTCTGCATTTGAAGAAGCAAAAAGAAGTCACACGGAGCAAGAACAGGTAAATAAGGCACATGGGGCAAGAGAGACATGCTGGTTTGGGGCAAAAACTGGTGCACGGGGATGGCTGTGTGAGCAGGTGCATTGTCGCGGTAGCAAAACCAGTTCCCCTTCTGCCACAGATCTGGCCTTTTTATGTTGTACACTGTTAGGCAATCTTTTCAGAACCTCCAAATAGGAAGCTTGATTAACAGTCTGACCTGGTGGAACAAACTCCAAATGCACTCCGAGTCAATTATTTTCTTCTGTTCCAGAATTTGAGCTAAGTCCAGAATGAGGTTTGTCATTAGTTGACATTTCATCTTTTTTGAAAGGAGAAAACCACTCGTACACGTGAGTGTTTCCCACAGCGCTGTCCTTGTAACTGCGTCCAACATCACAAGAGTTTCTGCAGCATTTTTCCTCAGCAGGAAACAAAATTTCATAGCCGCATGCTGTTCTCTTAAATTGGGCATCACAAACAAAACAAAACAAACAAACAAACAAAAAAACGAGGTTTGAGAAAAACTGCTTTTACAAAAAATTCCCTCTGACCAGAGGGAACCTTCCCAGGTGACACCACGGGGACACAAATTCAGAGAGAGTTGCAGGATGCTTGTTAGTTGGGGGTGGGGGCGGGGGAGAGGAGATGCTTACTATGAAAGGTCCACTCCACAAAGCGCAGTTTAGGGTTTTTTTTTTGGGGGGGGTTACCGCCTCATAGTTCAAATGCATCAGTTTTTCCTCGGTCTTTCTTTTATTCATGGTCCAATTTTGTACATGCATTTGAGGCGACTGAAAATACCATGGCTTGGATCAGGTGTATCTTAAACCTTAAAGTTACATCCTTGCTTTCCCACACTTTAAAGAGGTTTTATACAGTAGATTTATCCAGTTCAACATGTTGTCTGATCTCAAGACTGCTGCTTCATGAGCATTGACTGTGGAGCCAAGCACGACAAAAGCTTTGACAACTTCGATCCTTTCCACGACTTGTCTGGCAATTTGTTATATTGTGATGGCTTGTGTGTTGCTGTGATGTTGAAGGCTATGTCGCTGGTAGTTCACATACCAACAGGGTCACCCAAAGTGAACAGGCTTCAGTGGAGCTTTCGAACTGAGAACAGATCGCAAAGATGGAATGGGCCCTCCACTCTATAGTTTGCATAGAAACATTGTCACCTATGGAGACCATGAGACCGACCAAAGGCTCCAGGCTGAGACCAGAGGCTGAGACAAGGGTACCAGACAGAACTGAGGGAAAGGACTGAGATTCTGAGACTGTGAGGCAAGGTAGCAGGCTACGTTCCTGGCGCACAGAAGCAGAGGCCAAGGAACCACAAGGCTGAGAGTTTGAGGACTGAAGAAAGACTGGACTGCTGGCTGAGCAAAGGCATTGTTGTGGGCCAATGACCAGATCCTTAATGATTTCTGATCTTGGCTTGTGGTGACCCATTGGCCTCCCCAATAACCCCCTGTGCCTACTCTGCACTTTTTAACCTTGAGTATTGTGAGTTCTGTGTGGCCATTGAACCCAGCAGAAAAGTGGAAGGTCGTGGGAGGAATGTGGCTGGTGCCAGAATAAAGAAGGATGGAGAATGAAGGCATGTCTGATTTCTGCTCCATGGCAATAGGGAAGCCACAGGAGGTCAGAGATGCCCCCACCCACTCCTGTGTGTTTCCGCGGAGGGATAGGTTTAGTCTTACTCTCTTGTAGCTTCATTCAAGCAAAAGATATCAAGCAACAACAGCAAGTAACAAAAAAATCATGATATAACCTAGGAGGGGAGACGTTCAGAGGCAAGTGACCTCAAGAGTCCTGGTGAAGCATGACAGTCCATGCTAGCTAGCATGATCCCTAACAACTACCCTGACTCATGTGCCCTTATAACAGTGACTTTTTAATGAATTATATCTTTACCTAAAATATGGAGAGACATGTGCATATATTAGTCAAGACCATACATGGGTAAAATTGACTTTTGAATGAAAACATCTCATGTCAACTCTTTAGTTTGCTTTGTTTTACATAAAATTAATGAAACATGTTACAAGTTTGCGATATAAAACAAAAACCTCATTGGCATCCACTTGCTCACTCATAGAGACCCTACAGGACAGGGTAGGACTGCCCCTGTGGGTTTCCAAAACTGTAACTCTGTATGGACATATGGGAAAGCTCCATCTTTGCCCCCAAGGAACCACTGGTAGGTTTTGAACTGCTGACCTTGAGGATCACAGTCCAACTTGTAACCATTATGTCACCAGGACACCTTGCTAACAGTCTGTAATGAAGCCCTGGTGGTGTAACGGTTACGTGCTCGCCTAATATGTGAAAGGTTGGCTGAGTTCAAACTTACTTAGTGGCTCCAGGGAGGAGAAGAAACTGGATCAGAGAACACTGCCCAAGGTCATCGAGTCACAGAGCTCAGGCAACCGTGAATTTCCTGGTTGGTTCTTCCCTCGACAGTATTCAGTGCTACCCCGTATTCCAGAGCTCACCCACTCAGGAAACTATTCACTTTCATTCTGGCCCCTCCCTGTCATTTGGGTGTGGGCTTTCCCTTTCTGGAAATACATGCCTTTGCTTCACAGCTCCTTCCTGCTGTTTCACATGGTGTTCAGATAGTAAACCTTTTGTGATGTCATCTCTCATTTCCGCTCATCAGATGGTCTCTCCCAAGTGATTGATGTCAGTTCATCACTCCTTGGGAATTGGAGGCTCCCACCTATCCTACAACAATGTTCCAATCCAACAAAGCCCAGCAGAAGATAAGCTGAAACCCATCTCTCCATGAATTCCTGGTGACCTTGACTAGCTCTGCTTCTTTCAGTGCAAACTTCTCTGAGGGGTTAATGCAGTATAGATTCAACTCTTTTGTCCTGCACTCTGGTCCTTACAGAACAAATCTCCAAACTGTGTGTGTGTGTGTGTATACATGTATAAAGACTACATCTGAACACAGTTGATCCCAAAAAAACAGTAAAAATATCACTTGTCTTATGTGGACTCCCAACTCATGGAAACTCCACGCATTTCAGAGCAGAACTGTATTCCACAGGGTTTGCCTGCAAATGGCCTTTTAGTAGCAGGTCACCAAGCCTTTCTTGTGAGGCGATTTTGGGAAACCAAAAGGCTAGGCTTATCCATTATTCAGTAAATATTTTTTGAGCACCCAGTATGTGCCAGATCTATTTGAGGTGCTGAGGGAAAAGTTAGCTAACAATGAGAGAACCAAACGGAAAGTCATGAAATATTCTTGACTAGAAAAAAAAATGGTTTGAGACCAAAAATCCCCCAAACCTATAGATAGAAAAGGCCGTTGCAGCAATTCTCTGGATGATTCTACTAATTCTCCTCAAACCAAACTCCTCCAAACCTGGCACACTTCATAACCATTGATTTACAACACATCTTCTTAAGAATCATTGAGGTTGTTTAGAGATGTTTAATTTGAAGGTGAGCTAATAAACTAAAGAGATTAAAGAAAAATAACCTCACTGTCATCTAGTCAATACTGATGCATAGTGACCCTATTGGGGGAGGCTAGAACCATCCCTGTGTGTTCTGAGACTGCAACCCTTTAGGGGAGTGGAAAGCCCATCTTTTGCTTTCATAGTGCCTAACAGTTTCAAACTACTGACCTTGCACTTAGCAGCCCAATGTATAACCACTACACCATTGGGACTCCAGAGGTCACCAGAGAGACTTATTGCCTTCCTGCCTTATCAGTCCTTTTGGAAATGATTAGGTTGTATCAGAAGCCCTCTATTAGCAGTTTATTTAGGTATCAGTTAATATATTGAATTCCTGATCCTGCCCCCCATTCCTTGCTAAAGTGTCAGGAACCCCTTGGTGCTTTAATTTGTGAGGAATTTTATTTTGTAATGATGCAAAGAAAGATTGTGCATGAAAAGAGATGTAATTTAGTGAACTCTTTTGAAGATTTCAGAAAAAAAAAGATTTAAACTTCACCCTTTAAGTCTCTGTATGTACACATCACAAGTATCCTATTTTACCACGTTTACATTGTATACACCCATTATGAAATTCCAGTGGTGTAATTAGGCAATAGATACTTTAATCCACTTGGATTAAAAGCTTCTTTTGGAAATTTCCGTCTTCTCAGGTCATTTGTTCCCTTTACATGTGCTAATGTTTTCCAGAAAAGGGGTATTTGGTATGCCTAGTTTTGGTAGTTACCTAAAAAGTAACCATTTCAATATTGGGACACTTGGATGACTATTTTTCAATCACTTCTTTTAACTACAAGTGCCATTTCCCTACTGTTGCACACCCTCATTCTCGTGCGCACTGTCGTGTGTAACACACACGAACACACATCTGCTTTTGCTGGCAGAACTTCTGACTTTCAGATTTGCATCTCAAAGCGGAGGTAGTAGTTTACAAGTGGCTGCTTTCAGTCAATCCAAGCATCTCCTAGGCTAAAAGCAAGCGGAAGTGATTGAAAAATTCCTCCAGGGACTGGTGCTTGCCCTCGGGAACCAGGACGTTCCCTTCACACTCTGCCCCCCCCCCAACCCTCCCCCCCAGCAACAACTAATCCCGGGGCCGCCAGGGGCGCCTAAATCCCGCCCCTTCTAGTTGCCAAGCGCGGTTCTTAACCTTTTTTGGACCGTGGACCTGCAGAAAGCTATGGACGCGGGCAGGGGTTAGGGAAAGCACAGCTAACAGCTTTGAGGATTTGCAGTGGGGGGCGGGGGGCATCGATTTGAAACAGCCAGAATCGCAGGATTCAAAGTCCCACCTCTGAAACTCGAGATTTGGGGCGATTGAGTTAGAAGCGGGGCTCAGGTGCCAAAATCGTCTGGGTGAGAAACTGTGGGCCAAGAAAAGGCGCTCTTGCCCTGGGCCACTGTCATTTGTAAGAAACCAAAAAAGGAGACAGAAAATTATAAAGAGGGAAAGGGAGAAGTGGCGGGGGGCCAGTGGAAACAGATGCAGGAGATGGGGGCAGAGAGAAGGTGAGAAAAGAGAAAAGGGGGAGGGGATGCAGCCGAAGGAGAGGGGCCCAGCGGGAGGGGCGCTGAGAGACAGACGGACGGAGGGGCCGAAGAGAAAAGAGTAAGGCGAAACGGGAAAAAGGGAGAATAGACTGCCGCGCCAGGGACAGGAGAAAACTTTCCTGTCGCTCTGAAAAGCCCACCTCAGCGAGAGGGGGGGGGCGCGGGGGCGGGAACCAGCGCCACCAGCAGTCCTGGCGCCTGGGACCTCCGCCTCTTGCAGCCGGCGGGGCCACCAGCTGGGAGTCCCGCACGGCCCGCGGAGGCCGGGGACGCGGTCTGAAAGGAGGCGGTCCCCGCTCGTCTCGCTTTCTCCTCCCCTCTCCTCCTCCTCCTAGAGGCGTGCACCCGGGGTATTTGAGCGGCGCCGGACCCGCGGCCCCCCCACGCAGCCCCCCATTCAAGAAGCCGCTCCGCTATCCCCGCCAGCACAGGGCGCCCAGCGCGCCGCGGAGCGCACGCTTCCCCGCGCCTTCTCCCGCCGGCTCGCGGGACATTATGCGGCCGAGCGGCCGAGCCCCTGGGCTGCTCTTCTCCGGCTCCTCCTGCGGCCCGCGCGGCGCAGCTCACGGCAGGCGGCGGCGTTGCTCAGCCGAGCGCAGTCCGGACCCGCGCTGCTAGACCTCAGCGGCTCCAAAGTCAAAAGTTGGCGCCGGCCGCTGGGCTCGGCGCGCTCGCGGCGGCCGCCGCCTAGCTCCACCGCCACCGCCGCCGCCGCCGAGGAGGGCGGCAGGGAGGGAGTGGGGGCCGCGGGGCGAGGGGTGGGGAGCACCATGCAGTTTGTTTCTTGGGCCGCCCTGCTAACCCTCCTGGTGCAAGAACTGGCCGAGATGGGGAACCCAGACGCCGCGGCGGCCGTGCGCAAGGACAGGCTGCACCCGAGGCAAGGTAACGAGGCTTCGCGTCCCCCCTCCTCCCGTCCCCGGACCCCCAGTCACCAGGCGGGACCCCTCCCCCAGACTTAGCGCAGGTCCCCTGTTTCGTGCCCCTTTTCCTCGAAAGAATTATCTTCCGCTTTGCCATCTCGCTCTTTTGGATCCTTCCCAGCCAATTGCCAAGGAGAGCCTCAGAGATGTACGTAGTCAACTCTCCTCCCACCTCCAGCTTTCAGCCCGCAATTTTCTCTGCCCACCTCCTTGCCCCAAACCAAAGTTACTTAGTAACCTGGAAGCACTAGATAGCGGCGCGTTTCATTTTATTCCGAGGGTTTCTCAGGGTCTGAAATGATCTTGTGTATTTTGACTTGTTCCTTCGGACTCCGAAGGGTGACTCCTTCAGAGGCTAGCACAGCTCTTGTTACCAGAACGTAGTAGGTGCTCAGTAAATATTTGCCCCCTGAATGTAAGAAAAGGGACTGACTTGAAAGGGGAAAAGCCCGAGGCCATGAATCAGGGTAACCCCATCCACACTTTCCAGTTAAATATAAAACATTGCCGCAAACTGTATTGGTTCATGCACCTATGCTTCTGTTCGCAGTGAAATTACTAGAGACTCTGAGCGAATACGAAATCGCCTCTCCCGTCCGAGTGAACGCTCGCGGAGAACCCTTTCCCAGGAACGTGCACTTCAAAAGGCGGCGACGGAGCATTAACTCTGCCTCTGACCCCTGGCCTGCCTTCGCCGCCTCCTCTACCTCCTCCCGGGCGCATTACCGCCTCTCCGCCTTCGGCCAGCAGTTTCTATTTAATCTCACCGCCCATGCCGGATTTATCGCTCCGACGTTCACTGTCACCCTCCTCGGGGCGCCCGGGGTGAACCAGACCAAGTTTTACTCCGAGGAGGAAGCCGAGCTCAAGCACTGTTTTTACAAAGGCCATGTCAATACCAAGTCCGAGCACCGGGCGGTCATCAGCCTCTGCTCGGGAATGGTAAGTGGGCGCACGGTCCCTCCTCTCCCCGCCCCCTCCCGGTCCTCCAGAAGCGTCCGCTCCCGGGAGACGGAATCGCCCTGCTGACGGGAGACCCTCGCAGCGCCGGGCTCCCCTGGCACCAGCGCGGCGCTGAAGATCAGCGCGAAACGCATCCCCGTCCTTCAGTCCGGCGGCTGCGCTCGCTGCGTGCGCTCACGCCGGCGCGGGGCGCACGCGTCCGCCCCGGGGAAGTGAGTGTGTGTGTGGGGGGGGGGGGGCGTGCTCGGTTTCCGGGCGCTCCCAGGCGGCCTCGGCTGCGCGTGGCCCAACCCCGTGAGGCGGCCCGGGGGTCGATTTCCAAACTCGTAAGAAGTTGCTAGAGTCGCTGGTCCTTGCCGCGGCCGGAGCGGCCGGGAGCGGGACCGCTGAAGGCAGGGTGGCCGTGACGCGTCGGTGGCCTGTGGCGAGTCGGGGGTGTGGTCGCAGGCGCTGTGGCCCGGGGCTCCCGGGAGACCCTGTTCCGTAGTGGAGGGAGGGCCCGTGCGGAACCTACAGTCCCGGCGTGCTCCTGGGGCCTTGGGTGTTCCACGCGCCGGGAGTCCCCAGGCTGAGCGGGATTGACGGGCCACCGGCCCCGTCAGCGGAACGCAGGGGCGGGACGAAGGCTCGGAGGGCGGGCCGAGGGAGGGGCTTGCTCCGGACGCTCGGAATTAAGGTGGAAGTTGGGGTGGGGGGGTGAGGCGCAGCCCGACGCTGCACCCTGCTGGCGGGGTGACCCCAAAAAGGAGTCGGAGGAGGCAGCCAGAGCGATATCGCTTTCCCGAAGTTTCTACCACTCAAAGGGGTTCCCAAGAGCCGGGCGGGGGAAGCCTGTGGCGCCGTTTCCAGAGCGAGGGGGCGGGGCGGCCACCTCCCTGCCAAGTGCGCACTTAGCGGGGGACCCAGGGCAGCTCCCGGCCTTTGGCTTCCTCCGCTGCCACTCGCCCTCCAGCAGGTCTCACCGGGCATCCGCCCTCCCCTCCGCGTAATGCGTGATGCCCCTTGGCAACATTCTAGCCTGGGGGGGGGTGGTCCTTGACTTTCCCTCGCAATGTGCCAGTGAGCTGCGACACTGTGACGCAGAAACTTTCCAGGGTCAAGCTCTCTGAACGCACAGCGCTATTTACGTGCCACGCACTCAGTCTCAGATTCCACTCCCATTTACCTTCCCCTGAGCACCCACAAGCCTCCCGTCATTTTTCTTAGGTGGCGGTTTGAAGACTTACCTGGGGCGCTGGACTCTGCGTTGCCATTCGTGGATCTTATGCGTTTCTTGTCTGGAGGCAATGCTTCATCCATCTCTGTAACGGAGAGATGACAAGATGGGGAGCGAGGCCACGTTGAAGGCTGGCAGAGAGAGGTCCAGCCAGCTGACTTACTGGGATGGGGGTAACCCTCGGTAGCAACCAGCCGCCGAGGTGCCCAGAGCAGGTCCTGGCTGAGAAAGTTTGGGGGTGGGCAGAGACGGCAGTTTGGCGAGGCGGGTGGGGGTGCTGCGGTGAGTCATCGCTGCCCAAAACCAGGGGCCACAGCGCAGGAATTCCTTCCATTCTTCATTCAGGCAGGGTGGTCAGAAACCGGGCACCAGAACGCAGTCATCAGAGAGGCCCAGATCCCAAAAGAGTACCCCCCAGTTCTAAGATCTGAGAGTTACGTGTGCACATCAAATTGGTAAACAGTCTTTTACTCCTCCTCCGTCCCCGCCTCCAAAAGCCGTGCATCTGAGTGGCCCCAGCACTTGTATAAATAGTTTGCTGCTCTGGACCTGAGTTTCTATTGGCCAGTTTTAGAGGTAACATGCACGTGGTCTGGTTGGCAACCGTGGGCTAAGTGGCTGAGGGTTTCCGAAAAGGATGCTCGGACATTTATAGGTTGATTTATATCGTGTTTGCTTTGCAGCCTGCTTCTGTGGGGGTGGGCGTGGGGTGGGGGTCTGGCGTACGTATTAAAGGTAGGCTCTCTATATATCCTCTGGCTTTAAGATGTCCTGTATCTATCTTAAAACAGGAATTTACCCATCCTGCTGACTTTCCATTGTGGTTTCTGTAGCAGGAAATCCACTCTCTTCAGATTGGGCTTTGCCAGTGCACCCCCTAGCCCCATCCCCAATACTATCATTTGTCAATTCTGTGAATTCTGCCTCAAGTGGGTCAGTTACCACTCCGTAACCACACTATGCTTAATGTAGCCCTCCTTACTTTCTTGTGCCTTCTCAACGGGACCAAGAAATAAAAGCCATCTGGCCTTTTCTCTGTGCCATAGGTCTTTAACAGACTGTAGGTGACAGGGATGCATCACTCCCCTGTTCATGTGCTTTATGCGCTTGGTGCCCCAACCTCCTCCTGGAGAAATAGAAACTTCTTGTGGCACGTAGGCCAGTTACCGTATACTCTCACATCACCTTGGCATCACAAATCCAATATTGCTGCCCGTCTGTTTTATGTTCATTTCCCTGAATTCCAACTCATTGTAGTCCTATCTCATTGCCTGTGCATCTTTGAATTTGCTCGGTCTGCCCAGCCAACTTTGCATGCTGAAAACACGTCTTTCCTTACAAATATGACTGACTTATTTTCCTTGGGAGATCTCATTACTTAATCCTTCCAACTGATGCCATCTCTTCCCCCCGCCCCCCACCTTCAGGGCCACGTGTCTTTATCTCTCATACGATGCTTCCTGATGATCTGCTTTGTGGTACAATCCTTAGTTTATGTGTCAAATCTCCTAGAGAGCGGTGGCAGCATCAGTTCATTGATGTGCTATGGGGTCGTCGTTTGTGTCCCAGGTGCTTACTACAGCTGTTGGACTACATGATCCCCTGACCCAAGGCTAACTCTTGGACCCAGAAACTGTCTCATGAATCAACCAACAATTTGACTTTGGTATCACATCACTTCCATTTATTGAGTTATTGTATGCCTGGTGCTGTAGTAAGTACATATGCTTTACTATTCAAACCCTCACATTAATCCAATGAAGGGAGTGTTTTGTGATTGCTGTTTCATACATAGGCTGTGAATATTTGAGGCCTGTCCAAGAGCTCATGGCTAATTAGAGGTTCCGGCCCAGTCTTTTTGGCCCATGCTGTTAGCTACAGGGCAGAGACTGAATGTGCAGTCCTAAAGAGACCATTGTAGTTCTTTTTTAAAAGGCCCACGACCGAGTCAGCCCGCCTGAGTTCTAGACTTGGTACTAACACAATCCAGCTGCGTCTGCTTCCCTGAAGGAGAACTTTAGAGGAGGCCTCAGGTTTCCTATTTACCAACTGTGCCGAGACCATCCCACGATGTATGTTCTGTCTCTGGTGGGCTTCACCCATGGCAGCATGCATCCGGCTTAGTGCTCAGAAAGCACCGTAGAGTTGTGTAATGAAAAACGGTGGTTATAACTGGGTGAGAATGCATTTTAATCCCTTTTTGTCTGATAATGAATTACTTTGTCTAGTGAGCAGTTTTCTCTAGTAACCATTTACTCAGCATAATGGTACCAGAACTGCCCTTTACTTAAACCAGCCACTCGTCAATCCCATGAACTTTTAAATATATATATATATATTTGTTTCTAAGCCCTAGTCCTAGAATAAGGGTTCTGTATGAGAAGGTGCTCCTAAATCTGAATATATATAAAATATAAATATATATTTTAAACATGTATATACATATTTTAAATATATTTTATATATATATATTTTAACTTTCTGGGCTAGTCTGACATTAGTTGGATTTGGGAACCGATGTCTTCGCCAAGTGCTTCACAAACTTTATCCCTTAAATGGACTGTCTCCAGACATGTGGCCTCAGTAGGGGCAATGGTTAAGGAGTTAATGTGCTCAGCACCAAACTGAAAGGTTGGAAGCTCATGTTCACTCAGAAGCACCTCAGAAGAAAGCCTGGCTATCTGCTTTAAAAAAATCAGCCACTGAAAACCCTACAGCGCTGTTTCAACTCTGGTCACACCTGAAGTCCCCAGTTAGAAATGACTCAACAGCAACAGGTAGCTATAGAGTGAAGCTCTATGACTTGAATTTCGAACGTGCTCCTGGGGGGTGCTGATGTTGCTCCTGACACTTAAGGACCGTCATTTCTCTTGACCTTAGAGACAGGCAGAGGCCTACTGGTTTTCTTTTCTTCCCCGCCCTCCCTGCCGCCGCCCCACCCCCACCCCCAGTGTATACAAAGGTAAAGAAAGAGACATTGCTCTACCTAAATAGCACAGCCACTCTTCTCTGTTCTTGTAATGTTTGTTTTGTGTGTTTCAACCCTGTGTCATCGCTTACTTTTTTATAAAACCTGGTGGAGATGTGGGGAGGGAGGGAGAGTAACTTCCTGGTGGTAAAAATCAGCATGGGGCACCCCCTGCACCATGCTATCCCCACATCTTAGCCACTTTCATTGTTGTGCTAGACCTAGCATCTTTCTGCACGAAGACACCAGTAACACCAAAAGGCACTAACGGGCTTTAAGCCCCTGCTCTGTGCCAGGCACTTTGCCGGAGCACTTTACTTGCATTATCTCAGTTTGCTCAGTAACCCTTCCTTGCATAGGGAAGCCCAGGCTCAGCGTGGTTAGAGAGCTACTTCATGGTGGGTGGGCCAATGTTGGTGGGAAGACTGGAGCAGAGGGTTGTCTTTTTTCAGAGCCTTATACACAGTCACTTAGAAAATGACCATGTGCCAGTGATACAGACACACCACCTTGAGTCCATTGTGCTCAACATCTGCTTCCTGAATTTGAATCCAAGAGAAGACATCTGTGGGGCCGGTTATCCTCTAGAGCTCATCCTAGCCCGATTTTCCCAGTGCTTTCCTACAATAGCCTGCATTCAAATGGCTAGAACTTGGGCTCCAAGAAAGCATTTGCTAGCATCAAATCAGGATGGCAGATCAAAACCGTTAGAGTGACATCAAGGCTAAGGTACTGATGAGATGGAGAAGACCAGCCAGCTGCTTCTCCACATTCAGACGGGACTTTCTACTCCCGCGAAGCATTACCATATCAGAAACTCACAGGGGTGGTTCTACTCTGCCCTCTGGGGTGGCCAGGCGTCAGCATGGACTGGCTGGCAGGGTTTTCTTTTTGCTTTTTCCTTGTCTTTTTGCTTTTTCCGTGTCTCCACATTAGGCTGGCAGCATTTTCACTGTAAGCAGCCCATGTGAGGAAGACACAGGGTTAGATGGCACCTTCTCTACTTGCCAGTGTCCCCTTGATGTTCCCCTTCCAGTTGTGGCGCTGTGGTAAATCGGCCCCTTCTCTCTCTTCCTTTGCAGTTGGGCACCTTCCGGACCCATGATGGGGATTATTTTATTGAACCACTTCAGTCCATTGATGAAGATGAGGATGAAGAGGAGCAAACCAAGCCCCACATTGTTTATCGAAACAGCATGCTCCAGAGAGGGTCGTCCACAGGAAGGCATGCATGTGACGCCTCAGGTACTTGCTTCTTGCTTACACAGAGACGCAAGCTCTGCACGACGGGCCCGGGCCGGGGGTCACACTACAAAGATGTAATGCGTTTACCACCTGCATTAGCTTGTGGTTTATTTACTCTTCATGCGAGTAGGCATACCTACCTCCATTGTGCTGATGCAGATGCTATAGAGACGTGTGTCTTATCCAAGGTTCCACAGCTAATAGGTGACAGAGAGAGAAGTCAAACTCAAAAGAACACTGACTCCAAACCCCCGTTTGCAGAGCTGCCACGTTGGTTGAAGGTGCTAGGTTTGTGGTTAAGCTGAGTAAAATCCGGCAGAGTATCAACAATGGCTGGTTTTTTTCTGGTGTTTGATATCGTTTATTTGCTTTGTCTGTTGTTTGCTTTTTTTTCCTTTTAACATTTCTTACTGTAAAAAAGTCTGACAAATGGAAGTCTTCAAGCTTTTGTTTATTTGCTGGGATTTGTCTTATCAACTTCAGTATGTCTTGTTAGCAAGTATTGGTTTAGCTGATCAACTCTGGCTTCAAAGAGTAGAGGAACAGACCTGGGGTTACCCTGTCTGTTTTCCATCCAGTTCCTACATGTTTACCACTCGATCTTCATCCATCCTGACCACATTCTCTGAGGTTTTTTGCAAACTGGTTTGATCCTTGTTGAGGATATGTCACCTGGATGCTTTGGAAAGTTCATGTCTATTTGTGTATCTCCAGCTTCAGCCTCGCAGTGACGCCTCACTGCCTTGAAGTCCTGGATACCTTATCAATGGAAGCTGTCCCATCAATTTGGTCGCCTCTTTTAATGTGTTGGGTAGCATGCTCTCTTTTTAGAAATATTCTTGGACTTCCTATTTCTACAGCATTGTACTCCATATTCCTTTTAAAAATTGCTTCCTCAAATTGAATCACTTCTTGAGTGTTTATGACATCACTGAAGGAGATAAAACTTTTTTTATTAATAAATCTTTTTATTGGGGCTCATACAACTCTTACCACAATCCATACATACATCAATTGAGCAAAGCACCCTTATACATTCGTTGCACTCGTCATTCTCAAAATTCACCTTCTACTTGGGTTCCTGGAATCAGCTCGGTTTCCCTTTTTTTCCCCCTCCCCCTCCCTCCCCGCTCTCCCCTTCCCCCTGGTCCCTTAGTAGTTTATAAATAATTATTTTATCTTATCTTACACTGGCCGGCGTCTCCCCTCACTCACCTTCTCATTGCCCATCTCCCAGAGAGGAGGTTACACATAGATCTCCAAGATCGGTTCTCCCTTTCTACACCCCCTTCCCTCCTGGTGTCGCCAATCCTACCGCTGGTGTTGAGGGGTTCGTCCGTCCTAGATTCCCTGTGTTTCCAGATCCCTACTGCACCGCTGTACATCCTCTGGTATAATCAGGTCCGCAAGGTAGAATTGGGGTCATGATAATTGGGAGGGGAGGAAGCGTTCAGGAACTAGAGGAAGGTTTTGAGTTTCATTGTTACTACACTGAACCCTGAGTGACTCATCTCTTCCCCACTACCTCTCTGGAAGGGATGTCCAGCAGTCTACAGATGGGCATTGGGTCCCCATTATGCACTCCCCCTCATTCACAGTGATGTGATTCCCACCCCCACCCCCCCACCCTGCCTTTGTTGTTTGAGACCTGGTCTCCTCTGCCCTTCACGATCACCTATATTGGTGTGCTGCTTCCATGTGGGCTTTGTTGCTTCTGGGCTAGATGGCCGCTTGTTTGCTTTCAAGGAAGGAGATAAAATTTTAAGAGCTATAGGAGGTGACTTAAAACACTCTGCCAATGACGGCTTCTTTCATCTTATATCGGTAACTGGCTGTTCTGCCACACTACCATGATCTGTTTGCTCCTGAAAGGACTGCTTCTAAAGGGAGTCATGAAAAACAAAAACAAAGCAAAACAAAAAAGCCATAACAGTGTCTGCTTATCGCTTCGCCAAGTCTTAGAAGAGTGTCGCATCTGAGGTCTTTTGGCTTAATCTAACCCAGTACTGGAGTCTATCCACCAGGGACAGATGGAACATAACTAAAATAATTTGTCAGTTAGGACTCTAACGATCCAGACAGTGTCTTCCAAATGGAGTTCACTCAGAAACAGCCCCAGCAGAATACACGCTGTCAAGACTTCCAGCCACCTGCCAATTCAGCGTATCATTTCGTCACTTTTTTTTAATTGGGAGACTGTGCACCTCTACCTTTTGACTTTCCAGGTAGCAAGTGCATATTTTATCCATGTGTATGAACATACCAGAGGCCTTCAGAAAGTTTGGGGAGAAATCTGATTATCTTTTAATTCCATTTTTTTCACAAAGTCTTTGAAGCCCCTTCATATGTAAAGCATAGCAATAAGTAATGATAGAAACAAAATATGTGATACTCCCCTTTCATCTTATTTTCGTATAGGCTTAAAGACTGCTCAGATAATATTTTTATTAGTCAGTTAGTTGAATATCTTCTGGCCTTCTTTTGCCTTGAAGTGTCTCCAAACCAGCCCTTAGGAAACTACTTGTTAGAGTCTTGTATACTCATGTTTAGTCTGTACCACAGACTGGCGAGGTGGGTACCATTCTTTTCTCCCTGTGTATATAAAGACACTGAGGCTCGCACAGACTAAGTAACTTGCCCGCAATCCCTCAGCTAAGCCCAGCTCCCACCCATGTTTAGTTGTCTTCTTTCTTTGCACATGTGAAGTGTGCATGTGTGAGCAAGATAGAGAGAAACATGGGTCTTATTGAATACCATCATTCAAATTGTCCTCAGGGCTCATCTTTTAAAATGACCCACCCAAGTCATTGGACATAGGATTTTTGCATTGGAGAATGAGTATGGTCAAGTCCTCTTGAAAGCACAGGGGAGTGAAGATTGAAGATAAAGATGCCTTCAGGCTTCAACAAAGCTCACTCAGGTTCCAGTCATTAAAGATATTGGGGCCTTTAAGGGTCATCTTCTAAATCACGAGTGCCCCCCCACCCCAGAATTGTGTCCCTTCTGTTTTGCTTGCCAGTGCCCACGTGGCAGTGCCTTCCCTGCCTTCGCGCAGGGTGATGAGTCAGGAGAGCAGCAGTGTTGCTTGGTCTTCCAACGGTTGCTGCTGGACTGCGCCACTCTGGTTTCTCTCTTCCAGCTGCTTCTGCACCCCTTCTGTGAACTCAGGTGCAGGAGGCTCAGCATAGTTCGGGAGAACTGTGGAATATGGCACAGTTCGCCAGCAATCCTGAGACCAGTGGTTCTCAACCTGTAGGCCGTGATCCCTTTGGGGGTCTACCAACCCTTTCACAGGGGTCACCAGATTCATAACAGTAGCAAAATTACAATGATGAAGTAGCAACAAAAATAATTTTGTGGTTGGGGGAGGGGGGGTACCGCAACATGAGGAACTGTATTGAAGGACCGTGACATGAGGAAAGTTGAGAGCCACTGCCTCAGACGGATGGACCGGGTCATGGAAACCTCCAAAGTAGCCTCAGCACAAGAAGTGGACACAGGTGGGGTGGGAATAGTCACTTTTGCCGGAGACGACAAAGCACTGTCTACCAATATCAGTCCATTCCGCTTCAATGATTTAACCCCCGAACAAAGGTTGGTAGCCAAGGGAGAGCCTTAGATAGAGGTACCCTAGGAGCCCCTACAACTGCAGATTGGAGTCACGGCTATGACTGGATTTAAGGCTACAGCCAATTACTGGTGTATGTGCTTGTCAAGTTGCTGCTGACTCATAGCGAGCCTCTGCACAACAAAGTTAGACACCGCTCAGCCCGGCACCATTCTCACAAGGCTTGCTATATTTGAGTCTATTATTGCTTGTACTGTGTTGATCCATCTTGTTCACCCACCCTCTTTTCCAGGGACTGGTCGGTCCCTCCTGATAATATGTTCAAAGTACATACAAGGAAGTCTTTCATCGTCCTTGCTTCTATGGAGCATCCCAGCTGTACTTCTTCAAAGACGGATTTGCTCATTCTTATGGCAGTCCATGGTGTAGTCAGTGTGCACTGTCCGCTCCGCTATTCGCTTTTATCCACTGCACATACGTACGAGGCCTTTGAAAACGCCTTGGCTTAGGTCAGGCACACCTGAGTCCTCAAAGTAACATCTCTGCCTTTCCACATCCTTAAAAGGTTTTTCCCGCAGGTTTGACCAATGCTGTTCCCGTAGGCATTGATTGTGAATTCAAGCAAGATGAAATCCTGGAAAGCGTCAAGGCTCTGTTTATCATGGTGTTGTCTATTGATCTAATTTGGAAAAGTTTTGTTTATGTCGAAGGAGAATCTATACTGAAAGTTGCCGTCTTTGATCTTCATTAGCATGTGCTTCAAGGCCTCTTGGTTTTTAATAAGCAAGGTTGTATCATGCACAAATCACAGCCTTTCTCCCATCCTAATGCCACATTCTTCTTCATGTAGTCCAGCTTCTTGGATTGTTTGAACAAGTACGATGAAAGCATACAACCCTGGCCCACCACATAGACCGTATCCCCATATTCTGTGGGGTGGCTGCCTCTTACTCAATGTACAGGTGAATATACAATGATGAAATGTTGTGGAATTCCTAGTTGTTTATGATCCACACAGTCCAATACCTTTGCCCTGTCAAGGAAACACAAGTAAACATTTGCTACCCTTTGCTTTCAGCCAACATCAACAGGGATAATCCCTCATTCCACATCCTCTTTGGAATTGGGCTTGAAATCTTGTAGCTCTTTGTGGATATATTGCTACAACTGTTTTTCAATAATGTTCAGCAAAATGCTACTTGCATGTGGTATTAATGATATTGTTTAATACATTTTACATTCTGTTGGATTCCCTTTCTTTGGAATGGGCACGTATATGAATCTTTCAATCAGGTGGCCAAGTAGCTGTCGTTCAGAGTTCTTAGCATCCAGTGTTGCATCTGTTAGCTGAAACATCTCCATTGGCATCCTGTCACTTCCTGGAACCTTGTTTCCACTATTGTCTTCAGTTCAGCTTGGACTTCTTCATTTTCACTCGTTCTGGAATGTGTGCCACTCCTGAAAATGGTTGAACAGGAGCAACTGTTCTTTGTATGGCAACCAGAGAACCTTTCCAGCTTCTTTAAGCGTTCAGTAGTTTCCCCCTACAGTCCTGCAATATTTCAATTCAGGCGTAAATATTTTCTTCCGTTTTTTTTTTCAGCTTAAAGCAATGCCAAGCATACTCTAGCCTTTTGTTTTTCTAACTCCAGGTCGTTCATATTTCACTATACTATTTTGGCTTCCAGAGGTCCCCTTTGGAATATTATGTTCAGCCCGTCTATGTCATCACCTCTTGCATTCTTAGCTAGTCTACATTAAAAAACAAGTGTCAGAGCCACATCTGACATCCACTTTGGACTTCTCTTTCTTTCTTGTCTTTTTAAAGACCTTTTGCTTTCTTTACGGATGATGTTCTTGATCTCATTCCCACATCTCTTTTGGTCTTTGATCAGTAGTGTTCAACACCTCGAATCTATCCTTACAGTGGTCACTAAATTTAAGGTGGTCCATTGGCTCTGCTGGATATGTTTCCATTTTCTTCAGCTTCAATTTTAGGCTTGCCCGCCGATTCTGTTAAGCTTCTCCATTGTTTCTTTCTACAGTGGTAGTTGACTTGACTCCTGTGTATTCCATGTGGTGAGATCCACATGGATAGATGCCATTTATAATTATTTAAGAAGGCATCTGCAGTGCATACATTGTTGGTCTTGGCACGTTCCCACTATGCAATCACAGGTAGAGGTTCCATCCCTGGGTTGTACTTTCCAAATAGTGATCCTTCCCCTCTTTGTGTCCATTTTTTCCATGCCAGTCACTAGTGATCACCAGCGCATCTTGATCTGCAGGTTTGATCCATTTCAGACTGCAGAAGTGGGCAAACACTTGTCTCTAGCCATTTGCTTCGCCTGAGACATGGCTCTCCCCGCCATTTTTGGTGTGCGTGTCTTCTTTCATAGAATGATAGGGGATTTGAGTTGGAGGACACCTTGGCAGTCAGTTCCAGTCTATCACTTGCATTCTGTACAAACGAGGAAACGGAAGACTCTGAATGTTGAGTTACTATTTGCTGGAGTTGGTGTTAGGTACTGCCAAGTTATTTCTGACTTATAACAGCCCAGTGTGCAACAGAACAAAACACCACCTGGCCCGGTGTTATCCTCACATTTTGTCCTTATGTTTGAGCCAATTCCTGGAGTGTATCCTGTATGTTAAATACCAAACTGTAAGACTTCAAAGCAAAATTCAAACTCACTGCCACCGAGGTCAGCTCTCACTCATGGTGACCCTGAAAGGCAGAGGAGAACTGCCTCTGTGGGTTTCTGAGATGGTAACTCTTCATACGAGTAGAAAGCCTCATCTTTCCCCCAAGTAGCAGCTGGTGGTTTAGAACTGCTGCCCTTGTGATTAGCAGCCCAATGTCTAACCACTTCTTCAGTTTGCAGAAGAGCTCCTTCCCTTAGACTAAGGAAACCTAATCGCTGGAGCAGGCCTGCAGAATTCCCGTTTTGACAGGCGTGACCCGTGTCACACCAAGGGTTTGATCTAGCTGATGGGCGTATGTGAAGAGCAGGACCCCAGAAACTCTGCATCGAAATGGAGTATAAGTCTAGCTCGTTTCTGATTTTTGATATATATGTGATTCCCTTTGAGAAAAGATTCTGAGAAAATTTATTTTAAAAATACATGTGCAGAAGGAGTTTGAGGTTGTGAACAGTTCATGAGCTTAAAAAGAGGCTGAAGACCTCCTTTGTTCATCATATGTGCATGAATTTACTCGCTGAACCATCAAATATTTATTCAGCAATCGCTCTGTGCCATGAGGGTAACCTGCGGAACCCTGCCTATTCCAGTCCATTGTGTGACCACGCAGATGTGAAAGTCTAATGTGGAAATCACACACACTTCTGAAAGTCGCCAGCAGGGCTAAGTGGTGGTGGCATAGTGAGAGGCCCGGGGACAATGCTTAGCGGATGGTAGACAGTCACTTAACGGGACAGATTTTTAAAATACAGTGAGGCACCTCTCACCCCCTAATAGGGAAAACAAATCACCCCAGTTCAGGAAAGAAAGAAAAAAGCACAATGCCCAAACTACCAAAGCTCAAAGCATCCGTAAACCTTAAATATCAATAACAGCTGTTATCGTAAAACTCCTGTTCTTAAACTTGTTTTAGAGTATCTTCTTTAATTTCATTCTGATTCCCCGACTCTAAGTGAGACTAACAGTGGCCAGCACTGTTGAGCAGATATCCTTCAGTGAATAGCTAGACTCTGGCCCAGGGACTGACAGGGATGGTATATTTTCATTCTTACCGCTGTCTCCATATCGTAGGTGGGAAAACTAGGCACAGAAAATTCTACACCCTTTCTTGACCAGGATCACAGAGCCCGGAAGTTTAACTCTTAACCCAAGAGGTTCTTGGCTGTTAC
Source organism: Tenrec ecaudatus (assembly GCF_050624435.1). NCBI lineage: Eukaryota > Metazoa > Chordata > Mammalia > Afrosoricida > Tenrecidae > Tenrec > Tenrec ecaudatus. Next base: position 138,203,418 of record NC_134534.1, read on the forward strand.
GTCATCTAGGACTTACTGGACTCCTCCACGGTCGTCCCCCAGCTGGTGGCAGGGCAGAGAGTTCTTTCTGTCCACTCAGCTTTTCTCTGCACCCAATGCAACCTTTAAAATATTTACTTCTCACAGGGTTCTCTTGGTCCAGTAGCTGCCCGTCCTTCATGGTCTCTGTGTGGCTGTCATTGGTTAGGATGACGTGTATACTTTTTGGGCACTTGAGGATACTTGGATTTATCTGTGCTTGCAAGTTCCCCGGAATTCCCAGTGGGGTTAGGGACATCTTCCTCAGGCCTGGCGGAGTGACTGCGGTGCCCTTTGCACAGAGGGTCCTCAAGAAGCTGATTTAGCTGCCTGCCTGGCGTCCCCACACACCGGGAGAGCCATGTCCAGATCATGGGAAGCTTTTAGCAGAGGGCAGTGCTTTTGTAAGTCATTTCCTACCAATCCCTTACATTGCATTTCCAGATGAAACCCCAAGTATGGTTTCATAGACACTTGCTGCTTGACCCTGAATTGTGCACAAGAGGCTTTAGCTGTTCTTATCAATGACCGACACTTGCTTTCTGGTAGGTGAATAAGAAAAAATGCAGGGGAGAAGGCCGACGGGTTTTTTTTATTTGTCTTTACCTGAAAGAAAGTGATTTTCTCTGGTACTGAAACCCCCTCTCACCCTCAGCAGGGCCAGCAGTTTTTTTTATGTCTTTAGACTTTTAAGAATCATATACTCATTAATCTGCTAATGTCACTGCTAAGAAAATAGTTAGATAATTGTGCAAAGGTATTTATGCAAGAAGATTCAGTACTCTAAGTGAGAAACAAACAGGGTAGTTTCTTAGGACAACAAATCCTCATCCATGGAAGGATTTAAAAATAGCTACTGGGCGGTGAATACAATGGCTGCCTAGGTAGCCCATTAAAAAGAATGGCAGATGAATGTTAAAAATAAGCAAACAAACATGGAAATATATATTAAACAAAATAGGTGACAAACTAATATGTATGGTATGATATCCTTTTAAAATATGGTAACACATGAGTGGAGATACATTTGTGTGTAAAGAAAAACATCTGAAATAATATGTATGAAAATACAAGAAGGCTTCAAAAGTTGGTAGAACATTTCCATTATCTTTTCATTCCATTTTTCAATCAACTTCTGTTTTTTAAAACAGTTTTAATGGCATATAATTCACAAATCATGCACCTTAATAGCTTAATTATATTAAGAAGGGTTGTAGATCATCAATCCATTTTTGGACATTTTCTTTGCTCCTGTACTCATTGGTATTAGCTCCCCATTTTCCCCCAACCTCCCCTCCCATCCCCACATAAAACCATCAGCCCAGCCACTCTCTCTATAGATTTACCTATCCTGAATTTCATATACAGAAAACAAAATGAAACAAGCAAGAAAAACTCATAATTACTAAATAAAACACAGAAAAATCACAACCAAAAGAAATCAGAAAATATCAAAAAGTAGAACAAATTTAAAATGTGTCAAATGGGAGATCAAATTGTAATGTGTGACATTTTAACCTAACTGCAGATCCCCTCTCCAGTGCATCCTGCAGTAATAGGAAGGCTCTTCATATCCCTGGGCCAAGGTCAGAGGGAATTCACCAGAGAGACTCAATCCACATCTACTTCCCCTTCACTTTTTTTTTTTTTAGCTGAAACAACTTTAAAATGGGTCAAAGGGGAGATAAAGTGATAAGCTATTACATTGTAACCTAATTGCATCTGCTTTAGTTAGTGGACTTTACAATGCTCTCTGTCTGATAACAAGGCTACTCACATACCTCAAGTGTGCTCAGAGGGGGATTCACCAGAGGCTTAATCCATGTTCCACCAATTTCTTCAAACAAACACACAAAGAAAAACAAGCCAAAATCACTGCCATAGAGTTAGGACAGGGTAGAGCTACCCCTATGAATATCAGAGACCAAAGCTTCTCTTGGGAGTAGAAATCCCTGTCTTTCTCCCACAGAGTTGGCTGGTTGTTTCAAACTGCTAACCTTACAGTTAGCAGTCCAATGTGTAACCACTGTGCCACCAGCACTCTTTAAAGCTTCCTTGTATTATTTCTGGTTGCTAGGACTACAGGCAATACTTCATTTTAAAATTTTATTTGCTTGTATTAAAAATAATACACACACAAAGAAAGCTGATGGTGCCCGGCTATTAAAAGATATAGTGTCTCGGGTCTTAATGGCTTGAAGATAAACAAGTGGTCATCTAGCTCAGAAGCAACAAAGCCCACATGGAGGAAGCACACGAGCCTGTGTGAACATGAAGTGTCGATGGGATCAGGTATCAGGCACCAAAGACCCAGAACAAAAAAACATATCAATGTGAACAAGGAGGAGCACCAAGTGGAGACCCAAAGCCCATCTGTAGACAATTGGACGTTCCCTTACAGAAGGGTCACAAGGAAGAGACGAGCCAGTCAGGGTGCATACATCTTTCCTCTAGTTCTTGAAAGCTTCTTTCCGCTCCCACCCTCACCCCACTATCATGACCCCAATTCTGCTTTACAAATCTGGCTAGACCATAGCATGTACACTGGTATAAATAAGAGCTCTCAACACAGGGATTTCAGGACAGCAAAAGCCCTCAGGACCAGTAATGAGAGTAGGGATACTAGCAGGGGAAGGGAAGGTGGGGGGAGAAAGGAAAAACCAATCACAATGATCTGCATATAACCCCTTCCCTGGGGGACAGACAACAGAAAAGTGGATGAAGGGAAATAGCAGTCAGTGTAAGAAAAGAAAAATATTACAAATTATCAAGGGTTCATGAGGGAGCGAGGAGGGTGGGGAATGGGGGGAAAATGAGTCGATATCAAGGGCTCAAGTAGAAAGAAAATGTTTTGGAAATGTTGATGGCTACATATGTACAAATGTGCGTGACACAATGGATGTATGTATGGATTGTGATAAGAGGTGTAAGAGGTCCCAGTAAAATGATTAAAAAATAAAAATGCACACACAACTTCCCCATGACTCTCAGAGATTTATACTTAGATAATGCAGTTAAAAGAGAAATGGCAGCAGGGCACGTCGTTATGTTGTCCCTCTGGTGCTTGCCACTAGGGGCCAACATCCAAGTGCTCACTGTGAATGTTCCTTTGGGCTGGAGACGGACAGGTCTTTTATGGTCTCCTGAAATCCATTGTTGGAGATAAGGTAGTCTCCATAACCCAATGAATTCAAACCCTTCCCCTTAGCTGCTGCTTTGTGGACACGATCACTGGTCAAAGCTGAGGCTCTTTCTCACCCCCGGGAAATTGCTCTGTATCCAAAGATCAGTGTTGGACTGCTCTTGGGATTAGCAGAATTTAATGTCCAGCTCCAAGCTGTCCTCATAAAGGCTGGGAAATAAAAGACGATGAAGCCGTCATTGGTCGGACCCTTATGTGCAGGGCTCATGGTGCTGAGCACTTTACATACGTTATCATAGATGGGTTGTGGGTGAATGCTATTGATGAAGTATTAGTCTCTCCTTTATTTTATAGCGGGGAAAATTGCAGCCCGAAGAGGCTGAGAGCAACTTGTCCAAAGTCACACAGCTGGTAGGAAGGGGATTTGACTCCAGTGTACTACTACCCTGTGGGCTAATGTGCATTAAAAACACGTCCAGAAAACTTATTGTGCGGAAGCCTTCAGAGCATTACCCTTGATGTTTGTCCATCAGTGAGTACAACCAAGGGGCTCAGGCCTAAGCACAATGGTGAGGATGCCCTGGCGTTGGCACCTACTTGCTGGCACCCAACAACAACAACAATTGGTCCCAAGAGGGGCTGATAGCTGCTGAGCATGTATCATGTGGCAGGCACTGTTTCAAGAGCTGTGCATAGATCATATCTTTTCCTCCTTAGCCTAACCTCCAATTTACCGAGGGGAAACCTGAGGCGCAGACAAGTCATCAAAAGAAGCCCTGGTGGCCTTGGTGCTAATGTGTTGGACTTCTGACCACTCGGTCAGAAGTTCAAAGCCACCGCCCCACTCAGTGGCAGACAGACGAGGCTGTCTATGCCCACAGAGTTCCAGTCTTGGAAACTCACTCACGGGAGCAGTTCTACCCTGCGCTATAGGGGCACTGGGAGTCAGCATCAATTCCATGGCAGTGAGCTTGGTGTTTTGGAAGGTCACTAAGCTCACCTTTGGCCACAACCCTGTTGTATTTACTCCTCTAGCATCTTCCTCAAGACATACTGTTCTAGCACATCCGCCCTTCGGCGGGCAGGGTTCTTGTCAAATGCCCGCCTGGCAGGTCACTTGATTTGAGGGAGGCAGCCTGGTGCCAGAAATTCCCACCAGGACTCTGAATGAAGGCCTTGTGTCTCCGCAGCTCCCTGTTGGTGTAGACACTTGTTACATATTAACCTCTGGGATCCCATTAATAATTTAGCATAGATTGGCTGATTAGATTAGCAGCCCTGCCGTTTGGTCCCAGATGGAGTGAGAGACCTAGCAAAGGAGCAGGAGCTGAGGGCGGCTTTAAGTAAACAATTCCTGGGCGACCCAAAGGAAGGGTCTAGGCAGTGGCTGAAGTTCCCTGTCTGCAGACTGCTTGGGCCCCAGCAGGTCAGTGACTGTTGACTGCGTAGAGACTTGTTCCCGGAGCCAGCCTGCTTCCAGTGTTATACCGCGCACTTTTTATAAATTCTCACATCCTCTCCCCTCCGCCTTTGGGTCCTGGCGGGGAGGAGGGGCGGGGGAATAAGAGCAGGCACTCTTTTAAGGAGCCCATGTTATGGGCTGGGTAATATGGAAGCACTTCTGCCTTTACTTCATCTACTCCTGCACAGGCTCCTGGGAAGCAGGCCCCTTTGAGTTTTCCCTATTTATAGATGCGGAAACAGATCTCGGTGAACACACAGCTAGCCCTCTAACCCAAACTGATTCTGAATTTTAAAAGATGCTCTTTCTGCCACTTGTAGCTTAAATTTCTGTTTTTGGCCTTCATTTTTTCTCCTTAACCCCTTGGTGTGCCTCCTCTTCACCAGTCTACTCCTCTTTCAAACTTGTCAACGACTTTATGTCTACTCAGCAGTCGGTGTAGGCAATGACCTCTAACATCGTTGGGAAAGTATTAGAAAATTGTGGCTTTAAGTTGCTGATTTTCTGTCTTCAGGTTTATCTTGCCATTAGCATTTATATCAAAGTACTGCATATTCTTTCTTTCAACACTGCTCTTAATCATGTAATACTCTTTATAACATCGTTAAAGAGTCATCACAAAGAAACTTCTGATAGAAGAACCTTTACTTCACTCTTGTTTAAATAGCATTTTGTGTCTTCTGGTAAATTCTTTCAGTCTTTCGTTTGTTTCTTTTTATTTGACATTTGATCTTGCTGTTAAAAATGCATTTTATTATGAACATCAGCAAGGATGCGTAAAAGTAGAAGCCACAGTAAAAGCAACCAACATGAATGTATTATCTACATGAAACCATTACTAATATTTACTTCTGATTTACTTTTTGCTGTGGAGCATTTTAAAGTAAACTCGTGATGTGGTGGGATTTCATCTCTAAATACTCCAGTACCCATCTGTGAAAAATTAATAATAGTTTCTCTGGCTCATATAATTACTACCTATAATAAAGTGTCCCTATTTGTGCCCAAATTGTCTTTTTACACTCCGTGTGAATAGAGCATGGTCTAAAACGAAGGTCAACCCATGGCAGTTGGCTTTGTGTCTTAAGTAACTTGTTACTTTGTGGTCATCTTTGTAAAAGTGGCTGTTTGGGTTCTAGTTTTGGTCCATATGAGCCTGCTTCCCCATCTCCTGTACTTCTTAATTCATCTTCGTTTTCATTAGGTCAGGCTGCAGTGATTTGAACCAGCTCCTGCAAGAGCAACTCCAACCCCCAGCCCCAGAACAGTATCAAGAACCAAGCCAAGAAGCAAGGGAATCGCATATTAGATTAATGTAGGGGGTGTCTGGTGGCGTAGTGGTTAAGCGCTTACTCACTATACAGAGAAACAGTGTTTCAACTCCCATCAGCTGCTCCACTGAGGACAGGTGCAGCAGTCCAGCCCCTTAAGTATTACAGCCAAGGAAACCCTGGGGTGCAGTTCAGCTCAGACCTATACGGTTGTTGTGGGCCAGAATTGATTTGGTTTGATTTGGCATTAGAGTAATTAAGGGGAACACAGAAGGTGCTGTTTGATATGTTTTGACCCTTTGCTCACACACAGGGTAAGAAGGAGGAGGCAGGAAGACTTAGTGATGGACGTCCAAGCCGGGATGAGCGCATGCTCTGTGGCGGGAGAGGAGTGGGAGGCCCCGTGCTGGGCGGTGTGGACAATGTCAGGAGTTCCTAAAGGTTGTTCTGTTGCTACACTAGTTGTTTTCTCAGACCCGTTTCCTAGTCCTCACATTTGCTACTGTTCCAGGCTTGTCAATCAGATGGGCAAACAGGGAGGTGATTTTCAGAAAATACTCTTGTTTTAAAACTCAAACTCGCTGCAATCACATCGAGTCGGTTCCAACTTATAGAACAGGGTAAAACTGCCTCTGTGGCTTTCGGAGAATGCGACTCGTGTTTTTTTTTTTAATCGTTTTATTAGGGGCTCATACAACTCTTCTCACCACCCATACATACATCAATTGTGTAAAGCACTTTTGTACATTCATTGCCCTCATCATTCTCAAAACATTGGCTCTCCACTTAAGCCCCTGGCACCAGGTCCTCATTTTCCCCCTCACTCCTACACCCCCTTCCTCATGAACCCTTGATAATTTACACATTATTATTTTGTCATATCTTGAACTGTCCGGTGTCTCCCTTCAGCCATTTTTCTGTTGTCCATTCCCCAGGGATGAGGTCACATGTAGATCCTTCTAATCGGTTCTCCCTTTCCAACCCACCCTCCCTTCACCCTCCCAGTATCACCACTCACACCACTAGTCCTGAAGGGATCATCCGCCCTAGATTCCCTGAATTCCCACTTCCTATCTGTACCAGTGTACATGCTCTGGTCTAGCCAGGTTTGTAAGGTAGAATTGGGATCATGATAGTGGGGGGAGGAGGAAGCATTTAGGAACTAGAGGAAGGAAAATTGTATGTTTCATCGTTGCTACACTGCACCCTGGCTGGCTTGTCTCCTCCCCTAGACCCTTCTGTAAGGGGATGTCCAGTGACCTACAAATGGGTTTTGGGTCTCCACCCCACACTCCCCCGCTCATCCACTATGATAAGATTTTTTGTTCTGATGATGCCTGATACCTGATCCCTTCAGCACCTTGTGATCACACAGGCTGGTGTGCTTCTTCCATGTGGGCTTTGTTGCTTCTGAGCTAGATGGCCACTTATTTACCTTCAAGCTTTTAAGACCCCAGACGCTATATCTTTTGATAGCTGGGCACCATCAGCTTTCTCCACCACATTTGCTTATTCACCTGCTTTGTCTTCAGCGGGTGTGTTGGGAAGGTGAGCATCATAGAATGCCAATGCTCAGTCTTCATTTGCGTTTCAGTAATTCCTCTTGGTTACATTACCCTTGATCACGCCTTACCAGGCCTCCTACACCCTCCTCACCACCGATTTGAATCACTAGTTGTTCCCTTGTCCCTGGGTTTTTTAACACCACTACCTTTCCCCTCCCCTCCCCCCTTTTCCCATGTCCCCCCGGAACTGTCAGTCCCAGTTTTCTCCTCCAGATTGTTCATCCAGCCTATCTTATTTAGACAGACCCGAGGAGATCATAACATACACAAAAACAAGACAGAGCAAAACCAAGCAACAATATACAACAAAACAACAACAAACTAATGACAAAACAAAACCCAAAACAAAACACAACAAGAAAGAAAAGCTTGTAGTTAGTTAGTTCAAGGACTGTTTGTTGGCCTTTAGGAGTGTTTTCCAGTCTGTTGGGACACCATGCCCTGGCCCCAAAGTCCACCTTCAGCATTCCCTGGGGAACTCACCGCTCTGTTCCCTTGCTGTTCTGTTGCACCCCATGAGCGTTTTGCCTCGGTGTGGCGTGATCAGATCAGGCGCAATTCCAACACTGTGTCTCCGGTGTTGTCCCCTATAGGGCTATGGGTCAGTAAAGGGCATCATGTCTCATAGTGGGGCCGGCCATGTGGTGCTCTCTGTGGACTGGCTGTTCTAATTGGGAACATTGTCCTCAAGACCTGGTGGGCCAGGATGTGCTCCACTCTCTCCTCCTCCCTCTTCATCTGCTCCCATGTGCTCCGATCCGATGTGCCCCTCTCCCGGAGCTGTAGATTCAATGCCATCGTTTGAAATAAATTCTTCTGGGGGGAGGGTCAAGTGTCCACGTAGTAGCTGGGATTGGGGCTGGCCCCTCAAACCTCTGCACCAGTTCCCCACTCCACACCGGCATGTTGCAGAGAATGTGACTCTATGGGAGTAGAAAGCGTGGTCTTGCCCGCAAGGAAAGGCTGATGGATTCAAACTGCCGACCTTGCAGTTGCCAGCCCAATATGTAAACATAATGCTGGCAGGGCCCCTTCTGTCTGTTTTAGCTCATTTTTAAAAAAACTTCTCAGTATGTCACAGAGATGTGTGCCCTGTACCTATCTCAGTGTTAATGAACGTAATTTAAAGCTCAGTTCTTTTGTGTTGACCCCCCCACCCCCGGACCTGCCCCAACCCTAACCCCTTACTCTCTGGAGTTATTCTAACTTCTGCTTCTGCCTGACCCACCCTTCTGACTGACTAGTCATCTCATAGACACCCTCACTAAGGTGTAGGAGTGACCCAGAGAGGAGATTCTGCTGGTTTTGCCCCCAGCCGTGCCTTCTAGATGAACCCTCACGTGGTGTCTATCTCCTTGACTTTACCATTAAGCTGAGAACTTAAGGGACTTGCTTAAGATCACATAGCCTGAACGCTGTGAGACTTGGATTTGAACACGAGTCTCCCTGATACCTGATCTTCAGTTCTTGTCTGCCACATCCCCCTGACTCCTGTATTTACTCATCAAACGCACGATTCCTAGAAGGCACCATCTCATCTTAAGAAAGCAAACAAGTCGCCATCAGGTCCCTTCTACCTTGTGGTACCCGCATGTGTGTCATGGTAGGACAGTGTGTAGTTGTGGTCAATGGCTGGGTTCTTGGAAGTAGATTGGCAGGCCTTTCTTCTGAGGCATCTTCAGGTGAATTGAAATTGCTAGCCTTCCTGTTAATATCCAGCTGCTTAGCTGTATGGACCATCTTCCACAGTAGCCAGTGATCCCATGCAGCTATTGATCTAGAGCCAAGTGTGGAAATGAGAATGTTTTGAATATATAAGGTTGAATTTGATATGTGACAAAAACTAACCACTTTTTAAAATTATGGCTACTAGAAAATTTTAATTCCACGTGGAGACGGTGTGAGTTAAAAGCAACATTTCCTAAGTTTATTTCACATAGTATTAATAAGGCCCTTTGTATAATGCAGACCAGGCTAGACCCAGCATCTTAGGCTCTTTCAAACTTATGATTTAAGTACTTCCTCACACCATTTCAAATGTCCCCGTAATTTTACTGCTGATGGAATGGGAATTATGGCTCACACTGTATAAGAGGGCTTCAAAAAGTTTGCGGACGGAAATTGAATGGAAAGGTAATGCTTTTTCCTACAGACTTTTTGAAGCCCCCCGCCCCCCCCCCCACCGCCCCCCACACACAGTTGTTGTGAAGAAGTTGCTCATTAATCTGTGTGGACTACCTGACAGAGATGTAAGCCCTCAATAGCCCTTTTGGTCCACCATCAGTGCAGTTACTGTAGGAGCTGGTGAGGGAGTTAGTTTGTTGTGCCAACCTAGCCTATAAACACATGTGGGGTTAACTGAAAGGCGAAGGGATAAATGGCTCCATGAGCCTCGCCTGTCACGTTCTTGGGTCTCTTGCTTTCTGATGGTCACACTAGGGTACAACTACCTTAGTCAGTTCCCTGCTTCAGCTGGCAAGGCTCACTTCCTGCAAGACATTCCCAAGGAGAAGACGCATGGACCTACCCTGATGCAGCCCTGGGTGCTGGAGCAGCCGTGTGGAGACCCCTGCCAGCACTGAGATGCTTTCATGTTCACTGATTGGGCTTTTCCCCTGCAGCCAGTGTCATTGTGTGTGTTTTGTGAGATAGAAGAGGACTTTGTGGACTGGTGTCTGACGTATGGGCTAATGTTTAACTTGTGGGCTTGGGCAGCACTGGGTTGGGATGTTTTCTTGATGTGCACTTAACCTTTATATAAAACTTTCTCGTATACATGAGTTTCTGTGGATTTGTTTCTCTAAAATACCCAGACTAACACAGATCGCTATAGCAGGCCTCTCTCCACAGATTCTAGGGGAAGAGCTTTCCTTGTTTGTCTCTCTTGGCTTCCTGTAATCCCAAGTGGTCCTTGCTTGGCAGCTGCAGTAGATACTCCTTTACCACATGGCTGGAGTCTGTTTGTGGCTGTCTCTTTGTTTGTAAGGACACCACTAACACTGGAGGAGGACCTGCCTTGCTCCACTAAGACCTGATGCTCACTGATAACATCCTCACGACTCTACTTCCAAACAAGGTCTTCATATGTCCTGAGAGCTAGGGCCTTGACCTACCTCTGTGGGACAGAATTCAGTCCACACCATGTGGTATCCATCAAACATGCCGCCCACCACCTCCCAATGCCTGGCAAACGCGAAGGAACTTTTCAGATGTTCCCCACCTTCCCCGGCCACAATGGCAAGGCCATTTTCTTCCCGGGAGAAAACCTGTCTTTTCATATTTCCAGACATCATTCATGCCTCATCATCTGCCCCTTCAGCTGGCGAAACCTCACGGTCATGGAGTGGACTCTGACCCATAGCCACTCTAGGGTGTCTGAGGTGGGAGCAGGCAGCTCCCGCTTGACTCCCACGGAGCAGCTATCAAGTCTGAAACAGACTCCGCAGTGCACAGCCCCACGCTTAGCCGACAGCCACACCAGGCTTCTTTTCAACAGCCAACGATTTCCTACATTTGGCAATCGCACAATGAAACAGATGTAAATTGGTCTCTGTGCTGAAAAACTTCCCAGAGCTGTTAAAATGTTAGTGTGTGTTGAGCAAGCCCCAGATGTGAATGCTGTGTTTTGCAAACCTGCTCAATTTGCTGCTGGGACTATCTTATGAGACTAATGTCCCCTTAGGGAAACATTGATCGTGAAAGTCCAGACCAGCCAACAGTGGAGTCTTAACAGCAAAAATGTGACATCACTGCTCTTTGTGGTCTTTCACTGACTTTACTGTGCATGTACTGGTATTCAGGAGTCTCTGAGTTGTTTAAAAGAAGAAAAGAAAAAGATGAATTCTCTTGGTTGGAGGTTTTGGTCCACACAGAGGTGCCTCGGAAGAAAGGCCTGGCAAATGTTAACCTATGACAAACCTACGGGGCAAATTCTTTGACACAGTTGGATCACTCCGTCAGGGCCCACTTAATGGCAAGTAGTGTACTAGTTCTTGACACTGGCCTCATCCCTTTTGTAGTGTTCACAGTGTGCTCCCAGATGGGTTTGGGTACATAGTATTCCTAGAGAGTTAGGTAGGGGTCCATGGCTGTTTGTGAAAGTGAGCAAATTGAGGACCCTTTTAAAGCGTAAGTAAACCTGGATGAGCTTTAGTCGCACACTAGGGCTTTATGCACACAGAGCAACTCCCTGGAGCTCCTGCTCCGCCCAGTTTTTGGAAACACATGGTTCTTTCTTATAGAATATTCACTGGTTATATGGCTGTTTGGGGTCTTTTTTTTAATCTTTCATTTTCCTGCTGCTACAGTGTGCTAGCTTATCCATCTCCCCAGGATCCCAGTAGACTTTGCTTCTCCTGTCCTGCCAAACTCTTGTCTGAAGGCTTCATTAAGGGCTTTCTGAGTTGACTGGAATAAAGAGGGTGGCAAACCTGCCACCACACCGACATCACTTTTGTCCTCCATGTACTATCAGAAGGAGCCCTTATGGTGCTGGGGTGACGATCCTGACTGCCAGCCAACAGACTGCAGTTCAAACTGATCATCTCTTCCATGGGAGGAAAGTGTGGCCGTTTGCTTTCCGTGAAGATGATGGCTTTGGAAATCCTGTGGGGGACTTCGACTTTGTCCTCCTGAGTGGCTGTGATTTGGAATTGACTGACAGTAGCGGGTGTGAGGATCAGTTGAGAGGTGGGGTGTGTTTGTGTGCATTTATTGACATCAGATTCCATCTCAGACCATGTCTTCTCACTGTCACTGGGCATGTGCAAATTGTCTAGGTGGGAAGTTCTATGAGAGCAGGGACTGGGCCTTTCTCTTACATTTAGATCACCTCTTCCTGCCTCCCTCCACGCTATTTACCGAGTATGTGCAATATGCCAAGTATTGCCTGGGCCCAGGGAAAACACAAATGAACTAGTTTGCCAACACGACACAATGTGTGTGATGCACCAGCACCACTGAGGAAGTCCTTCAGACTGGTTTTTCTGAGAAGTTCTTGTTCGCCCTGAAGGATGTGGTGTCTCATTACAGCTGCCTCAGTGGCTGACACAATAGACACTCAATAAAATGTTGTTTTGTTGCTCGAAAGAAAGGCTTTGAAGGCTACTTCTAAAGAATGAGTGGGTGAAATTATAAAAGAGGATTACTTCGATATACATATATACACACATATTCCAATAATAATATTAATATTGCCTATAATTAGTGAGCTCTTATTTTGTGCCCAACACAGTGATGGGCACATTGCTCAAAATAATAGTTCATTTCCTCTCTGCCTTACCTCTATCGGGTTACTGTTCCTTTCTCCTCATTCCCAACTCAGCTCATGCCATCAAGACAATTCTCACCCTCGGCGACCCTGCAGGACGGGGCAGACCTGCCTCGGGGACTTCCAGAACTGTAACTGTGGTAGTAGGAAACCTCTTGTTTCTCCCATAGAGCAGCTGGTGGCTTCAAAATGCTGACCTTGCCGTTAGCAGCCCAGTGCTTAACCACGCTGCCACTGGAGCTCCTTCGTAAAGGCCTTTCTCCATCCCACGGAGGGACTGGCCAAGACATGGAGCTTCCGAAGATTAAGTAGAAGTCTCTGGCAGGTGCAATGGGTAACCTGCTTGACTGCTAGCCACAATTTGAGCCCAGTCAGGGGCACCTTGGAAGAAAGGCTTTGCAGTCTCTTCTAAACGATCAGCCAGCGAAAACCTGATGGAGCGCAGTTCTGCTCTGACACACCGCACAGCTGAGCTGACCGGCCGGCTGCATGGAGAGTTCAGAATGCTCGATTGCAATATCAGCTGGATGTGTTTCCTCTGTGACCAAAATTCTGGGTTTTGATGTGAAGAAGCCATGGCAGTGTAATGGTTAAGCGTTCTGCCGGAAGCCAAAAGGTCAGTTATTTGAGCTCATCAGCTGTCAAGTGGGAAGAAGATGTGGGAGTCTGCCGTCATGACAGCCTTGGAAATCTCATGAGACCATTCTCCTGTGCCTTATCGGGTCCCTGTGAGTCAGCGCTGACTTGATGGCAGTGGGCTTGGGGTTTGAATGTTGAAGTGAGTTTTGGAAGGAGAGGTCTAAGGAGATCTGCCGTTGAATTTCAGGCCATGCTCTAGGGCAGCGGTTCTCAGACGTTAGTACACCAGAATAGCCTGCAGGCTTATTAGAAGGTAGGTTTCCAGAATGCGTCCCCAGAGTTCTGGTTTGCAACTTGGTTTTCTGCTTACCCAACAAGTTCCCAGATGCTGCTGTGTCAGGTAGCACTTTGAAACTTCTGATCTATTTTGTCTGTCAGTCAGTCTGTCCATCCATCCATCCATCCATTCGTCCATCCGTCTTCCATTACTTTGATTTCTTGCCAGGTTGAGAGAAGTCAGGAGCTCCTCGGTTGCTCAGTGGAGAAGGGTGGGGCAGATTCCCTGGTAGCACTCATCCCTCAAGCTGCCTCCCCACCCTTTGATGGTGCTTATTCTTTGTGGCAGATCTTCTACTCCGAGAGAAAGAAGCAACAATGCCCTGCCAACAAGCATGGCGTCTCAGAGTCAAGGTTAAGCCATATTAGGAAAGAAGAAAGGCTTTTTATCGTCCTGATTCTGTGATTAAATAGAATGCTTTCTCAGATCCTCTCTCTAGCGTGGAAAAGGGAAATAAAGTGAATCTTGGGTGTGCATTTAAAGATTTCATTTGGATTCAAAATGGTCAAGAGCTGTAGGTCCCCTTTGGGGAATTTTGGGGTTCATTCTAGATTCTGCTACTTACTCCCCGAGGGTCTTGGCAGGCAGCGGGACTTGCTCCTTCTCTATAAAGTGGGGCTAACCTGGGGACTACCCCAAAGGTTTGTGGAGTTCCGGTGAGATCTGACTGGGAGCATTGGGTGCAGTGCCTGCAGTAACAGGTACTTAGTAAGATTAGTTTCAAGAGAAAAGAAAGCAAAAGAAATGGGATGAAAAGTTTCTCATAATTGCTCTTTACATAATTAAAACTGCATGCTTCTCAAACCAAGACACATTTAACAATTGTGCACACAAACAAAATAACACCACAGAATGGTCGTCTGTGGTGAGGGGCAGGGCGGGAGAAGGGATGAGCATAAAAGGAAGTCATTCTCAATCAATAAAGAAAACCAAGTAAGAGAAGAGAAGATTTCTTCTAAAATAGTTTGGTTTTGTTTGGGAAACTCCATGGCCTATGTACTAATTTACAAAAGGGAGTATTTTGCATGCTCCTAGTAAAGCATTAACAACTAATACTTATTACCCTGTCAACTATTTGTGGCACTTTCTGATGGGACATTTTAGGCATCAGTCCTCACAGGGGCTCTGTGAATGTCTCCATTTTGCAAACGAGAAAACTGAGGCCGAGACAGTCATTCGTTGAGGGTCGGATTAGGACAAGAATGGTTCAGTGATGCCAGGCCTACCACGGACTCCTTCCCTGCCCTGGTGGAATGGAGCAGGGATTTCCCGAAAGCCTGTGCTCTTGGGTAGTCCTCCCGTTGGTGCTGTGCTGAGAGTCTTTGGCCCAGTTAAGTCATGAGGTCACAAGGTGCAGTGCCTTAAGGAAACTCGGTTAAATTTTGATAAACCTTATGAAAATCCTGAGCAATAATTAACTTCCTAACGGTTAATGTTAACATTTGAATCTCCTCGATCCAAGCCCAGTCTGTGTGAAACACCTTGATGAGTACCCACAGTAGCAAGGTCTGGCTGGGTGTTATCATTTCAGAGAACTCCGGTGTGGAGGAAAGCCATGTGCCTGGTATTGCCTTGTGAAAATGAACACACTTAATGCCCTTTAAAACCGGTTGATAAGCAGATGTCAAAAGGTTTTGACTCAAGTTTTAAATAGTGATGCCATCTTAAACGTTTGCAGTATTTTTTTAAAGGATTGGTTCTTCATGAATACAGCTGGGATCTGAGTTGGACTTGCCTACTTGTGGATTGCTTTGGGTAGTCCTGACATTTTCCCTAAGTTGTCTTTCTCTCTGTAAACGTGGACTATTGTTCAGTTTACGAAGGTCTCTTTTGGTTTTTTGTAATGGTGTTTTGTCGTTTTCTTGGAAAGTTTCGTTTCTCTGTTGAGTGTTTCCTCTTTGGGGGGCTGTTGTCAGTGGTGTTGTTTGCTTGGCTCCCTTCTCGGAGCGCGCTTCCTCAGCATACTGCAATCGTTTGATGTTTGTATGTTGCTCTTGGCTCCGGACACACTGCTGTAGCTTTTAATTATTTCCAGTTTTCTTGTTGGGTCTTTGGACTCTTCTACCTATAGAATCATGTCATCTACACATACAGTTTTACTTGTTCTTTGCCAATTTGACTGCTTTGCATTTCTTTGTTACCTTCTAGTCTGGCTAAGATTTTTCCAGCACAATACTGAATAATAGTGGCAATAAGAGATATCCTTGTCTGGTTCCCCTTTTCATGGGGAGTGCTTCAAATTTCTCTTTATAGAGAGTAATGTTGGCTGCTAGATATAGATGTCTTTTTTTGTGTGTTGAGGAATTATCCTTCTATTCCCATTTTGTTGAGGGATTTTTATCAGGAATAGGTATTGGAGTTTGTTAAATAACTTTTTTTAGTCTATTGATATGATCATATGTTTCTTTTGCTCTATTTATGTGATAAATTGAATTTATTGTTTTTCTACTATTGAATCACATAGACATACTTGATATGAATCCCACATGGTGTACATATGTATACACACACACACACAGAATCGAACATAATGGAAATAATTCAAACAATAGAAAATTAACTAGATGATTGGGACCTCCTGAAAATTAGAAGCATTGTACACAAAATGTATATATGTAAAATGTATATGTATGTATATAGACTATTGATATATTATTAAATGCTATCAGAATTTTGTTCATAATTTTTACATCTACATTCATGAGGGTTACTGGTTTATAATTTAATTTTTAGTGATGTTTCTATCCGGTGTCAGCATTATACTTGTTTCGTAAGCTGAATTTGGAAGTTTCCCATTCTTGTTACCCTCTGGAACCGCTTGAGTAGAATGTACTGAATCAGTTCTCTGAATGTTTAGCAGAGCTCACCAGGGAAGCCTTCGAGGCAGAAATGTTATTTTTAATTACCTGGTTGAATTAGTTAGTTTGTTATGGGTTTGTTTAGCTTTTCTACTTCAGTCTATGTTAGTTTAGGAAGATAGTGTATTTCTGGAAATTGCCAATTTCTACTAGATTTTCACATTTGTTGTATACGCACTCATACTATTTATTCTGTTATTATCTATTTTAATTTCCTTTTGTTCCGTTGTGATGTCACCCATGTCGCTTCTTATTGGTGATATTTGTGTATTCTCCTTTCCTTATTGGGTTTTCGATTGTTTTGTGGATTTTGTTAATCCTTTCAAAGAACCACATTCTTTCATGTTCTTTCTTTTTCTATTTTATTTACCATGGCTCTAATCTTTATTATTTCTTTTCTTCTGGTGACTGTAGGCACAGTTTATTGCTCTTTGCCATTTGCTGAGATACTGGCTTAGGGTGTTGATTGGGCTGTTCTTTTTTCATGTATAAGTTGCCCTCTGAACTCTGCTTTCACAGGGTTCCAAAGGTTTGGCCATGGTGTATTTTCATTCTTGTTTGATTCGAGGAATTTTTTTTAACCTTCATTTAAGTAGTTTTCAAGCAGAGTATCATTGAATTTCCATGTATTTGATTTCTTCCCTTGATCTTTCTATTGGTGATTTTCAATTTTATAGTATTGGGATCTGAGAAGATGCTTTCTAATACCTTCTCGATTAAAACATGTAGTCTATATTGAAGCTGCTTTGTGACCGAAGCTATTGTCTGTTCTGCAAGGAATGTGTTATTGTTGGGTGTAGTGCCCTGTTTATGTCCCTGAAGTCAAGTTAGCTGTGCTGTTTAGTTCTTTTGTGTCTTTGTAGAATATCTTTTTAGATGTTTTGTCCTTCATTGACAGTTGTTCTGTCCTTCATGTGTTAAAGTCTCCTACTATTAAGTTGTCTGTTTCTTTCCATCCTGTAGGCATTTAATATGTTTTGAGGTGCTTTCATGGATAGATAGACAGTCATTATATGTCCTCTTGTTCGGTTGACCTTATTTAATCATTAGACGACCCATCTTTATGTCTCATACTGGATTTCATCTTAAATTTTATATTTTTTATTGCGATGGGCTTGCTATGTGTTTCCACTCTATGTATTGGAGTCCAGTTTTGTTTTGCAGCCAAGGTGTGTGTCTCATAGACAGAATAGTGATGAGTCCTGTTTTCTTGTTCATTCTCCTCTCCCCCTTTTTTTCCTTCTTTTTTAATGTCCGTAACAAAATGTATCCCTGAGGCTCACCCGAGGAACAGGGCCCACGAGTTGCAGTGTCTCTGTGGCAGCCTTTTGGGCCTCCTCTCCTCTTGACTCAGCATTTAATCCATGTCCATTCAGCGCAATTGCTGGTACTTGTGAATTAATTGTTTTCATTTTGCAGCGTGTATGTGAGTGAACAGGAGCCCTGGTGGCGTAGTGGGTTACAAAGTGTGGTCAGCAGTGTAAAACCACCAGCCATCCCACAGGAGAAAGATGAGGCTTTTTACTCCCACCAGGAGTCACAGCGTCAGCACCCCACAGGAGCAGCTCTGCCTGCTCTCCAGGGAGGGTCAGCTGGACTCCCTCGGATAGCAGTCCACTGCTTTTGTCCTTCTGGTGTGTGTTGTTTGTGGTGCTGCTGCTGTCTGTAGTCCACATCATTTTCTGTGCTGAGTGCAGCTTGTTTGTGAGTTTTCCTATTATTGTCTTCATTTCTGTTGTTTTAGTGTTTCTGGAATCTTTATGATTTTCCTGTTTTTTTATTCTGATGAGGTTTATTCATTTCCTTTGTAGTAACCCCGCCCTTTTATTGATTTCTTCCCAAGTTTATGACAGTCTCTTCTAGTTTGAAAACTTCTTAACTTCCTCTTCATTTGAAATTTCTGTAATTATACTATTCCATCTGCTTACTTTGTAATTGTCTTCATTGACAATAGGTATCTCGATTTCTTATTTTCAGTCATGGGTTTGATTTACTCTGGATGCTTCTGTGTCTGAGTTGACTTCTGGTATGATATCAGGCTGTTGGATATTATGGTGCTGGTCTCTCTGGAGGTTGAAGATGAGGCTTACTGCATGCACACAGTGATTCAGTCTTGGGGACCCACAGGAAAGTTCCACTCTGCTCTCGAGTGCCACTCTGAGTCAGAATTGACCAGATAGCACTGAGCTTGTTGGTCTGTACGAAGAATTCCCTTAAGAATTTCATGTACAGTTGGCCTTGTTTTTACAAATCCCTTTAATGTCTCCTTATCTGGAAATATCCTAATTTCACTCTTATACTTATGGGACAGTTTTACTGGGCATTTGATTCTCCATTGACAATTTTTTTTTCCTTTCAGAGTTTTATTAGATCATCTCATTGTATTTTTGCCTACAGGGTTTCTCTTGAGAAGTTAGACTTTTGTCATAATGGTTCCCCATTGTAATGTCTCATTTTTTCTGTGTTTGTCTTTTGTTTTGGAAAGTTTGATTATATCTTTGTGACTTTCTTTTGGCATATATTCCTGTTTGAGTTTTGTTCAGCTTCTTGAATGCATATATTCTCATCATTCTTAATGTTAGAGAAATTTTCTTCCAACAACTCTTTTTCTGTTTTCTCTGCTCTTTATTCTTTTTTACATCCTGTTCTGAAATTTCATTCACCCCTAAGTTATTCCTCTCGATGGCGTCCCACGTAATTCTTAGTCTCTCTTGGAAGTTTTTGGTTCTTTTAAAAAAAATTATTATCATTGTTCCTCCAGCAGATTAGTTTTGAGAGATTTGTCTTTAAGCTCACTAATTTGACCTTCTATCGATTTAATCCTATTCCTTTGTGCTTTCAATGCATTATTTATTTCTGAATCTTAGTATTTATTAACTAAATTTCTATTTGCTGTTTTTGTAAGGTTTCTAATTTTTAAAATATATTTGTCATTGTGTTTTTGTATTATTGCCTGAATTCTTTTAAAGTTGATTCAGTGTTTCCCTTGGTTTCATCGACCTGTCTCTTAATCCATGGAAGAGTCTAAATTTGAATTCCTTATCAAGTAGTAACAATGTCTTTTCTTTCTGAGAAAGATATTCTGGTTTTATATAGTAGTCACTTTTTTAGGCTACTATCTTTTTTATGTGAATTGAAATTGTTGTCTTTGAGACGATATGGCATTGTTTGATTTTATTTTGCTTAATTAATGAGTATATTTTCGGGTGATCTTAGACACATATTACTAATCTCCAAGTGGATGTGAAACAAAATGTGAGCATGTGTACAATTCTCTTGTTTGCTATTCATGTAGTATGGCTGTGGGCTTGGCTGATGTTGGTTGCTGGTTATCAATGACCAGGTGATACAGGAGTGAGTAATGGTCCTCACCCCGTAGATTTGGCTGCATAAGAGGCAGTGCCCATGTGGTGTCTGTCTCCTGTAGGATGAAGGAAGAAAAAAGAAAAGAACAGCTCAAACAAAGAAAATTAAAAATAAAAATGTCAGAGGAAAGCAGGCAAACAGCAGCAAGAAAAAGAATGTAATAACTAAAGTGGGAAGAAAGGAAGAGAGTTAAAGGGGGGAAAATTTAAATATGATGAACATAACTAGGAATAGAGAAAGAAAAGAGAAACGGAAAATAAAGAGAAAAAAACTAAAAAAAACAAGAAGAGATTAAGGAACAGAGGAACGGAAGAAATGAAAGGCAAAAGGAAATCAGAAAAAGGATTTTAAAAATCAAGGGGAGGGAAAGAAAATCAAAAACAAAAACAAAACCCTAGAACAGAGAAAACCATGTGGGCAGGGCCCCCAATGTGAGTTGGCACTCGCTCAGAAGGGTTTTGGCGTGCTTGCCGGCCTACATGTTGTTTGTGTTCCAGCAGCCAGTCAGGAAGTCATTGTGCCAGCGCAGATGGTAGCTGAGATTAGAGCGCTTGTCCCAGAGGGAGCTCTTTCATGCCCAGTGGGCACCGGCGGTGGGAAGACTAAGGCCGGGCAGCAGGTTTCTAGGAGTCGAGCATGGCCAGATACTAGGCCCTCTGTCTTCTTGACGGAGTGAGTGGGTTCAAGGCGGGCAGCAGTTGAAAACCAACCAGCCAGCCCCATGGGAGAAAGAAGAGGCTCGCTACTGTTGGAAACTCACAGAGGCAGTTCTACCCTGTCTTACAGGGTCACGGTGAATCAGAATTGACCCTGTGACAATGAGTTTAGTTTGGCTTTTGGTCTCATGAAGGGAAAATTCGCACACCTCCAGCTGTGGGGTGATGCAGCCAGTGCCCAACCTCGGAGGGCATGGCTCCCGGCTCAGGCAGTGCAGGAGCTTCATGGTGTGGGGGCTGTCACCAGCTGCTGGGTGGGTGAGGGTAGGGTTGACCATGCCTCTGATTATCAGAAGGCTGTGGGAGAATAAGGGAGGATCCCACTTTTCTCGTCAGCAGCCAGTGGGCCGGCCTGCTATCTCGATGGAATGCAACTTGTGCAAGTTGAAGATGAGCACAGTGTTTCAGGTTAGGTGACAGTTCACCCGCCTGCCTCCTCTCTCACAGCTCTGTCAGCTTCTGTTCCAAGACCATGCTCAGTCCTTCCCTCGGACGCTCCGGTTGCAGGAGTATCAGCTGCATCTGTTTCATTTGGTTTCCCATGTGTTTGCTGTACAGGGTCAGTGTAGCATAGCATGTCTGCTAGGTTTGACATCTTTCGGGAAGTTCCCCTGGGGGTTTCTCAGTGGCTGACTTTAGAAGTACATCATCCGACATTTTTTTTTTTTGAGGTGGACTTGTACATTTGACTTTTTAGTAGCTGAGCATGTTAACTAACCATTTGCAATACCCATGAACTACAGGGTTACCATACTACCTAATAGGTCTACTGCTAAATACAAGGTAGTTTCAAGAAGTTTGTGGGAAAATGAAATTTAATAGATAATGGAATTTTCCCAGAAACTTTTTGAAACCTCATTGCATGTGGCCATGAAAAATGACAATATGTGTACACACTGGAGCTTGTACACCAGAAGTGGAGAAGCCTTTCTTTGTCGAGGGCTCTTTGGACATTTGTAATGTCATTCTCAGGCCCCACTGTTCAAACATTTAATTAACTCACATCTAATGTGATGGCTGATAGCTGCCAGGTCAGCAGTTCAAAACCACCAGCTGCTCCACAAGAGAAAGATAAGAGTTATAGTCTTGGAAACCACAGGGGCAGTTCTGCCATGTCCTTAGAGTTACTATGAGTTGGAATCGACGGGGTAGCAGTTGGTTTTTGGAAGGTGATGGCTGGAACCGATTCTCTTTGATGGGTCGTGCGATATTAGCTGATATTGATGATTTGGGGGACCAAATACAGCTTGATGTTCTGCACCCTGTTTTATATGAATAGTAATAGTAGCATATTATAGTTACTAAAAAGCCGAAGCAACCCAAATCTCCATCAAGTGAATAGATATACAAAATGTAGCATTCCCCATACAGTAGAATATTACTTTGCAATAAACAAGAAACATCCGTACTACAATATTGATGTACCTTGTAAACATTGAATTTAGTGAAAGAAGTCAAAAAAGGCAATATATTTTATTATAATTCCATTTATATAGAAGCCAGAGTAGGCAAATCCAAACAGACAGAAAATAATTGAATGGTTTCCAGGGCCTGGGAGGAAGGTAAATAAGAACCAAATGCTAATGCATAAGGAGTTTCTTTCTGGGTGACGAAATACTTTAAAGGTTAGGCCAATGGCAGTGACTACACAATTCAATAAGTAATTGTACATTTTCAAAGGGTGAATTTTATGGTCTACAGCTTATTTCTTCATGAAATGTTATTTTTAAAAGAAATGTAGACCTGTGTTGGTGGGGGAGCAAGAATGTACAGACTAGTTCAGTTGTGTATTCTGCTTTCTGTAAGCGTGACACTCGCCTTGAATCAATCTGTGTGCTGAAAGAGGACCCCAGAGAACCCTGGAAGACTTTCTTCGCGTTTTACTGTGTGTTTTCCTGTGGCGGAAATCACCACTTGTTCGTACAACAACTACTCCGAGGCAAACAACTTGATTAGATGGATAAGCTAGAATGTCCATTTCCCCCCTTGATTCCCAGTAAAAATGCTCATGCATCTGTTATTCTTATGACTATTTGCATCTATAAATCTGACCCTTTTTTTAAAAGATTCAATTATAAATTGCTTGCTAAAATGGTTAAGTACACTAGAAACTAGTTGGCCGAGTTAGGTCAATAAGCATGATTCTAGCTCCTTAGGAGCAGAGGTCAAGTGCTTAAGCGTCTAGGAAGTGTGACACACCAGGAGACAGTGCTTTCTGTTCCCAAGAAGTCATTTGGTTCCTGCCAATGGTTTTCATGCCACCGGTAAATCACACTGGGTTGCACTTCGTTACACAGATTGCTGGTGAATGAAATAGCTTCCAGTATGTCAGATTTTGCATGGGTTGTTTTCTGTAAGAAATTGACTCTAGCGGGTGGGGTGGGGATTAATGCTGTACTTACTTCAACTTTGTTATTTAAATAAGGGCATCTTCCATGCATTTCAGTGCCTTGATTCCCTCCTGGGCCAAGGAAGTCCTCTCCGTGATTCTGATGATATAGTTTCTCCCTTTCAGTTCATCCAAAGAATTCATTCTGTACAACATTTCTTTTTTTTTACATTTTATTAGGGGCTCATACAACTCTTATCACAATCCATACATATACATACATCAGTTGTGCAAAGCACATCTGTACATTCTTTGCCCTAATCATTTTCAAAACATTTGCTCTCCACTTAAGCCCTTTGCATCAGGTCCTCTTTTTTTTCCCCTCCCTCCCTGCTCCCCTTTCCCTCATGAGCCCTTGATAATTTATAGATTGTTATTTTGTCATATCTTGCCCTATCCGGAGTCTCCCTTCCCCCCCCTTCTCTGCCGTCCATCTCCCAGGGAAGAGGTCACATTGTGGATCCTTGTAATCAGTTCCCCATTTCCAACCCACTCACCCTCTACTCTCCCAGTATCACCCCTCACACCCCTGGTCTTGAAGGTATCATCCACCCTGGATTCCCTGTGCCTCCAGTTCCTATATGCACCAGTGTACAACCTCTGCTCTATCCAGACTTGCAAGGTAGTGGGTTTATGTTTATTTATTTATTTTACTGCATGTATATTTTTCTCTCAGTAAACTCAATCAATTAAATAAAAATATTTGCAGAAGCCTTCTGAGATTGTTTACTCTTCACAGAGTGAGTGACATGTTTTCTTAATGCATTAAAAAAAGGTTCACATTTCAACAATTTGACGTACTTACATACACCTGTTGTGGAAAACACACCAGCGTCTTCTTGAAAAGATCCACCAAGTGCTATCTTCTCCCCAGTTCAGATTCAAGTTTAAAATGGTAAGCCAAATAATAAACCCATTTCAGCTGGCAGCTCTTGAAATAGCTTGCCTAGTGGAAAGAGCACTATCGAGGGAGGGCTGTTCAAACCGCTTGGTTGGTGGTGGTCCTTTGGGCTTGCCTCTGTGTGGTTTTGGACAGATCACTCAACCTCGTTGAGACTCTTTTTCTCAGCTGTAACATGGAGACAATTTCCTTGGTCTGCAAGGAATATGTTTACATTTTTAATCTTTATGGAGGGACAGTACCAAGTCTTATACCTGTGGAGCTAGTGGGTAGCTTCAAACAGCCCACCTCACAGCAAAGCACCCACCTTCAAAAAAAAAAAAGGTGAGCATTTGAGCCGCCAAACCTACTGTTTGCTCAGGTTGGAGGTAGTCTTGCTAGCTGCCGCATCTCACGTGCTTCCAGGTGTTGATGCCTGTGCTCCCAGGCTACGCTCCACACCTGGAGCAGCAAGATGGTGTAGAACCAAGAGATGAGGTAGGGCTTGAAATACCTAGAGCGAACCTGACACTGTAAACCCTGGACCTTACTGGCCAGATTCGCGGAGTTTAATCGCTTCCTCCCGACCCGAAATAGATAAGGTATTGAATGGAAGCCTAGCCTCATAACTTTCAGTATTCCAGTGATGGAATAATGGAGTAGGATGCCCCGTCACGCATATTTTATAGTTCCTTGTATCATCTGGTAGCGTGCGCACCTCTCAGACTTCTTTTTACCTAGCTCATCGAATATCAAAAGTGGGGGACAGGAAACATCTCCATTTCCTTTCTGTAGAGCACCACAGCTACACGATTGACCCAAACTGTGCCTACGGCCAACAGCCAGACTGGAAACTGCTTAGCTCACAGCTAAGCTTTCATTACCAAATGAGAAGGATCAGATATTTTTGTTTCTCTACATTCAGGTCTAATTTCTTAATACTTCCAGTGAGCATTTCTAGAAACTTCTCAGGGACGTTAATATCGAGTCCTGCGAGTGCCGCTTGAGTTTCACTTGTGGAATCCACCGTGTGGAGGAACTGGTTTCGTATGCAATCTGACTACAGAGCTGTCTTTTTAGGATGTGTCCAATCAGATTCTTCATGTGAAATAGATGTGGCTTGGAATGTCACCTGTGCCGTTGTTTTGTCACAGAGCAAGACGACCACGGTAAAGACACGAGGAAACCCAGGATGGGAAAATGGGGAGGAGGAAGGAGTCACCTGGCCGATGACTTGGCAGTGTTAGAAAGCAGCTTTGCACCAAAGGCCTTCTCTGCGTACGGGAACAAGACGGAGGATGCGAGGGAACAGGGGACCCACAGGAGAGCCAAGCGCTTTGTGTCCTACCCACGGTTTGTCGAAGTGATGGTGGTGGCAGACAATAAGATGGTGGCATACCACGGAGCTAACCTGCAACACTATATTTTAACTTTAATGTCCATTGTAAGTACATTCAAAAGCAGGGGACATTTGAGGTCTCTACGTGGGCAGGATCTCTTGGGGCTGGCCTCTCAAGCGATGCAGGTGTGACTGCAATTTCAGAGGAAAACACCTTGGAGTTTAAACCTGTCTGAAAGAATCCACTTTGGTCTAAAAACCGCCACCTGTGAATTTTACAAAGAGACCCTAAGTAAATGTTGGTTGAATGCGTGAAAATTCACAACTACAAAATGTGTGTATCCCTAAAATGTTGAAAGAAGTAGAGTTCAACATGAGAAGTGAGTGAATTGCTTATTGCTTGCACGGCGTTCGCAATTAACTTTGACAAATTTATCTCGGTTGCAGGTAGCCTCTATCTATAAAGACCCAAGTATTGGAAATTTAATTAATATTGTTATTGTGAACTTAGTTTTCATTCATAATGAACAGGTAATAAAGTTTTTTCTTCTTCTTCTAACTGTATCCAAAATGGCATGCATGTCTTTATCAGTCTTGGTATAACCGACTACCAAATTCTTTTTGGATTTAGGACGGACCTCCTATGACTTTTAATGCCAACACTATACTAAAAAAATTTTGCCAGTGGCAACATTCCCATATGTATCCTGGTGGAATCCAGCACGATACAGCTGTTCTTGTAACGAGGTATGTGGAGTTTTTATGACTCAAAGAATTTGGTTCCTGGTCAAGGTTCAGCCCTTAGAGTAGTTTCTTAACCTAAGCACTATTGTCATTTTGGGCCAGACAATTCTTTGTGGTGAGGGGTCTACCTGTGCATCTGGCCTTACCCACTATTTGACAGCACCCCAAACTGTCAACTGTGACAACTGACCATGTTTTCAAATGTCCCTGAGAGGGGTTTGTGCAGAGTCACCTCGGACTGAGAACCACCAGCTCATGGGTACCAGGGAGGCGATCTCTGTGTTATGCAGGTCTGAGCATCCATCCATGTTCCTTCTAGAAGGTGCAGCTTGGTGTCATGCAGGATGTGAGTTCAGCATTTTCCCCTTTTGAGATTTACTAGAAGCTATAAATAATAATACTTCTGAAAATGTGAGCTCTCACAAAGACTTAAATCATAATACCATGTATCAAAGGGTGTTCAGGCCTCATTGTGTGAGGAAGCTTTAACAAGTTCGTGAGGAAATGGAATGAAAAATCATGGCAATTTCCTACGCACTTTTTGAAGTCCCTTGTATCTCCAGTTGGCCAAGTCTAATCTTGTCACAAACCAACACGCTCATGTGAAGCTCCTGTGAAAGAGAGAGCCTTCCCAGGAGTGTTCTCAAAGATTCTTTAAAAAAACAGATTGAACCTTCCAAGGTCTTTGGAAAAGTCCTGGTTGGAAAGATTTCTGAGTAAGGATCCCTCCACCCGATGTCCTACGCCTACCCTGTAGCTGCCTCTTAATATAGCTTGCGATTCTCCAACTTTTTTTTTTTTTTTTAGTTGAGGACCCCTGGCCTTGTTAGTTTATTCTCTGTGCCTCCCCTCCTTAAAGTATGTGTTGTTGTGATTGCCTGGAAGACATTGTTGTGCTGACATTTCCTCTTTGGTGCCCCAAGGCTATAAGTCTGTTTTGCTTTCAGGCAGGATATCTGCAGAACTCAGGACAAATGCGATACCTTAGGTGAGTCTGCTGTGCGCATCCCCTGCGACTGACACAATTTGCTGCATGTTCTTATTCCAAACCACAATTGCTGTTTAAAGTAAATCTTTGTATGTTTCTACGTTTGTTTTCCTTCTACCAGGTCTTGCTGAACTGGGCACCGTTTGTGACCCCCAGAGAAGCTGTTCCATTTGTGAAGACAATGGATTGAGTACTGCTTTTACATTAGCCCATGAGCTGGGCCATGTGTACGTTTCCTTTGAATAGCTTTACTTCATTCAGGTTGACCCGAACTAGATTCTTTGCATTAGTGAGCATCTCCGTGAATCGAAAGAGTAAACAGCCCTTCCTGCATCACACTCGGGTTTACAGGGTGGTAGAGCTTTGAACCTGATCAGGAAGCAGTACTTTGACTTGAGGAAATGGAATCATTGCAGAACAATGTTCTTCAGCCGTAGCTCATCCATGTCTGTTTTGGTCTAACTGCTCAGATTTCCCATGCGCGGTGTCATGTTCTCCTGTTTGGCTGCAAACTGGAGGAATGGGGACATCCCTGCCCTGTCTACGGAAGTAGTGCTACCTGGGAGCTCTTCCTGGATGGAACATCTTTGCTCAATATCATCTAGTCCTGAGACTTTCACTACTCCAGATCATGCCTGATCCCAGTTAGGCAGGGCTATGGTTCACGCATTTAGAATCTGGGGCCCCTGTATCCCTCTTTCAGGGACCAGAATGGACAGAGACACAGAGAAGTGCATCTTCGGGAGCCACTCTGTGCGATTTAGAGAGTGACGGCATCATGTTCTAACGGTGGGCAACAGTGTCTGGTCATCATAAAGTTGACTTTTCCATTTTGTTCTTCTGAATGGTGTGCATTCACTAGACATTAGTCTGACTTGTGATCGGTATGGCTTTCTTTCTGACTTTTTAGTTTATGGGGCTACTTGGTAGAAATAAGAGCTCAGTTTGAAAAGCAGTGGTCTAATTAACATTTCATAAAGTAGAGGGAGTCTGGCACAAATTCCATGCAAATGTTGTTTTTTTCATCAGGAGCCTTCTACTCCATTTTAACTCATAGCAGCCCCATGTGACAGAGTAGAATTGCCCCGTGATGTGTTTTAGGCTGTAATCTTTACAGAAAATACCTGGCAGTGCAGTAAGTTAAGTACTTGGTTAAGTACTTGACTGCTAACCAAATGGCTCATTCATGGTTCAAACCTATCAGCCCTTCGATGGAAGAAAAGCTCTGGCTATCAGCTCCTGAAGAGATTGCAGCCCAAGCCCGATAGGACAGCGCTCGCCTGCCCCGGCGGTCTCTGGGACCCCATGGTGACTGGTGGCATAGAACAGCGGTTTTCAGAAGTGCGGGTCTTGAGGTCTTTCTTTCAAGGGGTTCTCCTGCGTGGTTTGTTACTGCCAACCTCTAAGCTAACAGGTGGGCACTTAACTGTTGGGCCACCAGTGCTTCTTCTATGAAAATAATCTGTGCAAAATAAGTTTCTAATCAAATAATTTCAGAATGTACTTCATAGTCTTCACCTGCTTAGAGGCAAAAGAGTCAGTCATATAAAACTCCAACCAAACCCAATACACTGCCATCGAGTCTCTGGCGACTCACAGCGACCCTGGAGGACAGCGTGGAACTTCCCCTCTGGGTTTTGGAACCGGTAACTCTTTATAGGAGTAGAAAGGCTCGACCGTGGTCTCCTCTTGCTCACCCTGCAGCTCCGTTTGTAATGATGACCCCACCTGGCCCTCAGCCAGGGACAGGCTCTGATAGGCTCTGCATTAGGCAAACGAACTGATTTGTGTTTAGCACTATGTTTCCAAACTTATTGTAAGAGAATTTATAGGGAATTTCTGTATGCTTGTCTTGTATAAAATCCAGTTGCTTCTTTAAAATTTTAAATAGGGGATGAGATTGGGCCATGAAGAGAGTGGGATTGCAATAGGGGAGCTTTGTATGTTACGGAGACTAGGGTGAGAAAAGTGACAGCTATAGGAATAGATTCAAAGAGCAGTTTATTTGATTGCCAGATCGACATTTCCGTCAATATGTGGCTAAGAAAAAAAAATACTTTTTTAAGAAATATAAATAGTTTCCCATTCATGGTTTTCCCACAGGTGCACATAAACTTCTAGCCGGCCAATTTTTAAGCAAAGTGAGAACTTTGGCCAGTCAAACTCAACTCTACCGCAGTGTCAATGGGTAGTTCACAGTGCCCTCTCCTCTCCAATAACACACACACAAAGCCATGTAGCTGACATTGCCCAGGAGCTTTCATTTATATTATCCCTTCTGATCTTTGTAAGAATCCCTCAAGGTAGATAGTATTGGGTCCCTGTGTTTGACTAAGACTATTAAACAATCAGCACAGAGATTTGTGGCATTTGACCCTTTATCACCTTATCAAAAGGCCCCTGCACAGAGATTGGCCTGGGAGGCAGGTATCTGGGTCTAGGCTGAACTCTCCCACATTCTCTTCATGTGAGCAGATTACCGTGTGCTTTGCTTCCCTGTCTGTCGAATGAGAATAATACTTACCCCCTGCACTTCCCCCCCAACCCCCAACCCCTAATCTCCAAAGTGTCAAGAGGGGGAAAATGAAAGAACAATAGGGAATGATAGATGTCGGTAAATTAAACAAATCTCGTGCTTAATCCTATAATGGGAGCCATAATGGCATAGTGCTTCCGCATAGGCTGTGATCCGCACAGCCAGCAGCTCCGCCGGAGAAAGACTGGGCTTCCTGCTCCCATAGCCAGTCACAGGCTTGGAAACCCACAGGGAAGCACTATGTGCCAGC
Organism: Tenrec ecaudatus; assembly: GCF_050624435.1. Taxonomy (NCBI): domain Eukaryota; kingdom Metazoa; phylum Chordata; class Mammalia; order Afrosoricida; family Tenrecidae; genus Tenrec; species Tenrec ecaudatus. Next base: position 138,233,127 of record NC_134534.1, read on the forward strand.
ACTGACTCGATGGCAGCGAATTTGGTTTGTTTGTTTTAACTCTTTAATGAATCATTTTTGGTTTGGGGCACTATCTCATTTTAAGGAAAGTGAAATTCTGTATTAGCTTGCTACAGTTCTTTGTAGTAGGTGCTCTAGTGCACTTTAAAAATTAAATGAAATATGTATTAATTTGAAAAGGAGACATGGAGTTGACACAGTCATAACTTTAAGGTAATATGAAATGCAAGAATTATTGGAGGGGGAAATAAAGCAATTGGTTTTGTTGCGTTTATGGGGCATAATTGCGTGCTTCAAAAACAGCTTCTACCATTTTTGACGAGCTTCATAGATACGTCTAAGAGTTAGAAAGACTCTGGGAGGTAATTGAGTCTCTACAACATATAGAAACCTTTACTCAGTATTCCTGACAAACCCCACAGAGCTTGTCTAATGGAAGGGAAACACGTGGTATAGTGGACATAGAAATCGACAGTGGTACCTCTGTTGTTAAACAGTTCTAAGTTTGAGTTTGCAACTATTAGAATAGCAAAGGTCGGGAAAAAACAACATTTGCTCGGTGTCCGTAACTGCTTGATAGTTGAACCGAAAATCTGACTTGAGAAAACACGTGTGGGCAAAGAGTGAGTCACAAGTCCCGTCTCACCTGGACTGAAAGAGGTCGCGCCCTCAGTCTAGGGGACCCTCTCGCTCAGACAACATACAGTGCGCCTGCCGTTGGTTTTTTTTGCGCTTCGTTTGCATGAACTATCATAACCATGGCTCCGAAGAGAGTTAATGATTCCAGCAGTAAAGCTCAGAGGAAAACTGTTAAGAACCACAATTGGGTCAAAGAAGAAGACACCATTGAGAAATTTGTATCAGTTGCTTCTTGTCTGATGGGGAGGCTGACAACAACATGACTAAGTCGACATTTATCAACATTTTAAAAAATGTGATTACAGTGGCTAATGTAGCAAAAGGCGAAATTGTTAGCTACGAAATAATACAGACCGTTTTAAAATGCTTGAAAGTTACTGTGAATGTTGATCAACCAGAAGTAACTTGTATCCGAGACACTGAGATGGATGAAGGCTAAAAGCCTCCATGACTTACATTCCCCCCCTACCCCCCAAAAAAAGAATTATTAAGCCTCAGAAACAATTTGTTTTTCCCCGATTTCTTTTGGGAAAAATACGGTCAGTTCTGGAACATTTTGGTGTTTGAAGATGAATTTGGAATGAATTGAGTTCAATAACTGAGGTATCGCTGTAGATTCAAAGCCTCACTCCCTCCAACCTTAGTAACTGTGTGACTAAACCTTTCATGCGCATGCGACGTTGTGGACTCTGCGTTGAGCAGCTAACCACAAGGTCAGCCGTTTGAACCCACCAGCTGCTCCACAGGAAGAGCTGAGGCCCGCGACTCCCGTAAAGATTGACAGCCTTGGAAACCCAAAGGGGCAGTTCCACTCTGTCCTGTGGGGTTGCCAGTAAATCGGAATCGACTTAATGGCAGTGAGTTTTACGAGAATGCTCCATTAAGAGTGGAAAATAATAGCATTATTTATTGGGTCCAGGAGGTGATTAAGTGAGATCAAGGATCTAAAACATTGAGTACACTTCCTGGCTCACTGTGAGTATAAAAAATCTTGACCGTGATTGTTTAGTAAGTGCTTAGAGGATGCTTATTAACTGAGCCCTGCGTGGAGCTGAAAATACTCAGCTTACATGGTGCGGTAGATGGGATTTATCAAGCTATGGAGGGAACCTTGGTGGTATAGTGGGTTCCACATTGGTCTGCTAATCAGAATGTCAGCAGTTCAAAACCACCCCTTGGGAGAAGATGAGGCATCTGCTCCTGTAATGATGCAGAGTCGGACGCCCACAGAGCAATACCACTATGTTCTGCAGGGTCACGATGAGTTGGAATTGACTCCATCGCACTGACTTTGGGGTTCTGTATTTTTTGCTTATGGGGCGGTGGGGATAAGCATCCAGTTAACCCACGGGGAAACTGAGATGTAAATGTTTTGCTTGAGTTGAGGCTGTTGGTGGAGGTGCTACTTGGGTTTTGCTGCCAGGAGCTAGAACCTTGGGCTTTCTTTAAGAAAATGGACTTTCAGACATCGACAGTTAGTATTCAGTGTAGACAGAGGTTCTTGCTTTTTTCATCTCTAGTGGTAGTTATTGATGGGCCTGCATTTGTTGAAGACTAAGAAAACAAAACACAGGAGAAGTTAGTGGAATAGACTTTATGGCTTTTTTCACCCAATTCATTTTGTTTTTGAAACTAATCTCCACTTTTCTGTCCGTCTCACTCTTCTCGGTATTTGAGGTAAACATGCCCACTGCCATCAGAGAATCGATTCTAACTCACAGCAACCCGATAGGACAGAGTAGAACTGCCTTAGGATCTCTGAGACGGCAACGTTTATGGAAATAGATGGCCTCCTCTTTCTCCTACGGAGGGACTGCTAGCTTTGAACCAGTGACCTATCGGTTGGCAGTGGAGCACTTTGACCACTGTGTCCCCAGTGCTTTTTTTTTAAGCAGCTCTAGTAAAGGGGAACTCCTCCCTACATAATAAATTAATCCCAAGCATCGCTTTTCTCCCGGAAGACAGTTATCCTCAGCGGATGGTCCCTCTGAACTGGTTACCTAGTGGGTAATCAGCCGAGCTCAGCACGTGGGTCATCGAATTGATGTTTCTGGCGTGAGGAGCACCTCCCATAATTTCTTTTTCCACTTCCTCTGGCCAAAGCCAAGAATGGCAAATATGTGTTAATGCTGCTGCGCTGTTCCTTCCCGGGCCCACGAGCACGCTGGCAATCCATCACAGCTTTCTCTCTGGTGGAAGCTGAGTTAGTTTAAGAATCCTTTTTGTGGTGGACTTTTCAGGAAGCCGGTACCATTCATTGACATTGGTATGAATCATGAAACCATTTGCCATCCCTGAGTTAAGCTACTGAACTGACATGCCCCTGGTTCGTGCCTGTGGCTTTCTTTAATAGGTTTCATTGTGCACAAACTTTGCATAGCTTTTTAATGATATACCTACCTGGGTCTATCATTTGTCAGCCTGACCCAAAAAGGAGGAAATGCCAAGACTCAAAGTGAGTCTCTTATTAGAAAGCTTTGAGCTTCACATGTTTGACCCCTAAGTGACCCCTTTAATTCACATTACTATCACCTGGGAGAATACTTCTTTCCCTGCTATTTACTCATTACTTTTATTTTAGTCACAATCCAATCACATGAAGGGGTTGCACACTCATCACCACAACTTCAGAAAATTTTCTTCTTATGCTCATGCTTGTTAGTTCCCCATTCCCCCCATCCTCCTGGCCATGCCCCACGGTAATTATTAGATTTACCTGTGCTGGATTTCATATATCCTGCCAAATTCTTTACTCTTTAAGTTGGCCTTTAACAGCTTATTAGGAATTTCAAGTACTGTATTCTAACACGAACCGCAGCACGTTCCGAGCCATGAAATGCCAAAAAGTACCTTTAACCCAAATAATGGTCCAACCCACATCTCATGTTTTTAAAAGATACAATACATCAAACTGGGTGATCATTCTGTTTTATTCTCTGCCCAGTTTTTATGCAGTAAATTTTGGGGTGTTCTGCACACTGATATCCAGCTTCTTATCCAAACGACAGTAGCCAGTTGTTATTATATTTCCTCTTAGACAAATGCCTTCTCAAGACAGTTGTAGCAGCGTGCTTCCTTGATGCTTATTGACATTCTCATCATTGTCTCATTGGCTGCAGGCTTAACATGCCTCACGATGACAACAAAAAATGCAAAGAAGAAGGAGTGAAGAGTCCTCAGTATGTCATGGCTTCAACATTGAACTTCTATACCAACCCCTGGATCTGGTCAAAATGCAGTCGGAAATATATCACGGAGTTCTTAGAGTAAGACTTGACCTTTCTTTTGGCACAGGTTTCTACTCTGCCCTGCATGCAGTGAGCTGACGGTGGGAGTCAAGCAGGCCTTTTGAGTTGCTGTTTTTGTTGACATTCCTTAGCTGAGGGGAATGGGGGAATAAAACTCTCTGGCATCTCTGCTGTTTAGATCCTGGCCAGAATTTTAGAAGATAATCAGCTAAGCCTAAGAAAGGCTTGGGGTTTTAAAGAGAACATGCACATTTTGCTGCATTTTGGGGGAAAGCTTTGAATATGTTCGTGTCTTTGGGGAGAGAGCGTGAATATGACCCATAAGGCCGACTACTGACATTTCTGTGATTGTAGTTCAGTACTTCTGGCCAGGAATGGAGCAGAGGAGGGAGATGATCCCACGGACGGTGATATGGGAAGATAGGGACTGCAGCACAGCCACAAGCTGTCGTTGAATTGGGGCCTATGTCTCTCTCTCTCTCTCTCTCTCTCTCTCTCTCTCTCTCTCTCTCTCTCTCTCTCTCTCTCTCTCTCTCTCTCTCTCTCTCTCCTCTCCTCTCCTCTCCTCTCCTCTCCTCTCCTCTCCTCTCCTCTCCTCTCCTCTCCACCACCTCTCCCTCCCACCTTGTTCTCTCTCTCCTCTTTTTCTCTCTTGTCTTTTCTTATTTTGTTTTTCACACTTCCTGCCAGGCTGCTTAAAGGTCCAATTACATTAGACAGTGTCCCTGTGTCACAGATTTATTGCCCTCCTTTCCCAGAGGAACCAAAGGTTAAGTGATTTTCCCATGGTCCCTCGGTGTCTGTTTCTGCACCCACAGGGAAGAAGGGGGTTGATGAATTGGACTCACCAGGTGTGGTTCTCTCTGTGAGGTGACTGCGGGAAAGGGAAAGAAGTAGATGCTTGCTGCTGCTGTTCTCCAGAATCAGATGGAGCAGGGTGTTTTCTTTCTCCGCATCATTGATTCGCTCACTCACCCATCTGTTCAACAAACACTTGCCAAACACCTGTTGCTAAGGACACGGCTCCATGCTTGGAGGAAAAGTTGCTTTGCCTCTAAGAAGTTTATAGTCAGAATGGAAAGATAGTAAAAAATAAACATGCATGATAAATGCTGGAACACATGTGATAACTACAATAGATACATAACATAAACACAGCAGATATATGTGTCATATATATTATATGATGTATTATACACATGGCACATACATGGTATATAAAATAGAGCATTGTTATATGTTATGTTATACATGATATAACAGGTTATAGATAACATACCATATATACTCCAGTATAAGCCAAGGCACCAAATTTGCCACAAAAACCTGGGGAGCTTTTTCAGTATAAAAAATGTGCTGAAAGACTCAGTTTATACTTGAGTATATACAGTATATAACATACAATACAGGTATGTAATATATGTTATAGTGTTACATATATGTTATATATGCTACAGATGCATATATAAAATATAATAGATCCATAACATGCACATGTGATAAATACTAAAGCATATATTATATATATGTACTACTGACTCTGCATACTGTTCGTGGTTCTTCAAACAAGTATACACCAACATCTTACCTTGCTTCTCTTTTTTAACTTAACCTTAACCTTAGATGACTAACTTAACCTTTTTCTGCAGCTCTGGGCGGGGCGACTGCTTGCTCAATGAACCAGAATCCAGACCCTACCCTCTGCCTTCCCAACTGCCAGGCCTTCTTTACAACGTGAATAAACAATGTGAATTGGCCTTTGGACCAGGTCATCAAGTATGCCCATTTATGGTAAGTGTCTGGGGCTTTGTTTTGTTTTTATCTGTTAATCCGCCCCCCCCTGGAGTCCTGATATACTATAAACTACCCAAAGAGAAATCAAGATTAGCATGCTATTAGCATGATGATGCTAATGCCAATATCGTTGTCTTTGATGATCAGTCAGTCACTGCTCCAAGTCAGTGGTCCATGGCCTGCACTCTCCTTCCACTCTCACGAGGCCCACAGGGAGATGTCATTACTGCTCTCATTTTACAAGTGAGGCTCAGAGAGGACAAAGTTGTAAAGCTGACAATGGCAGAGTTCAGTCTTCTCTCCCTGTTTTATTTCATCCCCTTTGATTTGTCCTGGTGACCTCTCTTAAAGGCACTCTCGTAAAGTAATTCATGAAACAAGCCCCTCTCGCTCTTTTAAGTTGTCAAGAGAATGTCCTCTGACCCATCGGAGAAAATCATTTCCGGTGGTAGCTCTGCAGGTAGTGGACACGTGAGATTTCATGTCCATGTCTTAGGCGTTTGGACCAGGGACACGAGCCCCGGGTAACCGGCTGCCTGTGAGCAGAACTCTGCCTTTCTAGTTGTCCCATTTCATTCCTGGGGGGGTTGTTTGCATGTCCAGCTGGCTGACTTCCTGGCACAGACTTTGGATACAGCAGGGAGAACTGGAAAGTTCAATGATGCCATGGAAAAATATAAAAACGCATTCGTAGTGATATGTATTACAGTGTTACTGATGATAGCAAAAATTAGAATCCATCCATCCAAACGTTTCACAAGGAAATAATTAAGCAAATTATATATTCATTTTGTGGAATATTAATTTAAAATATACACACATGGAAATGCTTCTGAGAAAGTTTTAAGTCCAAATAGGAGGATAAAAAATTGTTTTGGAAAGTATATTCTTGCTTAAAAGCAGGTAAAAGACCCTTTTTTAAAAAAAATGAAATTTTTGAACCTTCTGAATTTTCTGTAATGGACATAGCTACTTTTAACAGATACTGAAAAAAGCCTTTAAAAATGATAACCTAAAATAGAGATGAAGTTTATCAAGTTATGTAAATCTTAAAAACATTGTGTTGAGAGGGGCAAAAATACAAGTTGCAGAAGACACATCAATGGGATACTCTCTGAGCCGAGTTGAAGTGCACACTATACAATGCTGTGTGTTCCTGGTAGATTGAAATACCTTGCAGCAAAGACAACGAGGATGCTGAACGGATGAGTACCGTTCAGAACAGTGGTCATCTCTGGGAGGAACCAAACACGCAAACAAACACCAAGGGAAGTGGTGAGGTTCAAGATTGATACCCAGGCAAAGGGCCCTCAAAGCTTTGTTTCTCTGCCTGGCTGGTGGGTATGATGGTAACTTCTGTAGCATGCATGCCTAAAACACCGCACAATACCTTGTCCCTTTTTTCCTCTGACAAGACCTGAACAGAGCTGTAATGAGAAGTGAAAATAGGATTATAATATGACCTTATGTGGCTTCATTAGGAAAGACAGGAGCCCTGGTGGCTCTGTGGTTAAACACCAGGCTGCTAACCAAAAGATCATCAGTTCAGCCCCACCAGCCACTCCGTGGGAGAACGAGAGGACACTCCGTGGCGCTTGTGATGGCAGCCTCGGGAGCCCTATGGGCAGTTCTGCGCTGTCCTGGAGGGTTGCTGTGAGGGGGGATCCACTTGACACCCACGGGTTTCATTTTCAGTTGCAGTTGGAAAAACAAATACTATAGTCTGAGGGTCCAGCTGGGCTTGAACGCAGATGCAGCCTCCGTGGGTGGTAATGGAGCATGCTCCTTCATGCTCTCCAGCCCCCAATTTCTCATCTGAAATATGGGGAGTGGTTGCTCAGGAAGTAATTTCTCCCAGGCATAGAGATGTATCTTATAGATTACTCTCTGTTCCTTGGAATATTTAATCAATTGTACTCAAAAAAGGAAAGAAGAAAGAAACATTTCCCTTCCAGCCAGTAGTGCCTCATTGGCAGATCACCGATGAAAAGCAAGTCGTGCCTTGTTCAGTATGTCCTGAATCTCACTGTGGCTTCCTTGTCGTTCCACTGACATAAGCAGAAGCAATGTAAGCGGCTCTGGTGCAATTACGTGGATGGGGCGCAAAAAAGCTGCCAGACTCAGCACCTGCCCTGGGCCGATGGGACCGAATGTGAACCCGGAAAGGCAAGTAACACCGCACCCTGCTCTGCCTCACCCCCAAAGTGTGCAAAAATGTGCAAGATTTTGATGATATGATCAGTTTCCTTTGTTTATAAGCTTGTGTTAGTCTGGGTACATTAGAGAAACAAATCCACAGAAACTCATATGTATAAGAGAGAGTTCTATATAAAAGGTAAGTGCACATCAAGAAAACATCCCAATCCAGTGCTGCCCAAACCCACAAATCCAACATTAGCCAATTTGTCTGACACCAAGCCTCAAAGTCCTCCATTTCACAAAACACATGCAGTGATGCCGACTGCGGGAGGAAAGCCGCATTAGTGAACATGTAAGCATCTCAGTGCTGGCAGGGGTCGCCACACGGCTGCTCCAGCACCCAGGGCTGCCTCAGGGTAGGTCCATGTGGCTTCTCCTCAGGGATGTCTTGCAGGAAGTGAGCCTTGCCAGCTGAAGCAGGGAACTGGCTAAGGCAGCTGCACCCTGGTCCGACCATCAGAAAACAAAAGACCCGAGAACAAGAAAGGCGAGGCTTTATGAGCCATTGATCTCTCTGCCTTTCAATTAACCCCACATGTGTTTATCAGCCAGGTTGGCACAAGAAACTTTAACTCAAAGCTATTGTAGTACATGTTAGCATATGTGTTAATATTGAAGTATGAGGTCATCTTACTATTGAAAACTATGTCAACTTACAGCTTTGTTGCCTTATTCATTGCTTTAATTAAATTTTGGAAACCCTGATGTGCTTTTCAATGTGTGGGTAAATTTAATAGGGATCTGCAGGGTCTTTTTCTTGTTACTTCTCTTTGTTTTGGAAAGCTATAACTAAGTTGACAGAGCACCTTAGAATCAAGGAAACACAGAAGTGCTGCGTATCTACCAGGTTCTCTAGGAGGACACTGGGCTTCTCCTCACTTGCCTTGTTTCTTTTCGGGAGCTATGATGTCACCTGGGCAGTAGCCAAACCTACATCATAATGAACTGGTCATAATGGTTCCACTTCTTTGTTACTAACTAAAATCCTGTTACCTGCACGAACCACAGTTCACAGTCTTCCCTGCACCAGGCTGTGACTGCTCTAACTTGGTGTCCACCTGAAGCAAACGTGGTAGCGTGTAAGTGATGTCATCGTCATCATCTTCATCATTTCTTCAAGTTTTGGGTTGCAAACAGTTGTAGATCTAAACTTCACTTTCAGATTTTCCAAGTGAGCGAGGACTCTCTCACTTGCCAATGACGATATTCCTTGGGCTGTATTCCGGAGTCTGTCTTCTTCCTTACGTATAGTTTTCCTTTTCCTCCTGTCTTCCCATTGTCCATGTTGCTGACGTTTAACATTCTCCCTCGTTTCCTTTTCCTCCACTTGTAGCACCAGTAGAGTTCAGGATGTTTCAGTGGAAGGGAACTTTGGAGGTCACTCTTTGTTCCCTGATTTCATAGCTGAGGGAACTGAGAAGAGTGAAGGGCATGCCTGTGCTCACTCAGATCACTGGAGCAGAGCCAACCCAGACCCCAGCTCTCCCCAATTCCAACGGCCTCTGTTGTTTGATCGGAAGGGCCAGCAGAGTGTCGTGATGTGGACACTGCTCAAGCACACTGAGCTCTTGAGTTTCGAGACTGGAGCTTTCTTCACCTGCTTCTTGGGTTGCCAGAGAGTGATAGGAGCAAGGGGGTATGGACGTTACTTGAAAAATAGAGTCCAATGTCAAAGTAAATGATTATAGTGAAGACAACTTTGAACTTCAGTTGGCAACGAAGCTCAAGATGTAACTTTTCAACGACTAGGATTTCAGCAGTTGCGAATCGGCTTCTCCCAGTAAAGACCACAGCCGAGACATAGGCATCATAGTGCGTGGAGGTTTCATTGGCTTACAACGGAGGGGAAGTGTGTGCGTTATCGTTTAAAAGTTTGTAGAAAAATGTCATTATCTTTTCATTCCATTTTCCCATGAATTTTTTGAAGTCCCCTAGGGAGACAGGCATCTCCTTGACCAAAGAATGAGTTGTGCACTTCTGGGCAATGTCTCAGGAGCCCTGGTGGTGTGGAGGACTATGGCTTGATCCGCTAGGCACAGGGTCAGTTTGCTCCAACACGCCAGTTGCTCTGCAGAAGGATGAGACGGCCCATTCCCATCAAGATTTTATCTCAGAAGCCCCAAGGGGCCTGTAGGAGCTCCATGAACCAGAACTTGATGGCAGTGAGTTTGGTCCTGGCTTGGCACAATATTTAACTGCATGGGTTGTTACTCAGAGGATCGCAGGCCTGGAAGGAATATGGCTCTAAGGTTCCCATGGTGGCCGTTGATAATGGATATGACACATTCTTACAACATTTGGATTTGACCTTTTAAATACAAAGACTCCAACAGCTGCTACCAGTTGATGGGAGGTGCCAATGGACAATGAATCGAGTTGATAACCTGGCTAAGAGTTACACTGCTCTATTACTTCCACAGTAGCTGTCTGATCTCAACAACAAACGACACTGTTTTTCAGCCCCAGGCACCCACCACCCTGTCTATCATTGACAAATATTATTGCCGGAAAAACCACAGCAGAGCGGAATTGTCAATAATATGATGAAGGAAATGAATTATACTCAGTAAAATGATTATCAGGGAATGGCTATAAAGGTTTGCACAAATATTAAAAAATGGTGACAGCTGTTATCAAGTCAGTTCTGACTTATGATGGCCTGTGTGTCAGAGCAACACTTCTATCCACGGACTTGTCAATGGCTGAGTTTTCCAGAGTAGATCACTGGGCCTGTCCTCCCAGGCCCCGCCGAGGGAATGTTGATAGCCCAACCCTTGCATTGTCAGCAACGCACGCACTCACTTGTGCCCCAAGGACAACGGGCTTAAGTAATAGAAGATAGTATATTTGTTTTTACCTAACCTTACAAAATATGTATTTTTAAGAGTTAATAAATATGCCGCCAAACCAAAATTCGTTAAAATCCACATCGTGAGTTCTACTGCCAGGCTGCCTATGGAACTGCAGTCTCCTGTGTGATTGGACAGCACAGCACTGTTTGCATTTCCATTGCAATGCTATGAAAGAGCAGTCTGTAACCAAGGCTGTTGAAGTTACCTACTTTTACTTTTTCCAAGCATTTTCCAGCATGTTCCAGCCAATCTGGAGTACAGAACTCAGAGGCTTTCTCTGGTGTCTTTTGTTAATCATCTGCTTTTGCAGGGTGATCTTATCCCATCCTAGGGATGGGGCTCTTGAAGAGGACCTTCAGAAGACCCATTCCAGTGTGCTTGTGTTCAGCAAGGCAGGAGGCTTAAAGGCATTCCAAAGGCCAGACTCAAAAGAGTTGCAAAGAAGCAACGATGCAGAGAAAATAATAGCAACATTTCTAGTTATGTTTTAGAAAAGTGACCATGTATAGCAGCTCTTATTAATAAGCATGGACTTACGAGAGGGTACCACCCCAAAAACTGTAATTTTTGTTCTCTAAGCTATGTATTTAATTTTTTTTTACAAAACATCCTTATTGCCTTCAAAGTACTCTCCATTCCTCTTGCTACATTTGTCAAATTTGCAATTCTATTCTTGGAAATATTTTGCAAACTCATCGGTTCATGTCCATCTTCATTCACCTTCATTCACGGAAACAAAAAAAAAGAAGTCACATGGAGCGCGGTCAGGTGAATAAGGTGCGTGGGGCAAGAGAGGCATGCTGGTTTTGGCCAAAAACTGGTACACTGAGATGGCTGCGTGAGCAGGTGCATTATTGTGGTGGGAAAACTAGTCCCCCATCTGACACAAATCAGGCCTTTTTTGTTGCACATGGTTATGCAATATTTTCAGAATCTCTAAATAGAAAGTTTGATTAACAGTCTGACCTGGTGGAACAAACGCCAAATGCACTCTGAGTCAACATTTTCATCAGTTTGGAAAGTTGCCGGATGTCCAGAACTTGGTTTGCCGTCAATCGACATTTCATCTTTTTTGAAACCAGAAAACTACTTGTACGCTTGAGTTTTCCCCATAGCGCTGTCCTTGTAAGCTGTGTTCAACACCACAACAGTTTCTGTGGCATTTTTCTCGAGCAGGAAACAAAATTTCATCGCTGCACACTCTTCTCTTAAATCAGCCACCACACAAAACAAGGTTCCAGTGAAACTGTTTTCATGAAAAAATTCACTCTGATCAGAAAGCACCTTCCCAGGGGATGCCACTGGGTACACCAACTCAGAGTGCGTTGCTAGATGCTTACCCAGCTGGGGTGGGAGGAGGAGGGGTGCCTACCAGAACAGCTCTCCCAGCAGAGCTATTTCCTGTTGTTGGTTGGTTTTTTTTTGGGGGGGGGGTAACTTCCTTGTATATATGTTTATTCCTATAAAGAGTATGGATTTTATGACTGCCAGTAATAGTGGCTATGTTGGTATAGAAATTCTTTGTGGTAGTTTTCTATTACATTTGGTAAAATTGGTGCTAAAATCATGTCTATATGCCAGAAAATTCTGACTCTTTTGGGCATCTGTTTTTGTTTTTCCCTTTCCTCTCTCTCCTTTCTGTCCTCCTCCCTGGCAGTAATCTATCTTGGGCTGCTGACACAGTGTTATTTTGATGAACGACTCACTAATGTCTTTTTATTTTCTCCCATCTCTTGTTAAGTCCATTTTCATTTTAACCTTGTTGGTGAGTCTGAGTTTGCTACTCTGTTTTAAGCCTCTTTGGCTTAAAAATTGACCTCCTTGCCCCCCTGTTAGCGTCTTAACAAAAGGTGCATTTATGTAGAATCTCATTTAAATGGCCTTGGCCACTTTTAAGAAAGACTGAATATATTTTGGCTCCAGCTTCAGCATTCAATTAATGCTTTGTTATGATGTAATGACTATTCCAGTATGTAATTATTGTTTGTCCAGTTTGTCTGCTGCAAGGTTGTCTTGGCCAACAGGTATATGCCAACCAGCCACATTTCCAGTCTCTATCACCTCAGGCACTTTCCTTATTCCTTTTGAACACCCACAAGTGGTCATACAGCAAGAAGTGTTTCATTTGAAGACCGTGTCCTAATTGTCTTCTAAAGGGAAATTGAAAAGTACAGCGCTGATCTGCAGCACGACGATAAACCCACGTCCTTGTTTTGTTCTAAGGTCTATGTCCCTGCTTAATGGAAATTACCATCCTTTTGGAGTGTGGTCATGTGTGCAGGTAGCGTCTACAGAACAGAAAGACCAAGAGCCTTAAGTCTGAAGTGGTAAGAGGAGGATGGAAAGGCATTTCCAGGCAGCTTCTCATTATTCTCATTATTAAAATGCATGAGTCGTCTACTCTGTAGAATTAATAAAATGTGTATCTATCAGCAAGATTTGAGGGCTGGATTTGGGCATCAGATCTGACTTCAATTACATATCAGGAATTTTGTCTAGAAGAGATTCAATTAGAGCAGTGTCAGCAAACTGAATCTCAGTCTCTCTCTCTCTCTCTCTCTCTCTCTCTCTCTCTCTCTCTCTCTCTCTCTCTCTCTCTCACACACACACACACACACACACTTTAAAGACAGACAGGTTAGGGATGCTATAGCAGCTCCACAGACACATCAGAGATTCAGGTTAATAACTTTTCTTCGACAGCAGTGGTTCTCAACCTTCCTCATGCCATGACCCTTTCATACGGTTCCTCATGTGGTGGTGACCCTCAACCAGAACATTATTTTCATTGCTACTTCGTAACTGTAATTTTGCTACTGGTAGGAATTGGGTGACCCCTGTGAAAGGACTCTTCAACCTCCAGGTTGAGATCCCCTGTTCTGCAGTATCCTATGCAGATGACCTTCTTCTTCAAGGTCATCAAATGGCTGCTGAAGCTCAAGCTTTCAGGTCTCAGTTCCAGGCAGGATGAATTCAAAGAGCAAGGGACAAAAGGATTAATGGATCTTCCCAGTAATCCTGTCCAGTGAATTCTTTAACCACCCTTAACTGTAGGGGATGTTGGGAAACTATGGAATCTGTTACCAAGGAAGGAAAATAGAACTATAGGATGGGCAGCCTGGAATCTGAGCCTTACCAAACCATCTCATTGACTTCATTTTTATTTTAAACTCATCATTATGTCAATGTTAAAAATGGTGCCTGTTTGCTGACCACTGAGAGACAGTTGGTGCTCCCCTCCTCATCTCTGTCTCCAACCGGGCACCTACCGATGTGTGCAGTTAGTCTCTCTGGGATGCCTTCTCTTCTGTAGAAATGGGCTGGACAGTAGCATCTGCTTCATAGGTTGGCTGTGAGGGTTAAGTAAATTAATATGGAAAAATTCTTATAATGGTGTAAATACAGCAAAAATGCTTGCCATTATTATTACAGTTATTGTTTAAGTTGGTTCCTCACATGCGCTAAGCTTTAGCTACATCATCTCCTGTTCCACTCAAGAGCACTTTGGCAGATAGCTCCCATCTTTTTTTAGCTGTGGAGACAGAGGTCTGTGTTTTGCCCAAGGCCAGAGGGTGACTAGTGTGTGGAAGAATCCGTGCACATTTGACTACAAAGCTTTGCTCCCCCAGACCGGCACTATCCAACCTGATAGCCGCTCATCACAGACGGCTAATGAGCACTTGAAATGTCTCTCTGAACCAAGATGTTCAATAAGTGCAAGAAAGTGTAAAAAACTCCTGTTAATCGGTTACAAGCTAAATCAGTAAAATTTTAGATATCTGGGGCTCAATAAAAAATATGCTATTAAAATTTGTCTTACCTGTCTTCGTACTTTAAAACATAGGTACTGGAAAGGTTTAAACTGCATATCTGACTCAGTTTACCCTGATTTGGATGGTGAGGCTGGCTGTTGCTGTAAAGATTTACAGTCAGGGACACCCTAGGTCCCTGTACATCAGAGTGGAGGCCTGTCCTGTAGGGTCACTACAAGTCAGCATTGACTTGATGGCAGTGAGTTATAAGTCTTGACGATAGTGAGAAAAAGAAGATTGTGTAGTAGTGGCCTTCAGTACTATATAGGTAGCTGGCTCTCTGTATATGCATATAGTCTAAGAAATGCTTAAGATGACCATAAAGAAAATTATCAAATGGTTTCTAGGGAGCTTTGTGGTCAACTCCAGCCTCTGCCCAATTTTGTGTGTGTGTGTGTGTGTGTGTGTGTGTGTGTGTACTGAGTTGCCCTTGGGGTTCTACTGCAGAATCCTTCAAGCCTCAGCCCAACAGCCCAGGGAAATCGACAGGTCCTCAGGTGCCAAAGGATAATTGCAAGAAGGCCCTGTAGAATAGGGTAAGGTTAATCACATCCTCTACGTGCTTGCTCGCCTAGCCTCTTGTGGGACCCACTGGTCCGAGGGAGACTTTCACCTGCCTCTTCTTTCCCTACTCTCCATTAAACTTCTCCACCCCTGGCCAAGTGTACTGCCTTGACTTGCCCAGATTCCGTCACCTCCCAGCCTCTTCCCCCGGGGACCTGTCCTCCTTCAGATACTGCACTGCTGCAGCCACCAGCTCTGCTTCAGAGCTGAGCCGCCCCAGGCATCCCCCTCCTGCAAGCCCTGCTGCCACTGGCCCTTTGTGACCTCTGCTTTGTGTCAGGGCTTCACGACCCAACAATAGTGGAGGGTTGAAATGGGCTTCTTGAGGTCCTCCTCCTGCTGAGGAGTTGTGTTTTTAATCCTCAGAGCCTCCTTTCTGCTCTGTGCTGGCGAGTCTGAAACCGTTAGTAACCAAAATAGCCATAAAGATTAGGCCTCTTCTCTATTGCCCACCTTGCTTTAGGCGCATCCTGTGTGATTTCTGGGCGTGAGTTTATAGGAATCATGAAATTGCCTTTTTCTCCCTCACTCTCCTATTAAAGCTGGATTTTTAAATCCTTTGGGATCAATAAAGCTTTCTATTTTACCAGGCTTGTAGCATCTCTAAGCCTCATTAATGGAGATTCACTGTGCACATCCAATTAATAGCTCATTGAATCCTTGTCTACAGCCCATGTGCCCATTCCTATCCCTTCTTTCCCAGGTAAATTAATCTAGGCATTTGAACCTGGCTGCCGGAGCAACCCCGCCAGTCTGGAGCCAATCCATCATTGGCCAGTTTATTCAAGCCAGGGGTATGAGAACACAGCCTAAAATCAATAAGTGTGCAATGAAAATCCCCACAATTTCCATTATTCATATACCTCAGTGGTTCTCAACCTGTGGGTCGCAGCCCCTTTGGAGGGTCGAACGACCCTTTCACAGGGGTCGCCTGATTCATAGCAGGAGCAAAATGACAGTTATGAAGTAGCAGCGAAAATCATTTTCTGGTTGGGGGGTCACCACCACATGAGGAACTGTATGAAAGGGTCGCAGCATGAGGAAGGTGGAGAACCACTGATACAGATGATAAATGTGCAGCACCAAGCTCTCCCTCACTGTTCCCCTTATTAAATACAGCACTGCAAGTTTGGATTTTGTGTTCCCAAAGAACTGGAGGGCCCTGTGACTGATGGATCCTGGGGAAGGTGGAGTCACTTTGGAACCTGCTCACGGACTTGCGGAGGGGGCGTCAAGTCAGCGGTCCGAGAGTGCAACCGGCCTGAGTAAGTCCTGGAGTGTTGCTCCACTGGCGGGGGATCGGGAAGGGGAAACCCCACAAAGGGATCACTCATCTGCAGACAGATGGAGTGCCCCTTGCAAGTTAAACTGGTGGGCCCACATATCCACCCTCTTGACTTCTCCCATAAACCTTTGTTCATGGAAGTTGTGTCTACTTAACAAGTTGTGGTTTCCGGAGTTTGCGCTCAGGCCTGTCTCGCTGCCCTGTCCTCCCCAGTTTGAAAAGCACACGAATCATGTGTGCGTACACCAGGTGACAAGGAACACGGGAGCTGGGCATTTCATCCAGGGTCCCTTTTTCAGTTGACTGCTGGAATGTGCTCACAGATCCCTGAGGCTGCACGTGCAGACTTCTGGGGGACCTGGGACCCTGCATTGGGACCATGCTTTGGAGTCACTGGAGCTGTTTTGCAGGGCTGCACTCTTGGTTTGCAGATCGGGAGTCTGCTGCCTTTGGGCTGGTTCTCACTTGGTGACCTTGGCGCTCCCTACCAGCCCCACAAGGACTTTTGTCTTTGTTCTTCCCCAGCCACTCACGTGTTTGTTAGGGAGGGAGCGATCCACAAGTAGACTGAAGAATCACAGTTGTCTCCCTGAGGAATGACATCCAATCTTGTGTCGATCTACGATGTGTACATCTTAAAGTGATGGGAAATTCACACCCGGGAAGCAAAAATCATAGTTTGGAAAGTTCTCAGAAGCACGACACATAGATCTTTTACAGGCTGGAGCACCCAGGAGGGCTCCATCAGCAGGGCTGGTCTGTAGGTGTGTGATGGCATTTGTGTGTGATGGTTATTTGTGAGAACCACATTGACCTAGGATTATTTAAATTGATTTCACCCATCTGCACTAATTTATTTTTAGCTGCTCTGGTTGGAGACAGCAGGCAGTTTGGGGGAGAAGCAAGCAGGGCAATCAGGAGGGAAGTGGACTTGTGCAGTATAAGAGGCCATGTCAGAGACCAAAAAGAGGGGAAATACCCAGATAGTAGATGGTTTCCCAACAAAAAGGGGCTTTTTCAAGTTACATAAGAACAATCTGAACAGTGTGACCCAAAAGGAATGTAGCTGTCAGCTACCAGTGTGCAAGCCCTGTTCTAAACGGTTATGTTATAGTATAGATCCCAGATAAAGATCGATGAATTTTATTTTTGTTTGCAACGCACTGTTTATTTCTTGTTTAATACTGGTCTCCATAGCGAACAGCTGAATAGCTGCGCTGGTCTGGGCTCCATCTCACTCATTCTGTAGCTCTGGGTATAAGCTGACAAACACCAGGTTTTCTGTAGCTCTTATCTATTTTCTTTAGATTTAAAACATAGTACATACTTTAAAAAGTTCAAATGGAGAAGTATATTATAAAAACATTTCTAACATCATTATTCCTAATCCGTGTACACTCTCCTTCAGAGTAAGCACTAAGAAACGGTTAGTTGTATATCTTCTTGTTTTTCCCCACCTTAATATTATAGATGTACCATATGTACTCAGGTATAAGCCTAGGCACCGAATTTTACCACACAAAACCGGGGGCCTTTTGCAGCATAAAAATGGCTTATACTCGAGTAGCTACAGTAATATAAAACAGACTCACTCATGACAATCCCGTAGGACGGGGTAAAATTGCACACACACATACCCCCCTCCCCCCACCCCGCCGCGAGTTTCTGATACTGTACCTCGACAGGAGAGGAAAGAGCCATCTTTCTCCTGCGGAGCAACTGATAGTTTTGAACTGCCGACCTTTCAGATTGCAGCCCAACCTGTAACCACTACACCACAGGGCTCCTGTAGCTGTAATGTACATTATAGCAAGTAGTTATTATGCAGCTTCCACAATATTAGGAAGCTTCCAAAAGTTCATGGGAAAAAATTCATTATTCTGTTCCATTTTCCACAAACTATTTGAAGCCCCTTTGAAGGAAATGTGTGTGTGTGTGTGTGTGTGTGTGTGTGTACACACACACACATGACGCAGTGGCTACAACAATGGGCTCAACCCCAGCAGGGTGTTGGCACAGGACCAGGCAGTGTTCCTTTTGTTGTACACTGGGTTCACTGTAAGTCAGCACTTGGTTGATGGCACCGAACTCTAATATGTAAACATAATGATGTATGTAGGAATATATACACACACTTACATGTGTTCATCTGCAGCTTGCTTTTAAAATTTAACTTTATATCCCATTTATTTATTGACGCTTTAAAATAAAATATTTTAATAGTCACTGTGATCACTCCATTAACACTGTAAACTGTGTGTTGCTTATGTGAGCAAGAGTCTCATGATGAAATACGGATATCGCAAACAGTGGGCACTTTAACACAATGGACACCGAGTATTCCATTCCAAAGGTGCACTTGGCTCTTTCTCTGTTTTTCCTCATAGCAACTCCAGAAGCAATGCGGATGACAGTGGAGGGAGATAAATCACTCCCCGGTTGATCTGGACAGACAAAGGGAATCATCCCAGATGACAATCTCAGCAGAAAAGGGTCTGGGCCTTCAAAGTGAAGCCAAGATCCTCACATTCAGAAGTTAAGGGCTCATCATTCAAGACCCCAACGGGAGGCCCTTGCCCTGGCTCTTTTCTATGGGAACCTTTAAAACAAACGAGCCCTCCTGGTTGGGTGTCAGCTGTGACATCATTTTCCTGAAAAGTCAGCCCCGACACGTGCACGTTAGGGTGTCCCTGTCAGCTGAGGCGGGAGACGGCCTCAGAACACGGAGGCTCCCCTGGCACTGGAGAAGCTTCTTTTGGAAAGAGAGACAGAGGAAGGAGGAAGGCCCAAGCTCTGTTTCAAAGCGTGCTCAGAGAACTTCACGCGGCAGGTTTACTTTGTGGGACGTGGGAGTGCCAGCACTGTTCTTCAGGAGCGTGAGAAACAAACCCTGTTTTCTCAGGCCATCCCCTCTCAGTACGATGAGCCCATAGACTGTCTACTTTTCTATTCCAATGCATGTCTGTGAAGAGCACAGGGCTGTTTTATTTTTCACAGTATTCTTGTGACTCAAGAATGTGCTTATTTAACATCTGGACACTCAGTGCTGTATTTTTAGTTGCTGCTGCTGATTTTACAGTTTCCTAAAAGTGTGAAAGTCAAAGGAGACGTGGTCTCACATGCACAAGGGGGCATGCTAGATCTGATGAGCCAGCTGGAGAGCTGCATGCTTTCTAACTTTGGTCACACACATGTTGGTCTCAATTAGTCTATGGTGTTACATGCTTGCCAGCATGCGAATGGGGGTCTGAATCCTCCCTCGCCTCTTTAATCGCTTTTTTTTTAACCCAGACTTGATTTGTGAAAGATAACTTTCTGCTCAGTTAAGGTGATCATGTATCTTGGTTTTCCAGGATAGCCCTAGTTGACACGTGTTGCTAGAGGAAATCAATTGACCAGTTGTCTTCTGCTGTTGTCGTTGTCGTTAGCTTCCGTTGACTTGGTTTTCCAGTGCATGGCAACTGTATGTAAAATAGAACGAAACCACCTAATCAAACACCATCCTCACAGTTGTTCTTATATTTGAGCCCAACGATGTAGCCAATGGTCAGTCCATCATGGGGAGGGCCTTCTGCCCTTCTACCTGAGTGGGCAGGATGCCGTTCTCCAGGGATTGGACGCTCCTGACAACAGGCCCAAAGTTGCCTTAGTCAGCTCCAGCTCACTGCACTCTCCCCTCGGTGTCAGAGTAGAATTAGGCTCTTGGCGTTTTCACTGGCTTCTCCCCGCCCCCCTTTCTTTTTCAGAAGTAGATCTCCAGGCCTTTTTTTGTGTGAGGTGTCTCTGGGTAGACTCAAGCCTTCAATCTCCTAGTCAACAGCCCAAAGCATTAGCTGTCTGCCCTGCTGATATGATAATTCTTCCTTTTCACCCTCAGGGTGTCTTTGGACAATAACTTAATGACATGACCCCTAAGAAACAGGTAATCGGATAAAAGCTAAAATTAGTATCACCACCAACATCACACATACAGAAACAAGACCTAGAAGATGCCGTATGACATCACACAGCACATTCTGCACTTGTTATTTTGTGCTCTGGGATTTGACTCCAGGCTTCCCAGTGACCAGAACAACACGGTTTATATCATTGTTAGGAGGCATCACAATGAAAAATCCTGCTAGTTCTTTAGGAAAGGCAGCGTGTCCTTTCACCATAATGACTACGGATGAAAAGGCTTGCCTGCTTCATCTAGGAACGCTAATCTGTCACTGGGCTGTAAAGAATTGCCACGAAGTTTTATGGAGACATTGAGTTAGGAGTAACTTGTTGGGAAATCTAGAGAATTGGTTGCAGTAGGACAGATGTTCACTCAGGACAGAATAAGGAAACTCAGAACCACACTGCACCATTTGGGAAGACCATTAGTGGTCACCAGTTGAGCTCCCAACATGCCCTGATGGCATAGTGATAGATTGGCCTGTTAAGCAAACGGTCAACAGTTCGAAACCACTGGCAGTTCCTTAAGAGAAAGATGAGGCTTTCAACTCACATAAAGAGTTAAGTCTGAAAAAACCCACTGAGCCCTTCTACTCTGAAGGGGCCACTGTTATGGGTCAGAATGTGCTCAGTGGTGGTCAGCTTGGTTTGGTTTTGGAGTTGAGCTCCATTCGCTGCCATCTAATCTTTGTGTAGCTCTTCATCATTCCCTGCCCCTGGACATCAGACCTATACTTTTAACAATCCCCTTAAGCACAGGAAGCACATTGCCTCCTTGGCAGCGGGGGGTACCCTTAGAAATCCTGCCCTTGTGCTAACCGATGGAAACTTGCCCCAAGTTCATTCTAAGCCAGCAGAGAAGTTGTGATCTCTGTTCAAAGCCATTTTCAGACCAAAGTTTAGCTTTCCTTGAGGATAGAATGAACCTACAGTGACCTTCCCCCCAATTCCTGCATCGCTTTGGCCACAGAATGAATTTCCCCGTGGGGTGTGTGTGTGTGTGTGTGTGTGTGTGTGTGTGTGTGTGTGTGTGTGGTGGGGGGGGTGTCAGGGGTGGGTAGTGGGGAGGTTTAAAAAAGTTTATGGAGAAGTGGGATTAAAAGATAATAGAAATTTCCCACTAATGTTGAAGTCCCCATGTATGCATTCGCAGGCTTGCTTGTTTCACACGTGCTTGAATGAGAGCTTTGACTTGGCTGCCCTGAGTAGTTACTTCCATAGTAATTAAATCTCGCCCTTTCCTTCAAGCCTTTCCGTCCCTATTTGACATGCAACATTGTGTTTCAAAGGAACTTGGTAGTTGGAAACTGTGGTGAATATTATTTTTTAAAGCTGCATTTCCTGTCATTTCCAGCATTTGCTTACATGGAAAAAATACGCCTATCCAGCTGAACTGCTCAATTACAAAATGAACGTTTTCCCTTCTGGATGGTGACCTCAGAGATGGCTATGCCCTTCCCTACTACTGGGTATATACCAGTCAGGCAGCAAGCACACTGTCTGAAACTAAGAAGAACCATGAATTTCAGAGGAGCAAGTTTTCAGTTATTGAAGTTAGCACTAGTGAATTGAGAAATGACTTTTATGTAAAATGTAATTAAAGTACCAGATCATGGGTTGTCCAGGAAGAAGTCTCTCTTCTGAGAAGACAGCATGGTAGAGAAAGGCAGCTCTGGAGCTTTGGGGTCAGGGAGGCCTGAGTTGATTTCTCCTGCTTCTTGAACTCAGCTCCCTCTAGTCAGACAAGTTCAGCTCACTGGTACAGTGTTTCCCAGAGTGGGTGATACTGCCCCCTGGGGGTGCTGGAGTGATCCAGGGCCGCTGTGAAAACAGATCTTTCACATCTGAAAGGTACTCTGCCCTAATTAGTTGTGTGTTTGGCTGCTAACTGCAAGGTTAGCAGTTCAAAACCACCAGCTGGACTTTGGGACATAAACAGAGCTTTCTACTTTCGTAAAGAGTTACAGTCTTGACAACTAAAAGAGCAGTTCTATCCTGTCCTGTAGGGTCACTATGAGCCATCATCGGCTGGATGGGAGTGAACGAGTGAGTGAGTGGATTATGGGCTATTGTATGGACGTTTTTCATTGCTGGGGGATAGTTGATATATATATATATTTTTTTTTTCTTCTGAAAATGGGGTAATAGGCCAAATAACTTTGGGGACCTAGCTCCTCTGGAAAATAAAAAGGCCTGGTAATCAATTCAAGAGCAACTGATTGTACCAACCACCCTCAGGATGGCTGAGTCAGAACATGGAAAGCGGCATGTGAGAATACCTCAAGGGCTAACACACTTTCTCTGTAATGCTCCAGAGAGGAAATAGTTTAGATTTTGTGGGTTCCTTAGTCTGGGTCACAACACTCCACCATAAATGATGGAGGTCACTATGTTCCAATAAATCTTTATCTGTGGACACCGGAATTTGAATTTCATGGGATTTTATACACCATGAAATATTCCTCCTTTGAGTTAGATAATAAATAGGATACAAACCATAAAACCAAACGCACTGCCCTCAAGTCAATGCCAACTCATGGTAATCTTAATAGGACAGGTAGAACTGGCTGAGCTTGGAACTGATACTGGGAGTAGAAAGCCCCATCTTTCTGCCGTGGAGTGGCTGGTGGTTTTGAACTGCTGACCTTGCAGGTTAGCAGCCCAGTATTTAATCACTATGCCACCAGAGCTCCTAGTTAAGCCCACAGGCCATGCATCAAGCAGGATTTGGCCCACAGGCAGTCATTTGCTGGCCCCTGAAATAGCTAAACATTCATTAAGCATGTGCTTTTTGCCAAATTCATTTTTAGTCCTTCAAGGCATCAGTCAGTCTTCACTGAATCCTAAAAAACCGATATTAATATCAACCTCCTTTTGTAAATGAAGAGACTGAAGCTCGGCAATGTTAAGCAGCTCACTTGACTGCATCTGTATTAAGAAGCAAGAAAAGGATTGAAATGCCGAGGCTCCACAGTCCATGTCTAAAACCTCTCAGCAAGATAGCCTCTTACATATAGTGTTTTTTATGTGTTGTCTACGAAGAGAAAAAAGCACTGGTTGTACAAAATACGTCACAGCATGCTCGCTGCCATGGTTCGAGGGAGGAAGGTGTTAGCCTCCTGAGGTGAGCCGCCAACAAACACCCATCAGAAGTATTTGCAGCACAAACAGTGACTGTGCCGCATACATTTCAAGAGTCTGCTGAAGATCAGCATCTTTAAAACGTTAGTTTCTAAGGGCAAGAAATGTGAGCTGTTTTCATGAACTAAGTAATCAATCCACCATTGTCAGTTGAGGCATTTCAAACAGTGATTTGGGCTTAAGGGGAAATCAAGGGGGGGTGGGTGTAGTGTGTGTGTGTGTGTCTGTGTGTGTGGTGTGTGTGTGCGTTCTTCCTTGTAGCCTATCTTAAACCAGTTTCGCCTGAGCACTTCCTGCATTATTCACGGGCAACCTGTGATTAGTTGTGCGTGAGGCTGCAAGGTCTTGGTACTGAGGAATGGACTTGGTAGCCAGGAAAGCAAGACTGGACCTTTCCCTGGCACTAAAAAAGATAGAGACAAGCCGCGGGCCCAAGGCCGCTGGATGGCGCAGCAGGAAGAGCACAGTGGGAAACGTTGACTTCCTGTTCTGGAGCCACTCTTCTATGATCCGCATGACCTCAGCAAATTACGCAATTTTTCTGAACCTCTTTTTGCTTGACGCAAAAGTACCGTATCAGCCCCGCACTTAGGAAAGCGATCGGAGAATGTTGGCAAGCTAAGTGCCATGTAACCCATCTGTGGTGCTGTGATTGGGGAGGCACAGACAGTCTGACACAGATATGGCTGGGTTATGCACCATTTTGCATCCCTAGATGCAGGCTAAGGAGCCCTGGTGGGATAGTGAATTACGCATTGAGCTGCCAGCCACAAAGTCACCAGTTTGACTCCACAAGGGAAAGAAGAGGCTTTCTGCTCCCGTGAAGAGTTGTAGCCTTGGAAAGCCGAACGTGCCAGTTCTCCTCGATCCATGAGTCAGAATCGGCTCAATGGCAGTGGGTGGGTTCGATGCCGGCTTCATGATGCACCACAGTAAATATTTACCAGGCTCCTCGCCAACCTTGTCAGATTCAGTGCAAGCTTGGGAGGCAGCAGGGGCTGCGTCTGTTTTAAGCGCCAAGGACATTGCTCAGAGAAGCCAGGTGGTTTGTACAAGGTCATCCAGCTTACAGGTGCAAAGCCTTTGGCCTTCCCTCACTTTTCCAGCTTTCTCTCTGCTGCTGAGTATCAGGGCAAGCTTCTCCAGCTGCCTCCTCCCCCTGAGGCCTGCCTCCTCATGCAGACTGTGTCAGGCTTTAAAACAAACTGTAGCGTTGGACTCCTGGGACTGCAACAACATTGCAGTAGCTACCATTTTCAGGTACTCATATTTAGAGGAGGGGAAAATGAAGCTCAGAGAAATAAGAACGATTCCATGGTCACACAGCAAGGATAGGGCCAAGACTGAAACCCCCATCCAACTCCAGAGCCTTACTAGCACTCCCAGGCGCCTTCAGAGTCTCAGCTTTAGGGGCACATGGCCATAGTTCCCATTTCTGAAAAAAAAAAAACAAGTTTCCCTGGTTACCGCCAAACGTTCCTCATGGTGAGAGTTGCTCTGAGCAATTTGTTCTAAAGACAAAAGAGGGAAACTTTCTTTTGGGTTCAGGGGTGCCCTAGGGTGGCTGTGCAATCTGAGCCGTTCCTGCCCTGGGTGGGTGAGCACTGACTTCCTATGATTCTGTGATCTTCCCGTTTCCATGATGAACTTGGCGAGGCGCTGACTGGGCTGTATAATTTCCTCTTGGGGTCACATCTGGAAAATGCATGTACAGGATTAAATTTACACTGTGGTGCTTCGCAAGGCGTGCGCCATACTCTTGTCACACGAAAGGTAATGAACCCAGTCCACGTCGTTCTCCCTTGCCCAACCCCCCACCGCCCGCCCCAGGCAAGTTAGTCAGAATAGGAGTATATTCCCTGCATCCCACTTTATATTGGAACAAGACAGATAACCGCAGTGGCTGTGGGGGAGCGGAATGAGGGGAGGTGGAGCCGCGCAGCTTTAAGACTGTCCTGTGAGCATATTAAGGTCCAGGAGGCAGAAAGGAAGCAACCCGGCTCTTACATGGTGCCTCTCACTGTCTCTGTTGTGGACAAGGAAGGACGTGAATGTCCCCAGAGAAAGCGGGCAGCAGACAGCCTAATAGGCACAAGGCCTTGTGCTCCAGACTTTAGTGCTCTCGTCTTGCCCTCACCCCAGCCTGACCAGCTGCAGCCCGTTTTGCAGATGGGCAGACCGAGGCTCACCCAGGGTGATTGGCCTCCCAGTGCCGTGAGAGTAATGCTGTGAAAGGCCAAAGGCAAACCGACTCGCGTTTCAGAGGACCCAATCCTTTCCCCAATAGTTTTGTCGCCTCGGTTTACGTCCATACCGGACAAGACATCACAGCAGAGGGGCAGTGACAACACAGCGTTGTGCGTGCTTTCTATTTCCTCAGGCCAAAACATGGCGGCAAATACTGTGTCGGGCACCGAAAGAAATTCAAGTCCTGCAACACGGAGCCATGTCTCAAGCAGAAAGGCGACTTCCGAGAGGAGCAGTGCGCTCACTTTAACGGGAAGCATTTTAACTTCCACGGGCTGTCCCCCACCGTGCGCTGGGTCCCCAAGTACAGTGGAAGTAAGTAGTTCAGGGGAAGAGCCCGCCTCGCCTGGCTGGCTCCGGGCCCAGGCACAAGCATCCCGTGACATCACGTTCTTCTGTCCAGTTTTGTTCAAGGACCGCTGCAAACTGTTCTGCCGGGTGGCCGGAGACTCGGCCTACTACAAGCTCCAAGACAAAGTGGTGGATGGAACTCCTTGTGGACGGCACACCAGCGATATCTGTGTCCAAGGCGTGTGCCAGGTATGTCCCAGATGTGTTGTCTCACTGCCAAGCTGTGCTATGTGGCAGCCTTGGGAGAAAGCCACTGCTAATGTCTGTGTAGTATCTATAGGGCAGTGGTTCTCAAAGCACAGCCCTGCCCCAGGGTGGTGGTGGCACCAGCCCTGGATTCTCTACATGGCAGGATTTGAGAACCATGTGGTGTAGTGGGGTTTAGGCTAGGCCTGCCAACAGCAAGCTCAGCAGTTTGAAGCTACTAGCTGCTCAGCAGGAGAACGATGAGGCTTTCTACTCCGTAAACAGTGAAAGTCTCAGAAACCCACAGGTGCAGTTTTACCCTGATCTACAGGGTCCCTGTGAGTCAGAATTCACTCCATGGCAGAGACTTTGGCCTTTTGTTTTTTTTCCTGACCTCCTCAGCCTGTGTGGGGGCTTACACAAAACCTACCCTGGGGGATTTATTGTAGTAATTTACACACACACACACACACACACACACACACACACACACACACACTCCTTTATTATAACCTCCATCCTTAAAATTAAGCCCATATGTTATAGATTGATGGTTTGCCTCCAGGAAAAGCTGTCATGAAGAGGAACTGCTGGTCCATGAAGCACATTTTTAGACTGTTCCCGTCATTTTGAACGCCCACCATTCACAGAACGCCATCATTTGCCATACTGACCCTTTCCATCCATTGTTTTCTTTTTAAAGGAAGCTGGATGTGACCGCATTTTAAACTCCAAAGCCCGGAGAGATAAATGCGGGGTGTGCGGTGGTGATAATTCTTCATGCAAAACGGTAGCGGGAACATTTAATCTAGTGCGTTACGGTAAGTGCCCGGGGACGGTGAAAAGCAAAATGGACAAAGTGTAAACACTGTTAGTCACTTGTAATATGCAAGCGTATTCGTATCAGGCATAAAATCAATCTTGTTCCAGTGCATTATCCATCCGGCTCGAAGGCGCCGGTTGGGGAGAATGACATTCTATCCTTTGTCGCATGCCTTTTGTCCCGTGCTCAGAGGAGAGAGCCACTCTGAGGAGCTCTGAAGGTTTGCTCGCTTCTTCCCAGGTTATAGCAACGTGGTCCGAATCCCAGCAGGTGCGACCAGCCTCGACGTGCGGCAGCACAGCTTCTCGGGGAAGTACGAGGATGACAACTATTTAGGTGAGACGGGATGCGGGCCTCTGGTTCTCTAGGGGAGGGGGTTAGTGGGCTGACCACTTCTTTACCCCTGTCTTACACAGAGAATTTCCCTGTGACATGAATTTCTACCTGAGGGAGTTCATCTTGAAAGCTCATTATTAGTTTTTTATTGGCATGCACTTTGCATGTCATAATATTTAGTGGTCCAGTCACATTTAGAAGCATGACTTAGAAATCACCTCAATCCATTTCAGAATATTTTCTCCTTTCTCAGGCTCACTGGTGTTAGCTCCTCATTTCGCTCATCCTCCCCGGCCATGCCCTTAAGCGATGATCAATCTAGTAACTGTCTCCATAGATCTGCCAATCCTGTATTTCATATACCAAAAAATCACGCAAAACAAAGACAAGGAACGCCAACAATGATAAAACAAAACAGGAAAACTTCAGTCAAAAAGAAAGCAGAAAATATTAAAAATTGAATTAACTTTAAAATGGGTCACAAGAAAGATCAAGTGATAAGATGTTGCATTTTAAGCAAATTACATCATGCGTTGACCTGGCCTTACAATGCTCTCTGTTGGAAAGCAAGGCTAGTACATAGCCTTCTCTGAAGGATGGATCCTTGTGGGGAGCCTGAAAATGGAGTTTGGGTTTCCACTGTCATCCATAACCTTCTGCAAATCAGCTGTGCACAATTTAAGCTCTGATAACAGTTTCTCCTTTGGATTTGGATTTTATTTACAATCTTTGGATCACATAGGCTAGTTAACACCCATATCTTTAGTGATCTCGCCCTGAGAGTATCAAGTTGGGCCATAAGAATTATGACATGACATAAAAACTAAATGTTCTTAGGTTAGGGTTCTGATAAAGTCCAAGGCCAAGATCCATTCATATATCTATGGGTAATGTATGTCTCCAGTTCACTTCGGAAACATCATAATCAGCATACACTCGCTCTCAGCATATGGGTTCATGCTGTGCTGCTGTTTTGGGCTATAGCCGGGGGTTTACAAGCTCTCCGTGAGATGGCTTGACTCGGGGAGCCACACCGATGGGCTCACATAATGATCAGGGAGATGACACAGAACCAGACAGTGTTTAGTTTTGTTATGCATAAGGTCACTCCGAGCCAGAGCCAGCTCAGCGGCAACCGACTTACTCTAAATTTTGGAAAATAGAAAGGATTCAAATCAGGTTTTCAAGGATTTGCAATTATTGTGAAATGAGTAGTCCTATTGAGTACTGGTGGGGTAGTGGTTATACATGAGGCTGTGCTCCACATGGTTGGAAGTTCAAAACCACTAGCAGCTCCTTAGGCGGAAGACTGGGCTTTGTAATCCCGTAAACAGTTACAGTCTCTATTTCTTAATGAATTAATGTATTATGAATTACATATATACACACCTGTACATATATGGCAATACACCGAGGTAGTGGATGGACTTCAGGCCTCTGCTCATACCCTCCCTCAATTCAAGAAAATTTTGTTCTAACAAAACAAGAGATTTTTCCGTCTCACAGTTTGGGGGACTACTGGAAGTTCACATCAGGGTACCAGCTCTAGGGAAAGACGGTTTCTCACCCCCTTTCTTCCCCCTGTGTGTGAGTCCTTGTGGCCTCTGCTCCTCAGGCCTTCACATTGCATGAGACCCACCTACGCAGTGGGGAGGAGTTGGCTTTTTTTTTAAGGCCACCTGATTTAATCACACAATACAGCTGCATAACAGCACTGAGACTTGGGCCTGAGCAAATAACTAGGAACCATCCCAGGCAAGTTGACACTTAGAATCAAGCATCATAGGGTCCTAGAACCAAGGGATTCAGATTCTCCTCAGAGATGTGAAGGGCCTATAGGAGGTTTCGAGCTAAGGAATGATAGGATATGAAAGATCATATTAATGTCTTGAAAGGATGAACTTTGACTCTTATACTGAGGACAGATGGCGAGAGAGGGGTAGGAAGTAGAAGCAGACAGTGGGTAGAAATTTACTGGACTAATGAGAGAGGGGGAGGAGGAGATGGAGATAGAGATGAAGAGAGAGAGACTGATCCTTGTGCTTTGGCTGACAATAGGACGTGTGTGTTGTGGGGGCGGGGGGCATTGGCTGGTGTATGCCATGAGCTCTTGACACGTTCTGAAGGTCAAGCGGTCGAGTTTGGGTCGAAGGATTGAATATGGTGTGTGAGAGAAGGAATAATCAAGGATGATGCCAAGGTCTTGCCCTGAGCAACTAAGAGGACTGAGCTGTCATCAGCTGAGTTTAGAAGCCGTGTTTCTTAACTTCTCCATGTGACCACTAATGTTATACAGCTCCTGACAGAAAGCCTTCGCCTGGCCCCTTAGTAAACGAGTGCTTACCTGTTGAGGTATTCATTCATCTGCTGTCTTTGTTATCTTGAATGTACACACAATCATCCCCTTTTTCAGAGATCCCCAAGTCTTCCTTGGAATAAACGACTCTATGGCAGTATCAGCTTTCTCTCTACCCTCCTAAGGAGACCTGGTAGCATAGTGGTTATAAGTTGGGCTACTAAATGCAAGGTTAGCAGTTCAAAACCACTAGCCACTCTGAGGAAGAAAGATGAGGCTTTCTACTCTTGTAATGAGTTATAGTTCCAGAAACTGACAGGGACAATTGTACCCTGGCGATAGGCTGCGGTGAGCTGGCGTCGGCTTGATAGCAGTGGGTTGAGTGAGAAATAGCTGATGGATTGTTGGCTAAAAATCATTGAACAAACTTCATGGGAACCCCTTTTAAATTATTTTTGTGGGAACCCCTTATTTCTCTCTCCACCACTGCCCAAGATGGGCCAGTCGTTCCTCTTCGTGCACTTGGTTATAAATGTGGGCACATGACGCTGTGCCCCGGTGACTTCCTAATTAAATCAACAGCACTGCATGAAGCCTCCTTTATAAATTAACTTGCTGAGAGCAGAAGACTGTCTTCAGCTGAGCCTTTCTTCTCCTTACAAGAGAGAAGGCTCCTCCTCTATTCTTCTCCTTCCTGGAAAAATAATCTCCCTCCAATGCAATTTAATCAACGCAGGTCAGGAGCCTGCATTCAGGGAGGGCCACCTGATAACCTTCTATTTCTCACTGAAGGGTCCTTAATCTCGTTTTAAAGAATGAAAGTAGAAATTAAAGAAGATTTGTCATCTGGGACAGGCGGCCTGCACCAGTTGTGGCTCTTTAATGAAATATTATGAGAAAATCACCTGCCGGCCTCCAGTGGGCTCTCTGGCAGCAAATGGCAGGCCAGCCTACAGAGCACACAGTCGCAGTTCACTGGGTGTGAAAGTTGGGACCTCGAAGCGTTGGACCTTACAATGGTTACTTAACAATTTAGGAAGAATTTGATGTTGTCATCAAGTCCAGGGTGTGTAAATGTTTACCCTCGACTTGGAGGAAGATCAGCAAATGCACTGGGCAGGTGTTTAAGTCCATAGGGAAATATTGTCCGGGCCCTTCACAGCTGGTGCATTGGCTGATTCCATTCAAGACAGAGCAAGAGCTTCTTTCCAACTGGTGACTCTAAAGATGTCTGGGGCCAAGGGGTTTGTCATCCTCATCCTTCACATGTTTCTATGAGGGGAGCCCAGCCACTCTCTCCGGCCCTTTGGGTCAGGGCACAATGTGCAGGAGAGAGGACCTCAGCCCAGTCGGGTGAGGGCAGTGCGGTGCCAGGTAAACTAATCCAGGAGAAAGACTGGGCATTCTACACCCACGAAGAATTACGTTCTCGGGAACTCGATGGCAGTGAGTTTTGAGAGAGCAGCATGAGTGGGAGGTGGGGCAGTAGGCGCTTGTTTTCACAAAAAGCATATGTTTTACAAGATACAGAAGCAGAAAGACTTACTGTCAAAGATTGTCCTTTCACAAAGACCCATCCCTCCTGTTGGGTTAAAGCCACTAGATTACTTCCTCAAAAGAAAAAAAGTGGGAATTTCAGTGATACTCATATGCCTCCAGTATACTCAGCCCTGGATTAATTGTAGTAATGGGAAGGCAGGGACTGATTTCATTCAAGACAGAGCAGGAGCTTCATTCCAACGGATGGCTTTAAAGATGTCTGGGGCCAAGTCGTTTAACAGAGCAAATAAGGAGAGAAGTCTTAGATCACTGTCCACGGGCTAAGGAACAAGCAGTGCAGGGTGAAATGCCTGAGGGAAGCGTGAGCAGGAGAGAGAACATGTGGATATCAGAAAGGAGCCCCCAAATGACTAGAAGAGGCACCTACACGTTGCATCGTAATACCGCTTAATTCGTAGAACAGGCCTTGTGACGGCTCATTTCCCCTGTTGGTGAAATGTCAGCTGGGTTGCTGGCAAAAGACTTAACTTGAAAGAATTGGGTGGCTGTGTTGGCAGCCCATCATGCAGTCACCTTGTAAGTGATTCACCTCAGAGAACAGCGTCAGGATGCCTAAGGTGCCACCGAACTAACCTCATCTCTAATCAGTGACCCATTGACAGTCCTGCGTCTTGCTTGGCTAGTGAGTCTCATGTTGCAGAGGCCCTGGAGAAATGTGATTGCCAGAGGTTTCCACTGACTGGGGATGAGTCATTTGGCTAGAAGGACTGTATTCTTATCACCAGTGTCAGGTTCCATCGATCACCCTACTGTTCATCATTGATAGAGGACCCACTATGGACCTACATCTTCACTGGCTTATAAAACTAAAATGTTTAATAGCTGCTTTACTAAAAAGGCTCACACACTCTTGAAAAAAAACTTATTTAAAACTCTGAAATTGGCTCAGAAGCAACAAAGCCCACATGGAAGAACACACCAGTCTGTGTGATCCTGAAGGGATCAGTTATCAGACATCAAAGAACAAAAAATCATATCATTGGCTGCACACCTCCATGATACGATTGCCAAGGACAAACGGGTGCATAAGCAAATGTGGCGAAGAAAGCTGATGGTGCCCGGCTATCAAAAGAGATAGTGTCTGGGGTCTTAAAGGCTTGAAGGTCAACAAGCGGCCATCTAGCTCAGAAGCAATAAAGCCCACATGGAAGAAGCACACCAGCCTGTGCGATCACGAGGTGCCAAAGGGACTAGGTATAAGGTATCATGCAAAAAAAAAAGAAGAATATATATACCATATTAAATGAAGGGGGAAGTGCAGAGTGGAGACCCAAGGCCCATTTGTCGACCACTGGAGATCCCCTCATAGAGGGGTTTAGGAGAGGAGATGGGTCAGTCAGGGTGCGAGGTAGTACTGATGAAGAACACAGCTTTCCCCCAGATCCTGGATGCTTCCTCCCCCCAGCTACCATGATCTGAATTCTACCTTGCAGGACTGGATAGAGCAGAGGTTGTACACTGGTGCATATGGGAGCTGGAGGCACAGGGAATCCAGGGTGGATGATACCTTCAGGACCAAGGGTGTGAGGGGCGATGCTGGAGAGTAGAGGGTGAGTGGGTTGGAAAGGGGGAACTGATTACAAGGATCCACATGTGACCTCCTCCCTGGGAGATGGACGGCAGAGAAGGGTGGGGGGAGACTCAGATAGGGCAAGATATGACAAAATAACAATGTATAAATTACCAAGGGCACATGAGGGAGGGGGGAGCGGGGAGGGAGGGGAAAAAAAAAGAGGACCTGATGTAAAGGGCTTAAGTGGAGAGCAAATGCTTTGAGAATGATGAGGGCAAAGAATGTATGGATGTGCTTTATACAATTGATGTATGTATATGTATGGATTGTGATAAGAGTTGTATGAGCCCCTAATAAAATGTAAAAAAAAACCCAACAACTGAAATTCTGTGTGTGACATCTAGTCTCTATTTGTTGTTTGTGGCACAATGGTTAAATGCTGAGCAGCAAAGTAAACAGTGGTTCAAACCCACCAGCCATTCCAGAGGAGGAAGTTGAGGCAGCCGGCTTCAATTAAGATTATAGCCTTGGAAATCCTATGGGGCAGTTCTACTCAGTCCTGCAGGGGTTTTTTCTGTTTTTGTTTTTTAATCATTTTACTGGGAGATTTTACAACTCTTTTTTTTTAAAACAATTTATTAGGGGCTCATACAACTCTTATCACAGTCCATACATATACATACATCAATTATATAAAGCACATCTGTACATTCTTTGTCCTAATCATTTTCTCTTTTTTTCCTCCTCTTTTCTTTTTTTGCATTTTATTAGGGACTCATACAACTCTTATCACAATCCATACATATACATACATCAATTGTATAAAGCACATCCATACATTACCTGCCCCAATCATTCTCAAAGCATTTGCTCTCCACTTAAGCCCTTTGCATCAGGTCCTCTTATTTTTTTCTCCTCCCTCCCCGCTCCCCAGATTTTACAACTCTTATCACAATCCATACATACATCCACTGTCTCAAGTACTTTTGTATATATGTTGCCATCATCATTTTCAAAGCATTCTCTTTCTACTTGAGTCCTTGGTATCAGCTCCTCATTTTTCCCCTCCCTCCCTCATGAACCCTTGACAATTTATAAATTATTATTTTTTTATGTCTTGCACAGTCCAATGTCTCCCTTTACCATCTTGTCTGTTGTCCATCCCCCTGGGAGGGGGTTATAGTGATCATTTTTATTGTGATCCATTTCTTCTTTCTCCCCCTATCTTCCTCTTACCCTCCTGGTATGGCTACTCACAATATTGGTCCCAAGGAATTTATCTGTCCCTGTGTTTCCAGCTTTTATCTGTACCCATGTACATGCTCTAGTCTAGCCAGATTTGTAAGATAGAATTAGGGTCATAATAGTGGGGGCAGGTAGCATTAAAGAACCAGAGGAAAGCTGTATGTTTCATTGGTGCTGTACTGCACCCTGACTGGCCTGCCTTCTTCCCCAGACCCTTCTGTAAGGAGATGTCCAATTGCTTACATATTGACTTTGGGCCTCCACTCTGCACTCTACCCTCGCCCCGCCCCCCCCCACCATTCACTTTATGATTTTTGCTCTGGGTCTTTGATGCCTAATACCGGATCCTATCGACACTTTGTGATCATACAAGCTGGTGTGCTTCTTCCATGTGGGCTTTGTTGCTTCTGAGCTAGGTGGCTGCTTGTTTATTTTCAAGCCTTCAAGACCCCAGATGCTATAGCTTTTGATAGCTGGACACCATCAGCTTTCTTCACCACATTTGCTTATGCACCCACATTGTCTTCAGAGATTGTGTCAGGAAGGTGAGCATCATAGAATGCCAGGTTAAAGAACAAAGTTTTCTTGCATTGAGGGAGTACTTGAGTAGTGGCCTAATGTCCATCTGCTTCCGCAGTATTAAACCTATAAATAAATGCACATAGATCTATTTCCCCATCATCATATATAAATATATTTACATATGTACATGCCTGTATTTAGACCTCTATAAATGCTCTTTGCCTCCTACTTGTTTCCTCTATTTCCTTTTACTTTCCTCTTGTCCTACTATCATGCTCAACCTTCATTTGGGTTTCAGTAATTCCTCTTGGTTACACTGCCCTTGATCAAGCCCTGCCAGGCCTCCTACACCCTCCTCACCATTGATTTTTGGTTACGTGTTGTTCCCTTTTCCCTGGGTTTGTTAACACCCACTTCCTTCTCCCCCCTCCCCTGTTCCCCCCAGAACCATTGGTCCCATCGTTTTCTCCTCCCAAGTGTTTATCCCATCTACCTTATCCAGATAGACCTGCAGAGAAAATAATAGACACAGAAACAAGACATTGAAAGTCAAAGCAACCAAAGAAGTCAAAACAACAACAATAAAAAACATATGACCCCCCCCCAAAAAAAACCTATAAATAGTTCAAGGTCTGTTTGTTGACCTTTAGGAGTGTTTTCCTGTTGAGTCTGATGGGGTGCCACGTCCTGTCCCCAAAGAGATTAAAACATCTTTGTAGTAAATACAATGTGGGAAAAGTATAATTGGGGTTTTATCTTGAGGAATTAATCAAAAAGCAAAGTATTTAAGTTTATTTGGCCTTGGAGTTAAGAACATGTAGGTTGCCCTTTCGATCTGCGTAGGCTGTTGGGTTGGAAATGAAAGCAACGTGATGCAGAGTTCCGGCATCGTTTTTCCAGTCTAGTCATATGACCTCGGGGTCATCGTTCAGTTTGCACTTCACGTTGGGTGTTATCAGTAAAATTTGAAAGAAGACCATCTTTGGTGAAAGCTCACTGGGTGGCCCGTCAATATATTAATAGTTGCGTTGGAAGGAGCATTTTCTTTCCTCTTCTATAGTCTTTTACTGGTCTGATTTGATTAGAGACGTCCCTGCGATGGTGTAAACCTGTGATTCTCAACCCACAGTTCCTCATGTGGTGGTGACACACACACACACCCCCCCCCCCCCGCCAGCCGCAACCATGAAATTATTTTTGTTGCTACTTCATCACTGTCATTTTGCTACTGTGATGAACCTGGCAGCCCCTGTGAAAGGGTCGTTCCACCCCCAAAGGGGTCATGACCCACAGGTTGAGAACCGCTGGTGTAGACCATTAAGGTGCTTGACTGTTAACTGAAGAGATTGGAGGTGGAAGGCACCCACAGGTGCCTCAGGAGAAAGGCCCGCTGCTGTACTTCTGAAAAAGCAGCCGTTGAAAGCCCTGTGGAGCCCATTTCTCCCTAGATGTGCATGTGCGGGGCTGACAGAGAGGTGGGCCTGCTGCCACCACCCCTGGTGAGCTCTGTCACATCCTCAGTTGACCAGTGTCTGGTTACTCCACTCAAGCATTTCTCCAGGGTCATTTGGACCCCTGTTTTATATTATTTCCTAAGTTTTCCAGGCACCATGAGAAGAGGGTGTCCCATTTTAGAGCTCAGGAAACGAAGGCAGAGAGTTGCATTTCTGGTGGCTCTACCGCTGGCAAGTGGCAGAAGTGGCATTTGAACTAATGTCTGCCTGGCTTTAAAGTCTTTGCACCATAGCTCCCTGCCAACCGGGGTGTGGATTCGTATTTAAACCAGGTGGTAATTGGCAGCAGCTCACAGAATCCTCTTCTCTCCTCGGCAGCATTATCAGACAGTAACGGAGAATACTTCCTAAATGGAAACTTTGTCGTCACCATGTTCAAAACGAAAATCCCCATCGGGAGGGCTGTGATAGAATACAGCGGATCCGACCTGGTGGTGGAAAGACTCAACTCCACGGATCGCATTGAGCAAGAACTTTTGGTTCAGGTAAAAGCTGGATCACAAGTCCACCACCCCTTCCTTCCCCCTGGGAATTCCCGGCATGCAAACACGCTTCCCATTTTGTGTGCACTTTCCAGGTGTTGTCGGTGGGAACCCTGAGTCAGCCCGACGTGCGCTATTCTTTCAATATTCCCATCGAAGACAAGCCTTACCAATTTTACTGGAACAGCCACGGGCCCTGGCAAGCTTGCAGCAAGCCCTGCCAAGGTATCTGCTGGGGGCCTGAGTTTGGGGAAGGGGGTTGTTTTTGTTTTCTTTTGAAAAAGAAGTCAATATATAAACTTTCTGGCTACTTGCATTCTCTCCTCCTTTCTCAGAATTTCTCTGGTCCTACTGACTGTCAAGCTTAACTTTTTAAGGGATTCAGAATATGAGACATATGTTCTTCATCTGAGCGTTTACACCCAGGGTAAACTGTGTAGAGTCATCTGTGCGATAATACTTTCCCCTGAAATATGGATACGTATTCATATTAAACTTCCCCTGAAATATGGATATTTGTATTTATGTGTTATTGCTTTGTTTCCTTTTGTCTAAATTAAAGGTCAGCAAACTGTAGCCAGTGGACCAAATCCAGCCTGTCTCCCACTTTTGTAAATAAAGCTTTATTGGAATAGAGTCACATCCATTGGTTTATTATATGCAAGGACCTCTAAAAAGTTCACGTCTAAATTCTATGTCCCCTCAAGTTAATTTTTCTATGAACTATTTGAAGACCCCTTACATTGCCTGTGGCTGCTTGCATGGCTAGGAAAACCAAAGTATTGACTGTCTGGCCCTTTATAGAGAGTTTGCTGATCCCTGATCTATATAGCGGTAATTTTCTCCAGCTCATTTTTTTTCTTCACCTGTTCAGGGGAACGGAAAAGAAAGCTTGTGTGCACCAGAGATTCAGATCATTTTACCGTGTCTGATCACAGATGTGAACGGCTACCCCCACCCGCACCCATCACTGAACCCTGCGGCACAGACTGTGAACTGAGGTGAGCCCCTGGCTTGCCCCGTGGCTTCCCAGCTGGGCAGCAGACCTCTGGTGTGAGGAGCAGAGGGATGGTCGTCGTCAGTCCTCTTTCTTGTGTTTTAAGCGTTAGCCAATTCTCCATTCTTCAGGTTTCTTTTTTACCTAAGCATTACAAATAATACAGTATAAACTCAAAAACCAACTTCACAGCCATCAAGTTGATTCTGGCTCATGGCAGTTCTGCAGGGCAGGTTAGAACTGCCCCGTGGTTTCCACGAGCGCAGCGCTGTGGGGGGGTAGCAAAGCTTGATGCGCTTCCACAGGTCTTTCTCGCAGGGAGCTGCTGGTGGTTTCGAACTGCTGACCTTGCTCTCAGCAGCCCAGCCTGTGACCCTGACGCCACCAGGGTCCCTTTGAGTTGGAATCGATGCAGTGGCCCTGAGTTTGGCTTGGGGTTTGACTTGGACAAGAATGGAGATTTTGTGGCCCATTCAAGAGTGTGTGTGAACAGAGGAGTGCTGGCGCGGGAGGAGGACTCCGGACATGCACCACGTCTTGGTGGATTCTGACCCGAAAGCTCCACCTTTCAGGCACTTTCCACCCCTCTACATTCCTCATCACCCAGTATCACTGGCCTGCTGCTTCCTTAGCTTGCCCAAAGGTATTAATATAATTCCTTGCAAAAAAATAAAAATTCATTAAATGGGGACATTTATACTAGGCAGTATTAATTCTTGTTAGAGGTACCGTTGCCTCAGCACATGGACTTAATGTACTTTTCAGAAAAATAATTAGCTAATTTTGTAACTAAATTACTAAAAATTTTGTTTGTTTTAGGGAGTAGTGGGGACTAGTTTAAACCTGTGACTAGATTCCTTAAGACAACCTCATTAAGGGGGAAAGTGACATTTTAGATTACCCTTTTATTAAATATTCTATTAATAGGCTATTTAATTCTCAGAGCTCCACTGTGACATAGGTACTGTCGTAGAGAGAAGTTAGGTATA
Organism: Tenrec ecaudatus; assembly: GCF_050624435.1. Classification (NCBI taxonomy): domain Eukaryota; kingdom Metazoa; phylum Chordata; class Mammalia; order Afrosoricida; family Tenrecidae; genus Tenrec; species Tenrec ecaudatus. The sequence goes on from NC_134534.1 coordinate 138,271,661, forward strand.
AATGGTCCAAGTTCCTTCAGCTTGTTGGTGGGTTGAGAGGAGTTCAAAGTTGGCCCCTCTGACCTGAGCTGTACTCTTCGACCCTAGCAGAAAGCTGGTTTTACGCTTCAGTAATAAAGTAGCTGATACTACTTGAGCATATTCCGTGTCAGGTTTACTCCCTTGGGAAATGGAGTAGTTGCCAGGGGTTGTGTGCCCTGTCCTGGTCCCCGCCTTCCATGGGCCTCCTGAACTGTCATTTTTTCCACTGACTGCACCAGAGAAACTTGGTAGAATTTCCTGTGAGAACAGAGGCCTCGCTCTCCCACCTGTAGCACGAAGCATGCACGCTGCTAGATCACGGAGGAGGCAAGTCCGTGCGGATCATTCCGAGCGAGGGAATTGGCCCTTCATCATATACTAATCCTTCAAGGGCCCTGCCTGGAGTGGCCTCACGGAGGACCAGCTGGAGGGGCTAGATCATGTTTGAGCTGCTACTTCAAGAGTCTGAGATTTTCCACTTTGAGCAAATTGCATAATGAGCTGAAATTTCGTTTGTGATGACACCCCTTGATCTGATGGTCGCCGGGTGTCTCCTGTATTGGAAGCTCGGGTGGAAAGCAAAAATTCAAGTTAAAAACTTGTTACAAAAGGCATGGGATTCTCCCAGGTTTTATGAAAGAGTACATAGAGGATCTCATGTGGTTTTCTCAAGTTTAATATTATTGGTTCATACTGGAAACTTGGTTGGAAACTAAAACACAGAAGGTGGTAATCATGATAGTGAAAGAAGTACAATATAATAGCTATTTTTTCCTGAGTCTTTGTAGTATGTGTTCACAATTATGCATGCTTTGCCTTTCTGTGCCGGCTATCAAAAGATATAGCATCTGGGGTCTTAAAGGCTTGAAGATAAACAAGCAGCCATCTAGCTCAGAAGCAACAAAGCCCACATCAAAGAAGCACACCAGCCTGTGTGATCATGAGGTGTCAATTGGGTCAGGTATCAGGCATCTAAGACCCAGAATAAAACCATACCCAATGTGAAGGGGGCGGGCATGGAGTAGCGACCCAATGCCCATCTGTAGACAGTTTGCCAGAGGGGTCACAGGGAAGAGATGAGCCAGTCTGGGTGCAGTATATTACCGATAAAACAAACAACTTTCCTCTAACTCTTTGGTGCTTCCTTCACCCCACTATCATGACTTCAATTCTACCTTGCAAAATGGATTAGACCAGAGCATGCACACTGCTACAGATAAGAGCCCAAAACACAGAGAATCCAGGGTAGATAAACCCCTCAGAGCCAACAAGGAGAGTAGAGATACTAGGAGGATTAGCAGGGGGTGGGAGGAGAAAGGAGGAATAGATACAAGGATCAACCTAGAACTCCCTACCAGAGGGACAAATAATGGAAAAGTGGGTGAGGGGCAACAGAGGACGATGTAAGATATGGAAAAAATAATCTATAATTTATCAGGGGTTTGTGGGGTAGGGAGGGAGTAGAAATGGGGCGCTGATATCAGGGCCTTAAATGGGAAGAGAATGCTTTGAAAATGATGGCGGCATATGTGTAAATGTGTTTGCTACATTGGAGGAATGTATGGATTGTGATAAGAGATGTAAGAGTCCCCAATAAAAAATATTTTTTAAATAGTCCTAGGCTATGTGAGGGGACTTCAAAAAATTGTGGTGAAATTCAATTAGCTTTTAATTCCATTTCCCACAAACCTTTTTCAGCTTCCTTGTATTTAACCCCCGTGCCACAGATCTTGAGACCTGGTGAGGTGAAATCAAATGCCAGGCTTAAAGTCCTTCCATTTCATATAGTAGGTTTGTCAAAGGTGCTCTGGTGGCAGAGGGGGCGACGTGTTGGGCTGATAACTGCAAGGTTAGCAGTTCTAACCCACCAGCTACTCGGTGGGGAAAAGATGAGATTTTTCTGCTCCTCTAAAGATTTAAAGCCTTGGAAACTCAAAGGGGCAGGGAGTTCTATTCTGACCCACAACTGAGCCAACTATGAGTTAGGGTCAGCCGGATGACCATGAGTGACGATGGCCAGGCTCCCTTTAAAATTTTCCATTGGAAGAAAGTCACGTTTTTTTGTGTTTGTTTGTTTTAATCCTTAGCTCTTTTTAAAAAGAAATTTAGACTCCACTGAGCCCAAACAAGGACGCCACAGCTCAGAGAACTGGTCGGATGTTGGATATTACCACTGTTGCATCCGGCAGTTGGATGTGTTGGATGAAAACAGAGCCGGTGACTGGTTAAAGGAAAAGTGATGGATTGTAGTCATACCCCATGGTAGGAGGGACAGAGCTCAGGAATCAAAGAAGAACCAAAGAGAGGAGCTGAGGCTGAGCGGATGAAGCCTGGTAGCAAACAGGAGTATACCTCTGCCTGAAATGACAGGCGGTGGTGGTTGTTTTTTATGTATGTCAGTATTGTAAATCATAGCTTACTGACTTCCCAATCTGTTAAGTTGTAGACTTCATCACTCCAAACAGAAACACACACACACACACACACACGTACCAAAAGAAGTGTCCTGTCTTTTCCTTGCCATTACAAGTAGGATGTATAGGACTTATTACTGAGTGACTACACGTGGAACCAAGAAGACCAGAGGCTGATCAAGCTGGAAAGAGTTGTTAACGTGATAGAAACCCAGTTTCTAGCACGCGTGTGGGGGAACACTAGTTCTGAGAGAGGCTCGCTGGCAGACTAGTAAATTGGAGAACCTTGCAAACTGTCTCCCCGCCCTATTTGAAGACTCATGATGCAGACTGGCATTTTGGAGGCTCTGAAAAAGTCTGGGAACACAGAAACCACAAAACTATGGAATCCCACCAGTCCCCCCACCCGCACACAGACACATGGACACGGGCTTCCTCAGGCTCCACTTCTGAACAAACACTTTGGAATATGCTTTCCTGAAAGTCGACAAAAATGTGCTTGTCCTGTGCAATGAAGTGAAGGAGCCCAGCAACGCTCAAAGAGCCCTCTTTCCAAGACACCAACCACCAGAGAGAATGTGAAACAGTTGATTTTGTATGTACATATTTGAAGTCATTGTGGTAAAGTATATACTCCATACAAAATTTTTCATATTGACCAGTGTGACTTTCAGCACAATGCTGGGCCACCATCAGCATTATTTATTCCCAGACTTTTTGTCTCCTCAAACAGAAATTAAGTATCATTCGGACAACAGCATGTTGACGAGAACATTTCTAAGGAAATGCTCTGACCTTTCCCCAGCTTCTTCAAGGTCCTCTGCTCAGATTTCAGGGATGATGTGGTTATCTGGGAGACATGACTGGATACTTTTCCAGTCTGAGATACGAGTATGTTTTCATGTGAGTCAGGACACCCGCCTCCCATATCCAGGATGGAAAATAACCTTTCCATGAGGAAATGGTGACGGAGGTGAAGTGAAGGTAGCCAAGAATCAGAGGGCAGATGAAAGTTCCAGATGCCTCTGTTGAATCGGTCCCCATTTTAGCCCCACTTCCTTAGGGAAGTGTGAGTCCGCCCGGGCTACACAGTGACAGGATGAGATAAAGTATTGTTTTATATTTGTTCCTTGTTCCAGGCTAGAATAAAATCCCCCAAATACCATGTCATTCTAACAGAAAGTCTCAGTAGCCTACTTTACTTGCCATGTGGTCAGTTCTGACCTACTTTGGAGAAGTAGTAAGAAATACCAAGGTAAGCATGTGGCTGGGATACCTCCTTTCCCCCCAAGATTTCCGCCCCTGTACAGGTGCAGATGGGAGGATTGTTGGGGGTAGTGGACATCAGTAAAGCTCTCAATCACGCATGATATCAGATGAAAATTCGTAAAACTGAAAAAGGAAGAAAACTTTTCTTTTCTGGATTGCTAATTCCAATAGACAAAGTCATACATTACAATATCATTTATTTAGAATTTTCTCTTCATTTTAAAAGAAGTCCTGGTGGTCTCGCGGTTCCTCATTGGGCTGCGGTCCTCATGGTCAGCAGGATACCTGTGTCCCCAGCAGGTCCTCAGCAGAAAGACGGGACTTTCTGCTCCCGCAAATAGTCGCAGCCTAAGAAACCCACAGAGTCACTGAGTCAGCACCCACTCCGTGGCAGTGAAGGAATGACTCGGTTTAAAAGGAGCCCTGGCGGAACAGTAGGTTGAACATTGATGGCCAGCCAAAAAAGGTCAGCAGTTTGAACCCCGCGCTTCTCTGTCTGAGTGAGATGAGCAATCTCTTCTCTTAAAAGATGTTTCAGCGTTGAAAGCCCTATGGAGCAGTTCTACTCTGCCCTACAGGGTCACTATGATTTAGAATTGATTCAACAACAGTAGGTTGGTTGAGCTGGTTATTCAGCTTAAGGGATTTTTTTTGCTATGCTTTGAACTGCTACCTGCAGTGTCAGCAGCCCTGACCGCTGGCTGCTGTGGGTAAAAGAGGAGGCCGCTTTCTGCTCCTGTAAAAACGGACAGCCAAGGAAGTCTACGGGGCCAGTTTTATTCTGCCTGCAGGCTGACTATGAGTCAACATCTACTGGATGGCAGTGAGTCTGGGAGTTTTATTACAAACCGTCACCATGTGCCTGGGAGCATTAAAAGAGCTAATCAATTTAGCTACATATTCTGAGCACCTACCATGTGCCAAGAAAGGGTCGTTACTGTACTAGGAATACAGAGGTGACACTGATTCATCAATTTTGATTGATTTTCAACTTTAAGTTTCCTTCAGTGAAAGCTTACAGATCGTATTAGTTTTCCATGGAATAAATCATGCTTGTTTTCTTTCATGACATTGGTTGCAGTCCCTTCAGTGTGTCAACACCTTTCTACTTCTTCCAGGTTTCCATGTTCGCCAGCCTTCTCCGACCCCGCAGCTCTCTGAGCTTTGTTATCATTGTTGGGCTGCGGCTCTTCTGCCCTTTCTGTCTCCTGCTGTTGCTTGTGCAGAGGAGTGCACTGCGCCTGGTGTGCTTGTTTATTTTATAGGCCTGGCTATTGAAAGATGAGATTTTCTGCTCCCATAAAGATTTACAGTCTAAGATCCACAGGGGCAGTTCCACTCTGTTCCGTATCCTCTCAGATCGCTGTGTCAGAATCGACTTGATGGCAGTGAGTTTGGTTTGGAGTGTTGTTTGACTGAAAGCTGATCCCTGAGGGGTGGGTTCAGCTCTAGGCTCAAGGGGTGTCGATTCACCTGTTTGAATGGAGCTTTAACAGTCTATACAATAGTTGGTATAGAAGGTAGCCCATATCTTCAAGGAATGTGCAGCCTTTATTCATAGATAGTAAGGTATATAGACTTTAAAAAACAAAAACTCAGAGCTATTGAGTCAATTTCGACTTACAGCAACCCCATCAGACAGAGTAGACTTGCTCCTGTGGGTCTCTGATGATGTGACTCTTTATGGCAGTAGAAAGTCTTATCTTTCTCCTGTGAAGTTCTCATTTAATACTGCTGACCTTGCAGTTAGCTGCCCAGAGTGTCACTCACGACACCACCAGTGCTCCTTCACAGACTTCACCACACTTGAAATGTACATTCAGTGGAAACCAGCCTATTTGATTCTTTATTCATGGACAGAATGTTTATTTATCACTTCCCAAGAGCACTCACTGGTGGCATGTTGGGCTATGCATTGGGCTGCTCCCCACAAAGTCAGCAGTTTGAAACCACCAGCTGCCCTGTGGGAGACAGAGCAGGCTCTCTCCACCTGCAAAAATGTACAGTCTCAACAGCAGCAGTGGTGAGTCTCTCTGTTGCTAAGGCCGTTCTGTATCAGAATGGACTGGGGCAGGGAACTCAGTTGAGTGCAGGCCCACATAGACAGAGGAGGTTACCTTGGTTTTGAAGACTGGTTCTCTGAACCTTGAAGGCTCCAGTTTGTCTAATGAAATAACGGGGTTGCATGAGCCTTTGAGTACAAATTTGCTTTCTTGGGTCTGTTGAATTTCAAGTTTGTTTGTATTGGTTCCTTGAATTTCAGGATGACTATGTCCAAAGAATATCTTCACAAAGACTGACTTTCTGGATGCCAGTCTGTGACCTCTGTGTGTGCTGGCAGCCAATGAAACCTGCATGGATGTCTCTTGGAATACAATTGGGGATTTTAGTAACTGGCGGTGGTGTTTGTCAGTTCCGTGGCTTTTGAGTATGAGAAAGAAAAAGCACTCCACTCTGCAACCAGTGGAGACTCGGTTAGCATGGAGATTTAAGCAGATTGTTGCTTTCTCCCCAATGTTTGCAGGTGGTATGTAGCCAGCAGGAGTGAATGTAGCGCCCAGTGCGGCTTGGGGTACCGCACATTGGACATCAGCTGTGCTAAATACAGTCGGCTAGATGGGAAGACCGAGAAGGTTGACGACCGCTTCTGCAGCAGCTACCCCAAGCCAAGCAACCAGGAGAAATGCTCCGGAGAATGTAACACGGGTGGCTGGCGGTACTCTGCGTGGACCGAAGTAAGTCCGGTTCTCTGTCAAAAAGAACCTTTCTCTTGGATTCCAGGTCCACTAAGCTGGGGAGATCACCTTACAGAGCTGTGTGAAGGTGTCCTGTCTCATCCTTATGGAACAGAGCCATAATTGATTTATAAAGTCTGACCCCATTCAGACTCTGTAGGATAGGTGCTATGATTTGTAATGTCTGACATGAGCATGGCATGTGGAAACCTTGAGAGTAGTGAAACAATTTGGAACCAATCAGTTTTTTGTAACCCCCACAGGCCATTTCCAGCTGTATTTTCCAATGCCATTTAGTGTTGACTTAATGTGAACCTGATAAATTGATAGTATAAATCCCCGGTTGCCATGGAGTTGATGCACAATAACCCCATTTTTGTCCGAGGAGACCATACTGGGTTTTCATAAGTAGATGTCCAGCCCTTTCTTCCAGTGTTCTCCGGTCTTCAGTCTCTCAGTTAGCTCTAAGCACATTAAATATTTGCCCACCCAAGGACTCCAGTACCTTGTACAAACACACCCAAAATAGCTAGAATTGACCAAGGTTGTTGACTTATGAGGGGGTTCCCACCCCCACCCCCACCTCACCCCCTCAAATGGAAAAAAGCTCTGCTGGGTGGAGCTTTCAGAGTACAATTTTCCCCACTAGGCGAGCATCTAGCAACTCGCTCTGACGTGCCCAGTGGCATCGCTTGGGAAGGTTCTCTGTGGTCAGAGTGAATTTTTTCATAAATGCAGTTTCATTCCAGCCTCATTTTTTTTGTGTGTGTGATGGCCGATTTAAAAGAACAGCATGCAGCTGTGAAATTTTGTTTCCTGCTCAGGAAAAATGCAGTAGAAACTGTTATGATGTTGAACTCAGCTTACAAGAACAGCACTATGGGAACAACTCAAGTGTGTGAGTGTTTTTTTCTCCTTTCAAAAAGAGATGAAATGTCAATCGATAACAAATCTCATTCTGGATGTCCAACAACTTCCCGAATGGATGAAAATGTTCACTTGTAGTGAATCTGGAGTTTTTTCCACCAGGTCGCACTGTTAATCAAGCTTTTTATTTAGAGCTTCTGAGAAGATTGCATAACAGCGTGTGACCAAAAAAGGGCGTGATTTGTGGCAGACAGGAGACTGGTTTTGCCACCACAACAATGCACCCGCTCACGCAGCCATCTCACTGTGCCAGTTTTTAGCAAAAACTAGCATGCCTTTCTTGCCCCACATACCCTACTCACCTGACTTTGCTCTGTGCAACTTTTTGTTTCTGCAAATGAACAGGGACATATGAAAGGACAGTGATTTGAGAATGAAGAGGTGAATAAAAAAATGAGGGAGGTGCTGTCAGCCATCAAAACACATGCGTTTGAAAAATATTTCCAAGAATGGAATCACAGATTTGACATGTGTATTAAGTGTAATAGGGAGTACTTTGAAGGTGATAAGTTTGTTTTGTAAAAAAAAATTTAAATACACAACTTTGAAAAAAATTCCATTTATTTTTGAGTACCCCTTCGTATTTGCCTCATAAGGGCTGGAAGAGACAAGGTAACAATGCCAGGACCCTGAGCAGGTTTCCTAGGAAACCCAGCAGTCATGCTGTACCCTTGTCCTTCTAGTGCTCAAAAAGCTGTGATGGTGGGACCCAACGGAGAAGGGCTATTTGTGTCAACGGCCGAAATGACGTCCTGGATGACGGCAAGTGCACTCATCAGGATAAAGTAACCGTTCAGAGGTGCAACGAATTCCCCTGTCCACAGTGGAAGCTGGGAGAGTGGTCAGAGGTGAGCAGGGAGGACCAGAGGGCGATTATGTCCCTGGGCCATTTCTGATGCTTTAATTCGGGGCCTCGCCTGGCTAGTTCAAGGCTAACCCTGCTGTACCTCTCTCCTGCTGTTCTTGGAGGACACAGCGTCTCCACTCCTCCACATGTGCGTGGCTCTGGTCCGGGCTGAGATTCAGAGGCTGGGCTGGATCACCCATGACAGTGGCTTCTGTTGGCAACTGTGGCGTTCCAGTCCCTAACCTTGCCTCCCCTTGCTCCTTAGCCGCACACTAAAAGGAAACCATGATGTTGTTCATTGTAAAACTGCACTGGTTTAGATGCAAAGTCAAAAGGAGAATTCTGACTTCCTTTGTTTGGTTTAATGGAAGAATGAGACCCTAGGATTTCTTTTTTTCTTTCCTTTTTTTTTTTTTAATATTAGGATTTTTGATGGCAAAGTTGGTTACATGTTGGGCTGCTGACTGCAACATCAGCAGTTCAAACCCTCTAGCCACTCCTCAGGAGAAAGATGAGGCTTTCTGCTCTCATAAAGATTTATAGCCTCAAAAACCCAAAGGGGGCAGTTCTGCTCTGTCTTACAGGATGGCTATGAATTGGAAATCACTCTACAGCAGTGGGTTTAGTCTCTTGGTATTAACATAGCCCTGTGTGGTGCCCGCCCCACAAGCAGGTGACTCTCTCTACTGTCTTTTTTTGGGTGACAGGGTGGGGGGTTGAGTTGCCATCAAGTTGATTGTTGCTTAGGGTGACCTCACGTGTATCAGAATAGAATTCTATTCGAAAGGACTGTCTGAAGCTGATGGTTGGGAAGTAGATTATCAGGCCTTTCTTCCAAGATACATCTGGGTAGACACAACTTGCCAACCTCTGCAATTAGCAGCCACCCATGTTAACCGTGCTCCAGCGAAGGCCTTCAGGGAAGGGAAGTTCCTGTACCTGTGGGCCCAGTCTGACCTGGGGGAAGAAAGGGTGCTGGCCTGCACCAGCTGCGCCAGCCATGTCCGTGTCTAGCCTGCTGAGGATGGCGTGCTTCTTTTCAGTATCAAATGTCATGTGACTCCGCGTAGAATATTGGGATGACAGGTGGGCATTCTCCTCCGATCAAGAGTGGTGGTCTTGGGAACCCACAGGGACAGTTCTCTCCTGACCTACAGGGTCTCTGCATCAGCATCGACTCGATGACCATTGAGTGTTTTTATGGGTGTGTGCATGTGCGTTTGCTTTTGAGGGAGAGTTAGTAGGATATTATTAATGCCTCTGAAATGGTAAATGAGTACCTTGACATGTGATTTAACCAGGTTTGACGACGTCCAGAAAAACTAACAACAAACCTTTCCAAGTATGATTAGTGAAATGGGTGTGGGAAGGTCAGCTTGTCAATTCAGTATGTTCCAAAATCTCTTAGATAAAGGGGCTGGAAAGAAAGCAGTCATATGTCAATGCTAGCTCTCTCTAGGCAGAGACCGTTGAGGAGGGTCATTATAACGTTCTCATATGTTTTTCTACATTGTGAAAATATCTGTAGTAAGCATGGATTATAGTTAACACTTACGAACGCTGTGCTGGACACCTTAATTGGATTTCTGTGTACATATTCAAAATCCTGTGCAGGAAGCACGGATCTTATCTCCGTTTTAGAAACGAGAGAATTGGGGCGAGATCATGTGATACATACAGTCTCCTATAGCTGGTTGTATTCCGGGGAAAACCTGGGTCAATGAGACAGAATTCCCTGCTCTGCTAGAAACGAAAACCAATCCGTACTATTTTAGAGCTCGGTGCTTCAGACAGGCCCAAAGTTCATATGAATCCAGGCTAAGTGAGGGCATGAGAGCCTTGTTATATTTACCAGTTGCCACGGGAGACAGGAGCTACTGTGGGAAAAAGGAAAGCCACACCTGGCCCTGCTCATCAATGAATGACTCCCAGGAACGACTGCGCCTTGTTCTGAAATGACCCTGAGCGGCTGTACGTTTTATTACAGTGCTTGGTCACCTGTGGAAAAGGACACAAGCACCGCCAGGTCTGGTGTCAGTTTGGCGAAGATCGATTAAACGATAGAATCTGTGACCCAGAGAGCAAGCCCGCCTCCACGCAGCCTTGTCAGCAGCCGGAATGTGCGTCCTGGCAGCCGGGTCCCTGGGGACAGGTATTTTGAATGATAAGGTTCTTAGCTGCATTCTTTCCTTCTTATCTGAAGAGAGCTTGGAGAGGGACATTCCAGCAGTGGGAATTGAAGATCTCAGGCCTGCGGCACTCACTGTACTCCTGTGACACAAAACCGGGGATCCTGTGTGCCCCACGTCCAAAGCTGCCAACTCCCTTACAGTCCCACGTACATCTCTGAGTCCTTGAGGTCAGAAGGGTAGCCCTTGAGCCCATGAGAATTTGAACAAATTCATGACAGCTTTCATGGCTGGCTGATGTCATTTCCTAGTGGGGTCAGAACGTCATTTGCAAAATGTGGTCCCGTGCCAAAGGCTTTGGCAGGCAGGCATGGCTAGGATTCTGAAAGGGTATTTTGGCTTAGACTGTCAAAAATTCTTCAGAGAAAGATGGAGATTGCTGCTCCCAGTAAGAGTTACAGATTCAGGAACCCACAGAAGCAGTTCTACCCTCTTCTATAGGGTTGCTATGAGTCGGAATTGACTCAATGGCTGTGAGTTTGGTTTTGGTTTTTAGTCAACTCTAAAGACACATCTTTGGGGCTACATCAAATAAATCAAACTCTTCTACCAGCATTTGTTAGACAGAAGATGGCAGAAGCATCACCCTTGGAAAGAGCCGTTCCCGAGTCACCCCGTCTGTTGTTTCCACAGTCTCCGCTTGGAGCCTTCTTCAGGGACAGAGCGAAAGTCTCTCCTGGGTTTGCACAGGAGAAACTGAGACTTTTGGACCAGAGCCCTTCCTGCGAGTTGGGCTGCTAACTGCAAGGTCAGCAGCTTGAAACCACCAGCCTCTCCTCGGGAGAAAGCTGAGGCTTTCTACTCCCGTAAAGATTCACAGTCTCAGAAACTCACGGGGGCAGATCTACCCTGCCCCATTGGGCCACTGTGAATCAGCATGGACTCGATGGTAGTGAGTTCATGGGAGATTGCTGTTTGGGGTTTGGAGGAAATATAAAATCAAAAGTCTGGGAACTATTTTAGTAGCACTCCAAGCTCCCCGGAGAATCAGCATGCCTGTCTGCTGTCACCTCTGTAATCTAGCTCTCTGTCTTCCCTGACCAACCACCACCACTTTGGTCCTCTAGAGCAGTGGCTCTCAGCCTTCCTCAGGCCGCGGCCCTTTCATTCAGTGCCTCGTGTTGTGGTGACCCCACCATGAAATTATTTTCATGGCTACTTCATAACTGTCATTTTGCTACTGTTATGAATCGGGTGACCCCTGCGAAAGGATCCTTTGACCCTCCCCCCCAAAGGGTCACGACCCACAGGTTGAGAACCGCTGCTCTAGAACAAGTCTTCACTTCCAGGTATGCAGGTAATAAGTGAAAGAAGTTTCACCCCTTTCTGCACTGACCGTGACTCTGACACTCCCCTTGTATCACACCCCCAGTCAGAATGACAGACACTGGGTGATCCCCAAGGAAACAGACTCCGTGTATACAACTGGGTCCACCCGCTCTTTCCAAACCAAACTCACTGCCATTGGGTCAGTGCTGACTCAGAGTGACGCTTGCTCTAGGACAGGGTAGAACTGCCCGTGGGGCTTGCTGAGACTGTACCAATTTATAGGAGTACAGAGCCCCATAGTTCTCCCTCGGAGCGACTGGTAGAGCAGCTGGTAGTTTTGAACTACTGACCTTGCAGATCTTGATGGGCATAATGTCATTGAGTTCCCCAATGACTGATTAAGGAGCCTTCCTGGTGCGATCGTGAAGTGTTCTACTGTTCACCAAAAGATTGATGGTTCAAACTCACCAGTCAGCTCTTCAGAAGAAATTAGCTGGAGATCTGCTCCCAGAAAGATTGACAGCCCAGAAGACCCCATAGGACATATCCACTTCAACAGGATCACGATGAGTTAGAATCTGGCAACTCTGTTGGGGAACTCTTTTTGTAATCGGTAGCCAGTCTTTGGAGAAATGTGTGTTTTAGTCCTTTGTCCGTGTTTGAGTAGGGCTTACCCCCCTTGTATTATAGGGTTGTAAGATTTCTATATACTAAACCCGTAAGGAGTATATAATTTTTCAAATATTTTATCCCATTCAATTGATCGTCCTTTCATCTCATGACTCCCCTTGAAATTCCATGTGAATTTTACATTCAGTCTTGCCATTTCTGCCAGCTGGTTTTTGGAGCTTTGGTGAGGGTTATGTTGAATCTCTGCCACACTTTGGATAGTCTTGCCATCTTCATACGATGACTGCTGGTCTGAGAGCAGGATTGTGGGAGAGAACACTACGAAACACAACACCACGTTACTCCCATATTGACATTTACCAACCTTTGTATACATTAAGCAGTCCCCTGGTTGCTGTAAGCTTTTATTTTTTTTATTAGATTCCAGAACTCAGTGATTCAGGGGGTTGATTTTGTCAGTTTTCTCCAACTTAATGGTTGGAGGGACTAAATCTTGAAGTCTCTACTCACTTCTATCACTTTACAGCTTAAACCTTTGCTTTCAGCTGATTTATATAGCTATCAAAATATACCTTTTAGTAGCTTGGCTACTTTCTTTGCTACCTGTGTGCTGTGGTGTGTGCGGCTAACTCTTGGAGGTTGCACACTTAGACGATTTCAAACATTTTGCCCATTATAAATAATTTTAAAACAAGCATCCTCATACAAAATGGTTGATGAAAATTCTGATTATTTTTCCAGATAATGTCCAAGAGGTCGTAACAGTTCGCAGACCTCTGTTCCGGGCTTCTGTTAGCAATGGCACTCTGGGCATTGTGTGAAGGTGATAAAAATGCCGGGGATACGTTCTCATTTCTCCGAGGTGTTCAAGGCCACCGGGTTGAACCCTTACAAACCTTACAAACCAACGGGAAGCAGAAATCATTTGAAGTGTCATATTGATAATTGATCAGCAGAATTTTCACAGAAGAGGACTGTGCATTTACCCAATTTCTTTCGGTGCCAGTCCTCCGGCCTATGTGTTGGAAATTATTATCTCTCGTAAAATGTTATGGGGAAAAAAAGGGTGAGAGAAGATTTGCCGAACTGTATTTATTTATTTATCTTTATTTCTTTCTCCCAGTGCAGTGTCACTTGTGGTCAGGGATACCAGCTAAGAGTAGTGAAATGTATCATTGGGACTTATATGTCGGTGGTCGGTGACAATGAGTGCAATGCAGCGACTAGACCAACCGAGAGCCAGGTGAGTCTCCTGTTCTGAACTCAGTGATTGGGCTTAGATTCTCAGATACTAAAGCTGGCTAAGGTTCAGTCGAAATGAATCCCTTTCACTGATTGGAGCAGTTAATTGATGAGTAACCTTATTTAGATTTACCTAGTTGTTGTATTAGGATCTAATAATCTGATGTATCACTTTTATGTTCTCTGGCTTTTGAAGAATATGTAGGTTTGATTTTCATGCTTAAGGGATGGTAAATGTTGATGGTTTGCTTTTTTTCTCATACTCGGGTTTCGTTTGTTTAATGATTTCAACTTGGGGATTTTATAACAAAGAGTATCATATGTTCAAGAAGTAGTGTGTTAGCATCAGCTTATACCAACTTGCAAAAGCCGATTGGTAAATCTCAGGAATTATGTGCAGTTGTCATGTGTGGTTGTTACACACAGCCATTATTAAAAATAAATAGTATAAGCATTTAATTAAATTAGTCTTAAAACAAAAATAACAAAAACTCAAAGCTTATAACTTTTTCATTATTTTTTAATAGCTATGATCTTGGCCTTAGTTATTACCAATTTCATATGTATGATAAAAGTACTATGTAATGGATTGACACTACACCTTTCTGCTGCTTCAACCTGGACTCAGTGAGGTCAGGTTGGCAGCTTGAAATCAACCATGGTGGGAGAAGGCAGCAAATGCTACAATTCATGACTTAATTTATTACTTTGTTGATTGTCTAGGCCTGAGAAAATTATGGATAAAATGTTAATAATGCATATTAAGCTCAAAGAAACTTGTGTCTACAGCTGTTAGCAAAAATCATAGATATATATACATGTATATATATATTTACATGTATATACGCATTTGTACTCACACACATTGACCCAATGGCAGTGAGTTTGGTTTGGAAAGAGAGGGTGGACCCAGTTTCTGGTCTTCAGAAACTGTTATCTAAATCAGCAAAGAAACAGTTTTTATCTTTGGCGAATGCATGTTCTTTTACATAAGTCTATTATTTCACTTTCATCTTCCACTTAAAAATAAACAAAAATGTCAAATAACATTTATGTCGGAACTTTATTCACTCAACAGTTTCAGCTACAGTTTAGTCATGGATTCTAGAGTTTGGCAAAACTCAGCAGAAACATTCCAGGAGAGTCAGTTAGCTGTAAGGAATTTACAATGAAGAACTGTATCATTTGTGGACTGTATGTTATGTATCCCTTATCTCAATAGTATTTATAATAAATACACACCTGTTTGGTACATGTGTGAGCATGTACACATAACTGTTATCCATAGGCACGCATTCACAACCTTTTTCTGGAGAGCCAGTTGATGGTAATTTACCAGCACACCATGCTGTGCAGGCCATCTGTTTTGGCATGGTTTGTATAAAGTGACTATGTCATGAGAAGACTTGGGTTTGCCTTCCAGCTTGGCAAGTGGTTGAAGACAGGGCTTCATCCCAGACAGTGCCCAGAACTTTTTCTCTAAGGCCCGCGTGGTCCGGCTCTTGCCTCCATTCTGAACCCGTTGTTGCCTTTGCTGCCTCACGAGCGTTAGCAAAGTAAATGGACACAGCGGTGGCAGCAGCTGCTGACCGGTTTCCGTACAGCGCATTGAACTCGTGAACTTTTATTTTTATTATTTTATAGAAATATTCTAAAGCACAAGTGACAGGTGTCATGGGTTGAGGAGTGGGTCACTCCCTTCAAACCCATTCATTTCCCTTTTAGTCATTCCATAACCCCACTGCCTGGAGGGGCAGTTACCCAGCTGCACAGGCAGGATGATCGCTTCAGTTTGTGAAGAGTCCCCGTGGCCTTCTTTGAGCCATGGGCAGAAGAATAGGCAAGGTCTGTAGCCAGCTAACTGAATTTCACACTCTCTTTGTAAATTCCAAGAGATGAGGAGCTGCCAGTCACCTTCAGCCGGGAACCCCAGCACTTCACCCTGAGTCTGACACATTTTAGGCATTCAATGAATCTGTATTGTATCAAAGAGTATTTACCAACCACCGAGGTGGGGAGGACGGTGAGCAGGTCTGTACTTTGCTTTCCCATCTGTAAATATGGGAGGATTATCTGCACACGAATGCCCCTCCATTCATTATCAGGATTCCCTCTGAGAGATTAAAGGGTGTTACACAAATTCCAGGCTTAGGTGTACTCGTACATCTCTTATATTCACAGTTGACCTTCACGGTCTTTGGAGTTATCTTTAAGTAAACACAGAAAGCAAGTTCATGGTTAGCAAAATTCAATTAGAAAAGGAACTGAAATGTGAGAACAGAATTTGGCCTTTGGGATTGAGAACAGTTAACCATTTTAAAATGGCAGCCTTATTTTTATCAATGTATGTGCCATTCTCCATTATTTTAGAACATTCCTTCCAGAAGAACAGTCACATGCATAGCTGCCTGCCCTGCGTAAGAACATGTCCCATTGTTTCTAGTCTTGCAGCTGAGGAAAGTGGAGTCGCGAGAAGTCACACTAAGCCCTTATAATGTGAAGCATTGCAATATGTGTTGGCTTGAAGGTAACTTCGTTTGGCTTTTCTTTTTTCCCTTCTCACGTCTAGGACTGTGAATTGCCATCTTGTCACCCGCCCCCAACTACCCCAGAAGCAGGGCGAAGCATTCACAGTGTACCAAGAACCCAGTGGCGCTTTGGGTCTTGGACTCCAGTAAGAATGAGAATGGGAGAAGAAGCTGAGAGGACAGAGGGAGGGGAGGGGAGGGGAGGCAGGTGGTCTTTGGCATGACTACAGAAAGTGGGTTACATCCAATATCTGACCCTATTAGATGACATCTCTGCACTATTTTACCTCCATGCCCAGTGCTCCGCTACTTGCGGCAAAGGCACCCGGATGAGATACGTCAGCTGCCGGCATGAGGATGGCTCGGTGGCTGACGAGAGCACCTGTCCAACCCGGCCGCGACCTTTGGCAAAGGAGGACTGTTTGGTGGTGCCCTGTGGGCAGTGGAAAGCTTTGGACTGGAGCTCTGTAAGTGAGGGCATTCTTTGGAACTGGGAGGGGACTTGAGAATGCACTGGAGAGCATGAATAGTAGGGGTTCACAGAAATCAATGGGTGATTTTCACTTGGGCTTAGAATGTGATTTAAATGATTCTGTTCTCCAGATGGGCAGCTAGCATGAGTCTTAGTTTGGTATGTAAGGAACAATACATTATTAAATGTGTGCATCAGTTGATAGTCTAGAGCTATGTACCCTCTTGGGTGCATTAGAAATCCTAGTGTTGTATTAGAAATACCGAGGGCTTGTTGAGAACATGGTGAGGGCTGGGCCTCTCATCTCAAATCTTAGCGCCTCCTACATCCTTATTTCCATAACTCCTGTGAGCCCACGAAGCTGCGTGGCTCTTGGCTTCCCAGGGTCAGAGTGAGACCTGGGAATGTTCATCTGGCACTGTGAGTTCGGCTGTTTCTGTTCACACCAAGCACCACCGTGTCTGAAGTCTTACTGCCTCTTCAGACACTGCTGGCAAGTGACAACTGACTTCCCCTTCTTTGGCACTCGTCACCCTTTATCTTCTGCTCACCCTTGCCAAGGACCCCTGCTCGTACACACAGCACTCTCTTTCCTCCGCTGTCTCTGAGGGGCTCTATCACCTCTGAAATAAACTTGGGCTCTTTTCAAAGTGGAAGCTCCTTTGTCTTCAAGCACTCTCCCCTTCCTGAATCCCAGAGTACAAAGTTGGGGTGGGTGAGGAGAGAGCGGGAAGAAAATGGAGATTAATTTCTCAATAAGTATTACCACATAGATATAAATCTTTGAAGTTAGTGTCAAAGAGAACCATGGAAAAATCCAGTGCTGATATTGACTGGCTGGATGACCTTGAACTTCAATGTCCTCTGATATTAGAAGGATATCAAAAAGAATAGCCACCTTATAAAGTGATCATGAAGATCATATGAGATTATATGGTAAATGCCTAATTTTTAAAAGGTAGTACTCAATAAATGGTAGCTGACCCCCATGCTCTCCTGCCTCAAGGATTCAAACAGCCGTTCATCCATCTGATGTCACTCCAGTCACCAGACTTGTGAAAGCTAACTGTAGAAAGAGCAGTGAAGAATGAGTCAGAACGTCTCTGTTTTCTTGGAGAATCCTTTCACTGAACAAATAGACATACCGTGCAGCAGCAGGCACTGATAAGTCTGAGAAGGAAGTCCAGCAGAATAATGGTGTACAGAGTGGGATGTGCTTTTGATCAAGTAGTCAGAGAAAAAGACCTGGGCCTGAATGACATGGAGGAGTGAGCCCATAATACAGCAAAAGGTACAGTGTCAACAAATACCCTGTAGGGGTGTTCTTGGCAATCACAAGAAACTTCCAGAAGGCCAGGTGACTGGAGCACTGAGTAGAGGGTGATAGGACAGAGGCAGTGCACGCAGCAGGCCACGGTAAGGACTTTTGGACAGACTAATTTTTGTGAATTAGGAAAGTGTTGGAGGGAATGACATGAACTTCCTTTTGCTTTTAGAAAGGGCAGTGTTTCATGATCTGGAGATAACAGATGTGGGCAGGATTGTTAAGAGGATCCATTCTAAAGCTGATTGCATTTGGGCAGCAAACAGAAGATGCTAGCTTAGCCTCGAGAGGGATGTTTGGCAGGTCTAAGAAGTGACCGGGTTTGGGATATATTTGGGATACCGGGCTTAAAGGGTTTCTTAATGAATTGGATTTGGGATGGGAAGAAAAGCGGAAACAGGGATGGCTGTTCATTGGCCTGATCACCTGGTGAATGCTGGGATATTTGCTCAACACATGCACATTCACGAATTTCTGACCACCAGTCTTTTCTCTTTCTGTCTGTTCTACCTAGTGCTCCGTGACCTGTGGGCAAGGTAGGGCCACCCGGCAGGTGGTATGTGTCAACTACAGTGACCACGTGATCCACGAGAGTGAGTGCGACCCGGATTATATCCCGGAAACTAGCCAGGACTGTTCCATGGCGCCATGCCCTCAGTGGACCCCGGACAGTGGCCTGGCCCAGTACCCTTTCCAAAATGAACACCATCGGCCCACGGGCGTCAGCCCCAGCCGCACCCACGTGCTGGGCGGAAACCAGTGGCGAACTGGTCCCTGGGGAGCAGTGAGTATTCACTGAAGCCTTTCTTGCTTTGCCTTTCTTCTCTCTCAGGTTGAGTTTGGGGGTACTCCTGCGGTCCAGCTCTGTTTGTCACAAGGGATTGCCATTGTGCATTTTCATTTGTCGTGAATGAATTATAAGGGGTTATTTGTTGTCCCTGAAAAGATGCTGCTGCAGGATGCAGTTTGCATGCATCTGTGCGCTGCGAGGTCTGCACGGGCACCCACGCGACGTATCATGGAAACCTGGTGACCGATCCTTAACGTAATAGTAGCTCAAGATGTGTAAGGAAATTAGGAGGACAAGGAACTTTTCTGAAGGCTTGGCTCAAGGACACTCATTTCCTTCCTGCTGTTTTCCAGCGGAGGGCAGGGAGCTGTGCAGTTTGGGTCCCTGACTTGCACACAGGGAGATACTAGACCCGGTCACCTCCTTTCACGGTGAGGCCCCATGACCTGGTGAGCGGCCCAGGCTCTTCGGAGCAAAGGTGCTTGGAATTGATCCAAACTCGTTCCCTTTGAAACTGTGGGGCCTTACTCGGGCCGCCTCCTCTTTGAGCCTCAGTTTCCCCATCTATGAAAGGAAGGTCTCCATAGTCTAACTTTCCCGGGTGATTGTAAGAATTTAATGAGATGACACAAGTGAAGTGCTTCATACTCTGCTTGATGGCACATCAGAGGTCAATGTTGGCAGTTATCTTTCTTATTATCACTACAGTCTTTTCAAGGAACCCTCGTGGCACAGGGGGTTAAACACTGGGCTGCGGAAAGGAAAGCGCTGGTTCAAGCCCAGCAGGCGCTCTGTGGGAGGAAGATGTGGCAGTCTGCTCCTGTGGGGAGAAATCCTCCTGGGGAGGCCCACGGGGTCTGACAGGCTGGCCGTGAGTCAGTCTACTCCATCGTAGGGGGGGTTGATTGGGTTTTATCATTAACCTCAAGTTAATAAGAACTTGAAAAATATTTCTTCCAAAGACAAATGGCATGCTTTTCCTATTTGAGTTTCACTCAAGCGTTTCCCCCTAGATAATGACGGTGTGCAGTACTGACAATGCCTGCTGGAACTTCAGGAGGGTTGAGGTAGTGGGGGCCCTGGGTAGGCAGGTAGTCAGCAGGCGTTTCCTCATCACTTGAGAGTCTTCTGTTTAACCATAGACTGACTACTAGTTCCTTCCTAGAACTTCCAATTGTGTTTCCTTGCTGGTAGGATAAAAAGCATTGGCAGGGAAGCAAAGCTGTCTGTCTCGCCCATAGCTGTGTTTCAGTAAGTTAGTTTCCCGTAAATGCCGAGGACCTGGTAGGCCTTTTCACCTACTGCAAGCATTGGTTCTCTGCACAGCGTCTGTCATTCCCTTGGTGTCCTCAGCCTGCCCTGTTTCCTTGGCCCGGGTTATAGGAAATGTCAGTTCTGAAAATACAAGGGTGATTAAGCGAGGTCATCACCGAGTGTCTCATAATTTTTTTCCTGGTTGAAAATTTTAAAGCTCATGCTGGTGAATTCTAATGATAGCACTAGAAATTGTAATGAAGAAAAGATTTAAGCTGTTCTTATTTAAGACGTTATTTGGACAATAATGAATTCTCTTTAGATTCCATGACTCTGCCCTGGAGCAGAGTCCCCAATTAGGAAAGACTACATAACCTTTTTTTTGCAGTAGTAGGCAAGAACATTCTTTTTTAAATTATGTCTGATTTTTTGGCAGGGGCGGGGGGAGGGAGGAGGGATTTTTTTTCCCCTAAGAAAAAGTGAGTCGGCTCGATGCCGGCTGGTGTTTTTCAGCCTCAGCTTTATGCGCATGACCTGCTCATAGAACGCCTACCCGGGGCATGCCAAATGGACCTGTGCCTTGCCCACCTGTACACCATCGCACACCTGTACACCATCCTCCTGCCTCCATGGCGAAGAAGGAAGCAAAGGATTACAAACACCTGAGCAGTAGGGTTTAAAGTTTCCTGCGGGATCTTCCGTAAGAACATCCTGTTGTACTTGGTTTCAGTATCAACAGCATAAACCCTGGGTGAGACCTTCTGTGTGCCAACAAAGGGTCTCTGGTTATGAGCAAAAGGGAGAGGACTGACCAGCGAAGCTGAAACAAAGAAAGCAGATGATTTGGTCCTAGAAACAACGAGGACCAGAGCATCTAGCTACAGGCATCTATACAAAATCCAGGCTCTTTTCCCCTGCAAAGGACTGTGTAGTAACGGTTGTTGGCTTTGTGGTCCATGGGAAATAGAGGGCAACTACTCAACTCTGCCAGTGTAGTGGACGGCAGTTAGAGGCAGTGTTACACAGAGACGCAGGGGCACATCTGTGTATCAGTAAAACCTTTTTCTCCTCATCCATCTCTCCCTCCTTCCCTTTCTCCTTCTTCTTCTTATAAAAACAGGCTGCATGGGGATTGGACCCGTGATTTGCTATTTGCCAACACCTGTTCTAGACGGAGTAGTATCTGAAGGCGTTTAGGGAGTGTCTGTGTTAATGAGTCCCTTCCAGTTTTGTCTTACCATTGAATGCCTATATCTAAGACTCAGATTCCCAGAAACACTAGATTGGACTGACTTGGCCACGTGGCCATGCCTTGATTCAGGCAGGGCAGGGCAAAAACCTGGCTGCTATTGGCAAATGTGAGGGGGTGGGGGAGCTTGTTGGGCAGGTAAGAAAGAGGATTGTCCACTGGCCCCTGAGTCTTTAAGGGTTGCTCTCCTTAGTTTTATCAAGCATGGATAATAAATGTAACTCACATTTTGCTCCTAGGTATAGAGTCTATTCAAAAAAATATTTACCAAGCGAAATGTTGTCATCTAAAGAGAACAACAGCATTTGCAACTAAAATGGTCCAGAGTGAAATGCTGGAACCTTCCACCATTCAGTTATTAGACGACTACATTGACCACTCGGATATCACCTGGGGGCCACTTTATGATCACCTATAATTTGGTCCATGTCGGCAGGGAGACTAATTTCAGGCTCAACACAGTAAGCCGTAAAATAGACACACGTCATGCTTCCGGAGAAGCTAACTGACGAGAAGCAGGGTTTCGGGCGTGATAGTCTGGTCATTGATATCCATGGGGGATTAGTTCCAGGATGCCTCACTGACACCCAAGTCCAAGAATACGCAAGTCCCTTATCCAGAATCGTGTTGTTTGCGTATAACTACTTATATTCTCCTATACATGAAGTGACTTCAAAAAGTTGGAGGAGAAATGGAATTAAGAGAGTGAAATTTTTGCAGGAGCTTTTTGAAGCCCCCGCCCCCCCAGCTCCAATCCTCTAAATCCCTAGATTACTTATACTACCTAATACAATATACATGCTGTGTAAGTAAGTAGTCCTTGGTGTGGCCTCATAGGCTTTTGAAGGATTGCTTTGCCCACCCAATTGCTCCAGCCACCCCACCCCTGCCCGTACATGTGATCTACTGTTGGTTGAGCACATGGATGCAGAGCCTGTGGTCTCGGAGGTCTGTCCATGCTCCAAGATAACACTGCGTTAGGATGAGACAGAAAGCAGCTCTCAGAACCTGGAACACACAACTCTGTTGCACATGCGGTTTGCGGCCTGATAAATTATGGGAAATACATTGCTCTGAGGACTAAATGGTTATTTTATATGCAAACTGCTTTTACAGTTTAAGGGTCCGAGCCAGGGATATTAGCAAACACGTTGGGTTTCAAGAAGATAAGGAAATTATGTAAAGGAAGAAAAAACAAAGCACTCAAGATGTAGATAAACACCCAAGCCATGGAAAGCTTGTATGGGAAACAAAAAAATGCAAACAAAAAGCCACGGCAGCCGGGCGAGGGAGTGTGAGCCTGAGAGTGTGTCTGAAAGGAGGTTGGTGTGTGGGATTCAAGGACCTTCACTGGGCAAGTTGAAAAATAAGGCGTGTCTTACGGTCATGGCCATGGGTACCTAGGCTATTGAAGGGACCGTGATGGGAAGGTGAGCTTCAAGGAAAGCATATCTCAGTGCCGTATTCCATGACACCTAAGTGCATGAGTTAATGCAGAAGCTTAATTTCCACATCCAACAATTCATATGACTTAATTGGCCTGACAGCAGCGCAGGCAAATGTTGGTTGTAAGCAAGCACCTGGAGTTTTGGGAAAGAAGGATTTCCGAATAAGTCGCGGCATCCGTGTGCACCTGCTGGTCTCTCGGAGCTGCAGAGAAGGGACTGCTTTGGGGACCAGGAGACATTGTTACCCAGGGGCATTGTTGAGCACCTACTAAAGACCTGCAACTGCCTGGAGCAGCAGCCAGGTTTCTGCCCTCAGCTGTCTGAAAAGACCCATCCGGAAGCGGGGGTGTTCTGCGGGGCTCCTGGGGGCTTTTTTTGTCCTCTTCGGACAACTTAAGGATAATTTCTGCGATGCTGGCCTCCGCCGAGGATGGAGGAGGGGTAACGTGTGGACCGATGTGTTCAGTGTTCCAGTGCCTGCGCTGGCGGCTCACAGCGGCGTGTCGTCGTGTGTCAGGATGAGAACGGATACACCGCAAACGACTGCGTGGAGAGGATCAAGCCTGACGAGCAGAGAGCCTGCGACTCTGGCCCGTGTCCTCAGTGGGCCTTTGGCAACTGGGGAGAGGTGAGAAGGGCCCTCCCCCTCGGTTATTTCCTTTGCAAACCAAGCAGAATCCTTGTTGCTGTCCCAGCTGTCATTCCGTGCCTATTTTCCGAAAGAAGAACTAGCTCTAGTAAAAAGCTTCTTAATTTGCGACTGAGTTACAGATGCATTTATTACCAGCTTGAGAATACGTTAGTAGGTAGCTGAGGGAAATTAGGAAAGATAAAGACCGGTTTAAGTTCTTTATGCGCCTCTGCTGATATTAAAGAAGAAAAAGGAGGCGGATTAGGAGGAGGAGGAAGAAGAAAGGGGGTGTTTTCAGTGTGATTAAAATCCGGCCTGAATGAATCCCTGTCAGTCTTTCCGCCACCATCAGAGTTCTGGTGGGATGTGTGGTATGTCCCCTGTCACCATGGCATAGTGTCTCCCAATGCTGTAACTCCCTGATGAAGCCAGAGTGGGTGCAACTATTCCTCTCGAGGATGATGCACTTGAATCGTGCAAGGGGACACTTCTCTCTACATTCTGAGATAATGGAATCCTTCAACTGTCACCATTTTAAGAGGCACCCGCTGGAAGGCAGTTGCCCTGCGATTGCAAAATAGAGCATGTGGTGCAGACAAGACCGGGGCCCAGTCCAGCTCTGACTCGTATAGGCCTTGTGACCTTGGCAGATAATGTAACCTCGTTGACTGCCGACGTCCTCCTCTGCAAGTGCTTTTGATAATAGCGCCGGCACCGATAACATCCGTGACGGCTTCATGAGATCGTCTCCGTGAGATGCCTAGCATATAGCCTTCAACGTTACCTGCGATTAAATCAGCATAATCATGGTCATTAGCGATAATGATGGTCATTATCTTTAATATCACCATTATTATTAGCTGCACCTTTAGCCCCCTTTATACCTGGAGGGCTTATTAGGTGTGTATTGTTTTGTGTTTAACCACGAGCTCTCTTGACTCTAGAACCCCCAGGGAGGAGGGAGATTGAGTGTGTTGGGCTGGTCTGTGGGTCCTGAGTTTACTTAGGAAAAAGGAGGAGGAATGGCAACCCCAGTGCCCAGAGGGGAAAGGGCAGGACGAGATGGATGACACGTCAGCTCACACTCTTGCCTGTGCCATGCACTACGAACTCAATTTCACAAACTCTCACCTGTAACCTAGTGGACACAGACAGTAAGAGTAGAGAATTTGGAAGTCTTTCATCGACAGTTATGTCATTCTGGAAGGCTTTGCTGAAGGCCAGGAAGGGGAAGGAGTCAGGCTTTGAGACGTGCTTGTGGGTTTCCCGAAACTCTTCAGAGAAGTTCTGTCCTGTGGGGCTGTGATTAAGCTTCCCGTAACTGAGCCCAGGCCAAAGAGGGCTCCCATTCGCTGGGACATTCGCTGTCAGCACAGAGCATTCTGAGTTCTGTGGGGGATCTGGCCCTGACACATCTCAGAAACCAGACTCCACTGGGCCTGGATGTGAGCACACTGGCCCTGTCCAAGAAATACAACGCATGTATCCCTGCCTTGGAAGCTCAGAACTAGGCAAGCGTTTTTATTCAGCGTTCCCACCAAGTTGTTTATTCATCCTAGTCCACAGCCACAGTTGTCCTAGGACGGAGATAGCCTAAGAGATTCTCGTGTCCTGAGGGTCCCTGGAGATTGGAGCCAGAGACTAGTCAGAGGCTGGGTGACAACTTCTTAGAAGTTGTTAAGTAAAGAAGTCCTGGTTGATGTCATGATTACAAGTTCGTGGCAAGGTGGATTGAAAAGGTAATGGAATTTCCTCACAAACTTTTCAAACCCCACCCCACCCCCTCCACCCCGACAAGCTCTCTCCTACCCGAGAGACTAAAAGGAACAGCCCTGGGCAGAGCTGAGTAGAAGCTCTCAGTAAACAAGAGCTTCTCTAGTGGCTGATCTGTACTATTCCTATGTGTTAGCTTGGAGGCCCCCAGTGGTGCAGTCGGTGAAGTGCTTGCCTGCCAAAACGCCGCTGCCCTGGAAACCCTATGGGGACACCTTTCTGCTCTGCACACGTGAGCCCACTTGACAGCAGCCGATTGCTTTGTTCTTCCGCTAGCTTCAATCATGCCGCTTGGTTGTAGTCATCAGTGACTTACCTTGCTGGGATCCCCAGCAGAATTCGGGGAGGAAGTGTGATTTCTTTTGGGGAAACGCACTTGGCATTGATGTTTCAGGCAAACTCATTGCAGGCTTCCCTTTCCTTCTTCTAGTGCACGAAGCTGTGTGGTGGAGGAGTCCGGACAAGACTGGTGGTCTGTCAGCGGCCCAGTGGGGAGCGGTTTCCAGATTTGAGCTGTGAAATTCTGGACAAGCCTCCCGATCGCGAGCAGTGTAACACACACGCTTGTCCTCAAGATGCTGCCTGGAGTGCTGGCCCTTGGAGTTCGGTACGGCCCTAACTGTTACTGATTGTTAACCAGACTCTCTCGCTAACACACCATGTCTGGTGTTCTGGAGCACGCCACTGCAGCAGCTGCTATTGCCACACCCACGGGAGCATCCTCACACGGTGCTGGAAAGGGTTTTCTGTTTCCTCCGTACCACATAACGGAATTCCTATCGTACGTACCATGTTGCCCAAAGTGACTTTCCAGAGTAAGTGTACCCGCTCCTGGCCTGGGATCAGGAATAGCTTCCGTACCTAGGACAAACCCTAGGGCCAGCGGAGTACTGATATCGATCAATAACAACTCTGGGTGATTATTAAGCGTCAAGGGATGCCAGAGGCCAGCTCAGTAGCAGACATTCTACCCTTTGCTACACTGTGGCAGTTTTGGCTTTTTCTTAGAACGATTATCTGCTTGAGACCACAGTAGGTTTGTTTGTGTGTTTGTGTGTTTTTAATGGAGTGATGCTATGATTTGCCTTCTGTGTGACTTGTGGGCAGCTCTCAATGCAAGCATCACAAAGGTTGAAACCGTGGTAAACTAGCATCGGTGGAATCACTGATGGGGTGCCATTCAAGGTGCCTGGGCCACTCGTTCTCTTCCACGACAAGAGGTGAATTTCCACCTCAGTCACTGGCTTCCTTTCTTGTCGCCTTAGTTAGCAGTTGATCGTGTAGCCAAGGCTTACCACTGAAAATACCATGCAAACTGCTGGCACAGCTCTGGACAAAACATAGGATTGACCGTGTGACGGCAACGCTTGTGCCTAAGTTGTGTCACAAACTGCAGCATAACTGCTTCCTGTAAATAGAGTACATGTTCATGTAAATACATTCATTGCGCTGGACCCAAAAATCATACATCCGCTCCTCACTCTCTGACATAGTGAGTTTTCCGAAGACTGCCGTTATGGGAAAATAGGAGGATGGGTGGATCCAAGCACAATGTGATTACATAACTGCCAGATCACGAGATCGCATAACGGCAAACCCACGGAGAATCCTTCCCCAGATAAGTTGACGGACAGCCTTCCCCACCACAGCCCGCCCTTCACCACACGTCTCCGTGTGACGTGCAGCCCCATGCTGTGGCTGGGGAACTAGTCAAGTAGTAGATTTTCAGTATGAAATGGCAGATAATGAAATAGCTGATAAGTAGGTGTGTTACATTATGCCACTCCCAGAAACCTTTTTAAGTCTGTGTGCTTCTATGGGAAAGCCTTGCCCATATCTGAAACCAGCTTCATTTAAGAGCAGATTAACTGAAGGGACATGGCTGATACCTACTGTAGCTTCTGAGTCAAGGCTCTTAGTGTGTGAGATTGTCTCCGCGGGTGTAACCCTGGCTGTAATAACCCCCGAACTTCTTAAGTAGAAATCTAAGCCAACTTAGCGTGTTATCTCGGCTGGCACTGTTTGCCTGGGCTGTGTAAGGATTTCATTTAAGAGCTTAAGAATGCCATGTAGTGTCAAATGTGTGGTTCATCAGGAGTGTTTTGTCTGCAAATCTGGAGTGCACACACACACACACACACACACACACACATCATTTTAAAGATCCTCAATAACCTCCGGATGCTAGGAAAACCCTCTGGCCTTCTAGCATCCCTTCTTAGCATCACCTACTACGTATTATTTTCCATGAGGTTTCCCTTCACAAGCACATGATATGTTTACCCTGTCCACGTAGCCAATAGCAATACCAGAGTTAGGGGATTCTGAAAGTCCAAATGCTCTCAGAAAAGAGGTATTTCTCTCATTTTGTTCAAGAAGCCTCAGAGGCAAGCTTCTGCCTGGCATCCTCCTGTGGAATCCCTGTTAACCTTTTCTGTACGCTCAATTACATCCATTGTTCCATGATTTAATCTCCAGAGGGATCTTTTGGGAAATGGGCAGAAACACCCCCCCGCCAGGGTTGCTATGAATCAGAATGGACTCCCCAGCAATGGCTTTAAATGCTCAAATGTTAAAATGCCAGCTCCATTTTATTTTACGGGAGCATGTTAAGGGCATATACTTTTTTGTTCTTGTTTGCTGGCACAGAGTTTTCAGAAGCACTCACCAAACCAAGCTCACTGCCAAGGCCGCCCCGGGATTGAGTCCAGCCCTACGCACCTGGACCCTCTAGCACAGGGGGGATACCCGCGGGGGTGGGAGGGGGGTTAGACAGTCATTCTTTAGAAAGCCTCATCTTTCTCCCATCGATCAAGTGGTGGTTTTGAACTACTGGCCTTGCAGTTAACCACCCAATGAGTAACCCAGAGCTCGTTGTCTGAAGCCCCAAAGAGAATAGAAACTGAATGTTCTGCTATGCTCAGAAGCAAGCGTGCGAATTTAAAAATAACTTCTTTGCTTCCTCTACCATTTTGATGTTTCTTTTGTAGAGGGACCCGTTTTGAATATATATTTACATGCTTCCGCAGTGTAGGAATACAGCCACTCCTTTTAAATTCTGATTGTTTTTAAATCCCGCTCAAAAACATTATATTCAAATAGATGCATTTGTAACAACTAGGTCAGTACGTGCGTGAAAGAACGGCCTTCCTCATCCTTAGGTTAGGGTTTTGATTTTAATCTTAGGGTGATTTCTTTGGGTTGCGGTCTAGCCTCTAAGTGATTCGAAATCTAAACATGCCTCAGTGACTTGTGTGAAGAGCCATAAAACCTGCATCTCTGGTGCTTCATCAATGTAACTGACAGTGCAAGAGAATCAGCTGTGAAGCGCTGACCCACTGCTCCCAACGGGAAGCAAGTGCAGGGTTTTAAGAGGCCAAGGGCTGCTTCTCCCTCCCAGCACAGCACCCCGTACTGTAGAAACCTGGCCGAGGCAACCGTTGCAGCCCAGTGGGCCTTGTTCACCATCTCTTCCTGAAGAGGAGCAGGACTTTTACAAAGAAATTCCCACCCACTCTTACGGAGGGCTTCCTGCGGCTCCCAACGGAAGCAGCTGGGAGCCCAGGCACCCCGTTGCCTTGCTCTCTGTCTTTAACTCTGGCTCAAGTCCTTGCAGCTCTGGGGTCGAGATTGTGCAATGCACCCCCCCTTCGTCCTTTGCAGTCTTGTTTTCTGTGTGTCCTTTTGGCAAGGTTGGGCTGTTTCTGTAAACGGCTGCCTGTTTATGTTGTTGGGAACAGACACAACCAAACAGACCCAAGTTCAGCCAGTCCCGCATGTCCTGTCCGGGGAACTTGGTCGCACTCTCGTGCCCTTTCTCCTGTGGCTCTGCTCTCTAATCTCTGGGGTTCTTGTTGTCCCCTTGGCCCTATCGAGCCTTCGTCAAAGAGCATCATGCTCAGGGCAGAGTTGTTGTTTTTTTAACTAATAAAGCTAAACTCTTTGGAGGGAGGCATTTGTTTGTGAAAGAATGCTCTGAAATGAGTGTGTCCTGCAGGCTGCTGTAGGTACGGACAGCAGTGTGGGCACTGCCATGACTAGAGGTGGCTACAGTGGGAAGAGGGCCCACGCCCCTCTGTACAATGACAGGGAAACCTTCCCCAGGCGAGGCCAGAGGTCCAGGCTGCTGCTTGCATTCCGTGGTCCCTAGTTAGTCTATCTGCTGGTTGATCCACTGAGAGGCTGCTCCACTTCTCCTTCAGAGAAATTGCCTGTCTTGAGTTTTTCATGACAAACCTGAAAGTGGTCTCTCTGAGCCTTGCTCCGGGTGCTCTGGAGCAATGTGTGTGGACCTGAATAAGAATTTATGAGCTCACCAAGGACCTGTGCTTTGGTTTCTGCCCGGTCACCTACCTCATTTTCATATGCAAGTGTGCACCTTCTGAAGGTAGTAGGAACAAATGTCTGACATCTGTTTTATCGCCTCGCTACATCTGTCTCCAGAGAAAAAAGTAAAGATTGTAAATATCACCACCATATTTTCTGAGTGCCGCTGGAAGCCACCAAGCATAGGGTTGTCTGAATATTTTGAGCAGTACAAATTTCTATGTGCTTGTGTGATAAGGCATATTTATTCTTTCATGTTATTTAATTTTGTATTCAATGTGTAAAACTCAGTGTTTATCAGTAAACTGTAAAGGCAAATAGGCAATGGAAATTAGAAATGCACATTTATGTTTCTTTTGTTTTGTTCAGAGCACATTTTAATTATGTAAATCCCCTCCGCCCTGTACTACCCCCACCCACCCCAACAGTCTGACTAACCAAGTAGCAAGATTTGTGTAATTGGATAGTTCAAATGTATATTTTGAGGGCTAGCTCTAAAATAGTTCTGAATTGCAAATGGTTCTTGGTGGTAGAACCAAAATTATAGAGACTTAACATTTTGTGGTTTTTCTTTCTTTTCTAAAACTATTGTCCTGATTCGTTGAATCTCAACTATGAAAAATGAATGTTCCACTTATTGGATTTGTAGATAATAATAAGACATAGCCAGAAGACAAAACAGAGTGATGAGAAGAAGTGGTTCTGAACATGTAGCGGGAGATAGGTGCAGGGGAAGCTAACCTTGTATGCGTAGCTTTGATTAGGCCTTATTCTTCGTGTTCACTTAGCTGTAAAGGGCTTACAACATTTGTCGATTTTGTCACTTGTTCACTTGCAATCCATTTCAGAAAGCATTTCTTACTAAACGAATTAAAAAAAAAACATATTGTAACATTAAAGTTGGACGTTTCAGGAGCGCCCAGGCTTTTCAAAAAGACGTGAATCATAGAGTTGGCCCTTTAGCACTGTGTTTAGCACCGTGGTTTTACTGTGGTAGCTGAGGATGACGGGCCCAAAATGAAGGTGTCCCTAAGGGAGTTGGAAGGAGCTCAGGGGTTACTGTGGGATATGTATTGGGCCACCAACCAAAGCCCTCCCACTACTCTTCAGGAGGAAGATGAAGCTTCTGGTTCCGGAGAGATTTTCCATCTCAGAAACCCTGTACCAGGTCACTGTGAATCAGAACTGGCTTCATGGCAGTGGGTTTTGTTCATGTGACTTAGAAGGAGCCCGAATGTGCAGTGGTCACACGGATAGCAGCTAACCCTGAGGTTCGTCATCAACCCCCCTCCCCCCAAGCTGCTTCTCTGGAGAAAGAAAATGGAACAGTCTTCTGTAACTCTTGAAGCCTTGGAAACCCTGGGGCAGTTCTACTCTGGGTTGTTAATGAGTCGGCATCGATTTAACAGCAACCATTTTGTTTTTGATATGTGACTTAAATATTTTTCTAATGAGCTAAAATAAGATAACATGACTGAAGAGAAATATCATCATAGCAAACATTTTCTGATTATTAGCAAAGGTAAGCTACCCAAATGTCCATCACACTTAACCCAGGGAGGGACGGAGGGCGGGTCTGCTACAAACCCATTAGACTATATGGTAATCTGCTTTTGATCTCCGTATCCACCTGCTGACCATAATAACCCTGCTGTTTTGATAAACAGAAACCTCCCCTGCTCACACCAAATGTCTTAAGCCTCTTGTTTATATACGTTAAAGGATGTGCCTAACAGTGGAACTCCATCTAACCTAAGTGTTATTCAAAAACGTACTGCCATCGAGCTGATGCTGACTCATAGCTCCCCTATAGGACAGGAGAACTGCCCCTGTGGGTTTCTGCCCAGTTGAGGGGAGGAGAAAGCCCTGGTTTCCTCCCACAGGGCGGCTGTTAGTCTCCAGCTCCCCACTCGGTGGAGTGCAGCCCAACACTTAACCACTAGGGAACCTCAGTTTTATTCAGCTAATTGTAATACGGTCCTTTTGATTACAACAGCAACAGAAAACTCCCACATCAACGCTTGTGTGTTTGGTACATCCCAGTTTTTAAGACCAAAGTTATGAGTACATCTGACAGCAGTTAATGTTGTTGTGGTTGTAGTTTGCTATGATCAGGTTGGCGTCTGCCTCGCGGAGGCCGGGCATACCAGAAGGAGACTTCTCAGCCCTGTCCTTTCCCCACCATCAGTTTACCTTTGTGAAAAGTGCGGGCCAGTCAGCGCCGACACCCAGACTCTGTGTGCGCCTGAGGCCAATACTGTGTACACTAGCACCGTCCTCCCCATCAGAGCCCTGCAGGAGCCCACTGGTGTTGCCTCTGTGTCTGTCCATGGCCTGGACCATCTGCCTCTTCTCACTGCCCTCCCCTTTACCCAGCATGCTGTGCTCTCCAGGGACTGGTCTCTGCTGATAACATGTCCGAAGGACTTAAGTGGTGCCATCCTCGCTTCTAAGGAACATTGTAGTTGTGCTTCTTCCGAGACAGATTGGTGTGTTCCTCTGGCAGTCTGTGGCTCTTTCAGAATTCCTCGCCAGCGCCGTAATTCCTAGACATCAATTCTGTTGTGGTCTTCTTTATTCATCACCCAGTTTTCACATCAAAGTGAGATCCTTGTATTACATTTAAACTAAAAAAACTAATTGCCTCTGAGTAATGCCAACTCATAGGAACCCTATAGGACAGCTTAGAACTGCCCCTGTGGGTTTCCTGGACTGACTCTCTATGGGTGGAGAAACACCCATCTGTCTTCCTCTGAGCAGCTGGCGGTTTTGAACTGCTGGCCTTGGGACCACGGCCCAATGTGTAACTAATACAACACTCGGGCTCCTCTTGCTTTAGGTTTAGAGAGTGGTAAAAATCTTTTCTTTCTCCTAGGATAAAATAAGGATATGGGCCATAACCAATTTTATTTATTTATATTTAAAATTTTAATCAACCATTTTATATTACAGCTCTTACAACTCTTATAACAATCCATACATCAATTGTATCCTAACTGATACTATAGCAAATGCATAGGCACTTAGCTTGGGGGAAATCGATTTTACTAAAACCAAATACATCTTAAACATACAGCATTGTTGTTGTTGTCAGGGACCATCCAATTGGCCCCTGTGGTCCTGGGCCAGCTTCAGAACTGTTCATCAGGTTGAACTCAGTGAACCCACTGTTGTGTCAACCCCTATTCCTGGGGGGGCGGGGGGCGGGGCAGGGCTTCCTCTTTTTCACGTCCCTTTCCCTTGAAGCAGCAGGATGCCCTTGTCCAGGGACTGGCCTCTCCTGACAACACCTCCAGGGTCAGTGAGATGAAGTCCCTCACCTGTGCCGCTAAGTGGCATTCTGCCATACTTCTTCCAAGGCAGATCTGACTGTTTCTTTCGCCAGTCCAAGATACTTCCAATAGTATTCGCCAACACCATAGTTCGAGTGTATCAAGTTTTCTTCCGCATTCCTTCTTCAGTGATCGACTTTAGTAAGCATGTGAACCTGTTGAAAATACCGTGGCTTGGCATCAGGTGCACCCTTCGTCCTCAGCAACAGCCTCGCCTTGCAGCACACACTGCTGGAGAGTAAAACCAAATCAATAAAGAGCCATATTATTTGACTCTATTAATATGGAGTATATGAAGTAAGATGAATTATTTTCTAATCAAAACAATTGTAGCATTAAATTATAGAGGTTACCTGAATTTGGTGTAGGATAACTTTCTTCAGGTCCCCCCACACAACTCAAATGTGTTCAGAATAATCAAAACCCTTGCCAGCACCTGTAACCCTGGAAACCAAAGTCAGCAAGCTCATCTCTCATTTTGTAGACATCAAAAGTGACCGTGTGTCCACCAGACTTCGTCCCTTCCTTTGACAGTTAATATTTACTGGTCATTTGACAGATTTTGATCTTTCTGGTTTTAAAACATCCAAGGGAGGGGTCCCAGGGACAGGCGGTGAGGAGGGGATTAGGTGCTGCCCTCCCTGACGCCTGTCTTGTCCCTGGAGTGGCCTTTCCGGCATCAAAAAGAATGGAAACTTGGGAATGTGGAGTGGGAGGCAGAGGTCAAGTCCTGCCCTAATTGGCTGGGAGAGAATCCTAGTGATTAATAAAGCAGTGGGAAGATTTATGGGAAAAGTAAAAATACTCTGGTGGATCATTCCTTTATTTTTTTTAAAAAGGCTTTCATTTTCATCTGATATTTAGTGTTCATTATAGGCCAGGCACTGTGCTAGTACTAAGCGTCTAGCGGTGAGCAAAGCAGAACATTTTGTTCTAATGGAAGAAAGGGAAAATGCGGCCTTCAACTAACAAAACCAATGAAACCCAAGCAACACCCTTCTCCCCCATCACCATCATCAAAATTAAAATAGAGATTAATTGAAATTAATAGAGATTAATTAAAATCTCTCTCTTTAGTGTTCAGTTTACTATAATGCTGTTAGTCCATGTATCTTCTGGTCTGCTGATATTGTTCCACAAATGTAATAGTGACTTGGTCTTTCCTGTGAAATGCAGTTGCTTCAATCATTTTCAGTAATAAATGCCCCGTTGCCTGATGGCACCAAAGCCCACTACCATCAAGTCAATTCCAACCTATATAGATTTTCCAAAACTACATCTAGACTCTCCCAGCGGCTCCTACACACAGCTCAGCACAGCTGTGCCAAGGTGTGTCTGTCTCTCTCTCTCTCATATTCAGTTTACTATAATGCCTGAAACTGCTTCTATCCTTTATTAAAAATTCACTTGGATCACAAAAAAAAAACATCTATACCAGAGCTGACAGATTCATCCTTCTCTAGAGCAGCGGTTCTCACCTGTGACTCTCAACCCATTTGGGGGGTCCAATGACCCTTTCACAGGGGTCACCTGGTTCATAATAGTAGCAAAATTAGAGCTTTGAAATAGCAACAAAAAATAATGTTATGGTTGGGGGGTCCCCACCACATGAGGAGCTGTATGACAGGGTGGAGGCATTAGGAAGGTGGAGAACCACTGCTCCAGAGGAACTGCTAGTGGATTCAAACTGCTGACCTTACAGTTAGGAACCCAATGCCTAATCCATGGCACCACCAGCACTGATGGGACAGAGCCCTTGAAACAGTCAGACTGTAGCATGTGCTTCGATATCCTCCTTTACACTCCAGCCCAGACTGCTGTTGGTCTGAAAGCCAGAGTTCATAAAGAACCTGTTTTCTGCCTTCTCCCTCTGGGAGGTGTCCGGTCTCCACATATACGGGAAGTTGTGGCCACAAGAATACAAGCCTCAAAGGATACTGTTTTTTAATGTAATGAGCTCCAGTAAAAAGACCTGTAGTGTGTGGATTGCCAACACCACCTTTGTCCACTGTTGCTATTTCTCCCTTCAAAGTAGGGTAGGTGGTTTTAATGACAACCTCACCTTCCAAAAATTCACAGAAGAGAATTGGCAGTCAAGACAAGAGTGTCCAGAGAGTCGAAGCTAAGCTAAATGATACGGGATGAGCCCAGAAACCATCCTTCTGAGCCAGGCACACGCGCCCCTCTCCTCTTAGGAAGAGGTTACGTCCCACACGAGGCAGTTCCCAAGAACTTTCCGCAATCCTAGAAATGCTCTCTGTTTGCTCTCTCTGTTTGCTTTCTGACTGGGAAGTCCCTGGCCACACACGGCTACAGTGCCTTTGAAATGTGGCTCATATGACGGGGAAAGTACTTTCTAAACTTGACTGGATTTTAAATAGTCTAAACTTAAATAGCCAGCCCATGGCAAGTGGCTATCATATTAGAGAGGGTGACATTAAGCAATAGGACATCTGTCATTAGTAATTAACCATAAACCAACCCAGAAATCAAATGTGTGAAGGGAAATTTGGGAGAAAAACCGTATGTCAGCATGGGAGGGGTCCCTGCGCAGGATGCCCTTCTGTCGAATGATGAGCTTCCTCTCGCCCCTTTACTGTCCTGGGCCATTATTTTGAGGCACGTCGGTGGGTGTTCCCTGGCAGCTGGGCTTTAAGAAACAAACAGGAGAGGGATGGGGAGAGAGAGGCTATCACAACCAGCTGTCTTGAGCGTCCTCACGTCGGAGCCTCAAGGTAGAAGCAGCTGTTAAAACAAACTCTCCTCTTGTGCGTCTCCGAGTTCAAGTTCATCAGGGCAGCAAGTGGAGCTCCGGAGTAAGCATGTTTATGTGTTCGGGTGGGTTGCACGGGCAGGACTTGATGAATGCTTTTCTAAGAGAAGGCCCAACTGCAAAGCCCTGTGAGCCCCCTTGGGAAGAGAGAGTTCGTAGAGAGCCTTCCTGCGTTGGAGGAAGGGTTTCAGCAAGGCAGATTTCCAGCTCCCTGAGTTCAGAAGGTTGAACCGGGTGAGCTCTGTGCCAGATGTATCAGGAGAGTCGAGTGGAGGCGACACTCTCCTCTATCAGGGGTCATCATTTATCTTTGCAAAATTTAGCCTCCACCGTGTCAAGGAAATGAAAATGCTTGCACCAACCTCCGCTGCCAGTGACTAACGGCGTCGTCATTGTCTTTTCCTTTGGCCTATCACAATCCATGTGGATTGATTCCCCCCTCTAAGGTGATATCCTGAATTAAACAATCCAGGATTCCTGTGGCCTATTGTCTAGAAGCATTTATTGTGCTCACGCTCCTCCACTAATCCCGCCCCCCCCCAAAGAAAAACCCAAACTACCCTCCCTGCCACTGCGTCTACTCTGAGTCCCAGCGACCCTAGAGGACAGGGGAGAGCTGCCCTGTGGGTTTCCCACACTGTCCCTCTCTCAGGGGGAACATGCCCTGTCTTCTGCTGCTGAGGGCCTGATGGTTTTGAACTGCTGACCTTGTACTTGGCAGCCCAGCACCTACCCAGATGCCACCGGGTCTCCTCCGTTGCAGTAATTGGGAAGCTGTTTAAATCTTCCCAAGTCCCATTCTTCTAAATGATCTCATCTTCAGTTATCCATGAGAGCCCTCACTTAACTTGGCACACTGTCTTTCCACCATCATCACAGAGATGTTTGATTTCTTTTCACAGTGTTTGATATTTGGAAGCATTTACTTGGTGCTAAGTCATCCAGCCCCCTATCTAAATCAGACCAACCTTCTCCACTTGAGGAAGTTAGCACCATGGAGGAGTTAACTGGTTGGTTCTGGGTCCCAGTGCTGGAAAGTGGCTGACTGAGGATTTAAACCCAGAACTTTCTGACTTTGCAAGTCAGTGCAATGCAACCGCCGTGAAAGGAGAATGAATGCCCCCAATATTAAGCTGCTCTGTTCCGATGGTAACTACTTCTGAACGCTCTACAATGAGCTTTGCTCCACGTTTCCTCCGCACTCTAGACTCTCGAGGGATATGATTCTGACTAACGGCAGCCCTGTCTCTGACCTTGAAACCAACTAAAGAACAGGACCTAGGCTAGCTCTTTCTTTTTTTTTTGAGAGAGGGAAAAAATCCATATTTATTAAGCACACATTTGGATGATGTTGCTGGCATTTTAATATACAAAGAAAGATAGAGTAACTTGAGGTAATAAATCTAGGGTGGGTTTTTTGGTTATGCGGCAGGTATATAGATAATGAAGATGATAAATCAGATTTTGTTGGAGCCCATCTGAGTGCATGCAGATCTCTGCAGGAGTACCATTTGTTATGGGTGGTAATATGCTACAGCACTACACGTGAATTTTGAAAAATGATGAAATTAGAATTTGTTAAAAAGTGATCCCCTGCTCATAATTCTCTGGCGGAAAGGCAAGGCAAGGCACTGAACATATGGGCATGTCTCCCACATTCTTTCTGGAGGGAAAACTAACCCTCCGGAGTTACACTCCTTCTTAAGCAAGGCCAAATCGTATTCGTCCCCACTGGTGGGACAGCCAGCCGCTTGGAGTTCTGCACTTACAGTCCCTCCCTTCCTTCTCACACCTCTCCCTTCCCCAAGGATCGCTACTCTACCTGGTCTCGGTGGCAGGTGAATGACAGAACATGGTTCCCTTTTGATAGTTTGGTAGCATGAAAAGAAGGAACACATGTGGAGGAAAGACACGAGAGAAGGTTTGCTTCCGTGTTCTTCTCGGGACAGGGGAAGACATGTAGACCCGACTACCACATTTCAAGTTGCAGTTGCCTGTGTCCCTGAGCTGTTTACTTGCTCCAAACATTACATTTCTTGTGTCTGCTGAGGCTGCCTGGAGGCTGATTAATAAGTGAATGAATGAGCCCAGCTGTTCAGGAGCTGAACTCCTTATTACCTGGCCTGGAAATCTAGAAATAAATAGCCAACTTATCAAAAGAACCCATTAAGAAGAAATACGTAGGATGTTTTGACTTGGAGCATTGTATGGTACTTAGGACAGAGAGTGCCCCTGATTTGAGGGAACCAGGGCTTGGGAGATCACGATGGAACCAGGTCTGCACATGGTTGGCAAGGGGTTCAGGAGCAGACAACATTTTAATGGTGTATTTATATGGAAGTGTCTAGCAAGAGAACCCCAAACAAACAACCATTGTCAAGTTAATTTTGACTTAACAACAGTCCCATCCTTTCAGAGTAAAACTAGGCGCCATAGAATTTTTATTGGCTGATTTTCTTACAAGTAGTTTACCATCCTTTTCCTTGTGAGTCATGCCTAGACGAGCCCAAACTTGGGCTGATTGGCCGAACATGTTCATTCTGTGGAGTCTTTGGCTAGTACAGACAGAGAGAGAATCCCAACCCAAACCTGCTCTTGAGTCAGTTCCTCGCCCTCCCCCCCCCCCAGCCCAGGACAGAGTGGAACTGCATCCTAGCACCTCTACACCTGTCATCTTTACGGCAGCAGACTGCCTCCTCTCTCTTCCATGGAACAGCTGGTGGATTTGAACCAGCAACCTTTTGGTTAGTGACCCTACACTCTGACCGCTGAGTCACACAGCCCTTGAGAGAGAAGAGGGAGCAAATGGGGTGCGATATTGTCAGTTGGAGAATCTATATAAGACAGTTCTTTGTGATGTTCTTAAAATGATTCTATAAATAAGACTCCCCCCCCCGAAATCAGCTATATAAACATTTTTATAGAAACAGAAATATGTTCTGGGTGTGCAATTTACTATACAAGAAACAAAGAATCACTTTGGTTTTATTTTGGGACTTTAAAGTATGTAACACATTCTTCAGAAGCTGTTTTTATTCTCAGACTTGCAGTGTAACCTTGTAGTGGACTAAGCCACTGCTCTAGCCAGAACATTGAAGAAACCTGGTATTTCCTTGGCATTTTGACCATGACACTCTCTTCTCCTCCTCTCCCCCTGCCTGCCTCCAGCCCCTCCTACCCAGCAACTAGCTACAGGGAAAGGCCTCTGGGAGTGATGGGAATTGTGCTCTCCTTTTCCCAGGGAAATCCAGACCTCATTGCAAGTCTTGCCAGTAAATTCCAGTACATATGTGGTCATGTGCAGGCTCCCCTTTGTATCCACTGCTACCCAGTCAAAGCCCGGATTCCTTTGAAAAGTAAAGGATTTGCTCCCAAAGGCATGCTGTTGGTTTTCCTTGAGCTTCCTAAGGAACCGGCCTATTTCCGCATGGCGATTTGCATCTTTCAGGTGACATCATTATTTCCTTCTCCTGCCTTGTCTTTTGTCAGATGGGAAATGTCCGGGAAGCCCTGGCGGTGGGGGGCTCACAGACGTGATGTCAGGGAGGAAGTGCTGTGCAGAACCTGTTTGTCCTGGATATTGTCGTCGGAGTCATTGCTGCGTGTGGGATTGATTTCACATTGCGCAAGTCACGTTTTCTCGAAGACCAAATGAGACAGATGTTCCCGGGCCCCGTGAGACAGATGTTCAAGTGGGCGTGTACCTGCTCCATCCTCATGGCAATTAAAATCAATTCTATTTTAAGAACTTTCTGAAGTTCTTTCTAATAACTGAAGACAATTTCAATTCTCAAACTCACTGCCATCAAGTTGATGCTGACACCTAGAAACCCTGTAGGACAGGGCAGAACTGCCCCTGTGGGTTTCCGGGTCTGTAACTCGGAATGGGAGTAGAAAGCCTCATCTTTCTCCCTCAGAGCAGCTGGTGGTTTCAAACTGCCAACCTTGTAGTTAGCAGTCCAATGCATAGCCCACTATACCACCAAGGCTCCTTAATACAATTGAGTGATTCTCAATTAGGGACAGTGTGCACACACACCCTCTCTTGCACCACTCCCCCGACCAACACCCCCCCAAAAAAAAAAATTGGCCGTGCCTGAAGACCTGTTTTGGTTTTCACAAATAAAGATGGTACCACTGTCGTATAGTGGACACAGGGAGGGTAGGATGCTGCTATACACAGCCGCCCACATGAA
Source organism: Tenrec ecaudatus (assembly GCF_050624435.1). Taxonomy (NCBI): domain Eukaryota; kingdom Metazoa; phylum Chordata; class Mammalia; order Afrosoricida; family Tenrecidae; genus Tenrec; species Tenrec ecaudatus. The sequence goes on from NC_134534.1 coordinate 138,311,300, forward strand.
GAATTTTCCCCCCCCAAACTGTTGATAGGGCCAAGTCTGAAAAACCCTCAGGAGGTGTCTGGTGAGGGGCCAGTGAGATCACGGTCACTCTCACAGTGGCTGGCCCCAGTGATCTCTCCACAAGCGCTCTCAGGAGAGCTGGGTTTACTGTGAAGTGGACATGCCGATCTAACCCACCAGTCGGGGCACGTGCAGTCCTGGGGCGGCGTTACGCTGGGGGCGTTGCGCTCTTTGCTTGCTGGTTTGGCGAAGCAGGAAGGGAGGTGATACAGGGAGGGCTGCACTTGCACCCAAGTGGGCAACTTTCTTCCTTCAGAGCAAAAAGCCTGAGGGCAAGTGGGCGCCTCCAAGGAGGGGATTGTCTTCAGTGCGGTCGTACCCATAGGAGATGTTTGATGGGTCTGATGGGCCTGGCGTCAAACAGCTTCCCTAACTTGCCCATCTGGACTGGTCCCGCAGCAGCTCGAAACCAGTCAGACGTGAGTGTCGGATGTTGAGCACGTAGGCTCTTCGGGCTGCTGTCTCTAAAGCTAGAGGAACCTTGTGGGGCATTTTCTCCAGGCAGCAGGAGACCACGGATCTGATGGCGACTAAGACAGCAGGGCATGCGGTGTCCCGTGGGTTGAGCAGACGGCTGAGAAGCAGGCTTTCCAACACGTGTGCTATTGACATTTGGGGCCAGCTACGTTTTGTTGTGAGCTGTGTCCCAAGCATGGGAGACAGTGTAACAGCGCCCTAGCCTCTCCCTGTGAGTGGGAAACACAAAAGGATCTGTATCAGGTGCCCTCTGGGGGCAAACCCACCCCCAGGAAACCGGGGAATTCCCTGACAACGAAATGTGAGCCACCCTGGCACATTGGGCCTGTGCCATCTACAGCATTACCCAGAGAGGGCCTCCGTGCTTGTTCATACGTCAGAGAATTCCTCCAGCTTATGAAGCCCGCCCTTCCTCCCCTCAGGGGAGAGAAACAGTCTGGCTTTTTGTTTTAAGAACCCCCACGTTCTCACAGTCAGTGCCTTGCCACCATTTGCTGTCCGTCAGCCCATCAGAGGACACTCTGGATAAGTGATCGGCTTTTCCAGATGTGCGGTTTTAACCCAGATGTCCCCCCTGAACTTTTGGGGAAGAAAGGTTTGGAAGCCCCCACTTTGCAACTACCCATGCTGTGGTAGACAGCAGATTCGGGGTGTCTGCCAGCCTCAGCCTCCGCATCACCCAGACACGCTCATAGACACTCCGCTCGGGGATCAGGGGTCACAGAACATTGTAGATGACGCATGTCCTGGCCAGAGAAGGAAAATCCATCTCGATTCTGTGAAAAGGTCACTAACAATGGCCCTCAAGCTAGTAGCGACTCTGCCGCTTGGAGGCTGGAAGGGAAACCCACCGGTCGCAAAAAGGCAAGTAAAAGGAATCCAAGACAGTATCTTCACTCTCGGCTTTATGGTCGGAGCTCCACTCTAAGGAAAGATGGGGTTTCCTCGCCGTGCTTAAACTCTAAGGGTGGGTTTGCTTTTTTTCCCTCCTAAGTAACAGCTGCCCATCACTCTGCCCAGGGTGGACAAGAGAGCTCGCTGTGTCCAGTCAGACAAGTGGGTCCCACCTTCCAGAAATCATTTGAACCTTAAGTTGCCAATGGACTCACTATGTCAAAAGCACTTTAAAATTAGAGCTTGGATGTTTAGCTTTTCCCTCTTGACAGTAAAATCTGTGATAACTGGAACTTGGCTAAGGCAGATACTTTCCACTGATAGAGAGCAAGTGAGGAACTGCCCTCTCAATGGCGTAAAGCTGGGGCGATTCAGAAAAAAACAAGACTGTGCCTTCCAGTTTGGGGTTTCACAGTGTACTCTTAACACATACAAATCTTCCCTAAGAGATCCCCCAAAGACTTGGGTCCTATAGAAAAACTGGACTCTGAATGAGTTCCTCCACTTCACACTCAGCCACCAGGGACCCGCTGAGAATCCTGACATAACACAAAAAAGGACCAGTTGTAGTTGACCAAATAGATCTGAATTGATACGGAGAAATCACAAGGGCAGCCCTCATTTTCGGAGCACCAGCTGTGTGCAGATCCTGGGCTACATGCTTGGTGTTCATTACCGACCGTTGCCTGACAGGGAATGCCAGGATCGCGCTGCACAGTGAGTACAGCGGAGACAGGTGCAGGGAGGTTGCTCTCGCGTCCCACCTTCATACTGTCCAGTTGCTGGCAAATCAAGTCCAACTCCCGAGAACCCCGTGAGTTGAAGAACCCACGCTGCACAAGGTTGTCAGGTGACAGATTTAGGGGAAATAGAGTGCCAGGCCTTTCTTCCAAGGTATTTGTAGGTAGACTCAAATTTCCGATCATCCGGTTATCCGCCAAGCATGTTCACTGTACCGCCCAGGGACTCTTTCCTGACCACGTGCAATCATTAATTTATAAATCCAGACCAGATTCCCATGTTTTGCCAATGCTTCTCCTATAGGATTTTGAAACTACAGGTTTGGATTTGTGCTGCAAAATATAAATGAGCCTTTGCCTGTGTGGAAGTGGGGTTTTATTTTGTTTCGGGAGTTTTTTTTTTGGTTTGTTTTTCAAACTGCACTCTGCTTTTTGGAAAGTTAGTTAGAGCTACATTCTTGGGGTTGAATGTTTCCCCAAGGTCTTCTACCACCCCCCACATAGCGACCTCTCATGTATCAGCAGAATGATGCTCCCTGGGGTTCTCATTATTTTTTCATAAGTAGAACTCCTGGCTCCTGTGGAGAGACCCAATCCTAACAGTCAGATAACTACCAAAAACCACAACTCTGCCATTGACCCAATTTCGACTCATAGTGACTCTATAGAACAGGGGAGAACTGCCCCTGTGTGCTTCTGAGACTGTAACTTTTTACAGGAGTGAAGTCTCCCTTTTCTCCCATAAAACAGCTGGAGGTTTCAATACACCATCACTCTGCCACAGAGCTCCTTGGGTAACTGCCCTTCCATTTACTAGAGAAGGCAGGGAGTGGCGAGATTGTAGGGAGTGGGTTTGAATCTATTGCAATCACGTTGTAATTACAGAATCTCGGGGTTGGTTGTCCCATGCTTCAAGAGCCTTTTTCTTAAATAAAGGAGACTTTTCTGAAAAAGGAGATCAAACTGAGATCTGGTGTCTTGGAACAGAAGTGTGTCTCCCTATGGTTTACTGTTAGATGTTTCCAAGTCAGGGGACAGAGCCAAGGCCTGGACTAGGTAGGGCCTGTCACGTGTCGTTTTCCTTCGTGTCTAGCCGTGGCTGTTTGACATCTCTTTATCACATTCTCAGATGTCTTTTTGGATGTCCCCTGTATAGAACTTAGTTCTGTTGCTGTGAGTTCAATATTCAACCAGAAGAGTTGGGACTGAAGGGACGTAGGAGGTGGATTCGCACCACAGATGTATCAGTCCTGCCGTGGGCTGGGCTTTGGGCAGGACGCTCACCTAATCCTTCCACTGTCATTCCCAGCTAACTGCCTCTAGGTTCCGCGAGTTACAGTTCACTCGTGCCTTCATTCCTTACGTCTGGGAAGGATTCAGAATGTTTGGGGAATATTCCCATGATCATTCCATTTCTCTACAAAATTTCTGAAGCCCCCCCCCGCCCCACTGTATTTAGGGTTTTCCATAAACCGCACTCCGTGCGTGCATGGGAGATGTGGGCAGAGATCCCCATGGGGAGTGGGAGTGAGATGCACTGTAAATCAAAAGCGTAACAGTGCCGGGAGTGAGCAGGAAGAAAGAGGGAAAAGCGGGAACTCGCTGGAAAGGGGCGAGGAAGCCTACGCTAAGAAGGTGACACGGGAGCAAAGATGGGGGGAGTGAAAAAGCAAGCATTCCAAACAGAGACCCCGAAGGACTGTCCTTCCAGGCATATTTCAGCAGTAGCGAGGCGGCTAGGGTGGGTGGAATAGAAAGATAAAAGCTATCAAATTGAGGAAGGGGGAGGATGGGGAAGCTGGGGGCTGGCGGGAGGAGTTGTGTTCGCTTTGACTCTGGCGGAGATAGGAAGCCATTGAGTTTTGAGGCGAGGAAGAAGATGAATGTATCTGAAAAGGATGGCTCCGGCTTCTGAATTCGGAAGAGGAACGGAGACCGTTAGATGATCATGGCAGTGGCTCAGATGACAAGCTGTGTTCACAGTGGATGTAGAGACAAGTGGCAAGATTCTGGCTGGTCCACGGCAATTTGGATTTGAGGTAGAAGTGAAAAGAGTGAGGATGACTGTTGGTTTGGGGAATTGGACAGCTGGAAGGGGGAAGGGGCCTTTGATTGAAGGGGACTCAAAGAAAGGGTTGATGGAAGGAGAGCAGGAGTTCACTTTGGGATCCATTACCTTGGAGATGGCCGTTGGTCATCAGCTCATATCCCTAGTATGCAGCATTGGGAAGCGATGCTTGGAGCCACTGAGCATCTGGCCTCGACCAAGAAGGAAGAGGTAGTGCTGGGATTCAGAGCAGATGTGACCTATCCACAGAAATTCTTCTGGCTCAACCCTTGAAATGCCCTTGGAATAAGTTTCAGAGGACTGTAGAAATCATGGACATGTAGAGAGCAGCATCAGACATTGTAGCTACTTGGTTGGCAAGTCTTCCCTGTTGCCAGCCTCTGCATTTTAGTTGGCTTGGTTGTCTTCTCATCTTGATCGTTCATTGTACTACTTTTGAGCCACGTCGTCAACCACAGGTGGCAGGAGGAGGAGGTGCAGAGGGCTTGGGTGGTGTGAATGGGGAGAGACCGTGCCCTGCCCAAAGCCCCAGCGAGACCATGCGGAGTTGGAGAATGAGCATCTCATCCAGTAATTATCAATGTGACCTTTTTCTCTCCCCGTTGAGATATATTTCTCAGCTCTATATGCATACCTCATTTCTGGGATGGTATTAACATCCACCCAGAAGCAAATTAATTATATCAGCTGCTTCCCCCAAACGTTGTAATTTTTCACTGTGAGATATTTGACATTGCTGGCTTGTAAAAAAAATGTTCCTTTCACACCAAGCGGATGGAGGAAGAGCCAGCCATGCAGAGAAAGCGAGACTGGCTGTGCCTGGCCTGGGGTCCTTTATGTGACAGGATAACAAATAGGTTGGGTCTTGGAGAGGAAGAAAGTTCAAGGGGTAGACACTAATTGGGGAACAGACTCAGGTGCCCCCCACTCCATGTATATCACAGAAGAACTGGTTTCCATCGGCTTCCCAGTGGCTGTGGGAAGATATGCCTTCCTTTCCAAAGGCATGCCTCCCAGGTGTGGTCCTGTCTGTGACAGGAGCATCTGCCACGACAAGTGGAGGTGCCCATGCACTGTCACCTTCTACCAGAATGACACCTCGGGGTAGCCGAGGCCTGTCCAGCCAGGCCCTTGATCATGGCCCACCTTCACAGCACAGTTTGCTCTCCCACCAGCCACAGCCTTCCCATCACGACTTTCTCAGAGACCTCTTCACTCACCTTGGAGCCCCTGAAAATAAGAATCCTGGAACAAAGACCTCACTCACCTCCCACCCTGCTGCCAGACTATCTGTCCCGTGTCTCCACCCACCCCAGCCAAAGAGGGGGTGGGGCCTGGTGCTTTCAGGCATCTTCCTGCTGAAGTCAGCGTACAAATTAGCATAAGGCCAAGCCTGGAAGGGAAGAGGAAGTCTTACAGGAATGAGCAGTGGGCTTGGGAATTGGCACTGAAGGGTGGCTGGGCCCGGCAGTGTCATGTCCCTCAAAGGACCCTGTTGGGTGTGGCCACCAGAGCTTTTACCAGGTGCCACACGGGCAGCTTCTCTTAGCACTTGCTTTCTGTCACGGTGGTGAGAAACACCTCATACCCACACTCCTACAGAACCAAGAGCAGCCCTCATTTCCCTTCACAGCGCGCATAACTGGTTCCAGAGACTGCGTATTGAATGTTAGACATTCCCTTTGCACCTTTAACGTGAGAGAGAGCAGTGGGGGAGGCCTGTGCCTCCTCATCCTTGGGGGTCCAGGAAGGAAGAGAACATGGCACCTCTCCCCTCAGGCTCCCCTATCCGCCTGCCTCCATCACCCCCCTTGCTGGGCCACCTACTTCGCCATCATGTGCACTGGATGTGGACGTGCAAACCTCAATTTCTTTTCTCTCCGCTGCTGGTTCCGGCCTTTGTGGCCGAGTAAAGCCTGGGGTGGCTGGGGAGGGGGGGGGATTGGGCATTGGCAGTGGGAGGAAAGCCTAATGCCATGTCCAGCCAGGAGGACTGGAACGCCCACATCCGCTTCCTTCCATGGTGTTCCCTGTCAGTCCCATGCCTGCTCAGCCCCTTTTCATGGTAATCAGTGCCAGGGTGGTCCCAGACACAAACAGCCTTCAGGCAAGGGCTGTCAGCACTGGCTTTCCACCCTCCGTCATGGCCCTTGTTTCCGGGTGGGGCTTTCTCTCCCTTCCTTCTTGCCTGTTTGGGTTCCCGGGTTCCCCTGCTGGAGCCATTCCTATGTGATGAGAAGCCCTCTAAAGATCTCCCCTCCGCATGTGCCCACGAGCCAAGGAAAGAGAGCCCTGTCTACAAAAGGCTGTCTCACTCCTGCGGCCGAGCCAGCCGGTGCGCTCTGGTAACGGTTGTCGTTCATGCGGATGCTGATGCGAGGGACGTTGAAAAATGATACTTACATCCTGACTAAAATAAGAGGAGGAAATTAGAAGTCGTTTCGGAGCAGTTGGAGATGTGGCTCCAGGAATACAGTGCCTCCCCCACCTTTGTTAGAAGGGAGCGCCGTAATAAGAAATAGTTGATCCAGGGGAAGGGCCACAATGGAGCAGTCTCCTGCCTTGCTGTCCGCTCTGTGGATGTTTCCTTCCCTGGAAGAAAGAGCACTCCACCCACTCACGTCAGTGAGATTTTGCCCAAAGCATCCCCGCGTCACCCAACAACGCCTGTGTTGGAATGCTCATCCCAGGACGCCATTATTGCTCTTTGCCATCTGGTCAGCTCCACTCGGAGCTGCCTGGGTGACACTGGGGGCAAATCAACCCACAGGGGTTCTTGGGCTGTCATCGTCAGTCACGGGCAGATCGCCATGTCTACTCTCCCTCAAAGCTGCGAGGGAGGCCCAAACACCACCCTTCCATTCGCGGCCGAGCCCTTTACCGTGGGCTCCGTTAGTGAATAATAGATTGTAAATGACTCACCTTTTTTCCTACAAGGTTCCGCCCAAGAGAAGCAGTGATCGCAATCACAGTGAACAAAAATCCTAAGACCTTTATATGCATTTTCTCATTTAATTATAACGCATCTCTATTGAGTATAAATATTCCTGTCGCCCTACTCAACTAAGACATCTGAGGGCAGCGAGGCCGAGGAACTTACCCCAAATGGCTCTGTGGAAAATGGTGGAGAGAGGAGTCTAGCCTAGGTCTCTCTGGCTCCCAAACAAGCACCGCAAAGCACTGCCTTCTGCAGGAAGATGAAGGACAGCGTGTCCGGAGGCGAACACTCATCTCCTGTGTGGGCGCCTGTCCCCTCAGTTGTCCTTGACTGCTGGCACTTTGGAAAAAGAGGTCACTGCTCTCCCTCTTACTCATTTACTGTTGGCAGTCCCTCAAAGCCAAAGGTGCGGAAGCTGCGCCTGCGTGGCCAGCCCATCACGCCAGCTCTGTGAGCATGACCAGCCTCAAATGGACATCACCACAGTCCCAGTTTGCCGTGGTCCCAAGCAACTGCAGAGCACCACGAACTGGCCGGGAAGCCGTCAGCACCATTGGCGGCAAGCATGGGCTGTGGCAGGGACAAGGACTCTTCTTTCAGCGTCTCCCTCTAGGCCTTCTTTGCTGCGTGACCTGAAACATGCCGCTTCCCTTTATCTAGCTTGAATTTGTCAAATACATAGACGCGACTGAATCATCTTTGCTGTCCCTTACAGCTCAAAGATTACTCCTGGGCGAATTGACAGGCCCAGATTTACAACCTGCAGGCTTTAGCTTGTGACCGTGCCAAGAGCTATTCACCAGGGAACGGAGGTAACAATTCCCTGTGTGGCGTCAGGCAGGCCCCCTGAGAGTTCATCGAAAGGGCCAAAGAAAACCAGCATGCAGTTTGGTCCAGAGAAATGGCGTCTGCTCTCTCCTGGACTTGTATGTTCTCTGGACATTGGAGCTGCTGCTGGGAAATATTAAAGTCCGAACTGACATCACAGAGCCATTCTTGTTCGCAGACACTGGGGAATCAGAGAATCCTGAAATAGTGGTACGTTTCATGTAGGTCCCTGCTGTGTTCCTGCCTGCCGTGGTTGTGTGGTGCTGAGTCGTTGTCGTCTTCGCCAGGCCTTTCTTCTGTAGAGCACAAGGATTCAAATGGCGACCTGGAGACAGACACGCCAGATCCAAAGCCTGACTCTGCTGCTTACTAACTCTGTGACCTTGGGCGAGTAATGTCCCCTCTTCTTATCGCTAAAAAAGTATCTTATGTTTAGCTGAGCCACAAGGCTGCTGTTGGGTTAAGTAAGAGCGGCTAGTAAGCCCTCGGAGGCCTGGTGGCGGCGTGGTTGTGCCGCGACCTGCCACCGCGGCAGTTCCAAACCACCACCTCAGGAGAAAGACAACGCTTTCTACTCCCACGCACGGTTCCAGGCTCGGAGACTCACAGAGGCAGGTCTCTAGGGTCGCTGTGAGTTGGCATGGACTTGGTGGCAGCGCGGTGGTGTTTAGAGTAAACCTTCAGACCTGGGTCTGGCTCACAGTGAAGGTCGCCTGACGTGCTGCTCACACGGAAAGAGTGCTCTCGGGAGGGCCTGTGGGAAGCGAGCTAACTCGTGGCAACATCAGTTCACCACTAGCTTGCGAGGGGTCCTTCCTCTCAGGCCTTGTGTTTCAGGGCACCTCTGCTGGCACGGCTGTGCCCTCCTTGGCTTCATTTCCACGAGGAGACGCTGGCAGCCTCCCACGCGGAAGGCAGCAAAAGAATGCCGCTCTCGTCTGCTTGTTTATGACAGGCTCATGTGGTTTCCAGGGCTCTCCATCTGTAATGTTGCAAAGGCTGAGCCCGAAAAGTCTATTCTTGGACTTACCAAGCGTTTTGCCAGTGGAACAATCGTTGTGTAGAGGCTGGCCTCCCTTTGGTTCTCCCAGTCGGGTGATGCCGACCCTCATGCGAGGCTCCCGTCAGGCATCCCTGTGATGGCTGTAGGTAATCCTGAACCCGGATCCTCAGCATTGGATCTGTTCTGGCTGCCTACTCTCCAGGTAACATCTGCCTTTATATTTTGTTCAAGTCAAAATGAGAGTAAGGTCAAAAGAGCTGGTGTGGCTAGGCAAAAGTCCAACAGAACATTGCTTAAATGAGTTAAGTTAAATGTTATTTTCGTTTTTCCTATTATCTCAAAAGAGAAGCCTTGACATTAATCCGTGAAGTCTGTCTCAAAAACCCAGCCCAGAGCACTGGTTAGCCAGGAGGTAATCCCGTCAAGAGTCTTGACTTGACGTGGTGGTGGGTTTCAACAATGAATATTTTCTCTCAGCCGTTCCAGTCTTCCTGCGGCCAGCTGTTGCCAGCCCTGCAGTTGACATATACACTAGCTCAGTAGCATCCCACAAAACACATTTCCCATGGATGTGCACTGGCAAGTGCCCAGGTTCCATGGAGATGAGAATGACCTAGACGTAGATCACGGAGGTTTCCCCAGATACTCTCTCCTAGGGCTTCCCTCCCAGACTATCCCTCCCAGACTCCCTCCCAGACTATCGCACACCTGCTGTAGTTGAATAATCCCGGGTCATACTCTAGCCCCTCCAGTTCTCCCAGCCCCAGGCCCTCTTCTGGCCAGATCCTGTGTGTAACCCTGACCTCCATCCTCCCTTCCCTAGTCCTTGGGTCCTCAGGGTCTCCTTACCAACTCTGTCTTGTCCTCCATTTTCCTTTGGGGATCTAGGTCCTCACCGGCCTTGGCAACCCAGGGGACCCCATCCTCCTGAAGTCTACAGACTTGGCTATTCCAAGCAGGCAGAGTGCGGTTCTCATGACTGAGAGCCCCTGCCCCATAGTATAAATGAAAGGACCAGTACAAGACCCCTAAGGCTTCAAAGCCCCAGTCCCAGCTGCACACCACATCTGAAGCTGCCTCTCAACAGAGAGGGAGCCCTCTACTGGGGTGAAGGGCAGACTGCACGTGTCTTGAGTGCCGTGTCCGCCAGGTGAGTTGACTTGCCAAGATGTCAAACTCGTAAACGTAAGTCCAAGAGCGTCCTTTGAACTGTCCCCGAGAAGCGCAAGCCCGAAACGCCTGACCTTGATACTGGCCTGGATGTCTTTAAATAACAAGGCAGAGCTAACATTGTTTGGGAATCTTGCTCATAGTTGTGGGAAAAGCATCAATCTCTTCAAAAAGTTGGATTGTTTCCCAAGAGAAAAGTTAGTCTCCTCTTGGCAGACCAAGGAACTAAATGCTCCCCAGAGCAAGAAGCCTCAGGAACGTGACCAATAGATAGCACATACTAGGTGACGCACTGAATTGAACGTCACATCTCAGTGATGCACATCCGTGTACATGCCAGCGCCTGTGAGGGGACAGAGAGTGATCAGGCAGATATTTTCCTCAGGATATCCAAGGGCTGAGACATGAGTTTATTTGATTCTGAAAATGACAGCGTCTTTATGAAGTCATAATGGGCCCATTAATTAGCCTGTTACTTATGAAAACTTCCAAGAACAGCTGCCTTTCTTCATTGGTAAATTAAAAAGCATTAAGAGAAAGATGTTTACTGTCGGATTAGATACCTTGAGGATCCTTTAATTGTTTTTAGGGCTTAACAATTGTAGGCAAGTAACATCTGTAGTGAATCTTGCTCTTTGGGGGGATGGCAGGGTAGGAGATGCTAAGTCTTTTTTCCACATCAGTTTCATTCTAGCCCCAAATAAGAATAACACATTGAATGACAAGATACAGCTCATTCAAATATCACAAGGGTTTTTAAAGCATTATTTTTTCAAAAGTTACCTTATGTATCTGTGTTTCACTAACGCCAGTTATTGGCTGCTCCAGTGAAGCAGCACACATGAATTACACTGGTGGTGGTATTGACAATTCACATGTTTTCAATGGCCATGATTTTTTCTTGTAGGAGGCCTGGTGGCATAGTGAGGAACGTGTGGCTCTGCTAACTGCAAGATCAACAGTTCTTGAGGCTCTGAGCTCATTTAAAGATTTACCATCTCAGAAGTCCCCAGGGGAAGTTGTGTTCTGTGCTACAGGGCCATTATGAGTCCCTTGGAATGGACTCATTAGCAGTGAGTTGAGTTAATTGCTCTTGACAGATAGATGTCTGCTTGTCCTGGGAGTCACCAAAGGTCTTCAAACAATTGTATTGAGAACACCAGTGGTCCCCAGTAGCAGTACCTATCACCATGACTACTGGGATTTTTATGAGAGGGAATGTATGTCTATGGCCAAGTTAGTACCTGGAACCTAATGACTGTCCAGCTTTCCCCACCTCAGGATATGTTTTCTCCAGTATAGCCAGTTGTCCAGCACAGGACCTGGGACTCCTCCCAGATCATGTCCTCTCCTTTCTACCTTGCAGCTGATCTCAAAACCAAGCCAAAAAAGAGGCATCCCTTAACTCCACCACACTGTCCCAGGCCAACATGTCCCACCCGAGTCTAAGCCGCCATCCATTCTAGGCCAGACAAAAGGTAATCGTTTCCTGAGCAGTTTTCTTTGTTTCCACTCATGCTGTGTTTCCATCCTCATGACACCCTGCACCCAAAGTCACATTTAGAAACAGCCATCACACCTTGTCTTATGACGACTTAGATTTGTCTGCGGGTTCCCGTTGTGAGCACAATGCAATCCAAACTCATGGTATGGCCTACGGGATCTGTGTGATCTGGCCCCAGGTAACAGCTTTAGGAGCCCTTTGCCAACCTCGCTGGCCCGTTTCTCCCATCGCGCTCGCCTCGATCTGCGACTTAGCCAGGTCTTCTAGTCATTGTAAGAACGCTGCCTCCACACTGGTCTAAAAGCTCTGTGAGCCGTCGGCCGTGTAGCTTGGCTGGTCATTGTATTCCCAGTGCTTAACACACAGCCCGAGACATTGCCGGGGCTCCATCAGTGCTTATTTCGTCCCCCAAACTAATTGTGTGTCCTTCTGTTATTTTTTTATTGAAATAACATTTTAAAATTATGTGAAGTAGACTAAAGGTTGATAGCAGTGTGCTTGTGGCCTTTCTCTAGATTTCTAGGTTTTTAGACACGTCAATGTGCTTTAGGCTGAACAATAGTTAAGTTTGTTTTTGTGCAGATCATCTAACTGCCTCCTTCCTTCCACATTGGAGAGTCTCTTAAGATCTCTAGGGTGACTCCACCAAATCATAATATGCATAAAATGAAGAAATCAAATGAAAACAGTCATGCTCCTGCCCTTTGTAAAAGTGGAATGCCGATACCAAACCTGTTAATACACAATATCTTCATTTTCTCTATCAACGACTATTGCCAGTTTTATAACGGTTTACTAGTAAAAACTTGGCTGACACATTTATGAATGGTTATGTTTGGTAATAGTGGTTCAGTTAATAACAGGGTACTTGTTTGACATGGTTCTATTTGTCTGTTAGGCATAAAAGGGCCTGCTGGCAATTCAAGTTAACAGAATCACCAAGCTAATGGGGAAAGTGAGAAATATTGAATAGAAGGAAATGACACTTGAAATCTATTTTCATTGCATGTTCATATTTTGTTCTTCATTCTTAAACTCATTTCCCTCTGAAACACAAGAGCGTTAGACTGAAAAATAATGCGCCTTGAAAACCTGAGCCAGCAAGCTTAGGCTCCGGGTGGTAAGGACTTCTATAATGTTCTATAATCCCTAATGAGCCATCAGAGTTGAACATCTATCACAGTGCATTCACTGAGGCTGGCCTCTCGCCTGTTCTACCACAAACTGTCATTTGAAATTTCTGTCCTGACTCCACGGGCACTTGGATTCCTAAATCTTTCTGAGAAACCTAATCTGAAATCAAAGTCAAGTCTCTTAGATGTGGTCAGACAAGGTTGCATTTCCAACAGTTCAGTGAACCTGCAGGTCAGAGGTGAGAAGTGTTGCCTCGCTCCTGCAGTCGGCACGAACTTACCTGCAAGCTGATCTTTCGGGTTCTAATGTGCCTTGCCCGCCGTCCTCCTGTGGACCGGACAAAGAAGAGTGCCGTATCTGGGAAAGGATGGAACTACTTCCTTGAAGAGTCCATTTAGGGCATGGGACACAGTTGTGATTTGAAAGAGGGGCTTCCCCAATCCGAGCCACTGGGTGTTTAGGTGAAGAAATGCCTTGGCCCAAGCGCACCGAGGAAGTGAGGTGTACAAAGGGGGTCCTTGGCATGTCTCCATAGTAGGGCTTCTGGAAATCAGAGTCACGGGTCATGGCGTGTTCCTGGGCAGTATTTTGGTCTCAATTATCAGAATTTGCGCACACACTTTGAGTGACCAGCAGTGCTGCAGTAATGCTAGGGACGTGTCCCTGCCACCGTCCTCCCCTGCTGAGGTGTGAACCGTCCTCCAAACAGGGCCCTGGAAAAGGGGGGACATGGTAGCTTTTGCTAGGCGTGGTCTTAGCATCTCTTGAGGTGATTGAAAAACAAAAACAAAAGGAAAAAAACAACCTTGCCATTGCTTTATATTGCAGTGTTCTGTCTCTTGTGGTCGAGGGCATAAACAGCGACATGTTTACTGCATGGCAAAAGATGGAACCCATTTAGAAAGTGATTACTGTAAACACCTTGCTAAGCCACATGGGCACAGAAAGTGTCGAGGAGGAAGATGCCCCAAATGGAAGGCTGGAGCCTGGAGTCAGGTGAGCGACCTTCTCCTCTTCCCACTGCTTCCTAACACTCTGCAGGGGGAACAGCCCCGCTGTAAAGATCTGTCTTTCTCTGCAGGGCTGTGCTTTCTCCCAGGGGAGCCGGAGACTGGGTGGGAAGGGCTTGATCATCAAAAGGCTTAGGAGCTGTGTGACCTTGGACAAGCGGCCTCAACTTGTGGTGCTTTGCTCAACACCTCCGAGGGAGTGGTGATGAGTTAGTCTGGGTGGTAATAGCTGACTGCTAGCACAGAGTAACCCTCCGTGCTTCCTGGGGGCACTCATCATCATTATTTTTAATTACTATTACTATTATTCACCACTTAGGAAAATACTAACTCAGATCACACTGAAATTGGCAGGAACTGCGTAAATTGACCTCTGAGGCCCTTGAAGAAAGGGCCCTTAATATTAAGTATTAAGAAACTACTTCTGCAGCCTTGTCCTTGCTTATAACAGAGGTGAGGGGCAGACGGGAGAGTTCTCTGTGCCATTTTCTAGCTGAATGACCCTGGGTGACTTATTTGCTCTTCCGGAAGCCTCAGAGCTGAACAGCTCCTTTATATTGTTCTCAGGAGGATTACGTACAGTAACTTTGTGCCAAGTTCTTACCGTGGGAGTCTTACTCTGAGAGGCCCTCCAGAGCATGTTTTGTTGGACGGGTGAGAGTGATGTGTGTATTGGATGGGGAAGGGAGACTGCTAAGTATCCACGAAATCATTCCATTAGACTTTTCCACTAATTCTAAAGGTTTGATAATCTAGTTGGGAAGTGCACATGAGTTTCTTTCCTTGGTGAGCTTTCCGAAGGACCTCTGGAAGCTTCCATCTCCCTGTGAATAAGTGACATGTGAACAGCAGTCCTTCGGACGCCGTCCTTAAGTAAAGCTCTTGGCATTCCATGCATGCACGTCTTTTCAGTTTGGTTCAAGGTACTTACTTTAAAAGTTATATGACTCAATCTCTTTGAAAATATTCTGCAGTTAATGCAGCTCCTTCTCTCCCTTAACATGACCCAATGAGGTTTTACTGTATTTCCGGTTCTCTATGCAGCGGAGAATTAAAGAGCTCACTTCAGAGAATTGAGAACAAAGCTCAAGTTTAGCAGAACCTAGAATTGGTCCTTTCAGAGCCAGAGTCCTGGTTCTTAAGGCCCAGAGCAGCTTTGGACACAGCTAAGTTAACACTGGAAAGAGTTCAGGAAGCCTTAACTTCAATACGACCCGTGGAAAATTCCTCTAGGAACCAGAATATCTCCTAAATGCTCCTGAACCTCAGTGGCACAGTAATTAAGTAGTTGGCTGCTCCCCTAACGGCTGGTGCTTCTAGCCCACCTGGCACTCTGCTTCTGTCAAGCAGCAGCTTGGGAAGCCCTCAGGGGCAGCCCTATAAGGAGTCAGAATCAACTTGACAGGAAAAGGGTTGACCTTGGCTTCTCAGCTCCCCTGAAGTGTACCCTGTTCCTGCTCCCTCCCTACCAACATTCCACTTCACAGAAATGCAAAACTGAAGACTGTAGCTTACCAGGTATTCCATCTTGTGGGGACCACGTGTGCAGAGGAGAGCTCTCTCCATCGGTTTCCGGCTGGGACCTGTCTCATGTAGATCACCATTTCTTTCTTCAGAGGGCCCGTTGGGGTAGGGATCCATGCCACCAACCTTTCAGTTAGTAGTTGAGACCTTAACCATTCGCTCCACATCCAGGACTCTTATAATAATAAGCCATATTATATATATATAATATATACATATATTTTATATATTATATATATATTCATCCCAAGGATCTGTATCCAACCAGAATTAGCATCTTCTGGCTTCTGTAAGAGGTCACATTTCAAGGCTGCATTTCATCTTGGACGTCTGTCATCATGGTTCATTTACATGAGCACTGTTACGGAGCCCTGGTGCTGTAGTGGTTATGAACTGGGAGATCAGCAGTTCAAGATCACCTCCTGCTCCTTGGGAGAAAGAGAGACTTTTTTATAGTCTCAGAAACCCACAGGGGCAGAGCTGATGCCGTGGCCGTGAATTGGGTTTGGGTTTGGTCAGTTCGACGTTCAGCTTTTGCACCCAGTGGTTCGATTCAGGTAAAAGCCTGTGGCTGACATTATTTAAGAGACCGCAGTAATGAGCTTGTCCTCTTATAGAATTTCGTGCTGTGTTACTTCCCCTTATGTTCCCCAACCTCTACCGTATCTGTTTGCAGCCCGCCCTCAAGATTAAGTTCAGTGCATATAAACAACGCTCCTTTTAAGGCCAAATTATTCAATTAAAAAAAAAACCTAAAAAGAAAATCTTTGGGGCTTTAGTGGTACACAGAGAGGGAGTGTTACTCCAGCATCTTGTTGATCTTGATGGAAAGCCCCACATTGCTTACCAAGCTGAGGTGATTAGGTTGAAAGCAGGTGGGGGTGGCGTCGGCATAAGGTAATAATAGTACAATCAGATTGCTCCCCAGAAAGATCACATCTTTGCAAAATGGTTGCTTAGAAAAGTCAAGATACCTTTGCCTAGAAGAAAACAAGTGAACACAGTACGGGGATGCATCTGGTGGCCCGCTTCCTAATACCTGATTGGATTTGTAACAATGAATCAGAAGAACCAAGCAAACAAGGTGTCGCATGGCTACAATTTGATTTCTGCAATTTACAAGTTTGCCTGGAAATAATCAGACCCAAGGATTGATGGGGAAAGCCCCAGGGTTTGACTCTGATGTTGCCTTACTAATGATCTATTGGTAAATAGCAGCGTTTACCAATCAGAAGACAGCAATAGGCAAAAAAGAAGAGTGAGTTCCCCTTGGCAACATGACTTAAACTGTCTGTCTGGTGCTACTGCTGTATTCTGGTCCTCCTGCCTTGGAGTTCAGATGCATTATCGCTGGTCAGCACAATTTCTCACCTGAGCAGAATGCCTGGGAAACCTTGGATAGGAGGTGGTTATTGCCCTATGAACCTCCTTTTTTTCTTGCTCTAATCATTTTATTGGGGGCTCACACAGTTCTTAGCACAATCGATATAGCCTATGAAGCGCTCGCCCTCCAAAATTGATCTTTCCAAGTTCAAAGTAGAATACTTCATTTCTACACCTTCTTGAAAATCTTGATTTGTCAAAAAAAAACTGGCTTTTTATTAGAAAACATACCCACTAACATCTTCAAGAGCTTCCCCCAAAACTCCGTCTTCCCCCCAAAAGTCCTTCTTGTTTAGATGATTCACATCAAGAACTAGGGGATGCGTGTGACATTCTAAAGCAAAAGTCACCATGAAAGTCAGTTGATAGTTCAGGCAGGTGTGAAGGTTGTCTAGGGCCGTGTTATAAAAGCATTGCAGTCCACTTCCACATTGTAACTCCCCTATTCCCGAATAACACTGCTGCTGTTGGTGAGGATCACAGAGAAAAAGAAGAAATGCTCAGATTACAGTGAGGAGCACGACACCACCGTTCCGTCCGCTCCAGATGCTGCAATACAGAGCCCTGGCCAGGATGGGCCGATGTGATGCCACGGTTTCATCAGCAGCCTGGGGTTAGTGGTGCTAAAAACAATGCACTGAGAGAGGTTTCAGGTTCAGTGAAAGAACGGATCTTTAAAAAAACAAAACAACAACAACAAAAACAAACCCAGGTTCCATGCCCAAATGGAAATAGGCAAATTGCAGTAAGAATCTACCACTCACTTTGGGTTGGGGCTCTTTGCTAAGACCATCAGAGCAGTGTGGTGGTGGTGGTGTTTGCATCTGGTGGTGTTCTTTGAGGACGTTGTGGATGCCATGACATGCGTGTGCCTATGTCCTTTGAGGAATGAAGTAGACCACGCGCACATGGCCGGTGATGAGAAGGAGCGTGGCGTTATTGATCTGTGTGCTCCGTTGATGTTGTTTGTGTTTGGACTGGGGGCATTGATGCTGGCCTACTGAACACAGGCCTCTTAGAGGCCCACACTCTTTCTGACATAGTCTAGAGACTGCGGCCATGAGCACCATCTCCTAAAACCTGAAGCCAAATTCTCATTCACAGTAGTTAGGCTATGAGGCTCAGTGCGCAATTTATTTTGACTGCCTTGTGTCTTATTTTGGCTTGAGTTCTGTGTGTGTCTGCTTTGCTTTGTAGTTTGTTTTGAATATCTGCCTCAAAAGCGTATTAGGGAGTAGAAAGACACTTTGCATAAAATACATAGTCCAGAGTAGCAGTTCTCGATGGGTGTATGTGGGTGGTGGTGTTACAAGTTGGGCTGCAAACAAGGTCAGTAGTTTGAAACCACTGGCCTCTCCAAAGGAGAAAAACGAGGCTTTCTTCTCCTCTAAAGGAGTACATGCTTGTAAATCCAGAGGGGCAGTTCTACCCTGTTTTATAGGGACTCTGAGTCAGAATTGGCTCAGCAGCAGTGAGTTTCGTTTGGGAGGCCTTTTGGCAATGCTGGAGTCAGTGTTGGGTGTCACAACCCGAGGGGGTGGGCTGCTGCTGACATGTAGTGGGTAGAAGCCGGGCATGCTGCTGAGCATCCTACGGTGGACAGGGCAGCCCCTACAACGAAGAACTGTTTGGATGATAACATTCACCCGCCCCATATACTTACCTATAGCATGTGGTTAGTAGGATTACCATGTATGAAAGTTCATGTTTATGGCCAGGCTAATCCCTCCTTTAACGTAATGGCCCCACCATTATTTCAGAAGAAATGATGTGAAGTGCTTTCCTGGCCTTCCAGTGTCTATGGTGGGATTCCACACAGAGCCCAAGCCTTGTTAGCTGAGGATACCCGCTGTAGCTGGGCGGGTTCTGCAGACCAGCCCGACACAGCAGGAAGTCCCAGGAGATGTCGCCGAGCTCTCAGCTCAGTAGTACAGAACCGAACATGTCTACCTGCTGAGCTGCACAAGCAGGCGGCTGTGCTAGACTGATGGCCATAGGGGGTGGGGCACACATTACCAGAGGCTGCTCGCTTTCCTTTCTTTACGCACTAACCGAAAATACTCCAGTACACACCCGCACGTCACCACTACCACCCTCAGGGTCACGCAGAGGCTGTGCCATGCTGTTTATTCATGGGGCCTCTGCACAAATCTCACAGCTTACCCAGCAGGCCTTGCCGGCTCTGTGTGCACATGCTTGCCCCCTTGATACCCACCGAAGGAACACACCAAGAGCTAACACACAGGCACTTCTCGTTTTGCACCAGGATGTCCTCGGGTGCATTGCTCAGGAAGTACAGGGCTGCTACTGGGGCTCTAGGCTTCAGGCACGGTGAGCCCAGCTTTGATAGTATAAACTTCAACAGCCGGATCAATATATGAATTGAGCCTGGCCATGTCCCAGTTATTCCTTTGGAAACCTAATCAATGCTGCCATGATTATCTTCTTTATAGCCAGGACTGATGGCTCTTCATACCTGGCCTGCCTTGAACCTACCCGTAATTGACTCAGCAGCAAGGACATCAACAAGTGCTTTAGTTTGCTTGCTGGCCGGGACAAGGTTTTACCGCCAGCAGGTTGTAACGTTTGCCCCCAAGTCTTCTTTTACCTTATTTGAAAACATTGTGAAATTTCAAGTACATTTTAGTCCTATTCCGAACTGAAACTTGTTGACTACGCCTCGGGTCATTCTTTCCCTGTGTTTGTATGGGGAGGCATTTGTTCAGGAAATACAATCTTTGGAATCTGGCCTCCAATCCAGATGGTCTCGTGTCTTTATGATGGTGGTAGCTGTTTGTGCGGTTGGTGATGATGTGTGGGCATTTCTGGTATTCTCATGGTAGAAGGCTCTTCTGCTGGTGCTTTCCCAACATAGACGCACAGGGGGCCGCCAACACAGCATGCCCACGGTCTGTAGTCAAGACGCAGGGATCCTCCCACTGAAGCAGGACAGAGCGACTTTAAAAGTCTGGTTTCCTTTGGGTCAGAAACTCATCCAACCCAACAAAGACACTTTAAAAACTAACAATGGTCACCAGCCTAGTGATGTGAATTATTCTCTGCACTTCAGCGGGCTTGAGTGACCTCCCTCTGAAGCAATACCATTCCCCCAGCTGCCTTCCGTCTGCCCTCACTCCCAGTATCTTGAAATCTGCAATGGGGAGGGAAAAATTCATATTCGGCAGAATTCCACCTAGCTGTGCTTCTGGATAGTAAACGCCCGTTAGCCTCAGAGACAGATAGATGCCACTGCAGGTTAATTACGTAAGAATCTCTTCCCACGTTAAAAGAGCTTGGTTCTATTCTTGATTATTTTATTTTTTAAGAAGACTTCCTCTTAGGAATATGACTTTAATGGATACTAAACTTGTTTTCTTAACACCAGACAAACTAATGGAGGCTGAGCTCTCACAAAGATTTCGTAATAATTTTTAATAACTCAGAGCAACAATGCGCGCCTCTTTCCAATACAACATTGCTGTTCGTTTCTGACTTGTCAGACCCTTAATAAAGACAATAATTCTTGGCCTGCCCCAAAGTGAGATTATGAAACCCAGCAATGAGGAAGCCATTAAAAATTAATTTGGAGGAAAGTTAATTGCAGATTTAATATGGTGTTCTGCAAGTTGGTCAACAAAATGCTTCAACATGATTAACGGTATTTTTCAAGAGCTGAAAACATTAGGTCCTAGAAAATGTTTTTTGTTTTTTTCTCTTTAGCTTTGACTCTGGTTTTATTCATCTGAGGTTGTAAATAGATACTAATACTTGAGTACAGTCTATGGTTAAAAAAAATCCCACATCTAGGAAGACAAAGCGCAGGAAAGTAAGTGACAGAGCCATGATGTTGCTTCCAAGGCTGCCTGCCCTTCACCATTAAGTCCCTCCTTGGTTCTGCTTTTCATGTGCCAAGAACCCTCCCCACCCCCCCTTACGATACTGGCTCCCCAATTTTCAGGAACCTCAAATCCTCCGCATGGAAATCATTTGGGATTTGCATTTCACACAGCAGTGATAGTTCTAGGTCCCGCTCGCTGTTTCATAATGGTGTCTCCCACCCTGCCCCTCCCTCCAAGAGTTCCCTAACTTCAGCAACTTCCCCCAAACAGCCGTGCCGGGAGACTCCAGATTTAAGACCTGCCAGTCCTCTTGAGTCTCCTTCACAGGGGAATTAGAAATAAACTAGGAACATCATTGAATTAGGAGAGCAGTCCCCTCCTCTGCCACCTTCCCCACCCAGGAGGGCAGTCGCCCGAATGGACCCCTCCTCCGGGGAAATGAGCGAACGCTCCACTTACATGCTCTGTCTCCGCAGTGCTCAGCGTCCTGCGGCCAAGGCACGCAGCAGAGGAACGTGGCCTGTCAGATGGGCGCTCACAAGATCGCCAGAGTGACCGAGTGCAACCCGTACGCCCGACCGGAGGCGGAGCGCGCCTGCCACGGCCCGCCGTGCCCGCGCTACGCGTGGCGGCCAGAGGAGTGGCAAGAAGTAAGTCGAGGCACCGAGCGAGCACCTGCCAGGCGGTTCGCTCGACCCCCAGATAGCATCTCCTCCTTCTCCGTGAAGCTGGTGAAGCCACTGGCCGGTGACGATGCTGGCTCCTTCCCAGAAAGCAGCGAGCATGGACTCGGAGCGCCTGGTTTCTCCTGACTGCTCCAAGCCCGCTGCCTCCCACAAAACGTGAGCAGGCCTGGGGCCAAATGCCCACAGATCACTCTCCGCCCAAGGGTTTCACACATCGATTCCATGTATGTTAGCGGCACCAGCCGCAAGGCAGACTTTCGGTAGGACTTACTGCGTACTTTTCCTCATTCATGATTCAGGAAGGAGACGCCTAGGCACTGAAGTGAAACCCTGATTAATTAGCAAGGGATTTCCAACTTTTAAACTTTCTACAATGAGGTCATCTGAAGAAACTGCTCAGGCAATGCATAAATAGACCAGACTGGTGTCCCCCTCACCCCTTCCAGGTTAATGTTTGATTGGGGGCTGGGGTGGGGGTGCAGGCTCAGTGCCCCTGGGAAGAAGCCTGGCCTGGAAGGTAAGAAGTCAGTGGGAGGGAACCTTTCTTTCCAGAGCAGAAATTAGCTTGGAGAAAGGGGGAGAGACGGGAATGAGGAAGCGGAGCCTTTTGCACTGACCTTGGAGCATAATGGGTCATGCATGCTGTTCCAGGTCCAAAGATGCGATTAACAAACAGGACTCCCCTCCCTCCCCCATCACGCACGTGTGCACACCCGCTCACACCCTGCAGAGTGCTCCCCACCCCACCCCCTTCTCCGGGAATGACTTTCAGAAGAGGAGGGACAGGGTACAGATTGGTTTGCTTGTTCGGAACAGTTAAACTGTAGCTGGCTCTGCACTCGGCGTGGTGCCATCCACCCCCCTGATTTTTACAAATTATTATTGGTCTTGTGGGTAAGAAAACTGTCCTTCTGAGAGGTGCTAACACTTATCCAAGTGTCATATCTCTAGCTAGTGGAGGAAGCAAGAGAGACGTGGTCCTCAGTTCGTTCCCTGAAGCCACGCCTGTCCTCTCCACGCCCCTCAACCTCCTGATGAATGACGTCCATTCTTTGCAGGCCTCTCAGCTTTGGGAATGTCACCCTTTCTGTCTGCTCAGTCCTTTTGCTTGTTTTCCTTCTAGATTTTTAAAATATGTACCACATCGTGGCAGGGGTTAACAGATAAAACTGTTACATTTCCAACTAATTGTCCTTGAGCCATTCAGAGTATTGAATTCCCCAAAGGCAATACCTAACCCAGCGCAGTCCTGGGTGACTTCCAACAAGGATTCTCTGAACTTCTCTGGGCATTCTCTCGTTATAATGAGTTGAACGTCTAACCCTAACTTGTCCCGGTGGTGGGCCATTGTACTCCTCACCCCAGGGCCTCCAGTTCAACCCCACTAGCCCACCCATAGGAGAAAGAGGAGGCTGCTTGTGCCCATAACCTTGGAAACCCGAGGGGTACTGTGGAGTTGCTGTGAGTTAGACTTGGCTTGTTGGCGGCGAGTTCATTCGGAGACTGATGTCTTTCTGGTTGCTGCCATGCTCCATCACTCTGTGCAGACAGTTGGGAAAGAGATTGAGAATACACCAGGACAGAGTAAGATTCTGAAATACTCCAGGGCATCCAAGTGGCCCCTGTGTCCTGCTCCAGGGATGACTGAGGGTGGGCCTGCATTTGAAACACTTGCCGAAATCGCAGGCTGGGATTGGATTTCCCTTTGTGACTGGGAGGTGTTGCCAGTGGGGGGTATAGGAGGAAGAAGGGACCCCGCTGTTTCTCCCCCTCAGTCGCTGGTCCTTCTTGATTCTCAGTTCCCATCATTCTCTGCTTTCTCGCTCTCCCTGCCCCCACCCTCTCTCCTTCTCCCTCTCCTCCTCCTGCCAAACTCAACCCCGGGGAAGTTCTCCAAGGAGCACAGAGTGAGGGATTGTGTAGGAAGGAATCTGAGCTCACTGCTCCCATATTCACCAGCTTTTGAAAATGCTGGAGACAAGCTCCATTTATAATTCCTTCTGAGTTGCAAAGAATGGAAATAATCTTGCCACATAAACACGAAATTCCTCTTCTCCGATTATGCAAAGTTTGCTCAAAGTATACATCTTGGCATGTGCTGTGTAGATGGACGGTTTAATATTTTTCGTCACATCTTTCTAGCACACTCACTACCGACATAGGAGACAGAAGGAAGTACCTGGTCGGTTCCTGTATGTATCTAAGAAAGGCACCGGAGACCACCAGTTTACACTGGAAGCCTCTCAGCAGGGGGGATCACTCATAACAGTCAAGAAACTCCCCAGGTTTTTCTTTTCCTCAACCTGAGTGGAGTGTTCAGAAGGTGGACGTGGCTGTGGAGAGGATGAGTAGGAAAATGGGGGAGACCGTCGAGTGGCAGTAAGTTGGTAGAGCGAGGCTCAAGGCAGCTGGGTCAGGGAGAAGCAAAACATGGCCCCTCAGGACCTCCCCGCAGCAAGGAGACCAAGCGTATGCCTTGGGGACCGCATGTCTGCTGGCCCGCCACTGTCTTGGTTTTTGCCTATTGTCCTCGTATAATTGTTAGTTGCATCTGTGTTCCCTATCAGAAATTCCCATTAAACACTCATCAGATCACTTAGAAATGCAGTCCATTATTTTTAAAAAGTCTCTTTCATGCTACCCTGAGGGCCTGGGTGACACAAACAATTACTTAGTCTGGTGGTGTACTGAATTAAGCAGTGAGCCTCTGATCGCAAGGTCAGCAGTTCAAACTCAACAGCTACTCCATAGGAGAAAGATGAGGCTCTCTGCTCATATAAAGATTTCCAGTCTTGAAAATCCATAGGGACACTTCTGCTCTATCTTATAGGAGCCCGAGAGCTGGAACTCAGTGGCAGCACGGCCAGGTCTTGGGGCAGGATGAGGAAGGGGGGTGCGTTTTACATCTTCCTCTTCGGCAGCAACCCTTTGAAAACACCCCAGGCCTCCTGTTTGCTTTTGGGGTGCATTTTTTCCTTTTCTTTCCAGGGACCCTATTTTTTTTAACGTTTTATTAGGGGCTCATACAACTCTTATCACAGTCCATACATATACATACATCAATTGTATAAAGCACATCTGTACATTCTTTGCCCTGATCATTTTCTTTTCTTTTTTTTTTCCTTTTCTTTTTATACGTTTTATTAGGGACTCATACACCTCTTATCACAATCCATGCATATACATACATCAATTGTATAAAGCACATCTATACATTCCCTGCCCCAATCATTCTCAAAGCATTTGCTCTCCCCTTAAGCCCTTTGCATCAGGTCCTGTTTTTTTTCCCCCTCCCTCCCCGCTCCCCCTTCCCTCATGTGCCCTTTGTAATTTATACATCGTTATTTTGTCATATCTTTCTCTATTCGGAGTCTCCCTTCCCCCCCCCCTTCTCTGCCGTCCCTCTCCCAGGGAGGAGGTCACATGTGGATCCTTGTAATCAGTTCCCCCTTTCCAACCCACTCACCCTACACTCTCCCAGCATTGCCCCTCACACCCTTGGTCCTGAAGGTATCATCCACCCTGGATTCCCTGTGCCTCTAGCCCTCATATGTACCAGCGTACAACCTCTGCCCTATCCAGGTCTGCAAGGTAGAATTTGGATCATGGTAGTTGGGGGGAGGAAGCATCCAGGATCTAGGGGAAAGCTGTGTTCTTCATCGGTACTACCTCGCACCCTGACTGACTGATCTCCTCTCCTAAACCCCTCTATGAGGGGATCTCCAGTGGCCGACACTTGGGCCTTGGGTCTCCACTCTGCACTTCCCCTTCATTCAATATGGTATACACACACACACACACACACACACACATATATATATATATACCCATACATAAATTCTTTTTTTTTTTTTGCATGATGCCTTATACCTGGTCCCTTGAGCACCTCGTGATCGCACTGGCTGGTGTGCTTCTTCCATGTGGGCTTTTTTGCTTCTGAGCTAGATGGCTGCTTGTTCACCTTCAAGCCTTTAGGACCCCAAACACTATCTCTTTTGATAGCCGGGCACCATCAGCTTTCTTCGCCACATTTGCTTATGCACCCATTTGTCTTCAGCGATCCTATCATGGAGGTGTGCAGCCAATGATATGATGATTTTTTGTTCTTTGATGCCTGATAACTGATCCCTTTGGGACCACTCGATCACCCAGGCTGGTGGAGGGACCCTATTATTAAAGCACACTTGCATGCTGGCAATAAGTATTTCCTGCTAAGCTACAGCATTTGAAAACAGAACAAAATGCTGCCATTGATTAGATGCTGCCTCATGTTGACCCTACAGGACAGGGTAGAACTCCACTGTGGGTTTCCCTGACTGTGACTCTTTATGTGAGTCGAAAGTCTCATCTTTCTCTCTCAGAGTGGCTGGTGGTTTCAAACCGCTGACCTTTCAGATTGCAGGCCTGTGTGCATAGAATCATTGTTCTCCATTTTCCTCCTTTGGCTTATCAGCTACTTGAGGTGGGGGGGGGGCTTGTTCCCCAGTTTTCCCAGCATTTAGCTTCCGCAACTAGAGCCTGGGGACACCAGTTGAATGAATGGCTCTATGATTGAATGGAGAGGCAAAGGGATGTGAATAGTCTACCCTCAGGCAGAGTGCCGATACTGCAAATGCGTTTAGGTCACCGGTTGACAGCGTCTCTTTTGTGGTGTCTCTTATGTTCAGCTTTCCCTTGGATTGAGGTTTCTTCCT
This sequence comes from Tenrec ecaudatus, assembly GCF_050624435.1. NCBI lineage: Eukaryota > Metazoa > Chordata > Mammalia > Afrosoricida > Tenrecidae > Tenrec > Tenrec ecaudatus. The sequence continues at coordinate 138,337,252 of NC_134534.1, forward strand.
ACATTACATTTGTTGGTGGTATTTTTTATAAGAAATCCAGAATGGGTAAATCTATAGAGACAGTGAGCAGATTAATAGTGCCTTAGCATGATGACAAGGAGCCTTGGTTACAAGCTGGCCTGTGACCCAAAAGATTAGCAGTTCGAAACCACCAACAACTCAGCGGGAGAAAGGTGGGGTTTCCTACTCCCATAAAGAGGTACAGTCTCAGAAGCCCACAAGGCAGCTCTCCCCTGTCCTGTCCCCATGAATCAGCATCGACCCCATGGCGGTGAGTTTGGTCTTTTCGAGGATTCTGGCAGGGAGGAAGTTAGCATTTAATGGGATCTGGTAATGGATACAAGGCTGTTCCGTTAATATGTTTAAACCATTGACTTGTAGGGGAATGTTATGTCGACCAAACTGCTTTTAAAGGGGAGAAAGGAAGAGCAGGAGGGAAAGAAAAAGAGAAATACCTGCAAGTTGGTCGGCTTTTTCCTTGCTTTTTAAAGACATTCTACAGTGTCTTTCAGAACATTCAAGCCAACCCTTCTTTCCCTGTGAGAACAGCTGTTTATTTTCTTGTCCCCGTGCCACGGACACGCTGTGCTCGGAAACAGCTCGCCTTCGCAGCAGGGCCTCCTCGGAGTCTGCTGGCCCAGGGCAGGTCTGCGCAGCTTTCGAGCATGTTTGGAGCCGGGGGACTTGTATGGAGATCAGCTGTGTAATGATTAATGCGCTCACCCCTTTGGCCTAGAAAAGTTAACCCGGAACTGGACGTTGGTCAATTGGTTACAGAGATATTCAGGAGGCGTACAAGAGAGGGATCCGATTTCAGTGTGTGCCCAGGGCTACACAGGAACTCTTTAGGGTTCGTTTCCCCAGTTATATATATATATATATTCAGCCAGCATTGACCAAGCACCGGCAAAGTGCTAGACACCAGGCATGGGGGATGCGACCAGGAATCTGAGATTCCGGAGTCTAACCAGGAAGACGGACCAGAAGCCAGCATGCTGAGCGTGTATGGCGGTGGCAGTTGTAGAAAGTGCTGCCCCACCCCCTAGACGGAGACTGCGATGCACATGCCTTCACTAGGGAGCCCAGGCAGTAAAGAGCAAGCACCGTGCTTCTAGGGACAAGGAAGGGCCCACGTGTGTGGACCGAAGCGCAGCTGTCTGGGAGCTGCAGGATTAGCTGGTGGCAGTGGGCCCTGCGGGCCTCGGCAAGGTTTGGATCTGTTCCTCAGCAGCATCCGAGGTTTACAAGCCTGGGCTCTGCCCACCCTCTTTCTCTCAAATCAGCCTCAAGTCACATGCTCGAGTAACCTTAGCCTTAGCAAGCAGATCCCAGTGGATGCCCCACTCCTGGTCTCTTCCATAATGGAAGGAGATCTCCAGACCTTTCTAACGAGGTGTGTCTGCGTAGATTTGAACTACCCACCTTTTCATTAACAATCAGATGTGTTTATCGGGAGCTGTATTCCCCCAGCCCCCACATCTCAGCCTTCCCTGCCCCCACTCCCACCTTCCACCATGACATTTCTCCCCTTCATGTGTCAATGAAGACTGACCCTTCCTGAGAATGGCTTCTCCTCTTCTTCTTAGGGACTGTCCCCTCCACTTGTACCCTCAGCTGTCACTACCGAGGGCAGGCTGTCTCGCTCAGACTGGTGCGGGAACCATCGTCTTCTTGAGCTATGCTGTGTGCCGACATCCAGAGAGACTGGTGCTGTTACTGAGGCACTTGGTAGAGTGTTTTGAAAAGCCAATATGGAATTTGAGGACAGCTTGTGGAAATTGAAATGATGAGTGGAACTCTCTAGCTCAGTGGCTCTCAACCTTCCTCATGCCGCAACCCGTGGATACAGTTCCTCATGTTGTGGTGACCCCCCCAACCAGAAAATTATTTCCATTGCTACTTCATCACTGTCATTTTGCTACTGGTATGAAAGGGTCATTCGACTCCCAAAGGGGTCACGACACACAGGTTGAGAACTGCTGCTCTAGCTGCTTATGGGCGCATTCTGGATCTTGTCACAGAGTAGGGGAGTGAGTGCGGAGTCACCAGAGGAAGGGGAAGCGGACATGCTCTGGCTTTGTTTCCTGAATACGCAGCCCTGGGCCTTCGTAAGGGTCCGGGACTCCAGCAGGAGGAAATCCTTCTTTTTCTTTTTTTCCTTTTTTTTACATTTTATTAGGGGCTCATACAGCTCTCATCACAGTCCACACATATACATACATCAATTGTATAAAGTACATCCGCACATTCTCTGCCCTAATCATTTTCAGAGCATTTGCTCTCCACTTAAGCCCTTTGCATCAGGTCCTCTTTTTTTTACCCCTCCCTCCCCGCTCCCCCCAGGAGGAAATCCTTCTTCTGTGAGTGTCCAAAGTGCGCTTTACTCCTTCCAAAGCTCCGGGCAAGTCAATTACTTACTTAGGTTCATTTTCCTGAAAAGTACCCTTAAGAAAAGGCTTCCCAGCTTCCGTTTCTCTGTTGGAAAAACTCCACTGTCCTAAGCTCCCTTTTACAATATTCTTTCGTGCTACTTGAGCATTCTTCCAGACCAGAAAGCAGGGCTTACCCTTAAAGGCTGCAGGACTCCTTGTGCTCCTGCTTTGGGCTGCTGCTTATGGCTCTGGCGTGAGCGCCGTGGGCTGATGAAAGCCAGAGAGGACACTGGAGGGGCTGGCTCAGGTCTGACTGCTCCAGAATCAGGAGCTGCTCCTAGTCCTCTGACCTGCTTTCTAAGGAGTTAACATCTCTAAGAAATTCTTTTTTTTACCCTTCAATTTCTTTTGCACATACGTGTCGGCATCACAGAATGACTGGGTTTTGAGTTTGGGTGCTTTTAACGTTCAGTGGCTTACCAGATCCTTTGCCCCTTGCCTCCCTTTCCTTCTTCAGTGTTAACCTTTAAAGCATTACCAGCTGGGCCCTGGGGCTGCCAGCTGTGAGGTTGGCAGCTGCGCCCCAGGAGGACGATAAGGCTGGTTGATCCTGCAAACACTTCCTACGTAGGGTCCCTCTGCGTGGGAATGGACCCAACAGCACTGGCGGGGGGCAGGGGGCAGGTTGTTTGTTTTGATTTTGTCTTTGGTATCATGTCACAGTGGTTCCTAGCCTGCTCCTGAGGAACAGAAGCTCCCTAAGCTACACCCAGCTAGGACAGGGTGCATAGCCAGCCTCCTGCACTAACTTGAAGTCGTTTGTTCTCCATCAACACCCTGCAGTACTCACAGTTCATCTTTGCCCCAGAACAGATATATCAATCATTCTACATCATTGATATTGCAGTGTGCTTCCAAACAGTACAAGTCTTAAACTGCATTTCCAGGGAATCCAGGGTTTATCCTAGTATCCAGTTCATCTCGCCTGCATCCGGAAGAACAAAGACACGGGGGTGCATAGCATATGATCCAGCAATTCCACTCCTACATGCATCCTCCCCCACAAAGAAAAGGAAAGTGGGGGTTCAAACCTGTATACACACACGCTTGTAGCACACGTACTCGCGGTAGTCAAGAATGGAGGCCTGGCGTACAACTACGAATTGCAGGCACATTGAGGTGCCGCTCTTTACCAAACCCCTCCTGCCAAATCCAGCCTGACGGAGTGACTCGGCAGCACAGAGTGGAACTGCTCCTTTGGGTTCCTGAGGCTGTAAATCTTCGCAGAAGCAGGCGGCCTCCTTTTTCTCCCCTAGAGTGACTGGCGAGCTTGAACCACTGACCTTGTGAGGTGAGGAAAGTGGAACAAATGACTTCCAACTTGAGCAGGATCAGCTGTATTCATTTTCCAGTCCGTGTACCCAGTAGCATTGGGATGACCTTCGGGGCAGGGATGATTGGATAGCTTCTTTTAGTTTTTCATCCCATTGCCTAACCACACTGCTCTTGGCGTATCAATAAACTTTTCCGTCCTCATTACTGGTAGAGCTCAGGTTAGAATTCACCTACCTGCTAAGAATCAATGTCCCCCAAAGTCTGTGCTTGCATCTGAAGGGCCACCTGCAGTGGCCAGCGGTGCACACATTCCAGCTGAGGCGAGCAAGCCTGTTCACAGTTCACTCGGTGTTGGCAGGGACTCGTCGGGCATGAAAATAGTGGGCGGTGAGAATCTGCTGTCACAGCGGCACGGCACTATGGGGAGCGATCAGTGATTCTTCCCTCTCACACCTCTTTCTTGAGCAGTGCACCAAGACTTGCGGCAACGGCTCCAGGTACCGCAAGGTGGTGTGTGTGGACGAGGACAAGGGCGCGGTCCACGACATGTACTGTGACGTGGTCCAGAGGCCTGCCGACCACGAGAGCTGCAGCTTGCAACCCTGCGAGTATGCCTGGATCACAGGAGAATGGTCGGAGGTATGTCCTGTCCTGACACTGTAACCCCCTCAGACCAGCGCTGGCCTGAGGGCGGGCAGCAAAGGGGTGAGGGCAAGGATGCGGGAGACTTGGGCCTACCTCTAGTCGTGTGTCCTGAGGCAAGCCCTCCTGCCAGACTGGGCCAGAGAGCCTAGGGCGCAAGGTGGGAGAGAGGTATGAGATGGCCTCTGAGCTGCTGTCAACCCCGGACATGACCTGTGGCCCACCTGGATGTCCCAGCTGTGGGCTTGATGGGGGAGGTGCCTGACGGGACTGCAGGTTCTTAGGTACCCAAAGGAAGGGAGGTGCAAGAGTGGGTCCGCAGTCAGGGAGACCTCAGGGCCAGTGGGCCATGACAAACGAGAGCTGTAGAAAGGAACCGGCGCTTGGCCAGTCCAGGTGAGGACATGCCTCAGTGACGGCCCAGTGTTAACCCACTCTGCTTGTTTCATGGAAGCTCAGAGTCTGGACTCTTCTGTGAAAGCTCCTGATTTCAACCTAGGAGAAGAGGGGTGGGGTAGGGGAGGGTGGGGGGGGGGGGTGTGTGCCAAACATTTTGTGAACCAGCTACGAGTCACCTGTGTGCAGCCTCTGGTCCGGAGGAACAAAATGATGTTTGATTGGAACCAAAGACCCTCGGTGTCTAGTTCCCATCTCTGCCTGCACACACTGTCTGTAGAAATACGTTGTATTATTAACAAGCCAATAACAACAATATGGTGGTTTTATGATGGGATAGAGCTCCAAAAAGTTCATGAAAAGAAAATATAGAATTTCTCCCTGAGCTTTTGCAGCCCCCGATATAATTTTCAAACTATATATCTTTCCAAATATTGAAAGACCTCTCACATCAAAACAAGCCATCGTTGCTACTCCGCTTCCTGTCCAAACTAGGGGAGCCTTTTTGCTCAGAGCACAGTGGTCAGGAAGGAGTCTCAGGCAGTGTGTGAATGTGCACTCTGGGACCAGGGCCGCGCCCCCCAGTAGCATTTTCAGATGGGACCAGAAAGGGTACTTGAGTTTCAGTGATGTCTCTGTCGGGCACTGGGTTTCCTCCTAGAAGCTGATCCTAAGATAAAGTGACCAGACGTCCCGCTTTTGGCGGTACAGTCCCAATTGTTAACTAATTTTACTGTGTCCCACGGCATTTTTAGAAAGTCCTGATTTTTGGAAAGAATGCAGTACAAGCTAGGGTATAAGGTTTTCAGCTGCCATGTGGCTATTTTGCCAGGATAGTTTTATCAATGGCATCCAGCTTTGCCAATATTAAAATCTGGTCACCTTATCCTAAGACCTTTTGAACTACATCTCCCATAAGTCACTCCACCCAAGTGGTTTTGCCCCTCCAAAGACTTTAAGTGATGTGTGGAGGCACTTTGGGTTGTCACAACTAGGGTCTGAGGCTAGCATCTCTCAGGCAGAGACCAGGGATTCCGTGAAACATCCCCCAGTGCACAGCAGAGCCGCCACCCCACTCCCTCATCACCTCTGAATTATTCAGCCCCAAAGGTTGCCAAGTTGAGAAACCTTGCTCTAATTCAGCCATTGGTTTTCCCTGAATGGTACTCCAGGCCTGTGCAGCGTGCAAGGTAGACAAGGTCCAGGATACAGATGACTGCTAACCTGCCGAGAACAGGCAGAATCCAAAGAAGCATCCAAAATAGCACCTTGCTTTGAGTTTGAGGCCTGGTGGATAGTGGTTACACACTGGGCTGTGACGCTAACGGCCAGCCACTCTGCAGGAGGAAGATGGGGCTTTCTGCTCCCCTAGAGAGTTACAGTCTCAGAAACCCACAGGGGGCAGCTGTGCTCCATCCTATAGCATCGCTGAGTTGGCATTCACTCCACGCCAGTGAATGTGGTTTGGGCTTAAGGTACAAGTGCCTTTCCCACCGGGCTAGCGGGGGGGCAGGGTAGGGGGTAGGTAGTTCAGGGATGGCTTCTCTCCCCTTTGGCACCAGCCCCTCCCAGTTCCGCATCGAGATGGTCCCTAGTTTCTGGTTCAGTCTCTGGTGCTTTGGAACGCTGGTCTGAGATGGTTTTGGGGGGCGACACAAGTGGTCCCCCTTTCCCAGCACTGCTGACGCGGGTACCTGTCCTCGGCAGCTTCCCTCAAAGCTGTGCGGGCCTCTGAATCCAAACCAACTGCCTCTGGGGCTCAGTTTCTCCAGAAACCACGGTCCCCTCTCTCCTCCCCATGCAGAAATCGCCACTGGGCTGGTGTCGCTTCTGCTTTGTAGGGGAAAGGTCTCCGCACTTGCGGGGCAATCTCACAGACTCACTTCTTCCGTTCATGCAGACTGTAGCGTCAACTCGAGCAGCCTTCACACAGTTGGTAGGACATTTCCGCGATCCTTTCATCCCATTTGGAAGCCCCCCTGTATACACAGGCCCTGGTGTTGACACCCTCGGGATTCCCACAGCTTAGACAGACAAAGCACTGACAGGCCTGTCCAGGCCGGCAGCAGCCAGGCTAGCCTTGCCTTCCCTGGCCTGCTGTCAGACGGGTCTTGGAGCAGCTGAACAGCCGCAGCCAAAATGGGAAGAAGGTTCACAGCACATGTGTCCAAGTCTGGAGCCTGCTGACGGGAAGGCTCGGGGCTGCTCTCTGGGGCTGGCCGGGCCTGTTCCCTCCCGCCTCCAGCAGCGCACGGCGGGCGGCTTCTCCTGGGGAGGTGTTAGCCAAGGGGAACCGCGTGTCGCAGAGCAACAGTCCAGAGACAGTGGGAAACAGGAGATGCTGTAGATTTGAATCACCCTGGGGAACTGATGATTGCGCAGTCAGTCCTCCACCCAGGAAACGCGTAGGAAGCTGCTTCCTGGTTCAGGGGGCGTCTGACTCTCTCCTCAAGGCACCTTTGGACGAGACAATACTGATGACACCCAAACCAGATCACTGTTGCCAAGTGAATTCTGACTCGGGGCAGCCCACACGTGTCAGAGAAGGGTGCTCCAGAGGTGATCAGAGGCAGATTGCCAGGCCTTTCTTCAGAGGCACCCCTGCATGGACTCAACCCTGCGTATCTATTCCTTAGGGTCTCTCAGACTGTAAATCTTCCCGGGAGCAGAATGCCTCATCTGCCTTCTACAGAGCAGCTGGTGTGTTTGAACCACCAACCAGGCAGTTAACAGCCCAGCATTCAACCTGCGGGACTCTGATCCATCACCCGAATTTTAGGGGGTTTTACAGGTCCTTTACAGCAGCTAATAGGTTCTTTGAGCATGTTGCCTTTTAAAAAAAGTCAAAATTAAATTATTGTAATTCAGTGTTTCTTAATGCACTTTACTAAACAGGGCAGTTTTAGTTCATAGGAAAATTGTGCAGAAAGTACAGCATTTCCATATATTCCCACCTCCTTGTGCATAGTCCCACGCATGAGGTTGTTAAATTTGCTATAGTTGATTAACCAATGTTGATACATGATTATTAACTGAAGCCCATAGTTTACATTAGAGCTTTGTCCTGTGGGTTTTAAGAAGTGCATAATGTCACATGCCTCCATGACGGAAGCGTGTGTGGTGTTTCCGCTGCCCTTAACATGCTCTGTGGGTCACAGAGGTCATGTGTGTGAGTCTAGGAAAGGCCAAGCTACCGTGGCTGTCAAGAAGGGATGGGGGCAGGGAGGGGGGAGGAATTGCAAAAGCATTGTATTTCTTTAGAAAGAGACAGATGATGGAAAGTCTTTTGCTAAGGAGGTTGAACATATTCTAAAATCTTAGGAAGAACCAGCTTGATGTTCTGTTGTAGAAGGGAGCGCTAGAATACGAGTCGGCTCTCCATCCCCGCTTGCTGGTTGTTTAAGCTGCATTAACTATTTTAAAAGAGCTGCAGGACTGCACGAAGTGCCCCGGGAGAGAGCCCACTACCTCAGACTGCCCTCTTGTCTCCCCCCACCCATGCCCCCTCCCACCCGTGTGCGTCAGAGTGGACCTGGGCTCCCGAGAGTGTCCAGTGGCTGTGTTTTCAGAAGTGGGCGGACTGCAGTGTCCAGCCTTTTGGTTACTAGCCAAGAGTGCTGTTGACCGTACCACCCAGGGACCCTGGAGAGTAAAGAGGAAGGTGGCATTTCGGCCATCGCCTGGGAGAGGGGAGAGAAGGAAGCTAAGTTGAGGTCAGATGGAAACGTAAAACACTGTCGAGCAGAGAAGGAGACCGTTGTCATGCTCAGGTGTCTGACTCCTCAAGCTGACTCCCAGGCTGGCTTCTGGCTTGAGTCCTCTCGCCCTGGGCCACTTCCACTAGTCTGGGGCTGGCAGGCCGCCTCCCCCCACCCCTGTGGTTCAACTAGAACTGCAAATTGAGCTGTCCGTGAGCTGAGTGCTTCCCTGCGCCCCCCATTCCCCCCCCCATGTCTAGAAAGGGGCTCACGGTGCCCCACCCCCACCGATGGAGTGGAAGCCCTGGCTCCCGGAAAGAAGGCGTCACATAGGGCTGCTTGTCCCCTGTGTGCCCAGGGCCTGTCGTTGGAACAGCATAAATAAACTACCAAAGTGAGAGTTTTCTCCAGCATTGTTGCCGGGTCAGCCTTCAGCGCGGAGGTCAGGGGCCCACTGTGGGCTGCCCTGGGGAAGCGCTCGAGCCTCTCCTCACGACCCCTCTTTTCTCAGTGCTCAGTGACCTGTGGACGGGGCTACAAACAAAGGCTGGTCTCCTGCAGTGAGATTTACACCGGGAAGGAAAATTATGAGTACAGCTACCAAACCACCGTCAACTGCCCGGGCATGCAGCCGGCCAGCGTCCACCCCTGCTACCTGCGGGCGTGCCCGGTCTCCGCCACCTGGAGGGTGGGCAACTGGGGGAGCGTAAGTAGACTGCCCAGGCCGCAGGCCTGAAACCCCTTGGACCGCCCCTCCTCCACCTCCACCTCCACCTGTTCTCCTCTAACTGGACTCCTGGGGGAGACTCAGGGAAAAGCAGGAGTGAGCAGTTGCAGGGGACAGTTGGGGGAGCAGGGGCCTCTCCTCTTCCTGTCTGGTAGGATGCCCTGGTGCGTAGAGCAAGGCCTCTGAAGCTTGCCATCTCCACGTGAATGACATTGGGCGAGCTGCCTAACTTGTGAGGCTCGCCCACAGAATGGGTGGTTGTGGGGAATGAATGCAGTGAGACCTCTATGGACCAGAACTCACCAGCCTGCTGTGCTTTTCCGGGTCTTGCAAGGTTCCCGATTGTGGCTGATCACCTTTCCCTTGCTCTCTATTAGCACATGTTTACCTTTTCCGCCTCTGACAGGCTCCACTCCTCACACAGGTGCCCGTTTGGGGTGGGGGTTCTGGCAGAAGGTTTTGTGGTTGCTGCTACTGCTGCTGTTGACAAGAGTAGATGTACATTCTAGTCCTTCATCTGGGTTGCCCCGCTGCATTTGGGGACAGCACGGCACAGTGTTTTCCATTGGGACTGCCCTGGTGTTTGTGACAGCCCTTGCTCCGCTCTAGTGAGACTGTCCATCCTGAAAACAGATCGAGCAACACCATCTGAACCCCAAGGCCACATCTGTAAAAACAGGAGCCCTGGTGGCACAGCGGGTTATGTGATGGGCTGCTAACCTTCAGGGCAGCAGTTCAAAACCACCAGGCACCCCACAGGAGAGAACGAGGCTTCCTACGCCGATGAAGATTTACAGTTTCGGAAATCCTCAGGAGCAGTTCTACTGTGTTCTGTAGGTTCTCTGCGAATCAGAATCCACTCAATGGCTAGAGTTAGTGCTGTCACACTGAGTCACGAGGATTACAGGAGGATGATGCGTGTGAGTACATACACACATACAAGAAGGGGCTTCAAAGGAGTCATGGAAATGAAAGATCATGGGTGTGCTCCGTGTGGTTTTTTGAAGGCCCCTTGTGGGTGTCTGTCAGTGTGGATGTGTTTGTGTAGAAATACGGGTATGGAAGGCTAAGCACAGAGGCCGGCGCACTCTGAGTTCAGTGCATGCCGGTACCTTGGTCTGCTAGCCACAAGGGCAGCGGCCGGAACCCACCAGTCACTCTGTCACAAAGAAAGGGGAGGCTTTCTGTTCCCACCTCGGAACCCCTGCGTAGGGTCACCGCAGGGGTCAGCAGGGGCAGCTTGGCAGCCTTGGGTTTATTTGCTTTCCGCAGCATGAGGCCCCAAGTCACCGCCGGTTTTTGAGAGAGCACCACCCTACTAGACGTCCCCACACCACTGACGCGGCTTGTCTTTGCAGTGCTCCGTGTCCTGTGGCCTTGGGGTGATGCAGAGATCTGTGCAGTGTTTGACCAACGAGGACCAGCCCAGCCACCTCTGCCCGCCAGATCTGAAGCCAGAGGAGAGAAAAACCTGCCACAATGTCTACAATTGTAAGCTTCCAGCTCTGGCCATCTTCCCGAAACCCCAAAACTTCTTTGCTTGCTCTTTTGAGAAATGTTTAAGGAAATGGTCCCTTTGCTGCATGGTTTGGGTGTAGCCAGTGCAGCTCAGCTCATCCGCAGACAGTACAGTTCTGGGCCAGCACATCCCATTTCCTGTCGTGTTTTTCAGGTGAGCTACCCCAGAGCTGCAAGGAGGTTAGAAGACTCAAAGGGGTCAGCGAAGATGGAGAATATGTCCTACTTATTCGAGGGAAGCGCCTCAAGGTGCGTGGTCGCCGTCATGGCTGGAGCCTGTCTGGTTGGCGTGGCCTCTGCTCCCGTTGGCCCGTTTTGGCACGGCCCTTCAGGGGTGGCTGGACTCTCTTGCAGGTTTTCTGTGCAGGGATGCACTCTGAGCACCCGAAAGAGTATGTGACCCTGGTCCACGGCGACTCCGAGAACTTCTCCGAGGTTTACGGGCACAGGTAGGAGACCCCCGGCTCCGAGAAGTCCAGCTGCTTGCCGATCGGGGCACTACCTCCCTGCCCTCACCAGAACCTTCTCTCTCTGTACTAGACTGCACGACCCGACAGAATGCCCCTACAACGGAAGCCGGCGAGACGACTGCCCGTGTCGGAAGGATTATACGGCGGCTGGGTTTTCCACCTTCCAGAAGATCAGAATAGACCTGACCACCATGCAAATCATCAGTAAGTAAAGGGCGTCGGCGTGGCCGGCTGACGGAACGCACGCTGGCCTGGGCTCAGGATGGTGGACGGGATGTGGAGCTGGCCATCCACGGAGGACCAGGTCCGGGCAGAGTCCTTGTTCTGTCTGTTCACTGTGCTGTGCCTGGCGCGCTCCATCCACTTTTGGGGATGACAAGAGGGAGAGAAACGAAGGACCAGTGAGGGGCGCCATTGGAGTGTGTGGAGTCCGCAGCAGCTTTGAGACTCAGATAAGTGAGAATGAGGGGCTCTTTGCACAATACCAGCAGGAGGGCTTCGGATGGACGACACAACAGGTGGAAAGAAAGTCTCCAGCTAAGACATTCATCCGGCGACACCCACCCCAGGACAGCGCACGCACAGGCAGAAATCTGGTTTGATTTAAGTGTCGATGGATGGAAGAAAAATGAATTACTGGGTTACCTGTTCCAAACGCCTCACCTCCCCAGGAGCTGATTGTGCCCCCTGGGCAGCGCTGCATTTTCTGTGAGGGCATTCATCATTGGAGTAGTTAGCGAAAATAGCTGAACACATGCCCTTGGAAAGAGGAAAACAGAATGATGAATAATTAATTTTTCCTCCTTCCCATTGCCCCCGAAATATTGTGCTGCTTCCCCCTTGAGGTAGATTAGACTTGATTTGAACCAAGATACTTTTAATTGCCTTCGGCTAGACTGATTAGGACCGCAGGAAGAGGGGCTGCCATTGCGCCTCTCACAGACCCAGGGGTTCCACATGCTCAGGTGAGCCTCCAACTCCCCCACCCCCCAACACACACACACACACACACACACACACGGTGTAGCTATCTGTGAAAGATGAAGGCCTACTTCTGCCATTCCCAATGGAGCCCTGGTGGCGTGGTGAGTGTTACACATCGGACTGCTAACTGCAGCATCAGCAGTTCGAAACCATAGGCTGCTCCTCGGGAGAAAGATGAGGCTGTCTGCTCCCATAGAGGTTTGCCGTCTCAGAAACTAACCCACAGGGGCAGATCTGCTCTGCCCTGAAGGGACACTGTGGACGGGATTCAACTGGAGGACAGTGAGCTTGAGTGACTGCTGCCATTCCCAGAGACAAGACAGGAATGTCAGCATCCAGGGAGCTTGGGTTTGGCATTCATCTCCCTCCTCATTTGCAAACCGGGGCTTGGGCACTGTGATGGGGTTAACGGTGCAACCTCAGGGCCAGTGTTGTTACTGCGTTATTTAACAAACAGCAAATAGCCCCAAACTTGTGACGCTGCCATTAATAATTTCAAGATGGGAGTTCTGATTGCCCCATGCTTTGGCAACGCTAGCACCTAGGCCACGGAGGACAGATGACACCCCAGAGCAGAGCCCGAAATAGCTGGCCTGGGTTGCCTTGCCCGTTTCTCCCCACCCCTCCTAAAGCAGCCACTGCAGCCCTGCAGGACGCTCCTGACCCATCCAGTTGCCCTGCATTTAAAGAAGGCGGCTCTCTCCTTTACTTATGGAGGAACTTTTCCAAAGCTCTCGGAGCCCCCTTCTCGGCATCCATACTCTTGAGGAGACAGTGGGTGCTGAAAAAAAAGCAGGGAGCAAAGCTTTGGGGACCTCACTTATAATGAGGAAAAGGCAAGTGAACATCTGGACCCATTTGTTTGCCAAGGAGGATTTCTTTCCTCCCTGCCCCCTTTGGGTTTTTTCCCCCTTACTATTATTCTACCTTCAGTCCCCTTGCGAATATCCCCTGACCCTTTCCTCCCCGTCTGCCGCTCTCACAGTGCGTCTCATTTCCACCCCGTCTCTACCCCACAGCCACTGACTTGCAGTTTGCAAAGACCAGGGAGGGGCATCCCGTCCCTTTCGCCACGGCTGGAGATTGCTACAGTGCCGTCAGGTGCCCACAGGTAAGAAGAACGAGCTGGGTGTCTGCAGGTATTTCCCCCAAGCTTTCTTCAGTATGGACCATCCACTTTCCACCTTCCCTCTTTGAATATTCAGTGAGGAGTCAGTGGTATGCTGGGAAATATCTAGCACTGGGCTCTCTGAATACAAAAACAACACAGTCCTGCGTTGGAGCATCTGCCGATATCCATGGTGTAAATACTCCACGCAGGACCAAGTTCAGGCTGTCAACATGAACTCACTAAGTGGAGAGTTAGGAAGAGGTGCACACAGTAGGCCAACACAAGGCTAACTCTAAGATACCACTGTCAGACACTAAAAACTCTTTATGTTGCATGGGGTAGAAAACCACTAATAGGATGAAAGAGATAAAAGATTCACAGCAGTGCCTGCAGAGTGTTCCGTCAACATTAGTTGTTACAGTGTGTCAGTGGAGAAAAGCCTCTAAGGAGACATCCCAGAGGATCATGGGATGCTGTGGGAAGGCACTCTTTCTGCATTTTTTGTTTCCACCTTCTGTGTGTTTTCTACATTTTCCCAAATAAACAGGAGTTCTTTCCCCATTTTTAAAAGAAAAGGACATCAGACTCAGAGATTCCAAAATGTGTAATACTAACGTGGGCTTCACTTGACTTCTCGTAGCCTGAAATGAGGGTCTCCAGAAGAGTCTGAAAAGAACCCGGCCAGGCATTTCTTGTGTGCTCACATCCTTAGTCCTGGCGACTCTCAAACATCCATTCCTGGAGGGGGCGTTAGGACACAGTGCAATAACCGAATGACCGGCATGCTACCTTCGAGCCAGACCAAGGGTGTGGATACGTGGGAAAGACTCTCTAGATGTAGTGGGCACAGTTTCTTGCCCGTGCTTTGGGGCTAAATGTTAACATTTTCTTCTGGGTCGCTGTGCAGCATCTTTCTGCCCATCCTGCAGCACACCCGCCCCCTACTCCCCCACCCTTTCCTGCTTCTTCATAGAAAGGGTGGACTTTGACTTGCCTATGGAAATATACTGTAACAGTCTGTCGGGGCTAAATGTTTGTTTGTTTTTGTGTATTATTATCCAGGTAGTTAAAGTATCTAAAATCATTTATCAGCTCAGGACTTTTTACAAATACCATTCAGTGACCTTGGCTAGGTTCATTCTGTTGTGCATCTGTCACAAGCATCTTTCCCAGTTCATCCACCACCACTGACAGAAGCCCAGTGCAGCCGGGGCACCTTCTGCAAAGCAGAAGCCAGCTTGTGTGGGAGGATTCTGCCGTTCGAAGGCAGGGAAAGCAAAAGGATCTAGACTATTCTGGACACACGAGACGCAGGCCCTGCTTTTTGCCTTGGGTCCCGTGAGGTCACCACAAAGCTGATCTTTATCTCTGTGTCTGGAAGAGCTCCCACTTTGCCTGGGAGCCTTCACGCGTCCCAGGATGGAGGCAGGCTGCTGTGCTCAAAATCCCCGGCTCCCGCTCTTCTGGAAGGATTTGCTTTGAGCCAGGCCAAAGGCAAACACATCTGAGTTTTCCTTTAGGGAAGTGTTTTCTCAACCCCCAGATTTTGAAGAGCATTGCTAAACATTCTCCAGGAGAGAAAAGGAAGTTCTCTCAGGGGAGAAAGAAAACAAACAAAGGGCATAATGGGAGAGGGGCCTTTCCTCCATTACCCCGAGTTGAAAACTTTTGAAGTGCCTGTTCTTTTCAGCAAAGGGGACTTCAAACAGCCCACCTCCCATTTGAACTCTTCCTAGGCTGACCCTGCGTGTGTCCACCTTTTTCCAAGGTCTCAGGGTTTGCGTTTTCATAATGCATCCACGCCCTTTGGGAAGCTTAAGTAATTGAAAGGTAATTTGCTTTCATTTATTTTAATAATTCAGAGACAAATGAACTGATTGATTGCTAAAACCTGACACAAAGCGATTGCTAAGTGAGAAAACCCCCAGCCCACGAGAGAGGCTAATATGTTGCTGCCGCTACTGCGGTTTATCCCCCAGCCCATTCTTCAAACCAAATCAGCTTCCTTTTAGAATTGGATTCCTTAGGGATGTTTATTGGGCACCAACTCTGTGATGAAGGAAGGAAGCCGTTTTCCAGGGACAGGTTTGAAGGGGGGAGGGGGTTGTGCAGAAGGCGCTTGAAGGGGTCAGTGTCTCCTAGGGATCACGCAGAAATCAAAGCAGATACGGGGCGCCCTGTGTGGGAGTCTCCTTTTCCCGCCTCTCCCATCTACGGTTTGTGGAATTGATTGGCCAATGAAGTGGGCTCTTGAGAACCCTCCCCTCAAAGGCGAGCCGGCATTTGTTTGTACCCCGTCACAGTAAATGCGGTGCTCTTGTTGTTCCTGATGCTGCTACGGACATTCCTTGTCATTTAGGAGCCCTGGTGCCACAGTGGGTACCAGTTGGGCTGCTAACTGCAAGTCAGCAGTTCCAAACCACAAGCCTGGAGAAAGACAGACGGCGCTTTCTACCCCCATGAAGAGTTAAGTCTCAGAAAGTTACAGGGGCCGTTCTAGCCTGCCCTATAGGGTCCCTAGGAGTCATTACTGTGCATTCACTATGCTGTAGGCACCATGCCCGGTGATCCCAAAGCATTTACGCCCTGCAGGGACCTATGAGGGTGGATGTGCCTTCTTGTTGTCCCCGCCCCCCACTGTGGTGAAATATGCATCTCACCATCCCTTTGCCATTTTTGCTCTTTTTGCGGGCTGTTCGGTGACATCAGTGACAGTCACTGTGTTCTACAACCATCACCACTATCTGTTGTCGTTTCCTTGAGACAGTCAGTGAGACATTAGCAAGAGCACCCTAACCCCCTCCCACCGGCCCCTAGTAATCACAGAAAATGCATTGCGTTTGCTTAACCTAAATAGTCTAAACACTTCCCCTTTGTGCTTCCTCATTTCAATCCGAGTAGCATCACCGAGGGTCATCACTGCTGCTGCACGTGTCAAGACGGGGTTCGGATGGTGGAGTCCTAGCTGCTGTTCCGAGGGCGGAGTCCGTTCTGCTTGGAGGGCGGAGCCCCAGCTGCTGTGCGGAGGGCAGGGTCATATCTGCTGTAGGCTGCCCTGCCTCTGTCCATGGACACTAGGGTGCTTTCCACCTCCTGGCAGTGACCCTGGGTGTGTGGCATCCACGTTCCAGTGTTCCTTCCTTTTGTGCGTATTCCAAGGAGTGGAAAGGCTGGGTCCAGAGGCAAGTCCTCCGTGTGGAATGTTGTAGGAACTTCCATGCTGGTTTCCACGATGTGTAAAATGGCGGGGTGTTTCACACTTCTGCCAGCTGGTGTCCCTGGAGTTGATCCCAGACTATCTGAAACCAAATCCATGGTGGCGGCATGCCTGTCCCCATCTCAGACAGCAAGCTCTCTTTCTGGTCTAAGGTGCGTCTTTTAACAACTTGTGCGGGGTACCTCCTGGATGCATTTAGCCTTCTCTGTGTTTGCTCCTTCGAACCGGCAACAAGAGGTAGGGCCTATTTGGGAAAAGAAATCCCGTGTGCCCTTGGCCCTCCGGAGAGGCTGCTAGGCTAGGGGAAAGGAGCCCCACAAGGCACCCAGACACGCCAGCAGGCCCGGACTCCCCTGGTGGCATTCTGCGTCCAGAATGAGCTTGCTGAAAATGCCGCTCCCTTCTCGAAGAACTGGAGGCCAGTAAGGAGAAGCAGCTCCTGTGTCCTCCAGGCCCCCATCCTGACCTGAGAATGCAGGCCGGCCAGACAGAGGTGCTGCGGCCTCAGCCCAGGATGCCCAGAGCAGTGCTCAGAGCAGTGAGGGCGGGTCAGCAGAAGCCGGTGGGGCCAGTCTGAGAGGGAAGCAGGCTGGGGAGGGAGAGAAGAGAAGGCCCTTGGCCAGAGGTCAGGCCCTGCATCTGTGGAGCCAGAGCCAGGGTGGTAGGAAGGGAAGCACGCGACTAGATGGGGCCATGCACCCCTCAGACCCCAGTCTGAGGAGGCAAGCAAGGAGGTGCCAAGCGGGGGCGGCCAGAGTCAGGAGCACCTGGGCAGGTTGCCATTAAAGCAGCACAGCTGCCGCTTACATCATCTGTACAGGATGGCCCGCAGCCAGGATGCACTGACCGCACTGGGTTTGGAGCAATACAGATGGGACATACTTTGACCGGTAATGAGTTAGATGCGTGTGCATTCTGTCTAGTGCCCTCCTGGTCATGGGGTGAGGTAAACTCAGAAAGGTTAAGCACCCGGTCAAGGTCAGACTGAAAGGAGGTAAGGGAGTTGAAATCCTACCACGAAACTTTCCTCCTCACCCAAGGTCTCTCAGCCAGGCCAGCTTTGCTATTCTGGGTTGGTGACTTCTCCATCATGGGGGCTCCAGCCTCACTCCACTTGGTGCCAGTAGCACCTCCTCCCCCACAGTTGGTGGCAGCCAAAAGGTCCCCAGATGTTGCCTGGTGTCACCTGGAAGGGTGACAAGACCACCCCCTGTTGAAAACCGTTGGCTTCCCGGAGACCTCCTTGCACTTTGTCAGCAGGGATTGTTTGTCCCTGTTTCGCAGCTCTGGAATCTCGGGCTCCGGAGAGCTTAGAACCCCTGTCTGGACCTGCCCTGGAGTGGAAACTGCTGGGGCATCCGTGCAGGACTCAGCAGAGGCACTGGGATGTGACATCTATTAGCAATAGACCAAATGTCACGGCTCCCCAAAGGGAGTTGATACAAGAAAGCCAAGCAGCGCAAGTCCCCTGCCTCCATCAGTTCACTGTGACATTGCAGAAAGGACACTAGCATGGCCCAGGAGAAAGCACAGCGCAGAGGCCAGGATTGTGGAGAATCCACAAGGTCCTGTGAGCTGCTGCCGTGGCCCCTCTCCCCGGGTGCTCACTGTGCCATATTCTCACCGGCTTCGGTTGTGCAGACAGGCAGGCTGAGATTCTGAGAGGCTGTGGACACAGGCTCTAACTGGCTTCACACACCTCCACCTCACCACCCTCGTTGCTCAGTTAGACGGTCATGACAAGTACGGTTCAGAGAGGACACAGTCCCCAAGGCTTGTTCACACAGGGCCTTTCTTACTCCCTACAGGCTCACTGCGGCAAGCAAGCCATCCCCGGGTTACAAGAAGACACATTGCTAAGTGGGTCTTTGAGTAAGCTGGGTGCACAGCGGTTGCGCATTGGACCGCTAACCACCAGGTCAGCAGTTTGAAACCACTCGCTGCTCCATGGGAGAAAGATGAGGCTTTCTGCTTGTGTAAAGAGTTCCAGTCCATGCAGCCCACAGGGGCCATTCTACCCTGTCCCGGAGGGGCCACGATGACTCGGACCAACTGGTGGACATGGAGTTTGGGGGTGTTTTGTTTGTTTTTAGTTAAGCGTTTAAGTCAAGTGTGTGGTAGGTTGTGTTAGGCATGGAGCCTAACATTCGTGCTTTCAGTGCAGGAGAAGCTGCCTGTGCAGTAAGGGAATGTGATTGTGCTGAAGAATTTGTTGTGAGTCCATCGGTTCAGTCTTTTCAAAGTGAGGGCAAATTTACATAACATTAGAGGCCACAAAGGAGTTGTCCCTGAATCTGACATAACCCACTGACTGCCTTAGTCTGAACACTCAGCAAGCAGAGGACACGCGGGGCTGGGAAACCGCAGGCAGAGACGACTTGAGAGTGAGAGACACAAAGACAGATGGAGAAAGAGAAGCTCTCCCTGCTTGGATCTTTGACTATAAAACAAATCTCTAAACACGGAGGCCACGTTGTGAAAGGCATCCTCCTGTGGCCCTTGGTGAGATCTTGTTTCCATTGTCCTGAAAGTAGCCAGCCCCTTCCCAGGTGGCTTTGAGCAGGCCAAG
Organism: Tenrec ecaudatus; assembly: GCF_050624435.1. Lineage (NCBI taxonomy): Eukaryota > Metazoa > Chordata > Mammalia > Afrosoricida > Tenrecidae > Tenrec > Tenrec ecaudatus. The sequence continues at coordinate 138,356,291 of NC_134534.1, forward strand.
CCTGCCCTCTGCTGGCCTCGTTGGGGAAAGCACCTCCTCTTTGAAGTCCAGCTCTGCTGTGCTTAGGGGTGGCGTGCTGGCTGACCCCCCGCAGGGGAGCTGGAAGCAGGAAAGCTTTGGCAGCAAGATCTTGTTAGAAAAATTCCACCGTGGCATTTTGTTCTGGAAAGAATCCGATAATTGTGAGCAACATCAGAGTGGGTGCAAACAGGAACATGCAGTCAGGCTCTTGTTGACTCCAAGCCTTCTGAAGTTCCATCCCACGCAGCCAAACCCAGCGGCTGCCCACCAGTCCTGCCGAATCACAGCCACCGCGCAGGGCAAAGTGGGGCACCAGAGCCCCCTCTTTACGGAAGCAAAGGGCCCCAGCCTTCTCCGCGGGAGTTGCTGATGGGCTGGGTCACCCACCTTACACGCTTGCCCACAGCACTTCGAGGGCTCCATGAACCCTAGAGGAAGCTGTTGGCTTGCTGGGCCTCAGTTTCCCCCTGTACAGAAGGCGCCCTCACCGGAGCTCCTGCAAGGACAAGTGAGATTATATGCATGAGGCATTTGGCTGGAGTGGGCTGAGGTTCGGTAAATATATGCTCTGGTGATAATCAGCATCCTGCTCTCAAAGCTTCACCTTTCCTCTGGTTGCGACGTCTCATGGACTGACCATCTTTCTCGTGGCCCGTTTCTTCCAGGGACGGTTCAGCATTAACCTCTACGGGACCGGCCTGACCGTCTCGGATTCGGCCAGGTGGATATCGCAGGGCAACTACGCCGTCTCCGACATCAAGAAGTCTCCGGTAAGACCCCGAGGGCTTGGGGCTGGGCTGCCATGGCTCCACGAGGGGTGGCAGAAGGGAGGGGCACGCTCTATTTCAACCCTTCAAACCATTTTGCACAGTGTCAGGAAGTACAGGGAAAGCAGAAGCTTGGCTGGGTGAGAGTGTGGGGAGAACAGGTCACGGAGCCCACTGCCCCCCCCCCTCCGTGGTGAACACGTGAACCAGTCCTCAGAAGGACTGGGAGCTGGAGGCTAGAAGTGGCTGTGGTTCCCACACCTTGGCCACTCTGTGATTTTGTATGTGCGTGAGCTCCAGGGAGAGATGAAGTCTTTTCCTTGGCGTTAAGGGAAATGGAAACATACATGAGACTGGAGAAAAAGAGAAAAACTTGCCAGCAGAAAGCCCAAGGAGTTACAGAAACACAACTTCTGCTATCCTCTGTTTTCCTCCCAAACCTTGCGCCTCTAATCTGTTGACCTTGGGAAAGCCATTTCCCCGGGGGGCTGTTGGAAATGCAAGCTCTGAGACCCCAGGCCCACCGAGTCAGGCTATGCTGTGTCACCGGATCGGTGGCGTGAGAAGGGCCAGTCATGTGCACTGCTCCTCCGCCCGGTGTGATGTTGCAATCACCTGCATTCAGTGACATCTCTGAGGGTCAGGGCTTGGAATGGTGGTAGTGGAAGGTGCCCACTATGCTGTTCTCTTTCATGTTGCGCTCACTGCCCTCGAGTTGATGCCAACTCATAGTGACCCTACAGGACAGGGTGCACCAGCCCCTGTGCGTTTCCGAGACTGTAACTCTTTACGGAAGTAGAAATTCTCATCTTTCTTCTAAGGAACAGCTGGTGGTTTCGAACTGCTGACCTTGCATCTGTAGCCCAACTCACAACCACTGTGCTACCAAGGCTCCCAATAAAAATTACTGCCAAGAAAACCCCATGGAATGGTACCATCTGTCACTTGGGGCCACTGAGTAGAATCCACTGGACAGGTATCTAAACATCTCAGATCTGGTTAAGCAGTCACGCTGATTACTCCTAAATTATGAAATATTTCCTTTGTACCAAGGGAATAAAGATAGTAGAAAGACAACTTACATATTTTAGTGTGTCTTTGAGTGTTCATCCCTATATTCATTACCCTCTAGGGTCCATGTAACGTGTTTCAGTGCCCAAAGCAGGGTGAGAATTAGCTATTCAAGATGGGGTTGATGACACGATCACTGAAGACAAAGCAGGTACATAAACTAATGTGGTAAAGAAAGCAGATGGTGCCCGGCTATTACAAGATGTAGTGCCTGGGGTCTTAAAGGCTTGAAGTTAAACAAGTAGTCATCTAGCAGGGAAACAACAAAGCCCACGTGGAAGAAGCACACCAATCCATGTGATCATGAAATGTCGATGGGATCAGGTATCAAGCATCAGAAGACCCCAAACAAATAACCATTTTGATGTGAATAAAGGGAGTCAGAATGGAGACCCAAAGCCCATCTTTAGACATTTGGACATTCATTCACATAAGGGTCACAAGGAAGAGACCAGCCAGCCAGGGTACAGTATAGCACCGATGAAATATACAACTTTCCTCTAGCTCTTTAATACTTCCTCCCCCCACCTTCCCCACAATCTTGACCCCAATTCTACCTTACAAATCCGGCTAGTCTGGAGCATGTACACTGGTACAGATACGAACTCTCAACATACAGAATCCAGGACAGATAAACCCTTCAGGGCCAATAATGAGAGTAGCGATACTATGAAGGTATGGGGAAGGTGGGGGGAGAAAGGGGGAACCAATCGCAATGATCAACGTAAAGCCCACCCCACCCTCAGGCAGACAAACAACAGAAAAGTGGGTGAAGGGAGACAATGGATAGTGTAAAATATGAAAATTAAAATAATTTATAAATTATCAAGGATTCACTAGGGTGGTAGGGTGGGGGAAGAAAGGGTAAAAAGAAGTGCTGGTACCAAGGGCTGAAGTAGAAAGAAAATGTTTTCGAAATGCTGATGATATATATACAAATGTGCTTGATACAATCGATGTATGGATTGTTACAAGAGCTGTAAAAGCTCCCAATAAAATGATTTATTAAAATTAATTTTTTAAAATCTTTGTATTGGGGATCATAAGGCTCTTATCACAGTCTGTACATACATCAATTGAGCAAAGCACCCTTATACATTCGTTGCACTCGTCACTCTCATAATTCACCTTCCACTTGGGTTCCTGGAATCAGCTCGGTTTCCCTTTTTCCCCCCTCTCCCCTCCCTCCCCACTCCCTCCCTGGTCCCTTGAGAGTTTATAAATAATTATTATATCTTATCTTACACTCCCCGGCATCTCCCCTCACCCGCCTCCCCATTGTCCATCTCCCAGAGAGGAGGTTACACATAGATCTCCTTTCTACACGCCCTTCCCTCCTGGTGTCGCCACTCCCACCGCTGGTGTTTAGGGGTTCGTCTGTCCTAGATTCCGTGTGTTTCCAGATCCCTACTGCACCGCTGTACATCTTCTGGTGTAACCAGGTCCACAAGGTAGAATTGGGGTCATGATAATTGGGAGGGGAGGAAGCGTTCAGGAACCAGAGGAAGGTTTTGAGTTTCACTGTTGCTACACTGAACCCTGAGTGACTCATCTCCTCCCCACTACCCCTCTGGAAGGGATGTCCAGTTGTCTACAGATGGGCATTGGGTCCCCATCATGCACTCCCCCTCTTTCACGGTGATAAAATTAATTTTTTTAAAGAAAAAAATGGTTTGAATGTGAAGCCTAATTGTGTAACAAGCCATCTATCTATAAGCTGCCCAAATTTAATTGAGGTTTTCTTTGTGTAGCTAGTCAGCCTTGTATCTTTCTTCCAGAGACAAACTAGAAACCATTCTAGCCAGGGGCGCCACCTTAAGGAGAGAATCATCACTACACCACCAAGCAGGTGTGGTTGCTTCCTGAGCCTTTTGAGGAAGCAGTCTGTGCAGGAGTCTACTGGCTGAGGAGCGTCTGTCCATGCCATTACTGTTATTTTATATCCATTCTGATCGTCCATGACTCACACAGACCCTGTATCAAAATCAAGCTCACTGCCATTGAGTCTATTCCGTCTCATGGCAATGCTACAGAACAGGGTAGAACTGCCCCGTCAGTTTCCAAGACTGGAACACTATGATTGTAGAAAGCCTACTTTTTCTCCTGAGGAGTGGCTGGTGGACTTGAACTGCTGACCTTGCAGCTAACAGCCAGCACATAACTCAGAAGTGACTTGATGGTAGTGAGTTTGGTAATCCGTGACAACTCAGAAAGCCTGAGCGCAGGATGAAACTCATGGGGTTCTGAGCACCTCACTGCCTATGAAACGCCTGATGTCAGGACAGAGCAATCTCCCACACACAGCAGCTAGGGGACTGCACGTCTGACCCAGGGGAGTCCAGGGGCAGCCTCCCCTTGAAGTGCCCACTGAAAACAGGCTTCCCTGGTCAAGGACACCTGGGAAGCGGTTCGTATTGATTTTGGTTTCTCCCCCGAGTCCCAGTGAACAGAGTAGCATGTTGAAAGTTGGAGTGTGCATCCGAAAGAGCCCCTGTTTGAATCAGCACTCCCTTACCCCAGTGGGGCGTCATCACCTTGAGTAGCGTTAGCAGCACCCAGAAGCCATGTAAATTTGCATGTCTCAGTGTGGTGGTCTACAGGTGAGACTGCAAGCCACAAGATCATCAGTTGGAAACCACCAGCCTCTCTGAAGGACAAAGACAAAGCTTTCTACTCCCATAGAGAGTGACAGTCTTGGAAACCCACAGGGACAGCTCTACCCTGCCCTACTGGGTTGCTATGAGTTGGCATCAACTAGATGGCAGGGCGTTTGCTGGTGCTCATTCACTTCTTGTCAAGTCTGAGTGGAACGATGACGCAAAGCTATTGGTGTGGCAGATGGCAAGAGCCCAGTGAGTGAGTACTACCTGTCCACACTGTGGGGGTCCTGGTGGGACCGTGTTTAAAGCTTTGCTCCACTAGCCAGGGGTACTTTTATAAAAAGTAATAAAATTCTGCTGACCAAAAAATCCAAACTGGCTGCCTTTGAGTCGATGCCAACTTTATAGTGACCCTATGGGATAGGGTAGAACTGCCCCCTGTGAGTTGAGTTTATAAGACTGTAACTCTTTATGGGAAAAGAAAGCCCCGTCTGTCTCCCAAAATTCTGCCGAAGCACTGCACAATACATCTTTCAATCCCTGCCCCCCTGACAGTGCCCGTGCTCCCAGTGGCTCCACAGTGTGGCTGGCATGGCGCAGGTATGCTGTCTGGGAGAAAATCTCAAAGCTCGTAAGCTCTCCCAGCCTGATCCCTTTGTGGCTCACGAATGCCCTGCAGCCCCACTCAGAATCCCACAACGCTTCCAGAGCCCCGTCTCACAGTTGCCCTTCTGCCCCTGGAAGGCGGCGTGGAATTGGCAAAGCCAACTGCAGGGCAGCCACTCCCCAGCTAGGTGTGAGGGGAACAGCAGGCTCTTCTTGCTTTCCTTGGATGCCTTGGGAGTTCGGCAAGAATTGACCTTTGTAAGGTTAGGCTGCCCGGTCCACGTGCTGAAGAAAAGATTGTGATGACAGGTGAATGGAAGTTGCATTGCCAGAGAAGAGACGAGCTAAGGCAACCTGAGATACAAACATCCCTGTGGGGAGACAGAGAGGCACACCCTCCTCTCATTATCTACCAGGAGCTGCCTCCGAACCTGTGGCTCACAGAGGAGAATTCCACCATCCACCCCAGGACAATAATCAAGCTACAATACTAATCATATAGAAAAGCCTGCTGAATTAGATCTTGTGGTTCAGTCGACTCACACTCCTAGGACTCTGTACCGCCCAGTGCAACACTGCCTGGGCCTGGGCGCTCCTCACAAGTGTTCTTACGGTAGAGCCCCTCCATGCCGCCACTGCGTCACTCCACCTTGGCAAAAGTTGTCCTCTTTTTCGCTTTCCCAGTTCTTGAGCAAACATGCCCTTCGCCAGGGACTGGTCTCTCCTGACAAGCTGTCCAAAGTACATGAGAACACGAGATGAATTCTCACCATCCTTGCCTCAAGAAACGTACTGGCTGTGATTCCTCTGAGACAGACTGGTTTGTGCTTTGGGCCATCGTGGCGCTTTTAGGATTCCTCACAAGCACTGTCATTCAAAGGCAACAGTTCTTTTTCAGACTTCCTTATTCAGTGTCCCACGTTCACACGCATCTCCTGTGCATATCAGGTGATTGAAAATAGCATGGCTTGTGTCAGACGCATCTTAGTCCTCAAAGTAACGTCCTTGCTGTTCATGATTTCACAGGGGGCTCGTGCAGCAGATTCTCCCATGGGCATGGATTGTACATGCAAGCAAGGCGAAATCCTTGACAGCTCCAGCCTTTGCTCCAGTGATCGTGGTGTGCTCACTTAGTGGTCCAGTGGTGAGGGTGTTGTTTTCCTACAGACAGTCTGATGCATATGCTGGGGTCCCTGGGTGGCAGAGCTTCTGCCTGGCTCAGAGCCTGAGGATCAGCGCTACAGATCCCATCTGGGGCAGTTCTACCCTGTAACACAGGGGGGCACGGCCAGTTTGCACTGGGAGACACTGGGTGGTGCCGGCGGTTTCTGTGCCCAGCCATTGCAAATCAATCCCCCGGCGCTGTTTCACTCCAAGACACACAGGCTGGCCGTGGGTCAGAATCCATCGGACAGCGCCTGCAACTGGACTTCATAGGCTCGCTTCCCCCACTCTCCAAGGACTCCCGGCAGAAGCAGAAATGGCATGCCAGAGCAAGAAGCAGTTACCGCTGATGTAAACAGGAAACACTTCAGAGCTTCCCCAGACCCGGCAAATAACCTACTAAGAAGTAACACATACGGCCTACCCTCACACTTGGATGTAGTGATGCTGAGCAGCCGCATGTAATTCCTAGGGAGGGCAGTTGGTGGCACCACCCTCACTGCTCCCGGCCTTTTAATATCTCTCTGCAAAACAAAAACTGCCTCTTTCCATTAAAGTGAAAGTCCTCTTAGGATTTCTTTCAGTTAGTGAAACAAGCAACAAAGGAATCACTATCAAGTCGATTCTGATTCACGGCGACCCTCTAAGGCAGAGTAGAATTGCCCTGTGGATTTCTGAGACTCTGCAGTTAGGGAAAGCAGACACTAATGTGGGCCTTTTGCAAGAGCAAAGCGAACTTTGGAAAAGCAGGGGTCCCCATATGGGATGCAGCTGACTCGAGCTGTGATCTCCTCCATCACCCTGCATGCCCACGAAAGCTGGATCCGGGAAGGGCAGATGGGGGAAGAGCTGGTGCGTCCATGCTGCGGTGGGCGGCGGCCAAGAGGGCCTGCCAGCATGGCCGGTGCTCCTTAGAAGTGAGGGCGCTGGGCCTCCTACTCGCTTGCTCTGGGCACTTCTCCGGATGCCCAGTGGCGAGAAAAGGGCAGTCTTTTGGGGACTGTCAAGCGCTGGTCAGCGGAAATGAAGGGACCTCTCAGTGAGGCGGAATGACCCCATAGCCACAACCAGGGCTCAAACATGCCGCCGACCGTGGCAATGGCCCTGTCCTGGCAGCGTTTGGGTCTGTGTTCATAAAGTCGTCACGTGTCAGTGCCGACCCAACATAGCGACGCTTAGCTTTATATATGTACCTGTGCAGGGCTGTATTCAACAGCAAACGTAGCTGCTATGATTTATGGGTAATTCCAAGGACGTTCAGTGGCACATGCTATTACCATGGTTTTTACTCTAACTTGGGATTTTGAGACCTAAAATCATTTGTCCATTTATTACTACCTGTATGGATATTATTAGCAAAATTCCACAGCCCTGCCCCCTGGCTCTCGGCCAGATCCCCTCTACCACCAAATCAACATCAGTCATTCAAATCAGAGATGTGCTAGCCTTTCTGAGTCATCTTCCTGCCGGCTGAGAATGGCATCAGGGTAGTGGGAAGGATGATGCAGAAGCTCTCCTTAAGAGAACAGACCCGTTCATGGTAATGTTAGTAACACCTCAGGCAAGGCTAACACAGTAGTCTCTGGCGGGGCGGGTGGACAAGGATTCGTAGAAGGCTTGCCTCAAAGAACTCAAAATCATGTTCAATGAGTGTGTCATTGTTTGTGAGTGGGTGCTTCTAACATGCTGGGAATCATGGCCCCCACCCCCTGCTGTGAAACAGACATCATTCCCATGACAGTGATGTTCACGGCACTGGTTGGCTCTTCTCTTCCATAGCGAGCATGGCCCATTTTAGCTCGGCCTTTACCTGAGGCTGAAATGAGCAGAGTCCCCGCTGATGGGCTAGCATGAGCATCATAGATTCCATGTCAGCAATCCCCTCGCTCCTCAGCCCTGTCCTCATCATCACCTTACCAGGTGACAATGGAGAGCCCTCATTTTTTAAAAAAAAAAAGGCTCCATAATACTAATGATCAATATTTGTAGAACAAGTACATTAGACCAGATGCTACGCTAAGCATGTCACATGACTTATCTCACAGCAAATCTAGAAGTAGATCATGGCATGAGAGACTGTCATTGTCACCCCCATATTACAGACACGTGGGGAAGGGAAGACTTAACGGGGCCCTTTGAAGCTGTAACGGGGCCCTTTGAAGCCTCAGAATTCCTGGGTGGGCAAAGGGTCAATGTGCGCCACTGCTAATTCAAGGGTTAGAAGTTCAAATCTACCCAGCGGCACTTGGTCAAGACCCTGGCAATCGTCTGAAAATCAGCCGCCTGGGGAGCCCAGTTCTGCTCCGATACACACAGGGTGGCCAGGAGTTGGAGTAGACACAGTGGTGACGGAGTGGGGTGTTTGTGGGTTTTATCAGGATATTATTCACGTACAGAGCTCTAGGCAGCGGGACACTCCGCCTCAGGGGGTTCTCAGAAGTGGCTGTTGAGCTGGGTGCTGAAGCATTTTCCAAGTCGGCCACAGTGGGGCCGAGACGGTGCACACGGGAGAGGGAAGAGTTCCAACAGCAGGGATGGTTAGAACCCCTTACAACAGGGACATGGCAGAGGAGCGGCACAAAGAAGCCGGAGGTGGCCGAGGGGCCACTGCGTGCACCTGGAGGCAGGCAGCCGGCCTGGGGCTCGAGACCAGACTGGGCAAGCTGCTTCTGCCAAGGGCCAGGTGGTAAATAGCTTCGGCTTGGAGGCCCAGAGGCCAAATCAGTGATGTGGTGTGCTTACTTAGACAACGAGAAAGACCAAATTTGAACACATTTTACTGATGACAATCAAAATAAGATAATAAAACTCTTTTTCTTTTTTGTAATACCAGTCCGGCTAGTGAGAAGGATGTGATCTTGGGGAAGGGTAACTCATTGTGCTTAATTAGTATGCTCTACAATTAAAATTGATTTCAAATAGTTATCAATGCAGATTGGAAATGTGACATTCCATATTTCATCCTCGAAAGTGTTGTACGAAGATGATGTTGTTGTGAGGTGTCCTGGAGCAGGTCCAGCTCCCAGGGAGGGACCCCATCTGTGTGCCACAGAGGGACAGGCTACCGGGGCCTGCACCAGCTCACAGTCACTGTTAGGTGGGATTGCTGCAGCCGCTGTGTCGGCCCATCCTGGTGAAGGTCTTTTCACCGATCTTCTGCTTCAACAAGCACTGCTATCAGTCTGTCCACAACCACATCATTTTAATTTATTATATGCATTTGCTAAGCATTTACAATTTTTAAAGTTTTCTTTTTCCTTAATGCTTTCCTTTTAGCACGTCATTCCATTGACAATCAGTTCCAATGGAAAGGGAGATGGAAACCCAGCAATTGCACGGTGTGTTAGACTGGGTTGACCCGTGACACTCATGTATGTGTAAGAAAGAGCTTTATGTCAAAAAAGTAATTATATATCGAGAAAACATCCCAGCCCAGTCCAACTCAACTCCATAGTTCAATACTAGTCCATAAGTCCTTCTTCAGACTCACCCAGCCACAGGCAATGATGCAGAATGCAGGAAGATCACGGGCGTGTAGGGCAAAGTCATGTGGATCCAATGGCGGTGGCAGGGTTTGGGCAGCAATCAGGGTCAGCCAGCAGGAACGTGAAGGCAGAAAGGTGTGTGTGTGGGGGGGGGTGTGTGTGTGAGGGGGTTGTTCCCAGGCAGAAAGGTGTGTGTGTGTGTGTGTGTGTGTGTGTTTGTGAGGGGGGTGAGGGGGTTGTTCCCCAGGCAGAAAGGTGTGTGTGTGTGTGTGTGTGTGTGTGTGTTTGGGGGGGTGAGGGGGTTGTTCCTAGGGCCCTCATTATGAGAAGGCCATGCCCACAAGGAGGTGCCATCAGGCTGTGACCTTACAGGTTGGATACCACCCCTCCATCATTATACATCGTCAAGTTGACATGAAATGATATAACTACCACATACCGCTAAGTGTATTTTTCTATATGAAAATTCTGAGTGCACTCAAAGCCTGAAACATGCTGCTGGAATTACAATCAACCTTGGAACCATGCCCAGCGTAAATATTTGTGAAATGGCAAAAGAACTTCTTTTACCTTTGGACCGTGAGGGAGGGCCGTGTATGAAGCAGCTTAACATTACCGTGAGCCAGATGCGGCTCATTGTCTTTCAGATGACTTGAATAAGCCTTGCGTATAAATACAGTCTTGCTTTTTCACATTTTAGGTTGGGTCCCTTAGAAACCTTATCTAGTCAGTAGCAATAATGTCCCAGATCATTAGGTGTGGGAGATGAGCGTGGTTGAGAGCAGCTCATACCCAGAAAAACTTCTCTGCCCTGACGTCAAAAATCACAGCAAACTCAACCACCGCCCAGCCACCTTGCCTGTGGTACAGCGAGCCAGCGTGCACAGCTTCTGTTTCCGGCAAGACAAACGCGGGAGTGGATGAAGTTCCCCATTGACAGCGGCTGGTGCCGGAAGGCCCCATCCCTTGGAACGCTTTCCAGAGTCCCTCTCGCGCAGGCAGGAAGGAGAGGACCGAAACGCATTGTCCAGAGGACTGACTCCGATGCTGCTTGTCTTTGCAGGACGGGACCCAGGTCCGAGGGAAGTGCGGCGGTTACTGTGGAAAATGCACTCCGTCCTCGGGCACTGGCCTGGAGGTGCGAGTTTTGTAGCTGAGGTAAGGCAGTCCACTCTGTCTGCCTGTCTCTCCTCTCTCCCTCTCACAGACACATGTGAGCGGCTGCCCACGTCCAGGAAGCTAGCCTGGTATGATGCCACCTTCTCTCTGCGGCTGTGTGCCTGGGGGGTGAGGATCTTAGGCCCTGCACCAGCTTCCTCGGCAGGGCTCCCTAGGCCCCATCCCTGGAGACCCTGGGCCATTCGCTCTCTGGTGGGACCTGGGGCTTCTCAGACATCCCTGAGGGAGTTCCTCGGGCTGAGCGGGACTCACAGATGTTCTCAGACACGCACTGCCAGGAGCATCTGTGAGGCCCATACAAGTCAGAGCCCCTGCATGGTACACACCATTCATTGCACTGGCTGCTCATCAAAAGGCCCTTGTTTGCCCAGAGGGGCTTTAGAATAAAGACCTGGTGATTCTCGTCAGGGGAAAGAAATAAGATCCCATGCTACCCTGCCATACGTGTATTGCCAGGAGTGGAACTCGCAAGGGCACCTGGGATTTGGCTTCTCCCTCTCGCTGTCTCCATCTCCCCCTCTCTTTATAGACTTGTTTTAACGAACCCTCAAAGCAAACCCACAAGGCAGAGCTCTGATGGCCCTCATTTCCCGGGTGGGGACGCGGAGGCCCAGACCAGTTAAGCACCTGTGCGAGGAGACCGTGCCTTGCTTTAGCAGAACCCAGTGCTCCCAGTCCCTAGAAGGAAGCCCACCAGTAGCGGGTGGGCACTTGCCTCTGAGGAGGGACTGGCTTACCGTTTTTGTTTGTTGAACCAACATTCTGTATTCTGCTTGTTCTGCTTCCCTGAAATTTCCCAGTTTCCCTCCACAACCAACATGACTGGCAATCTGGACAAAACGATACAATGTTATTTCTAAATTCCACAAGTGAAAATACAGCCTGCCCATTCTTGATTCGCGGCACTGGAGGCAAAAGGTTTACATTGTCTGGTTGTTTTTTGTTTTTATCTTTAGATGTGGTGAAGAGGAAGCCGAAGGGGTTGGATGAAGGATAGTCATGCAATACCTCCACCTTGAATTTGGGTGCACGTGTGTGTGTATGTGTTTGTGTGTGTGTATACTTGTGTGTCTCTGTGAGTCTGTATGTGAGCCTGCGTGCGCATTCATGTGTAAATATGCATATGTATACATATGTACACGTGCACATAAATCAACTGTGTGTGTGTATATATGTAGGAAATATCCTGATGATTTAAAGTTTAATATTTATGTTTGAAATTATTTATTTCGATGTAATATTTTTGTACGTAAAATGATTCTCTTGTGACTGCCTCTGCATTGCCTTAGCCCATGCAGTCAGCCCACTGCGTTTTACGTACTCTACATTATATGTAGCGCGGTGACAAAGTGATCCTTCATTATCACGGTACACTGTTGTTGACTTTCCGTCTGTAAATGTTGCCCTGTTACTTTTATTGTTCGTTTTTTTTAAACAACCTAGCCGCCATCAAGGTGCTACAGAGAGTTGTCTGAGGGTGTTTTGGGCAATTCTAGGAGCGTATCATTAGCCAATAAGTAACTTAGTGATATCACAGATTTGTATCAACTATTAACTATGTCAAGTGTCTATGTAGTTTCATCTGATCTCTGGGAACACAACTGTTGCCTTGGTGCTAACATCGTCGGTGTTTAAGTGGCCTTCAGACTTAGACTTATAACACTTTCACTAAGGAGGAGGGATGGAAGGACCATATTTAATGGACAGATTCACTCAGAAGAGACAGGACCAGCTGTTCGCCCTTGCTCTTGGACATGTGCATCCGAGGAGGGAGTGTCGGACTTGGTTCTGCTGTTCTGCGGATGCTTTGCCTTCTTCCCACAGTGCCTTGGTTCCCCTGCGGGTATGTGGAGGGCCCTCCAGGCCTTTGAATCTCAGAGCGACATTGGGATAGTGACGTCCTCACGCTGTTTTGTTTTGCCAAGATAATCGACATCTTCATCCCAGCCAACCAGGAGCAGGACAGAGGATGTGCAGGATTTGGGGGGGGGGGGGGCTTCTGCACCGGAGGACATTCGGAGCTCACAACCAGGTCCCCAGTCATCAGCATCGTCTCTGCTCCTTGCGATGGCCAGTGATGTGGCTGCTCTCCAGCCCTGAGCCTGAGACCCTGCCTGCCCCGTGGTGCTGTCCGAATTGGTGTCTGAGATGTGAGCTGTGGATGCTCGAGCCACTCAGCTCCCACCAACCCACTCCTTGTCCCGTGGTGCCACCCACTGTGGAGTGCCAAAACTGAGCTCACCTGCCCGGCCAAACCTGTTGGAGGGAGCCATTGCCAGCAGCCCATGGGGGGCGCTTGGTCTGCGGAACCTTTCCCACCTGCAAAAGCCAAAGAAGTAGGGGGACAACCTGGCAGTATTCTCTAACCAAAGTAAACTCCAGAGTGCTCCAGGAAAAGTTAATATGCCGTGTATGAATAACCGTTATTGTCCATATTAATGCATTGTGAAATATATTATGAATAAATACCATGATCACATCCAAACATTTGTGTGTCACATCCAGACGTTTATGCTGTGTGTGGTTTCTGGACCCTTGATTCACATTGAGAAGAGACTGTCTCTAATTTTTAAACTGCAGATTCTCCTAAACACATGCACTATGGTTGCTATAGAAACAGATAGGGGGTGGGGTCTTTCGCCAAGACCCATCTCACCACCCAAATCAGTTGAAGTGGTTCTCCCTGAACTAGGAGACCTGAACCCCAGGTCTGTGCGATGAGAAACTAATGATTTAACAAAACGGGGAAGATCATTGTGTCGAATCTTTGGGCTTTGGTAGTAATTTCGCATAGCAGTGGTTTTACCCTGTGGACTGAGGGTGTCCTGCGTAATGAGAATTTCCCAAGCAACTCGAATAGAAACCAGTGCCATTTTCTGGGGAGTCGGTCCCACTGCTGGTGACCCCGTGTGGGACAGAGTAGGCCGCTCCGCAGGGTCTCCTCGGCTCTGGATTCACACCTTACCTACAATTACTTCAATGCACACCCACAGCTAACTGCAAGAGAGCCTGGGAAATAGTCTCTCGTGGCAACCATGTGCCCAGCTAATGCCAAGTTTAATTGCTGAGAAGTATAAGAAGAAGAGAGCAAGTAATGGGGAATTGAGCTGCTTCTGCCACAAGTCGTCAAAACACACACAACTCTGCTCTTGTGAAGTTCATTTCAGTGGGGATAAGCCAAACCCCATGGACATTGAGCCAATTCTGCCACATGGTGACCCTACAGGCCAGGACAGGGCAGGACAGACCTGCTCTCACAGGGATTTCAAGGCTCAGGCTGAGCCTTAGGTTCCCAAACTTATGAGAGGGTACTTCAAAAAACTGGAATATTTTTTCAAAGCTATATATTTAAAAACTTTACAAAACAACCGTATCACCTTCAAAGTACTTCAAAAGAAAACGGTGTCTTCCACTGGCTTGATTGATGTTTGGTTTTGGGATTGTACGAATACCATGTCTCATCACCAGTAATGACCTTGCAAAGAAGTCTGGGTTGCTTCAGAGTTGTTCTTTCAAAGCACGGCATGTTCCCACTACAGGCCCTTTTTCCTGGTCAGTCAACCTGAGGCACACATTTTGCAGCGACCCTGCTCATTCCCAAATCTCCCATTAAAATTCAATGAACCAACCTCCAAGATAGTCCAGATAACTTCCCTGTCTCTTCAGTGGTCGGTCATTAGTCTTTAAGCACAAGTGCACAGATTTTGTCGATATTTTTGTCTATTCAGGAAGTTAACAGATGCCCAGAATGAGATTTGTCACCAATCAACATTTTACATTTTTGAAAATGAGAAATCACTTGTGCACTTGAATTTTTCCCATGGTGCTGTCCTTGTAAGCTGTGTTCAACATCACAACAGTTTCTGCCACATATTTCCTGAGCAAGAAACACAATTTCACTGCCCACGTTGTTCTCTGAAAATGGCCATCACAAAAAAAAAAAATAATAAGGTTTGAGCAAAACTGCTTTTATGAGAAAAAAATCCACTGTGACCTGAGAGAACCTTCCCAGGCGATGCCACTGGGTGCACTAGGTCAGAGCCAGTTGCTGGATGCTCGCCCAGTGGGAAAAATGTGTTCTACAAAAGCTCAGCCCAGCAGTGGTTGTTTTTTTTCCCATTTGGGAGTGGATACCCCTCTTATTTCACCTACCATCCCTTTTTCAGAGTATAAAAATTTAATGCCTCCAATCCTGTCCATTAGAAACCGTTTGTGCGATAGCCCATAATACAGGATAAAGGGGAGGTTTCGGATTTCACAACCCCTGGATTGTTCACAGCACACCCCAGGGCCAGTATCACCCACTTTGGGAAATAGGCTAAATTTCTCCTCATTTTTCATTCAACCTTTATACACCTTTTATCTCATTATGGGTGCTCTGGTGGCATAGTGGTTACAAGTTGGGCTGCCAACAAGTTGATCAGCAGTTTGAAACCACCAGCTGCTACAAGGGAGAAGGACAGGGCTTTCTACTCTGGTAAAGCTTTGCAGTGTTGGAAACTCACTGGGCAGTTCCATCCCGTCTTACAAGGTCACTGTCGACTCAGGGGCCAGCCGTGAGTGAGGCTCTCATTGTGTGAGTTTCAGATGCTTTGATGTGATAGCCCTCATCCTACGTCCTCCCTGCCTCCATTCCCATCTACAGTCTTCCTCCTTTCCTTCCCTTTCTGTCCTCTGGGCTTTGTTTTGGGGAAAATGCTGCCCTTTTGAGCCTCTAAGGTTGATTGTTCTGACAAGGACTACCCCAAGGGAATTAATGTTCACTTAATACACTTGTTATTTGGCTGAAAGGTAAACGCCAGGACAAGCGTGTTCCGTCCAGGTTTGAAGGGTGCCTAAGGGCCACAGTCAGGGAGGTTCCACTTGCGTCTATGAGACCCAGAAGTCTGGTCTTCTTTATGATCTTTGGCTTTGTGTGCATTTGCTCACACCCTGCCTAGGACTTCCCAGGCAGATCAGGACTTCCCGGTTGGAGCAGTTGGCCGTGGTAGCCAAGCACTGTCTGGTCCTTCTGGCCTCAGGGTAGAGGAGGTTGTGGTTTGCAGTCTTTGGGAGTAATTGTTTGAGTGTTGATTTTCTTTACTCTTCTTTGCTCTGACTGAGCAGGTCTGCAAGCCTCCCAGGACTAAGCCTCCAAGCCCAACTACTCAGTCCCTCGATGGGTTTGGTAATGCCAAAGATGTTTTATAGCTGCTCCCTGTGTGTTCTACAACAATGGATCTATTTGCAACACATACAAATACACCCAGAGAAATGTCCTCTGCTAAAGCTATATATTCACAGGGGGTGTCGTCCCGTATGCCACCCACACCTGTTCAGCTTGCTTGTCTACCCATTTATCGACCTTCTAGTTATTGTTATTGGGGGTTACGTGGTTGTTAGGTGCTATCGACTCATAGTGGTCCGGTGTACAACAGAACGAAATGCTGCTCAGTTCTGCGCCATCCTCACGATGGTTGTTACGCATTGCTGCAGCCACTGTGTTGGTCCATCGTGCTGAGAGCCTCCCTCTTTTTGCTGACCCTCCATTTGACCAAGAATCATGTCCTCCTCCGGGGACTGGTCTCTCCTGACACCATGTTCAAAATCATGGCACATGCTGCCTGTAATTCTAACAAGGAAGATCTGTTTGCTCTTCTGGAAGTCCATGGCGCTTTCCGTGTTCTTCTCCAGCACCCCAATTCAAAGGCACCGCTTCTTCTTTGGTCTTCTTTACTCAGTGTCCAATTTTCACATGCATGTGAGGTGACTGAAAATACCATGGCCTGGATCAGGCATAATACCTTAGTCCTCAAAGTAACATCCTGGATTTTCAACACTTTAAAAAAGGTCTCATGCATCAGATTTACCCAACGCAGCGAGTCATTTGATCTGTCGGCTGCTGCTTCCATGAGCATTGATTGTGGGTCCAAGCAAGACAAAGCCCTTGACCACTTCAGTCTTGACATCAATATTTTGTTTTGCATGTTTACACATTGGTCCAGTTTTGAGAATGTTTGCTTCTTTACACGGAATTGTGATCCATACCGAAGCCTGCCATCCTTGATGTTCATAAGCGAGTGCCTCAAGTCCTCCTCTCTTCCAGCAAGCAAGGTTGTGTCATCTGCACATCCTCAAGCTGTTAATAAGCCTTCCTCCCATCCTGATGCTGCATTCTTCTTCATAAGATCAAGCTTCTCTAATGACATGCCCATCATTACAAATTGAGTAAGTATGGTGAGAGGATATAATCCCGAGGTACACTTTTCCTGATTTATGCCATGCAGTAGTCCCTTGTTCTGTAGGATGGATATAAAAAAGCAAGGATGTTACTTTGAGGGCTAAGGTATTATTTTTTTCTGTTTTCTCTGAATTTTTTCCCCTATCATTTCCTTGGTTTTGTCTAGGTTTCCTTTTATCTCTTTTTAATTTTTAGAAGAATATTAAATATAAGCTATTTTAACTTCTTATCAGATTGTTCCAATACCATTTCTTCCTCGGAAAGGTTTTCTGAGTGTATTTGGTCATTTGCTCAAGCTATCTTATTCTGTTTCTTTGTGTGATTTGATTGTCTGCTGTCTTGAAGACATTGTAGTATTATTTGTATTACATTATTTAATTGTGACTGTCTGTTGCTTCTCTCCTCTCACCCCACCCCACTTTTGCTTTGTTTGGGCTTGGCTTGTTACATTCAGGGGTGGGCATTATATTCTGGTGGTAGTTCAGCAGTACTGGGGCTCTCCCCACCTGTCTCTGCCAGCAGATGCAAGTGCTGGCACAAGCCTCTGTCCCCTGGTCACGTGGAGCAGCTGAGGCTGGCAGGACAAGTGTAGGCAATCTTTCATCAAGCCAATGATGCAGAAGCAGGCAAATGGTAGCACTTGCCAACCCGGTGTGCAGCAAGAGTGAGGGATATGGTTAACTGGTGGGACACAGTTGCTGCCTCCTGGAAGATGGCAGACGTAAGAAACTTGGCTGCGTTGGCAGGCAAGCGAGGCAAGGTAGGTGACTGGCTGGGTCCACGGGAGGAAGGGGCAGGGTGAGTGGCTGATGCTAAGCTGAAGTGATCCCCAATTCAGCTGGGTTGATGTGCAGGAGGAGAAAAGAGAGTAGTCTATGTCCTCTGTCCAGGAATGTTACTGCATTGACACATGTGACAATGTTGTGCTGGGTCAACCGGCAGGGCACCTGTGCCTGGTAGCCCTCTTGAGCTGTTTTCATTAAGCGGCATCTCCCCATCAGTCTTTGACAGAATTCTTCAGGCTTTCATTGATGCTCAGGGCCCAGGGTTATTATAGATCCGTATTATAGAGCAATCGTGTAGTGTCACCGACTAGGTCACCATTTTCGCTCCATGTAAAGGCTGTAAATATGTATGGAACCCGACAGTCACGTGTTTCTTCTACAGAGCAGCTGGTGGCCTTGAGCCATCATCCTTTTGACTTGCAGCCAAGTGCCTAATTTTCCCAATTGACATTCATATGCCATTATGGCCCCTGTTGGCCGCTTTGCCTAGAGTGCCAACTGTCCTTTCCTTTCTCTTCTAATTCGTACCAAAGCAATGAACAGCAGGTCAAGTACGATGGGTCAGATGTGGGTAAGTACCATGAGCAGCCGCCATTGAGTCAGCTCTGACTCCTGACTGACTCTGTGTGTTCCCAAGTAGAACGGGCTCTTGGTGATTGATTTTTTAAAAAGAATATCACGAGGCCTTGCTTCCAAAGCACATCTTGTATACTTGGACCTCCAATCTTTCAGCTAGCAGCTATGTGCCTTAACTAGTTGCACTGCCTGATAGCGCCCTAGAGGAATAGAGCAGGGAGGGACAGGGACTGTGATGCCCGGGGGGCGGGGGGCGGGCTAATATTGGCTGCTGTTTCAAACAGGGTCGCAAGACTTTGCTCCTTTTCAAACGTCCTGTCCTGTTGACAAAGCCGTGTGCCAGCTTGAGAGCCTGCCTCACCAGCCAACCTCGGAGCATGTGGGAACCCTCTGCTTATGACCAGCAGATGGCGAGAGAGGCCCTGCTGGCTGTCTCACTTTTAGCCTCATGTCTTGCCCATCACACTGTCAAGTCTGCAATGTTTCCTGCTTATTTGACAGGGGGGTTTGCAAGGCATGCACCAAACCTCCCCAAATCCCAAGCTCTGGAAAGTCTGGGCTACCCTTCTTGAATACAGAGCTCAAAATGCCTCTTTACCATGAAGTGAGTCTTACTGCCGTGAGGATGGCCTTTGTGAAAATACATAAAACACCAATTTCCCCCATAGAACTTTTGGAGTCTGCCCTTGTTGTTGCCCTAAGCATACATTTCACCTGCCTGTTAGTTGATTCAGCTTGTTTTCCAATTTCACAGAAATAACTGATACGAACAAAAAACGTCCAAAGTGGTCGTGAGCGTGACAGTGACTTAAGATGGGACACAGAGTGCAAGCTGACTTGGCAGAGAAAGGAGCACGCGGGTAGGGAGCTTGTCTTGTCGCTCTGTGGGGACTGTGTCAAGTGGCTTCACAGACTGTCCACGTGAGCGCCACAGGTGAGGACAGTGTCTGTGGGTAGAGAAGACAGTTAACAGTTTAGTGTTTTCACAAGTTCAAGACCTGTTCTTCTGAAGGTTTTTTAGTTCAGTGTAAAAGTTTCGTGTCAATTATTTACCAGCCTATATTTTAACAATTACTTTTAAAATGCTTTTGAATGATGTTTGTTCCACTTATCTTATTTATAAACCTTCGAATAGTTTATATAGCACTTGCATATTTAATTAATCTTATTTTTCTTAAGTCCTTCAGTTGTCAGACTTAATCTTTTTTCTTAAACCACCAAAAGTAAATGACTCCCATAGATATAAGAATATAAGTATGGTACAAATCAGTGAGCTTCAAGTTCTTTTAAATGTTCCTAAATGGAAAATTCATATGGTGTCGATTTAAAATCCAAAGCTTAAAAACAAATATTCAAAGACATGTTTGCAATTGATATAACCAAGCTGCCACTCTCAGTAGTTCAGCATTTTAATATACGACAGTTACATAAGATGGTGGATTAAGAGTTGAGATGCTAACAGCAAGGTCTACGGTTCAAGACTACCAGCTGCTTCATTGGAGAAAAATGAGGCTTCCTGTTCCTGTAAAGATGTATGGCCTCAGAAAGTCCTATAAGGCCATTCTATGTCTCAGTTGACTTGATGGCAATGAATTCAGTTCGGGTTTGCAATTAAGTATTATTGTATCTAACACATAATCTGAGAGGCACAAATGGTTAAACACCTGGCCATTCACTGAAAGCCCTGGAGCCCTGGTGGTGTAGCGGCTTCAAATTGGGCTGCTAACTCCAAGGTCAGCAGTGTGAAAGCATGAGCGTCCTCCAGGAGAAAGAGGCAGCTTTCTACTCCCACAAAGAATTGCAGGCTTGGTTCCATGTCAGAAATTTCTTGCTTTTTTTTTTTTATGTTGTTGGGGGTCTGTCCCTTCTTACACATTATTTGTGTCTTAGTCTGTATACTATTATATGTTTAGCCTGATCACCTTAGCGTGGTGTTGTTTTTTATTGTTTTCTTTGCGACCTCCCAGCTGTGAAGCACTGGAGGAATGGATGCACATTGAGAATAACTGATACACGGGGTCATGGGGATACAGGGATGGGGGGGTGATGGGAGGGTAAGGGGATCTCGGGATTCAGTGGTGAAGACAGGAGGGGGGAGGAGCACTAGATTGGATTGTGATTACATTACTCATCTTGGAGGTGATTGAACCGTGAGACGGGGAGGCTCTATGGGTGTGGGGGTGATTGTGAAAGTCTCCTTGATATGATTGTGGGGGGGAAAGGCCAGCCCCCACAACTAACCGCAGGTTTGATAGGCGCAATTGTACGGATATATATATATATCTCCATCCTAGAGAGCATGAGAGATAGAAGAGAGATTGAAATAGTGGAGTCAGACACATTTCATGGTAGCATGCTCACCTCAGCCTCACTTGGTGGTCCACATGGAGAGAGAGAGACCAGAGAGCAGAAGAGAGGGGTGGGGGGGAGAAGGAGGACAAGGGAAAGGGAACAGGGGAGCAAGGGCAGGAAGAGGAAGGGGGAGTCAAGGAGAGAGTCAAGAGGGAGTCAAGAGGCCAAGGAGAATCTTTATTGCTAACCAAGGCTTATATATCTTTGGGGGGGGCATGGAAGCCTAATAATTACAGGTAAAGACATATGTCATAGGAAGGGGTTGCACTGTAGGTTATACAACAATGAGAGGGGGACAATCTAGGGATATACCTGCAATAGGAAGGGGAGGGAGATTGGGAGCACACATGTGACAAGAAGGGCGGATCCTAGATTCAGGATGGCAGCTTAACTTTGGATGTCACTGAGCGAGTTTGACCTGTTCTCTGGCTCACTATAGAAACCGTAATCAGTAGAGTGTAAACCACACCTACAGGAACCAAACTGATGACCACAAGCCTTTAGGGAGAAGTAGCCCATTGTCCTTAACAGCAGGGAGTGGGCCCTACTTGTGGTGGGACCAGATCATAGTCTGGCAGCTGACTGCCTTCAGGGAGGTAACTTGACAATCATTTACCATTAGCTGCAAGCAGTGTCCTAAATCTAGCATATACTTGGGGGAGACAACGTGGGAGAAATTTTTCTGTTTCCCACATGATTGAACTATTGAATTATACAATGAGTAAATTACTTGCCAATAAAACAGGAAAAAAAAAGAATTGCAGCCTTGGAAACCCACATAGGTAGTTCTATCCTGCCCTACAGGATCTGTGTTTGCTAGGGTTCTCTAGAGAAACAAAACCAGGACACTTATGATTACTTATAGCTAAGAGGATGGGTTTGCACGACAAGAAGGAATATAACAGCCAATTAGCCCATACAGCAGGATACAAGGCTCGGTTCAGCTCACTTTTGTGGAACAGTTAATATACTGGAAGTCCTTTGATGCACATGGGCTACTGGGTCCAAGGACAAGGAAGCAGACAGGGGAGTCCTCCCTCAGGCAAGGCAGGCAGAGTCTGCCTACAGGCAGCAAACAGCGGGACAGGTCAGCAACAATCAGTAGCTTGGGAGCTTCGCAAAGCAGGCCCAGGTGGGATATCAAAATCAAGCAATGCACAGTGACAGGATCCACCCATTTCAAAACCAGCAGCATGGCTAAGCAGGTCTCAAAGGAGCCCCAAGCTCTAGCAACACCATCCATGGGTTGGCTTGGCCCATAGGTAGTGTAGCACACAGTTTGCGGCAGAGAACTAACTAAAGCAGCAGCACGCTGGTCCAGTCACCAGAGGTAAAGAGAGATGGGGGTGTGCCTTGCAGACCCATTTACCTCTTTGCCCTCCAATTCAACTACAACCTGATTAATCTCACCTGATCCTATTGGCCAGGTTGGCGTAGTACAGCTAACTATCACAGGGTCACGATGAGTCGACTCACGGTAGTAAGACTGGTTTTAAGTTTTTATCGACTCAAAGGTTGGTGGTGTGGATACGCCCAGAGGCACCGTGGAAGAACACTTTGGTGGTGATCTGCTTTCCAAAGTCGCAGCCACTGCCAACCATTAGGGATGACACTTCTCTGACGCACACAGGCTTCCCACGAGGCAGCCACAACTCTATGGCAATGGTTTGGTCTGTGTTTGCTTGTTTGTTTTTCACTCTTAGCGCCAACAAAAGATGTGTACTTGCACAGCTTACAGCACACCCCGAAAATGGTATTGGCTAAAAGTGCTGCAGCGACATATGGGGTGATCCTTTTCATTCCAACGAAAGACTGCTAGACCATCCCGGGATCTCTGGGGAATCCTGGATTCGTTTTCTACTGCTATTGGAGCAAACTTAGGACTTGAGAGAAATACAGATTAATTATCTTATGGCGTTGGAGCTCAGACATCTAATGTGCTGCAGGGCTGTGTGCTTTCTAGAGGCTCTGGGGGAGATTACATTTCCTACCTTTTTACAGCTTAGCTAGTGAGCTTGCCTTCATGCCACGGCACATGACCTCTCCGTCCATTTCAAAACCCGCAGGAGGGCAGCTTAGAGCTCGCCCTCCTTTCTAACCTCTGCTGCCCAGGTCACATCTCTTTGTTCAGGCTCTGGCCTTCTGACCCTTTCTTAAAAGGACCTCTGTGATTACAGAGAAACCACCAGTAAAAAGAAGGCTCCTCTGTCCATTTCTCAAGTCTGACCCCAGGTGTCTGTGAGTGTGCCTTTGTTGGGAAATGAGTCTGGGGAGATGTTTATCAGTCAGCATGAGGTCATGCGGCAAAGGATGGTTCTAATACGAGTGGGTCCGAAGAGAAGAGGGAGGGAGGGAGATACCACAGGAGAGACTGAGTGACCTCCAAAGCAAGGAATGCCCCAACAGTCAGCTGATGCCAGGCAGGAACGAGGAGAAAGGCATAGAACCAACTCACCCCGGAGCCCACAGAGGGATCGACACCCTGTTTTGGGACTCCCTGTCTGCAGAACTGTGAGGCCATGCAGGTGTGTCCAGTCTGTGGCCTTGGGTATGGGCCTCTCTAGGAAACAACAGAGACCGTGTGCTTCTCATGAGACCTTTACGCACAGAATGCTGCCGTGCTCCCGCTGGTCCCAAATGTGAAGGAAATGTATGAATCAGAACTGTCAGCCAGAGGAGGGCCTGGCCAGGTAGGTTGCCTACCACCGGTGAGGCCAACGAATGACGTGCCAAGAATAGGAACTGCAGTGTAACCAACTACTGCAGTTACTGGCCCCTTAATGGTGGAACGGACTAGAGTCGGGCCTTCGTACAAAGTCTCTGGACACTGTGCACCCTGAGCCCCCAATGGCCTGGGAGCGAACTGAGTGGAACGCTTTCTCAGGTGTCTTCTCCTGGAGCTCTGGAGCCAGCACTGGCTGAGGGAGAGGCTGCTGTTGCCCCATTTTAAAGATGAGGACATGGCAAGTTTCCGGGGTCTGGCAACCTGACTCCCAACCCCCCTTAACCACTTAGTGCGGGGGGAGCCCCAAACAAGTGCAGCCAGGGCATGTAACAGCCTCACGTGGCAACACCGCAGTGACAGCCCCTCCCTCGGCACAGCGGCCAGTTCCCCACCAATGAGCCCCACATAGAAGAGACAGTTTGGGACAGAGGGTCACATAGCTGACCGGAGGCAAGTCCCCACTAGAGCATTTCTATGACTCCGCCACCATAATTCTGTCCGAGTTAGCAACACTCATGAGCCTCAAGATAAAGTCATCCTCCAGTTAGCCCCTGACTCGTTGCCTGCTTGATTCATTTCTCTGTGTGGTCCCGCATCTCCAGGGCTTCCAACCAATCCAATATGGTGCTGCCATGGCCCCGGCGGGCATTGCCCAGCCCCTCACTCTGTGCCCGTGGGATTTTGCGCCGCGCTCAAGACCGAGCTGCGCCTGTTCAAAGATGCAGGCTCCCATGCGGCTTAGAGCCCGTGCTGCTCTTCCGAGGCCCGCCACCCGCCGCGCTCTCCAGCAGCCCGCCCACGCCTGTCCCCTGACCGCTTCAGAAGGCCCAGGTAGGTCACGTGGCTCTCCAACACACTCCTGCCTCCTGACCGGATCAGAAGGCCCAGGTAGGTCACGTGGTGGCTCTCCAACACACTCCTGCCTCCTGACCGCTTCAGAAGGCCCAGGTAGGTCACGTGGCTCTCCAACACACTCCTGCCTCCTGACCAGTTCAGAAGGCCCAGGTGGGAGACTGGCTCATGGCCTTGTTTACAGGGGAATGGCCGAACCATTCAGAGCCGGGTTGAAGTTTGGGACATGGCTTAGAACTGTCTCCCGCAGTCTTGTTCCTGGCTGTTGGCTGGGGCAGCTGACTGGTTCCAGCGAGGCAACTTCAGGCCAAAGATGCAGGCTCATTTGCAGCCCCCTCCATCTTGGGCCTGAAATAAAAACTCTCTGTCCAAAAAAAAGAGGCCAGCTCGTCCCTCAACAGCTGTCGAATTCAGAGAGGCCTGCGGCTCCTAAGAAGCCCTGTGTTGCTCTTCTGACGTGAAGTTTGTTTTCTGTCTCCTCCCAGGTGCTAGTCCACTTAGGAAATAAAGTGTTAAAAACAATTGCTTGACCAGTTGGGGCAAACCCAGGGGGTTGGCAAATCCATGCTTCTTGCAATTGACAAAATATTTTCTTTGTAGTTGTCCTGGAAGCCCAAGTGAGACTAATGGCTTTAACTACCAGCCTACAGGTTTCAAAGTGATTGACACATCAGGAAGCCATTGTCAGCTCCCCCCCACCCCCCACTTAATTGGTGGCGACTGTGAGCAGTTCTGAAAGGCCGGCTCTGTCCATGCCCCCTCTGTGCCCCCTCCATGCCCCCTCCTTGCCCCCTCCATGCCCAGAGCGCAGCTGCTATGCAGCATCCGTTCCCTCCCGCCCTCTCTGCAGGTGCTAAGTCAGGGATGGCTCCCTTTGCCTACGAAATAAGAGCTCTCCTTGGTAAGAAAAAGAGTGGTATTGTCTTCCCCCGGCACCCACGACATGGGGTTGGCTATGTGGCCAGCCATCACAAAGCGCTGTCTCTTGGCACAACATTCTGGGGGACAAGGTCCCAATGAAAAGGCTCTTTGAGAGTGCGTGGTGGTTACTGAGGCAGCCTCTTAGCCAGCGGTTCTCAACCTTCCTCGTGCCGCGGCCCTTTCATACAGTTCCTCATGTTGTGGTGACCCCCAACCACAAAATTAGTTTTGTTACCACTTCATAACTGTAATTTTTCTACTGTTATGCACCATAATGTAATTATCTGATAGGCAGGATATAGTTTCAGTGTTATACATTGAACATAATTAAAGCATAGTGATTAATCACAAAATAATATGTAATTATATATTATGAAATATTCCTTTCTAATTACAAATAAATGAAATTTTGTATTGAATCATGGTATAGCATGGGTACCAGTCTTAATATAACAACAGTAAACTACATTGCCACATTTTGTGACAGTATGCATAAAAAGCCAACGTCAGTGTGAAGGTTGAGATAGCTTCTTTCTCACCAGATCAGAAATTCTCGGGGAAGGCTTTTTAAGAGCATGAGAAAGATCATCTTCCACAACAAGTCTACTTCTGTATTTAGACTTGATAACCAACAAGCTGGAAACCCTGTTTCACAAAAATAAGTTGTTGGAAATGGAAGAAGAAGGCACAACACAGTCTCAGACAGGACAGGATATGACTGCAAACACTGGATCCAGAATTTTGTAACTGGCATTGTAGAGAAATCAGTTCTGGCTGCATTTTTGTTAATAAGTTCAATGAACTCCTCTTGTGCTGTCTGTCTCAGGAACATCTTCAACTTTGACTGTGAATGGGCTTCTGGCAACGGCAGATGGGGTGTCAGGTAGATTTGGAAAGTACAATAAATTTTCATCCACAAGCATGTGCAAGTGTTCTTTCACAGAAATTACCATTGCTCCTTTTGTCTGGTTCAATGTCATGTTTCTAAAGAGTAAGCAGATAAGGTAGGCAACATGTAGATTTTATTTTGATCCAATTTTTTTTCCAAAGCAGAAGTTTCCTTTGGAATGATCAGATCTTTTCAGCTAAATCAAGG
This sequence comes from Tenrec ecaudatus, assembly GCF_050624435.1. Taxonomy (NCBI): domain Eukaryota; kingdom Metazoa; phylum Chordata; class Mammalia; order Afrosoricida; family Tenrecidae; genus Tenrec; species Tenrec ecaudatus. The sequence goes on from NC_134534.1 coordinate 138,382,711, forward strand.
CATGTTCATTTGGTCCTTGCAGTGATAAATTGAACTCATTCAAGATGGCAACCAAGTAAGCTATTTTCTGCAGTTCACTTTTATTGCTGAATAGTGCTTCAAACCGTGGTCTTGGTTTCTGATTTAAACAAACATTTTGAGTTCTTCAAGGCTCAAAAACACATTTTAAAACTTTTCCTCTCAACAACCATCTCATTTCAGTGTAAAATCGCAGGGCATTATTCGGCGCGTCCAACTCGTTGCACAGTTGTTAAAACAGTCCACTGTCTAAAGTGCTCACCTTTACAAAATTGACTGTACTGATGACGCTTTTCATTACTTCTTGTAACTCTTGTGGCAGCATCTTTGTTGGTAATATTTGCCGATGAATCATACAGTGAGTTCCGATGACTTTTGGTGGCTCATTCAGTACTAAACGTTGAAATCCAGATCGACATCCTAGCATACAGCTGGAGCACCATCTGTGCAAACACCACAACCCTTTCCCCAAGAGACCTTCCGCTCTTTCAGAAATGAACCAACTCTGTCAAATGCATCACGTGCTGCAGTAGTTGTCGTTTCAAGAGGTTTGCAGAAAAGAAACTCATCTTGAACGTCACCCAAAGGGGTCCTGACCCACAGGTTCAGAACGGCTGCTCTAAGCACTGAACAAGTAGCTTCCTCCTCTGGGCCTCAGTTTCCTGGTTTGTAAGCCAGGGTAACAATAGCCCCTATTTTGCAGGGGCTCTGTAGCAGGGCAGTGGCGGTTATTAGAAGGACCAGGCCTTTTTCCTAGACCACCTTAGTCTGGAAGCTCTGTGGAAGCCTCTCCGGCATCAGAGCGGTACACAGCCTGCAGGGACGGAGGGTGTTGTCAACGCACGAGATGCATTGACTGAACAATGAGCAAGGCGCTCCCGAATGGCAGGTAAGATTTCTACCACAGAACCTCCCTCCTCCAAGGTGGTCGGGTGCCATTTCAGTCCATTCTGACTCACAGTCACCTTACACAGCACAGTAGAATTTCTCCTTGGCTGTAATCTTTCTAAGAGTCCATTTTCAGGCCATTTCTCCCTCAGAACACCCAGTGGGTTCAAACTACCAACCTTCCAGTCCGCAACTGAGTGCTTCCCCCTTGTTCTCAGACAGCGTTCCTTGATTCGCCTTACCCACTGGCATCAAGTGAATTCTGCCTCCCAGCGCCTGTAGGACAGGGTAGAACTGCCCTGTGGGCAGTTTCTGAGACTGCAGCTCTTTGCGCGTGTGGAAAGTCTCCTCTTTCTCCCCAGGAGTGCCTGGTGCTTTTGAGCTTGACCTTGCAGTCAACAGCCCACACATAAGCACCATGCCACCCGGGCTAGATCCTTGCTGTTCAGAAAGTGGCCTGGTTAGAAATAAGATCTCAGAGCTCTGGATCAGAAAGTGCATTTCCCAAGATGCCCAAGATGCCCAGATGCACTTCTGCTCTCTGTGGTGCCCAGCCACCCCCCCTGTGAACTATCCCAGGAAGTGGCTTCTGAGGGCCCCTGAACTATTTACCTAAAGGCTTATCGTCTCTGGCTCCTTCCCTCCAGGTTTCTTTCTGTTTACAAATATCTATTGGAGCTAAGATGCAAACCACATTGAAATGCTTCCCTACAAGGTCTGTGAGTCCCGGTAAGCCTTTACATCAGTGGGTATCTATTGACATATCTTAAGCAAACAATTTCAAATGTTTCCACTGGCATCCTGAGTCTAGGGTTTCCTTTGATCCTGCTTGGTAAACACATTGAGGCTACTGTTTATTTTTTAAAAGCATGAAGTATTTGTGAGATTTCCTAAGCATGGGCTGAAGTCACATACCAACCAGCGAGCTGTGGAATTGGATTTTGTGCCATATAGTCTGACTCAAAAAGCCTGGGCCGTTAGCTTCGAGGGTGGCAGGGGACACAAAGGGTGCTTTCCCGAAGCACTATTTGCTAGTCCCTAGTTCGTGAATTTCTCACTGATTTCAAAGGCATGAAGTGGCGTTGGGTTGGTGCAGAGACATAGGGCTCGTCCACGTACAAAAAGAAGAGCTGAAGCGAGGACACAAGTAATCCACACGGCAGAGCCATGGAACGATGGCATGCCGTCCTCTCTGGGTCCAATGGGAAGCAAGCAGCAGATGGGTCGACCCCCTCACTAGGGAGGCAGCAAGTCTAGGGGGCCATGGCTCAGACAGTCAGGGTTCTAGACCAGACCCTGGCCCATTTGCTCAGGATCTAGTGCATCTTCCACACTGTTACTGGTCGTCAGTCTTGTTGTTGCCGTCAGGTGCCGTCTCATAACAACATTATGCACCACAGTGGCGTGCCCAGGTCTGTACCTTTGCCTCAGTGGTTGGCATGTTGGAGGCACCGGGTCAGCCTATCTGGTACGCCTCTCCTTAGTGATTGTGTGTCAGTCCTGGGGGCAAAGTGTACCCCATTCCACTCGTTCATCAAACGTCTCCTGCGCATTTGCTATGTTTCAGACACAACCCATGTCCTGGGTTACAGTCGGGGCTTCCCAGTCACGAGGCTTGTGTTTTAATGAGGGGAGGAACCACCTAAAAATGTATACGATGTCTAAAGCCCACGATGGCCTTTTTGAATAGGAAAGATGATTCTGAAGTGGATCTTGAGTTTTGAGATTAATGATAAATTTATTAAAGTCAAACGTTTAAAAAGTAAGCTTTGAAGTTCAGCGTACAGCTTTGTTTGTAAATCCACAAAAACATGAGCATCATTATGAAGGACCATTTGAATCATGGTGGAATCTATTTGCAAACTTAATTCCAACATTATATATATATATATATATATATATATATATATATATATATATATATATATATAAAATAATTTTATTGGGGGCTCTTACAACTCTTATCACAATCCATCCATCCATCCATTGTGTCAAGCACATTTGTGCATGTTGCCATCATCATTTTTGTAATATTTTCTTTCTTCTTGAGCCCTTCGTATCAGCTCCTCATTTTCCCCTCCCTCATGAACCTTTAATAATTTATAAATTATTATTTTTCCATGCCTTATACCATCTGCTGCCTCCCATCCCCACCCTTGTGTTGTTCATCCCCTTTTCTCTCCCTGCCCTCCCCCCTCCTCCTAGTATTGATGCTATCATTATTGGTCCGGGGAGGTTTATCTCTGCAGGATTCCCTGTGTTGGAGAGCTCTTATCTGTACCAGTGTACATGCGCTGGTGTGCCCAGATTTGTAAGGTAGAATTGTCATAATAGTGGGGGGAGCATGAACGAACTAGAGGAAAGTTGTATATTTCATCGGTGCTATACTTCACCTTGACTGGCTTGCCTTCTCCCTGTGACCCTTCTGTGATCCTTCTGTAAGGGGATGTTCAATCTGTCAACAGATGGGCTTTGGGTATCCACTCTGCATCCCCTCTCATGCACATTGATATTATTTTTTTGTGCTGGGTCTTTGATGCCTGATACCTGGCCCCATCAACACCTCATGATCACACAGGCTGGTCTGCTTCATCCATGTGGGCTTTGTTGCTTCTCAGCTAGATGGCTCCTTGTTTATCTTCAAGTCTTTAAGACCCCAGATACTATATCGTTAGATAGCCAGGCATGATCAGCTTTCTTCACCACATTTGCTTATGTACACATTCCTACACTATACTTTTAAACTATACTTGTAAATTACACATATTCAATTTCATTTTTTGGTGGCTCATTTAAGTTATTGGAGAATTCTTCTAGGGCCTTACGAAATTTTTATAAATCTATTAAATTAAGCTAGTAAATATGATTCATAATATGTCTTAAATGTTCTAATGCCAGATATAAACTTTATATTTTCAAATTAAAATCATAAGTCAAGATCAATTATTATTCAATTACATACACCAAATGGATGTTACTAGGCTGGCCTATTAATTCTAAAAGACCAAATTTTCTGTAAATATACTAAACATATAAAATATATATTTTAATGTGAACTACTTAAAATATACACATCAGTACTCTGCCTTTGATTACCTTAAACATATTTATAGTTCCTTTTCAACTTCCTCAGAGGAAGAAGCAGTGGTATTGGCCTCTTCACAGTTGCTGAGTGTCGTGACCTGTATCTGGCCAAGTCTTGGAAGCCCAGCTGCCCAGCTGAACACCTTTTACCTACAGAGGAAGGTGGCACCTTTATCTATGTCCATTATGGTTAGTCGCAACTGAATGGGCTCTGACTCATAACAACCTCCTGTATATATTACAGAAGGAAACCTTGCCTGGCCCTTTGCCACCCTCACAGTCAGTCCCATCTCAGAGCCCTTTGTTGCAGCTGCCATGTCGGTCCATCGCATTAAAGGCTTCCTCTTCCTCACTGGTCCCGGTTCTGCCTACCCAGGTGCCCTTCTTCAGGGGGTGGCTCCTCCTGATGAGCAGTGCAGGGCAAACGGCTGCGCTTCTTCTAAGGCACTGTCCTGGCAGCGCGTGGCGGATTCAGTGTTCTTTGCCTTTCCCACATTTCAAAGGCGCCGATTCTCTTCCTTGTTCATGGTCCAACGTGCCTGTGGATAGCAGGCAACTGAAGAAACCATGACTTGGGTCAGGAACACCTCAGTCCTCCAATCCTTTAAAAAGGTCTTTTGTAGTGGATTTACCCAAAGGAATATTTTGTTTGATATTCTGACTGCAGTTTCCATGGACACTGACCGATCAATCGATATCTCAATAAGTTTGAAGTTGTGACGGATTTCATTGTATTTGTATCCATGAACTTTATGTGCTTATCGTGATATTGCATATTGGTTGAGGTGTGAATTTTTTTTGTCTGTATGCTAGTGGGTAATCCATGCTGAAGACTTTGATCTTTGATCAATCCCCATGTCCTGCAGATCCATGAGAATCATCACCCCTCACCCACAGGGCCCCACACAGGCTTGCACTTTTTCACATTCCAGATAAATGCATTCACCCCCACTTGTTCTAAAAGACACAAGAACTTGCTGAGAATCCACCCCCCACACACACACACCCAAATTCATGAAGCAGGGACACTACATGACAGAGTGGAACTGCTCCCCAGGTCATCCTCCATTGCGACCACACTGCAGGATGTTGCCAGGTCTTTTCTCATGTGAGACCGCTGATGGGTTTGTACCTCGGCCTTTTGGTTACAGCTGAGCACTTGTCCATTGTGCCCCCAGGACTAGCACCCCCGAGTCTATGTTGGCTCACAGTGACCCTACAGAACAGAGCAGAACTGCCTCCTGTGGGTTTCTGGGACTGTAACTTTACGGGACTAGAAAACCTCTTCTTTCTCTTTCAGAGCAGCTGGTGGTTTCAAACTGCTGACCTTGTGGTTAGTAGCCTAATGTGTAACCAGTACACCACCAGGGGTTTCAGACCAGGATTAAGATCCTGCATTTCATTCTGAATGAGCTAGGACACCATTTAAGGAGAGGAGTGACGTACACTGACTTAGGCATTAGAAATATTTCTCTGTTCATCAGGAGATGAGTGGATAAACAAAACATGGCCCATGCATGCAGTGCAATGAATGTCATTCATCCATAAAGATCAATCAAGTTATGGTGCAAGCTAGGACATGGTTGAACCTAGAAAACATTCTGCAGAGTGAAATAAACCGTACACAAAGGGACACGTACCATATGATCCCACTTATACGAAATGTCTACAATAGGTAAATCTATAGAGGAAGAAGAGGTTATTTGTGGTTACCAGAAGCTGCGGGAAGGGACTACGGGAGGACTATGGCTTAAGGGATGCAGAACATCTGTTTGGGGTAAGGAGATACTTCTGGAAATGGGGGGCGTGGATGGCTGCACAGCCTGGTACATGTGATGTAACCAAATGGCATACTTAAAAATGGGCAAAATGACAAATTACTTGGTCATATACATTTTACACTTATATGTATATTTAGCACGATGGTTTATATACTAGATACACATACAATTAAAGCGCTTTCTATGGCTGCTCGTGGGAGAGCAGAACAAGGGGAGCTAGGACAGAAGTGGGGTGGCCAGTGAGAAAAGTGCTTTCAGACTCACCCAGGCCAGAGAGCATGGTGGCCTCCGTTACAAATGGAAACCACAATGTCATTGGCTCTAGACTGTATGTTTAACGTAATGGGATAGGATGAAAGATGTGAGAGCCCAAAAGGAGGTGAGGGGGACAGTAGCTAAAATAACGAAGTGGCAACTTAGTGAGAAGGAAAAGTAGCCAATGTGGGTGGCAGGGTGGTATCAGGAGTTCAGGTTGGGCCATGGCAGGTGGGAGACATTCAGGGGAGCCCATGAGCCCAGAGCTCAGGTGGAGACCACATAGATCCTCCCGGGGTTCTAAGCTGAATGTTGCTCTGTTCTTTGACATCTCTCCTGGATGTCCAAGAGACGACTGTGCCTATTACAGGGTCTTCAGAAAATTCATAGAAAATGTTCCATATCTTTTCTTTCCATTTGATGCATGGACTTATTTTGAAGCCCTTCTTAACTATCCTGCCTGCCAGGAACGGGGCTAGGGGAGAGGAAGTCCCAGATCCATTCTCGTAGGTAAAGTAAGTGGTGCCACCTGGTAGGCTTCTCAGAATTCCCAGCCTCTGATGCCCTGGAGCCCTTGATGGCACTGTGACCAAGGTTGGCAGTTCAACCCACCAGCCGATCCATGGAAGGAAGATGAGACTGTCAGCCCCTAAATGAACAGACTTGATACCCTGTGGAACAGTTCGCTCTACTGCCTCCTGTCGGGACAGAGCAGAACTACATGCTGGTGCGTCTGATTTTGGGTTTTGCCACGGAACTCGGAAGGTTAATGCTCCTGCAGGTTTCTAGTTCACATTGGGCCCCACTTGGGCAAGGTGCTGGGGCATACAGTAGGGTGTAAGGATCGGGACGTAAGTCAGATCCCTTCCTGTCACTTCTTCCAGAGAAATCTAAGTGCCTGTGTGCTCACTTCCTGGATGGCTGCGGTAAATTTCCACACATCAGATGGCCAGGAATGGCAGGTGTTCTTTATCTCACAGTTCTGCAGGCCAGACATCTAACGGCAAGGTGTCAGCGGGGCCACGCGCCCCCTGCAGGATTCCAGGGGGAAAGCTTTCCTGTTCCTCTTCCTGCTTCTGGTGGGGTCTCCTTCCTTTAGCCCCGGGTTACAGAAACTCCCACAGCCCATAGTTACTAACCAGCTCCAGTAAGTGTGCAGTAACAGTTCCTGGTTCACTAAAGGGACTGAAATGAGTTCAGCTAAGAACAAATCTGTCACTTTCCACAAATTCTAACTCCCCCTCCGGCATTCGACTCTGGACCAGGGGTCTTCAAACTTTTTAAACAGGGGGCCAGTTCACTGTCCCTCAGACCTGTTGGAGGGCCGGACTATAGTTTAAAATAAAACTACGAACAAATTCCTATGCACACTGCACATATCTTATTTTGAAGAAAAAAACAAAATGGGGCAAAACACCCGGCGGGCATTGAAGCAGTCACCCTCCCTGCTAGGATCTGATGTAATGAACTAGTGGTAATGCGATTAGGGTGGGATGCATCAGCCTTCATCAGGGCATACCCGGACCCGATGTGAGTTTCCCTGGGATGATGTTGTGCCACCTTCAATCCTACAAGATCTATAAGGAGAGGGAACTGAGCAGAGAAATAAGGACCTACAACCCCCAAGAAAAAAGAGCTTGGAATAGAGCTGGCCCTTTGAGTCCAGGTTCCTGGCACTGGAAACCCTCTAGACCAGCACTTTTCAACCTGTGGGTCGTGACCCACCTGGGGGTCGAACAACCCTTTCACAGGGGTCACCCCATTCATAACAGTAGCAAAATTATAGTTATGAAGTAGCAACAAAACTAATTTTTTGGTTGGGGGTCACCACAACCTGAGGAACTGTATGAAAGGGTCGCGGCAGGAGGAAGGTTGAGAACCACCGCTCTAGAGCAAGGGGAAGATTGTTACCAAGACACGTAGATCTCCATGGGACACTGGGCCCCTGGGTCTTGAAAGAGGATGAGAGCCTTCCCCTGAGCCGCCTCTGAGCGTTGCTGCCTTAAATGTGGACGTCTAACCTCCTAAGAAATGTGTTTGTTAAAGCTGTCCATGAGCGGCACTCCGTTCTAGCAGAAGGTAACAGCACGAGGTAACTAAGAGCGCCCAGCTGCAGCAGCCTCTGTGCAAGCATTGGGTCTTCACCTGCTCAGCATCTCTCGCTTAACTACATGAGGGGAGGATGTTATTGGAATCTTCTGGCCAACTGAATGCGCAGGTCTCAGGTTTGCTAAGAACACGGTCACTCCAGAGACCTCGTTGCCCAGACACCTGAGAAGGAAAGGCCGTGTTCCTGCCTCAGCAGCCCAGGCCCAGGACTGCATAAAGGACTGGCACCCTCAAAATGTGTTGCATCTGAAAATCCACAGTCGCTGAAAACAGAGTAGAATGCGATTCAGCAGTCATCAACCAGTGCCCTGGAGAAGCACACCATGTTTGCCAAGCAGGTAGGTAGGACCACAGCTTTCTTATAAACTTCGTGAGCTACACGTTGGGTTGCTTACCACAAGGTTGGCAGTTCAAACCCACTAGCTGCTCTGTGGAAGAAAGAGGAGGCTTTCTGGTCTTGTATAGTGTTACAGCCTCGGACACCCACAGGGGATGTTCTACTCGGTCCTAAGGGCCACCAGTTGACATCGGCTCGATGGCCATGGTCTGGTCAGAGCGTGCGTGGGCCTCAATTTTTTCGTTCTCCGGGGTGGCCCATTAAAGCGCTGGCCAAGCGCACAGGAGTGGCGAGTACCCCCCTAGCACTGCGTGCCATTCCAGGTGCTTCTCATCTGTGAGTTCTCGCAGTGCCGTGGTAGGTGATCTCAGGGAAGCTCCTGCTGCCTCTGCAGCGTTTTGACGGCTGAGTCTTCGGCACTCAGTATACATGCTGGCAGCCCTGTTTCATATTGTATTCCTCATGGCTGGGCTTCATTTACATCTTTTACAAGACTGATGAATGAGGTTAATAAGAATAGTTAATTAAAAAGAAAGAAAGAAAAGATACACAAGTCCCAGAAGGCATTTTGCCGTGAATTTAATGATGGCAAGCACCAATGACATCACCCTCAGACTTGAGAAGTATCCAGTTGTTCAAGGCACGCAGTAAGGAGCACTTGCCTTCCGCAAACCAGCCCTGGCTCTAAACTAGCAGCCCTGGCGTGGGGACAGCGCACTCTCTAGCTCTGGAGAGCAAGAATGCAGGAGAGCTAGGGGATGTCTGTGGACAAAGGCAGGCGCCGCATTTAGCACGGTCTCTACTAACAGTGCAGAGATGCGCTGTGAAGGCGTGGCTCCCACATTACCCACCCTCTGGGTGCTCCAATTCCAGGGCTGCCACTGTCCTACACGATGTCTTCCTTACAAGTGAACAAAAGACGCTCCTTCCACAGACATGGCTCCAAAACAGCGTGGCCGCTGGGCGCTTCAGTGGGGTAAGGCGTGGCAAGTGGCATCTGGCCTGCATTATTGTTCCTCCTGGTCCCCTTGGCTGTGGCACTGTGTGGTGCACATGCTGACCCACTGGGCAGGCCATGACCCTAACTCAAACCACTTACGCTCTTTCAAAGGAGTCAAAACCAATAGTTGCCATTGAGTTGATTCCAACTCATGATAAAAGGGGGGTATCCCCCCCAAAAAAACCCTTAGAAAAATTTCCAAAGTTCTGTCTTTAATTTTTTTTTTTTACAAAACAACTTTATCACCTTCAAAGTACTCTCCATTCCACCTAATATATTTGTCAAATCTGCAATTCCATTCTTGGAAACAGTTTTCACACTCATCTCTTTGGATGGCTGACAGCACCTCCCCGGTGTTTTTCTTCACCTCTTCTATGTTGCAACACCACTGCCCTTTCATGTCCCTCTGCATTCATGGAAACAAAAAGAAGTCACATGGAGCGAGGTCAGGTGACTAAGGTGTGTGGGGCAAGAGAGGCATGTTGTTTTTTGCCAGAAACTGGCGCGCTGAGATGGCTGTGTGAGCAGGTGCATTGCCATGGTGGCAAAACAAGTCCCCCATCTGCCACAAATCAGGCCTTTTTTGTTGCATACTGTTACACATTCTTTTCAAAATATCTGAATAGAAAGCTTGATTAACAGTCTAACCTGGTAGAATGAACTCCAAATGCACTACATCAATTATTTTCATCCGTTCCTGAATTTGACCTATGTCCAGAATGAGGTTTGTCATCAATCAATACTTCACCATTTTTGAAATGAGAAAACCACTTGTACGCTTGAGGTTTTTCCCATAGCACTGTCCCTATAAGCTGTGTTCAACATCACAACAGTTTCTGCACCATTTTTCCTGAGCAGGAGACAACATTTCACAGCCGCGTGCCATTCTTTTAAATTAGCCATCGCTAAAAATGAGGCTAAGCACAACTACTTTTATGTAAACATTCACTGTGACCAGAGAGAACCTTCCCAGGTGATGCCACTGGGTGCACTAACTCAGAGCAAGTGGCTCCATGCTCTCCTAGCAGGAGACACATGGGTACTACAAAAGCTCCGCTCTGCCCAGTGCAATTCTGGTTTGGGGGCTACCCTCTTGTACTTTTACATGTGTTGGAGTTGGGCTGTGCTCCATTAAGTTTACTCACACTTCGTCAAGTCAACATAAAGTACTGAATTTTAAGTAGGAGATTGCCAGACCTTTCTTCGGAGGCACTTCTGGGTGAACTCAAATCTCTAACCTTTCCATTAGCAGCTGAGTATATTAATGGTTTGCACCACAGTGTGCTAAGTAAGTACTGAGCTGCTAAGTTCAAGATCAGGGGTTCCAACCCCACCGAGGGAACAAGAGGAAGCTCTCTGCTCCCCTAAAGAGCACCCATTTCAGGGACCCTAAGGAGCAGTTTTAATCTGTCCTGGAGGCCAGAGTCAGCATGCGGCCATGGGTTTTCTGGGGAAGGGACGTCTCCAATGAAGGGACCAGAGTTTATCTCGAAAAGGCGTATGGTCTCTGTTTTGAAAGCAGTGTCATTTGAAGTTGCGGGCAGAGGGTCTGACGGAGGGAGAATAGCATTTTTGCAAGATGGAAAGAAAAGTCAAATGGGGCGCAAATGAACAAGCAAGGGAGAACGTGCTAGGAGACAAGGCCCGAGAGATGGAGAAGGGTTGTTCTCTGCACCGTCTCTAAGCCATTGTTGAGGGATTTTCCCAGAAGAATGATAGTGCAGTGTGTTAAGCATTTGGCTGCTAGCCACAAGGCCAGCAGTTCAAACCTCCCAGCTGCTCAGTGGATAAAAGATGAGGCTCTCCGCTCATTAGCATGCTTAGGACCACTAAGGAGCAGGTCTATTCTGTCCTATAGTGTCTCTCTGAGTCAGAATCAACTGAGAGGCAGTGGGTTCGTTTTTGTTTCTTAGGTGGATGGTTTGAAATATTGGCGGCTTAAAAAGATCAGATTGGCGTCTCTATAGAGAAGGACATAGAGGGCACCTTCTTCAGAGGCAAGAGATGCTGGCTGCTTGGCCAAGGGTAATGTTGGGGAAAGGTGGGTGGAGAATAGACATGTTTATGAAATCATTGAGACACGGTACTTACTTGTTTTGAGCGAGGCAGGGGAGGCAGAGAGAAATTTCAAGGTAATAATAATAGTAAATATTACACTTCTTTGTGCCAGGCACTTTCCTCAGTGCTTTCCACGTTAAGTCTGTGAAGGGACGGCCCGTTGGTTTTCTTATTCTGTCGAGTAGGAACTTGGGGACCAGAAAGGCTAACTTGCTGAAGATTCCCTAGCAGACCAGAGACGGGAATGCCCAGAGTCTGGGGCCTGGGCTCTTGCTCAAAGCCAGCTGTTTTCAGCTGGAGGTCACGTTGCAGTATCTGGTGACATTTTGGGTCATCAAGTGGGGCGTGAGGGGGGTGCCACAGGCATTTTGTGAGAAGAGCTTGGGGTACTGCTAACACTTTATCAGGCACAGGACAGCCCTCCACCACCTAGAATTAACCGATCCCAACGCCAGGTGTGCTCAGTTTGAGAAGCCCCACTGTAACCGGCCATTCTGTGGGTACTGCCTCCACACCTTGGGGTGGTGGCACGTGTTGCTGTTAGCTGCTGTCAGGTTGATTCTCTCCCAAGCAACCCCTTGGGCAGAGAGTAGAACCACTTCACAGGGTGCTTCAGGCTGTGACCCTAGAGGCCGATCTCCAGGCGTGTCCTTTGAGGCACTTCTGGGTGGCCTTGGTCTGCCAGCTTCCTCAGCTGGTTGTCACACATGTAACCATTTGTGTTAGGACTCCTGACTTCTGCCCTGACTCATCAAGACCAGATGGAGACCACGTCTTGCTTTCTGGACACATCCCATTGAAGCCGTCCTAGATTTCCGGGAGGGCTGGAGGTTCAGGGCCGCTCCGAGGAGAGGCGTGGCATTAGTAAAGCCCAGATTTTACTCGGTATTCATTTGTTTGTTTATACCCCACCGGCCTGCAGAAGGGATGGGAACAAACAGCCTGGGGCTGACTTGAAGAGGGACCAGAATAGCTATCACCATAAGGGCGGAGACATCTCTGGAGCCATTTTCCACCGATTACCGGTTGCCCGATCACTGGTCACCCTGGTTCCCACAGGACCTGTGAGAAGGCACAGAGCCAAGCTGCACACCAGGTTTTCCTGCGTCGTGAGGTTTTCTGCCTGCGATTATGCAGCCTTACTACTTATTTCTCTCTCTTTCATTTAGTGGAAAATAGCTGCATTTCCCTCGTGTGACAGGTCCCAGCTTTCACAGGATTTCCTCTAATTAAAATCACCTTGCCCTGTGGGTTTCCCCGACTGGCACTCTTTAGGGGAGTAGGAAGCCCCATCTCTCTCTCGTGGAGCGGCTCGTGGTTTCAAACTGCGGAGCGGCCCAACCACCATGACACCAGAACTGCAGCGGGCCGCTAGACTCCCTGTCCCCATGTCTGCTGAGCTCCTGCCTGCTCCACTGCCTCCTCGTGCCGCAGGGCACCCCAGGTTTCCCATCCCCTCCTCTTTGCAGCCGAGAAGAAACGAGGTGACAGTCACTGCCATGGAAGTGCGCTTGGCACACAAAGGGAATGTGATGAGCATCGGTTGATCGAATCTCTCTCGGCTTGCGGTTGAGAGCAAGGTGCCAGCCCTCCCCTTGAAGGGCGGACTTTCTAACAGGGGAGACAAACCACCAGGACGGTCCTTGGTGATTTCATGTCATCGGGTGGGCTGTCATGAAACCAAGGGAGAACGGGGTCAGGAAGGAAGGGTGGGTGCTCTGCTAGACCGGGTGGTGGAAGGCCTCTCTAAGGAGCTGCCGTTTAAGCCAAGGTACTAGAAGGAAAAGAAGCTAGAAGACTTGGGAGTGGGGAGAGGAGCAGCCTGCTCAGGAAGAGCAGGGTCAAAACCATGGGTGGTGCGGGGAAAGCCTGGGCATTTGAGAGACCCCAGGGAGGCCAGTGGGCCTGAGAATGATGAATGAAGGGGGTAAGACCGGAAGGAGAGAGGAGAATGGAGCGGGCCTGGTTTGACATGGGTTTTATTTGGAAAGGGGAGCTAAGGTAGAATTAGCTGTGAGAGATCAAGTTTTCCTGAAGTATCCCCCACCCCACGCCTACCTTTCTGCCTCATTAATAAAGGCCACAGATTTGCCATGCCCTGGTGGTGCCCTGGCACACATGGGGCTGCCACCCACAGTATTGGTGAATTTAAAAACCACCAGCTGCTCCGAGGGAGAAAGATGGGCTTTTTCCTTCAGAGGCAGTTCCACCTGGCCCTAAACGGTCGCTAGAAGCAGTGAGTTGGGTTTGGAGCCTCTCTGGTCTAAGCACGACTTTTCTCAGCTCCCTTTGCAAGTATGGTCATGTATCTTAAGCGCTGGCATTCGCATGCAATCAGAAGTGGCACTTGTCACTTCTGAGAAGCGTGCTGGAAAGGAGGCATGTCGATTTCCCAGTGCCATCATGGGTTACGGAGTGACCTTGGAAATGGGAGCCAGGCACAGAGGCGCTGCAAGCTAGATGGAGCCTGGCTTCCGGACCCACTGCCCTGCCTAGAAGTCTTGGACAGCCGTGTACCCCATGCTTCTGTGAGTGAGATTGCAAGTCTGTGTTGTGTAAGCTGAGTATGTTTTTTCACGACTGAACTAATGGTGGAGGTTTTTCAGGAGGGAAGGCATGGTTCTCTGTCATTTAAGGAGTGCACTTAGGCAGTTTGTAAAGGCTGGGTTGTAGGGGAATGCGTATCCGACCAGGGGGAGATGGTGGACGGAGGCTGCTTCAGCCATCTAGGACAGTGATGGTGTGAGTGCTTAAGTGAATGAGTGAATTGCCCGCTGCTGCCTCATTTCTTTTATTAGACCAGGAGCCTTTTTACAAGCTAAATTTCTTTTCAGGAGCCCTGGTGGTGTACTTGGTTATGTGTTGAGCTTCTAACTACAAGGTCAGCAGTTCAAAACCATTAGCCACTCCACGGGAGAAAGAGAAGGCTTTCTACTCCTATAAAGAGAGAGAGAGTCTAAGAAATCCACAGGGGCAGTTCTAGCCTGCATTATAAGGTTGCTGTGAGTTGGCATCAAATCGATCCATGGTAGCGAGGGAGGCTCTTTCTTCCCCTGTTGTGTGCAGGAGGAGGTGAGCAGGAAGGTACCAGCCGCCAGATGCTCCCAATACATCCTTGATAAACTCACCTGCCCTTCCACGTAAGAAGAAAAACTTCCATCAGGGAAGGGGAGGTGGAAAGAACCACCTCTCTGTGCATTGACCCTGGATGGAGACTTCAGGATCATTTAATCCCTACTGTATGGATAGGGAAAACTAATCCCCAAAGAGAGGAAGGACATGATCATGGGCGCAAAGCATGTTAAAGGGTCAGAAATCATGAACTACAGATTCTGAACGAGGATCTGAAAGCCACCCCCTGGGCACCTTGTTTAGATAGGAGGACACTGAAGCCCACAGATGGCACTGACTGCACAGCTAAGACTGGGGCTCAGCCCGGCGCGGCCGTCCCTGCAGCACACCCACTGGACCTCTGCGCTAAGGACAGTTTTACCTTTACTGCCCTTTTTGTTTGTAAGCAAAGTCGAGTGGCACCGTGGGGTAGGCTGGGGCCTCAGCTCAGGTGCAGGGCCCCCTCCCCACCACTGTCAGCCTGGTCCCTCCCCACCCCACCCCCAGAGGGAAGAGGATGGGGAGTGGGGCGGGAAGGCCTCCTCCTGCATCTCAGGTGGTGATGGCTGCAGCCTTCCTGCCCCAGGCCCTCGGGGGACCATGCATTCAGTGGGTAGCCTCTTGCCCACCTTTGATCCAGATCTCTAACATGGCCTGACCTGAAGGGGGTGATACTTTGAGGGGTGCCTCCTCTGTCCTGGATGGGAGCAGAGGGCCTGTGGGAAAGAGCTGCCTGCTGCTGCTGCTGCTGCTGCTGCTGCTGCTGCTGCTGCTGCTGCGAGGGTTGGCGGGACCTGGCAGAGGGTGTGCATGCACCTGTCCTGGGACAAGGCTTCCTGAGACCTGGCAGACACACCTGCAAGAGGTCATAAGACATAGACAGACAGACAGAGACAGACACTGGGGGACTCATGGGCAAGGGATCATAATACAGAGAGGTGGGGGAGGAGAGTAAGGTGGCCGAGTTGGGGGTCAGGAGAGAGAGAAGGAGGAAAGGGGACCTGCTATCTGAGTTGGGACCCAACATGATTGTGAGGCCCCGGGTTCCGCACTTGATGTATCCTGAAGGTCTCCAGTTTGGGCAGGGCAGCAGCCGTCCCTGGGCCCATGGCCAGCCCTTCACCTAGAGCGTCTCTGTGGAGCCCTGTAATAGCAGTGCTTGGTGGCTGGTGCCATTGGGGAGCTCGCTCAGCTGCTAACCAAGAGGTTGGAGGTTCAAGTCTTCCCAGAGGCACCAAGGTCTGTTCATCTACTTTCCACAAGCACCAGTCATTGAGACCCTATGGGGTTCTGCTCTGACACCCCCCCCCCCCACACACAGCACCTCCATGTCACCTCCTCAGCCACTGGTGCTCTAGTACAACAAGCCCGAGAGGGGAGCATCCCTCACCCGTTTCCTTCATAGGAGGGAGAGAGGCAGACAGGAGCTGCAGGAAAGGATCTGCATCCTGCTTTTGGCAAGTTCCTATGTGCTCTCTGACCATCCTCCCTCCTGCAGGCACCTGGCCCACAGTGTAGGCAGGTGGTGGGGAGGGAAGGGGGAGAGGTACTTAGCTGCTCGCTCTGCCTGCTGCGGCTGCTCCCCAGGGACAACCCCTCCCCATGCTGCCCCCATCCCCACAAGCTCTCCATGGGCTGCCTGGGAGGGACCAGACCACGTGGACAGGCCACTCTGTAACCAGGCAACCGTTCCAAGACGCTGCCTTTCCTATACGCTGGCTTCTGCTTTATTCAATACCCGCCAGGCAGCCGGGGCTCCTGGGAGTGTCCCAGAAACACCGCTCACTAGGGAGACCTGCAGGGACATCTACTATTCCCCCTCTCTGAACCCTGCCCCCCAAAGCCCTGACCTTGCCTGCTGGGGATTCAGAGTGAATGACAGGAATCAAGATCTGCCAGGGCAGGATTGGCCCTGCTGTGAAGGGAGGGAGAGAGGGTAGGGAGAAGGACGGGCAGGAAATGGTGCACCCATCCCAGTCTGAGGCCAATACCGTGAACCAGACGCCAGCTGCTCCCTAAATGCCATTGGTCTGTAGGCCTCTGTACTCACAGGGCAGCTTGCAACTCAGGGGTGTGACTTTTGTTCAGTTCCTGCCAATCCCACACAGGTAGGAGACTAAGGGGCGACCACATTGATTAGGTGCCTACCAGTTCCCCTGTGCCAGATGGCGGGGAAAGAAGAAGGGGCCATTCAAGGCCAAGGCCCATTTCTCAGCTGCACAGCCCTTTCCACTGGCCACCTTGCTTTGACAGCAAGAGGCAAAGTGACTCCTCCAGGGTCTCCGCTTGCTTCGCTCTCTGGTCCTGTTGACTTGCTTTGGGGACCTGTCAACCCCATTTCAGCCCATGGCGGTGGTCAGTAGCTGTTCACATCACCCCACTTTCTGTTTTCTGAACTGCCCGCATCTGTGTAATGTGCACCATAAATTACCCATCAGGACTAGGACATATCCTTGAGCCTCACGTCTGCCTCTTAAGAGCAAAGTGATTGGGGACCATCATCTAATACCCAAGTGCCCACATTGCCCACAGGTGGACCCACAGTGGAGGGAGTGCTAAGGTTGTGTCAAACTTTTAGTCAGTCTCAATTGGATTTGAAAACTAAAAAGGACTGACATCCTTTGTGTGTCTTGAAGACCAAGTAGCTGCTCAATAAAACATTTGTTTAATCTGTGGGTGTTTTGAGGAGCGTAGTCTTACACTCATGCTAGGTTTTCTTGACAACACCCAAAGGACGGCCAAAGTCATCTTCCACTCATGGGCATGACTGGACATGAACCTGTTGTCCAAGCCTCTCTCTTCCTTCCCTGCCCCTCCCCTTTCCTCTGCCTTTTCCAGGGTCTCAGCAGACCTCAGCTGCCCTGTGCAATTCAGGTTCATGACCAAGGAGACCCCTCACCTCAGGATTGCATTCCACATCTTCACCATGTTGGAGGTTCTATGGCTAGGCCAGGAACTCACCCTGAGCTCAGGAAATAAAGGCAGCGACTGACTAGCTCCCTGTAAACCACAGAGCCACCCACCCTGCCACTGAGGTTGTATTTCCCAACCAGCTTTGCGGTAGAGGCGGCTCCATGAAGGTCAGAGTAGCACTGTGCTCTTAAATTGTGCAACCTTTCGGTCAGCAGCCGTGTGTGGGTGTGCCCTGTCCTAACTCCTGCTTCTGAATCGTCTGTAGTCTAATTCTTCCATGCAATCCTCCTAGCCGGCACTGTGAGACATGGTGTGCACTGTGCACATGGCGTACCTGACACACGGAAGCAGGTTAATACATGTAGCCACGTTGTTGTTGTTAGGTGCCGCGGGGTCAACTTCGCCTCAAAGCCATAAGCCCCTAGCAGGGTGATTATTTCCCCCTGCTTCCTTGGGGACATGGGCTGGACTGGCATTGAGAAGGCCCCTAAAAGCTACATTCTCTCTGTGGGTCCCACGGTGAAGGTAGCAAAGAGGGTTACAACCGAGTGAGCAAGCTCCGGCTTTGTCCGGGGTGCTAGGATGAGCAGCAGTGTGAACAGATGCCCCCACCCCACTCCCTCTCCGTGCTTATTCACGGGACATTCCAATTGTAGTCTCTGAGAGCTCTGCCACACTTCCTTCAGGAAACGCGGGCCCAAGGGCTGTATGGAGAATGAGCCAGGAGGGGGCGCACCAGACTTGGAAATGTGGTTTGCAGGCCACCAGGTGACCTTTCCAGCCCAACTAGGAGAAAACAAGACAGAGGCAAAGAGTAGCCGTATTTAGGCTCTCTGCTGAGAGCGGAAGGTGGCGCGGGGTGCCTCACAGCAGCATAGCGACCTTTGCTACTGTGTCAGGGGTTTCCGCAGTGTGTAAGCCTCCCGGCTCTGTGAGCTGCGGGCTCTAAACATGCCCCCTGGCACATGGTTTAGAGCCCGAATGGTCATTGTAACCTAGCTACTCGGCCGTGGGCAGGACTTTCTGGCTTGCCTGACCTTAGTGGCTTATGGTCACTTCTTTCACATCACACTTCTTGGACTTTTCCTCATTCCAGTGCTACCTGCACGCACGCTTGCTTGGTTTTGCAGGAGCCTTGGTGGCATGGTGGTTGTGCGCTGGGCTGCTAACCACGAAGTCATCAGTTTAAGACCACCAGCCGCTTTGTGGGTGGTAGATGAGGCTTTCTGTTCCTATAAAGAGTTACAATCTCAGAAATCCCCAGGGGACAGTGCTTCCCTGTTCTGTAGGGTCACTATGAGATGGCAGTGAGTGAATTTGTTTGGCTCAAAGTAGGTATTCAAATATGCTGTAGTTTTTCTGCCTAAAATAATTTCATGAGACAGATTTGAAAGTCCAACAACTGCATTGGCCACATTTCTTGCAGTGATAGAAATCTTTTCTACTCTCCTGAAAATAAAATCTGTTCTGCATAGATACCCCTCTAGAGCAGCGGTTCTCAAGCTGTGGGTCAGGACCCCGTTGGGGAGCCAACAATCCTTTTACAGGGGTTGCCAGATTCATAACAATAGCAAAATGACAGTGATGAAATAGCAACAAAAATGATTTTATGGTTGGGGGGTCACCACCACATGAGGAACTGTATGAAAGGGTCTCGGCATGGGGAAGGTTGAGAACCACTGCTCTAGAGCGTCTGGCCTATAGCCAGTGTTCAATGAATCTGAGTATTTGAGTCTGAAAAACAAAAAGGAAAACTAACCATCAAACCATTCAAACAAACATGCTCTGCATTGGACTCATTGTGCTGACTTGTGGGTCTGAACTATTGACTCCAGAGTTTGAGCTAAGGGGCAGGCTTCTGCTTCAGAGCCCTCTCCTGCCCATTGACAGACACCCGTTGTTGTGCAGTTGATTCCCACCTACAGCAGCGCTGCAGAGCTGCCGCCTGGGGTTCACGCTGTCAGTGGCCTGCAGGCTGTCTGTCACTTCTTTCTCCCACAGACAGAGCCAGTGGTGGTCGAATTGCTGACTAGCCAGATAGCAGCCAAGCATTAACTTTTGATGGCAGGGCTCCTCCTTTGAAGCCAGTATTCTTTATTTTATTTAAGTGTTTTATTGACATAAGATTCACACACCATATTATCCAGTGTTCCAAATATATTTCAGAGTTGTACAGTCATCACCACAATCAATTTTAGCTCACTGTCTTCATTCTTGTATCCATTATTAGCTCCCCAGTTCCCTCAACTTCTCCTGTCATAACTGTAAGCTCTTAATCTAGTTGCCGTCTCTAAAGGTTTACCTATCTCGGCTTGCATATAAGGAAAATCATAAACAAATTTTTTTTTAAAATTCAAACAAGAACAAAATAAAGCATAGAAAAATTTTAATCCAAATAAAGCAGAAAATAATAACGTGAATAATTTAAAAGAGGGGTATGCAAAAAAGGATTTTTTTCCCCCAAAGCTATGTCTTTAAATTTTTTACAAAACAGCCTTAGCACCTTCAAAGTACTCTTCATCACTTAATACATTTGTCAAATCTGCGATTCCATTCTTGGAGACAGTTTTCAAACTCATCTGTTTAGATGGCTCACAGAGCCTCGCCTCCCTGGTTGTTTTTTTTTCTTCCCCTCTTCTGTGTCATCAAAGTGCTGTCCTTTTGTTTCCCTCTGCATTTGTGGAAACAAAAGGAATTCTTAGGGAGTGAGGTCAGGTGAGTAAAGTGCGTGGGGCAAGAGAGGCATGCTGGTTTTTGTCAAAACCTAGCACACTGAGATGGCTGCATGAGCACCATTGGCGTGGTGGCAAAACCAGTCCCCCATATGCCACAAATCAGGCTATTTTTTGGTCACACACTGTTACACTATCTTTTCAGAATTTGTAAATAGAAAGCTGGATTAACAGTCAGTTAACTCCAAATTGAACTCCAAATTCACTATGAATTGACATTTTTGCCCATCTGTTCAGGAAGTTGATGGATATTCAGAATGAGGTTTGTCATTAATTGACATTTTACCTTTTGTGGAAAGAGAAAACCACTCATACACTTGCGCTTTTCCCATAGAAACTGTTCTCGTAAGCTGTGTTTAACATCCCAACAGTTTCTGTGGCATTCTTCCTAAGCAGTAAACAAAATTTCACAGACGCATGCTGTTCTCTTAAATTGGCCATCACAAAAATGAGGTTTGAGCGAAACTGTTATTAGGAAAAAATTCACAGTGACCAGAGAGAACCTTCCCAGGGGACACTACTGGGTGCACTGACTCACAGGGAGTTGCAGGATGCTTGCCCAGCAGGAAAAGTGTGTACTACGAAAGAAAGCTCCGCTCCACCCAGTGTAATTCCGGTGTGGGGTGGTGCCCTCTGCGTAAATGGGTCAAAAGGACAAGAAAGGGCAAGATGTTGAATTTTCTCTTAACTATGTGTCTGCAGCAGTCTAATTTCCATTGCACCCTGTCTGAGGCCTAGGCCACTCACATCGCTGATCAGTGGTCCGTGGGAGTTCAGTGGAGGTCAGGCCAGTATTCTCTAAACAGTCGTTCAACTATTGAGGGGACAGGAAACAACAAAAACTGATTGCTAATGATCGTATGGCTTTTCTTGATGTGATCGAACTATTGTATGATAAGTGGATTATGTGCCAATGAATTGTTTAAAAAAGATTTAGTCTTGGAAAAAAAGAACCACAACAACTTATTTTCTGGCTAACAAAGATTACGTTCAACAGAAATTCTCTTCACGTATCCACTGGCCGGAGAAACCCGTGCCCTCGTCACACTCTTCTGTCCTTTGACATGTGCCTTTCATTTTCTGTTGCTCAGTTACCAGCAGAAAGCTGGGGAGTCAAGTCCACACAGAAGCACCTCAGAAGAAAGGCCTGGTGATCAGCTTTGGAGAAGCACCCACTGAAAACCCTATGGAGTCATTTTCCTTGCACACAAAGGGGGCTGCCATGAATCCCAGGCTGCTTCTTCCCGGTGCCTCCACACGGTGCCGGGTGTCCTTTGTGGACGGAACCGAGTGAGTGGCCCCACCCTCACCTCCAGTCCTGGCCCAATGTAGCATGTCACCTCTGATGTCTAGAGTGACCTTGCCTGCCTTCTGTCATTGGCAGATCCTTCCCTCCTTGCCATCCCCAAAGACCCACGCTCCCTCCAGGCAGCTGACCGTGAGCTGCATGTGGCTGTGAGCCGGACTCCCAGTCTAAGACCCAGGGTGCTAGCAACCGACAGTCCAGGGGAGGAGTTCCTTCCGTGACTTTTCCTTTTGCTTCATCCAAAGCAAGCACAGCGGATTCGTCACTGGAATCACCCACTCCTTTCTCTCCTTCAGTCCCTTAGTTCTTACAAGGGCTCAGGCCCGATTTGATCGCGAAGGCCCCTTGCTAATGAGGTCCAGATCTGGACAATTCCTTGATTGTGTCTTTGACTCAGAGAATGGGGGATGACAGGGTCTGACTCCTTTTCCCTCCTCCTGTCCCTCAATGCTCCCCAAATGGCTGGATGTCCATCCCCCTAATCACCTTTGTCTAGAATCTCAGCAGCCTGAGTAGCTGTCCATATCCCCATAAGATACTGGAAGCAATTTGCCTCCGACTTGATGCCTCTCAGAGGGTCTCCCTGGTTTCAGAGTACACCTGTGCCTCACGGAGCTCTCGATGGCTGGCTTTTGAGAAATAGGTATCCAGGTGTATTCTCAGAGGCACCTGTGGATGGAGTTGGTTAGACAGGATCTCAGTTAGGTAAGCATTGTCAGAGCTCAAAGAACCTGCAGCCAGGAAGCCAGGAAGTCTTTGCCATCCGCCTATTCAAACGGCAGCTCCCAACCAGGAGCTAACTGTGGATTTTCGTGGCAGCTTCATTACCTTCTGAAGGTCAGAGCCAGCTTGCCACCTCCGCTCTCCCCTGTCCCGCCTCAGCCCTTACTGAGTCAGTGCAGCACACCACCTCCAGGGGAAAGGTTACCATTTGGAGACAGAATACAAACTGGTGTTGGCCAGGGATTTGCAGGAAGAGGGAATGGGGAGTTACTGCTTCATGGGGGCAGGTTTTTTGGGGGGTGAAGTTTGACCTTTAGGAAGGAGATCTTCAGGCCTTTCTCCTAAGGTGTGTGTGTTAGTAGTGAAGCTTTAACTGTTTACATCACCTAGGGTGCACTCCTGCCCGTACACCGCTCTGAAGAGTCCCTTCTGAAATGCACCTATTTCCACTTAGACTAGTGGATGGGCATCTGTTTCCATTAGGGCCCTCACTGGCACACTGCCCTTGAACATCTCTGTACAGCCTAGCTTTGCTGTGCTTATGTTCTCAATTGCTCCATGACCCAAATCTTAGACCCAAATCCAACGTGTAATGACCAGAGAGAGCAGTCGAGAACTTCCCCAGGTCGTTTCCAAGCCTGAGAAGGTCTATGGAAGCAGAGTGTCCCATTTTTCTCCCGATGGTACAAATGGAGTGCTTCACCACTGCGCCACCAGAGTTCCGTTCTGAGAGGATATCCAAGGCATGAGTCAGGCCCTCACTGCCTTGGTTGGATGTGCCTGGGCCAATCTTGTAAGCTTTTCTATCTATCATCATGTACGTGTCCCACACAAGGTTCATCCCCAAACGAATCCACCCCCGTCCTGGTTTTATAATAGTTTCCCTTATTCTCCACGTCTTATTGAAGTGACTGTGTGGCTGTGAATCCTTGGAGGTCATTGTGGCCTCATGTTAAGTCATGGTCTCCCTCATCCAGATGAAGAGTGCGAGTCTTTGCCTGGTCTTTGTCCTGTTTAAGACATAATACACATCCTCCTTAAGTGATCTTTGAGATTTGGGGTTGCTTTTGCACCCTAAAACAGTACTGCCCTTGAAAGAAGGCGTACTCAAAATGCGAATAAGGAGACAGGAAGAAGCCAGAGTCTTCTCTTCCGCAGAGGGTAGGCCCCACGAGTGGGGGACAGGGGGTAGATGCCTACATCAGTGCTCACCCGCCTGAAGAAGAGGAAAAAAACCTGCTGGATTTGATAAAGATAGTAGAGGCTAACGTTTAGCTTGAAAGGTTTAAAAGGATTTGTAGCTATTCATCTTCCACTGTATGTCGGATCTATTTGGTAATTAAAACAACAACAGAAAAAAAAAAAACACCCTCTGATTCTATGAGCTTGCACCTCTAAACTCCTGAGAATTGGAGGAGCGAGATTAGAAGGTGGAGAGGGAGGCATGGGATTCATTAAGGAAACACTGATGATGCTGTTGCCGCACCTCCACAACCAAGCTGATTTTCTCGACGCTGTTCATTTCATGTTTTAAATTCTCTCAAGAGTCGTTCCTGCCCATGTGGCTTCCCATCTAATTTTGCTTCAATGGTAGTTGGGAAAGCCCAACCAGATGCTGCCTTTAAACAAACACCCCAACCTGGTGACACCAGTGTCAAACTTGATACCTGGCCTCCAGCAATCAAGTTTTCAGTTCAATTGACAATTCCCCGCCCCCCCTCCACCCTGGCCTCAGGCACATTCTCAGGGGAAGCTGCTCTTTCTTGTTGTTCCCTGGAGAACCATGCACTTAACCAGTGATGCCTATTTAAACAATTTAGCTTTAATGACCTTAGAGATCAATGAGTTCTCCTTGTTTTGTTTGTTTGTTTTTGTTTTCACTGCCATGGGTGTGACTCTGACTCACAGGGACCCTGTAGACCAAGGTCTAACTGCTTCTGGAGTTGCCAGGAAGGTCACTCTTTATGGAAGTAGAAAGCCTCCCCTTTCTTAAAAGAAATGGCTGGTGGTTTCAAACTGCTGACCTTGTGATTAGCAGCCAAACTTGAAGCCCATTCTGCCACAGTAGAACAAGGGGGGGAGGGAAAATCACAGATGAAGTTGAAGTTCCATTGGCCCACCACTCCTGGTCATGAAATCTCCCTTCTTGTATGACAGAGCCCCGGTGGTGCAGTGGTTCTGTGCTCAGCTGCATGACCATTGAAGGTGCCAATTCACCAACCCACCGACCGGCTCTCCCAGAGAAACAGCTGGCAAACTGCTCTCCTACCACCATCACTGCTGAGAAGGCCCTGTGGGCAGTCCTGCCCGGTCACTCGGGGACACTGAGCATCAACAATGACTCCACAGCGCCCTGCCATAACCTTCCCTTGTCTCCCGGAAGTTAAAAGCCAGATGTAAATTTCCAGAATTTTTCACAATGCATTTTCCTACATATATGAAGGGACCCCGAAAAGTCTGAAGGAACACGGAATGAAAAGACTGTGGAATCCTCCCCCTCGTTTGAAACCCCCTGAAATAAGTACCTGCAGGAAATCTCTGTAGCACTGTTGGGTGTTTTCATCACACCCCACTTTTCCTTTGCCCCCTGTGGCCCCGCTTTCCCTGGGGCCATGCTCTAGAAGGCCACCAAAGCGCAAACTGAAACCCCGTGATAGATTGCCTCTCCCACCTCTCTTTTGAATTAAGGAGTTGACTTAGGCCCATTGTTCATTTAGGGTAAATGATTGAACATCAATTCTTAGTAAGGTAGACATGACTTCATTTTAAGTCATATTTAGTCATTTAAGAGAAAATCGATCGACATAATCCCCTCGACAGCTCTGTATTTGTGTACTTTGTACATCAAGAGAGAAGTTCAAGAGGGGAAGCGAGGACAGGGGGAAGTCTTCATGCGAGACCTCTGTCTCCGGGGCCTGCTTCCTTCCTGTGCTTGCTCTGCTCGGTACTCATAGACCACTAGACTGGGGGGGGGGGGGGGGAGAAGGGAAGTCCATAAATATCCAAGGAAGGATGCAGGAAACGAAACATCCCAAGAACACAAGGACCCACCCTTTCCAAATTGCTATGAAGTAAGCAACAGTGTGTGGAGGGTAATGGATGGCATTCTTCCCTTCCGTTGGATTATAGTAAACATGTATCTTCTATGTTCCTGTCCTCCTTCCATCCCATCTCTTCCCAGCAGCCCTCACCTACATGCACTCTTCTTTTGAAATCTACTGTCTGGCTGTCCAGTGACCTCCTGCTTTGAATGTGTTCACAGCAAATGCCGACTGCCTACAATGAGTTTACTGACCCTGTAGGTTAGGTTAGCTTGAATAGAGAAACACATCCAGTGACATTCATACCTATGGAAGAGAGAACTTTATATCAAGGAGTAGTTACATATCAGGAAAACACCCCAGCTCGGTTCAGATCAAATACATACATCCAATACTAGTCTGTAACCCCCCTTTCCGATTCCTGCACCCCCAAGCCATGATGCAAAATGCAGGGCGATCACAGGCCAGCAGGTGAAAGTCTTGTGGATCAACTGGCGGTGGAAGCATCACAGGGCTGGTGTAGGTTTCAGCGTGGTATGCTGGACCACAAAAACGTGGGGGAAGGGAGACATTGGTCAGCGTGCAACATGAAAATTCTCAATATAGCTGGATTGCTTTGTTGATCGACTTCAGACTAGAGAAGCAGGTAGAATTCTTCAGTTTCTTTGTCATTGGCTTTGGTGGATGTTGGGTAAATTTGAATAATAGTTGTATTAACTAGTTGTATTCTGTTCCTTGAAGGCATGTATGGGTATTAGCTTATCACAGACAGCATTGTACTTCATATACATCTTGAAACGCTCTTTTAATGACTATGCCACCGGTCCTCTTCAATTTGTAATTCCAGGCAAAGTAAACCACATGACTGACTCAAATGGTCAGCACCAGTCCACGTCAACCCACTCACGTCTATGATAGTGATCTTTATGCATTCTGTCTCATTGAAAACAAAGGTACTTGTTACAAATCATGATTGGCAGCAGGTCAATTCACAACCCGGGACAGCATTATGATTGGGATTCGTACACAGATGCAGATTGTAAAAATACATGGGATTGCCTCTGGGGCCCTTCCGCTGCCTGGTTACTCGGTGGTGGGGTATGACTCATGATCATATGACCCTGAGCCATATCTGGTATCCAATTCTGAGGTCAATCATAAACGCACTGTCCAGGCACGTTCCCTGAGGGCAAGCCTACCCCTCCCTGGGCGCGTCAGGATATTGATCTTTCCCCCTGTCAAGCACACTCTGCTTGAGGACAAAGCTGCCACATTGCTAGTTAGTGGTCAGAATGAACTCGCAAGGAGGTTGGATTTAGTTCAAGATTCAAAATGGAGACACGGTTCCCATTATAAGCAGCAGCCTTCCCAAGGCCGTCTACTGTTCTATCTTGTTCCCTTTACAGCAGACAAAGCATTCAAGGGTAGACTTGAGGAAGCATATAGAAGGCTTTTAATAGAACCCAAACCCAAGACTCACTGCCACTGAGTCAGTTCCGACTCATAGCAACCTATAGGACAGGGTAGAACTGCCCCTCTGGGTTTCTGAGACTGTGATTCTTCACGGGAGTGAAAGCCTCATCTTTCTCCCTTGGAATGGCTGCTGGGTTCTCAGTCCAACACTTAAGCGTGTGCTCCCAGGACGCCTAAGGTTTAAATAGGTTCTAGGAGTTTGTTGAGATGCCCTGGTGGTGTTGCGGATATGTGTTTGGCTGTGATCCTGAAGATGCAGTTTCAAACCACCAACCACTCTTTGGAAGAAAGAAAAGGCTTTCTAGTCCCTTAAAGAATCTGGGAAACTCACAGGGACAGTTCTACCCTGCCCTATAGGGTCTCTATGAGTTGGAATCAACTCAAGAGCAGTGAATTATTTAGAGCAAATTATCTAAGGACTTCTGATGTGTAGTGAGTTATGCATTGGGCTGGTAACCACGAGGTCAGCAGTTTGAAACCACCAGCTGATCCATGGGAGAAAGATGAGACTTTCTGTTCTCAAAAAGTTTTATAGCATTGGCCACCCACAGGGGGGATTCCATAGGTCACGATGAGCTGGACTTGATGGCAGTAAGTTTGGTTTGGGTTTTGAGCAAACTGGCAACTAGTTGGAGCTCAGTGGTGCCTAAGCTCAGTGTTCTGAAGTTTAAACGAGTGATAGCTTTTCGTTTAATCTGTACAGTGTGCTTGGAGACTCTACACCCAGGGTAATGGGGTCGGTATGTACACCCCTATAAGTATACCAGACAGCAAGACAGATCATGAGCGTCAGTGTTGCTACTGAGACTGTGGAGACACGTTCCCCTGAGCCATGCCCTCTAGGCAGCCAGATGGACCTGGATACTGCTAATAAAACCATCGGGGCCATTCCTATGGTTACCTTCAGATAACCGGAGCCAGGGCTAGTTCGAGAGGAAGTTTGCATCCCCTCGCTATGACTGAGGTGTGAAATTTGGTAGTTGCCTTCTCTGCAGCTTATTTTCTTTGCCCGCTTCTTTGATGGGAAAAAACCTACAGGCATTGTGTTAGTCTGGGTACATTAGAGAAACAAATCGACAGAAAAAATTAAATGTATAAGAGAGAGTTTTGTATAAAGGGTAAGTGTACATTCAGAAAGCATCCCAACCCAGTGCTGCCCAAGTCCATAAGTCCAACATTAACCCATATGTCCAACACCAATCCACAAAGTCCTCCTCCATCTCACAAAACACACGCAATGATGCCGACTGCAGGAGGAAAGCTGAATCAGTGAACGTGTAAGCATCTCATCGATGGCAGGGGTCTCCACACGGCTGCTCCAGCACCCAGGGCCGCATCAGGGTAGGTCTATGTGGCTTCTCCTCAGGGATGTCTTGCAGGAAGTGAGCCTAGCCAGCTGAAGCAGGGAATTGGCTAAGGAAGCTGCACCCTGGTCCAACGATCAGAGAGCAAGAGACCTGAGAACTAGAAAGGTGAGGCTCACCAAACCATAAATCTCTCCGCCCTTCAATTAACCCCACATTTGTTTATTGACCAGGTTGGCACAATATACTTAAATATCTCAGGCATCCATTACTTCTGTCTTGAGATTTCCAAGCTCTCTTCTGTCTGCCCTTTCAGGTGCAGGTATTTCACATATGTGGATCCTTTTCGCCTATATTTGCAATGCCAATCATTGCCTGCCACTCCTTCTGAGGGGAACCCATAGTAGCCTGACAAAGGCAGCAGAGCATGTAATTAGCCCCTACCCCCTCTCCCACCATGATGATCCAGTTAGTGGTGGGCACTTGAGCTTTCAGGTGATGATGAAGAGTTGGTGGAGCACAAGATCAATAAGTGCTTTGAAAATTCCTGAGTGAGAGAGAGGTGGCCTCTCTGCCTGGTTTTCCCCCGCTAGTGCCCATGGATGGAGACCTGGCAGTGTAATTGTTTTATGCTCACCTGCTAACTGAAAGGTTAGTAATTCAACATAGAAGCTCCCCAGGAAAAAGACTTGGCTCTCTGCTCCTATAAAGATTCTCATTCTCACTGCCATTGACTCGCAATGACTCAGTAGCACATGGTAGACCTGCCCTAATGGGTGTCTGAAACAGTAGCCCTTTCTGGGAATAGAAAGTATCATCTCTCCCCCCAGGAGCAACTGGTGGCTGCAGCCCAACATGGAACTGCAATGCCACGAGTCCTACAAACTGGAAAATCCCATGGGGATGCTCCAGTCTATCCCAAGGTTGCTAGACGTTGGAATGAACTCCAGGGCACAACAAGAATAATGTCCCTGGAACCTAGCAAGGAGCCCTGATAGCACAGCATGCTAAGCATTAGTATGTGAAATACAAGGTTGAAGGTTCAAACTCACAAGCTATTCTGATGGAGAAAAAATGAGGCTGTCTGCTTCCATAAAGATTTACAGTCTTGAAAACCCTATGTAGCAATACAACTCTGTCGTATAGGGCATCTATGAATAGAGATGGAATTTATGATCCTGGATTTTGGGTACCTGGCTAAACTCTATTCTTAATCTTGGAATATATGGCCTATTTCTTTTCTTATTTACATGAGTTAAACTGAGTGAGTTTATGTTCCACTGCTCCTGAAAGGCTTTTACTAAATACTTCCTGATCAGGTCATTTAATTCTTCGAGGATATAATCTCTTTGAGTGTCCCCAAATCCCATCTCTGCACTGGTGAGTGAAGGCCTCATAATGACAGCAGCAGGAAGTTATGCACGGTGTCATTGTGTGTAGTGCACAGTAGTAATGAGAAGATGTGGTGGCAGCATGTGTAGTGCAGAGCAGTAATGAGAAGATGTGGCATCGTGTGTGGTGCACAGTAGTAAAGAGAAGATGTGGCAGCGTGTGTGGTGCACAGTCGTAATGAGAAGATGCAGTGGCATCGTGTGTGGTGCACAGTCGTAATGAGAAGATGCGATGGCAGTGTGTGTAGTGCACAGTAGTAATGAGAAGATGTGGCAGCGTGTGTGGTGCACAGTAGTAAAGAGAAGATGCGGTGGCATCGTGTGTGTAGTGCACAGTAGTAATGAGAAGATGTACACATGCAGTGGAACAGTTGTTCTTAAAGTATAACTTGGTTGCTTTATATGTCAGGAGCACACCTAAACACATGACAATAATGGTAACTGCTTGTATATTCCACCATGATATTTATTCTAGCTAATGGAAGTTGAAAGGTAAAACAAGGCCCCATGCAGTGGCGAGAACTGTGTACAGCAGGTAAATTCCTGTTTGGGCAGTTCATGTCACCTAGACAGAATGTCCTCTCTCTCTCTGTACATCTGCTGAGGCAGTTGCCAGCATCTGTGCATTCCAGCGCCTTCCAAACCCAGACAGGAACACTAGAGCCCCATGAGCAAGGCCTGCCCTCGGCTCTGTGATTAAGGCTCACAGAGAGGGGAAGGTGTCCAAGATCACCTCTGTTCCGCACTGTTGTTGACTTCAAACTCATCACTCACATTCCTGTTCACTCTGGACTGTTGGTCCTGTCAGAAGTTCAAGGTCATCCCCTGGGAATCCCCGCTGATGTGTGAACACTTTCTTACGAAATGCAGGAATGTCTTACAATCTCCTTTCCAACATTTTGCATTGAGTTGTTGATGTGCTCAGGTCAAAGGTCTGTTTCTTCTCTTCCTGTCCAGTTGTCAGGAGGTACCTTCCCTCCGTCCCTGTCTGCACATCACACACACACACACACACACACACACACACATCTTATTCCCACTGGGGAAGGTCTAAGTTTCAGTCACTGATGAGCACATTTATTGAATTAATTATATGATGATTTATGGGATAATTAATTCAGGCATTTCACAAACACTGACTATGACACATGTACTATGAATCAGATTAAGTCCTGGGACATTGAAGAACAGAGGCAACCTAGGTGGTACCTGTTGTCCCAGAGCTTGGAATCCAGTGGGGAAGACAGATGTTCAATAGACACAGAGGGAAATGAGGCTGAGATTATGCTACTTGCTATCAAGAGTAGTGGCAATCAGGATCCCACCACTTGTCTGTTGGTATATTGAATGGTGATAGCTTTCATGTTGCCATGGTCATGGAAGGTATGCCACCAGAATTTCAAATCCCAACAGGGTCACCCATGGTGAACAGGTTTCAACAGAGCTTCTAGACTAAGACAGACTAGGAGGAAGGACCAAGAAATCTGCTTCTAAGAAAACGGGCAATGAAAATTTCATGAACAGCAGCAGAAACTTGTCAGATTCTCATGCTGGAAGATGGGCCTGTCGGGTTGGAAGGACTTCACATGCAATGAGGGATGAGCTGTCTCTTCAAAGTACAGTTGGCCTCAGTGACGTGGATGGAGAAAGGCTTTCAGCACCGTCACTTGCTGATGTGGCACCATTCAGAACGAGAACAAATAGCTGCAAACATCAGTTAATAATTAGAACACGGAGTGTATGAAATATGAATCTAGGAAAATAGAAGCCATCAAAATCTGAATAGAGCATGCTTATCTGGCAGAGGAGATTCCATGACAGTGAAGGTGGTTTTCCCAGAGCGAGACTCATCCATTGCAGGGGCCTGGATGTGCTGACCCCTGGGATTTCCCCAAATGTAGGCAACTGTGTTTGTGCTGAGCCCTACAAAAAAATAATGGACCATGTAGAGACTGATAGCATAGGCATTAATGAGCTGAAACAGGCTGGTACTGACTCGTTTGAATTGGATATTCTACTTTGCTGGGAGTGACTGATTGAAGATGGATATCAGTACACTCATCATCATTCCGTCCATCAACATTCCACGATCTAGACTGAAATATAATGCTTTCAGTGATCGGATAACATCCTATGCCAATGAGGAAGGTAGTTATTCAAATTCATGCACCAAGCATTAATGCCAAAGAGGAAGACATTGAAGAGTTTGACCAACTTCCGCAGTCTGAAATTGATCCAACATTCAAGAAAGATGCCTTCTCAATATTGGTGATTTGAAGGTGAACTGGGAAACAAAGAAGGATCCATAGTTGAAATATATGGCCTTGGGGCTAGAAACAATGCCAGGCATCACAAGATAGAATTTTGTAGGAGCAATAGTTTGTTCATTGCAAATTATTTTTCAACAAGACACGCCACAGCTTTATATGTATATCTCAGGGGTTATAACACGCAGAAATGTGCAAAGACCAGGAGGTAGAAAATCTAACAGGACGAACATGCGTGGCATCTGTCGAGCTAGAAGTGGAACAAAATTCAAATTTCAAGTTTTAGTATTTAAGGATCCTTTTGGCAAAATATCAGGAGCCGTGGTAGCATCGTGGTTACATGTTGGGTTGATAACCGCAATGTCAGCAATTTGAAACCAACAACTGCTTCTCTGGAGAGTTGGGGATTTCCACTCTAGTGAAAACTTAGAGTCTCAGACACTCACAGGGGCAGTTCTACCCTGTCCTATAGGGTCACTGATTGGAATAGACTCCATGGCCATGGTTAGCAAAATATTGAACGATTCAGAAAGCATCAAGCGAAGATGGAAGGAATGCACAGAATCACTGGTATCAAAAAGAATTGGTCCGCATTAAGTCATTCCGGGAGGTATTGTATGGCCCAGAGCCAATGGTATCTAAGGAAGAAGCTTTGGCACACACGCAGAGAACAAAAAAAAACAAGGTCGCCAGAAATGATGCAATACCAATTAAAATGTTTCAACAAATTAATGCCATCATTAAAAGCATTCACTTGTCGCTGCCAAGAAATTTGGAAGACACCATTCACATTTTTGCCCGTTCCAAAGAAAGATGATTCAACAGGAAGCGTAAGTTATCAAACTATATCATCAGTGTCACATGCAAATAGAATTGTGCTGAAGATCATTCAAAACGAGTTGCAGCAAGACCTCAACAGGGACTGCCATAAATTGAAGCCCAATTCAGAAGAGGACTTCCTGGGAAAGAGGGATATCATTGTTGGTGTCAGATGGATCTTGACTGGCAGCAGAGAGCACTAGGAAGAAACACACGTGTGGTTTATTGACAGGGCAAAGCCACTCACTGTGCGATCAGAACAAATAATGGGAAACATTGCAAAGACTGAGAATTCCATGTGGGGACTATCCATTAACGAAGGAGCCGTCATTCTCCAACTGAACGAGGAGATGCTACGTGCGTCACCATCAGAAAAGGTGTGAGCTGGTACTCTGTCCTTTTGTTGTATTTCTCCAGCCTGTACAACGACCAAATAAAATGAGTGGCAGGACTATACGAAGACACGGCATCGGGACTGGTGAAAGACGCTAACAATCTATAATATGTACATGACACACCGTGCTTTCCTGCAAGTGAAGAGGGCTTGAAGCGCTTACTGATGAAGATCGAAGACTAGATACAGTCTTCAGAATAGATGATCCCTTCACATAAAATAAAAAGCCTCCTCACTGGATTAAGATGCAATATTATGAAAATGAAGAAAAGTTTGAAGTTGCAAGGAATTTGTTTTCCTTAGAGTTCACATCGATATCCATGGAAGCAGCAGTCCAGAACATACCGCATTTGGCCACATTTGTTGTACAAGTCTTCTTTAAATAGTGGACAGCAAAGAAGTTACGTAGAAAACTAGGGTTTGCATGCCCGCACCTGGTATATTCCAACACCACGTATGCATCTAAAACCCGGGCATCGGATATGGAAGCCTACCGTAGAAGAAGGGAGGCATTTGAATTAAGGTTTTAGCAGAATATTAACTAGACCACGGACTGTCAGAAAATGAACAACACTTTCTTGGAAGACATATACGAATGCCTCTTCAAAATGAGAATGGTGAAAATTCATATACTTTGAACCTGTTATCAGGAGGGACTAGCCCTTGGAGGAAGACATCACGCTTGGTAAAGTCTTGGGTCAGACAAGATGAGGCAGATGCTGGATGGGATTGATTGACATGGTGGTTGTAACGATCGCCTCAGACATCGGATTGTGTGCCTGGATTGTGAGGGTGACATCGACCAGAGACTGTTTCATTTTATTGTGCACAGAGTTGGATGAGTCAGAACCAATTTGATGGCACCTAACAACTACAACATGCAGGAAAAATGGCCACGCAACACAAAGGCACATAGCGGAAGGGTCGATGCGACACCTGTGCAGTGGTCTCCTGTCAGTGGAGGCCTGGAGCTTTGATTCTGAAAGTGTTGCAGCAGAGCTTTGAGAGTAGGGCAGAGCAGAGAGAAAGATGTGGCATTTATTTCACTTCCAAAAATAAGCCAGCACACCCCACGGATCACAAATATCTGACCCCTGATTGATCTTTGGGATGGTGCAGGACCAATCAGCATTTAGTTGATCTGGCTTGGTTTCACCTCAAGTAAGATCCAGCTCCCTGACAGGCAACGACAACACAAAGCAGAGAAGGGTCCAAAGATTTGGGGTACAATGAAAAAGAGCTGGCATTAAAATGCAGGTGAGCAGCAGCTGAAGGAAAGAGGGCGGAGGGTTGGGTTTAAGGCAGAATGTGTACAAAGACCCCAAATGGGAGGAATAGAAGGATTGGGAAATGAGAATAACAAGGTATCAAATTGTCACCTTTTAGGGAACACATGCTCTGTTTTAACCAAAATAGCTAGCTTGTGGGTGAAACCCACAATCAAAACAAATACCCCCGTTGTCACTGAATTAGAAACTGTTTTCTTGACGTCAAAAATGTTTAAAAATATGAGTGGAGACTCTAAAATAGCCCCAACCCTTGGATGTCTCCCCTTCCCCAGCATTCTGAAGTTTACACAACCCATGTTCCCAGAGGATATTTTCCCGTACAGAAGAGCCACTGAGGTGTGAAGGTTCCTGGCTTACCTTCTGTACCTGTGGCCTCCCTGTCTGACTCAAACTTGAAAAGCAAGAATTGCGAGGAGAGGACAGAATCGACAGCCAGGCCCCCCCAGACCACTGTTGAGCTCTGTTTCCTGCGAGTTGAATGAGAGCTCTCTGGAGTACAGTTCTACTCTGGCGCGTGTGTAGTCACCGAGAGTTGGAATGGACTGAACAGCAAGGGGTTTAGTTGCAGTTTGGCTTTAGTAGCTGTGTAATACTTACGGGCCCTTCCCTCGATGGCAGGGAGAGTATTAAGAACTACACTCTGTCTCGCTTAGAACATACCTGAATAAAGTGGTGGTAAAATATCAAAAGACCAAGACATGTAAATATAAGACTTATCCTGAGCAGTTATTCGATAGGCATTCAGGGAGACCATTCCGAAAAAGCAAAACCACGGGTGCAAGTAGGTAGGTTACTAGGAAAGAGAAATAAAGAGAAATCATTATAAAGAGAAATCATTGGCTAATTTTCCTGTAATAGGTCTTCGTGCTTGGTAAAGCCGCGGGGCAGCAAGCACGAGGAAGACCCTTGACAAGATGGATCGACATCACGGCTGCAATCTAGAGCTCAAGCACACAACAGTTGTGAGGATGGGCAGGACTGGGCGGGGTGTTCTGTCGTACAGAGCGTCGCTTACGTCTGAGCCGACGTGACAGCACGTAACAACAGCCACAGTGATGTTCCCGTGACGGCTTGTCCTCCGCCTTCCCCTTTGACTGAGCTCAACTGCTACAAGGTGACAAGTGCTCTCTGGTCTGGTTGATAAATATATGCCCCTGTACCTCCTTGCAGCCTCTTTGCAGCTTATTGTCTTCAGGTGCCATTGAGTCAGTTCCTTCTCATGGCAACCTTAGGAACAGCAGAAAGCCACAGTGCCCAGTCCTGTGCCATGCATCTTAACTGTTCTGTGTTTAAGCTCACTCTTGCGGTCACCATATGAAGCTGTCTCGTTGAGGATCTTTTTCCTTTCTGGGCGCCGACCCTCTGCTTTGCAAGCACGGTGTGCCCTCGAGGGACTGGTCCCACCTGAGGATCTGTCCAAAGTATATGAGATCAAGTCTAGCCATCCTCGCTTCTAAAGGACACGTGTCCGTACTTTTCCCACACAGATTCGCTCATCTCTAACTTCATCTTGTGCATTTCGAACATGTTACCAGGAGGGACCAGTCTCTGGGAAAGCAGAGAAGGCTCATCGAAAATGAGGAAGACCTGCAAGGAGATGGGTTAACACAAGGGCTTCAACAACCTGCACAATCACACGTATAGCAAGAGTGGGGAGGACAGCCCGGGGCTGTGCCCTATTTCATTCTCCTGTAGGATTAAAACCAACTCCTCCTAACATTACCCCACGGGGTAATAGTGCTGCTGTCCACTGCTCTCCTCTAGCACACCAAAACAAGCGTATCGCTGCAATGGCGGTAAAGAAAGTCTGAGCGCTGTGAGGGGGCCAGATTTTCTGTTTAGTGTGTGCTGTGGGGGGTGAGAGGAGCCTTAACGTCAAAATAAGACGACTGTCTTCCCTTTTTTTCCCTTTGGTAGTGGCAACTGTTAGGTTGAACCATGCAAAAGTTTCACTTCCCAACCACTTTTGACCTACAAACAAAAAAGGCCATTTTCTTGGAAGCAATGCATGGAGATCTCCTTCCAAAAGGTCCCAGCCATTGAAAACCTGACCCACATGTGGCTGCCATGAGCTGGGGTTGACCTGGCAACACCTGGCATCCGTGTTTTAGCTAGTGAGTAGTCCATCATTTATTTCATCTAACTTCTGCTTGGGGAATTCAGATAGCCTCTAATTCCTGTATTAATAAATGCTTTAATAATAATAATAATAAAACCATTTCACACAGTGAATCCTAAGGTTAGTGTTCCCCAGGGGCCAAAGGGGCATCATAATTGTCCATTTCTTTATAACTGGGAATTGCCCGAGTTGAGAGTCCTACCTCTGTCTAGTGCCAAAGCAGAGGCGCTCTTTTACCTGATCGGGGAATGGAGAGATGGAGGGAAGGAGAGAGGGAAGAAGAAAGGGAGGAGTGAATGAGGGGCTAAAGCTTCCTCCCTTTTCTTTTACCACGAGGGTTTCTGCTCCCACAAAGAGTCCCAGTCTCAGAAACCTACAGGGGCGGCTCTAGCCTGTCCTGGAGGGCCACTGTGAGTCAGCATTGACTTGAGGATGGTGAGTTTGAGTTTTGAGATGTATCTTGTAGGTTGAGAGGAGAGGAAAGTTAGAAGCTGAGGAGATGTGATGATGCTGATCATGTTTGCTCTCGTCATTCTGCCTGTCCATTGCCTCCCCTCCCACCACCTGAAGTTGGTTTCACCCATGCCAGGAAACCAGGGACACGTGCTCCCCAAAGCCTAGGATAGTCGGTTAGTGCTCACTGCAAGCACAGTCCAACCCAAACCTTCAACCAGCACCTGTCTCCTGACACTCCGATCTCCTTTCGCTGCCAGTCCAGGCCTAACAGCCCCCAACCGCAAAAGAACAAGGGCCTCTTTCTCAGTCACCCATTACCACCCAGTCACCTCACACTCAGTCCAACTGCTCAATGGCTGGGTTTGGTGTTTTTCAAATATATTGCCAGGCCTCTCTTCTGAAGCCCCTCTGCGTGGACCTGAGCCTCCAGCCTTGTGGGTAATAGCTGAGAGTGTGAGCCACTTGCACCACGCAGGACTCCTTGCTTTCTCAGAAGGTGCAACAGAAGCCTGCCCAAGGTTCCCACTGCCCTGGCTTTGTCGCACACCCACGTATGGAGCAGGACGCCCACCGCTATCTGTGGGTGTGTCACATTCTTTACCTGTGCTTCCTTAGCAGTTCCTCCACAGCTCTACAGTCGCAGCTTTTCCTATGACCCCTTTACGGTTGGCGAAGCAGAGGCCCAGACGTGCTTAGGTAAGGGGTTCCCAATCGCGCCGCTCGGTGCAGATGGCTCATGCTTAGACCATGAGGCAGGAGCATAGGAACGGCTCAGGGAGGGCAATCTTGCCTGCGTCATCAGGACGGAGGATGAGGGGAGGCGAGTCCCTGAGGAAATCTGGGTGCCCTTACCAGAAAAAAGCCAGCGTGGGTGTGGGTGGGGGAAACTGAAGCTGCGTTCTACAACGGGACTCCAGAAAAACGTATGATAAGAGAGGGTGTCTTTCTCTGCAGTGTCAGTCTTGGGCCCAGATTTCAGAGTGTGGGGCTATGCAAAGGGCAAGGCAAGGAAGGGCTAATTAGGATGTCTGTCTGTGCCAGCCTCTGAGGTCAGAAAAGAGAAGGCCACAGCCCTGGGAGGCCCAGGGCCCGCTGGTCTCACCGGCAGGGCGTTGGGGCAGGAGCGTGGCGCAGTGTGGTTACCACTGGGCCTAGGTGAGGGATGACCGCCCTCACTCCATCTTTTTCACTTGTGAAATGAAGGTAAAATCCTTACCGTTCCGCTTAATTGATATGCAACTAGACCATTTCTTGCATTTCCAGTCATGAGCGTGGC
Source organism: Tenrec ecaudatus (assembly GCF_050624435.1). NCBI lineage: Eukaryota > Metazoa > Chordata > Mammalia > Afrosoricida > Tenrecidae > Tenrec > Tenrec ecaudatus. The sequence goes on from NC_134534.1 coordinate 138,420,855, forward strand.
GCTCAGCACCTAGTGTTTTCTCAGTGAAAGATGGTGACTTAGTTAGTGTGACTTCTTGATGCTGTTGTTGTTGGAAGCCATCAAGTTAATTGCAGCTGAGAGGGACCCCAGGTGACAGTGTAGAGCTGCCCCAGAGGGTTGCCAAGGTTGTCCTTTTGGCAGTAGCAGGTGGTCAGAGTTCTGCTTCAGTGGAGCCTACGGGGGATTCAAACCACTGACCTTGTGGTGATCGCGAACACTTAACTGTGGTGCTGCCCCCCCCCCTCCTGCTTCCAGCCTCCTTATTGTTACGGCTCAACACCAAAGAACCACACTCACTGTCATCTTGATTCCAATCCACAGGGATCCTGTAGGACAGGGGAGAACGGGCCCTGTGGGTTCCCGAGCCTGTTACTATTTACAGGGTCAGGAAGCCTAGTTGTTCGACCCCGGAGCAGCTGGTAGAAAGTCGAACTGCTGACACGGGGATTAGCAACCCAACGTACAGTCTACTCTCCCACCGGGGCCCTGGGGTTATTACTGCAAAGGCTCTTCCAATGCGGGAAGCTGGGGAGCCACCCCACCAGGTCCGAAGTCCCTTCTGCACCTCTGTCAGCACCCACTCCTGCCAAGAAGCACAAGATCAATGTATTTTTGTAGTTCCTACAACCAACTAGGGGCTATCGAGCCACGACCCCCTTTCAAGACCTTGTGGCACTTTCCCAGGCCCGTGTTCCTTCTGCGATTGGACAGGACAGCTGTGACTGTCACGAGCCACTCCGGTGTCTGTCTCTGCCAGATGCTGGAAGCACGAAAACCCTTATATTCCTTCGGGAGTCCTTGCAAAAACCTTACTGCCACCCAGTCAATGCTGACTCATAGTGACACATAGGATAGGGCAGAACTGTCCCTGTGAGTTTCCAAGATGGCAACTCTTTTTTATTTAATCATTTTATTGAGGGGGCCCTTACAAATCTTATAACAATCCATCATTTAATTGTATTAAACACACTTATATCTATGTTGCCATTATCATTTCCAAAGCATTTTCTTTCTACTTGAGCCCTTGGTATCAGCTCCTCTTCCCCCACTCTCCCTCTCCCACCCTCTCACCCTTGTAAATCCTCGATAAATTATATATTATTGTTATTTTGTGTCTTACACTGTCCGTGTCTCCCTTCACCCACATTTCTGTTATTCCTCCCAACCTGGTGATGGGTTCCCCCTTTCTCCCTCTCCCCCCTCCCCTTCCCCACCCTCCTCTAACCCTCATGATAATGCTACTCCCACTACTGTTCCTCAGTGTTTTATCTGTGCTGAATTCCATGTGCCAAGAGCTCTTATCTGTACCAGTGGATGTACTCCGAGGTCTAGCCAGATTTGTAAGGTAGAACTGGGTCATGGTAGTGGGCGGGGCAGGGGTGGGGGTCAGGGAGAATCATGGGACTTAGAGGGAGAAGGCGACATCAAGCCGCCACCGCTTCTATTCCAACTTCATTTCAACTAGTATTCAGCAGGAAGTTCAGTGACCCCAGGGAACTCGGCAACGTGGTTACATTTATTCCACCTCATGTTCTCCATTCAGAGCCTTCCTCCCTCAAGTCGGAAGCACAGCATGAACCCCACTGGACTTTAGAGCCCCAAGAGAGTAACTGAAGAACAGCCCGGGAAGCAAGCGCTGCTCGAAATCAGCTCCAGTTGTCAACCTGGCAACCCCCGGTCTCCTATTTTTCTCCTCCGCTCTAAGCTGGCACTGGGAGGGTCACTGTGCCGCCAAAGCCACTTGGTGGCACACAATGACAGCAACCCTTTGTTCCACAGAGACATCGTTAGCTGAGCTGCCTCTGCTGACCCGGCTCCTGCAGCCAGAAGCACAGCACACAGGCTGACCTGCAGGCCTGGGCGTGTGCCAATAAATACTCCGTGCCCCATGTTGCTGGGGCATGGGTGGCTTGTTATGCAGCATCATTGAGTGGTGCACCAACTGTTCTCCTAGCAACCATCACAGAAAGAGCTGCTGCTTCTTGATATGCAAAAGACATCCTGAAGTCGATTTCAATTGGCTGGACTTAGGTCTACTCCTGTAGGCTGACCGGCTTGACTGAGAGTGGGGAGAGGTGGTTTCTCAGGGGAAAAATCAGTGCTGTCACCCGAAGAAGGTGTGAAGACTAACAAGCAAGCGGGGTGATCGATTCCCACTTTGGCATCAGTCTTGAAGGATGCAGAAACCAGTGTTGCGGAGCTCCACATTAAGCAAGGACCCAGTCTTGCTCGTGTCTATACTCTGCACAATTGTTGTTGGTGGCCACTGAGTCAATTCTGAGTCCGGACAACCCCATGAGATGAAGCAGCACAGACCATATTGACTTGTAGGCTCGAATCGTCATGGAAGCAGGTTGGTGATTCTTTCTTGGAAACAGTGGGTGGGTTCGGACAGCCAACCTCCCCATTAGTTGGGCTGAACTGTTTTACCTCCCTGGTGTTCCTGCTCTCTGTGATCGTCAGGTGGAACTCAACTGGAGCTGAGAACTTGTCGTCACCTAGACAGGGAGGAAAGCAAGCACCCGGTGTTTGGTATTCCCTGAAAATCAAAGAGACCTCGCCCTGGGGCCAGCTGGCAGGCGACCACCTGGCAAGTGGCCTTCCTCCCTCCCAGTGCCAGCTTAGAGCGGAGGAGAAAAATAGGAGACCGGGGGTTGCCAGGTTGACAACTGGAGCTGATTTCGAGCAGCGCTTGCTTCCCGGGCTGTTCTTCAGTTACTCTCTTGGGGCTCTAAAGTCCAGTGGGGTTCATGCTGTGCTTCCGACTTGAGGGAGGAAGGCTCTGAATGGAGAACATGAGGTGGAATAAATGTAACCACGTTGCCGAGTTCCCTGGGGTCACTGAACTTCCTGCTGAATACTAGTTGAAATGAAGTTGGAATAGAAGCGGTGGCGGCTTGATGTCGCCTTCTCCCTCTAAGTCCCATGATTCTCCCTGACCTCTCTCACCGTTCACTTTAGTAGCTGCTGGCTGGGAGGAATGCCACTTGGCCCGAGGCATTAGTGGGGCATTTGGGGTGACCGTTGCGGAGTGTGAAGAGGCAAGGCTCTTTCTCATCCCGGTAGAGTCCTATCCCAAACCTGGGCTGCAGCTTGGACAGTCCCTGGGGCCTCCACCATGGAAAGACATTTAGCGATGTCAGCAGGAGGCGATATTGTTGCTACTCGCCAGGGTGACCCACCGCTCTGGCCCTTCCCCATCCTCCCCCCACCAGTAAATGCCGAAGCTCCCTATGGAGCAGGGAGAAAGGGGTGGGAGAAGGCCCGGGGGTGGGGCTGGGGCAAACAGTGGCCAGTGTGTTCACTCTGATTACACCATTGTGGCCCAGACAATAGTTACAGTGGACAGAAGCAGGAGGGGTTCAATGCAGCTTTGATGTGACCAGGGCAACCGGGAGGCGTTTCGATCTAATTGGGGCAGCCCCATCTGGGAACCGTGCTTTGTGCGGTGGGATGGCTCCTGCCATCATTTGGGAGGTTATTGGGATTGCGCTGGGGACCTTCTATGAACCTGGACCTAGTCCACCCAACTGGAGTCTCACACCAGCCCGATTGCATGTATCCTTGATGGTAAGGGTTGACGTGCATCCGCCAAAAGTAATGTTCAAGTCCTAATGTCTAGCACCTATGAATGCGACCTAATTTGGAAATAGCATCGTTGCAGGCGGACCCTCATCCTTCTAGTGTCCTCAGAAGAAGAGGAGAAGGGACACAGAGACACTCACGGAAGGCGCACACCACAGGAAGGTGGAAGGAGGGACGGGAGCGAGGCCACCATAAACCAAGGAACACAGGGGCCACAAGAAGCTAGAAGCAGGATCTTCTGCTGGACCTCCAGAGAGAGCACACCCCTGCGGACACTCTGAGTGTACGCTTCTGTCCCTTTCGACTGTCTCCAGAATGACATGTCTGCTGTTTTACCCACCCCGTTTGAGACGCGTCCTTATGGCAGTCTCAGGAAATGAGCCACTGGCTGTTGGTGTGGTTGCTGCTGCCCGTGAGTCAGCTGCTTCCTCTCAGTGCCCAGCCCACCGCTGCTTTGGCACCCTGGGCCTGGGATGGCAAGCTCTCTTCCTCTCGGGCTGCTGATGCTCTGTTGTTGTTAGTTGTCACCTAACGTGGCAGGTTGTGTTTGGACTGAGGGCAACCCCATATACAACATAACAAGACATTGCCTGATTCCTGTGCCATCTTGGTCATCGGTATATCTGAGGTCACTGTGGCGGCCAGTGTCTTAGCCGAAAGAGCTGCTTTCCGGGACTGTTCTGGACTCGATTCTGCTATGGTCCTTACTGTTTTCATTGGCTAACCTTCAGAAGCAGATCACCAGATGTCTCTGCCGAGTTTACCTTTCGTCTGGAAGCTGCACTGAAACTGGTCCACGGTGCATGACCCTGCTCATGTTTGATATATTGGTGGCCTATCTTCCAGACTCACAGCCACAGGCAAGTGGCCACGACACAAAAGACAGATGGGGCTCCCTGCTAGGCCCTGGCAATAGGAGGCACCAGAGGGAAGCCGCAGCTGGAGGATGGAGGAGAGACTTCTCTAGTCCCTCCTGGATTCCATCCGCTCTGCCCAAAAACAGCCCTTTGCTTCAATCTCCAGCTTTTTTAAAAAAACCAATTGTCTAGGTATTTACCAAATCCTCCCATTTTAAAGATATCTTCTGGGTTTGGAAAACAATCCCAGCTGTGTACAAGTCCACCCACAACAGAAATCAGGCTCACCAGCAGCTGGTAGGGCAGGGAGATGGGTCTCTGCTTGCGGAAAGATCCAATTTCCTCCAGGGTGGTGGATAAAGCTGAGAAGATAAAAAATGACCTTTCACCCCCAGAAAAAGTAATGTAAGATTCATTTGAGGCTTTGCAACTAATGAGTTGGCTGGTCTTGGCTCAGCCCTCTGGGACTAGCATGGCCTCGCATCCCTGGAGCCAGCCCAGGCTTCCTCAGAAGGCCTCGGGAGGGCACGAGGAGGGAGGGAGAAATGTATTTAAAAAAATAATCCTTAGAGGAGACAGCTCTGTGAGGTCCCATAAAGCTGGTATTAGCGGAAGGGAGGTCGGGAGAGAGAGAAAGAATATTATATACCTTTAATCTGCTAGCTTTTCTCTGTCGGAGAGTGGAAGGGCTGAGACAGGCGAGAGCATTGCGGGGTGGTTAAGTTCATGAACCAGGAGTGAGACCTCTTGAGCTCCAGACCGGTTATGTGAATTTCTAGCTGTGTGATCTTGGGCATACTATTTAACTTGACTTTCAGGGAGGTTGGGGCTAAATCATGTGTGGAAAGTACATACATTCTGGCTGGTAATCTTTATGTTTGTGCTGGTGACCAAGATGGGGGCACCGTAGACCTCAAAGGAACACCCTTGCTTTTCAACACGTTAAAGAGGTCTTGTGTAGCCGATGGACCCAATGCAAAGCATCGCTTTATTTCTTCCAGGATCATTGATTGGGGACCCAAGCAAGATGCAATCTTTGACAGCTTCAATCTTTGCTGCACATGCGTATCTACACACAGGTGTGTCTATGTCTATGAGTATGCTGCCCCTGAGAAACGCGGACTTCATTGAGGGACACGGCTAGTTGACCGGGGGGGGGTTTCACAGGGGGAGCGGCCTGGAATACTCTGGAAACAGAGAAGCCCTGCTGAACGCAACAGGAGCGAGGTGGGGGGCGGGGGGCGGAGTCTGAGAATACTCCTGGAGCAGGACATACCCAAATTGATTTCTGGCGGGAATTCCCACGGAGAAAACAGCTTGAATGAAGACCATGGTGTGCGTGGGACCTAGACCAAAGGCAGTCCTGCAGGCATGTAGCCTGTGAGTGAGAAGGCCAGGGGTGACTGGAAGCAGTACAGGCAGGGGCTGGGCCATTGCATCTGAACAGGGAGGCAGGGGTTGGCCCCTGGAGGCCTTTGGTATCCATATTCAACATGAGTGCTGTAATCAGATATATAATGGGACTTCCGTGGCAGGCCGTAAGTAGAAATGTTCAAGATGCATTCAGGTTCCCCCAGGGGGGCAGCCTCCCTGGTGGGGCCTATGTGGGGGGTGAGTTAGGAGGAGCAGGTTGAGCCACCAGTGGGACTGTTGAAGTCAAGGAGTCGTCTAAGCCAGAAGTGACCATGGCACGAATGGGGCCTCTCGTGGGGTTGTGAATCAGATGACAGGAGACCCATGACAGCTTTGTGGTAAAACATGAACTTCTCTTGGGAATAGTCATCATCCTGATGGCTGCACCATAAAACTTGGGTTCGGGGAGCATGATATAAATTGGTTCCCCCATCACTTATCCTGGTGAAGGCAATTAAAGCTATACATGTGGACCAAACCCAAGTAAACTGTCCTTGTGCCATCAAAGAGGCTTTGAAAGGGTAACTCAACCACTGGCCAGAGAAATACTTTTGTAGATGCTTCTGGGACACAACGCTTCTAACCTAGATTGGATTGTAGTGCTGCTGGGGAGGAAGGGCGAGGGAAGCCCAAGAGATTTCACACAGGCACATAAAGGCAGCAGGGGATGCTCTTTGAGTCAAACTGCCAATGGATTTAGCACAAGAAGGCACTGGGGATGGGTCCTAATGCCTCACATTCGCCTAATTATGTTTGCAGACTGCTGGGAATTCACCAACTCACCACCACATCATCTTTTCTTACCAGACACATGGAGCACGTTGGGGCTCATGGAGTGCCTGGCGCGCATCATGCCGAGGAAGGTGAGACAAGCCTCTTTGGCAGAGGTGTGGAGTCTGCTCCTAGTATTACATATGGCTGGGCTGAAACTTTCTTCCATATTAACAATAGATGTATGTGTTAGTCTGTGTAGACTAGAGAAACAAATCCACAGGAACTCATATGTATAATAAAGAGTTTTGTATAAAAGATAAGTGCACATTAAGAAAGCATCTCAAACCAGTGCTGTCCAAACCCATAAGTCTAACATTAGCCCATATGTCTGACACCGATCTACAATGTCCTCCTCCATCTCACAAAACACACGTAATAATACCGACTGCAGGAGGAAAGCTGAATCAGTGAGTGTGTAAGCATCTCAGCGCTGGCAGGGGTCTCCACACAGCTGCTCCAGCACCCAGGGCTGCCTCAAGGTAGGTACATGTGGCTTCTCAGGAATGGCTTACAGGAAGTGAGTCTTGCCAGCTGAAGCAGGGAACTGGCTAAGGCAGCTGCACCCTGGTCTGACCATCAGAGAGCAAGAGAGCAGAGAACAAGAAAGGCGGTGCTCACTGAGCCATATATCTCTCCCCCCTTCAATTAATCCTACCAGGTCGGCCAGGTTGGCACAATAAACCTTAAACAATAAACTATTTCAATGTATATAAATCTTCTTCAGTTAGCTAGCAATGGATAAAACACCAAGGGTAGGTAGCAGAACTAGGTGGAGATAAGCTGTTTTTATTGGAATGCCTTGGGAGCATTTCACTGATAATTGGGGAAATAAGAAAATTAACAGGACCAAATATTTGGGTGGTGTGTGTGTTTTCTTTGGGGGGTTCTTTCATTTTTGGTAAAAACTGAACCCCATCTCTCAATCTCTGAGCTTTCTGAAAACAGCAAGGGTTTTACACAGGCCACACAATTTCTCAGGCCACTTCCAAAGTGAAAATGCTTGGCTATACCCTCACTGTGTGACCCCTAGTTGAGGGGAACTGTCATACACCCACATTTCAAGGACATGTGGGGCGGCAGGAGTCCCTGGGTAGAGAAAACAGTTAAGCACTTGGCTGAAAACTGAAAATGATGGTGGGTGGAATCAACTCGGAAAACGCCTCAGAAAAAAGACCTGCTTTGAAAACCCAACCCCTGAACTCCTGTGGGCACAGGTCTGCTCAAATCTGCCACGGATCAGAGTCAGCCTGTCCTGTTGCTGTTTGTGTGGGACCACAGGGTATCTAGACGTTGTTTTTGTTGCCTCAGACACCAAAGATGTGTACCCAGTGTCGAAGATTTGTGAAGGGAGAAAAGGCATTGAAATAGGCAGAAGGGTCTGGAAGTCAAGAAGCAGGTGACAGACGCATGTCTGCAGGGATGAATATGGAGTTTTGCACATGAGCACGGTGCATGTTTCCATGGACTGCCAGAAGGACCCACAAATGCATCTCGGGGGAAGGACAGCTGGAATGCTCCTGGAAAGCAAGGTGGCAAGACTTGGGTTCATGTGCTTTGGACAAGTTCTCAGAAGGGACCAGCCCCTGGCAAAGGGCATCATGCTCAACAGAGTGGAGGGTCAGGGAAAGAGAGAGAGCTCCTCAGTGACTTCAACAGTGGTCTCAAACCTAAGGGCAGTTGTGAGGATGGGGCCGGATGGAGCAGTGCTTCCTTCTGCTGGAACTAGGGCGGCTACGAATGAGAGCCAACAACACAACTATGCCTAAGAGTGTTAGAGGAGGTACCTGCCCCCCTGTCAAACAACAACAACAAAAAACAAACCCTGGAATTTATTTTTCAGAGCTCTGTATTTAAATTTTTACAAAACAACCTTATCACCTTCAAAGTATTCTCCATTACACTGAATACATTTGTCAAATCTGCGATGCCATTCTTAGGAACGTTTTTCAAACTCATTACTTTGGATGGCTGACAGCACCTCCCTTGTTTTTTCCTTCACCTCTTCTGTGTCATCAAATTCTGATCCTTGCATGTTTCGCTTCATTCAGGGAAACAAAGGAAGTTTCACTGAGTGAGGTCAGGTGAGTAAGGTGGGTGAGGCGAGAGAGGCACGCTGGTTTTGCCCCAAACTGGTGCACCGAGACAGCTGTGTGAGCAGGTGCATTGTCATGGTGGCAAAACCAGTCCTCCATCTGCCACAAATCTTTGCAGAACCTCTAAGTAGAAAGGTTGATGAACAGTCTGACCTGGTAGTACAAACTCAAAATCCACTATCCCCCTCACATCAGAAAAACAAATGAGCATTGTCTTGATCTTTGATTTCACTTGAGTATTTTGGGGTGAGGTGACAATGACATCTTCCACTGGTTTGATTGATGTTTTGCTTCTAGGTCATGAGAATAGCACATGATTTCCTATGTGCTCACCTGGGGTCCTGGAGGAGCCCTATTGGGGACAGAGTTTAAGCGATTGGATGTTCACTGAAAGGTTGGGGGGTCAAACCTACCCAGCGACTCAGCCGGGGAAACACCTGGCAGTGTGCTCCTGTAAAGATTATAAAGATTACAGGCACCGAGAAAGCCCCATGGGGCAGAGCTGTATCTGGGATATCCCAGATGAATTGGCCAGGTTTGGTATCAGACAGGTCTCTGATTTCCCAAACACTTTGCTGTCCCATCAAGTAACTATGTCAGCAGCCACAGGAGGCAGCCTGGGCCGTGAAGTACAGCGGCGGCCACCTTTCCAGCTATCCCAAGAAACAGGTCTGTGACCAGAGAAAACCTTCCCAGGTGACGCCACTGGGTGCACTAACTCAGAGCGAGTTGCTGGATGCTCGCCCAGTGGGGAAAATGCACACTATGACAGCTCCGCCCGGCAGAGGTTTTATTTTCTTTCCCATTTCTGTGGAGTTATCCAGTCATACACTTGAATTGTTTTCTACATTTTAGTTTTGAGTACAATTTCAAGCCTAGCCAGCAGCAGAGGTCAACCTGATGCCTGTGGATCACTGTGAGCCAGAGAACCAGGCAGCTGCTCCACGGCTGCTCCATGGCCATAGAAGGACAGTGGCCCGAGGCTGCCAGATCTACTGTTTTTGTTTTTTAAACAAAAAGCCAGAAACTCGGGGTTTATGTATAATCTTCTATTTTAAAAATATTTACAATGAATTGAAAGTTTCACAAAGCACTGTGTGGGCTAAACAAAGAATGCGTTTCTCTCTGTTAACAAATTATATGTGTTTTCAAGACTCAGAGGATTAAACTGAATGAAGATGAGCTTGTTCAGGTCACAGGATCACACAGTTCATCTGGTGCCCATTGCAGCCATCACTGTCAGCCTGTCACACTGTGGTGGCTTGCAGGTGGCTGTGGTTTGGGAAGCTGTGCCACCAGTATTTCAAATACCAGCAGGATCACTTCAGATGGAAAGTTTCAGCAGAGCTTCCAGGCTAAGGTAGCTGGAAGAAAGGAGCGTTGGTCTACTTTTAGAAATTAGCCAAGCCAAGCCTATAGAACACAACAGAGGTGGCCTGATCTCGGGCTGGAAGGTGGTGGAGCCGTGGTTAAGTACTTGGCTGCTAACTGAACTGAAAGGTTGGCGGTTCAAACCCTCCGTAGGAGAAAGATGTGGCAGCCTGCTTCCGGAAACATTACAGTGTTGGAAAACCCAATGGGAAAGTTCTGCTTCACCCTGTAGGTTCCCAATGAGTCGGCTTGAACTGGAAGACAATGGCTTCGCGCAGACAGGCAGTTATGAAGACGGCACAGGACCACAAAGTGTGCAGTTCTTTAATGCATGTGCCACGAGAGGTTGATTCTGACTCAACAAAATCGACTAAGAACCACAATAATCATGGTGCCTATTACATACCAAGCGTTCCCATCTGTAAATTCTCCAAAAGGTCGGAGTGATTTGTCACAGGTATTGTGATCCTGTCTGAATTGGGGATGCAGGGACTCCAAGGTCACGCTGCGTTCTCAAGCCTGGAGGATTTGAAGTCCCAGCTCAGTCTCCAGCTGCTGCCTCTTGAGATTGATGTTCCTGGAACTAAAGGGGAGAAGGGGCAAAGTGCTTCTTCTAACAGTTTCTGGTTTCTGCGGAGTTGTAATAGGAAGTCATCTGTTTTCTTTTCCCCTCCTGCCCCTCGATTATCAAGAGGAGGCTGCTGTGGGGACTGAGAGAGGCTTGCTCAGCCAGGGGCATGGCAGTGGACTGGCAGAGCTGAAGGAAACATGCTTATCTCATAGACCCCAGGGAGGCTGAGCGAGCAGGTCCTCAACCGCAGGCCAGTCCCAGGAGGAACGGCTCATAGCCACAGATTTCAGCTACAGGTAACCAGCCCTCAACTATAGCCTGAGTATTTCAGAGCGCAAAAAATAGCGGATCAAGTTTAGCAAAGTCAGTCTTGTCTTTGGCATCATTGTATGTCGGCATATTCTGTATGTCTTGATTTACAGAAGTACAGATTAAGGTCAAGTAGCATTGTTTATAATATCAAAAATTAAAACCAACCCAGATGTCTAATGACTGTGTTTAATATTCTAGCATTCTAGGCAGCCTTTGCAAATTGTACTGTATGTTTCTGTGCTGAGATATCTGTTGATATGAAAAGATGCTCATTAGAGAAGAAATGGAAAGAGGTATGGTATAAAGAAATATGTACAGTGTCATCCCAGTTTTTTAAGAGTAGTTGATCTTTTATATATAAACCCACTGCCATCAAGCTTATTCTCCCTCTATGTAGGGTACCTGAGTTTATAAATCTTATAGGAGCAGATATATCCTCATCTTTCTCCCTTGGAACAGTTGGTGGGTTTGAACTGCTGACCTTGTGGTTAGCAATCCAATGTTTGTGCATGTGTGGGGTGTACATATACACATATAGCCCTTTGTGTGTGCGCTGTGTAAGACCATATGGAGTAGATGCTTTAAATATTAAAAATAGCTCTTTGTGATATATATCACCAAGAACTAAATAGAGAGACAGGTATATAGTTTCGTGTTTTTCTGAATGCTCCCTGTTTTCGACAATAACTGTGCTTCTCTTACAACGAGGGGAAAAGTTCAAAATGCAAACTTGAGACGTTTTGGTTTACAGCCCGATTCCTTTAACTGCGCTGGCTGAGCACTCCCTTGAAGCTTTCCAAGAGAGGCTGCATTTACATACATTGTATTGACTCGCCATTTCGCAGAAACGAGGCTCGGCCGTGCCTGCCTGGCTTCTGCACCCACTTTGAGGCAGGCCCGAGAACTTGTCGCTGCTCCTTGCACACCAGCCTCTCCTTTCCCAAGACCGGTCTCCATCTGGTAAATTCAGAACACTCAGGAAAACGGGGACATGGACCTGGAGAAAGGACAACAAAATGAAGAGGTGAAATAGTTTCAGGCGTCCAAACTACCACGTAGCAGACCAAAAGGAGCAGCGGGCTGCAACTTCAGTGACTGCTCCTTCTCCTCCCTCCTTCCCGGCGCAGAGATGGGCAGGAGGGCTTCCTTTCCTGTGCTTGAATTGGCTAGATAGCGCTCCTCTGTTCCTTCCTCGGGAAGAAGTAATAGTGGTCACCTTGGCCAACCCTTGGGCATCTCTGGTCGTTCCATGTAAAAGGACCCTCTCACCCATTCCTGCAGTGACACAAGCCCGTGGCGATGGGTTATAAAAGTTCCGATTCTTTTGTGGTCAGAGAACCCTTTTCCCACATGGCTTGTGGAGCTCCCTGTCACCAGCATGATAGGAACCTACTTGACCACTAAGTGGAGATGGCGAAACTGAGGAGGATTTCCTCATGAGCTAGCCCCATTCCACTCTTGGGCCATGATGCCTATCCCAACTAGTTGCTTTCTTCTAAGCAGTGTTGGGGTTAGAATGAGGTCATTCTATGCCACCCCAATAAATTCATTCTAAGATCCCACGTGATCCAAATGCTGCACATAATCACATCTTCAAAAGCATAGTTTAGTAACAAAGAAGCATTAACAATGGGAACTTAGCATCCTACCTGAAAGCTCAGGTTTCATAACCTCTGACCTGTTTTCAAAATGCTCTTTCCTTTTCTATTAGACCAGTGATTCTCAGCCTTCCTCATGCTACAGCCCTTTGATACAGCTCCACATGTTGTGGTGACCCCCAAACCATCCAATTATTTTCATTGCTACTTCTTAACTGTCATTTTGCTACTGTGATGAATCGGGTGAGCCCTGTGAAAGGGTTGTTCGACCCCCAAAGTGGTCGCGAACCACAGGTTGAGACCCACTGTACTAGACTCTCTTACCCCTCTCAGTTACACCAGAAATTCTTATTCTCCACCCCAACCCCAATTCTTTTCCTGGCTGGCTTTCTCAGCAATGAGGCATGCAGACAGACTTAGCCTCTCTGGTTGCTATTTTAGCTCTCGCCCTGCTTTGTCCAATGGCACTGCAGTGCACTGCAGTTTAGGTGTTGTGCACACCATACTGTTGTTGGTTCAAAACCACCAGCTGCTCCTGGGGATAAAGATGAGGCTGCCTGCACTCATCTGTACTTACAGTCTTGGAAACCAGATATAGGGTTGCCATGAGTTAGAATCAGCTAGATAGTAGGAGGTTGGTGGTTTGGGGTTTTCTGATTTGCTCATAGGCCCCACTTCCCACAACAAAGGCAAGTCCAGGTAATGTCTAATAAGTAAACTCCATTCTCCCTTTCCCCCATTCCACTCGGGCCCATTTTCTATATTTAATATCCGGCTTTGACGTTTAAGAAACAATTCAGGAAATTGGAAAAGAAATGGAGACATCAAAGCCAAATTTCCCTTTGTCAAGTATGACAGGGGAGGGCTAAACCCGGGCACACTTGCGCTTTAAGCCTTGACCTCATCACAAGAATGGTTTCCCACCTGCTACTGGGAGATAGTTTCCTCCTGAGTCCTCCTCACCTCTCTCCCAGGGGCCATCATTGCTCATAAATTCCACCAACTTCCAGCTGCAGGCTGTAATATTTGTTCCTCTCCTGTTCTACTTTCCTCCCTCTGCTGATATCTGTAGCGAAGTTCTTCCTGAATACCGTGTTTGGGGATATTAAACAATACTTCTCCATGGCCCAATGATTTCTCCTTAAGCCTGTACCATCACACTTAGAACTCCAGCCTCTGCATCAGCCCCAAACCAAACTTGCTGCCATCTAGTGGATGCTGATCATGGTGACCCTGTAGAATTGCCCCAGTGAGTTCTGAGACCGGCACTGTTGACAGGAGCAGACGGTCCCATCGTTCTCCCGTGGAGTGGCTGCTGGCTTCAAATTGCTTACCGTGTGGATCGCAGACCAAGTCCCAGACGTGTCCCCACCAGCGCCCCTTTTAGCCAACCTGGCTTTTAACCCAAGCCTGCTCTTTGTCTGCTGAGTGAGCTGGGGAATATCTGTTAACATCTCTGATCCTCACCTCCCTTGTCTGTAGAATGGGGCAACCTTAATATCTAACTCTCAGGGTTCTGAGAATTAGGTGACATTTAAAAGCACCAGGCTTACTTAGCACCGCACGATTTGGGGTATAATTGTTATCTCACAAACGTTTAGCAAAGACTGTCATTAGCCTTGTCTGCTGCTCCCTGTCCATAGAGCTCACTGCTACCCCTACAACCCGAGCATTCTTTAATTGCTACCGAAATACCCCTCCCACCCCCCAAATAATTTGTTTCATGTGTTTGGGTTCAAAGCATGTTAACTGGTGTGTCTTGAAAGTTTCATGTGCACGGAAGTCAGGAAGTGACAGAGCCCCGCCAGTGGGTCTGGACAGGGCCCTGACCATGGCCAGCACAGTGTGGCCCCCAGACGGGCACACCTCAGACACAGAGTGCTCTGACTAGACTGCCGCCGTACAGCAAGTGTCCCAGTAAAGGGAGTCTCGTGAAAGTTTCTGCTTTCCCCCAATCAGACTACAGTCTACTGCCTGTGTCATTGCGGGTGAAAGTATCTGAAATCTTGTGAGCATTGCCACAGTGTGACTAGTCACAACGTGAGCACGTGGTGCGGGGAAGATGGGCCACTAGGCCGGCTGGATGCAGGAGCGCCGCAAGCCTTCAATCAGTAAACAACAACAACAACAGACCAGAGTCTCTGTGAAGCTTAATAAAGGCAGGTGCAGTCAAACAAGGTATATTTAGATGTTCTGATTTTTCTGAATATTCCCTTTTTGCTACACGGCACCTGGGTACTTCCCCTATAATGAGAGCAAAGTGCTCAAAGGTAAACCTGAGAGACAGTGCAGGGCATGGCCAGACTCCTTTAGCTGACCTGTGACTGACCATTGTTACCACATCCGTGTCCCACCTTCCAGGTGGTTGTCCCCCTAGACCCCGATCTGTTTACTCGTTTTTTCTGTTTTCACCATTCATTTTTAATGAAGGGAGTGAATTGAGAAGAATGGTTTCACTAGGAAGTAAGAATAAAGGACTTGAGCGGAGGACTTGGGACGGCGATCAGCAAACTACAGCCCAGAGGCCAGCTTCGACCCACTGTCTGTTTCCGCAAACTGTGATTGCAGTGCGGTCGTGCCCACGCATTTCGAGATTGCCTCTGCCTTGTTTGCACCCCCCTTGCAGAGTTGGATCGTAGCAGCGGAGACTATGGCCCATGTGAGACCTGAAATATTTACTATCTGGCTCTTTCTCGAACATGCTTGCTGACCCCTGACTTCTAATATGAACACATGGTAACTTTTCCACATGGTCTGCCATGGATGAGATGAACGTCAGAGGAGGTTTTCCCCAGCCAGTGAATGGTCAGCTGCGGTCAAAAGAGTTCCGCATCTTTGCGCAATCTGCATTGTCTCCACCCCAGATGAACATCTACGGGCTTTGGTAAAGAACAAAGCCATGTTTCTTAGAAAGAACAAAGCCATGTTTCTTAGCTAGTTGTCAGTCTTGTTTCTTAGCTAGCTCGGCCAGTTCTAGAAATACAAAGAGCGGAGCATGAGATGATATTGCACAGTGAGTAAGACCCGCAGGGCAGGGTGCCCAGGGCTCAGTCCAGTCTGTTCTTCTCTGCTACTTTGGAGGACAAAGCGAGTCCATCTTCCCCAGCCCCTTAAAACAAAGCTGGCCATGTTCTGTGTTTGAGAGGGAATGTAGCCACCATCCTTTACCTGAGTTGACCGCCCCTCATGGACCCCGTCGGCCAGCAGTTCTCAACCTGTGGGTCTCCACCCCTTTGGGGGTTGAACTGCCCTTTCACAGGGGTCACCTAAGACCATATTTCTGACGGTCTTAGGAACCGAGACACTGCTCAGCTATCAGTCTCCAGGCGGGTCCACCCACAGGCAGATACGCCCACATACGGGGTCATCACACATGAGGACCTGTATTAAAGGGTCATGGCATTAGGAAGGTTGTGAAGCACTGCTGTAGGCGCTCTCCTGTTTGTGGCCTGCAGGCCAGATATAGACAAACCCAGTGGAGGATGTAGACAAGTTGTTCCACAGAACTTTCTGGATTGATGGGCAGGTTCTCTTGTGCCGGGTCTGAGACGGTGCCTACTGAGCATTAGAGCTTCAGTTAGCGTGCCGAGGGGCTGAATGCTAATGGACATTATGGCTTTTATTGACTTTTCATTAGCTTAGATTTAAAGAACCACATGTGACTCGCGGTTCTATCTGGAGCAGCACGGTTAATTGAAGATGGCAGATGCGGAAGGTCGACGAATGCTGGCCCTGAATGTCTGCATGGAGCAGAGCGCCACCCCTGCCCTGCTTCCCTTGAGGGAGGCTTTGAGGCGAGCAAGTAATAGAGTGAGAAGTAGAGCACTAAGCTACTATCCCAAAGGTTGGCAGTTCAAACCCACCTAGGGCTGCCTCGGGGAAAGGTAGAGTGATCTGCTTATGAAATGGCACAGCCAGGAAGCCCCCGTGGGGCACAGTTGTACTTTCCAATGTACTAGGTCTCCCTGAAGTAGAATCAACTGGGTGGCGGGGCAGATGGCGGTGTGAGCAAGTGATTGATGGAGATTTCAATAGGGTTGTGACGCATGGTCCTTGTTCGACTCCATCGACTGCCCCGACTCAAACACGCATTGGCAACCACGTCTATGAAGAGAAAACCCAATTCAGCCTCCTCCTGACACACTTTATAGGCTCAAGGATTGCCAGGGGCCTCTGCTTGGATCTCGTGTGGAAGCAGGGTCCGGTAGCATTGATAATTCTGTTCGAAAGAGAAAGAGCTGGTTTACTGGGCCGGAGACTAAAGCCTTCATTTAGCATCCTGTCTGTACTGACCTCGGCGATAAGCTCTGTAGGAAGGCTTGGGTCCATGTGCAACTAAGTTCAAATGGTTCTGTTTTAAACAACCATTTAAAACTGTCCATGCTCCGTACATGGTGGAGCAAGGGCCATTTGGTTTGTTGCATTTTTTCAGCTTGGAAGGAGAAAACATGAAAGAACAACCCAAACTCTAAGACTCAAGGTGTGCAGCTTCTGCTGCCGAGACAATGAGCGACAGGTCCAGGAGGGCTCCGCCATGGAGAAGCCAAGCAGACCGTCTTCTCTCTGGGGCTCTCGGCAGTGCGGAGCGGAGCGGAGAGCTGCTCATTCTGTGCTCTCGGCAGGGGAAAGCATCCAACAGGGATTGGACCGAGGAGAGCTGGACCCGCACCAGTTGTCTTACCCACTCTGTGTCCCTGCCCATTTCTGAGTGACCCACCATGTCGCCTGTTTCATTGTACAGAAAATGAACTTTACAATCAGACAGACCTCCGTTAAAATCCCGACTCTTCTGCATGCCGTGTGGACAAGTCGGGCCACTTCTTTGAGCTTTGTTTTGGATCCGTCAGCGAGCACGGCCACCCTGTCTCACAGAGCTGCTGCTGCTGAGTTAATGGCCCCTTGCCTGGTGCTGTGCCAACTCTCAGAGCCCTGGTAGGGCTGTCTAATGCTCTGGGCTGCTCACCACCCCAAGTGGTTCAAACTCACCAGCCGCTCCCAAGCAGGAAGACGAAGCGACCTGCTTCCATAAAGGTTTACAACCTTGGAAAGTCTATCTAGGCTACTAGGAGTCAGACTTGCCTCCAGGCAGTGGGCTTGGGTTTGATACAATCTTGAGTCCCTTGTGGTGGCCCATTGGGTCTACTCAACTCACTGAGGGTTTTTTCAGTGTCAGTGACCATCTAGTGTCCCAACCATGCTGTCCCTCCCCAGGGACTGGTTCTTCTTAATAATGTGTCTGAGTAAGTGAGCTGAAACCTCCCCTCTCTCCCTACAGGGAGGATGAATTGGGCAGAGGTTTCACACAGAGTCATCACCTTGTGGGGGCTGAGAGGGGTTGACCCACATGATCCCAAACCTGGCACATCAAGGCGGGGGCTCCAGGGAGCCCTAGATGATGCTTTCGATAGGGTTGTGACACATGGTCCTTGTTAGACTCTATCGATTACCCTGATTCAAGCACACTTTGGAAGATGCAGTTTCACATGTTATTTCGAGCAGTGCTCGTCAAACGTTCACATGCATTCACATCATGCGAGGAAGATTTTATTAAGTGCAGATTCTGAATGGGTTGGGGTTGGGTGTGAGGCAGTTACAAATATTCCCGGGCAGTTCCACGGCTGCTGGTCTCTGGCTGCATCTTCTGCACTCTACTGGCTATTGTGCCGACCAACCCCGCTCCCTGAGGCTCACCTTCCCCAAGCTTCCCTCGTGATGAGATGTATCCTTTCTGGGAGAGATTGGTCCTTCCTCATTGGAAGACTAGTTCTGATCTGTGCTTCTTCCTAAGTTAGCTACCCAGAGGAGATGTACCAGAGGTCTGCTTTGCCAAGCAAGGAGGGGGACAGTGTCAGGAGAAGCCAGTCTCTGGGGAAAGACCTCATGCTTAGAAAAGTAGAGGGACAGCCAGAAAAAGGACAACCTTCAAAACGATGGATTGACACAATGGTTACCACAAAGGGCTCGCACATAAGTGTAGGGGTGTGTGTGTGTGTGTGTGTGTGTGTGTGTGTGTGTGGTGCACAGAGCCAGGCAGTGTTTGGTTCTGGTGTTCAGAGGGTCACTATGAGTGGGCACAGGCTCAGCAGCACCTGACATTAGCAAGAGAATGAGCAGACAGGAGAATCCAGGCAGGTGAGTAAAGAGAGAGAGAAGTTGTTCACCGTGACTAGACATTAGAGCTGCCTGGAGAGCTGTAGAAAGCCTATTCATTGTCAAGTCCCACTGAGGAATGCTGACTTAATGGACTGGGATGGACCAGAGGAGACACATTGTAAACAGCTCTCCCCAGGTTAGTCTCATGGGCAGCCAAGGATTGCTCACAATCTGTGTGCTCCACAAAAGAGGCCACTTTCCCAGCTGGAAAGAATCAGGAAAGGGCCTTATCAAGATATTAGGATAGGTTTGGTTTGAGGGTGGGGGTGAGGAGGGGGATGGACACTGCTAGTTTAACAATAACAACAACAACAAAAACTGTCCTAAAAAAAAAACACACATGTAAGAGAAGCCGCTTGGTTAAAACTGAAAAACCAGAGCCCTTCATTGCTGTTACAGAAACACCAAGTGCCGGCCTCCATTGAAATGATAGCTGCGCTGGGCCTTTGAAGGGACTGTTTGATACAAAGCCCAGGGTCAATGGGAGACGTGAAATCCAGGCCATCGCTGGGAATGGAAGCCTTGTTTTCTTTCGTTCACACTGTAGGCTGCTTGTCCTCTGCCTTTGGCTGCTCACCCAGGCTGCTGTGAGGTTCTCATTTGAGTGCGGAGCCAATGTAGCCTGGACGCACGGACCAGGCTGAGTCCAGGAGTCTCCAGCGGGGTGCGCCTGCACAGGCGTGCCAGCAAATCCCGACCAGTGAGCTTGATTCGCTTTGCCTTAATTGAGATTACACTCTTGAGCCCCAGTGTATGCTGCTTCCTTGCCACCAGAGCCAGCCCAGACCCCAGGGCTCTTTGCCTGTCTTCCCACACAGCCCAGCCCTGTCCAGGATTCCCTGAGCGCTCGGTATGCGGAGCACCTGCATGCCTTGTGGCTTTATGGAAGATCTCTGGTGTCCTGGGGCAGGGCCCCACCAGGCCTGCCCAGCACTTCCCTTTAAACACTCCCCACTAGACTCAGTGCGGAGTGTCACCTCCGTTTGGGTTCCCTCCAGATCTTTTGTTCGTTTGGGTCAGGGTGGAGCTTGCTCAAGGTGGTTGTCGCACGGTTATCTGCTGGCATCCCGACGGACACAGCAAACACCGGGCTTCTGGACACCCTGCCCTGCCCTACTCTTCAGCTGTGTTTCATCAACTGCTCCTTGGACGCCGACCAGGTCATGCCAATGAGTTCCAGCTGGGCATGGAAGACAAAGGGCATCGCTGGATCTATGAATGGAGAGCTGTAGAAAGGGAGGCGGGTCGGTCAGCCGGTAGGTAGGTTGCTGTGGAGCACGAGAGCATGCTGGCTGTTCCTTTGTCACCTCCACAGCCATGGGCGGGTTTCACTGCTCTCTGCTGGCTGTCGTGCCATCAACGCCGGGGCTCTCCCTGGTCCTCACTCTCCTTCTCCAAGCTTCCGCAATGACGAGAGACAATCCTTTCTGGTGAGGGATTGGTCCTTCCTCATGGGGTGTCCAAAGCAAACGAGCCAGGCCATGCTCTGCGGGATCCAGAATTTCCAAAGACTCCTGTTTGGAAGTAGCTATCTAGGCCTCTCTTGCTAGCTCCGCTGAAACATGTCCAATCTGGGTGATCCTGATGGTTTTGGAAGTACCAGGGGCACAGCGGCCAGCATCATAGTGACACGCAAACCACAGCAACGTGACGATCTGAGAGATGGGGGAATAAAGGCAGACCTTACTTCAAATCACTGTCAAAGGAGCTGGCAGTGCAAACCTTCACAGAAAGGCGGACCAGGAGAGCAGGAACTCCTGTCAGGAGTTCAGAGTCATGGCTGCAGACTGGTCTCAAAGGGGAGCCTTAGAGTGCTGATTCTTGGGCCTCCTGCCCAGAGATCCTGTTTAATTAGTCTGAGGTATGTCATGAGTGTCAGGGTGTTTTAAGTTCCCCAGTGATGTAGTGGGTTCCATGTTGTGCTCCAAGCACCAAGGTCAGCAGTTCGAGACCAGGACAGGAGAAACCAGACAGGAGGAAGACGAGGCTTTCTATTCCTGCAGAGTTACAGTCTCAGGAATACACGGGCGGTGCTAGTCTGTCCTACGGGGTCACTCCCTATGAGTTGAAATTAACTCAACAGCGGTGAGTTTTTGGTTTTGAATAATTGTACAACCCAGTTTCAGAGACTGTTTTATTCAAACCACCGCCGGGTCAGAATGATGGCAACAACAGTGACGATAGTGTTGTCCTTGTTGCTGACTGATTAATTTTGTTTTGAGTTATTTCATTCCTTCAAGTAAGAACTCCAAAAGCCTATCACTTTAAGGTGCAAGCACAGCAAGGTGGAGAACCACTGGGAGAGAGATCTATCATGGCAAGGCTGTGTGTGTGTGTGTGTGTGTGTGTGTGTGTAAGAGAGAGAGAGAGACAGACCAATATAGAGATCATTTTTATAAGAAGACAACCCCAAAGAAAGAGCCCCTGATAGCACAAGGGTTAAATGCTTGCTTGCTAACCAAGATGTCATTGGTTGGAGCCCCCAGTGCCTCTGGAAGAAAGATGAGGTAGCTTACTTGGACCTCCTCAAAGCAGTTCTCTTCTGTCCTATATGCCACTTGGAGTCGGATGGGGAAAATCTGGGACACAGAGCTGGGCTTCTTTATGATGTCTTCAGAACTCACCTGTCTTACCAGCCACCAGGTCAGAGGTAGGGTCCGCAAACTCAGTGAGTGTCTGCTTCCTTGCCTGACCCTGCCTGTGACTGGGCTGATTACCAAGTCCTTTCGCATCTTCGTTCTTTGTAGCAGGGTTAGGAAGAGAGGCACATTTTATTAAGCCCTTCACTAGCTGGTTGGAAAGGGTGGCAAAAGGTAAGAGGGGAAAAAAGAATATTTTTTTCTTCTTATTGCATATGTTCATAAGGGGGGAAATTAACTGATAGAAAATGGCTAAGAAATTCTGAAATTTCTCCTTCCAAAATAATACTGGTGCCTTTTAAGACAATTACAGCTAGCCCTCTGCTCCTTGAGTTTTGCATCATTCGGTGAATGGTAATGAGAGATATTTGAGAAAGGGCTATTAAAGGGCTACAGTAATCCTTCAGAAGTTAAAAGGCAGCCCAGAGCACTATTTACTTAGCGCTCACATGGTGTCAGGGAGCCCTGATGAGGTCGTGTTTGGTTACATGCTCTGCTGCGAACTACAAGGTCAGCAGTTTGAAACCACCAGCTGCTCCGTGGGGGAAAGATGAGGCTTTCTACTCCCATAAAGTTACAGTCTCAGAAACTCACAGAGGCAGTTCTACCCAGCCCTACCTTGGGTCACTATGAGTTAGCATGACTCAATGACAGTGAGTGAGTTACATTGTATTAGATGTTGGAAGTAATCTAGAGATGATTTAAAGTATATCCGGGAGGTTGTAAATATGCAAATACAATGACCTTTTATGTAAAGTATATGAGCATCTATAGGCTTGGCTATCCAAAGGGATCAAGGAACACTGGATTTCTGGACACTTAGAATGGAAAGTGTTGCTTCTTAATTCCAAACCATACATGCTTCTTATAGTAATTAAGACTGTTTTACAAAAATAAAAATAAATTGCTAGTTAGGAAAAAAAATTGCCTGTGGAAAATTTGGCAGCAGGTAATGGTGATGTCATTAGCACCACTGAATTATACACATGAAAAAGTTTGCACTGGCAAATGTTACCTGTACTTTTATAGCAATAAAAATGACCTTATCTCCCACCAATAAACTTTGCCTTCCAGAATATTAAAAATCAAATAATTATCTTTTTAATTTTATTATACAAGGAATACAGATTGGTTTTAGGAATGCTAGACAAGCAAAGGGAAAACATGAAACTCCTTGAAATCCACTTTCCAAAATAAGTGAGCATAATGCTGAGCATTTTTTTTTCATGATAGTTTTTTGGGTTCTTTAACATTCATATATATGTGTAGATTTGCAAGTATAATAGAAACCCAAAACCTATGGCCACGGGGTTAATTCTAATTCAAAGCGACCCTGGAGCAGAGGCGGGCTGCCCCAGAGGGCTGCCACGCAATCAATCTGTGTGGAGACGGACGGCCTCATCCTTTGCCCTTGGGACCTCCAGCCTTTTGTTAGCAGCTGAACGTGTAACCTCTGTGTCACCGGGTGCCGTGAACATAGAAGATGTAACCAAAATGCTCTGCAAAAAGCAACTTACGTTGCTACGTTGTAAACCATCTTTGCAAGGGAATAATATCCTTGTGAATGTTCCCATATTCTATGTCATTTTTAATGTCTGGATAGAATTCCATTAGCTGTGGGTATTTATTGATTGATTGCCCCCCCCCCCCCAATATTGGGCATTTAGGTCATTTTTCTTTTTTGGTGTATCAGAAATATGGAATGGTGGTGGGTTTTGCCTGGGTTTCCTCCTGGAAATAGTGCTGTTGTAATAATCCCTTGACCGTAAATTTGTACCTTGTCATTATGTAATTTTTAGACTACCTTGGGTCAATGTCTCTGGAAAGTTCTAACGGTTTCGATGGACACAGAAAGGCCTGACAGTCTGCTTCCTAAGAAAGCTCACAGTCATGGAAAACTTACAGGGGGCGGTTCTGCTGTGACACACGGAGCCGGCCCGAGTCGGAATCCATCCCACAACTGCTTTGGTTTGTTTAAAAATATATTTTTTGGTCTTTTCAAAGGAAAAATTTGTGCTATTATAATACTTTTTCAAGGATTTTTCCTTTAAATGTATTATACACTTGAGAAGGTTTTGAATCCTGCGTTACTTGCCCAGCCAACAACTGTCTCGTTAATCTAGTTCTCTACTAATTTAATTGTTTTTATCTGATATGTTTTTCATGCTCATAAAAGAAAATTTGTAGACTACAGAAAAGTGCTCTTTGGGAAGAAAGAAATAGGACTCATACCAGACGTCCCGTGGCATTTTAAAAAGTCCCGATTTTTGGAAAGAATGCACAACAAGCTAGGTTATACAGTTTTTGGCTGTCATGGGGCTATTTTGCCAGGATATGAGTTTTATCAATGGTGTCTCGCTGGTGTCCTGCTTTACCAATGTTAAAATCTGGTCACCTTACTCATTCGTGGTGTAGAGTTGGCTTGCCTACCTTTAGGTCAACAGTTTGGAACCACCAGCCTCTTCCCAGGAGAAAGATGAGGCTTTCTACTCTCGTGAAGAGTTACAGTCTTAGAAACCCACAGGGGCAGTTTGATCCTGTCCTACAAGGTCACTATGAGTTGGAATTGTCTTGATGACAGTGAGTTTTGGTTTATAACAACACCATTAACAAAGCATCTCTTCATCCATCTCCTCAACTCCGCCATTGTCTATGGCCTTGAATGCTCTTTTTCAAAGCAACAAAGTTAGATTTCTGATTAAGAGAAGACCATGTTGGCTTCCATCCTGGGAAGTCTTCCACCTTTGAAACACCCAGTTTTGTTTCCAGTAGGTAATGAAAAGAGATGTGTCCTGACTTCCAAGGAAG
This sequence comes from Tenrec ecaudatus, assembly GCF_050624435.1. Taxonomy (NCBI): domain Eukaryota; kingdom Metazoa; phylum Chordata; class Mammalia; order Afrosoricida; family Tenrecidae; genus Tenrec; species Tenrec ecaudatus. Next base: position 138,445,050 of record NC_134534.1, read on the forward strand.
CCATCCTGAGAGGCTGTGCTCCTGGCCTGTTGGAGAACATAGAGTATGAACACATCTCTGAGACTCTTTTGTGTATGTGTGTGATCTTTAAAATCATTTTATTGGGGACTCTTACAAACCTTATAGCAACCCATCATTCAGTGGGATTAAGCACACTTGTACCTATGTTGCCATCAACATTTCCAAAATAATTTCTACTTGAGCCCTTGGTATCAGCTCCTCTTTTTCCCCCTCCTCCCTTCCCTACCTTCGTGAAACCTTGATTATATATTGTTCTTTTGTGACTTACATTGTCCATTGTCTCCCTTCACCAACATTTCTGTTGTTCATCCCTGTAGAGGCAGGGCTATATGTGTCTATATATTCAACCTTGTGATGGGGTCCCCCTTTCTCCACCATCCCTCTACACTCATGATATTGCTACTCCCACTACTATTCCTGAGTGTTTTATCTGTCCTGAATCCCATGTGCCGAGAGCACTTATCTGTACCAATGTGTGTACTCCAATCTAGCCAGATTTGTAAGGTAGAACTGAGTCATGGTAGTTGGGGAGAAGAAGTATTCAGGGACTAGAGGAATGATGTGTGTTTCATCGGTGCTATACTGTACCCTGGTTGAATCGTCCCTTCCTTGTAACCCATCTGTGTGTGGTGGGGGCGGTGTCCAATTGTCTACAGGATGGGCTTGGATCTCCACTCCAACCCCTTTCACATTGATATAATTGCTTGTTTTGGATCTTTTGATACCTGATACCTGATCCCGTTGGCACCCCATGCTTACACAGGCTGGTGTGCTTCTTCCATGTGGGCTTACTTGCCTCCCTGTTTGATGGTTGTTTGTTTAACTCCAAGCCTTTAAGGTCCCAGACTCTACATCTTTTGATAGCTGGGCACCATCCACTTTCTTTACCACATTTGCTTACGCACCCATTTTGTCTTCAGCAATCGTGTCAGGAAAGTGAGTGTCAAAGAGTGCCAGGTTATTAGAATAAAGTTTGCTTGTGCTAAGGGAGGCCTTGAGTAGGAGCCCAAAGTCCATACGCTGTTTTAATACTTAACATATATATGTGCATTGGCCTCTATCCCTTTCATTATAAATTTATATATTTACATATATACATGCCTGTATACCTCTATAAATAGCTTTTGCCTGCTACTTCTTTCCTCTATTTCCTTGCACCTTCCTCCTGTCCCACTATCATGCTCACCCTCCATTCGGCTCTCAGTAATTCCTCTTGGATACATTGTACTTGATCAAACCCCACCAGGCATTATACGCCCTCCTTGTCATCAATTTTCTGAGATTATCTTAGTGAACAAGTGGGAAGAAAGAGCAAGAATCTTCATGTGGCTCAACAGTCACAGACTTAGGTAAGATTTACATAACAAAATTGCCATGAGTCCTGATCAACTTGATGGCAACTAACATCAGCAAGGAAATAAGGGTATGTTTGCATAAGATGGGTAGTTCTAATTTACCCAGAGATGACTTGGAAGAAAGAGCTGGAAATCCAAACCACATAGAGCAGTTCTATCAACTGGATGGAAATGGGCCTGTCCTCTCCCTGTTGGGGTAAACAGTTAATATACTCAACTGCTAACCCAAAGGTTAATGGCTGAAATCTATCCAGAGTTACTTCAGAAGAAAGGCACAGTGATCCACTCCCCCAAACCAGGCAGCCACATTATTCTGGAGCAGACTTCCATTCTGATACATACAGATCCACCATGAGTTGGCATTCTCAATTTCAAAGAAATAATTTTAGATTTCTGATTATAAATGAACATGTGTTCATTATAGGAACCATACTTAAAAGGCAAAAATAACAACAGAAAAAGTTTAAATGTCAAAATCAATCTACTTTAGTGTTTGTGTATTTCTTTCCAGTGTCTGGATGCCTATTTTAAAACCAATTAAAGCCAAACAGCCTACACTGGTTTTGTTTCTTCCAGCTTACATGATAGAAGCAGCATCTTCCCATGTTGACAGTTGTGTGTGGGGGGGGCGGGGAGCTGGGGGAGGGAGGCGGGTGGGCAGGATTCTCTAGAGAAACAAAACCAGGACACTTATGATTTTATATGTATATGTTTATACAGCGAGAAGGATTTTACAGCTAATTAGTTCACACAGCAGTACAGAGGGCTCAGTTCAATTCACTTTCATGAACAGTTAATAAACTGAAAGGCCTTCAACTCAATGTGGGCTGCCAGGTTCAAGATCAGGGTAGCAGACAGGAGAGTCCTCCCTTGGGCAAGTGTGTTAGTCTGGAAACTTTGGAGAAACAAATCCACTGAAAAGTTCTCAGGTGACCAGATTTTAACATTGGTAAAGTGGGACACCATTGATAAAACTCATATCCTGGTGAAATAGCCACATGGCAGCCGAAAACCGTCTACCCTAACTTGCCATGCATTCTTTCCAAAAATCAGGACTTTTTAAAATGCCGCAGGACATGGGAAAAATTGTTAAAAATCGGGACTGTCCCGCCAAAAGCGACATGTCTGGTTACCTATAAGAGAGAGTTTTATATAAAGGTTATTTACACCTCAAGAAAAAAAAAATCTCAACCCAGTGCTGTCCAAGCCCACAAGTCCAACATTAACTCATTAACCCATATGTCCAACACCAATCCACAGAGTCCTCCCCATCTCACAAAACACACACTATGATGCTTACTTCAGGAGGAAAGCCGAGTCAGTGAACATGAAAGCAGCTCAGCACTGGCAGGGGTCTCCACACGGCTACTCCAGCACCCATGGCTGCATCGGGGTAGGTCCATGTGGCTTCTCCTTGGGGATGTCTTGCAGGAACTGAGCCTTGCCAATCTGAATCAGGGAACTGGCTAATACAGCTGTACTCTGGTCTGACCATCAGAAAGCAAGAGACCTGAGCACTCCAAAGCCATTGATCTATCCACCCTTCAATTAATCCACATGTGTTTATTGGCCAGGTTGGCACCATAAACTAACTAACTCAGCAAGGCAGGCAGAGTATGCCCACAGGCAGCAAACAGCAGGGTGAGTCAGCAAGAGTCCGTAGCTTGGATGCTTAGCAAAGAAGGACCTGATGGGATATTGAACTAGAGCAATGCAAGGCGACAGGATCTCCACGGTTGGCTTGGCCCACAGGTAGTGTAGCACACAGGTTGAAGCAGAAAGGAACAGCACAACGATCCGATCATCAGTGAGCAAATGAAATGGGAGCAGGTCTTGAACTGCTACCTGATTAATCCCACATGTTCCTTTGGCCAGGTTGGCACAATAACCTATCACTGTGTGTGTGTGTGTAGGTCGGGTGGGCGGTGGGAGGTGGAGGTGCTTTCTTCAAGTTCAGCTGGAAATCATTAGAGGTAAGAGCTTGTGAAATGTTTTCCACAAATATCTGAAAGCCCCCTTGTATTGCCTAGAGTGATACGGAAAGAACAGACGACATCAAAGGAATGGGCTGTTCGGGGCCATCATTATGGTCCTGATGCACAGTGACATTATGTACAAGAGAAGGAACCAGGACCTGGTCCCGTGCCGTCCTCCCTCCGAGTTGTTCTCATGTTTGAGCCAGGGATGAGAGTCAAAGAATTTAACAACCGGAGTGCTGCCCTCATGGCCATTTTAAGTAAAAAAAATATATATACACCCCAAGTCCGTTTTTTTATTTCACACAATTAAGAGCTTTAAAATATTAATGAAAAATATTAAATAATATCTGACAAAAATAATAAAACTGTTTAAATGTTTCCATATTGAATTTTGATTGGCATCCTCCATTGCAATATTGTTCACTTTTACCTGAGCACCATTGGCTGTGTGGTTTATCCCTGACCATCTTCTCACTGTAGGAGCGGGAGCCCGTTCCTTAGAGGTAGGCCAATTAGACAGCAGTTGTTTTGTTTGCTGTTTAGAAACAACTCCTCTCTGACATATTATGCTCCCTCTGAGGACCCCTCTCTGCTTCTCCTGACCTTACAGTAACTGTTCTGGCAACATGTTTAATTCTTTGGGCAATATCAGGAATTGCATAATTCGTAATATCTTCTGGGAGTTTGGGACATAACAGAAAGCTGAAATGCATGACAGAGTATCCCTCTCTGGTTGTTTGGCACTTGCCCCTTACACTGTATGTTTGTTTAATGAGGCAACAAATTCAAGGGAATACAAATATAGTATTTCATCAAAAGTATAATGAGTTTTATGAAATTCATAAATATGACAAGGAACTATGATTTTAATATTTATGAATTTCATAAAACTCAAAAACTTTTCATCATCTTTTCTACCTATGATGGAATGAACATTATTCTAGGCACTTGGAAGAGGCTGTTTCCCAGATGCACCACCTACCTTAGAGAGAACTCTGATTGCAAATGCCATTTTAACAACTGGTTCTTCGAATTCAACAAACCTTTAGGTATTATTTCTGCCAAATCAGTTCAGACGGGCTGAATCACATCACTGGTTTGAGCCTATTGTTGCAGCCACTGTGTCACTCCCTCTCATCAAGATACTACTTTTTCACTGCCAACCATGATGTCCTTCTCCTGGGACTGGTCATCTCATGTCAACATGTCCAAAGTACATGAAACAAAGACCATCTGTGCCTCTAAAAAGCATTCCGTACTTCTTCCGAGACAGGTGTGTTGTTTCTTTGGCAGTTCGTGGCAGTCTTTTCAATGTTTTTCACCCACACCATAATTCAAAAGCTCGATTCTTCTACAGTCTTCCTTCTTCAATGTCCAACTTTGATATGCATTGGAGGCAATTGAAAATATAATGGCTTGGGTCAGGCCTATCTTAGTCCTCAAAGTAGCGCTCTTGCTTTTCAATGCACTAAAGAAATCTTGTGCAACAGATTTACCTAATATAATGTGTTATTTGTTCTCTTGACTGCTGCTTCCATGAGCACTGATTGTGGATCCAAGCAAGATAAAATCCTTGACTACCCCCCCCATTTATCATGATGCTAATTAATGGTCTACTTGGAGAATTTTAATCTCCTTAACATTGAGTTGTAATCCACACTGAATGCTTCAATCCTTGATCTCCATCAGCAAGTCTAGCAAGCCCTCACTTTCTGTAAGCAAGGTGTCTAATCTGCATATCACAGGTTTGTTAATAAGCCTTCCTCCACTCCTGATTCTGCATTCTTTTTCATATCATCCAGCTTCTTTGATTATTTGTTCAGCACACAGTAAGTGTAGTGAGAGGACACAACCCTGACACACATCTTTCCTGATTCTGTTCACACGACAGAATGCGTGTACAGGATCTGCATGAGCATGAAGAAGTCTAGGGAACATAGAAGCAGTGATAAAGTGAAGGAAAACACTCTGCTCTTCACTGACAGTAGACAGCAAGAATGCATTTCTTCCTAAAAGTTGGTACAATATTCCTAAGCAAAATAAAGCGGTTAAATCGATAAGCTAATACTTCTCATACCTGAGAAACCCAGGGCCAGCCATCAAGTCAACTCTGATGCATAGCGACCCTACAGCACAGCTCTGGGGGAATCAGTGAGGCTGTAAATGTTTCTGAGAGCCACAAGCTTCATCTTTCTCCCTAGGAGAAGCTGATGGTTTTGAACTGCTGACCTTGTAGTTACTAGCTCAATGTGTACACTTCAAATGTAAACAAATCCCAGTTGCCATCGTCAATTCTGCCTCATGGTCACCATGAGTGACACTTGGGTCACACTGGGGGTGAACTGTGTCCACGAGGGTAGAAAGTGATGGAATCAGAAAAGGGGTTTTGGTGGCTAATACTAAAGAAATAGACTATCGGGCTTTCTTCTGAGGTTGGATTTGAACCACCAACTTCGGCTGTTGTTATGTGTTTATTGCCTTTTGAAGAACCGTGTGTGTGTGTGTGTTTGTGTGTGTGTGTGTGTGCGTGAACTTGGTGAAGATTCACAGCACAGATCAACAGATTTATAGTCAACAACCCATCAAGCCTACCAACGTGACCCTCCTACTTTGGGGTTATCACTTAAATGCACGAACACTTTGCATCAAACACAACATGAAGAACAGCCATTGTAACTGAGTTCATTCCATCTTATGAAAACTCTTGGAACACTGTGGGTGGGATTGAGTCTCAGGCGTGGACCTTGTTTACACAAACTTTTGCCTCTTGGTCACCATAAGTGACACTTGGCTTCTCTTCCTTGACCAAGCCAACAAGCGTCCCGAAACTCACTGCCATGGAGACCATGCGACTTATAGCGACCCTAGAGGGCAGTGGTTCTCAACCCGTGGGTCATGACTCCTTTGGGAGTCAAATGACCCTTTCACAGGGATCACCCGATTCCTAACAGTTGCAAAATTACAGTGAAGTAGCAACGAAAATAATTTTATGGTTGCGGGGTCACCACAACATGAGGACCTGTATTAAAGGGTCGTGGCATTAGGGAGGTTGAGAACCACTGCTCTAGGACAAGGTGGAATGTTCCCTATTCATCTTTATGGGAGTAGAAAGCCCACCTTTTCTCCCAAGGAGCCACTGGTGGATTTGAACTGTTGAGCTTGTGGATTGCAGCCTGACTTGTAACCGCTACGCCACAGGGCTCCTAAGCAACCACACCTGGAGGCCCCGAACACCGAAACCCTGTTCCCAGGGGCATTAGGGCAGTTGCAGCCTGCTCCAGCCACATCCATCCAGAGCGGCGGCGGCGGGCAGGACAGCTGCTGGCCCTTGTAGTTCCTTTGAAGGAATCTGAAAGAGCTGCTGCTCCCTCCAGACGCGTTCTTTTCATCTGTTGGAATCTTATGGTAATGCAGTTTTGTTAGAACAGGACGCTTCCTGACCTTTGCTACACATTTTCATGATTATAATACAAATAGGTGATCTCCATGAGGTACACACTGTCCTCCTGACCCTTTCCCTCCCTCCAGGGCAGCGCTGAGCTGGAAATGCACGGGGGCACCTGCTTTGAAGGCCAGGTGTGCATCCTGCCAGGGGACTGATTACAACCTGGGGTCTGATGGCTACTACTCGTACCAACCACCCTTGTCAAAGCTACTGCTTACATTTCATCACTGAAGGAACATTTCTTGAGCAGTAAAATGAGCCAGACCCTGTGCTCGCCTTGCGCAAACAAATAGAGACACGAATAAGCCATAGGATTTACTCTGTAGGAGCACACCATCCGAGGGCAGTGGTGGCTGATGGGTAAATGGATAAATAGCAGACGGGGAGTCTGCCCTTTACGGCGCTGAGTGGGAGTATTGGTTACCAGGGCCCGACTTAGGGTGGAGTATGTGTGGATTCTGTCTTATTGGACATGTTGATATTGTGTTCATTATGGGTGTCCTTTTGCATTCATTTGGAATTTAAAAATTCAATTAAAATGTTTTCTCCCCTTGATTACTGAGTTTGATGACACCCCTGCACATTTGCCCAAACCAAACTGCTCTGTGGACAATCATGATCAACAGCTAATATGAGCACAGAGCGCGAGCCCCTGGGTGCCATCACCTGACTTGTCTTTCTAATGGGGAAACTGGCAGCCTGGTTTTGCCACCCCTGTGCTGTGTTTACCCCGGGCAAGCAGCTTCGCTCTCCGCGCACGTCAGCGTCGCCTGTACAAAAGGCCAGACCGGAAGGGTGACCTTTTCAACAATGACAGCAATGTCTTCGCTCAGCACAGGTGTATGGAGTCCCTACTAGGTGTGGGCACTGTTTCACCTACTAGGGCCACTGTTGTGAGCAAGGCGAGGTTCTGCAGCTATACTAAACTTGGGGTTGGGGCAGAAAATAAATAAGTAAAAAGATGATAACAGTGTTGGTGACATCCTCCAGCAGTCGGATGAGACGGGCATTTCATTGGGGAAGGTGGCACTTGCGCCAAAGCCTCGCTGATGAGAGGACGTGAGGTTTGTACCTGGCAACATGTACAAGCGTTTTCTCCCTGACAGCTAATTCATAATGAGCCCTTTCTACGTAGCGGGCCTTGTTATAACTGCACGTATCTTCACCTAACTCTGTCAATGCTATGTCGTAAGGAGTCTTGTTAATACTCTTTTTTTAATTGATAAGGAGACAGGAATGCAAGGTTAATTAGGTTGCCCCGCTAGTAACTGTTAGGACCAGAACAGGAATGGCCTTTGGAATGCACCTGTGCTCAATGAGTCAGTCATGACTAGAAGATGACCTACTATGTTCCTGGCCCCACATTGACCGGCTCGCTCCTCCCCAGCTGCGGACACTTATTGAAGACTGCTGCTGGGCACAGGCTGGGCGTTTGATGCAGTCCAGTTTGGTGGGAGGTGGTGATGTGTCTCTGTGTGTCAAAATTGGCAGAAGGGTGCACAACGGGTGGATTTGACTGCATGAGAACTGTATACTTTCATTTAAAAGTGCACCTCCATCCTTCTGCATCCGCCCCTTACCCACCTCGGCTCCCACAGTCCCCTTCCCCTAACTTGGAGGCCAGGGTGAAGGGAGCGAGCTTTTGGGGGCGGGATTAGGTGAGCCGGGCGGCCCGGGGAAAGGCGAAAGTCGCCCCAGCTGGGTAGGGAGGGGCCCTGGCGGATCCCGCGGACCGCGGGGCGAGCCCGGGAGGGCGGGAGGGAGCGAGGGACCTGGCGGCGGGAGAGGGAGGGAGAGGGAGGCAGACGGCGAGGGAGAAGGAGAGGGAGAGGCCGAGCGAGGCGAGGCGGCAAGCGAGCGAGGGGAGGCGGGACGGCGGGAGCTCCGGAGCCCGCCGGGGACCGTACGGCGGAGACAGCCCGGCCGGGGGGCGCGGAGGGGCCCCGCCCTGGACACACGTCCTCGCCGCCGCGCGGACCGACCTACGGACGGCGCCCCGAGCGGGAGGCGCCCGGCCATGTTCAGCAGGAGCTCCCGGAAAAGACTGTCCAGCCGCTCGGTGAGTGACCCCCCGCCCCCCACCTGAGCGGGGCCGCCCGCCGGGGACCCCTGGCCTCCGCCCGCGCCCGCGCCCAGCCCCCTCCGCCCGCGGCGGCGCACCTGTGGCCCCAGGTAAGGCGGCTGCGGGCGAGGCGCTCCGAGGCGCCGAAGGGCTGCCGTCCTGGCCCTCAGTCCAGAGCCGGACCCCAAACCAGGGCTTTGGATGTCACAGTCCGATTAGGGGGGTTGGGGATAGGTGGTTGGCAAGCCCCCGCCCGCATCTCTTGCCTTTAAGGCAAACCGGCATGCGGCGCCAAAGCTCCCGCGTCCAGCCTTGGGGCGCTCTAGTCCCGGACTTGACTTTGAGGCTTTCTTTTTGGGGTGTCCTTCCCGGGGAACACGAGCCTGGCCCTGGGCGGCCTCGCTCGCCCTGGTAGCTTCTCGGGGACTCCAGGGAACAGGCGGCCCTGCTTTTGTTTCTTAGAAACCCGTGACCAAGGTATCTGGGGGAGACAAAGCCCCAGCCATGACCATGGCTTGGTGGTTGGTGTCCACGCTGGAGGCTGCCTGCCTGGGTTAGCCACCCCGCCCCCTTCGGGCAGGAGCCCACGCTCTGGGTACCGGCAGCGCCTTGCTCCAAGGCCCCCTTCCCTAGAGAAGGTCCACTTAGTCAAATCAGACGAGGTGCGGTGGGAGGGACACTTCTGAGGCCTTTGGAGGGGGCACGGACGGACGGAGAGACATGTGTATTTTGTCTTTTTCTTTTGAAGTTGACCGGACTGGGGCGGATAGAGCGAGGCCAGCCATGTAACGCCTGTGGTGACCAGTGCCCAGGGTTCGCCTTGCATAAATGGAGGTAGGAAGCCTTAAATCTGACGTCTAATGGAGAAACACTGCCGGGGCGTGTGTGTGTGTGTGTGTGTGTGTGTGTGTGTGTGTGTGTGTGTGTACATCTACACACGTATGTTTCACCCCCTTTAAATCTCTCTTGTAAGTCGCATGGAAAGAATGCAAAGGCTGTTCCTTTAAGAGGCTACATCTGCTACAAATATTGAAGGTGGAAGTGGTGGCCAGACACCAGGGGATGCAGGAGGGCTGGACTCGGGCTACATTTTCCGGATGTGAGCGCCCTGACATCCCTTGCACCCGTACACTGTGAGCTTTCAGTCTGCCCCCAATAATTCTACCTGGGAATGGTAGGGTTCCCTGGCTCCAGTGGTGCAGCTTGCTGGCCAAGTTGAAGTGCTGTGCGATTGTGTTTTTAATCCAGCCCCTGTAACTCTGGGTCCCAACCGCAAATCCACCACTGCCTGCCTGCACTGTGTCAACCCGCTTCGGTGGCCAGATGTTTCTTATTACTGTGCCTTGAATGTTGACTTCCAGGCAGCCCCGGCCTGGACTGGAATGATTATGTTTGGGGCACCGGGATCTGGGTGCCCTCCCGATACATCTGGCAGCTTGGGTTCTGTTTGGGCAAAGTTGGGGTGCATGCAGGCTTGTGGTACCCCAGTCTGTTGGTGTCAGGGGGAAAAGAAGGTGCATCTCCCCTGGCATCCCTATCAACAGGACAAGCCGGTGACAGGCGAGGATTCTCCACTGTCATGACACTCTCTGATGAGTGAGTGAACCTTGCCCCCTTGCCTCCGTCCGAGTATGTTCCTTTGAAGAGCACTCTTTTGACATAGTGGGGAGAAAAGCCTGCTTTGATATTTTTCTGTGTGTGTGTGTGAACTTGTCTAATGTCTCCCAGTTGGTGGTGTGCGCTGGGCACCCAGTTCTAAGGAAACCCCCAGCTGGCTCCATCAGCAATGAAGGGCTTTGTTCCTGCCTCAGATGGGTCTGGCAGCTTCGTTGCCTTTGTTTCAGGGCACTGAGCTCAACCCTGATGGCTCCCGAGCATTTAATAACTTCGGTGTCAGAGTCAAGGCAAGGCGACCTTATAAATATGTAATTGGCAGACACAGGCATCCATCAGTCTTGCCAGTGCTCTGTCCCAGATGGGCAGGCCTGCCCGTAGTGTGCAAGAGAAGTGGGCAATAGAAAAGCGGGGAGAGAGATGGAAGGAAGCCTTGTTTGGTAAAAGAAATCCAGTGGACCCCTTCCCAGTTGATCCATCTTGTGCTCTGAGCGGGTGGGAGAGGCAGAGAGCTGGTCAGGAGTGTGAGTGGCTTTCCCTCTCTCCCCCTTTTTCCAGCCTGGGATAAACTCTGGAGGCCCCGGGGTGGATCTGGTGGGCAGCCTGGCTCTTCTCTTCAGCTGTGTGACCCCTGACCTCTAGCGGCTCACTGTCTTCCCCTAGTTCTGGTACCTTAGTTGGCAAGTGGGAGTAAGAGGTTCTTGTGAGTATTGACTGTCATATTGAGAACCTATTCCCCATACAGGTGCGTGGTAAATGCCTGCTTCTAGTGGTTCTGTGCCCTGCAGTCAAGTTCAACTCAGAGTGACTCTGTGAGGGAGCAGACCTTTCCCAAAGGGTTCCCCAGGGGCTGATCTTGCCAGCAGGCCACCAGGTCTTTCTCAGCAAAGGGGCTAGGTGGACCGCTGACCTTTTGGGATGCAGCCCAGCACTCAACTATTGCCCCAACAGGGCTTCCTTCAAGCTTCAGTTCCTGGGCTGATTATTTTTTGCTTCCTCATGCGACTGCTCAGGAGGAAAGGCAACCTGTGTGCTGGAGGGTGCTGGGGGCCCGGGATAACTTTAGACCTCCACAAGGCCAGCTTCTTGGAGAACCTTAAGTCATTTGAACCCAGCGGGATTTGTAGCATGAAAACAAGGGTGTGCTTTTCAGCCCCTTTTTTTATGGACCACTTCTTTGGGAAAGAGACCCTTTTATGCACATAAGACAGACTCTTCATGCTGAACCCCGGCCCTTCAAGCGGCAGGAAGATCTCACCCAGACTCCATGAATAGGGTTTTTATGGCCTGTTCACCCATGACTGGGAAGGAAGCCATTCTTCCTTCGCTCTTGCCCCTTCCTTTTGCCCCATGGGCATATTTCTGGTGACCTTTGGGAGGAGAGGGACCACCATTTCTGGGTTACAGCAGTGTATTCTTGTTGGCAGTTTCCGCTTGCTTGAAATCCACAGTCAGCTCATGGGAGGCCCCTCTGGCCGGGGAGAGTCCGTTGGGAGTGAATGTGCCTAGGTTGGGCTGCAGACACCTTCTGTTGCACCCCTGATCTCACGCAGGATCTCTATGTACCCACATTAAATGTCCCTCTGTCATTTTAACCCTTGATCCAAGAGTCTGCCTGTGGGTGAACTTATGTCTTAGTGCTTATCCAAAGCCCTGGAAGTACTGGCAGATAAACATTGGACTGCTAAGAGCAAGGTGGGTCGTTCAAACCCACCAGCTGCTCCTGGGGGGGGGGGATTTAAGCCTCTCTGTTCCCTTGAAGGGTTAACCCTATAAAAGGTTACTGAGAGTCAATCCACTCAGTAGCAATGGAGGGACAAGTGGTTAACAGACTCCATTGCTACTCTAAAGTTTGGTCATTTCCGTTCACCTTGAGAAGCTTTGAAAGAGAAAATCCACACTTACTGCCATCGAGTGGAAAATCCACACTCACTGCAACGCTATACAACAGAGTAGAACAGCCCTGGTGAGTTTCTGAGACTGTAACTCTTTACAGGAATAGAAATCCCAGTCATTCTCCATTGGACCAGCTGGTGGTTTCGAACTTCTGACCTTGGAGTTAGAAGCCCAACATGTAACCACTACACCACCAGGACTTCTGTCCTTGAAAGAAAGATCTTCCTGAAGACTCTATGGAACACACATGGAGTTGCCAGGGGTTGGAACTGGCTCCACCCAAAGCACAAAGGCACTGAACCACTCTGTGGAATTGCCCTTACCCCAGAGGGCCAAACTCAAGGCTGTCAGGTGGCTTTTGCCTCCTGGCAATCCCGTGGGTTGCTGAGTAGAACTGTGCTCCATGGTTTGGTTTGCAAGGGTGTGACCTTTCAGAAGCAGATCACCTCTTGGGTCAGTGAGCTGCCTGCTTCTCTGATTGTGTGGCCAGAGCGTTTTCCAGTGTATCACCCGCACTGGCTCTGAGTTGGTTCCAACTCACAGTCACTCTAGGACAGAGAAGAGCTGCTCTACCGGGCTCCAGAGGCTGTGATTCTGCAAGGAAGCAGCTGGCCTCGTCTCTCGCCCATGCAGCAGATGGAGTTGAACTCCAGTCTTTTGGTTAGTGGCACGGTAACTAAAGCAGCGGTTCTCAACCTGCGGGTCTCGATTCCTTTAGGGGTCAAATGACTCTTTCAGAAGGGTCACCTAAGACCATCGGAAAACACCTATTTCCGATGTCTTATGAACTGAGACACTGCTCCTCGATCAGTCTCCAGTTGGGTCCACCCACATGCAGATACACCACATGTGAGTTCCTGGTATGAAGACTGTTACCCATGCTACACCATGCTTCAAGACAAAATTTCACTTATTTTTCATTAGGAATAAATATTTCACAATATATAATTACATAGTGTTTTTGCAATTAATCACGATGCTTTAATTGTGTTCAATTTCTAACAATGAAAATACATCCTGCGTATCAGATATTTACATGACGATTCAAAACAGTAGCAAAATGACAGTGATGAAGTAGCAATGAAAATGTTATGGTTGGGGGTCACTACCACATGAGGAGCTGTGTGAAAGGGTCATGCCATGAGGAAGGTGGAGAACCCCTGGTCTAAAGTACTACTCAGTGCCATCGAGTCTATAAGGCTTCAGAGTTCAGGATGGAGTAGAGCCCCACAGAGGAGAGCCCCGAGAGCTTCTGGGAAGTCCTCTTTCTCCACAGCTGGTAGGTCTGAATCACCAACCTTGCATTTAGCAATCCAAAGTGTAATTCCCTCCCCCACTACAGTTTCTTTCTACATCCTTTCTCAACCGCAGAAGGACTCTTGAACCTGCCCACATTTGCCCATTCCGCAGCAGCATGCTAAAGTGCCCCTGCTTCTACTTCCTTTGTCTCCCCCAACCCATTGTCTAGACAGCAGGCAGCTCTCAAAAACAATAGAAGTGTGTTGCTGCCCCTGAGTTCTAAGGAACTGAAGTTCTGGGGAGGAAGTGTGCTGTAAACAAACTTGGCTTCCCTCTGGTGTGGTGGGGAGATCGGGCCTTTGAAGCCCAGACAGAGTTGGCTTGCTGTCTCCATCTGTCTTTGATAAGCTGTGTGACCGTGGACACACGAGGGTGCGGCAGACTCTCTGGGCTTCGTTTTCATCGGCTTTCAAACCTGGTATCTACTCCTTGAACACATCTGGGAGTGGCGGCTGTGTGCCTGACTCTGCTGGAGCTGAGGATAAGCGAAGTGCAAAGCAGAGCTAGCTAGGGTCCCTGTCCTTGTGCAGCACACAGTTGCCATGATTTTGCTACCTCCAGAAGCAACTCTGAAGAAAGGTCTGGCAACATACTTTTGGAAAATTGCCCACCGAAAACCCTGGCTATTCTATCTATTCTGACATGCACAGGGGTGGTCTGAATTAGGATTGTGTGTGTGTGTGTGTGTGTGTGTGTGTGTGTGGTGGTTGGGAAGGATCTTTGAGTAGGACTTGCTCGAGCAGGGACCTAAATGATTTCAGTGAGGAAGATGGGTGTGCTCAGGACTGGCTGTTCACTCAAAGTGCGGTACGGGCACCGGCAGTGTTGCAGTCTCTTGGGAGCTTGTTAAAAATGCAGACGCTCGGGTCCTCCCCCCAATCAAGCAGAATTAGAATCTGCATTTTAACAAGATCCCTTTCTAGTCATGTGCACAGTAAAGATGAGCGCCAAGCCCTACTGCCTATGGCAGGGGTGGGGAACTTCCAGCCCATGAGCCATTGAGGCCGTGAAATCATCACTACCAGCAAAATTCACACCCTCACCAAAGAGAAGTGGTCCCCCTCATGATGTTAGGGGTGGGTTGGTTAACTGTGTGACCAGGAGGGCTTGAGGATGATGATGTCAATAGCCACATGGCCCTTGGAAGGAAGACAGGGTCCCCACCCCTAACTTAAGGGATTGTGAGTTTCTGTTTGGGGTACAGGAAAACTTTTGAGAGCAGAGTGGAGTGGTGATGGTGACTCACGGTGGTTGCTGAACGAGTGGCACAGTGTCTGTTACAGAGATTTTGCTTTAATGAAAATAGTCCGAAAGACCCCGTCCAGGAAAGCTCCCCCCGCAACGCAGCCCGAGCGCCGCGTGCAGAACATAGCCCTCCCCAGGTCAGGGCTCAGCGTGATTGGGGCGCAGAAAGTGCTGCAGGTGAGGTTTTTGGAGGCGTTTCCTGCGGGATCTTAGTCTCGTCCCATTGTATTGTCACCTCCATCTTTAGGTTGCCCATTCGTAGATGTCTGCAGTTTCTAAAATAAGGATAACATGTCCCCATGAACGCAGGGCTCACCAGGCAGACCAGGTGCTCTCTCCTCCTGCTTTAGGCCAGCAGGTTACCATGAGTAGGGACCACACCTAGCCCCAACAAGATGACCTTACACTTAAGGCCACTGAGGTCAAACCTCGCCAGTGGAGGAAATGCTTCCTGAGAGGAAGAAAAGACGTCATCGTGGACTTCTGTCAGCGCAGTATCATGTATAGGTGCGCACCAAGTGTACTCCACCCTAAGAGACTTCCTGACTGGGCACTAATGAGGCCGGCTTGCTTGCTTACAGTAAGTGTGAGGGAGAAAGAATATTTGTCCTCTGAATGCCCAGACTTGATAAGTAACAGTAGTAATACTACTTCTCCTGCTATCAGAATGACTTGAGCTTCTAGCACGGCTACGACTGTTCCTGCTAACAAAGCAGCATCTCCTCCCAGTCACGAGTGTTTACTCTGTCAGACCCTGTGCCTTTTGCCAGTGTTGGTTTTTGCTTTTTCTCATTTTCATTTCTTATGGTCACAGTTGACACCATCTCACGGTGACCCCATGTGGACCTGAGTAGAACGAGGGTTCTGAAAACTCCAGCGGGTTTTTAGGCTTGGTGTTCAGAAGTAGATCACCAGGCCTTTCTTCCGTGGCAGCTCCAGTGGCCTGGAACCACCCACCTTTCGGTCAGTAGCTGTTTATTTGCATCTTGAATCCAGATAGACTGGATGGCAGTGAGTTTGGGTTTTGTTCTTTTGTTTGGGCTTTTTGGGGGGACTCCCACTTTTTTGTTCTCACTAAACCCCGTGGGGCAGATGTGATTTTCCTGTTGAGGAAGAAATCAAAGCCCAAACTTGGTCCATAACTTTCCCAAGATTATGCAGACTATCCAAGTTGACTTTAAAATACTGGCTCACTTCATTTTGATTCACCGTCTTTAGTTGGCGGGAGAAAGCCTAGACTTCCTTCTCCCATCAAGAATTCCGAGATTGGAAACCCACAGGGGCAGCGCTGCTCTGTCGTGTAGGGTCACTATGAGTCCGCCTTGAATCGTTGGCAGTGAGTTCAGTTTTGCGTTTTGTTATTTCATTATTCTGAGGCAGAGGTCACAAAGCAGAGGCTCTTTGGTACATCCTCGCTGGGGGTTAAGCTTTGTTTGACCTGCAAACCAAGAAACAACCGAGTTGCTGTCTGCTTGGTTCTGGGTGCTGTCCAACCCCTGTGTCAGATTGAGTAGACTTGGGCTCCGTGGGGTTTTCAGTGGCTGTACTTTCAGGAGACCACCAGGACTTGCTTCTGAGGCACCACCGGGTGGGTTTGATCCATTGTGGTTGAGTGCTCGGCACTTTGTACCCTGAGACTCTGCTGTTTGACCTGCACAGAGTATTAAATAATGACAGTTTTTCTCAAGCCCAGGTTTTCAGTTTTGCTCAAACATGTTTATTCAGAAAGTGTAGTGGCATGACACTTACTCTCCTGCAGGACAGGGGCTGGCCGAATGGGGTGGCCGCTTTAGAGGGGCTGTGTCCTGGGGTCACCACAGTCCCCATTGTTCCTGCTGAATTCAAGGATTGCTTCAAACATTGAGGTTACCCCTCAGGCGCCAGAAGAGGTTTAACTTCGTAAATACAGAATGAGGAGCTCCATTTGCCAAAAACAGAAAAAAAGTTTAAGCAATGATAAGCATATGCCATATTAGCTGAAATTATAAAGTTTACAGAAGGTGAGGCAAGTGTTTCACATCCTTTCTGCCTTTCTGTCACATAATTCTTGAAAATAGGTGTAACTATTTGTATCTATTTTGATACAGGTGTCTCAGAGAGGTTAAGTAACTTTCCTAAGGACACACAGCCTATGGCTTTGGGATTTTCATATCTATGTGCTAGATCAGGACATCGGAAGCGTCCCTGGGGTATGAATTGCCTGGGTGGAGCCTGAGATTCTGCCTCTCTAACAAGCTCCAAGGTCATGCCAACGCTGCTGCCCCAAGGACATGTGTCCAGGCCAGGGCCAGCAACTTTGACATGCTGGCCAAACCCAGCCTGTCACTTGTTTTTGTCCGAGCCATGAACTAAGCATGCTTGTAGCAATTTCTGATGGCGTGTGCGTGTGGGGGCAGGGGGGAGGGGGGAGAGCAGAATCATCTTTTATGACAAGTGAGAAGTTCACATTTCAGTGCATGTAAATAAGGTTTTGTCAGAACGCAGCCACGCACGTTCATTATTTATTTATCTATCTGCCCACAGCAGCTTGTGTGCCCTTCTGCAGAGCTGTGACATTGCTACCGTGACTGCAAGGCCCCCAACACTGAGCAGATCTGCTATCTGGAGGTTTTTAGAAAGAGTTTGCCACCCCTGGGTTTTCCAACCGGTTAGGTGGTCATGCAAGTCACAGCTCTTCGTGTGAAAAGCAATGAGGGGGCAGAGTCTTTCAGACGTTGGACCGGCAGAGACAGCCCCTCCCACCCGAATGGGAATAAGAGTAAAATCAAAGGACCCCAGAGAACCGGCTGCTTCCAGAGGGCATGTGGAGATAGGTTTGCAAGGCCAGATCAATGAACTGCCGGCAGAGTCTAAGCCCCTTGTAATCCCTTTAACGTTTCAGCTTTGCTGATGAATGTAGATTCGGCATGAGCATTAAAAGGTGGGCTTTCAGAACAAGCCTCCTGGAGCCCCACTTTCAGAAGCGGCCAGCACAAGCAGGCCCGGCTTTGTGAGGGCCTTATCGTTAAGCAGAGAGGCTTGTCCCCGGACAACTGCTTCCTCTCCGGGCGGGATGCTTTGGCCGTGCTGCGCTGGCACCGGCTGGGTCATCCAAGGCTGTGCCTTGGCAAGCATCCATCCTTAGTTACCCCGGCAATTGCGTGCTGATCGATGGCTGGAGTGGTATGTTGGGTGATGTTGGCCTGATTGCTGTTAGTAGATTGTAATTTGGTTAAGCAATGGGTTCCCACCCATTTTGCTGGGGGAAGAAAAACATTCTCAGTCAAGTGATAGGCCAAAACAACAACAAAAAGGAAAACAAGATGATGTGTGTGTATGTAGGGGGGGTGGGGATTTACGCTTGCAACCCTCAAGGCGTAAAAGGCCCAAACCCAACCCCTGCTGTGGAGTCATAGCGACCCTGTAGCCAGTGCAGGGTGGCTGCGTGTGCTTCCCCAAGCTGTGATCTTCATGAAAGCAGATGACACCTCTTTCTCTCAAAGAGCAGCTGGTAGATTCAAACCTAGGACCTGTCAATTAACCAGTGACCTTTCACTTGCAGCCAAGCACTCGGCCACAGCACTATCTACTATCCACGTTCAAACCAAACCCACTGCCGTCGGCTCCATACTGACACAGCGACCCCTTGGGTTTCCGAGACGGTAGCCGCTGGCGGGAGTGCAAAGCCCAGTCTGTTGCCCACAGAGCTGCTGCTGCTGGTTTCAAACAGCCTACTGTGTGGATTGCAGCCCAGTGCGTAACACTGCGCCACCCGGGCTCCATAGACATTGAAATCGTAAGATTTGGTTTTTTTCTTGGAACAATGGAAGGAGGCTTCAAAAATTTTTTGTAGGAAATGGATTCTTTCCATAGCGTTCTGAAGCCTCCTCTTATCTATCTATCAAATTAATCCATCTCAATATTTGTATAATGTCAACACAGTGGCACAAACAAAGCAAACATGCGTGCTATCTGGGAGCGTATACGACAAAAGGTTTCTGAGCAACATACCTAGCAAAGAAGGAAGCTTTTGTGTTCTTTCCAGGAACAGACAACCTCATCTTTCTTTCATGCAGCAGCTTGCTGGTGAGTTTGAACTGCTGACCTTGTAGTTAGCAGTCCAGTTTTCAGCCCCCAGTGTCCCCAGAGCTCCTCTCAGGATAGGCTTACTCAGAGATCCCGTGGGTGCAGTCCAGGTCACTGCGACAAAGCAAGTCCTGTGAGTTTGATGGCATACTAGGGTGCATGTTGGATTGCTCACCACCAAGGTCAGTAGTTTGAACCTACCAGCTGTTCTTTTGGAGAAAGATGAGGCTTTTAGCTGCCTTAAGGAGATACCATTTCAGTAAGTCTGAAAGAGCAGTTCTACCCTGGCCTAAAGAGCTGCTATGAGCTTGCATTACTTGATGACAATGTCTTATGGATTTGTTTTTTTTGCTTTCGTGTACATATAAGTTACATTTATAATATACTGTAGTCTATTCAAGAACCCTGGTGGTGTAGTGGTTATGTGTTGGGCTGCTAATTGCAAGGTCAGAAGTTCGAAACTCTCAGTCACTCCAAGGGAGAAAGATGGGACTTTCCACTCCTGTGAACAGTTACTGTCTCCGAAACCCAGGAGCGCTTCTACCTTGTCCTACACAAGTCACTCTAAGTCAGCATCGACTTGTTGGCAGTGGGGTTGGCAGTGGGTTTGTAATATCATTATGACAATGTTTGAAATATTCTGGGAATTGCTAACATGTGACAGACACAAAGTGAGCACTGGTTGTTAGTGAAATGACGGGGGCCCACGTTCCTCCCGAGTCTGCAAAGCACCGTCAACCTAATTAGTGTGCTTCCCTGGCTGCTTCCATGTCGCAGAGCTGAGTCACTGTGACAGACTTGACCCAAAAACCAGAAACTACTTTCTCTCTGGCATTTGTAGAAATGGTTTGCTGACACCTAAGCTTGAGCTAAGCTTTATTTGTAACTAGTTGTTTCTATGCTCAGCTTCATTTAAATTAGTATTTACTAAAAGAAAATAACTGCAAGGTTGGCAGTTTGAAACCATCCGGAGAAACTCCACGGGAGAAAGACGAGGCTTTCCCATAAGACTTGACAGTTTAGAACCCACAGGGGCAGTCCCGCCTGTCCTATTGTGCTGCTCTGCATTGGACTCCACTTCACGGCATGGCTTTTTTGAATACAGAAAATATTTATATTCTATATGTGCTTTTTGGTTGGTGGCTTTTTAAAGGAGTATTTTTTTAACATTTTATTAGGGACTCATACAACTCATCATAATCCATACATATACATACATCAATTGTGTAAAGCACATCTGTACATTCATTGTCCTCATCATTTTCCAAGCATTTGCTCTCCACTTAAACCCTTTGCATCAGGTCCTCTTTTTTTTCCCCTCCCTCCCCGCTTTCCCCTCCCTCATGAGCCCTTGATAATTTATAAATTATTATTTTGTCATATCTTGCCCTGTCCGGCGTCTAAAGGAGTATTTTCTGGGACATCTTTTCATGTTAAAGGGCAAAAAGTCTGCTACATGTATTAGCTTTGAGCATTCCTTTGTATGAGTTAGTATCATTGAGTGTAATTGTTACTGGTCTTCATTTTTCCTTCTCGGGTAGTCCACAATGGTATCTTCTTTTGATGCTGCGATGTGTTTGTCTGCATTTACCCAATTCTCTGTGACTTAGTTGGAATCACTAGGTCAGAGGATATGAACATCTACAAATTTAGGAGCCCTTACCAAATTGCTCCTTCTCCCCAAAAGATGGTGGCCGTGTCTCCCTCTGCGTATCTTAAACATTTGGATGTATTTGTGTCTCCTCTGGGTGGAAACTTTGAAACATCTCCACTCATGTTTAATCACCCCGAGGGAGTGACAATTTGTGCCTGATGAATAGACAGTTGTCATCTTTATTTTCCCTCCAAAATAATTTTTATTTGCCTTCATCATGGAAGTGATACCCATGTTTTGTGGAAAGGTTGTCATTCATCCTACTGCCTCTGTCTTTTCAGGTTGGTGGGATGAAGCAGAACCCACTAAGTGTGTTACTTTATGGTCTCTTGGTTCCAGAAGCTCTCTGGTGATCCTTTCACTCTGCAATTCATGAGTGCCCAGGGGGCTTTCCTTGTGCGGAGAGCTAGCACTCCTGAAGGGGAACGATGCCCACTTCTTGCGGCGGCTGCTGCTGTGCTTGTATTTTAAAACATGTGCTTTGGGTGAAAGTTCACAGCACAAATCCTTGTCCGTTCAACAATCTGTATACACTTCATTCCATGGCAGCAGCTGGCGTCCCGTGTTCCAGCGCTCCCTCTGCTTTTTGCTATCACAGAGATTTTGCCTCTCTGACCCTGTGAGGGCCGGCCGAGATCACTGGGGGAGGGGGCAAGGGACGTGATCTTTGGGGAGAAACTTGTGTTTTCACCTAGTGTCATAAAAGCTTCGATGAAGCGTATAAGAATCTGTAAGTGGTTCAAGGGACGGGCTTGGAAAGAGGTAGCTGGAATCATAGCCATGGTCTGGCCTCACTGGCCCAGTGTCCTTGAACATGGGATTTAACTGTTCGAAGCTTTGGTGTTCTCATCTGACACTGGAACTGCTGCTTTGCTGATGCAGCTGTTGGAAGGACTCAGGAGGACCGTGCATGTAATGTGTCTCCCATCGTGCAAGGCGTGGGGCATGTGCTCACTCCGTGCTTGTGGCTGCAGGAGACTTTGCTGGGAAGGTTGGACAAGGAGCAGGAGACTTGGCTGTGTGGCCCAACAGGCCACGGTCTCACCATGGGGTGCAACCCTTCATTTGGTTGATTTCAGTGATGATTCTCTTGGGCTGCACACTAGAGCGGGTGTGTGTGTGTGTGTGTGTGTGTGTGTTGAGAGTCCCCCTCTCCAATTTGCTGCTGTTAGCAGGTTCGTATGGTCCTTCACATGTAGTGGATGCACTTCAATGGGCATGGAGTTTGGGAGAATTGGGCCTGACATCCTCACCATCCCTTTTTGCTTATGTCACATGTCTGTATGAGGTGTGTTAAAACAACTTGTAAGCGCTAACGGCATAATGACTTTCAAACTCTGTCCCTGGGGCCAATCTTACAAAAGCTGCCTTTGCCTGAGTCTCATGAACGGAACCAAGACAATTCATGTTCCCGGTGGAAACCACAAATCATCAAGGAGAAACTTACTTAGTCCGCTTCATGTTTGTTTGGTGGCTCTCAGTTGGCTGTGCAATAAACATTTCACTTTAAGTGGTCACCAAGTTCTTACAGAGGAGCTCCTCCTTCTGAGGTCTGAAAATCCAGGATATTACCCAATATTGGCCTTCAGATCAGAAATTCCTGAGATGAGATATAGCCTATGTTTTCGAGTATGTGTATAAAAATGTTGGCATTGTGTGGTATTTAAATTAAAAGAAATAATTTCATGTGTTTAGGGTGAAGGTTTGTACAGTAGTTGAGGCTCTCATTTCAACAACTTCTATAGAGATTGTTCAGTGACATTAACATTGTGTATATTCTACGTCATCTTGAGCATTCTCAAGTTTCCTATTCTGGTTCTTCCATTTTCATTGATCTAGTTTCCCTGCCTCCCTTACATTCTTATCTTTTTTTCCTTTTTCCTTTGGTCTAAAGCAGTGGTTCCCCACCTTCCTAATGCCATGACCCTGTAATACAGTTCCTCATGTTGTAGTGAACCCCCCACATAAAATTATTTTCATTGCTACTTCATAATTGTAATTTTGCTATTGTTATGAATCGGGTGACCCCTATGAAAGGGTCATTCGACCTCCAAGGGGGTCGAGACTCATAGGTTGAGAACTGCTGGTCTAAAGTGATTATTGAGCCTTTGTTCACATGGAGATGATCAATGTTTAAAAAACAAAACAAAACACAGTACTCATGGGAAATCTTTTTTTTTAAAGTCTATGAGCCAAGATATTTTGCCTTAAAATTTGGATTTGTGAATTTCTCTTAAAAATGCAAAGATTTGGCAACTGTGAGTCTAATTTTTTTGCCCCTTTTAGATGGGACTTTTTCACAGTCCCCACCATTCCCTATTGTCTTACTCCTTAGCCTGCCACACTTATTTGCATTACTGGCTGGCTTCTGTAGACATCCCCCCCCTTTTAAACTTAGGATTTGAAAGAAGTGAATAAAAGTGTGCAGGATGGACGGTGTGAATGAAAAATAGGAATTATCCTCTTCACAAGGATAGCTGTGGTGAGTGAGTCATTCAAATAGCTAAACCCTCTCCATCTGGAACGTACTGTCTGTCTGGAAGGAGCTAACATTATTATTTTTAATCGTTATATTGGTACTTCTTCAGCATATGATACATTTCAATAGTTCAATCATATCAAGAAGAGTTGTACAATCATTATCACAATCAATTTTAGAATATTTTCTTCCTTGCACTCACTTTTATTAGTGTACATTTTTTAAATTGTGGCAAAATATATATAACAAAGCATTCTCCAATTCAACAACTTCTACATGTATAATTCAGCACCATTAATGATCCTCTTCATGTTGTGCGATCATTACTGATATCCTTTTCCAAATTATTTCACGACCATTAGCATAAACTCGGTGCCCCCAAAGCAGAAACTCTTTCTACTTCACCCGTCATAACCACTGATCAACTTTGGTTTCTTCTTCTTTTTCATTTAAGTGGTTGTCTTGATATGACACACACAGATCATCCATGCCCGTAGTTAAGTCGCTTTTAAAAAGAGTCACGCATACATCCATCATCACAATCAGTTCTGATGCTCCCTCTGCCCTCCTGCCTTAGGAGCTAACGTTATCGAGGGCCTGCTGTGGTTTGCCTTCCTCCAGGTCTCCCCTTACCGCATCCTCAAAGCAATTCTCCAAAGTGTGCGCTTCATCTTATATGCGCAACCAGAGACCCACAGGGGCTGTACTACAGGGCATCGAGTAGGGAATCCTGGTTCCAGGGTTGGAACCCAGGCCCTGGGGGCTTGGGTTAAGTTCGTTAGGAGTGTTTCCTGCTGGTATGTGGACTCTGCCGGCCTAAATCAAAGGAGCCCTGGGTTGCACCGTCGCGTAATGATGTGTTTGATTGTGTAATTTCAAGCCCACTAGCTACTCCGCTGGACAAGGCAGTCTGCGGTTCTACCTTACAAATCCAGCAGCCCCGCAGCAGGACAGCACTGGTACATGAACTGTTTGAAGCCCCTTCCTACAATTATCCCCGGTCAGGCCTGGGAAGAATCTTAACATTTTCAACAGCCTTCGGATGACTGGTGTGCACACTGAAGAAAATGTCTGGAGGCCCACAGGCTGTTTAGTTTATTTGAGCCTGGAGTATTAAAGAAGAAACTCAGGTGAGGTCAGAGGGCGTGGTGCTGAGCATATTGGGGGAGTGGGAGAGTCGCTGAAAGGTGCCACCGCTTGGGAAAATGCAACTCCATTTCCATTACCCTAGGAGGCACTTTGCTGTGTCCTAATTAGATCTGCATGGCATCCAAGAGGGCTCCGTTCAGTTTAACAGAGTTTGGTGTGAAACTGGACAGTCAGATCACGGAAGCCTGTGACAAGGGGATCTTTAGAGACCCTGCTAGCGTCATGTTTCCCAGAGGGGCCCTTTCGGGGAGGGCGTTTACATCACCCCATTCAGCAGCCAACTTCAGCCAACATGGTCGACCAGCCTACCCACAAATGAAGGAGTCATTTGCCTGCCTCTGGGCCTCTGCTCTCAGTATCTGCCCTCTGACACTTAGCTGACGCTTGCTTTCCACGTTGCAAAGCGCATCGGAACATTTGGAGGCATTTAATGAGAGTGTTAGCTGAGGTTCCGTTTGGTAAACCACTCCGTGGTGCAGAAACGGCGTGCACAGATCTTAACAACGGCCCTCATTAGGTGCCCGCAGAGCACCCAGAGTGGGTCCTCTGAGTTTGATGGCTGAGGAACTAGGCCTCTGGGGAACCTATTAAGAGAAGGCAGGTGTTGTGTCTCTTCCACGACTCTATGAAATTACTCTGATAATATAATTTCCCGAAGCCCTTTGTTCTGCAATCAGGCACCCGGGAGTGAGGCGGGCATTTGCATCACTGCTGACTGGCCTTCGGAGGAGGGGTTCCTCCAGTGACTTGGTGACTTGTTTTCCAATCGTAATGACAGGCTCATTTCATCGTTATGAAGCCCCAAACCTGGAGAATGTGGATAATTGGGGGATGCCTTCTTCTTTCACGGGCCTGGGGTATATTTGAAGTCGTGGGAAAAGACTCATGCGTGCATTTTCTGGGTTCTGCGAAGGAGAACAATTTGAGAGAGAAGTCTAATTGTGAGGGAAAACAATGTTTTTGTTTGCCAAACCAGGGTGATTGAGAGCATTTTAAGACAGCCCTCTTTCTTATTGTAAGTCAATCCTGATTACGTTGGCGAGTAAACAGTGCACCGTGTAGCCATTTGGAACATTCAGCCACGTCCAATGATTTATTCCGGGAAAAATTAACATACTTTTATGACTCGAGGGTGAGCGCTCTCGATCTTAGGGTGTGACTTTGTTGTAGTCCTTTTCTTTTTAAGCCCAGAGTTTTAAATCCAACACGTACAGTTTCTTTTTCTGAGCAGTGTGCCCAACTCACCAGCCGCTTGTAGAATCAAGCCCAACTGACAGCATCCTTGGGTATCAGCCCAGACCTGCCCACCCAGGGGTGCGCTGACGCTGATGGTGCGTCAGTAGACCAGCAGGCTTTTCTTTCGCGGCACCTTTGGGTGCATTTGAACCTCCAACCTTCAGCTAGCAGCTGAGCATGCTAGTGGCACGGAGCTCCGTGCCCAACAGGCTGCTCTTCATTAGTTATTCCTACAAATCGAGGGGTGCAGCAAGTCTGGGACTTGACGTGCGGCGCCTGTGTTCAGAATCCACTTTGCTCATCCCTTCTCAAGCAGGAAAGGGTTGCGGGAGGAAATGGGGATATAAAGCAGCTCCTTAGTGGGAGTGCTCGCAAGCCCCTCCCGCTTCATGGCAGCCCCTGGGGTGCAGAGCTGAACTGCCCCATAGGGTTTCCGGGGCTGTGCTGTGATGGAATTTGCTACCCTTATTGATGAGTTCAGCTGTCTGAATCAGTTGACCCTAAGGTCACCCTGCCAAGTCCATCCATCTTCTTTTAGCTTTTGTTGGGCCTTGCCAGGGGGAGGTGTAGGAAATGAACTGGTAGTGTGTGTATAGTTATTTGTGGGCAGAGCTTTGGGCCCGGGGGTCTTTTTAATTAATGGCTAGGTCTTGTAACTGATTTACTCCAAAAGGCGAAAATGTACTCTTTCTTCCTTAGAAGAGGGAATTCTGAGTAGTCCTAGAAATGGCTTATATCGCCACAAAAATCCCACCAGAGCTAGCCCACCTCACTCCGCCACTTCTCTGTGAACAGAACTAGAAAAATATGTTCATTTTACTTCCCTACTCCCTGGTTGCTTTTAAACCTCTTGTGAAGGGATCTAGCCTTTCTAGAATAAATTCCCAGGTTAAATAAAATAAAAGCCTCTTTCTTGTTGTTTGCCATTATAATCATAAAACAAAACCCAGTCCTGTTGCCAGAGCTGACTTTGACTCAGGTTCAAATCCTGTGTTTCAGAGTAGAACTGTGCTTGCCAGGGTCTTCCTGGCTAAATCTGTGGAAGCAGATCACCAGGCCTTTCTGCTGCATCTCTGTGGGGCAAGGCTGAACCACCGATCATTATTTAGGTTAGTCATCCAACACCAACTGTGCCTGCCACCTCCAGCCCTTCTTTGGTGAATCATCAGAACGAGCAATAACATGGAACTCACACCGTGCGAGGCATTGGCAATGTACATGTCTTGCAATCCCTCATTCATTCTGGAAACCATCTGTGGGCTCAACCCGTCTTTCCCACTCAGCTGAGGGAACTGAGCTTTGGCTCCACTCGAAGGCACTTCCTCAAGGTCGCCCAGTTAGTGCTGAGACTAAAGTTCTGTCTTTGACGCTGACTGCAGAGCTTGGACTGGGAAGCCCATGTTACACACCTAGCAGTGGAGGGTTTGTTTAGACATTAAATCAGACATTAAAATCCACTTGAGTATGTGTCAGCGTCACCTGGCAGGTTGGCCCACCACAGCCCACCCACCTTACCCCACCATCTCCAGAGTGTCCCATTCAGTAGGTTTAGGTGGAGACTCACTGTGTTTCTACCAAGTCTCCAGTCACTGATGTTGGAACACATGGCTTTCCACTGAGGAGAAGAAGATGAATCGTATACTTTCATCTTATGAATGGATGCTCACAAATTTGCAAAGCAAGGCACGTCCAGACTCAGACATCTTTCCTTACCTTTCCTTCGCCTCAATCCTTGCCTTCCACAAACACTGCAGGGACCCCTGCCGCAGGACTCTGGTCCTTTCGGGCACCTCTCCCAAGTCAGTCTTCCAGTCTGTCGCCCTCGTTTTCGCTCTCATTCCCCCAGTCCCTCTCCGTGCTGCTTTCTTGGACCCTCCTACATTGATTCTCCCCGCTCCCCATCTTGTTACGTTTCCACAGAGCATTGATCACGACTCGACATTATATTGTATTTGTAATGGAGGATGTGTTTTTCTCTGTCTGCCCAGAATTAATTACTTTCTGCGGGGTTTTGCACTCCAGGAGGACGATTTGTTCCGTGTCGCTCTTGTTCGGTGCCTGGACACCTAGAAAAATGCCTGGTGTGTGGCAGGCGCACGGCGCGGATTTGCCGAGTGAATGAGAAAAGGAACGGGCGTCCTGCAACCCAGAAAGCATAAAGGCCGAGAGACTATTTTGATGCACATAACTTAGCAATTGTCAAAAGTCAAAAGACAGATTGAGGAAATTACTTGCAACACCATGACGCATAGCGCCCGGCTGGCTTTAATCGGAAAACAACTTTTACTAATAAGAAAAATAAGCATGAAATAACTCATTCGAAAATTGGGCAGAGGATCTCCTCAGGAGATGTGTGCGATGGTGTCATTTGTTCCCTTAATGAAGATGCTCCCGTTTTTCATGGTTCCGTTCATCTTGTGAGCCCAGCATAAATAAACAGCTGCCGGCAAATACATCTGCGCAGACGAGGAAGGCCGGTGTTCTGTGATGAGGGCACCTCCCTCCCAGAAGTCGCTCAAGTCGTGTGTGTCTTCTCATGTGTCGGGGGGCTAAGCGTAGTTCCCTGTGTCAGGACAATGAAAAGATCTCTCAAGTTTCCTTTGGATGTGGGATTGCCTGTGGGTGTAACCAAGATCGGCTGAGACGGTGTGATCCAAGAGGTGACAGAGAAACCATGACAGAGCTATCGCAGTACCAAACCCAGCCCAGCCCCACTCAACCCAGCCAATCCAATCCAGCCCAGTCCAGTCCCATCCACTCTCTAATCCACAATCCAAGCTTGCTGCTATCAGTTCTGACTCACAGCGACCCCGTAGGACAGAAGAGAATCGGCCCCTGTGGGCTGCCGAGGCTGGGAATCTCTATGGGCACAGAAAGCCCCATCTTTCTCCCACAGAGCCTCTGGGTTCAAACGGTTGGCCTGTCGAGAGCAGCTGAGCATGCACCCACTGCACCACTGGGCCTTCTCACAAAGCATCTCGTCTGCACCTAGGGCAGCTTGCCACCCCCACCCACCCCCTCCCACACACACCCTGCTTAGGTGGGCATTTGCATACCTGTGGTGGGTGCATTTGGCATTGGGTTCCTTGCCACCATGACTCAAGAGTGCTGCCGCAGGCCGCTCAGGGCCTTCAGCCAGGCACAGGAACACGTGCAGCCCGGACAGCAGTGCCATCCACATGTCAGTGGCACCCCCCCCCCCTCCAGTGAGAAGCACTGGGAGATGCTGACCCCTGAATATGAGGGAGAGGGCTGACAGGATCAGGAAGGGCCCATCATCACTAACTCGTGGCGATAGTGTTGCAGAAATAGCTCTCATGACGAGATGTGGGCAAGAAGTCTTTCAAGAGAGCGAGTTTCACGCTGGCGCTGGCGGCTGGAAGCGTAGTGGTTAGAGCACTCAGCTGCCAACCCCCCAAGTTGGTGGTTTGAAGGCACCGGCAGCTCCTCGGGAGAAAGATGCAGTGTCCTGCAAAGATCAGAGGGTTCCCAAGGGTGCTCAACGCTGTCCTCGGGGGTCCGGGGTTGATGGCAGCGGCTTGGGGAGGTCCAGGCTGCCGCCAGCCCTCCTCATGAGATCAAAGCTCTCCACTATCTCTGGGAAACACCTGAGGGGGAGGGGGAGGGGGAAGCTGCCTCCCACCCTGAGGCTCTCTCTCTCCTGTTCAGTTGTGTTGCAGAGTTTATAGTTCCTGCACCTGCCAATGCCAGTTGTAGCTCCCGCTGCAATGGTATGAAATGATCGTTGTCGATCCATGAACTCTAAGCGTGGACAGGAACGAGAGCTGCTTCTATGAAAACGCAACTGGAATGCTTGGGAATGACGCAATAATAAAGGGTTATTTTTTTTAAAGAAAGAGTTGAATTAGGCTTTGGGGAAAGTCTGAAAGATGTGAGGCATGGGGTTGGCAGACATTGTAAAGGGAGTTGGATTTGTTTGTGAGGCAGGGGGGCAGGGGAAAGCAGCGTCTTTAAGTTTTGACCCTGCTCTAAAATTGATGATAGGTGCGTTGTGTGCGTGAAAGATAAAGCAAATCTCTAGATCCATATTTAAACCATCTTCCTTCACTTAAACACCTGTGTGGCAAGTGTTTCAAGGACCAAAATAAAGATAACGGACATGCAGTAAAACTGTGCAAGCCGGAACTCGCATACAACAGAAACCTGTCAGAGATGGAAAACTCAAACATTGTCCACTAATAGAGAGTGCTGAAAATGTGACTAGATGGCCCCCTGCAGAGGAAGAGCATTATGGGAAAATCTCAAGGCAGGCCCGGCCAGTTCTGGAGCCAGCATGGTTCACTGTCTCGTTATTTGGTGATCCCTTAACATGCCAGAAGCTGCTAGTTGCCTCTGTCCCCAAATCCAGTATGTAGCTCTTCCTTAGGAATAGAACCTTCCATTAGGTAGGTGGCACATAGCCTGAGGAGTAATACGACATTTCCTAGGCCCTCCTGCTGAGGAAGTCCTCGCTGAAGAAATGTAAGTGGAAGTTGTGTGTACAACGTCTGGAAAACGCTGGCTTTCTGAGGGAAGGTATGCTTCTTCCTCTCCCTGCTTTCTCTTTCTTGTCCTCTGGAATATGAGTGATGGTTGAAGCTCAGACAGCTGCATAGGGCCGGGGGTCGAGGAAAGAAAGCAGAGTGAGACGGATGGAGCCCGGGACCTTGCTGACCACATACACATCCTCGCTTTGGCCTGCATCATTCCAGACTGCATCTGCGTGAGAGAGAAGAGTCATGCTTTATGCAACTGGTATTTTTAAGTTGAGTTAATCCCAACTGGATTTTCAAAATTAGCCAGCCAACCACAGATGTGGATTATTGAGGATAGGAGGCTCTGTTGCTCTATAGTCAAACACCGGAGAATTAATTTTAAATACTGTGATCAACTGGTTAGAACTGTCATTTCAGCAAAACGGCCCAGGTCATGTGCTCTTCGACTGGAAATCCAAAATCGTTCTTTTATTTTAAGATGCTGGTTAAAGGTAAGGACGGTGTGTCACTCCCGGCTATCCCACCTGGTGGCTTCATTTGGAACTTGTTTGACTTCAGTTAATAGATGACATAGTAGAGCACTTGATATAAAAAGAGGACTTTTTTTCCTTTCCCACATCCATCCGTGCATCTCCACCCTTCGCCATCGAGGAACACCTGAAGCACTTCAGGAATGTCATCGCGCCTGATTCCCCATATGACAAAGCACATGTGCTGTTTTGGAATGCATTTAGAGCTGCTTGTTTCAGGATTAAAGGGTTTGGAGGGAGGAATACGATTAATCCCTTTGATAGCCCCTATCATTTTACCAGCAGACTAAGCAGCTGGGTCAGGTTCACATGACATGCATGGAGAAGTATGCCACTGTGCTACTGTATGGGAGTGTGGGGGAGGGGTGAAACCCGATCCTCTTTGTGTGAGCAGAGAGCCGCATGTGCCTTTTTAACCTCTTAATTAAATAATCGTTGCTCAGGAGCGGCCCTGGCTGCAAGGTCTGCATGTTGCTGGGGTCCCGGGACAGTTGTGTGTGAAAATCCATGAGCTGAATGATCTTGGCGACTTTCCTGGCCAGCCTCCTCCAATGAGCTGAGGAGAGTGATAAACAGATCCAGGAAAAGATCTGAGGGAAACGGGGAGACCTTTAGGGGTCAGGCTTTCACAAGAAGGAGGAACAGAGACTAGGAAATGGATACAGAAGAGGCTTTAGAGGGAGGTCACTCATTCATGAAAATGGAGGGCTTGGCGTGCCGTGAAATGCAATAATAACTGTATCATAACTATGTTTTAAAAGCAGCTTGGAGCCCTTCCCTGGAATGCATGTGCGCTGTGTGTGTATAAAGTGCACGTAGTCAATATGTGTGGATGCATCTGCATTCTTTGCTAGTTTTTTTCTTAAATGGTGGCATACCCCAAATACTCCCTCTTATGATAAGTCTTAGATTTTAGTATCAGTAGATATGTATATTCATTATTAATTAAAAAGACCATGTGTGATCCCATTAAATTACACACACATATACACAATGCTGTCACATCGGTTCAGTCTCATCCAGACCCCATGTGAGCCGCGTTCCATAGTTTTTAGTCAATGCCCTTTCAGAGGCAGGCAGGCAGGCCTTTCTCCTAAGGTGCCTCTGCATGGGTTTGAACTGCCAACCTTAGCTTGGTGGTGCAGCGTTTAACCATTTTGTACTACCTGTTGTAGAGCCATGCCATAATTTCTTGTTACCAAGCCCTCACTGGTGATAATTTAAGATGGTGATTATTTACGGATTCTGATTGCTGCAAACGATGTGTCGTTGGTATTCTTGCCCGTCCATCCGCAATGCTTCTGTGTGTGAAAATGTTTACAGACTAGCCGCCTAGAAGTAGAACTGCTCAATCAAAGCATGGGTGCGTTTTAACTAGATGGATAAGGCTGACGGGGGGGTATAGGGGGAGTTTCTAACCTGTACAAGTCTATCAGTGTGTATGAAGATAGAGAAATGGCTCATTGGAAATGGGGCTGGCTGTAGCAATGGCCTTGAACATGAGAACACGTGTGAGGATGGCTCAGGACTGGGCAGTGTTTCCTTCTGGTGCGCACTGGGTCGCTCTAGGAAGGAACTGACTTGATGGTGCCTAACAACAACAAGCATTTGATGTCAACAAACTTTTTTGGAGTGTCATTTTTATGTATTACTTTGATTTGCCAAAGATAGCATTTTGCAAAACCACCAAACTGGACTTAACCTCTTTGTACTGAGATAGCAGCTACTTAGATCATTTTATCCTGGTGGGCTTTTACTGGAAAGCCGTGCCATACCACTGAGGGAGGAGTCGGCTTGCTGCCGACATTCAGCCACTGCCAGGGCGCCTGGCTACGGAGTTTCCGTGAATGAGAAATTTGTGTACTGTCACAGGTTGAGTAGAAAGAGGCAGCGTTCTGAGTGTTAAGGAATTTGGTAGTGGTCAATTTGGCCCCTAGTTTTCCCCCATATTACTTCTGGGGGTTGCTTTACATGCCTGTAAACAACAAGGGCTTACCTAGATTAGCATTAACCCTCTCTCCCTTCTTCTCCCACTGTGTTCTCCAAAAAAGTTTCTTTACTCTGAACCATGAGCCCAGTTTGAAAATCACAGATGAGTGTTCCCGGAAGGATTGGCTCTCTCCATCTCCACCAGATCTCCACTCCAGTCCATTGCTGTCAGCTGCCTGCACGCAGACTTTCAACTCATACCGAATCCATGTGACAGCGTCGAACTGCCCCACAAGGTTTTCTGGGCTGTAATCTCGATGGGAGCAGATCGCAGATCCTTCCCCCTTAATGGTGTTGAACGCTGTGGAGTCCACGCCATCTCTGTCGTACATCTGCTGTACGACAGAAGGAAACCTTTTCCTGTCCTGCGCCATCCCCACAACTGTTGGGATGTTTGCGCCCTTCGTTACCCCCCTCCACCCCGTGTCAATCCATCTTGTTGAGGGTCTCCCCCTTTTAAAAGAACCCTCTACTCTGATGTCCCTCTCTAGGGACTGGCTTCTCCCGATAAACAGGCCCATAGGAGGTGACCTGAGTTCATTCCATCCCTGCTCCTAAGGAGCATTTTGGCTGTGCCTCCTCCGAGAGAGATGTGTTTCTTCTTGTCCTTGTCCTTTTCTTCACCGACACCGTGACGCGTCGATTCCTCGCCAGTGTGCCTTCGCCTTTGTCCAACTCTCACGGGCAGAGGGGTGATTGTGAAGCCCCTGGCTTAGGCCCGAAACACCGGAGTCCTCCAAGCGCCATATTTGCTCGTCAGCACTTTGAGGAGGGCTTGTGCTTCATAGTTTCCGATGCAAAATGCCATTCGATTTCTGAACTGCTGCTTCCATGGACATTGGGTATGAACTCAAGCAAAATTAAATCCTTGACAGCTTTAATGTTTTATCTGTTTATCATGATGTTGCCAACTGGTCCGGTTGTGAGGACCGTTTTCCCTTACATTGAGTATAGTCCATGCTGAAAGCAGCAGCCTTGATTGTCACTGACAAGTGCTTCAGTTCTCTTCGATGCCAGGCCTGGGTAGTCCTTACATCTTCTTTGTGAGCTTCTTGAGTCAGTCACTATTTGGCCCATGAGATACTTCAGTTTTGCAAGACGAGGCTTGACTTCCTTTTGAAATTCTCTCAGCCTGAGATATGCTAAGCAGGTTCTTTCTTTTTAGCATGCTTTGCACATGGTCTTTGCACATTGCATTGTAGAGCTCTGCTTTGTTTTCTGGAGCTGCTGTTTACAATTTCCTGTTCAGCTCTTTTATTTCATCATTTCTTCCATTTGCTTCCGCTGCTCTACATTCAAAAGCACGTTGGAGAGTTTCTTCTGACATCCACTTTGCTCCGTCTTTTCTTTTTTCCTCAGGTCGGTCTAACGAACCCTTAGCTTTCTTCAAGTGATGCTCTTGATCTCACCCCACAGCTCGCCAGGTCTTTAGGCACTAGTGTTCAAAGCACCAGGTCTGTTCCGGAGAAGCTCTGCAAATTCAGGTTGTATTATGGCTCTTGTGGATTTGTTTTAACTTTCTTCAACCTCAGTCTAAACTTGCAAATCAGTTATATATGGTCTGTTTCACAACCTTAGCCTTGCTTTGGCTGATGATTCTGGCCTTTCTACCATCTCTTCCCGCAGATGTAAGTGATCGCACTCCCGTGTATTTCATCTGGTGACATCCGCTCGTGTACTCACAGTTCATGTTGCTGAGAAAAGGTCTTTGTGAGGAAGGAGATTGTTGGTCTTAAAAAACTCTATCATGTAATTCCCAGCTCTGTTTTTATCACCAAGGTCACATTGTCTCCTTACTGTTCCTTCCTCTCTGTTTCCAACTTTCCAATCTCCATCACCAATAATTATCAATGCATTTCGGGTGCATGTGTGATCAATGTCAGGCTGAAGAAGTTGGTGGAGCTCTTCAATTTCTTCATCACTAGCTTTAGTGGTTGGGGTGGAAATTTGAAAAATAGTTGCATTAATTAGTAGTTATTTTTGTAGACAGATAAATATTATCACAGACAGGTTTCATGTGCCGTCTGATAATGCGACACCATTTCTCTTGAACTTACCATTCCTGAAACAGCGAACCACGTGATGATGCCAGTCCATTTCATCTCACTCGTGCCTAGGCTGTCAATCATTAGGTGTTCCAATTGATTTCTTAGTATTCCAAGTTTTCCAGATTCAGACTTCATACATTCCTCATTAGGATTAGTAAGGCTGGTTCTTCTCTTTGTGAGTGATGCCCATCAGCAAGTGAAGGTCCTAAAACTTTACACCATCAGTATCAGTAAGGCGGTCTCTCCTTTGAGGAGGCAATTCTTTCTCCATCGTATTTTGAGCAATTTGCCACCTGTGAGGGTCATCTTCTGGCATCGTAGCTGATAGTGTTCCACGGCTATTCGTCAGGTTTCAGTGACTCATCTCTCCGACATCGACAGCCTGTTCCTTCTTTGTAGTCTGTTCTTACTATGGAAATCAACGGAAACTTTTTCACCCCGTGTATGATCCTGCGGGCATTTGAAATTCTTGTGACATAGCTTCCAGCAACACAGTAACATGCACGCCACCTCGGGACCACAGACTGACAGAGGTGGACTTTGAACACACAGTGGGCTCAGCCTTTCGGAGAGCAACTGCGCGCACGGCCGCTGCACTACCAGAGCTGCTTTGCTCCGTCGGTGCCTGCCTTGGCCTCGGAATAACCCTCTGCACTTGTGCTCCTTTATGCCATTGTCTGCACAGCCGTCACATAAAAAGGAGCAGCTCCTATGAAACATTGAGTCGGTACAAACCCTTTGATAAAATATGCATATGGCACAAACAGCAGAGATCACAATGCTCACCCAGGAGCCTACCACCTGGCAGTTAGGAAGAGCGGCTCTGCTGTTGTTCTCTTCCCTGTCCTGGGCAAGCCAACCTCTCTGCTGAAGTGCACGTTCACCGCGTTCCTTGCTCTACTGTAGCATGTCACCACAAATGTGCCTGTGTAGTAGTCTTTGGCTTGGTTCTGGTTGTTTGGTCTTCTCCCTCAGGACTCGGGTGCGTGCGTGAGTTTCTCTGGAACAGGCACCTGGCTTGGCCTTGCCGGGGCGTGGGGTGTGTGTACCTGTGATTGTACTAGATAAGGGTGCATTGCTTTCCAGAGGGGTTGTGTTACTGCTTACTTCCATCTGCAGGTACGACCTTTGTCTGCTCCCCATCCTTGTCAATAGCTGGTTTTGTCAGTTCTCCCTTACTGTTCTATACCCAGGTTTACTTGTCCCCGGAATGGGTACCCTCCCTCGTGGTGCAGAGCCTTCCCGACACCGCACGGCCAGACTGCTGTCCCAGTGTGATGTGTGAGTCCACGCAGGCTCTAGAAGCAAGGGTGACCGTCCTTGTTGGTCTCGAGAGCAGCAGTTCTCAACCTGTGGGTCGAGACCCCTTTGGGGGTTGAACCACCCTTTCACAGGGGTCGCACGATTCCTAACAGCAGCAAAATGACAGTGATGAAGTAGCAACGAAAACAATTTGATGGTTGGGGGTCGGGTCACCACAAGAAGAGGAACTGTATGAAAGGGTCGCGGCATTAGGAAGGTTGAGAACCACTGCTCTGAAGAAAGGTTATTGGGTGGTGGGGACTTGTTGGATGGGTAGAGAATTCACCTCGCTCTCAGCCTGCTTTCCATGGAAAACAAGGATGTAAAAAAGGTCCTTAATGGGCTCAGATGGGATGTCTAGAAGCATCTTGCTCAAGAGCACACATTCCGAATGTGGACATCCCGGTTTGTTAGTGGGTGTTTATGTTTGTTTTTCATGTTTGTACTCTTGTCCTTAGGGCCACCTGTTGCCTTAGAGCTGAGTATCCCAGCAGCGGAGCAGCTGCCGTGCTGGGCAGACAGGGTGGGGTTGGCATTGCCACTGATGCAAATTTAAGCAAGGCAGTGCCAAGGCTGATAATCTACCCACAAAGATGGAAATCTACTTCACAGAACCTTATATACTTTGGACATGTTGTCAGGAGAGACCAGTGGCTGTCAGGGACAGTGGTTTGGTAAGTAGAGGGGCTGTGGAGGAGAGGATGGGCAACAATGGGCGCAAGCATGGGAACCGCTGTGAGGTTGGCACAGGACCGGGCAGACTTTTGTTCTGTTGTGTATAGGGTTGCTCTGGGTCAGACCTGATCCCCATGGCACCTAAAAACAAGAACAACAACAAACAAACACAGATCCTTGGTAGACAACAAAGCCCCTTCTCACACGTAAATAAATCCCATTTGACACGAGAAGCAAAGGATTGGTTCCCAGTGTTAAGTCCCAGCAGCAGGGGTGCTACATAAATTCCAACTCAGACCGGAATGTCAGTTTGGCCAGTTTTCTGTAAACATTGGCAAGTCCCGTCTCTTCTCTCTACTTTACCTGTAACATGGGGCACTATGACCCACCAGGTTTGCAGTGGCAGTGGAGATCAAGTGGTAGGATTTTGGCCGTCCTTGCAGGAGTTCAGCTTGTATTCCCGGCTGGTTCACCTCACGCACAGGCCCCCCATCGCCAGTCAGTGGAAACTCCTGGTGGCTGTAACGCTGAACGGGCTCCAACAGGGCTTCCAGCCTAAGATGACCTTGGACGACAAGCCCGGTGACGTACGGGTGAAAGTCAGCCAGTGGAAAGCGTCTGGCTCCCGTGATCCGGAGACTGGTTCTATCCAGGCAGTGTTTTCATCTCCGTGTGCATGGTGCTGCCCTGGATTGGGAGCCAGCTTGACAGCAGGTAACCACTGCAGCCGGTTTCCAGCAAGGAAACCATGAGAACATGCCGGCAAAACACTGGGCATCGCGCTCGGTGCATGGGAGTCCTCCACTTTCCCGTTCTTTCTTGTTGACAACTTTTATATAGGAAGGAGCAAAGGAAGTTAAGGGATGAGAGTGTGCAGTTGAAACTTGGCCTAGAACCTAGATGTAGAAGGGTTTCCCTCTGTTCTTTAACCCCACTACTTCCTCCTCGGAGAGTAACTCATCCTTGCATTGGTAGGTGACATTGAGTCAAGCCCATTCCAACTCATAGCAACCCCGTGGGATAGAGTCAGATGGTCCCATAGGGGGCTCTCGGCTGTGGTCTTCACAGGTATTCCTCCCACGGACCCACTGGTCGGGTGCCAGCTGCCAACTTTGTACAGCTACAGATGTGCCTCTTGTGCTGGCTCCTTCGGATGATCTTAAACAAAAACACAACCCACACTGCCTCTGAGCTGATTCTGACTCATAGGAACCATATAGGACCCTATGTGGAACTGCCCTAGTGTGTTTCCAAAACTGTACCTGTTTACAAGAGTACAAAGCCTCATTTTCTCCTTCAGAGTGGCTGGTGGTTTCAACTGCTGATCTTTCTGATCACAGGCTCTCTTTATTAAGTCCTTTCTGGAAGGCACTATTGTTTTTTTAAAAAAGTTTTATGAGTCTGTTTTGCTTTAATATATTATTTATGATATTAATTTGGGGGATTAAAACTAAGCAATTGGTATCCCCCTATAAAATGCTCTGGGAGTGGCAAAGGGAAGCGAGAAGTAAAGGAATGTACATTGAGTAGTCCACGTGTCAGCCACCAAATAATAGCAAGACCGTGGGAGAAAGAGACTTCTAGAGACCGCCCTGTGGTCCTTGCCCACTTGCTGATGTGCGTGGGCTTGGGATAAGCCTGTGGCCAGGAGAAAGCCTGTTGCCTTTTGTGAAAAGGCAGCTTGATGTATAAAGGATGGTCAGGTTGACTTGTAATATTAGTGACCAGGTGAAGCAGAAAGATCTCCACCAATTGAAAGACATCTCTTCGCAGCCTCGACCTTCTGTTGGCATCCTCCTCACCTGGGCTGGGATGGAAAAGAAGATGACATCTTTTTATTTACCAAACCCTAATTAAACTGTAGGATCCCTAGTGGCACCGTGGGTACAGCACTCAGCTGCGAATAGGAAAGTTTGCGGCTTGAACCTATCAGCCGATTTGTGGGTAAAAGATGTGGCTGTCTGTTTCCATAGAGATTTACAGCCTCATAAACTCTTTGGGGGCAATTCTACTTTGTCCTACACGGTCACTGTGAGTCAGACACCCAATGGCAAAGCATCTCCCACTATTGTAAATGAAAGTAATAAGTCACAAGAGGAGCTTTAGCCAAACCTGCCACTGTGTCACCATATCCCAGGACAGGTGTGACAAACATCTTGTAGTGACATTTATACTTATCATGGCTTGGACATCAAAGTAGTTATTAGATTTGCTGCCCGATCTTTGTATATCACATGTTGATAAACATGCTCCTCTGAACAAATCAACCCTATGAGACCTAAAGGGTAACATTTTTCCCAAAGTACAGACCATGAAGCAAGGGCAGGACTGAAGGACAGAGGCGTGCCGGGAACCCCGGGAAGTAGTGGGAAGAGGGCTGATCCAGTGAGGGGGTTGCAATGAATGTCATGAAACAGAATGTGCTTCACGTGGTGAATGGAGAGCATATTCTCTGAAAGTTCACTCAAGCCACACACAAGACCAAACCAAGGACGAAAAGAAAAGACATCATAACAGAAATATCTGAGGCCATGTCACCCTCCTTCCTCAAACTCTCCTCTCTTCAAAGCCAGCAGAAGCCTTCTCAATCCTCTCTGGCAGTTAGACTCTGAGTATGCAGTGTGTCTGAGATCGGGAGGGGTAACAGGATTGGGGGTGTGAGAAGAGTCGGGTGGTGACAAGGGAGAGGAAATAGCAAACAGAGCAGAGCAGGGGCACCCAAGAGTGGGGAAGCTAGAAGAACCTAAGATGAAAGGAGTTGGTGGCTGAAGAGGCACGATTCCAATCAAAGATGCCTCCAAAGGATTTGGATCCGTGGACATTCTTACCGAAGTGCAACATACATGGGTGAAAACCCCTGGATTACAGGTTTTCGACTTGAAATGTCTTCTCCCGCAGAGCACCCAGCACCTAGATCAAGAAACAGTTCCAACCTTCTCACACTCTCATGGCCCCACCACCAGATGTGCGCCACCCAAGTGGAGATGGTGGAGAAAGGAAGGTCCCCAGGGGCCTCTGTACGCTGGACTCAAGAGCTTTGGTTGCACATCCTAAGAGTGGGCTGAGCTTACCAGATCTTCCTTCAACGGTGCTGGTACTGGGCAAGGACCATTGACCATTTGTACATTCAGCAAACCCTTAATGCCCTCCGCTGCTAACCAGAAGCTAGGAGGTTCAAGTCTACCCTGTGCCACCTCAGAAGAAAGACCTGGCAATCTACTTCCAAAACACGTCGGCCATAGAAAACCCTAGGGAGCACGGTTCTGCTGTGGCCGCTGTGAGTGAGAGTGAGTAGACCAGTGGTTCTCAATTTGTGGGTCGTGACCCCTTTGGGGGTTGAGTGACCCTTTCACGGGGGTCACCTGATTCATAACAGCAGCAAAATGACAGTGATGAAGTAGCAACGGAAATAATTTTATGGTTTGGGGGGGCACCCCACATGAGGAACTGTATTAAAGAGTCGCAGCATTAGGAAGGTTGAGAACCACTGGAGTAGATGTTAACTGGCCATTTCCCTGTGAGACAAAGAAAGAAGAACACAGGATAAATACAAAGGGAAAAGAAGGGACGTGGTGTTGGTTTCCTGCCTGCCCACTGACACCCCCACCCACAGCAATGATCACCTTTCATTCTCGTCAGGTCACCGTGAGTTGGAGCAGATGGACAATAACTAACAACGGTGCCACCAAGCTGCACAATACTAATACATTATCCCTTCAGTCTGCAAACAAACGTGCACAGGAGACTCACTCTTAACAGCACAAAACGAAGTCTCAGGGCTAAGCTCTTAGTCCATCTTTTGCAACTATTAAATGTGAGAACCGGCGTTCAAATCCAGGTCTCGTCTGGAAATTTAGGACACCTGATACCTACTTCAAAAAATTCTATTGGCTATAACCAAGAGAAAGTATATGAGGCATATGGGATTTTATGAGATGATCCCATTAACAAACTTAGAAAAGCACATATTAAATTGCTCCATAATGGTACTTACTACTCCCGACAAAGGTAGGTATTGAACTAGTGATCATGTTTGTTGTTGCTGCTAAGCCTGTAGCTCAGATGTGTACTTACCTGCATTACTGAGTGAATATCTTTAATGTTAGCTTACAATAGCTACTCCTCTGGGGAAAAACATGGAATTGCATAGAGAATGTGTTTTGATGGTGATGTCTAATAAAAATGAAAAGCTCCTTTTATCCATTGACTCTCTGCGAAATTAGTTCACTCTAAATTGCTTTCTGCCCCAATGGATACAGAGTCTTTGAAAAGAGGCCTAAATATTTCTTTCTTTAAGATTGTGAATCTTCTTCTTAGACTGATATTTTAAGCTGTCCTGGCTACTTAAAATTACAAGAGGAGGAAAATGGTGTTTGAGAAAGCTATTTTAATGTCATCCACTTAAGAAAAGGATATGCACATACACATCTGCACACACACAGTAAGAGATCCAATTTAGAATATAATGGAAGATTATCTCTGAAAACGGAAATGTGGTCATTTGAAAAACATAAAGGCATATTACCTTTGCTTGACCAAACTAGCAGCAGAGATTTTTAATTAGGTATTTTTTTAACTCCCAAAGTTCCCTAGCTAACATGGAAAATGTCAAAAACAGTTTCTGAATTTAGACGAGAGAGAGGTTTTATTTTTCTAATTCTACAACTACATGCACACATATACATAGGGGGTACCTCCCCAAAATGTAATGTTTTTTCAAAAACAGTATTTAATTTTTTCACAAGACAACCTTAACACCTTCAATGGAGTCTCCATTATACTTAATACATTTGGCAAATCTGTGATACCATTCTTGAAAACATTTTTCAAACTCATCTGTTTAGATGGCTAATATCACCTACCTCGTTTTTTCTTCACCGCTTCTATGTCCTCTTAATTCTTGGAAACACAAAGAGGTTGCATTGATCAAGGTCAGGTGAGTCAGGTGCTTGGGGCAAGAGAGGCATGCTGGGTTTTTTTTTTTTCCAAAAACAGGTGCACTGCGGTGGCTGTGTGAGCAGGTGTGTTGTCGTGGTGGCAAAACCAGTCCCCCGTCTGCCACAAATCAGGCCTTTTGTTGTTGCACACTGTTATGCTATCTTTTCAGAACCTCTAAAAAAGTCTGATGAACAGTCTGACTTGGTGGAACAAACGCCAAACGCACTATTAGTTGACATTTCAGTCTGTTCGGGAAATTGAAAGACGTCCTGAATGAGGTTGGTCATCATTCGACATTTCACCTATTTTTGAAATCAGAGCACCACTGGAACATTTGAGTTTTTCCTATAGCGCGGTCCTTGTGAGCTGTGTTCAACATCACAACCGTTTCTGTGGCATTCTTCCTGATCAGGAAACAAAATCTCATAGCCACATGCTGTTCTCTTAAATCACATCACAAAAAACAAAGTTCGAGTGAAACTGCTTTTACCAAAAAATTCGCTGTGACCAGAGAGAACCTTCCCAGGTGACATCACTGGGTGCACTAACTCAGAGTGAGGTGCTCACTGCTGGCCTTGTGGGTAAAATGGGTATCATAAAAGCTCTGCTCTGCCCAGTGCAGTTCCAGGTTTTTGGGGAGTACCCTCCATGTACACATGGAATTTCTTTTCAAAGTTCTCTCTCAATAGTTCGGCATTCTAAAAATAATCTTATGTAATTTATGAGCTTCCTTGGGCTGGCCTAGGATGAGTTGATTATTTACTTTTAAATTTTAAGATGTTGTCACAGCATTTGGATTCAAGTGATAATCCAAATGGACTTAGGAGACTTCCCTCAGCCAAATCTTGTGAGGGTGACCAAGGCAGATGTTTAACGTTTTGTTAACTTGTCTCTGTGTTTGTTTAGCATTGCTTAGTCTTTGAAGCTTATCATAAGTAGTCATGAAGTTATCACCGGGGAAATCGGCTAAGATGAATTGATGTTATTCCCAAATGCAAGCCTAGTGCCAGAACTGGTTGGCATTTCAGAAAGGTGGTGATGGGGGTAATGGGGTCTGCCCTATCAAAGCTCTTCCCTGTTGCCTAATCAAGTGCACGGCTAGTGATGCTCTCCGTGGAGAATCCTGTTAACCCTTTGATCAACACTTGATTTTATTTTTTATTATTTCACCCTGATGGAATGGCATAGAAATTAGAGAGCAGGGAAATGTTTCCTTCAGACAACAAAGTTAATATACCAAATTTACATGACTGCTTCATGTAAATTGAATAAAAATCTCCCCCCCCCAAAAAAAAACAATGACTATACCTTAATGTCACTATCGGTTACCTTAGAAATTCAGAAAAACATGGATGGGCTAGATACTTGTACTAAATACCTATTTTGCTTTGACCATGAGGCTGAATGTTGTGAAAAACGGCAGTCATGTTGTTCTTTTTTTTTAAAGGGACTTTCATATTTTTATTGTTGTGAAACTGTGTCACGCAATCTTTTCAAGTGAACATTTGTCGCGTTTATACTTTAGTGACGTCAGTTGCTTTACTCATGTGTGCCCATCACTAGTCTCCATTTCCAAATGTCCGTGGTCATAAATGGAAACTCACGGCTTCTAAACAGAGACACCCTCTCCCTACTGCCCCCCCCCTTCCATTTGTATTGCTGCTCACGTCAGCTCTGTAAAATGATGATACTGGCCCTTGTGGTGGAAGAAATAACATCAAAAAGGCCTTTGTCAGGATCTGCCCTTGACTCCTCACCTCCACTTACAGCCTGGGCTAGGACAGTGGGGGCTGTGC
Organism: Tenrec ecaudatus; assembly: GCF_050624435.1. Taxonomy (NCBI): domain Eukaryota; kingdom Metazoa; phylum Chordata; class Mammalia; order Afrosoricida; family Tenrecidae; genus Tenrec; species Tenrec ecaudatus. Next base: position 138,488,323 of record NC_134534.1, read on the forward strand.
ATTTGTGAGCCACTTCAGAGTTAGAATCCTTAAGAATTCGCCATTGCTTTGATGCATATTGAAAGGGAAGAGTATTACATATATTTTATAACTATAGATAGTTTAAAATTGTTTTTAAAAAATAATAAAAGACTCTATTAGGAGGCCGGCAGTGCTGAATTTCTGAAGCAGGAACACCAAGAAGAGAAGGAAGATAGACTGGGAAAGAGAAGGGAAGGGAAAGTTCAGTTTGGATCAGATAGAGTCAAGTAGCCCAATAGGACCTTCCTAGTGGAGATATTTCGGAGGTACACTTATACTTGAGATTAAGAATATGGTTAATAATTGGGATAAAGACACCAGAGTCACTAATATGTAGATAAAGAAATTTGTGGTACAAACAGTTAAGTGATTGGCTGCTAGCCAGAAGTTTGGTAATATGAAGAGTAAGAACTTCATACTCGGTTAAAATAAAAATCAGATTTATTGAGGAGCAGGACAAATTGGGCAGCTACCCCGTACAGAATACAAAGTTGTGCTGAAAGATGGAAAGGTCTGCATTTATAGTGGGAAAAAGGTATGGCGACTCTTTGACGGGGATGGGATTACAAATACAGGTTGGTACTTCATCAAAAGTTTCCAACTACCTTCCTCCTACAACAGGGGTTCTCAACCTGTGGGTCGTGACCCCTTTGGGGGTTGAATGACCCTTTCACCGGGGTCGCCCAATTCATAACAATAGCAAAAGTACAGTGATGAAGTAGCAATGAAAATCATTTTCTGGTTGGGGGGGGGTCACCACCACATAAGGAACTGTATGACAGGGTCTCAGAATGAGGAAGGTTGAGAGCTGCTGTCGTAGAACATCTTACTCATTCTCGCTGTCACATTCCTGCCGCCTACACTTATTTACTTAGAGAAGCTTGGAATAAAAGCCAAGCTGATTAAACACAATGATTGATAGGGGACAGGGTCTCCTTCTTCCACCAGTCAGAGGCCCAAAGTAATGTGTACATGAATGGGAAGCCCTCACCGTTGCAGTTCCATGAATGAAGAAGCAGGGCTTGGAATGAAATGAAACTTTGATTCAAATCTTTGGTCAGTCCATTTTATGATATAATTGCCTCCGTTTTAGAGGTTGGCTTCCATGGTCCCCACTTTGGTTCGAGCTTCTTTGAGGGGCCACTGAAGACCTGCAGTGGATTCATTTTTCCTGCAAGGACTTAATGGAGATTCCGCAGTTTCAAGAATGAAGAGCAGCAGAGCTTCAGGTTGTTGGGCGGATTTCTCTCCTCATCTTCACGTGAGATGACTTTCATCGGAGCCAGGGCTGCAAACAGAGCTGATGGCGTTTCAAGAACAACTTGGTAACCAAAAATGCTACCCCAAGGCATGGAATCAGCTACTCGGTTTCTCCCATATTTTTCCCCCTAAATAAAGATTATGTACACAATGAGCAAATTGCAATAGCAGTACATATATTCAATAATAAGGTGAATCAATCTTTGCAGATATGAGGGGGTACCCCAAACAAACAAACAAACAAACAAACAACAGAGAAAAGCTCCACTGGGCAGAGCTTTGTAGCATGAATTTTTCCCAGTGACGTTGCCTGGGAAGGTTCTCTCTCATCACAGTGAATTTTTGTTTAAAACCAGTTTTGCTTGAACCTCATTTTTTTCTGAGGCAGATTTAAGAGAACAGATTGCACATGTGACATTTTCTTTCCTGCCTAGGAAAAATGCCACAGAAACTGTTGTGATGTTGAACATGACTTACAAAGACAGCATACTGGGAAAAACTCAAGTGTCTGCGTGGCTTTCTCCTTTCAAAAAAGGTGAAATGGAAAAAAAAAGGGAAATGTTGATTGAACAAACCTCGTTCTGGATGTCCATCAACTTCTTGAACAGACAAAAATGTAGACAAAATTTGTGCCTGTGTGCTTAAATACCAACGACAGACCATTAAAGAGATGGGGAAGTTATCTGGACTGTCTTGGAGCTCCGTTCAGTGAATTTTAATGGAAGATTTGGGAATGAGAAGGATCGTTTCAGATTTTGTGCCTCAGGTTCTGACTGACCAGCAAAAAGAGTGTCAACGTTACATGCTTTGAAAGAACAACTTGAAAATGACCCAGACTTTCCCTCCAAGGTCATTACTGGTGACTAGACACGGTGCTATTCTTAAGACCCTGAAACGAAACATCAGTCAAGCCTGTGGAGGACACTATAATCACTTTGCCCACAAAAAGCTTGTGTCAAGTGAAATCAAAGATGAAGACAATGCTCTTTTTTTTAATGTGAGGGGAATAGTGCATTTGGAGTTCATTCTACCAGGTGAATCAAGCTTTCTGTTTAGAAGTTCTGAAAAGATCACCCAAGAGTGTGTGACAGTGAAAGCCTGCTGTGTGACAGACGGAGGACTGGTTTTGCCACCACGACAATGCACCTGCTCACACAGCCATCTCCATGTGCCAGTTTTTGGCAAAAAACAGCATGCCTCTCTTGCCCCATGCACCAGACTCACCTTATGCAACTTCTTTTTGTTTCCGTGAATGCAGAGGGACATGAAAGGACAGCAATTTCATGATGTACACATGGTGAAGACAAAAATGAAGGAGGTGCTGTCAGCTATCCAGATGAGTTTGAAAAATGTTTCCAAGAATGGAATAGCAGATTTGACAAATGTATTAAGTGTAATGGAGAGTACTCTGAAGGTGATAAGGTTGTTTTTAAAGGAGATTTAAATGCACAGCTTTGGGGGTTGGTTTTTTTGGGAGTATTCCATTGTAGATTCAGCCAGGTGGCCTTCTGGGAAATTTTCCAGAGATCATGTTTTACTTCTCCAAGAATATTTAACCAAGTACATCAGGAGGTATGAAAGGATGCAGTCTCCCCATGGGTGAGCTAAAATGAAATTTAGGACTACTATATTATCTAATACAACTTTAGCAAGATATGCCAGTGATTTTGGTTGAGCCACCAACCTGTCTTCAATGTGATCAACTATTCGAATCATAGTAGCAGACTAATTCTGCTTCTTGAATATAGAGTTCTGATATTTCATTTGATCTACCCACTTTAAAGAGTCCTCATGTCTCTTATGTCAAGTAAAAATATTAAAATCAGTTGTCCAGTGTGTGCTTTACTGGCACTGGGTACTGATTGGACCAATTTAACAAATACATTTCTCTCCAAATGCCTGAAAGGGCTATTAGGAATAGAAGTAAAAAAGCTTAAGTGAACCTAATCATATTGTGATAGATGAATCCAGGTTAAAATCCCTGTAATCTAGCTACGCACTAATTAGGAAGGTCTAGAGCAGTGGTTCTCAACATGTAGGTTGCGACCCCTTTGGGGGTTGAACAACCCTGTCACAGGGGTTGCTGCCTAAGACCATTGGAAAACACATATTTCCGATGGTTTTAGGAACTGAAACACCAGTCCTTTTACCATCTCCAGGCAGGTCCACCCACATGCAGATATGCCCACATACAAGTATGCGGCATGATGACATCATCGCTCCAACCCCATCATATACACCCTGTACAAATACAGGTGTATGCGATAGGGTTGGCACCATAATGCACTTATGTGGACCAGTTACATATGTATAGAGAACAGCTGCTGTGTAGAGAGCAGCTACTGTGTAGAAAGAAGCTGCTGTGTTAAAAGCAGCAGTATTGGAGGTAAAACAACACTTCATGAATTATAATTACTGGGCAAATGTAAAATCATCAACTACTGCAAAAAAAAACATATATATCTGTACCATGGAAACTTAATCTGGCTGATGATTGGTCTTTTTATATTCAGCTGTGGCTGATGTGAATACTGCCCCCATGTGATAGTAACAGGTATGTAAAATCAACAACAGAGAATGGTAAATCATAGGAAACTTTAATAAACGGTATTGACTGAGCTACGCCAGGTATCATCTTTTGTATTATGAAAGCTATTGTTATATATTATTTTCATTAGCAAACCATCCCATGACAATGGATCATGTAGAGAAGAATATTAAGAAAAGTGAGGATTTTTTACAATATGGTTTTACCTCAATAATTACAGCAAGAATTGAGAAAATACAATGTGTCATTCATTATGAAGTTCTATCAGCTGAATCTTTGAAGCCCAACAAACTAAAATGCCATTTTGATAGCAAGCTTCCGAGCTTTGCTGGCAAGGATACCAACTACTATATACACTCGAGTATAAGCCGACCTGAATATTAGCTTGACGCACCTAATTTTACCACAAAACTACATTAAAAATGTGCTGAAAAACTGCTTATACACAAGTATATACGGTATTTTAGAAGCAAAGCTGATGGACTCAGAAAGCCAAACTTGACACTGGTGGCAAGCACCACAAACAAAAAATAGCAGCCGTTGACGCTTCATATTTGGTAGCACTCAATCTCCAGAGCTATGAAACGTCACACCATTGCTGAGGATTTACTGTTGCTAGTGGCCAAAGACATTGTTCGAGTTATGATCGGAGATGAATTTGTTATAAAATTGAGTGCAATTTCCTTATCTAACAACACTGCAGAAGAATAGATGACATGTCTGCTGGTATTCTTGATCAGGTCATCCAGGAAATTAAATCTGTTCCACTTCTAATATTTAGCATCCAGCTTGATGAATCTACAGACTTTGCAAACTGTTCACAGTTACTGGTTACATGAAGTATATTAATGATGGTGATTTTAAAGATGAATTTCTTTTTTGCAAACCTCTTGAAATAACAGCTACTGCACATGATGTAGTTGACACAGTTGGTCATTTTCTGAAAGAGCATAAAATCTCTTGGGGAAAGGTTTGTGGTGTTTGCACGGGTGGTGCTCCAGCTATGCTAGGATGTCGATCTGGACTACAATGTTTGGTACTGAATGAATCACCAAAAGTCTTTGGAACTCACCATATGATTCATTGGCAAATATTAGCAATGAAGATGCTGCCACAAGAATTAAAAGAAGTAATGTAAAGCATTATAAGTTCTGTCAATTTTATAAAGGTGAGCACTTTAAACAGTCAGCTGTTTTCACAACTGTGCAATGAATTAGATGTGCCGAATAATGCTCTGCTACTTTACACTGAAGTGAGATAGTTGTTGAGAGGAAAAGTTTTAAAACGAATTTTTGAGCTTCGTGAGGAACTCAAAACGTTTTTTAATCAGAAAGCAAGACCTCAGTGTGAAGCAATTTTCAGTAATAAAAGTGAACTGCAGAAAATAGCTTACTTGGTTAACATCTTTGTTATCTTGCATGAGTTCAATTTATCAATGCATGGACCAAATGCAACTTGCCTCGATTTGTCTGAAAAGATCCAATCATTCCCAAACAAACTTCAGCTTTGGCAAAAAAAAAAAAAAAGACGAAAATAGAACTTACATTTTGCCTACCTTATCTGCTTTCTTTGAGGAACATGACATTGCACCAGACAAAAGGATCAATGATAATTTCTGTGAAAGAACACTTGCACATGCTTGCAGATGAAATATCATCATACTTTCCTAACTACCTGACACCTCATTTCCCTTGCCAGAAGCCCATTCACAGTCAAAGTTGAAGATGTTCCTGAGACAGCACAAGAAGAGTTCATTGAACTTATTAACAGTGATGCAGCGAAAATTGATCTCTCTATAATGCCAGTTACAAAATTCTGGATCAAGTATTTGCAGTCATATCCTGTTCTGCCTGAGAGTGTGTTGTGCCTTCTTATTCCACTTCCAACAACATATCTTTGTGAAACAGGGGTTTCCAGCATGTGGTTATCAAGTATAAATACAGAATTAAACTTATTGTGGAAAGATGATCTTTCTCATGTTCTTGCAAAGACTGCCCCAAGAATTTCTGATCTGATGAGAAAGAAGCTATCTCAACCTTCGCACTAATGTTGGCTTTTTGCTCATACTGTCACAAAATGTAGCAATGTAGTTTACTGTTGTTATATTAAGACTGTTACCCATGATACACCATGCTTCAAGACAAAATTTCATTTATTTGTAATTAGAAATTAATATATCACAATATATAATTACATATTGTTTTGTGATTAATCACTATGCTTTAATTATGTTCAATTTGTAACAATGAAAATACCACCTGAATATCAAATATTTACATTATGATTCACAGCAGTAGCAAAATTACAGTGATGAAGTAGCAACAAAAATAATTTTATGGTTGGTGGTCACCACCGTATGAGGAACTGGATTAATGGGTTGTGACACGAGGAAGGTGGAAAACCACTGGTCTAGAGGAATAGCCTCTTCCATGAGGTTCCAGTCAGTTGCTAAGTTCCAGTATACATTCTTCCTATGTCAGTCAGGTTTCAAGAGTCCAATATTTGCTCATAAAAGACTCCCATCACTTATAACAATACTTTAGTTAAAAACAGTATTTTTATTAGGTTCAGGTCATAATTTAGTAAGAGGATCTTGAGAACATTCTCACTCATTTTCTTCAAATTTGGGCATATTATTGGTGTGTTAGTATCGGTAGACTAAAGAAACAATCCGGGGAGACGCTTATGTGTATAATGAAGAGTTTTACATATAAGAGCAATTGAATATTGAGAAACCATCTCCAGCCCAATCCAGATCAAGTCTATAAGTCTGATATTAGCCCATATGTCCAATACCAATCTGTAAATTTCTCTTCAGACTCATAGAAAACATGCCATGACACTGAATGCAGGATGATCACAGGCCAGTGGGTGGACAGTCTTGTGGATCCAGTGGCGGTGGAAGCATCTCAGTGCTGCTGTGGTTCTCCACATGGCAACTCCAGATCCAAGGCTCTGGCTGCATCAGCGTAGCTCCAGGCTCCATGTGGCTTGTCAACAGCAATGTCTCCCAGGGAGTGAGCTCGTGTCCTACCTCCAGCGAGCTATTTATCTCCTTACTGCCTCCAAATGAGGTCATCGAGCTGTGACCTGATTACAGGCTAACCTCCACCCACTTCATTCTTTTTTTAACCCCTTCATTCTTAAAGTCTCAAATTGACAACAGATTGTGTAACCACCACAATTGGTATTTTAGGAACTTTTCCAAAATAAGTTTTCAGGGTTAGGAATGTTAGTAAATTTGGGAGAGTCCCTGTGTTTATATGACTACTTTTAAGTCTTTAATGTGCCCAGATGCTATGCTGTAATTAAGATACAGAACAATATAGGCTAATGAAATGAAATGGACCACGATTTTAGCCAAGGGACCACTTTATTTGGCATATTTGTTTATATAAAAACAGTAACTGTTTTTCATGTGCCTCAGATGCAGTTACACTTCATAGAACCTCATGTTTTTATTGACAGAAAATGTTCATTTATTAAAACACTTCCTTGGGAGACAAACAGGAAGTTTAATACAATTCACTATTTAAAACTTGATTTTCAATTATGGTCTTTACAACTTTATTAACAGGAACTTCTAATTTGGGAGTTATAATATTTAAGCCTTTTTAAAGTCTGATGGTTTCTTTCAATGTAAAAACCAATTATTTCAGTAACTAATAGCACTGGGCTAACTGAAGTGTTCATGGTAAGACTTTTTAACACCTACTAATTTTTCCTTTTCATGTTTCTGTCTGTTTCTCTTTGGTCTCAATTTTGTGCTCCCCTTCCATTTCTTACTTTCCGCTCTGTTAATTGATGATATGTATGAACATGTAGGGATGGCATAACAAGAGCCAATCCAAATATGCAGGCTCAAAAAAATTGACTCCTGTCTAGAAATAGAACATGAAGGCATTAGTGCCCCCATAAACCTCACAGTGTAACCCATCAGTCCGCTCAGCCCCATCAAGTCAGTTTCTGTTCTGTGCTGTTCTGGATCTCGAACCTGTCAGCTTCGGTATGAGAGTCTTGGAAACCTTCATTTACTCTAATGATATCCACCTTCAAAATATCATGGCCCTTTTGGTAAATCCAATATATTCCATCTTTTTGTTGGAATATTTTGGTCAATTATTCAAGCTAATCTGCAAATGGCAAAACTTCCTATGTACATGACTGACATGATATTTCTTTAAAGGGAAAGATCAAATGGGAATGAATCATAAAGGTAATGCCATATTAATTGACTGCATCTCACCTAGGTCTTTTGGAAGGTAAGGAATAAGCAATTACACCTCTGCCCCATTTTTAACTAGTCTCTTGGTGGACACTTTTACTTTCTCTTTATCATAACCTTTTGTTTACCCTATAAATATCAAAGCTTTATAGCAACATTTTCAATGAGCCCATCAATTCTTAGCCATTTTTCCCCTCTAGGCTTACCCTATATCTCCTCTTTGTTAAGTAAAACTCATTTCATATAATTCCTAGCATGTTACTTACAAAGGTTTTGCTTTTTAGATTGACATGCTATATAGAACATAGAAACCTTTGTTAAAATAAATTCACAGTTTTTATCTCTGGAAATATTCAGACTATTAAATTTATATAAGTATCATTAAACCAATCAAAGTGCTTTGAAGAAATAATTACAACCTAATACGATGCAGAGGTAGGACATTATTTTATTTTCATGACTTTGTATTTTGCATGCTTTACAGGATCCATTAGAGAAGCAATTGAGAATAATTTGTTTCTTTTTTAAGCCCTTATTATATCAATCAACATAAAGAGTATAACATTTTTCAGTGCACCTTTCAAAGATTGGTTTATATGAAAGTTTCTGACAGTAGCTACTAATGGTCTGGACATATTACTGTAGTCTGCAAGCTCTCAGAATAACCATGTAGCAGAAAACCACCGTATGAACCTATCAGTTCTGTGAGGCCAGCTTAAAACCAGAAGTAGACAACACAACCTTAAAACCAGGAGTAGACAACACAACCTTAAAACCAGGAGTAGACAACACAACCTTAAAGCCAGGAGTAGACAACACAACCTTAAAACCAGGAGTAGACAACACAACCTTAAAGCCAGGAGTAGACAACACAACCTTAAAGCCAGGAGTAGACAACACAACCTTAAAACCAGGAGTACACAACACAACCTTAAAGCCAGGAGTAGACAACACAACCTTAAAGCCAGGAGTTGACAACACACCTTAAAGCCAGGAGTTGACAACACAACCTTAATGCCAGGAGTAGACAACACACCTTAAAACCAGGAGTAGACAACACAACCTTAAAACCAGGAGTAGACAACACAACCTTAAAGCCAGGAGTAGACAACACAACCTTAAAGCCAGGAGTAGACAACACAACCTTAAAACCAGGAGTAGACAACACAACCTTAATGCCAGGAGTAGACAACACAACCTTAAATCCAGGAGTAGACAACACAACCTTAATGCCAGGAGTAGACAACACAACCTTAAATCCAGGAGTAGACAACACAACCTTAAAGCCAGGAGTAGACAACACAACCTTAAAACCAGGAGTAGACAACACAACCTTAAAACCAGGAGTTGACAACACACCTTAAAGCCAGGAGTTGACAACACAACCTTAAAACCAGGAGTAGACAACACAACCTTAAAGCCAGGAGTAGACAACACAACCTTAAAACCAGGAGTAGACAACACAACCTTAAAACCAGGAGTAGACAACACAACCTTAAAGCCAGGAGTAGACAACACCACACCGCAGCAGCAACCCAGTTCTTCCAAAGGTACACATAGTCATTCCTTGTTGAGATTGCGTCGAAACACTAGAAGAAATAGACTCTAGATAAATTCTTCAACTGGCTAGAATTTCAGAATGAGGGAATTTATTCAAAGCATTAGACTAAACGTAAACGTTAAAAAAAGTTCTTCAGAGGAGACAAAAAAAGGCCAAAGCAAATGACAACTCATTTTCCCAAAATGAAGGAAAAGGATAAACCAAATTGAAACTCACTTTTCCTAAAGTGATCCCTGAAATTTCAGATCACTCTTTTTATACTTGGTGTGTATGTAGTGTCTTTAAATATCAATTCTAAACCAGTATCCTGGCAGGGGGAAATCCTTCTGAAGTGACATTGAAGAAAATATTCCACTAAGATATGCAGCTTTGAGCACAGTGGTTCTCAACCTTCCTAATGCCGTAAAATTATTTTTGTTGCTACTTCACCACTGTAATTTTGCATTGTTAGGAATTGGGTTACTCCTGTGAAGCGATCGTTAGACCCCCAAAGGGGTCGTGACCCACAGGTTGAGAACTACTGTTTTAGCATGTCTATGGAATAAAAACATTGTGGGGAAGATTCTTTGTATTTGTTCTTGAATGAATTTTAAAAGGCATTTCAGACAAGATATGTATTTGCTGCTTTTGTTGGAAAGAAAGCAAACTCACATGAAGTGTTTTCAGAGGAATGACTAATACAAAGCAGGATTACAGAAAGTAGCGCCCAGTGATGGCGCAGAGGATGGAGGGCTGCATTTCGACATTTCAGTGGATTAGCTTAGTAGTTAATGTGGACATGCTGCCTGACACGGAAGGAGCTTTACTCTCATGGTGTCATTTGGAGGCTTGTAAATACGAGTCAAAATCGGCACTCCATAGAGGCTCTCAAAGCCAGGCACCTTTCTTTTCTAGTTTTCTGTGCAGATACACTAGTTTATCCCATTCAAAAAGCCTGTGTGATCGCCTCAACTGTCTTTCGTAAACGGGCCAGTGCCCCCCAAATAATAGGTACAGGGACGCAAGCATTTGCTCAAGTAAATGAGCCGAGTGCCTAACTATAGCTCTTCTGAATCTCAAGACGTGTCGTTTTTCATCTTGTTAAAATGTGCTTTTGAAACCTAAAAACGTGAATGTGCACTGAGATCTGAAAGTGTGCTGAAACCTGAATGTACACTTCAGGGAAAAAACCATCTGCTCAGACTTAATGAGTTGGAATCTTAATTACCCCAAATTCGGCTAGTATCCTGTCAGGGGGGTGTTGCAGAATCTGAACCAGGAGTTACATTTGCATCCAGTGCCCAATGATTTCTGTAGCTTATTAGGCTTGGAAGAACTGCAGGGACACAGCTTGATCAAGCTGACTCGGGCAACGAACTCACACAATATTTAGGATATAAACTGAAGCTGAAACTAGGTAAGTCAGTCCAACACTAACTCTTGAAGAATGTCATGCAAGGACGGTGCTCAGTTTTGAGAGGCTTTTTACCTAGGATGGCTTTTGAGTTTGTAGAGATGGAAGTGTTGAAAGGGCTCACCCTGGCACCCAAGCTCTGGGTCCTTAACTTCTCAGATGCCTTTGAAGATAATGTACTTCCAAAACCCATGAATCAGATACCAGAAAAGTGTCAATGAGCGAGAATGTATCATCTCGATTCTGGCAACTATTAGATACATACACTTATTTTCAAACCTAAGTTAAATTTAATAACTCAATAAAATCAAGTCAATACTAGACAGAAAAATAATGTATGTGGGGGTACTCACCCAAAACAAAAACAAAGCAAAAAATGGAAAACTCCACTGGGAAGAGCTTTCATAGTACAAATTTTCCCCACTAGGCGAGCAACTCACTCTGAGTTGGCACACCCATTGGCATCGTCTAGGAAGGTTCTGTCTGATCACAGTGAATATTTTTGTAAAAGCGATTTCACTCAAACATCGTTTTTTGTGATGGCCGATTTAAGAGAAGAGCATGCAGCTGTGAACTGCTCAGGAAAATGCTGCAGAAACCATTGTGATGTTGAACAGAGCTCACATGACAGCACTATGGGAAAAACTCAAGAGTATGAGTGGTTTTCTCCTTCCAAAAATGGTGAAATGTTGATTGATGACTGACCTCATACTGGGTGCCCATCAACATCCCAAATGGACAAAAGTGTTAAAAGACAAAACAAAACAAAAAAACTGTGCACTTGTGCTTAAAGACCATTGACAGGCCACTGAAGAGATGGGGAAGTTATCCAGACTGTCTTGGAGCTCAGTTCAGTGAATCTTAACGGGAGATTTGGGAATGAGGTGTCGCTGTGAAATGAGCGCCTCCAGCTCTACGGACTAGCACAAAGAGTGTCAACATGCATCCTTTGAAAGAAGAGCTCCAAAGTGACCCAACCTTTTTTTCAAGGTCATTACTGGTGATGAGACATGGTGCTATTCTTTAGACCCCGAAACCAAACATTAATCAATCCAGTGGAAGACAGCATGATCATCTTGCCCCCCCAAAACTTGTGAAATCAAAGATTAAGATGATGCTCATTTGTCATTTTTTATGTAAAGGGGATAGTACATTTGGGGTTCTACCAGGATATACTGTTCATCAAGCTTTCTATTGAGAGGTTCTGAAAAGATTATGTAATAGTGTGTGACAAAAAAGGCCTGATGTTGTGGTTTTGCCACCATGACAATGCACCATCTCACACAGCCATCTCAGTGCACATGTTCTTGGCAAAAACCAGCATTGCCTCTCTTGCCCCACACACTTTACTCACCTGACCTTGCTCCATGCAACTTCTTTTTGTTTCTGTGAATGACGAGGGACATGAAAGGATATTGATTTGATGACATAAAAGAGGTGAAGAAAAAACGAGAGAGGTGCTGTCAGCCATCCAGATGAATTTGAAAAAATGTTTCCAATAATGGAATCGCAAATTTGGCAAATGTATTAAGTGTAATGCAGAGTACTTTGAAGGTGATAAGATTTTTGTATAAAAATTTAAATATATAGCTTTGAAAAAAAATCCAGGATAGTCCAAATAACTTCTCCATCTCTTCAGTGGTCCATTGCCAGTCTTCAAACACAAGTACATGAATTTTGTGGACATATTTTGTCCATTCAGGAAGTTGACGAATGTCCAGGATGAGGTGTGTCATCAATTGACATTTTATCTTTTTCAAAATGAGAAAAACACTTGTACACTTGAGTTTTTCCCATAATGCTGTCCTTGTAAGCTGTGTTCAAAATCACAACTGTTTCTGTGGCATCTTTCCAGAGCAGGAAACAAAATTTCATAGCTGCATGTTGTTCTCTTAAAGCAGCCATCACAAAAAATGATGTGCGATGGAAACTACTTTTACCAAAAAATTCACTGCCACCAGAGAGAACCTTCGCAGGTTGCTGGATGCTTGTCTAGCAGGGAAAATGCATCCCACAAAAGCTCTGCCCAGTGGAGCTTTTTTCTGTTTTGTTTTTTGTTTGTAACCCTAGAATATGCCTGAATGTCACCCTAATAATGAATGACTTGGGGGCAAGAACCAGCATGGTTAAGCAAGAGGATAGATTGGAGACCCTGATCCCACCTAATCAGAAGCCAAAAGCCTTATGCATATAAGTGGGATGAAGTTGGGGAATGAAGACGCAGGAGCTTATCACAAGCTGGATATTTTGATTCAAGCATCATGAGATCAGGTTTATTGTGACAATGTGGCCGATAAACATATGTGGGATTAATTGAAAGGCAGAGAATAAATGGCTCGGTGAGCCTCACCTTTCTAATTCTCAGGTCTCTTGCTCTCTGATGGTTGGACAAGGGTGCAACTGCCTTAGCTAGTTCCCTGCTTCTGCTGGCAAGGCTCACTTCCTAGGAGATATCCCTTAGGAGAAGCCACATGCACCTGCCCTGAGGCAGCCCTGGGTGCTGGAGCAGCCTTGTGGAGACCCCTGCCAGTGCTAAGATGCTTCCATGCTCACTGATTCAGCTTTCCTCCTGGAGTTGGCATTGTTGTGTGTGTTGTGTGAGATGGAGGAGGACTTTGTGGATTGGTGTCAGACATATGGGCTAATGTTGGACTTATGAGCTTGGACAGCACTGAGTTGGGATGCTTTCTTAATGTACACTTACCCTTTATATAAAACTCTCTGTTATATACATATGTGGGTTTGTTTCTCTAGTCTACCCAGACTAACACATCTCGTGACAGCCATATTACTATGCCTTTGTCTTAGAAGCTTGCTACTCAGTAGCATGAACATACGCAGAAACTTACTGGGAGAAAGTCCAGGTAATGAGCATCTTTAAAGATTATAGCCTAGGAAACCTGAAGGAAAATTCTCCTCTGTCACTGTGTCTCATTCTGGTTTCTTTATAGAAACAAAACCAGGGAAGTTTATAGGTGTATCTGCGAAGAGAGGTTTATATCAAGGCAATGACTTACATGGCTGTAGACACAGGCAACTTCCAAATCCACGAGTTAGATGTTAGGCTGGAGGCTTCCTCTGACTTCGTAACTATAGGGGCTGATGATCCCAAGATTAACAGGAAGATGAGAGGATTCTGGTTGCAGAGGTGAATTAATCCAAGGTTGGCAGGTCAGGTTTGTGATGGCAAGTAGGCCTTTGACCACCCCCATGATCAACAGTTAATACATCAGGCTATTGAATCAGGTCCAAAGAGGTGGAGGTGGATAAGCCAAACCCAGCAAAAAACAAGTAAACGTCTCCACATACTTGACTTACATTGGAAATAGGCCCCACCTTTGAGGACATCTCCTCCTGGGGAATTACATGGTCTTCACTGCCCCACCACTGAGAATCTTGGCCTAGTCACATGGACACAAAAAACTTTAACTGTCTCACACATAGAATCACTGAAAGTCAGAACTAATTTGTTGGCTGCACACCATAATACTCTATTTCTGGTCCCATATACCCAGGCTAACCTCCTTCCCGTTGCAAAATCCCTTAACTTTTGGTGCTGAAATCTCTTGTATCAACCCATTTCCCAAATCATAGAGATGAATTCTCCCTACTTAAGGGTAGCGTGCTGTGTTTATATTTCTTGACAGTGCGCATGTTAAGAGGTCAGTTATGCACAGGAAATGGTGGATGCAAAGGAATAGGTCACCGGTAATGGAATCTCACGTGCATAGAAGAAAGGATACAATCAGAGAGAAGGAAAACAGTTACCTAAAAGTGGGCCATTTTGCCCGTCACTTGACTTAAGATGCTGAGCCTCAGAATGAGCAAGAGAGAATGAGTACAGGTTTCTCCAAGTTTCTTTAATGAGTGCCTCTCATGGTGCGAAATTCTTACCATCCTGAGTGGAATGAGATTCTAGCATTTAAAGATACATATTTATTAAGAACACAAACACCTCTGTTGGCTTTTTCTTAGTGATAAAAGAACAGAGACTCAAATAGACACATGCCCATCCATGTTCATTGCAGCATTATTCAGAACAGCAAAGAGACAAACAATGTTAACAGATGTATGGATCAACTGTGGTACATCCATACATTGGCATGGTGGGCAATGATAAGCTATCACGATGAATCCTTGAAGCATCTCATAGGATGAATAAATCTGACGGACAGTATCTTATGTGAAAAAACTCAATCACAAAAAAGGCAAGTAGTATTTAACACCACTCTTATAAGAAGTCAAGAACAGGTTTGCACACAGAAAGAAAGATTCCCTAGTGTTAGCAGGAGTGAGAGGAGGAGGAGGAGAAGGAGGAGGAGGAGGGAGCACCACCAACTAGATCGTATGCCCAACCAACGCCACAGCTGCCAAATCAGCTTCCACTCACAAGGACCTACAGGACAGAGGAGTGCTGTCTCCAAGGCTGTAAGTATTTATGGAAGCAGACTTGCACATCTTTCTCCTGTAGAGTACAAGGTGATTTCGAATGGTTGACCTTGTAGTTCACAGCCAAGCGCTTTAACCACTGTGCCACTAGGGCCTATTCCTAGGTAGTACTCAAGTGTACTATCTAGCAATAGAAAAGACAGCACAGGATATAGGGGCAGTCAGCACCACATGACCAAGGCACAGGAAGGAACTGAGAGATATGCAAGAATAAAGGCCACCCAGGGGAAATACTGAAGAGCCCTGGGAGCATAGTCGTTATAAGTTGGGCTGCAACCTGCATGGTCAGCAGTTCAAAACCACCAGTAGCAGTTCTTTGGAAGGAAGACTTGGATTTCTACTCCTGTAAACAATGACAGCGTCAGAAAGCCACAGAGCGGCCGCTATGAGTCAGCATTGACTGGACAGCAGCCAGTTTGTTTGTTTTGGCATGGTAAATACTATAATATATACAGCCCTGCAGCAAGTAATAAGACATTATTTTGTGAGTAAATGCATAGATAAAAATGTATGCTAACTAGGTGAGAGGTCCTATGGGAGTACAACCATGCACATATATAGGCCTGGTTGTGGATGCTCTTACATATGCATTTGTAAATGCTGCATGTGTACGAGATGGGGGCACAGCCATGCTAAATGTCTAAACATGGTGACTGAACTACCTGATGGTGTAGGACCATCATGTTGGGGAGTATCTAGGTCAATATTACAACACAGTTCATAAAGATAATGCTCTATGTTCTAGTCTGGTGAGCAGAATCCAAAGTCTTAAAAGATTGCACATGGCCATCTAAGAAGCAATTATTGGGTTTTTTTCCCCATATGGAGCAGGGGGAATGAAGAAAACAGAAGATTCAGGAAGCAATTAGTCCAAAAGAGAGTGGTCCACATGGACCGCAGCCCCCTCTAACATGACACCAGAAGAGATAGATGGTACTTGATTCTCATGCTGACCAGGATCACAGTAGACGTGTCACTTAAAGGAGGTAAAAAATATATAAAACAAAAAGGACCAGATTTACAAGTTGGAAAGAGACGAGAGCAACCCCAAGACTCTCACCTATGAGAATCTTCTAACTGGAACATCAAGGCATTCCCAGAGGCCATCTTTCAACCAGCTAATAGGCCTGTTAAACAAACCAAAAACGCCCGTGGAGAATGTGCCTCTTAGAACAATCACTTAGATGAGGCCAAAGAGGCAGCATTTGCTCAAAAACCAAGCCAAGAGGACACAGAGCGGTGGGAAACGGGAAGTTGGGGCTCCCAGGGTGGAAATAGAGTACTTACACATTGCAGACACTGCAACCAATATTGCAGAACAATTTGTGTGTGAATTATTAGATGGAAAATGGACTGGTTGTGTCAGCATTCACCTAATGCACAATCATACGTGGCAAAGGAAAAGGTTTCTACAGGGAAGAACTGATTGGTCTGACCAGGCTGGAGGCACCAGACGAGATGCTGTTTCGCCCGAGAACCAAAAGATGGCTGGATGGAAAGGGAGGGAGGAAGCGTGCCCTGGAGAGAGGGGCGCGCGTGCAGAGGAAACAGCATACGCAAAGGGCATGCAGTAGGAAGAAGCACACCAGATTTGATGGACTGAAAACTGGATTTGCTGATGTACAGAAACTAGAGTAGAGAGCGAGAGAGATGAGATTGAAACGCAATGTCCAAGCCTAAGTGTCTTGGGGATTTAGGATTTTAATCTCATAACAGTGGGAAAGCCATTGAACAGTTTGATAAAGTGACATGATCCTATTGGTGCTTTAAAATGATCTCTCTGTCCATTTCTATGTCCAGGAAGCATCGGTCTTTCTCTCGGCTACCAGGGCTTTATTTTGTCTCCCATGGGCGACTCTGAAAGGGGGGTCTTTTGAGGTGACGCCCATGATTGGTGCCAGCACCCACCCATGCTTTACCCTCCCAATTTGGAACCTTTTAAAACTTTAAATAAAAGAAGCAATTCCTGTCCATGTTCTCCTTTGTTCTCCTTTAAGCTGTGATTGAAGCAGGGCTCAGATATCTTTGAAAACCCCAGAGAAGAAAATGATTTCCATAGCAGCTGTAACCATGGGAAACCTTCAAAATAGCTCCGTTCCTGTACTGCACGCGGCCCTCTCTCTTCCCCTGTGTTGGTTGGCTAGAAACGAGGGCTTGCATGTTCCCGTTCTTCTCTGGTGTCCAGCTGGATGCAGACGAGCGTCTTCCTTTCTTTTCCACATCCGTCTTCTAGCTTGAGCATCAAAGGTGGATTTTAGACCAAGGGAAAAAAAGAAAGAGCGTCTCGAATAACTGCATTTGTTGGATCCTCTGAGCGGAATATCGGTAGAATGCTGACTTAGAAGATGACCTCATTTCGCCCCCACTGGCGAAATAACTAGCCAACCCACTGCCATCAAGTCGGTACCTGTTGGTAGCGACTCTGTAGACAGTATAGAACTGCTCCTGGGGGTTCCGAGTCTGTAAACCTTTTTAGGAGCAGGCAGCCTCATCGTGCTCCATTGGTGTGGCTGGTGGGCTTGAACCGCAGACTTTGTGTATCTTCTTTGAGAGGTAATTAAGAGCATGCACTTTTGTTTTCTTTCTTTTTCAGATAAAGTGCGACTCATCAGTTTTCCTTCCATTTTTGCTCTCACGGGCTCTTGGTGTGATGAGCCATCTCTTAGCCATTTAGAGTAAACCAGAAACACCAAACTCACTGCCATCAAGTCGATACCATCTCCTAGTGACCCTGGACAGGCTAGACCTGCCCTTGTGAGTTTCCAAGACTAACTCTTGATGGGAGTAGAAAGCCCCATCTTTCTTTCACGGAGTGGCTGGTGGTTTTGAATTGCTGACTTTGCAGTTAGCAGCCCAACAAGTAAACCACCACACCACCAAGGCTCCTCCTCTAAGACAGAGGCTCAAATTTTGTACAGGAGTACATGATTCGCCTTTGGAGAATTTGTTGTCAAAATCAGGACATCTTTTGAGCCGAACTTCTGTGCCTCTTTTTTGAGGTGAGCACAGGGCACAAATGCAATGCACCGTAGGCGTGGCGATGCAGTACAAGTTAACCGTTGTCGAGTGAATCAGGACACTGGAGCATGTGGCTGTGGGGTTTGCTTTTGGACTTTGACCAGATCACTGGGAGAGGCTCCCGAGGAAACCCAAGAAAGGAAATAGAAAGTTAGGGCAAGTCCATTAGGAGCATTCTCGTTTCCAAAGTGGTTTAAAACCATGTCAGAAATGCATTGCCTAAGTTAAACCAGCTGCCAGCAACTTTTATCTGGACAGCTTCCTGGGTCGCCCCAGACAGCAGCTTCACACTTCCAGGATCTCTGCAGGGATGGTAGAAACCGGGGAGAATTTTCCTTCTCCAGCATCCTTCTCCTAGCAGGGCGGCACCCTTTGGTGTCCGGAACTTGCGGTACCAAACCAGAAACAGCTATTGCTGGCCTGCATTTATCTTCTGTTGCCCGGTTCTTCTGAGTTTATGTTTTTAGACGTGGCACACTCGGGGCCTGGCCACCAGTCAGAATCGCGTTGCTGGAATGTTGGCGATTTACTCTGGTTCGTGAGCTTCCGAGTTTTCCCATTGACATCTCAGCTCCCGATGACAGTGCACGTGTAAAAAATAAGTAACATGACCTGTGCGTCATGCCTAGTATATGTATTCTCCATAAATGTCCATCCCCGCCTCTTGTTAAACTTTCATAAGGGCAATCTTGGCAGAAGACAAGGTAGTCCTGAGGGTCACATCTCTTGCACAGCCTCGGTTTTCCATGGAACACGTGGCATATCATTAAATTACAGTGCAGGGAATGGGACTGACAGTTGCTTTAGCTAGTGTAGACTGTTCCTGGCCCTTGCTGACAGTCCACACTGGTTAGCCTGAGAATAATCTTTCCTCTCAAATCAGTCTCCAGAGCTAGGCAGTAGAAAGTTTGCCTTGCTCCCATGCTCTGGCCTCTTTATGGTCACCAAGGTTAGCTATTCACCTCTCATATTGCTGGTGCCATCAGGCCTAGAAAACTCACACTAGCAAAATCTGCCCTGATGAACATATTCTTCCTCTTAAGAAATCATCAGTTTCCCTAACCGAAAAAGTAACATCACTGCCACTGAGTTACTTTTGACTCATAGCAACCTTCTAGGATAGAATAGAACTGCATCTGTCGTTTCTGAGACTGTAAGCCTTTACGGGAGCAGACAGCCTCATCTTTTCCCCACAGAGTGGCTGGTGGTTTTGAACTGCTGACCTAGTGGTCAGTAACCCAACTCTGAACCCACAACACAAACAGAGCTCCCCAGAATCTTTAAATAGCGAATATTTCTCTTACCTTTAGATTGATTTGACTTTTATTTTTCCATCTTCCAAAAGTACTTTGAAAAATTCCTAGATGCAAGACTTCCTTTCTTCATAGACCCTATTGCTCAATTTTTGATAAAGTTGAGATTTTTCTTAAATCATCTTGCAGTAAAAGTGTCCTTCCTTTGTCTTTGATGTATGGAGTCTGTCATTTAGGGAGACTCTCGGAGAGTACCTGGCACAACTAAGAGGAAATTCATTAGTAGGGGGAAGAAATGAGTAGGCAAAATTAAGGCCAGCATTTTGACCTAAAGCAGTGGTTTTAAACTGAGCTCTCTCAATTCTCTGAGAATTAAAAGAAATTAAAAAAAAGTTTATGTAGAAAAGAGTTCATTACATATAAAATCCAAACCTCTCCTTTGTAGTAGACAATTTGCAATTGAAAAACATTTTCATTGAGTAAGGTGTTGATTGCTTATTTTTTTGTTATGCAACCAATTGCCTTGTGGGCAAGATACTAAACCTGCCGACCCCCTCATCCTTTTAGGGTGCTAAAGCCCTGCACTCAAGGTTCCTGGCCTGGGGATGGAAATGGCTAAGTTTCTGGCTGCTAGCCTACTCCGTCTCTGCGGCAGGAAGACCCGGCCATGTTCGCGTAGGGGTTACAGCCTGAGAAACCAGACTCCAGACCAGGCAGCCTCTGCGCTTCTCGCTCTCCGTGAGTCAGAATTGACTCAGCAGTACCCATCAATCACTCCGGTGGCGCTCTCGAGCGCGGGCTGAAAGGCTGACGATGAATCCACCCAACAACTACAAGGGAGCAAGGCCTGGTGATCTTGTTCCCTAAAGAATGTTGCTGCTTTTGTTGTTAGGCGCCATTGACCCATGGCGACCCTGGGTGCGACAGAATGAAATGCTCCCTGGTCCTGCCTCATCCTCACAACTCTCCCTATACCTAAGGCCCTTGTTGCAGATGACAGCCCCCCCAACGCTCGGGGGGGGGCGGTTCTGCCCTGCCACTTGGTGACGCTATGAGTTGAAATTGCCATGATGGCAGCTAACAAACTGAAAGGCTGTCCGGCCCATGGAAAGCCTTAAGCACAGCGCCTGGCCATAGCCAAACGTGACTCAGCTGTTACAATCAGTAGCTTATTTCTACTCCGGGACAGGAGCCCATGCGAGCAAAGAGCTTCTCATCTTCCATGTAACATGAAGAAGTTCTTCTAAATGTTTGGCTTACTTTTTTTTTTTTGTCGTCTCCCTAGCCTCTTTGAATCAGACGATTCGTAATACTAGGGAAATATGATTAGGGAAATATGATGTTTGTTAGCTTGGGTGTGAACTACCCCCTCCCTCCTACCCCAAAGCCTCTTGTGTCCATATTCAGATAAATCCTCTGATTCTATGTTATTTGTTACCGGTTCTTGATAGGCCAACATATCTATGTATTTTGTTCCCAGTGCTTTCATTTATCCATGGGAATCTGAGTCTCTCAGCAGGGATACAAAAGTTCTATTTAGAAGTACGTGATGGAGAAAAGAACATGGGGTCTTACAGGAACAATGCAGAGATATATAATGTCTCCCCTTTCTTACACATGGAACTAATCAGGACATTCATCCCGGCGCCCGTTGCCGCACGCCGGCGGCCCTGGCACTCACACTGTAAAGCGGTTTTGGAATCCCATCGCGGTTATGCCCAGCTGGAGGGGCCGGGCTGTCAGCTCTGAGCTATGCAGAAATAATAAAGTTGAGCATTTGAGGGGAAGCTGACCTGTGTGTTTATTGAATAAGTTTCAGAATGTGAGTCCAAGTCAAGGATGATTACAGGCCACATGAAAGCGTCACGCAGGTTGCCCTTCGCAGTGTTTGCGCGCTTTCTCAGAGTGTGGATGAACTCAGCTAGGTCCCCTGTGCGCCAGCTGCTCTCCCTACCTCTGCCCCCACTGGGACCCCCGACAATGGGAAAACTGATTCCTGTGTGCCCTCCTTCAGGCTCTAGGATACGGTTTCAGACCTCACGACTTGAACATCAGCTCTTCAGACCAAAGGGAAAATGAATCATGATGTTGGAATAACAGCATTATAGGGTCTCCATCCTCTCTGAAAACCCCTTTCACTTATATTTTCATTTTTGACCAGTCATTTCTTAATAAATGGACCGCATTGAAATCCATGCTGGTTTAAAAATAGACTTCAATGGGACTTTATTATTAAGAATCCATTATGAAGCACTATTAGTTAAATTCCACTTAGTGGGTACCATTAATACTTCTTGAAGACGTAGGCTACTGTATGTTATGTCAGTCTATTGATAAGAATAATCCTATATTTGTATGGGTTTTATAGATTATTAAATCATATATATGTAATATATCCAGTATTTCATGAGAACACTGTCCCCCTGGAGTATTTGTTTTTTATGGTCAATTTTTTACGTATGATAAAACCAAGGCCCAGAAAAGCTTCTTCAAAGCTCTGTGGGTGGTAAGTGGCGGAGCCAGGACAAGATCCAGTTCTGGCTGTAAAACCAGAGCCCATGACCCTGCTTCCCCTGCGTCTGTTGCCCTTCCTGACTGAGCAACGGCAGGGAGAACCAGGGCCCTTTCAGGTATACACAAGCAGGCTGTGTTTACAGTGCAGCCATGAATCCTTATTCTAGTTCTCTGATTCCATCTTACAGGTGAGAAAACGGGCTCAGAGAGGTTGTCTTGGACAAGATCAAAACTTGTTACCTTGTAGGGTTGAAATCTATTTTATGGGACTAGATATGGAAATAGCCTATGATCCATGTTGACTTCTTACCAAAAAAAATTTTTTTAACTGTGTGGACTGTACTGCTTGGTAAGGGAGGCAAATTTGTAAGACATTATGGAGTAATCTCAAGTAAAATTTGTTAAGACAAAAGCCAGGACTGCTAAAGTGAGACTCAGCAGATATTTGAAAAGGCACACATTCCGTGAGGTTAAGGGACTTTGGTCAGGATTCAGGGGTGTGGCAAAATAGCCGACTACGGGGATGCCACACTGAGTCGCAGCTAATTTATTTTGACTGGCATGAGCAGAAGACTTCGATTCCTCTTCAAGCCAGTAAATAGGAAAGAACTCATGGGCTCACCCAACTGCAGAAGCTGGGGGGAAATGAAGGTGAGCGCCTCGTGTCCGCTCTTCCGCTCAGCTCCAGTGGCATCTCCCGCTCCAGCAGACATGTGGGATTTGGTCTCTGTATCCGTGAGCTGTTGCCACCACAGTGATGTGCAGCAAACAACTGCAGAATATCAGCTACATGGAACCAAGCACATAGTCCTCACTCATCAGTTTGCAGGCTCAGGTGAGTCTGCTTCTCATCCCTTTTGTCCTGTTCCTGGGACTTGTGGGGATCGCCGGAGCGTCATGAAGGCCTATGTTTAAAACTGGCTTGTTATTTCTACCCACTTGCCATTGACCAAAGCCTGTTACGTGGCCACAGACCAGGCATGTGTTGGGACAGTGTTTTCCATGGATGTACAAGGCCCTGATAAGCAAAGACGTGAAGGGCAGGGCGACAGCTAGAGCAGATGGTCTCGCTCACTACAGTTCTTGGCAGAAGACGTTTCAGAGTCTGCCCTTCTAGATGACTGGCTTTACTTGTTTGAGTTTGCGGGCCTCTTAAATGTGATGAACATTCTGAAAAACTCCAGAAAATATAGTAGTTGCCTAATTTGGTAACTAGATTTTAAGGGGTTCTCTCAAGGTCATCTTTGAGCTCCAAATGAAGCCTGCAGGGAGAGGTGATTGTTGCCGCCTCCTCTGGCGAAGAAGGTCAAGATCTTCTGAGGCGTCTCCTGATTCTTCCAAAGACCTTCCACTTTACTTCCCTGCATACTCTGCACATCTCGAGTGAAAAAAAAACCAGTTTCAACCCAGATATGTTCTTATTTTTCCTTAAAAAAATAAAAGTGGTTGTATTACTCTTTTTGTATTAGGTAAAGAGGTGCTAATAGGTAAAGAGGTGCGGGCCAATGATAATTGCTTTCACTGGTTTCCCCATAAAACATGAAGAATAAAGGCTATGCAATGCATTCACCCCAATTCCTTCCCTTTGAAGAATGGTTGTTTATTCCTGAGGTTTGTCTTTGGGTGTGAAATGCTTCCTTCTTTAACAAAACCATGGTGAGTTTTTTGATAGTAGCTTTGATGAGCTGTCCTATGTCCCTCCCAATATTGAGCAGCAGGGAGTTTTTCCTCTTCTGTGAAAGCTCAGAGTCTGAGAAGCACTCGGGCCAGCTGCCCATCTGAATCTCCAAGGTTGAGCGCTGTCCCCATCGTGAGAAGCACCCAGGTGCTGGCTATCTGAAGAGACCCTGTGCCATCATTGGTCAGCTGTGACCAATGGTCCTTGTTCCTTTGTCAGTCTGAAATCTCTCTCTCTATCAGGGGTCCTGAAGAGACAGAAGACAGCCACAGGGACCTGGAGGAGCGAGCCTTGCATTTTAACTCTGGAAGAGAAGCAGCCTCTGTCTTTTATCTGCTTGTTGACTCCTTAAACTCAGCACGTTGGTATTCACAGTGATTTATTGTCTACCCAAAGCCCAGAGCTGCGCAGAAGGTAGCTATCCTTTATTCTCCTTGGGAAAATCAGCTCATCAGCAACTGGGTTTTATTCTACCTAGGGAGCCTCCACTGGCCTCAAGACTGAGGTATAGAGAGGTAGTCTCTCTGTTACCCGCATTTTCACCCAACTCCTGCTTTTTCTCTAGAATTCATCATTTGGTGAGAACCCTGTAGGGTTATTCTCTAATTTTGGGGTACAGAGCTTGAAGTTGGTATCTTCCACTTCCATAGGTTATTGAAGAGTCTTTGGACATAAAAAAAAGTCCACTTCCTGTCCTAGGCTAGCTAAGACCAACACTTGCCGCACTAATGAGAATTCACAGCAGAGGGCGCTCTCTCATGCATATCAAGGCTTCCTTCGCTGGGATGTCAAATTTACTTGAAGAAAGCCTAGAAAAGCTTCTCTAATTAAGCTGGCTTCATCAAGGGGAGGGCAAATCCCCAGCTCTCCTAGAGGCAATCTGTTATCCCCAGTAAGAGCTGCTGTATCCTGGGAGGGGAGATTTTCTCCTTCCTCTTTATTGTTACACCCTCTGTTGGGTCTCATTTGTGAAGTTCAAAGACAGAAGGGGGCTGCTTTTAGAGTAGCCTTGCTGATTTTTCTTCCTTTCTTTTTTAAACCAAATCTGTAAGGACACCTGAATGCAAGGCCGTCTCACAATGCAGCCAGATTTGCAGATTTATCAGACCTTCTTAGCCACCCCTGCTCCAAGGATAAACCGGAGAGGATTATTAATACCAAACATCTGTTCGCCCTTTTGGTGTCGGGCACTCTGCTGAGCCTGTTTTATACAGTATTTGATTTAATAGTCATAAACCCCATAAGGTAGATACTATCGTTGTCACCGTTTTACAGGATGGGGAGATGTGACCTTGAGCAAGTGGCAGACTCCCCTGGGTCTGGCCCTGCTCATCTGTCAAGCACAACATTAGGCGAAATCACTTCCACCATCTCCCTTTCTTCAGGCTCTGGACAAAATCAACTCAAAAGCTCTGGAGCCAGTCGGCATGAGCATCAGGTCTTCATGGTCCACCGGTAAAAACACCGATGCCCTTTCATGCATACCTGTCAAGGCATCAGGGAGCCCGGCTTCTGTCATTTGTTTAAAACTGAGTTGAGCCTGTGGCATGTTGGGCACCCAGCACGCGCTTAGGTCAACATGCGCAGATGTTCTATTTTAGCTTTCACCCACTTCCATTCCCTGGGAAGATTGACCTGGGGACTGCAGGTAGCAGAGCTCCCTGCCTGCTTGGTGTATGCGCTGCTTGAACAGGAAAGGCAGGCACAAATTGTGAGTGTATGGAATTACATCAGAGAGATCAAACGCATTTGTTTTCTCTCAATAAAGGCTCACCCCAAAGTCCGACCTGCCCTTCTCCCTGAAAATGTGCCAAAGGAAATAAACAGAACTTTTGGTCGATGACCTGAGAGGGAGACTTGATTATCTGAAGCCTCAGCCAACAGCCGCCAGCAGATTAGTCAGAATCTGGTTCTCCTTGGGCTCTCGTGTTTTCAGACGCCTCTAGCCGGGCACCCCTGAGCTGGGTGCTCCTAGCACAAATGGCCCTGGAGAGCAGAGGGACCGAGCCATGTTAAGTGGTTCTCGGGGAGCTATCGGTGCACCCCAGCCGCATCCGAACTTGTCCAAGCAGGTTATAGAAGGCAGGAGGTGACCATTCACTGAGTCTTGAGGTTTGCAAATCATGTGCTCAGAAAGGCTCACTTGAGAGAGAGAGAGAGAGAGAGAAAAAAACTTATGGTACCAGCTTTTTATTGGTTGGTATATTAAGCTGTATCGTGTGAAATTGCTGTTTTGTAGGGAAAGGTCTAGGCTTCGGAAAAATAAATTTGGAAGTCATCAGCATATAGATGATATTTAAAGCCCTGAATGAGATCACTTACCAACAGAATGGAGCTAGGACAGGGCGCCCCGCCCAAGCCCCGAGGCATTGCAGTGTTGGGAGATTTGCCTGGAAGGTGGAGAAAGGGCTCTGGAGTTAAAGAAGAGGAGAATGTGCCCCTACGACATAAATATCCTAACACACATAACACACACAATCGCACACTCATTCTCACTCTCTCAATTTTGGAAGACCCAGTTCCAGCATTGCTTTTTACAAGTGCATCCTCCCTTTGCAGACCACCTCCCCTGGCAAAGACGCGATTGGTGAGAGGAAGCAGCCCGAGCTGCTCCGCTGAAATGATGATTATCTGTGAAAGGTCTCCCCCTGGTTTTCTTCTGTTCCTCGCGCAGCCCTACCCCCCTTCTTAGCAGAGTTTTGCCCACAGTGAAAAATCCATCTCCATAAAATCTAGGATTCTCAAGACTCCGGGTCTTTATGGCAGTGAATTGGGTTTTGGTGAGATCTAGTAAAGAGGAACCCTTCTGGAGTAGTAGTTGTGTATTGGGCTGTTAACCACAAGGTCAGCAGTTTGAAACCACCAGCCTCTGTGAGGGAGAAAGATGAGGCTTTCCACTCCCACAGAGGTACCATCTATGAAACCCACGGGATAGCCTGCTGGAGGGTCACTATGAGTCAGAATCCTTTTGATGGCAGGGAGTTTGGAGTTTGATCTGGATGAACTCTGGTTAACTCTTGACATCCAGGGAAAATCATTTGCATTCATTGCACACTCTCTGTGCTGGGAGTACTGCTTCTATTATATGCTTATGAGATGCACATTGGCCAAGAAGGGACTGCATTTTACCCCATTTGTTAACTATTTGAACTCTGCCCAGCACACCAGTGTGCTGACAAACTCAGCTCTCGTGGTTTCTTTTCCAGGCTTTGCAAATTGTTTCTTGGAATTGGTGACTTAGCAAGCTGGAAAACAATGACGAGATTGACAGTTGGATTTTTCTCTGCTTCATCAAATACACATTCAGTAGCTAAAAGGGGACCCCAAAGCATTTTCTAAGCAATATTTACTATTTGTTTCAGAAGACACCCTCTCATCCTAGCTCATTTAAACATTACAGGAAGCTATAGAGACCCAGGCAAGAATTTCTTAGGGCTGAAATTGATTCATTAGGCACCAAAGGATCTGTGCGGTAGTTAAACTGTTGGATAATATTGGTACCAAACAGGCGTTGCCGTGACTGACAGCCGGCAGCGGAACAGTGTGGATGAAGGCGTGTCCTGGCAGGCAATGAAGAGACGGAGGCAGAGTGAGTGGTCTGCGCGGATAGAGCTGCAGGAAAGGAGTCAGGGCAGGGACAGTGACGGGAGCACTCCTAGAGGCCCAGGGTCGGGTCACTGGGAGCTTGCCAGGGGGTTAAGAGTCAGCCTCGGCAAGCTCAGTTCCCCTCCTGACACAGCAAAGTGCTGAGAAACCAGGGGTCCTAGAAGATTTTTATTCATGTCCTTGAAAGAATTCCTTTGTGAAACCACAGTTCCGACAGGTGCATTCTCAATACAAGCAGCCCCTCCTCTCACCTGTCGACTCTCTTTCTCTGGCAGTTCACATTGACAACAATATCAAACGTTGTATTGTGTGCATTGCATGCACCCAGCATAATGAAGACCAAGGGGATAAGGTGGGTGATGATTACGGCCAGCTTGTCTGGGCAGTGCTTCTCAGTGGTTCAGCAGTTGTGTGACGTTGCCATTTGGTTGTTAGGTGATGATGTAATCATCCTCCATTTTGTGATGTGGCCATGTTCCATTTTTACATAATGTTGATGTTTTATTAACAACTTGGTCCTGGTAACCTAGCCATGCTGAGAAATGAGGAGGGGGTGTAATATCTAGAGTAAACAAAAGAACAACACATCTGAGAAACAAATAGAAGGAAATGATTTAGAAAAGTTTTAGAATAATTTGATAGACCACATGAAGCATGCTTGATATCACTTGGCAATTTTTGACCAGCAGCTTACGTGCTATACAAGCAGTTTTGTTACCTGTTGTCATTAAGTTGGATGGATTCATAGCAAATCCAGGTATGTCAGAGTGGAATCTCTGCACCATAGGATTTTCAGCAGCTGGTGCTTGGGGACCTAGATTGCCAGGTCTTTATTCCGAGGCATCTCTGGGTAGGGTTGATCCACCAACCTTTTGGTTAGTACCTGACTCATTAACCATGTGTACCATACTGGTAGTAGGTTACCTATGTATTGTTTAGGGGCCATAAGGGAAGGCATTTAAACATTTTTGGCATGTACTTACATGTCAACTTATACTACTGTTTAATATTTTGAATAAAATCCCCCAGTAGTCTCATTTTACAGAAAATGGGAGAAGCACTAAAATAGCCCCGTCAAATATTGAGTAAAACTTAGGCAGTTTTAGACATAATGGTCTCTCTGTCGGTAACCACAGAAGATTCAGAACCTCTAGTATTACCTGAGTCAAGAGGGCATCTGACGAGGCTTTCCAGACGCACCTGAATTGACAGAGGGTGGTGTAGCGTCCTGGGAAGAAGCATGCTCTATCGAACCTAACAGACCCGGATTCAAGACCTGACTCTTTAACTTTCATTATTTGTAGGCTCTTAAGTCAGCTGTTCCGAGAGAAAAATGAGGCTTTCTACTCCCGTAAAGATCTGGAGTCTTGGAAATCCACAGAGGCAGTTCTACTCTGCCCTGGAGGGTCATTATGTGGCAGAATCGACTCGATGGCAGTGAATTTGGTTTTTTGGAAGTCAGCTATTTAACCATTGGGCTCAGTGCCCTTTCTCGTTATAAAATTGGCTTGATCATAACAGGAGGAGACATACAGAACAAGTGCTTAATATAGTACCTGATTCCTAGTGGTTGCTGACCATGTTTGCACTGAATGTTGTATTTCTGTTGTTAAGTTCTTGTAGGCAGTGAGCAATGAATACCATTCTGTCTTTCAGAAATGTTCAGCCTTTGGTGGGAGGAAATTTGCTATCTCCATTGGTTGCTTCTAATTTTCAGTTTATTAATAATCCTGCAGGTAATTACTATATTGTATTACTATAGTCTTACTATAATACACCATCGACGTGTCTCAGAAAGGTCAACATTTTAGCATCTAAACCTTTTTCCAGGATGTGTGTGTAACCCAGAAGAACATAAAATTCTAGACACCAAGATAGCTGTGTGGTGGTTCAGCAGATACATGAATTGGGGTTCAGAAAATATAGCTACTGCCTCGACAAGTGACTAGGACCAGCGCGGCCAGCTCAGTTCCCCCGTGGCCCCAATCTTTCCCTCCTCCAGAAATCCGTGCATTTGTAGTGCCTGCCCACCATGCCGCCGAGCTTAGCTATGTGACCTGTTTTAGCCAATGAGGTGTGGGCAAACCTGCCTCAAGCAGAGGCTTGGCCAAGCTCAGGCGTGTTTCTGCTCTGGCTCTTCCACTTCCACCACCATCATGAGAATTTTGTGTGTGGTTAGCCTGCTGGGTCGGGCTCAGACAGACACATGGAAATGAACAGACTAGACCAGCCAGGGTCGGCATTCATCAGCCTAGCTGCCGGTGTCGGAAGAAGCCCAGCCCAGATCTGTTCTGTTCTGGGCATGCGAGCTCCGATCCATCGGAGGCAGGTTTTTTGTAGTCCACAGCACACTTGTTTCTTTTCGGCATTGAGGTTGCAATAGAAAACTGGCCCAACCCGGCACGGAGGGGCTGATTATCAGATGCTGGATTCTGTTCCACCACCACGGGGAAAATGTTAGGATCTCTGTGTTCGACAATTTTTATTTCCTAAATACGAGTGATGCTTTAAAGGGACTGGAGCTGCAAGCTGACATGTCCCCAAGAGTGCTGCTGACTAGATTCGCAGCTTGTGGCAGGACATCATTATTTAAAGTCTGGGGGGGAAACAAAACATGCATAATCCTTTGAAGCTGCTTGTAAGTGCCACAAACCATCATCTGTGAAAGCCAGGGAGGGCTGGGAAGGGCACTGTGTTTCCCCCAGAATTGTAGGGACGGGCGCTCAGGGTGGTTCCTCAGCTCCACACGAAAGCCAGACCTTACAGGTGGCCATTGCTCAGGGTGGCAGTGATCTCAGCTGAGGGAGGTGGGACCTGCGTCATGTGGGCCTTGCTACTGAACAGGCAGGATGGTACCGAAAGTTAAGCACCTTGGCTTCGGGGTGCGTGCCAGAAAGCACCATTGCCTTGAAGTTTTGCCGGGGGAAGATAGTCATGAGCACCTGCGTCCACCTCCTTCAGGACGTCTGCTCCTTGACCGATTTAGGAACCGGAGTATTCATTCCTCTGTGGACCTACTGGGGCGGGTCCCTGTCTCCCACTAAACAGGAATTCTTTTGAGGGCAGAAAGCGGAGCTTCTTATAATTGAATTATCTATTTATTTCAATAATCTGACTGGCGTGCAGTGGCAACCTGAGAGAAAATGAGTGAGAGAATGAATGAATGAACCAGTAGGCTTTCTAAGGAGCTGCAAGTAGTTTAAAGGGGACCTGGTGGTGGAGTGGTTAAGTTCTTGGCTGTCAACTAAGAGGTCAGCACTTTGGACCACGAGCAGTACCACAGGAGAGAGATTACAGCCTGGAACCCCCCTGGGGCAGTTCTTCCCTGTCTGACAGTTATTATGAGATGGAATTGGCTTGATGACATTGGATTTGGCTTATTTGCGATGCCGTATATACTCGAGTATAAACCCACCTGATTATCAGCGGAGGCACCTAATTTTACCCCAAAGACTGCATTAGAAAATGTGCGGATCAACTCGGTTTATACACAAGTATATACAGTATGTAGATTTCCCTCCATTAACACAGGAACTTTGAGGAGTGCTAGGAAGTCAAAGATTGCACGTGTGATGTTGGGTAAGTTGCTTACTTTTTGGAAAGTCTGGGGCTTCATATATGCAAAAAACAATAATAATAATCCTAGATTATAGGGTTGGCATAAGGACTAAGAGATCAGGATGGGACGGTGTCGGGCATGTGGTACAGAATGTAACAGAAGTTAGCAGGGATGGCAGATTTATACTGACCTCTGTTCTGGTTGGTTGGTCCTGGTGATTCAAAAATAGTCTCTCTCCCTTGAATACCCATTTTATAGGTATGCATTTGTAAGGTTAATTAGTGGAATGTACTTAAAAAAAAGAAAAGCATGTTATTGTGCTTTAGGTGAAGGTTTACTCAGCAAGTTAGTTTTCTAATCACGAATTCATACAGAAATTGTCTGTGCCATTGGTTGGAATCGTTGCAATGTGGCAACACTTGTACCATTTCCTCCCTGGCGTTCCCATTTCCTTTTGTCAGGTTTCCCTGTCCCTCACTGCCATCTCATCTTTGGTTTGGGGCTAATGTTGCTCTTTTGGTCTCTTAAAGTGTATTGTTGGAAGGAACCCATTTTTCAGGGGTGTTATTGTTTATTTTATAGTCGTGTCAATTAGTTGACTGAAAGGTTGGCTTTGAGGGTGTCTCCAGTTCCAAGTTAGAATGTTGTCTTAAAGCAATAGTGTTGGGGTCCTGCCAGTCTCTTTCAGACTGGGGAGTCTTCATTTTTTGTTTTCATTTGAATTTTGTTGTACATTTCTTACCCTTTCTGTCTAGGACTTTCTTCTGTAGTCTTGATCAAAGTGGTTGGTAGTGACACCCGGGCACCATCTAGTTCTTCTGGTGCCAGGTTAGAGGAGGTTGTGCTTCATATGAGCCACCAGTCCTTTGGACTAATTGCTTCCACGAGTCTTCAGTGTTTTTCATTCTCCTTGGTTCCAAGCAGGGGAAACCAACCATTGCTACTTAGATGGTCACTCACAAGCTTTGTAGACCCCGGGTGCTGCGCATTTATGTAGAACATTTTCTTTATGAACTGTGTTTTGCCAATGGACTTAGATGTCCTACAAGACTATGATACTTTGCCTTCAACACTAGTCCCAATGTCTAAATAGTTTCTCTAATTATGGATGAAAAAGTCACTGCAATAGGTTTTATGTTAACTTTGTGTGAATCAAGATTCTCAGTGGTTTGGCAGTTAAGATCTAGTAATTTCCCGTGATGTGATCTAACACAGTGTAATCAACTCCATAATGGGAGCTGCTGTGAGCAGTCAATTAGTAGTAAGGAGTTTAAGGTGGAATGCTTCTGCCTTACTCAGGTCATAGCCCTGATGTAGTAACGGAAAGGAATTCCCTCTGGGATACTGCCTACTTCCTATAGAAGAACCCTGTGAAAACATTTGCTTGCTTTTTGTTAACTCTGGATCCTATGTCTGGATTGTTGACCTTCAGTTCTTTGGACTTGAGCCAATGGCCTGCCATATTGCTTGCTGACTCCGGGAGCTATCAGCAGCCTGTCATCTGATCTGCTGACCTTGGGTTCAATATGAACTGTGCCTCTCCAATCATGGCCTGACCTGAGACCTTAGATTCATGTGTCTCTGCAGCCACCACCCTGTGGTCTTGGGTCCATCAGCCCCTGAAACTACATGAGTCAGGAGACGCTTCCAGTTTAAAATCTGATTCACAGGCTTGGAACTTGCCCAAACTTGTACTGGACTTACTACCCACTTCTACAGCTGTGTGAATAATTTTTTGGCTATTAATATACATCATTAGTTTTGCTCCTCTGGAGAACCATCCTAAGACAGTAATATATCAGTTCTTATCCATAATTTAGACTATCATTTAGAGGTTTGTGATATTTAAACTGCAAGCAAATGACTCAACCATCCAGAGACAGGTAATAGAGAATGAGAAGACAGGAAGTGTTCTTATGAAATGACTCATTTTCTAGAAGAATTTAATTCACTCATTGATCTTCTCAACATGGGAGCCATGAGCACCGTGGGCTGACTAAATTCTTAGCAGGGCCAGACGGAATCACAGATACAAGGTCCCTGACGCTCACTCACTAAGTCCACGGAGAGCCTTCCCTTGGTCATTGTGAGAAACCACGTGTGTGTGCGCCAGATGTTCCTGTAGGCAGGGATGAGGAGTGTTAAAGGCAGGAGCGCCCACAGTAGAGGACCGCTGTGCAATTAGCCAGACCAAAATATTGAACGGCGTGGCATAAATATGTCACAGAGCGAGATTATCAGTATCAATCCTTAAAAAACAATTTTAAAAAATGTTGACTATTGAACTGACCACCTGATCTTGCTGAGAGTAGCAATCCTTGACCATTACCTTTAGGTACATACAGCAAACACATTATTCCAGGACCCAGCTAGGGTGTGTGATAGGTAAGGTTTATTGTGCCGGTAAGCACATGTGGGATGAATTGAAGGACGGACAGCGAGATAAATGGCTTGGTGAGCCTTGCCTTTCTTGTTCTCTGGTCTCTTGTTCTCTGATGGTTGGACCAGGGTGCAGCTGCCTTCGTTCTTTGCCTCAGCTGGCAAGGCTCCCTTCCTGCCAGACATCCCTGAGGATGGACCTACCCTGATGCAGCCCTGGGTGCTGGAGAAGCCACGTGGAGATCCTTGCCAGTGCTCAGATGCCTATACGCTCACAGATTTGACTTTCCTCCTGCAGCTGGCGTCATTGCGTTTGTTTCGTGAGTTTGAGGAGGACTTTGTAGATCGGTGTCAAACATATGGGCTAATGTTGTACTTATGCGCTTGGACTGGCCTGGGTTAGGATGCTTTTTTATTGTACACTACCTTTTATATAAAACTCTCTTCTGTACATATAAATTTCTGTGGATTTATTTCTCTAGTCTACCCAAACACATAGGGTGACAGTGGAGAATAAGGCATTATACTTTTCTATTAGGAACTAACCTTTATGGGCCCACTAAGTTGTATAAAGACCTCTGAGCTCTGAGCCCTAGGCAGCAGAAGCTTGGGTGTGGAATGCCCATTCCTTTTTAGAAGAAATAGTACTTTATATCAGTTAGGTAGAATCTTATAGAGCAGCATTTACCCCTATAAGATGACGAAATGAAGGGGACAGTTGTAGTCATTTCATGGCCACACAGAAGTGGTATCCAGTTACTGAGTAACTGCAGTGGTTCAGTTGCCTGTGATTCAGCGTCATCACCGTAGCACTGGAAAGGGTTCTGAAGGCCCTGGACCAAAATGGAAAGGAACCCTTTGGTGCTGGTGGGTCACTTTTAGGAAGGTGCCAGAGAAATGGCTGTTTTCCAAGAAGTATTTCAGTACTTAAAAAATTGGTCTCTTTGACCTCTGAAATCCACGGTGATGCATTCTTATGACTGCCCCCTTTCCCAAGCATGAGAAGATGGCCTTAGTCATTATATTCTAAGCTCTGTGCCCAACCTGCCCTCCTGGCACCTTGCTATTCTTGCCATGTGGGATTGGTTAATTTTATGGATCAGCTAGGCTAGATCCTGATTCTTGGTATTCTACAATTACCTTCCGTTTTGTGACCTAGTATAAGATGTGTGGCCTATATTCAATACATATGTGTGTTCCAGCAACATTCTCACAGTCCTGTGCTTGACTTGTCATTTCTCTGATTTCCAGTTCTTGAGACATGAACTAGAGCCTGCTGCCTGCCCTACAGATTTTAGGAGTCACCAGCTCAACCTTCTGAGCCAGTAGTCTGCCATCTGACCTGTCAGTTTGGGGTTTTACAACCCTTACAATCATCTGAGTCAGAAAGAGCCTCCAGCTTGATATGCAGTTCCCAGGTTTGGGAGTTGCCAGCTTCCACAACTGCGTGAGCCATTTCCTTGAACCAAATCTCTCTCTCTCTCCATTCTCCCTCCTTCCCCTTCTTTGTATATTATCTATCTATCCATCTCACTACTTACCTACCTATCTACCCACCCACACACCCACCTACCTGTCTACCCATCTGAACTTGCTGTGCTTCTCTGGAGAATCAAATCTAAGATACCTTGTCAGATAATTGTTCATATAAGTAAGCTCTGTCCATGTGGGAGACATGGATTTGATGCCCAGTCAATGAATCTGGTGCGCAAACGTTATCCATCTCTCGGTGGAGGCTTGTATGTTGCTAGGATGTTGAATAGGTTTCAGCAGAGCTTCCAGACTAAGACAGACAAAGAAGAAAGGCCTGGAAATCAGTTTCTGAAACTCAACCAGTGAGAACCTTACGGCTCTCAGTGGTATGATACTCGCACCATCATGGACTAGCACAGACAATTGCCAGGAGTATGGCGCTGACAGAGTAGCAGCTAACAACAGTGGCACCCAGATTGGCGCTGCTGCTGTGGAAGGGCTATATCAATTTATCATAGGACAAACATTATAAACCCATTTAAAGGAGAATATAGGGTCTTTTTAAAGGCATGTTGGTGTATAAAATAGTTCAGCTTGGCTGTTAACCAAAGTGTTGTGCTTTGAACCCAGGCAGTGGCGCAGTGAGTAAAGAACCAGCTGATCTGTTCCTGTAAAGATTATAGTAAATCATCATCATCATCATCTTCATCTCATGGGTACCTCTGTTCTGTCACTCAAGGTCTCTTGTGTGTTGAAAATGACTTCCGGTCACCTACTAGCAAAATCAGTTTTGTTTTGTTTTTAAGATCATTTTATTGGGGGCTCTGACAACTCTTACTACATTCCATATATCAATGTCTGAGGCACATTTGTACATATGTCGCCATCATTCTTTTCTAGACATTTACTTTCTATTGAGCCCTTAGTATCAGCTCCCCACCCCCATCAAAATCCGTGGTAAAGCACAATCATCGTTGGTGTCTCTTCCCTTAGCTACCAGTTCTGCAGCTCCTCCTCTTTATAGAAGCTCCTGTCTTGTCTTAGAAAGGTGGCTTTCGCCTCCTTGAGGAGCCCTGGGGGTGGAGTGAGTTAAGCATTGGGCTGCTCACAGAAAGCTCCAAACCACCAGCCTCTCTACTGGAGAAAGATGTGCCAGTCTGTTTCCCTACCGATGGACAGCCCAGAGCTGCTGGGCTCTCTGACAAGGTGGGTATCAGCGCCGTGCTGAGGGTTTGGGTTTACCTTCTGTTAGGCCCGATCCCTTAGCCCCAGCTGGCTCTCTGGGAAACCATCCTCAGTCCTGATACTTCTGTGTCTGTTTCTGTGCTTTCAAGACTACCCCTCATTTGTCCAGTGTGCCATTTTGTGGCCACATACATGCATACAAGGAGCTTTATTGACGTTGACTGGCATTCTTGCCTTACAAATTGCTACCTTTTGAAATTTTCTTTGGGTTTTCTTTGGCAAAAGGACGTTTCAGTCTCGACAATCTGGCAGCATCAAATGTTGGTTGGCTTTTATATGTCCAATATTATAATTGTTTGGATGTCTGTTCATCTTACTTCCAACTTGGTAGGAAGGTTTTCTGGTTGTTTTTTTTTTTAATTTTTAAAGCACAGTGCCCTGTGTTTGCGCAAAGGATACTGCAAATCCGCAAATGTGCTTGATTTCTTTTCCCTGATTTATTTTAAGGTAACTTTCTAGGACAGCTTGGCGGAGATGGATTCCTTTGAATCCATTTGCTAATCATCAACAACCCAAATAAGAGCATGAAAGGGGGCATTTATCCCAATCATAACCCTACATGTGTATTTGCATATGAAAGAGGACCATGCCTGCGATGACAGAACTACAAAATGGGCTGTTTAGCAAACATTTGTTGAGTTGTAAGTCATTAAGCCATCTTTGTTCATGGCTTGAGGTGAAAGGACCTAATTTGTCAACCGCCTTCCAGAAAAGAAATTTGTCTGAGAATTTGGTAATTTTAGTCAAATCAGATCTTTATTGACTTCTGTTGAAACTCTGCCCGGGAATAACTTTACACAGATAATTAGTAGTCACCAATCAAAGCTGCGGGAAAGTGAACGTGCCACTGAGCAGAATGCTGGCGTACATTCCCTGTGACATAGAAGCTCCCTTTGTACCGCTTCTCAAACTGGGAGGGGCCCGTTCTGGAGCCTGACTCTGAGTCTCTCAGGACTCTGTGCTCTGTCTTCGTCTCCTCTGTTGGCGTAGTTTCTGGTGAGGGTTTCTGTGGACCAGAGTGACAGTAAAGACCATGGGAGGATTTGTACACAGGAAGTAGTATTGGGTGGGAAAGGAGATGCGATTGAGGATGGAGATGGGAGGGCAAAGTGGCAAGTGAAGAAGACTAAGAAGACCAAGAATCAGTTACTCAGCTCCATTTCTAAGGACATCTCTAAGCTCCTGCTTTTTTCATATGTGCATGGGAAATTTTAGAGAAATTGTGCATCACCAATTAGGTTCCAGTTAACAATGTTCAGTAACACTCGTTAAAATGTGTGAACACTCTCCCCATTTCTGTTCTGCTTGTCATATTTCCATTAATCAGCTGCTTCCCATTTACCTTCTCAAATCTAGGTTAGATATTGACCCGTTATTTTATGAGCCACTCTCTTTTGACTGACAGGTGACCTCTGGGTTTAACTTTCAAGTTTCCAGTGTTCTCCAAGGTGATGCTCTCAGAGCCAGTGGGGCTAGCCTTTCTTAGTATTGGGTTTAGGAATTTAAATTTTGTGCTACATTTGTCTCCCATTCTGTCTAAGACTGTCCTTTGTGTCCTTGATCGGAATGGTTGAGAGTGATGGCCAGGCACCAGCTAGGTCTCCTCTCTTGGTAGGGGAGGCAGTGGTTTGCGTAAACTATTAGTTCTACAGATTGGTTCCTTCTTTGATTTCCTTTGATCTCTTTTGCTCCAACAAAAAGATTAATATTTGTTTCTTAGCCTTTTACAAGCGTTTAAGTCTCCAGATGCTACTCGTCAAAGTTGAATTTAGGATTTTCATGAACTATGTTTTGCCAATTGATTGACTTGAATCTCAAGACTATGGTCCTAAGCATGCAACCCTAGAACGCAATCCCCAGAGGCATTTGGTTATACGTAGGAAGTATCTATCACTTTTCCTGCCACGTGCATTATTTGTCCATGCCTATTGATATATAATGTACATGCAAATATATGTATATATGCCTACAGAAATATCTGCACACTTGAATAGTCATATATGCTTAGCTATCTATATATGTATATATGTATATAAGTGTGTGTGTGTGTATATATATATATATACTGACTACTGTTTAGTATAGTCCACCTCATAGTGTCAAAACCAACTCACAGTGTCACCTAGGCAATGAATATTTGAGTCTATCTGACCATGGCAGTAGTTTGGTTCTTTAGGGTACATACCTAAGAATGAGATTGCTGGTCACAGAGTATTTTTCTTGAGGTTTTGAAGAAGCCACATAGCATTTTTCATAGTAGTTGATCCAGTTTACAATCCCACCATCAGAGGAGCCAGGACTCCAATCTCCAGGAAACCTCACCGTCATTTGTTTTCTGTTTTTGTTTTTATCGTTGTGATTTTCAGGAGTGAGATGGTATCTCATTGTAGTTTTGATTTGGAGCTCTCTGGTGGCTAATGATGGCTAATTATTTGTTTGTTGGCCTCTTTGTTGGTTGAAGTGTTTGTTCGTGTTTTTTTGTCTAATTTCCCTTTCGCTTTCAGAACTCTCTTTTATTTACAGAGTAGATCATCAGTTTTATATGTAAGAGTTCTTCAAACCTCCCAAAGACTTGCCCTGTCCATCATTTTTGGCTCATATTCTTCTGACTAGATATTATCTTTCCCTGCATCCGCATTAATACCCGTCTACCCTCTAACCTATGACTTCCCCATCCCTTCCTTTCCCCCCACCCTGGGTACCCATCTTTGTAGTCTGTTCTTAGTTGAGAACTCAGTTAAATCTGTTCAGCCTGGGTGACCCTTCTGGTCATTGAAATACCTCTGGCACAGCATCCAGCATCACCACATGCAAGCCAGAATAGTATGAGAAACTGACAGATGATTGGTGGAGTACATGTGTAGAACGATCTATTTTTGTTTCGATTCTGCTAGAGTGTAATTTTGAGACTCTTTCACTGGGTGCACAGATATTTTTCATGCTTATATCTTTTTGTGCAATTGGACCTTTAATCATTATACAAGGCCTTCCTTTGATTTTTGTGCTGATGTTTACCTTCAAGTCTATTTTAGCAGAAATACTATTGCCACTCATTCTTTTTTGATTGCCTTTAGCTTGGTTTCTCTCTCCCACCCCCCACCATTCTTTGGCTTTTGTCTACTTTTGTCTTTGTGTCTAAAGTATGTCTCGCAAAAAGTGTATTTGTATTCACTCTGTTATTTTCTCTCTCTTGACTGGTACACTTAAGCCATTTGCATTCTGTAATTATTGAGAGGTATCAATTTATTGCTTCTGTGGAGATTTTTTGTTTGCTTGTTTGTTTGTTTTTTGGGGGGGGATTGCTTTAGTCCATATAATTTCCTGTGCTGTTTGTTTTGTTGTGGGTTTTCTTGTCACTTTCTTCATTACTGTTATTTTAGTTTTACTAATTGTTATGATTTCCTTTCATTTTGATGGGTTTATTCATGTTCTTTGAGGTTACCTTGTAGTTTATTTAGTTTCTCCCCAAGTTTAAAACAGTCTGTCCTGTCTTGAGATTCTCCCCAATATTCATAAATTCTGTATTAATGCTATTACCTGTATTTATTTTGTAATTGTTTTTATTTGTACTATATAAATGGTATCTGGTCCTGTATTTTCAGTCTTGTAGATTTGTTTCTTTTGG
This sequence comes from Tenrec ecaudatus, assembly GCF_050624435.1. NCBI lineage: Eukaryota > Metazoa > Chordata > Mammalia > Afrosoricida > Tenrecidae > Tenrec > Tenrec ecaudatus. Next base: position 138,528,130 of record NC_134534.1, read on the forward strand.
ATATTTCTAAGTATGAGTTAACTTCGGGGTGGTATTATTCTGCTTGTTAATCTCAGGTGACTGTCTATTGCTGGTTCTCTGCCCCAAGAACTCCTCTGGTTTTCCCAGATCCTTTCAACATCTGTTTATTTGAAAACATTTCAATTTCACCATTGCATTGAAGGAACGATTTTGCAGGGTAATTTTTTTCTTTCAGATTTTGTGTCACCCCGTTGCTTTCTTGTCTGCATGGTTTCTGCTAAGAAACCAGAGCTTCGTCGTATTGGCTCCTCTTTGTAGGTGATTACTCATTTCCCCAAACCCTTCTCAGAGTTCTCTGTACTTGGTTTTGGAAAGTTTGAATATGATCTATCTTGGTGATTTTCCGATGAGGTTTATTCTGTTTGGAGTTTGTTCAGTCCTTGAATGATTATCTTTCATGTTGTCAGGGAAATTTTCTTCTCACAAATACTTGACAACTTTCTTTGTGTAATTACCATTAATGTGCTTCTTGTCCTGGAATTCTGAACACATCTAAGCTATTCCTCTTAATGATGCCTTATATAATTCCTAATATTTCTTTGGATTGTTTTTTTCTCATGTCCCTGTAGCACATTAGTGTTGACAGATTTTTCTTCAAGGTCACCAATTTTGCCTTCCATTGTTTAACTCTACTCCCTTGTTCTTTCAATGCATGATCTATTTCTGAAATACTCATATCAACCTTCTGGATTTACTCTTGCTGCTTTTGTTTTATTTCTAATTTATTTTATCAGTTTCTTCTTGTGTGTTTTCCTGAAATCTTCTAAAGCTTTTTTCAGTGTTTTCCTTGTTTTCATCTGCAGTTTTCCAGATACTTCAGTGAATCCACTGAGGACATCTAAATATCATTCTGTTTCATTATTTTTCAGGTATTTACAAAGCCATTTTTTTTAAGAAGTTTCTTCTGCCGCTGTATTTTAGTCTCTTTCTTGGATAACTCCTTAGTCTCTTTGTAAGAGAGTTGTATTTAATTCTGTGATCTCAGGCACGTACTATCTGTCTTCTGGTAGGCTTTATAGAGAATTTGAGTGTGTTTGTAACTTGCTGTTTGTTCTGCATGTAGCACCATTGTGGGAGATTTGTCTGGTGTCGACTGCTCTCTATCACTGATCAGGTGGGACTGGAGCATATGGTGGCCATTGCCCAGTGGGGGGCTGCAGGGGTGTGGGTGTGGCAGCTCCATGTCCATGGTGGCATGAGCACTGTCTCCCACTGGGTAGGACAGGAAACAAAAATGTAAGTGGGGGAAACCAAGAAAATAATAGCAGGACAAAAATTAATAACAAAAATGAACTTTAAAAAGAAAGAGAAATAAAAACGAGACAGAAAATGATAAAAAGAAAGTAAAGGAGAAAACAGGCAGGAGGAGGAAGCAGAGAGGAGAAAGCAGTGGAGGACAGGGTACCTGCCTGGTATAGGTCAGCACCTTCTTACAGCCAAGGACCTCCTGCTCAGCAGGAACCGCGTCCAGAAGTAGTTCGTGCGGACTCTGAGGGTGACAGGCCTTGTGCTTGCTCCCATATGGAGCTCTTTGGGGACCACAGGTCAGCTGGGCAGAGTGGGTAGTGGTAGAAGGCATTCTTGTCCAAACTGGTGGCTGATGGAGGGCCACTGCCTAACACTGCACTCTGTGCTCTTCCGATGAGCCTGAACTCACCAGGCTCCAGATGCAGGAACGATGTACAATGCACCAATGCACCGCCAGAGCCCTGCTTCCCTGTGGTGCCACTTCCACCACAGGCCTGTGCAGGGGAGAAGACTGCCACCACTGATGAAAGGTAGAGGTGGCCACTCTTCTTGTCGGCAGGGAGTGCGTGGAACAAGCCAGACTCTACCTTCCTTTTGCCTCCCACCAATGTATGTTTGTGCGAGTCAGGCTGATGTCTCGGTCGGATGCTGCTTGCTGAAGTTTAAGATGGCTACATCATGCCAAGCTTCCCGATGATCAATCTGCCTGTCTCCTCTCGGGCTGCTTTTGTTGAGCGTCTGTTCCTCGTTGGTATATAGGACCACTTCTGAAGCGCAGGGTTCCAGTGTTCTCACCCAGATCTTGGTCATTTGGTCTCTCCTGTCATTGTAGAGCTGCGGTCCTCAACCTGTGGCCGCGGCCCCTTTGGGGGTTGAACGACCCTTTCACAGGGTCGCCCGATTCATAACAGTAGCAAAATGATAGTGATGAAGTAGCAACGAAAATAATTTTATGGTTGGGGGCTCACTACAACATGAGGACCTGTATGAAAGGGTCGTGGCATGCGGAAGGTGGAGAACCACTGTGGTAGAGCATCGGTGTAGAGGGCCTGCCTAATCTACCATCTTGCCAGAAGTCTTCCTGACATCCATTTTGTCCCCCCACCCCTGTGCTTTTAATGATTGTTTGCTTTCTTCATGTATGGTGTCCTTGATGGCATTCTACATGTTATCGGTTATCCGTGTTCATTGGGTAAACTCTATTCTTGAGATGGTCTCTCAATTCAGAGGTTGTATACTCAAGGTTGTACTTTGACTCTCACAAACTTCCTTGACCTTCATCTTGACCTTGTATACAAGCAAATGGAGATCTATTTCATACTCACCTCCTGGCCTTGCTCGGACTGATGGTATTAAGCTTCTTTATCCTCTCTTTCTATTTGAATGATGTGTCTTGTATCCAATGAGCTCCATGTATATGGTCACTATCTATGTTGTTGAAAAGAGGCGTTTGCAGTGACCCCCGAGGAATTGGTTTTGTCAAGTTATATCATATAATCTTAGAATTGGCATAAATTAGGTTTTCAGAAGTCTCAGTTATTTGATTTCTGTTTTGTTGAACATGCATTTCATGTTGTGAAATGCCATAATGTTGCATTAATCTATCTACCAATGCAAAATATTGAGTCCCATAGTTCATAGTGGTATTGACACTTAGGTCTCTGATCTACTTTCATTTTGTATCTGGTTGTGTTTCTAGGTATGGATTGTGTTTTAATTGTCTGCAGATAAATTCCTAGTTTTGCCAGCACCATTTGTTAAAGAGAATTTCTTTCCCATGGAATGAACTTTGGTCTCTTGTGGAAATCAATTTCCCACATATGGGTAGATTTACTTCTGGGTTCTCAATTATATTCCACTTGCTTATGCATATATCATTGAACCAATAGCAGGCTGTTTTACTAACTTAGTATATATATAGTTTGGTTTGAGATTGGGGAGGGTGATGGTTAAGGTTGTATGTCACCTTGACTGGGCCTTGATTCTCATTGGTTGGACAGTTATGACGAGACCTGATACAATGTAGTTGCTTTCATGATGAGATCTACTATGAACAGCCAGTTGAAAGGAAATTCCTTCAGGTGTCCTATTTCCAATATGTGTAGGTATTCTGACAAACTCTGATTTTTTGCTCATTCTGGATCCTACATCTGTCTGACTCCCATCACCTGACCTTCAGGTGTTTTACTCGGAGCAGTGGCTGACCTGTCTGACCCGCTGCTCTTGTGATCAATCACCTCCACATCCTGTGAGACAGCAGCTTGTCATCCTACCTGCCGATCTTGGCTATACCAGCCCTAGCCATTACCTGAGTCAGGAGACGCCTCCAGCCTTCATCCCACTCTCAGGGGCAAGGCTCTCAGTCTTTCTTTCCTTAGAGTGAGATCGCTGTAGGCTTTCTTACTTGTCCTTAATTATGCTGAGCAATTTTCCTTACTGAGTTTTGAATCCCAAAAGGGTGTTGAATTTTATCAAACACCTTTTCTGTATCACATTGAAATGGCCATGAAATTCTTTTTCATTGTTTTATTTAGGTGGTAAATTGCATTAATTGATTGTCTAATGTTGAATCCCACCTGACCATGATAGTGGATATTTTTTATATGGTTTCAAATTCTGTGGTCTAGAATTTTGTTTAAAATTTGTATATCTGTATTCATGGGGGGCATTGGTCTGTAATTTTTTGTTTCCCCCATCCGTGGTGTCTTTTCCCAGTTGGGCGTCAAGGGCATGATGGCTTCATAGAAGGGCTTGGGGCGCATCCCTTCCTCTGCACTTTGGAAGCCTTTGACTGTAATGGATGTCAACTCTGTTTGGTAAGAATCTCCAGGGAAGCCCTCTGAGTTGAGACTCACGTTGAGATTTTTGACATGATCTCTCCAATCTCTCCTTTTGTTAAGTGCCTCCTTCGATGTCCTACTCTGACTTGTGCTAGTTTAGTGCGTTCGTAGACATTTTCACATTTCCCCACGTAGGTTCTTAAATTTGTTAGGATACAGTTTTTTTTCATAGTGTTCTGGTTTGATCCTCTTTATCTCAGTCAAATCTCTTGTTATGTCTCCAACTTCATGTCTTATTTTCCTTATTTGCATCCTCTCATTTTCCTTTGTCTATTTTATTGATCCTGTCAAAGATCCATCTTTCTAGTCTTGCTCAGTCTTCCCATTCTTTTTCTTTTTTCTATTTTATTTATTTCTGTAGGTTTGGTCTTCTTTCGCTTTTATTTTCTATTTGTTGAATTTGTTGGGTTATTTATTTTTACCTTTCTTCATTTAAAAATACATATTGATTGCTACAAGGGCGTTTCCCAAAGTGTCTGGAAGAATTCTGAACTCTTTCCACTCCATGTTTGCACAAGTGCTTTGAAACCCGCGCATACAGTTTCCTCTGCTGTTTTTGTCTTGTCCCAGAGGTTTGGGCATGTTGTGTTTTTCTCATTCAATTTAAGCATTTGTTTCACTTTGTTGTATTTTCCAACAGCTTTAGTAGTTCTCCATTTAGCTTCCATGTATAAAATATTTTTTTGCTAATTATATATGAGGTTGATTTCTAGTTTCATATTGTTAGGGTCAGAGAAAATGCTTTATACAATTTCATTGTTAACATTTCTAGGGAGGCTTGTTTTATAGCCTCACATATGATCCATTCTGGGCAGTGTTCCATGTGCATTGTATTTTTCTGCTATTATTTTGTGTTCTATATGTATCTGGGTGGTCCAGTTGGTTTATACTGTTGTGTAAGTTTTTTATATCTTTGTTAATTTTCTTTCTTGCTTTTCTGTCCATTGTCCAAAGTAATGTGTTAAATCTTCTACTATTATTGTAGATCAGGCTTTTTATCTCTACATTTCTGTTAGAGTTTTATAGATTTTAGAGCTCTGGCATTTGCCGTATAAATATTTATAATCATATATCTTATGCCTGAATTGACCCTTTAATGATTATATAGTATTCTTTATTGCCTTTTATAATAGATTTTATTTAAATCCTGTTTTGTTGTATATTACTATTGCCACTGTGCTTTATTTTGATTACTATTTGCATGATATGTTTTTTCCTATCCTTTGAATTTTAACCTATGTAGGTCTGCCTTTTGACTGGTGCGTTTAATTCAATTACATTCAGTGTGATTACCGATAATTATGGATTTACTGCTATAATTGTTTCACCTTTTTTCTGGTATAGGGGTTCTTGGTTGTTGTGGGATAAATCCTATTTGTATAGACTCTTTATTTTACTTTAATTTGTTATTGTGCTGTGTTTGCTGAAACATTTTTAAAATTTTAATTTTCTTGGTTTGGGTGTGTAGATTTTTTTTAATTCTCTTGTGTTTACCTGAAATTTATATTTGTCATCCTAAAAATGAAGCAATGTGTTATATAGTGAGATCTCCTTAACTTCCTTTCCATGTGTAAGTTCTATAACAAATTTTGCTTGGAAGTTCTCATTTCTTTATATCTCTGATCGCCTTTAATCAAGTTTGCAGCTCTGTTGTTCTTTTTTGAAGTCTTTTTTCTTTTGCTGCTCTCGAAATTCGTTGCCCTTGGTAAGCTGGCAATCTTTACATTTTGCTTTTATTTTAATGACAGTGATGCTCAGAATGGAAGTAGCAGTAGGAATAACAACTACTCTACAGTGTTGACTTTGTGCCATTTAGTCTGCCATTGTTTCTAGTGGATTCTGCTCACAACAACTTTAGGAAGATAGAATTTATCCTCATTTTCCTGGTGAGGACACCGAGGCTTAGAGAAGGAAGAAACTCTGAAGTTGAGAATTAAGGAAAAGGAGGCTAATGTATATAGGTTAGGCACCTAGTTGAGCCCCAGGAAGGGTCCTATCTGGATGTGACTGAGATGTCATAAATATAAATGAGGGGAAATCCGATCTGGAAGTATTTTGTTACATGCTTGAAAAGTTGAGAAGCACATCTTTAAAAGATGATGAAGATGATTGAATCTTGAACAGCATGAAGTTATGTGGATGACTGAAAGCCTCAGATAAAAGATGCTGATCCTACTTGGATTAAAATCTGGGATTATGAGTTGGTCATATCCCAAATCTGTGGTCTGGTTCTTAGTTGAGAACTTCAAATGACACTTTATCGCAAGTGAAAAACAACTAGAGAGCAACCAACTGGAACAAGGGCAGTTATTGTTAGAGTCGAGAAAGAAAAGATTCTGTTTCCCAGAATCCCATGAGCCAAATTAAACATCAAAAAGAGCAAGACAGCCGTATCGTGGAGATTCGTTATTGGTGAGTATCTTATTTCTGCTAGAAAGAAGTACCACAATGGGGATGCCTTTAGCAAACAAATTCATTTTCTCAAAGTTTAGAAAGCTAGATGTCCAAATTCTGAGGGCCAGTTTGAGGGGAATGCTTTTGTTTCTTTGTTGGTGCTCAAAGAAGGCCCTTGTCTCCTTTGAGCATCTCAGAGCCTGGTATCTTTTTGAGAGCTCCACATGTCCTGGCGTCCATCTTCACCTGGGTCTAAGAGGTTCTTAATGTAGGCTACCCAAGTCCACAGTCCATGCTCTGCTTTGTTCACCAACAAAGTGGTCCTAGGCCACACCCCAGGGAAACGCTCCTAAAGGACTGGGACCACCAAAGCAACAATTGCATTCCACCCTGACTGCCTCATTAGCATAACCTATGTGATCTGAATCCTCATTAACATAACCTAAACCCTGCCTTATTTACAACACATCCCAAATATGGAAGATAATCACACCAGATGACACCATGGGACCTGATTACCCTGCTACACAGCTGCCTAAGGACGGAGGTCCTCAGCAGAGCCAAGTTGACACATGTTGAGAGGGCGGGGCACAGCTGACTCTACCACAGATGGTGTGTGGCTTTTTCTCTTCCTTTGCCTTGCCTTTGTTACATCAGCTGTGGAGTCAGTGGAAAGCAGATCTTCTCTCATACCAAATGGGAAAATACAGTTAAAGCACTTCAAATGAACTATTCAAGGAGTCAGATCTCTGGCAAGAAGAATGCCTTTTCTCTTTCGAGGGGGTTCTGCTGTTAGCAGCTTGTGGACGGCACCACTTCGCTGAGGCATGAGTGCAACAAGGTTTGCTGGAATTTCAGATGACACAGAGGGCCAGGGCTGGAAGGCCACTGCCTCTCAGACCCTCTGAGACTCAGTTCTGGTTAGAAAGAATGCATTCCGTCTTTCCATCCCAGACAGTGCCAGGCTGGTGATGGAATTTTATTTTTGGGTTCCCCACCCTCCTTTCTTTTACAGTTCATTGACAATTCTGCTCATGCTTGAAAATTATCTGGGCCTGAAGTGAGGTTTGCATCTTGCTGATTTTGATTGCTCCCACATACTGTATTTATTTGCCATTTAAATCATCTTTGTCTGGAGGAGATGTGGTTCGGCAGCGTCTGATCACGGCTGTTTTCACGAAGGAAAAGGCGAAGAAGGAGGCAGGTCCTGTTAGAGGGGCCTGTTGTGAGAGGAGGCCCGTGGGAGGAAAGGGGAGAACATAACACTGAAAATGGCACGGTAGGCTTGGCCGCTAACTCGAGCCTTTGTCTAGTGTCTTCTCTCTCTTCTAAGGCTTAATGGCTGGCCAGACCTTAGAGCTGTTCCCGTCATAATACACAGCACTCTGTTTCCCTCACCGCTCAGCCTTCAGTGCCACAGTGCTTGTCCTGGGACTCTGGCCTCCTTTGTCACACTTCAGGGAGATAGGAGGGTCTGGAGCGCCAAGAGCTGTCCAGTTCTTCCTGCATGTAGGGGTCTGAGGTAGGGGACTTCTGCCTATCCTTCTGTTGAGCTCACAAAATATTCAAATTTAAAATAAATAAAACAGACGTAAGATAAGACAGGCTGTTGATAGGGATGTGTCAACCCATACTAGAGCCTGTGGGAAAATCAAGACACTCTCACTGACTCACAGCCGCCCCAGGGACAAAGTAGAAGTTCCCCTGAGTGGAAAGGCTCTTCTTTCTTCTGTGGAGCAGCTGGTGGTTTTGAATTGCTTGCATGGTGGTGAGCAGCCCACCTTGTAACTCACGGCATCACCAGGGTGCCCCTGAGGAGGGAAGGGTGGGGCGGGGAGGGCCATCAGCAATATGGGTATTGACTTAATCTACAATTTTGATATTTTGTTCACTCTCAAACCTTTTGTATTAATGTTGATGGCTTAAAGTAATACTGTTATTGAAGTCTTCTCTCTCTCTTGATCATGAAGATTTTTGGCAGCCTTTAACATATTATGGTCCAGGTGAGCCCTTGGTTTTTGCAAGTCTCGAGCCTGGTAATAGAGTCTATGCTGCTGCTGTTATTAGGGGCTGTAGAGTCTATGCAGACTCGCCATGTGACAGTAGAAGTAGAAATGCTCCTTAAGGTTTTCTGGATGATAATTTCTATGGGGGCAGATCACAGGTCTTTCTTCTCTGGAGCTGCTGGGTGGGTTTCAACTGCCAGTGTTTCAGCAAGCAGCCACGTGTTTAGCCATTATCCCCAGGGCCCTTTAAGGAGTGCTGCCTGACAATGATGATGCCATTTGCTTACAGGTGTATGGAGCCCCTACTCTGTGTCTGGCACGCTGGGAAATGCCGGTGCTTACAAGTGCTAACTCATGCAAGCTGCCTGAAGCAATTACGGCGGTTCTTCCATCCCTAGAAAGGAAAAAAACTGAGGAACGGAGTTGTTTGTCTCATTTGTACCCAGCTAGGAGAGGTGGCAGAAGCAGACTTCCAACCCCAGTGTATCTGGCCCCGGGTCTCATTTCCTGTCTCTGGGAGACTGAATTTTTTTTACCTTGTTCCACGACATGCTCTGTTTTACCTGTTTGGTAACTTGAGGTTTCCCATGAAGGAACTGTGTTGTCATGGTGTGTGCCCAGACAACAAGGTATCTATCCATCAAGTGGAACTTCAAAGATAAGATGTGGGCAAATATGTCCCGGCCATTGGTTCTCTAAAGCCATGAGAAAGGGATAGATGAGAATTAGTGCCACTTCTTTCTAACTTGTTAAGGAGACCGTGCACATAGCTTTTTAAAGGGTAATAGAGAAACTTTCTGAGTCCTGGTTGGTTCTTCAGTGATATTGTAACACAGGTTCTTTGCTTTCAATTGCTTTTTTCTCAAAGCCTTTGCTCTTAGAAGTCACGTTAGGAAATGTAGACTTGAAACTTTACCCATTACTGTGGACTGGGCTGTCTGGTAACGTAGTCACTTGCCACATCTGCCTATGAGCACTATTTGTCATCAAGCCAGTATTTCCAGCTCAGGGTGTCTATCAGGGTATCACTTTGCTCCAAAGGATTGTCAGTGGCTGATATTTTAGAAGCAGAGCCTCGAAGTACCTCTGGGTTGACTTGAACCTCCAACCTCCTGTGTAGCAGCCAAGTACATCCACCATTTGCATTCTAAATGGTTCCTAAGCATTTGAAAATATTATGATAAGAGGATAGGAGCCACCTTAGTAATAATTGCCACATCTGTTCATGACATATACAAGTGACAGTTTGGCTCTACTAGCTCATATGACTATATTATTAAAATTAATGTCACTGGTTTCTTCCTACTTTTCTTCATGTTGCTGCTGGAGTATTTAAAGTTACCAATGTAGCTTGCATTATATTTCAGTTGGATAAACCAAAACTCACTGCCATCCCATCCATTCCAACTCACAGCGACCCTATCGGGCAGTCTAGAACTGTTCACGTGAGTTTCCAAGACTGTAACTCTTTATGAGAGTAGATTGCCTCATCTTTCTCTCTAAGAGATACTGGTAGTTTTGAACTGCTGACCTTGACCTTAGCAGCCCAACGCGTAACCACTGTGCCACCTGGGCTCCCGTGCTGAATAATGCTGCTGTGAAGGACTGCTTCTCAGATGGTGTTCATTTCTGAGGAAGAGGTTGGCATTTTGTTTTGTAGATGTTACAGGAGCAAGAAACATTTGTCAAGGTGGGGAGGGGGGAGAAAATAAAACATATTAGTGATTCAGATTAGTTCAGTTTCTTTCCCATTTGTAGACAGTGGGAACTCTCTACACCCAGTAGAGACTTGTTTCACTAAAGGACACGCACTTTGTTCTTTCTACCTGGTCTGAAGCCTGCTGGCTGGAGCCTGGAACTTTCCCTTCCAAGACGTTTTCTATGGAGCTGGGTCTGTCCTCCCAAGCCACGCATGGTGGCACTCTGTACGCCCATAGAATTTTCAATGCCTCCTTTTTCAGAAATAGATCACCAGGCATTTCTTCTGAGGTGCCTCTGGGTGGTCTTGAATCGCCAACTTTTAGGTTATCAATGGAAGAGCATTTCTCTCCTGCTGCCTTTCAATGACTTCATCCAGTTCGAAAGAGTCCCGAGGCGCTCATGCAGGCGCCGGGTATCGATAGAATGGCATCTGTTTTCTGAGTTCAGGCCTCTGGCAGTCCTTGACATCCTTCTCGAAGCCTCGAAGGTCTGCCACGTTGGCCCTCACGCTGCCTGTAGAAGAGTCAAGCGGTGAACCTGATGTGGATACAGCGTCCCAGGGTGTGCCCCTGGATGTCTGGTTGAGCTACTTGGAGCCAGGTATCACAGCTGTATTAAGGCTCTTCCGTCCCCCTCACCTTTCGGGTCTGGCGTGGGGACTCAGGCTCTCTCTTTGCCCTGTCTTGGGGTGTCCTTGCTGTTTCCAGAAAGCATTCCTCAACAATCCCATCAATTTCCCTCTCTCCTTCCTTTCCACAACACATTGTGCAGGGTCTAATTTACTTTCAAAGAGATATTGGCCACTCTTCACTATCCAAAAATATCTCTCTTGTGTATGGAGAGTGGGAGGGAGGAGGGAGGGGGTGTCCTTTTCCTCTTTGTTTCTTAATTGTCTGAAGGAGCAGCGGCGTGTAACTTATAAGGTACCCAAGGTCCCTTCTGAAGTAGCCGAGATATCATTTTCCAGCAAATTCCGCCCTCAATGATTGGCACATGGAAACACTTCATGAATATTCATTGAATAAATGAGGGCTTTGGGTTTTCCAGCCCCCTCTGTTGTTGCTTTTGTTTTTGTTGTCTTCCTTGAAACTGCATTAACTCCTGTTGATTTCAAGGGACTGGCTCTATAGTAATTCCAAGGCCATCAGTCTCTCTCTCTCTCTCTCTCTCTCTCTCTCTCTCTCTCTCTCTCTCTCTCTCTCTGTTATTGAGTCTATTCCAACTCATAGGTACCTTATGGGACAGGGTAGCACTGCCCAGGTGGATAGTGAGGATTTACAATAGCAGAAAATCCCATTTTTCCCCCATGGAGAGACTGGTGATTCTGAGCTGCTAATCTTGCAGTTGGCAGCCGATATGTAGCTACTCATCCACCAGGGGTCAGAGGCCATAAGTAGGAAGGTCATATAACACCTGGACGGGGTGAGCGGGCACTTACATGTTTTATTATAGGATGTACCTTCCTAGCCAAGGCAAATAACCTTAGGTAGTAACTGAACGTCCCTTGTATTTTCCAAGTCCCTGTCTGTTCCCTGTACCAAATGCCAAACCAAGCTAGTTACCCTGGAGTGGAGTACAGTTCTTGGAGCCCCTGCGTGTGTCATGTGAGAACCGTGCCCCCAGGTTTTGCAATGGCTGTTTTCAGAAGTAGATCTCTAGGTCTTTCTTTCAAGGTCCCTATCAGTGGACTCGAACTTGCACACTTTCGGTTAGTAGTCATGTGCTTAACTCTCTGCCCCGCCCAGGGACTCCATGTGTTCTTTCTGGTGAAGTTGTATTTGTCCAGGTCCTGAGATACAAGAGACTGAGATCCTATGTCAAAGGAATGTAAGAACAGAGCTGAGAATTTAATGATTGAGGTTCTCAAAATATCCAGGCAAGGTTGCGATCAAAGATTCATTCTCATCATCTGGCTGTACTTCCCTTTTCATTGGCTCCAGTGAGGCGGCCTCCACCCTGATGTGAGTCAGAAGGCTGGTAGGCATTGTTCAAATGCTTAACACTCCCCGGGGGTCAGAAGACTCGAGGCTCTACGTATGATTCCAAGAAAAATCCCTGCATTGCATCTGATGAGATTGTGCGCTCTTCTGAACTGTGGACAAGGGAATGAGATCACCTGACTGGTCAGACCTGGGTCACCTGTCTGCCACCAGGTGTGAGGCCAGCCGCATGTAGACCGCATGTGCTTGCAGAGGGGTGGGAGGGATGGCACTCCAAGCTAATTTAAGTTTGATTTATCCTGGAAATGAATAAAGGGTGCTGCGTTGGCAAAATAGATCAAAAGACCACTATAGGATTTTATAAAGAAGCATTTATCTATTTCTCTATATCACAGAATCTTAACAAAGAAATCATGGCCTCTCCTTCGGCCCAGTGTTCTGTCTGCTGGAGTTCCTCCATCATCTACAGGCCAGGAGCTCTTTAACCCAAGAAGACATTCCTTATTGAGTACTGAACATACCACAGTACTCTAAGGGTCTAAGGAGCAGTTAGACACATGCTGTCTACATGAGGCTGACCTCACACCTGGTGGCAGACAGGTGACCCAGGTCTGACCAGTCAGATAATCTCATTCCCTTGTCCACAGTTCAGAAGAGTGCACAATATAATTGTCGGGGCTGGTACACAGCAGGTGTTCAGTAAATTTTTCCCATTAATCAAATTTCATTGTGCACCTACTGTGTACCTGACACTACTCCTGTTCTTCAATACCCATCAGGCAGGTGGACCATTGCTTTGTGGCCTGCAGAGAAGAGTACTTTGGGATGATACTGACTTGCTTCAGCTGCAGTGGTCATGGACTCATCCATGGATTTGGGCAAGTTACCAGCCTCTCGAGGTCATATATATATATATATTTCCTTCCAGAAAAGAAATTTCCTGCTGCTGTTGTGAAGTGCTGTTGGATTGACTAACTCCTAGCAGCCTTCACACACAGCAGAGCCATACCCTGCCCCCCCCCCCAGCACCACCAGCACATAGTCGTTACGTCTGAGCCCCTTGTTGCAGCTGCTGTGGCAATCCAGCTCTTTGAGAGTCTGTTGTGTTTTTTCTTTTGTTTCCCCCTTTGATCCTCTACCCAACGTGCTGTTCTTTTCCAAGGTCTGCTCTCAGGATCCTTCCCGATCACACGCCCTTTCTAGAGCTATGGCAGCCAGAATGTTCCTTACGGGCAAGGATGGCAAGACTTCGTTTCCCCTACTTTGGGCATCTAATCAGGAGAGGCCAGTCCCTGGAGAAGGACCTCATGCTTGGTTAAGTAGCCGTGCATCGAAAGAGAGCAAGGGTCTCGACAGGATGCCTTGCCAACGCGGCTGCCACAATGGGCTCCAATAGGAGAATGGCTGGGAGGCTGGCCCAGGACTGTGCTTCACTCTGCCCTATAGAGAGCACTGTGCCTTAGGACCCATTTGACTGCTCCTGCAACAGGACGGTTGAAGGAGACAATGCAGATAAAGTGTTTTGCCCGTGACTGGCCAACAAACAGTAATTGATATTTATGTATTAAAAAGAACCAGTAGTTGGCGATCCTCTAGCACAGTGGTTCTCAACCTGTGGGGTGTCACCCCTTTGGGGGTCAAATGATCCTTTCAGAGGGATCGCCGATTCATAACAGTAGCAGAATTACAGAGATGAAGTAGCAACGAAAGTAATTTTATGGTGGGGGGGTCACCACCACATGAGGAACTGTATTAAAGGGTCGCGGCACTGGGAAGTTTGAGAATCACTGATGTAGCACTCTTTTAGAATCTGGTAAATATTTTCTCTATGCCAGGTCCCTTAATAGACTCTAGGGATCTCGATATATAAGAAAATTCCATCTAAAAGAATGTGTGGCTTCTTGGCAGATGCAGTCATGCAAACAGATAATTAAAGGTAATGCTTATAATACCACGGTCCATGTGGCGCAGTCCCCAGAGTGCCCTGCAACCAAAAGCAATTTCAAACGAAGGCAGAGTGTTTGAATACCATCAAAAAGACACACATGCCCCGTCAATACTTAACCATTCCCTCGTGTTCTCTTTTATTGACCGCCTCTCTCCTCCTCTTTCTTCAACTCACCAAGTCATGCAAGTCTCTTTATGTGTGGGCCCTGCTGAGCTCTCCTCCCCACCTGACTGCCAAGACTCTTTCGTTCCTCCCATTCTCTAAACAGACATTTCCCTCAGCCCAGCAGGTTCTCTTTACGCCCCTGTAACAGAGTAACACCTTCTTTTCTTGCATGACTGAAGTCATCCATGGAAAGCCTTCCTGGTGTCTTGGTCTTGGTGAGATGATCTTCCAAGCACCACTGCCATCCACTGCCCCTCCTCATTGCTGCAGTTCAAACCTCTGTGTCCTTTCTCTTAGCTGCGGGCTGCAGGGTGACCGTCCTGTGAGTAGATCATGATATGGGGGAGAGAGGAAAGAAAGGAGTGCCATGGCCCTTCCCAGGTCCAATCTGAAGGTCCTGCTAAGGTTGGCTTCTCTAAGAGGCCTTTCTAACATAGCGTCGACCTGGTAAATGGTGTTTTCTGGTCGAGTTATACAATGACAGTAACCACCACACCACATGGAGTTGTCATCAGTTGGAATCAACTTGATAGCAATGAACAACTTCTGCTACAAAGCATCTTTGCCATTGGTTTGAGCCGGAAGGAAATTTTAATTCCTATTAGCAGTGGGAAGCATATTTAAGATGTAAATTTTTTATTATGGGTATATTCATAGGATATATCTCATGTGGTTAGAGACAGTAGTGGTTTGGCTGTAGGATTCTCCCTTTTCAGGTAGATAGCTGGGTTCGATTCCTGTCGAGTACACCTCATGCACAGTCACTGCCGATCTGTCAATAGGGGTTGTGTGTTGATATGACGCTGAGCAAGTTTCAACAGAGCTTCCAGGTGAAGACAGATGAGGAAGGTCTGAAATATCAGCCAGTGACAACTCAGCTGAGGATCATGGGAACAGAGCAAGACCAAGCTGCGTGTTACTCTGTTGTGCATGGAGTCGCCATGAGCCAGGCGTCCATTCAGTGGCAGTTAGCAGCAGTGCCGCGCTAACAACCGTCAGCACTTAACAAGATGGTGCAGAGAGGAAGCCTTTGGCACAGCACCTGGCTCCTGGTGAGTCTCCAGTAGGAGTGGATGCTGCTCTTCAAAATGTGTAACTATATTTTTGAAGTAGTGGTTACACATTGGGCTGCTAACCACAGAGTCAGCAGTTCAAAACCACCAGATCCTCTGGAGGAGAAAGATGAGGCTTTTTATTTCCATAAAGATACAGTCTGTTCTTGTAAAGTTACGGTCTTGGAAACTCACAGGGACAGTTCTGCTCTGCCCTAGGGGGTTGAGGTAGTTCGCTTATTGTGCCAACCTGGCCGATAAACACATGTGGGGTCAATTGAAGGGCAGAGGGATAAATGGCTCAGTGAGCCTCACCTTTCGAGGTCTCGGATCTCTTGCTTTCTGATGGTTGGACTAGGGTGCAGCTGCCTTAGCCAGTTCCCTGCTTAAGCTGGCTAGCCTCAGTTCCTGCAAGACATCCCTGAGGAGAAGCTACGTGGACCTACCCCGATGCAGTCCTGGGTGCTGGAGCAGCCGTGTGGAGACCCCTGCCAGCTCTGAGATGCTTACACATTCACTGATTTGGCTTTCCTCCTGCAGTCAGCGTCATTGCGTCTGTTTTGTGAGATGGAGGAGGACTTTGTGGATTGGTGTTGGACATATGGGTTAATGAGTTAATGTGGGACTTGTGGGCTTGGGCAGCACTGGATTGGGATTTTTTTTGATGCACAGTTAACCTTTATCTAAAACTCTCTCTTATACATGAGTTTCTATAGATTTGTTTCTCAAATGTGCCCAGACTAACACAGGAGTCAGCGTCAACTTGAGGGCAGTGAGTTTTGAGTGGTCTTTCAGATGAATCTCCAATTGTAGATCTCTTGAAGGAAATGCCTTAATGGCGTCTCGTGTTAACTAAGGAGAAACAAACAGACAAACAAACAAAAACAGCATGCCACTTGCAGAGAAAGGGAAATGATTTTGTTTTGGTTGTTTCTTTTCTGCTTTTGAAATGTTTTGCTTTTGCTTTTCACACCTGTTTTCTCCGAGGAACGGGACTTGGTGTCTCAGGAAAACTTGACAATGAGTGAACTACGTGGTTGAAAGCCCTCAGCCTTCACAGTAAACGCGGAATCAAATCTCCCTGTTGCTTTGGAGCGTCCGGACAGCAAGGACAGCTGGAGTGTTGCTATTTTTTATTTCAAATAAAAGAGTCAGCTCCTCGTTACCATAGTAACCACCAACCTAATTATAAGGAGTTTAGTTCACTAGATAAAAGTCATCATTTCTCTTTCCTCCTCATTCTCCGACAGGTCCCCAAAATATTGGCATGGATTTGGTCCTGGATGAAGGGATTTGCTCTCTTTTAGCAAAAATGATTACAGTGTACTGACCAGCCAACACAGGAATTAAAGCAATTGAGGCTGACCAGAGAAGTGGAAACAGAGCATCTATAGCTTGTCCTCTTTGAAAACAAATCGTTAGCATTCAGCAAGAACAAAGTAATGTTTTTAAAGGGCAAAGGCAGATACGCCCAATACATTCTTACAGTAGGTGGACAACCTCTGCAGGTAGAGGCCTGCACAATCCCATTTTAAGGTCCATTGTACCACTGGGCTTCTCGTGCTGTAAGGTTTTATACAGGGACCGGATTGGTCCTGTTCTAAAATGTTGTAGTGTGTGGAGAAGAAATTCTTAAACCATGATTTTCCAAGAGCTGACAGCCTGTAGCATATGTTTGGGGTTTGTTAGAGTGGTAAATACTTACATCTCATCTTCAAGGTTCAAGCCAAAGAATATTGAGCTTCTTGGGCAAGCTTCACTCTTCTTGAACCCTCGGTCCCATCTGTTTACTGAGCTTCAAACTGCCAGGTGCCTAATTGATCATTTCTTTCACCTTGGAGAGGTGGCCACCCTGCAATTGGTTGATGAAAAGCTAAGTGACATTGAGGAGCAAGCATGTTGGATATATTTGGGCTTACAGTTACTTAGGGGCTGGAGATATGCAAGTGAAATTCATTTATAGAACGTGCCAGGTCAGCGCTGGTGTTGGGCGTACCAGTTACATTTTGTAGACACTAAAATCCTCAGTTGAGACATGTGTGTTCCTTGGCCATATGTCAGGATTTTAGAATATTTCTCAGCTCTCTTGGGAGGAAGGAATCATGCTGCCCAGGGAGATGGGAGTAAGATGTAGCCGGAAAAAAAGCTCATGGAGACAGGGCTGCCAGAGATGGGTCCCTAAAGAGACTGGGACTATTGAAAGAAGTTCGTATACATATGTGTATGTGATGGAGGTGAGGGAAGAGAGGTGGTAGAAGTAAGGCAGGCCCTGTAATTTGGGTGGAATCCAAGATCTTTGTGCTGGTCCAGAGAAAAACCTTGGATGCCACTGAAAGTGCCTTCAACCTGTGTTTATTCCTTGTGTGGGTCTCCTTGTTCTTCCTCCCGTCCCCCTCCGAGGAGGGTGATGGCCATGGTGGTGGTGAAGCAGGCCTGGTGAAAGAGGCAATATTGGTGACACTATTGCCACTAGTGTTCGTGACGGTGACGGCGGCAGCCTTTAGAACGCTTGCAGTGGTGGCGAGGGTGGTGGAAATGGTGGAGGTGTCGTCCTGGAGGTGGTGAGGATAGTGGATGGTGGAGGCCGTGGTAATGCCAGTAGTTACAGCGATGGTGGTGGTGATGGGGCGATGGTGCCAAGGTGATGGCTAATGCTTTCGGAGTCCTTTTTAGTGCCAGGCTCGGAGTTATTTTTACAGCCATTGTCTATTCTTTTCTTCAAGTCAGAAACCTAGGCTCACTCCCTTTCTCTTACCAGCTAGTTAATCCAGGTCCCTAAACACTACTTTCAACTCATGGTGACCCTGTGTTCTATAACCTAACGCTATGCTCTGGGAGCTTTTCATGACCGTGACCCAGTTCTTCCTTCCTAGGAGTCCCTGGGCGGGTTTCAACAGCCAACCTTCGGGTTAGTAGTGGGGTGCTTTACCCTCTGTGCCGGTGTTTCGCTCACATATTCCATCAAACTATCAGCATGTGCTGTGAAGTTCTAGTTCCAGAATCCATATGAATTCCCAAATCCCGTGCTGGTGCCCTTGACCAAGCTCCCTGTTTGGGAAGAGCCTTCTTTCTGGGCTCCCTGCTTCCATCCTTACTTACTTAGAACCTATTCCCTCAGCAGATACAGAAATATTTTGAAGTCGTACGTCACTGCACCCCCCTGGCTGCTCAGAACCTTCTTTTGGATTCCCTTCAAGAATTAATTCCTAGAATTCAAGATCCATCGCCATAGCCTTTAGGCTCCAAATGCCCTTCCCAGGGGTCGTCTCACTCCAGAGCCCCTTGGTTGCCCACACGCTCATCCCTGTTCCTTGAACACACCAAATTGTCGCCTACCCCAGGATCTTTGCACAGTTTTTGTATTTTCCTTGGAGCTCTGCTCAACTCTGACCACCTGGGAGAGGTCTTCCCTAGACAACTACTATTACATAGCAACCCTCCCTATGCTCTATGCCGTTAGCCTGATTTATTTTTCTTCACAGCAATTTAACACGCCATCATATAAGGTTCAATAATATATAACAAAAAATAATCCTAAGAATGACAACTTCTTAGGACGAGGAAATGGAGAATTACAGAGGTCAGTGAGAGACAATTAGAGAATCCAATGAGAGGCAAGATCCCTGAGGGACAAACCAGGAACTTCCACTAGGAAATTAGTCTTAAGTGTGGTTGCCTGACCTTTCTTATATTTTTGAAAAAATAGTGATCTTTCATTTATGGAAATGAGTTCTACCTTTGGGAAATTTAATTTTATCTTGTGGAGTTTTGGAGGTACCTTTATTTAAATAATAACTGTAAGGGGTGTTAACTAAAAATAATTTAGGACGGGAGAAGTGGTGGATCACAGGTGAGCAGGCAGCCTCCTGGGAGGGTGTAAATGGCTACCAGTTGGCAATTGGCTGATAGGGGTCATTGGACTGATGAAGTCCAACGAGGCCCACCCAGCCCCATTGCCAAGAGCAGCAGCCACCATGAGCTTCGTGGCTCAGACCCACAGTGAAAAGGTTTGCTCCGTGGAGTGTGTGATGACCCCCACTTCCTCGAGCTGCTGCTGGTGTCCATTGCCCTCATGTTGATTTCAACTCAAGGTGCTCCGTGTGGGCAGAGCAGGGACAGCGCCTCTGCAAGGCAAGGCTGTGTTCGTTCACAAGCGGATCACCAGCCGTGTTTTCTGAGGGGCCTCAAAGGGGATTTGAACTACTGAGCTTTGGGCCAGTGGTTGGCACCTAACTGTAGGTGCACCCAGGGGCAGGCAGGTATCCCGAGGACTAAATTATTTCTCTGTGAAAGCAGTTAGAATATTGACAAATACATGCTAAATGGTAGCTGTTGGCCAGTTTCGGTCCTAGCCATGAACACACTTGGGTCCTTTTCAATCCCGACTCACCATCTCCATGTCACTGCTCTCTTCTCTGCCCCCTGCTGCTGGCCTACAGACTCCCTGGGTCCAAAGCAGATGAGGGCAGTGGGGTTTGTCCGCCTGAGCTAAGTGGTGAACCAGAAGTGTGTCCTGAGAGAGGAAAAAGCCCTCTCCCCTTGAGGGTAATTGAGTAACTTTGTTCTCCTAAAACATCCCAGCAAGCATTCAAGTTAGAAACACATGGCCCTTAACCAAGTTTACAAAACCACAAGTTGCCTCTCTCTGTTTTGCAAATTGCATAAAATCAGACACCGAGAGCCAAATTCCATGGGGGCTGAGCACCTTTGCTATCAGTTTAGCAAATAACTCGTGGACAAGCACACAACATGTGGAACACATCAGACCAGAAACACAACAAATGTTTGTTTGTTTGTTTGAAAAAACAAAAACATTATGCAAGTGAACTGGGATTAAAAAGTGCGTTTTAAACATGTTTTTCTTCAGTTGGATCAACCATATGTTAAAGTCAGCTTCACCTATGGCAACAGTTTTCATCTGAGGCTTATTATAGCTTAATAAAAGAGTGTGTGGGTGGCAAGCTGAGCCTCGTGCAGAGCTGTTAGAAAATCGGAACTAATGGTTTCTGTCTTGCTGCCTCGTTGATGGAAAGCGGTTTGCCTTGGCCTGGGTTGTGGAGGGGTGAGTCAAGTCGCCCTTACCACAGGGTGTAAGCTGGACTTGTTAGATGTCAGAGAGAAGGGACTGGCCGGGGGTGGGGGGCGCGAAGAAACCAGAGCTTTGGCTCAGATGACCTGGATTGAAATTCTAGCTGTACCACTACACAAGCCAAACTAGTTGTGGGGCAAAGGCATTTGGCTCTGGGGATCCTAACAAATTACAGATAGCCATTAGAATAATGGGACTTCCTGGACACTTCCTTATTCTTATGTCGGATTTACACAGGGATCTAGAGGCAGTGGTGCCAGCAGAACAAGGAGATACTGAATGATGGAATCCAGGACAGATAACCCCCTCAGGAACAGTAGTGAGAAGAGTGATATCATGAGGGTAGGGGACTGGTCAAGGAGGAGGAAGGGTGGGAAAGGGGGGGACCCATCACAAGATTGGATTTATAGCCCCCCCAAGGGGGACAAATAACAGAAGTGTGGGTGAAGGAAGACAATGAACAGTGTAAAATATGAAATAGTAATAATAACAATATATAATTGATCATGGATTCCTGAGGGTAGGAGAGTGGAGGAAGCAGGGGAAAAAAGAGGAGCTTATACCAAGGGCTCAAGTAGAAAATGTTTTGGAAATGATGATGGAAATATATGTGCAAATATGCTTGATACAATTGATGTATGGAATGTTGTAAGAGCTATAAGAGCCCCCAGTAAAATGATTTAAAAAATAATAAAATCAGGAAAGGTGTGTGTCAGGGTTGTATTCTCACATAATTAGTCCATGTGTATAATGAGCAAAAAAATAGAGAAATTGGATTATATGAAGAACAGTGTGGCATCGGGATAGGAGGAAGGCTTATTAACAACCTGCGATATGCAGATGACACAAATTTGCTGCTGAAGTTGGGGAGGACTTGAAGCACTTGCTGATGATGATCAAGAATTGCAGCCTTCGGTGTGGATGACAGCTTTTTGTAAAGGAGACCAAAATCCTCCCAACTGGACCAGTAGGTAGGTAACATCATGAGAAATGAGGGAAGGATTGAACTTGACAAGAATTTCACTTTACTTGGCTCCACAATCAATGTCCATGGAAGCAGCTGTCAGGAAATCAAACGGCACTCTGCAGTGGGTAAATCTGCTGCACAGCCCACTTTAAAGTGTTGAGAAGCCAGGATGTCATTTTGAAGACCGAGGTGTGCCTGATCTAAGCGGTGGTAGTTTTTATTGCCACCTATGCTCATGAAACTTGGACATTGAATAACGAAGACCAGCTGAAGAAGAATCTAGGCATTTGAAACATGGTGCTGGCAAAAAACATTGAAAGAACTGTGGACTGCCAAAAGAACACACATCCGTCGTGGAAGAAGTACTGCCCTGTAACATCAAGGACGGTGAGACTTCGTCTCACATCCTTGGGACATGTTTTCCAGAGAAACGAGTCCCTGGAAAATGACATCATGCTTGGTAAAGCAGAGGGGCACTGAAAAAGAGGGAGGCCCCCAACAATATAGATTGGCACGGTTCAAAGATAACAACTGTGAAAATGCCTTAGTACGGGGCAGGGTGGTACTTGGGGTTGCTATGAGTCAGCATCAACTCAGTGGCACTGAACAACAGGTGCTGTATGAGTCATTTCTAACTCAGAATGACCCCAGGTGTTTCAGAAGAGAACGTACTCCATAGAACCTGTTTAAAAATAGATCCCTAGGCCTTTCTTGGGAAGTGCCTCTGAATGTAATCTAATGGCTAACTTTCGGGTTAGCAGTTGAACACTTAACTGTTTGCATCACTCAGAGATGCAAAAGAATCATATAAAAATGATGAGTTTTTAACCCCGCCAAGCTGAAGTCTCTTATCTGAAAAATGGGTATCAGAATAATTCATATCTTGTGAGATTGTTGGTGGGTGGAGGCAGGGCGGGGGGAATGAGGACAGTCAGATGAAATATGCATATGTACTTCTGGGTGCTGGCCATAGAGTTAACTCGGTTATCTTATTGAAAAGTATTGCGTTTCCCCTTCGTTTTTCAGACAGTGGCATATTTGATTTCTCAGAATGACCTTCGTGTTGTTCTTGTTAGGAATTGTTGAGTTGGTTCTGACTCATGGGAGACCCTATGTGACCCCAGAACAAAGCACAGCCCAGCCCTGCAACGTCCACATCATTGTGATGTTTGCGCTCACTGTCGCAGGTGTTTTGTGACTCATCTCACCGAGAGTCATCTTTTTTTCCACTGACCCTCTACTTGACCAAGCTTAATGTACTTTTCCAGGAGCAGGTCTTTCCTGACAACATGTCAAAGTGTGTGAGATGAAGCCCTGCCGTTCTCACTTCCACTGAGCATCTGGCTGCGCTTCCTCCATGAGAGATTAGTTTGTTCTTCTGGTAGTCCACGGTACTTTCAGTATTGACAGTCACATGCCTTTGCATGGTCAGTGAAACACAAGTTTGGTACTCTCTGTTTTAAGCCAAGATCCAGCTGACAGCAGCAGTAACAATCCCATGTGCCACGTTGTCCTCTGAACCTGGCTTGGATTTTTGGCAGTTCCCTCCCCTGTACAACTGTAACCGTTTTTGAATGATGTTGAGCAAAAGTTTACTTGAACGTGATATTAATGATCCTGTTCAATAATTTCCACATTCTGTTGGGCCACCGTTCTTTGGAATGCACACACCTGTCTTCTAAGTTTCTTGGCAGAGATGAGTGAGTGCTTCAGGTGCTTCCTCAGGTTGTTGAAAGATTTTAATGGGTCCGTTTCTGGAGGCCAGTTTTTGGCTAATTATTTCATTGCAGCTTGGATTCTTCCTCCACTAGCATGGGTTCTTGATCATATGTTACCTCTTAAAATGGTTGCGTGTCTGCTAGTTATTTTTGGTACGCTCAGTGTATTCCTTCCATCTTCTTTTGACGCTGCCTGTATCATCCAGTATTTTGCCCAGAAGTCCTTCCATGTTTCGACTTGAGGCTTGAATTGTTTGTCATTATGTCAGCTTGAAATATGCTCAGCCTGTTCTTCCCCTTTCCCTTTCTAACTCCAGGTCTTTCCATGTTTCATTAGAATGCTCTGTGTTCTCTTCTCAAACTGCCCTTTGGATACTTCTGTTCAGGTCTTCTGCGCCATCATTTCTTCCCTTTGCCTTAGCTACTCTGTGTTCAAGAGCTGGGTGCAGAGTCTCTTCTGACTCCACTTTGGTCTTTTCTTTCTTTCCTGACTTCTTAATGACCTTTGGCTTTCTTCACGAGTGACGTTCTTGATGCCGTCTCACAGCGTATCAGATCTTTCCTGTTCACTGTGTCAAACTTGTTGCTGAGATATTTTCTAAATTTATGTGGATTATGCTCAAGGTTATTTTTTATCTTGTGAACTTGTTGTAATTTTCTTCAGGGTCAACCTGAACTTGCATATGGGCAGTTGGAGGTCTGTTCCACAGTCCTCTCCTACCCTTGGTTTGGCTGCTGATAATGAGTTTCTCACAGATACTGTAAATCGGATTCCTGTATGTTCCATCTAGTGAAGTACACATGTACAGTCACAGTTTATGTTCTAGAAAAAAGGGTATTTCCAGTGAAGAAGTCACTGGTCTTGCACAGTGCTATTCTGCAATCTCCGACTTTGTTCCACTTCTCATGCCATATTTTCCAACTACTTTGTTAGCAATTTTTCATGATTGCATGTTTCATCATTTTCCAACTGAAGAAGTTGATAGAATGCTTCAATTTCTTCATCACGGGCTTTAGTGATTGGTGTATAAATTTGAATAATAGTTGTTCGAGTGTACTTCCTTGTAGGCATAGAGATAATATTCTATCACGGACACAATTGCATTTCAAAACAGATCTTGAAATGTTCATGAATTTCACACCATTCTTCTTGAATTTGACACTTCCAGCCATCATAAACCATATGATTGCCTCATTCAAAATGGCCAGTTTCAGGCCATTTTAGCTCACGAATGCCTAGTCAGTTTTATTGACTTCCAGTTTTCCTAAATTCTTACTTTGTACATCCCTCATTCGATTATTAATGGATATTTGCAGCAGTTTTCCTCACTTTGCTTTGAGCCATGTCGAATCAGCGAGTGAAAGTCTGGAGAGCATTGTGTCATCGGTTTCAGTAAAGTTGACGCCGAGACAGTAGCTTTTCATCA
This sequence comes from Tenrec ecaudatus, assembly GCF_050624435.1. Lineage (NCBI taxonomy): Eukaryota > Metazoa > Chordata > Mammalia > Afrosoricida > Tenrecidae > Tenrec > Tenrec ecaudatus. The sequence goes on from NC_134534.1 coordinate 138,552,646, forward strand.
GCCATGTCTTGCGTGCCTCCCAAACTGAGGCTGAAGCTTTGGTGGCGTAGTGGTTACAAGTTGGGCTGCTAATCTCAACATCAGCAGTTCAAAGCCATCAGTCACTCTGTGGGGAAAAGATGAGGCTTTCTACTCCCGTGAAGAGTTACACTCGTGGACATCCACAGAGAGCAATTCTGCTCTGTATGATACGGTTGCTATCTGTGAGTCAGAATCTACTGGATGGCAGTGAGTTTGCTCGGTTCTTTATTTCCAACCTAAGAAGCTCGTCTTCTGGCACTCTATCTGAAAATGTTCTGCTCCTATTCGTTGGGTTTTCAGTGGCTAATCGCTCAGAAGCGAACAGCCGATTCCTTCTTCCTAGATTGTTCTTAGTCTGGAAGCTGCACTTCAACCTGTTCACCATGGATTGGTATTGACCATTTGAAATCAGTCATATGTTTTACTATGCCAAGAATGCCAAATTCAAGAATAATCCTGTCGAATTCATGAACATTTCAAGATCTATTTTGAAATACAGTGGTGTCTGTGATAAAATAATATCGCTATGTCTACTGGCATTTGAGAGACTGGTGACATAGCTTCCAGCGTCACGGCAACATGCAAGCCATCACAGTACCACACACTTGCCAGATGAGGGTGGTCCACGTGTATAGTGTACGTGTATTGTGGCTGTTTATGTTGCTGAAGAAGGTTCTTTACAATGAAGAAATTTGTTGGTCTTACTGTAGTCTATTCTGTGGTCTCCAGCTTCATTTCTGTCACCAAGGCCCTATGTATCAACTACTGACCCTTCCTCTTTGTCTCCAACTTTTTCATTAGAATCCCCAGTAATTATCAGTACAGCTTGATTATATGTTTAATCACTATCCAACTGAATAAGTTGGTAGAAATTTTCAATTTCTTCATCACTGGCTTTAGTGGTTGGTGTGAAACTTTAATTAATAGTCGTACTAACTCATCTTTTTTGTAGATGTGTAGCATTATCTTATCACTGACAGCATCATGCTTCGCGATGGATCTTGGATTGTTCTGCTTAACGATGAAGTCAGTGCCATTCCTCTTGAACCTGTCTTTCCCAGTGTAGTAAACCATATGACTGTGTGATTGAAAATGGCCAATACCAACCATTTCAACTCTCTTAAGCCAAGGATATTGATCTTTGTGCTTTGTGCTTCATTTTTGACAGTTTCCAATGTTCCTCGTGTCATACTTGGTCCATTCTGCATTCTGATTGCTAATAGATGTTTACAGCTGTTTCTGCTCACTCTCAAAGGAAAGCCCCCAGACTTTTGCTCCATCCGTGCCATTAAGGTCAATCCTACTTTGGGAGGCAGCTCATTCGAGTGTCACATTCTTCTCCTCTGTGTTTCACATTTTCAGAGTGTGGTAGTTACATAATTTCATGTCAACTTGATAAATACGTGTAGGGGTGGAGACTAGCCTGTCAATCAGGCCACAGCCTGATGATGGCTCCTTGTGGGCATGGTCTTTTCATGAGGATTCTGAGAACATGCCCCCCCGCCCCACCCACCGCTCTCTCTCTCTCTCTGCTGCACCTTCCTGTTGACTTGTGGAGCCACAAAGAGACCTTTAAGAGCTATGGAGATGCTTCCACCACCACTGGATCCACACGACTTTGCACCCACTGGCATGTGATCTTTCTCCATTTTTCATCATTTCATGTGCTGTGTGATTCTGAAGAGGGATTTATTGACTAGTGTTGGACTTATGGATTAATATTGGACTTATGGACTTGATCTAGACTGGGCTGGGATATTTTCTTAATATACAATTACTCTTTGAACTAAAGCTCTCTCTTACGCATCTATGAGGGTCCCTGGATTTGTTTCTCTAGTCAACCCAGTCTACCACACAGAATGTTTGGACTTCCTAGTGCCTCTGTCCAAGCTGTCCTTCCCATAGCTTTCACGTGGCAGCTCATTGTTATCCTTCAGATCCCCCTGCATACCTGTTCTGCCACCTTAGCTCTGCGTTTCTTTCTGTCATTGTAGTTGTCATCATGTGAAATTATCTTGTCCATTTACTTGCGTACTTCTTCCTTGTCTTTCATCACATTAGAACGTAAGCCTATGAAGGCAGAGTTCTAATCTCTCTTGTTCAATCCAAATGCCCACCATCTACCTTAGTGCCTGGCATCTAGTCCCAGTACCTATTACCGTCAAGTCAGTTCCAATCCGTGCCGACTCCATGTGTGTGCACGTAGAGTTGCGCATCGTATGGTTTTCCGTAGCTGTTTTTCCAGAAGTAGATCACAAGACCCTTTCCCCAAAGAGCCTCTGGGTGGCCTCCAAGTGCCAAGTGAATTCATGGTATACAGACCACCGGGGATGCTGTATATATTTCTGAATAGCTGCTGACTTTTATTATTCAATCTGAACTGGAAATACAGAGTCTTATAAGAATTAAGACACGGAGCTTTAGAATAAGTCTTATGCGGGGAAGGCTGTGAAAGTTTATAAAACTTTGCTTTCTGAACTTTCAGTGTTACCTCCCTCCACACCCTCTCCCCTTCATCCAACTCTAACATAAGAGAAGGAAGGGAGAAATAATGATAGGCGATTGGGGCAGGTGATTAAAATTGGTTTAAAAGGGCCACGAGTACCTATTTTTCATGCCTTAATATAGGAAAGCTATTTTATCTTTGGCGGAATGCAGGTAAATGGTTGGACTGTATCATCACCTTTTCAGCTAGTTAACAGATACGTCAAGGGAACCATTGGAATGGTTATAATGAAAATTTGACACGGCCTCGGATGACATGGCCATTTAGGAATGAAGCCATCATCCTGGGGCAGTAGATCCACGCTGGCCTGTTTCTAACCTATTGCCACTGAGTGGCTTCAGATTCATGAAGACCAGATAGAACAGAATCAATCTGCCCTCAGGGTTTCCAAGACTGCAGTATTTACAGAAGCAGACAGACTGTTCTGTCTTTCTCCCGTAGAGTGGCTGGTGAGTAGAGCCACTAACCAGCTGGGCACTTAAACCACTATGCCACCAGGGTGCCTTGCACTGTTTATAGTGTTCCCAAATCTTCAGGTGTAGAGGATTAAGAAGTAAAATCATGAACATTGCTAATGGTAGGAAATGCCCCACGGTCACTGCCATTGAGGCCATGCTGACTCATAGTGAGCCGCTGTGGGTTTCCAAGACTCTACCTGTTTACAGGACTAGAAAGCCCAGCCTTTGATGTGAGCAGCACTTGGGTGTTTTGAACTACCAACCATGCAGATAGAAGCCCAATGTGGAGCTGCTACACCAGAAGGGATCCGTAGCAAGTGCATCGTGGGAGAAAAATGACCACTTAGGCTCAAGTGAGGATTCTGGAAAACGTTATTGTTGGAGAAGATGCACTTCAGTTTGGATGCTGAAAATAAATTAATGAATCCCTTAACAAAAGAGGGTAATTGTTTCCTATACCTGGCATTAAACATAGGGGCTCTGATGGCCCCTTCACTAGACTCCTCCCCTTCACTAGACTCCTCCCCTTCCACTGCCGGGCTCGGGAGAGTGGGCAGTACTGGATCTGGAGCATGCAGATAATTTCTCTCTTTCCCTGTGCAGTAGTGTAAGCTCAATTCTCTCCTTGCTCCACTTTCCCTCCCCAGCTGATGGGAATGAGCTCCATGTGGTCCAGATCTGTGCAAAGGCCTTGGACTTGCTGGATGACCCGCTGCCTCCACACATTAAGGAGAAATAACCTTCTCCTGGAGGGAGGGAGGGAGGACTTGGCCACGGGCTTGGCAGAGCCCAGTCTTGCCTGCCATGTTCCAAACACTTCTGGAACACTGTTGCTTGGAATTGCATAGGAAGGCGGATATTTTGCCAAATGGCTTCTCCTCCCACCCCATTCTCCCAACTCTGGCAGGGGCTGTTTTACAAGTCACTGTGGGAGAGTAAAACACCTTGCATACTTGATGGCTTCCAGAAGAGATACATGCATGTATCCCTGCTTATTTGTGTATTTTTTTTTCCAAGACTGTAAATCTTTTTTTTTCTTTTTTTTAAAATTTTAACAATTTATTGGGGCTCATACAATTCTTTTCACAGTTCATATATATACATACATCAATTGTATAAAGCACATCTGTACAGTCTTTGCCCTAATCATTTTTTTCTCTTTTCTTCTTTTACATTTTATTAGGGACTCATACAACTCTTACCACAATCCATACATATACATACATCAATTGTATAAAGCACATCCATACATTCCCTGCCCCAATCATTCTCAAGGCATTTGCTCTCCACTTAAGCCCCTTGCATCAGGTCCTCTTTTTTTCCCCCTCCTCCCTCCCCATTCCCCCCTCCCTCATATGCCCTTGGTAATTTATACATCGTTGTTTTGTCATATCTTGCCCTATCCGGAGTCTCCCTTCCCCCCTTCTCTGCTGTCCCTCTCCCAGGGAAGAGGTCACATGTGGATCCTTGTAATCAGTTCCCCCTTTCCAACCCACTCACCCTCCACTCTCCCAGCATCGTCCCTCACACCCTTGGTCCTGAAGGTATCATCCACCCTGGATTCCCTGTACCTCCAACCCTCATATGCACCAGTGTACAGCCTCTGTCCTATCCAGCCCTGCAAGGTAGAATTCGGATCATGGTAGTTGGGGGGAGGAAGCATCCAGGATCCGGGGGAAAGCTGTGTTCTTCATCGATACTACCTCACACCCTAATTAACCCATCTCCTCTCCTAAACCCCTCTATGAGGGGATCTCCATTGGTCAACACTTGGGCCTTGGGTCTCCACTCTGCATACATATATATATATGTATATATATATATATATACATACATATATACATATACACATATATATACATACATACACACACTTATATCTTTTTTTTTTTCATGATGCCTTATACCTGGTCCCTTGGGCACCTCGTGATCGCACTGGCCGGTGTGCTTCTTCCATGTGGGCTTATTTGCTTCTGAGCTAGATGGCCGCTTGTTCTTTTTTCTCTTTCAAAGTGGCAGATTCCTTTGCCGACTGACTAGGTACTAACCTCTAGATTAAGCATGTAACATATACTGGCTTATGGAAACCCCACAACAGTAGTATGAGAGAGGAACTATTTTCCCTCCACTTTTATTTTTTTCTGAAAGTGTACTTCAATGATGTCTGCAAGTACAATCCAGTGACGTTGATTTTATTCTTTAAGGTGTGTTTCCAGCCTTCCTAATCTTTTCCCAAATTATCCCATCGCCATTCTCTTAAACTTACTGCCCCATTAGCTTCCTGGCCAAGCTTTTACATTGCCATTGCCAATTTAATCTCATGTAAATAAGGAGAGAAGACCTCGTTTCATTCCTTTTTCAGATGGGAAAACGATGCTCAGAGATGATGGTCGCCCAGACTCATATCAGTGGGAAGTAGCTGAGTCCACTTTCTGCTCTGAATGCTTTGTTTACTTGTCTCTCACAGGTGTCACGTGTTCATTGTCAATAGCAAGAAAATGAAAAGAAACATAGAAATACACCCATAGATAACCCAGACAACTACTACCAGCCAGGGCTCCTCAAACTTTTTAAACAGGGGCCAGGTCACTGTCCCTCAGACAGTTGGAGGGCCGGACTATAGTTTAAAAAAAAAAAACTATGAACAGATTCCTATGCACACTAGATGAGTCTGCTGCTAAGCAGGACAGGCAGCTAGCCAGATAAATGTCCTCGGTAGGCCACATGTGGTCTGCGGGCCATAGTTTGAGGACCCATGACTTAGACCATAGGTTCCCAAACTTATTTGGTCAACTGCCTTCTTTTCAAAAAAACCCCAAAAAACTCAGTGCCCCCGATAATTTAAAATGTCCTCTAGCCCACAAACCAGGGTACAGTGTATAGATTTGCCTTTGCAGGCCTGCTGTCACCCCAGTGCCGCTTCACTTTGGGAACCACTGACTTAGAACCACTGTTCAAGCTTTGGTTTCTAAACTCTTGGGGAGTGCATGTCTAGCTATATATATCTACTCTTCCCTTATTGATACAGTTAGGTTATAAACCAGGATATTATGTGGAAATTGGCAATTTGCAAACATAAAAGGTCACTACATTATTACAGGACTTCCAATTTCATCATTATATAACTGCCAAGCCACTAAGAACCATAGGCTAGTCAAGTTGACACATGTTCATTGCTTCCTGATTACATTGTTAATGAACAAATTAGACCGTGGATTTTTTTTTATTACTGTAATGCAAAATGTCTGATAACAAGATTGTTGCTAAGTGAGGAGCAGGTATATATCTATATGCATATATATGCATGTATATATTTAGTACATATAACTATTGTTTACAAAATGTGATTAGTTTATCACTTTTCAATAAATAATGCATAACTTCTCATCCATATGCACCAACATTGTTATTTCAGTGACAGCATAGTAATCTCTGTATTCTGTGCACCTTGGTTTGTTTCACTAGCCCTTCAACTGGCTCCTCACTGCTTCTTCATCCACTCACAGGGACAGACATCATGGAACACTATATTCCAAGTTATGGCTGTGGACATTTTTTGTGCATCTGTCTTTCTGAACTTATGATGTTATTTCTGCAGGATAATTCCAAGTGTGGTACCTACCCTTGATACAATAGACATGTTAGAGTCATGACATGGCCACAGACTCTGAGGACCATCCAAGAATGTGGAGGGTGTGATGAAATATTTCACCTGGCTCACGGCTTCTAGATCAGAAACTGTTGGCAGGTTGCCGCTCTGAGGAAGCAATCTAGCAGGGTAGGAGGGGATGGCACCTTGGTGTTGTAATGTGATACTGCAGGCTCCACAGTAGAATCCGGCATCTCTGTAGGACAAATGAATAAAAGAGGAAAATTGTGCCTATGCTGAGAGTATGCGGAGCAAACTATGTCAACAACAAAAGGAAAAATACTCATGACTTCACTTACATAAGAAAACACACAAAGGCAAATGTACGTAGACCAAAGTTTCCTTGCTAGTGGAAAGAAGAAAGAAGGGTTAGTGGTGGATAGAAAACTTGTATTGATAAATGGTTTGGTTATTCTAATTGCTGCCAATAAATTATCCACCTGTAAAAAGTTAAATTGGCAAAACTTGTGTGATGTATTTAACCATGACAAAAAGTAGCGTGGCTACTGAGGCTGCCTTTGCCCCCAGAGAACACCATGGGATCTGGTTCCTTGGTTGCAGGTTTAGGTTTAAGGTTTCACGGGACATGCCAATTAATTAGCCTAGTAATATTTTGGTGCTCCTGTTGTACTTCCTGGCTTGTTTGCTAATGCTTGGGCTCTTCAAAGCTTGCAACCAGACCTCCAAGCCACAGTGGGTGGCCTTCATTCAGCGGGAGCCACAGAGGAAGAAGGAGAGCAAGGAATAGAAGCAGGGTATGGTGTGTAAGGCCTCTTGCCTCCTTTGACAGGAGACAGTAGACCTGGATAGCTCCTAGCTACCGTTACCAGACATTTTGAGGATAGATTTTATAGAATGCAGAGCAGACTGTCAAAATCTCACGGTTTTCTGGAGCTGTGGAGGGTAGATAAACCCATGAAACAATTTCTCTGAGATGATCTTTCAGCCTTAAGCAAAAACTATCTCCAAAGTCTTTGAAAATTGAACAATAGTTTAGCTAGTAAAAACGAAAAGTCTACCTTGAGCATTACTTTTAAGAACAATATGGGAACAAAGTAGACAACAGCACCTGGAGAATGAGATAGAAACCTTAAGGGATAGTACTTTTACTTTAATGAGGGCGGGAAGGCTAGCAAATGGAAGACGGAAGTGGTTGCACAACTTGAAGAATGGAAGCGTGAATGTAGAACCGGTTGGCATGGTGCACTTCTGGTGTATAGCCTCAACTAGAAAATAAATCTTACAGGAGACAAACAAGAAAGAAGGGTTGGTATTAATGAGAATGGTAGAAGCTCCCTCTGGATCTGATGAAGTGGGGCCTTGAAAAGGTTGTGAGCAGAGGAGTCCTTCTGGCCAGGGCAGGGAGATGGCCGTGCAGAAGGTGCTTAGCCTGTTCTCCCACCCAGCCTGTGTCAGCACAAAGCTCAGCGGAAACCTGTGCATCTTCGGTGACCACCCTCTGGCATGAGAAATGCTGGTGATATGTGCTTTCTATCATAATAGGAGTTTTTAAATAAATACAACCGAAATAGTTCAGTTCACCTCAATTCAACACACATCCAACGGAGCGACTATTCTTCTTTGGCCACCCCTGCCTGCTAATTTCTCTCCGTGGAGTGCCGTGAATGTTGCTGAAAGCCATGCTCCCTGTTGTTTAGCTGTTAGGGCTAGCTGTTTGCATGCCAGGCACCCTGGTCTGTGGCTGGCTTTGGGGAAATCGCTAGGGTGAGTTGAGCAGAAACCCTGAGCTTGCTCTGTGCACAGTTAGCATGTCAGGTCCACCCCACTGCGGAGCCCCGCTTTGTGACAGTGGCCCGTGGAAGGTGGGCAAGAGTCCATGCAGCTCACTAGCTGTTCCACGCATGGTGAGGCAGCTAGACGACCTGCAGTGGGATACACACCCGTATGACTGTAGCTCCTAGAAACCCAGTCATGCTCCCCTGGGCTTCTGTCCGTGTTTGAAAGAAGACATAGGAGCATCAGCTGTAGCACTGAGTGTTACTAAGGCTCCAGTCCCCAGGTGGGCGCTGCTTCTCATCTGGCTAGTGTCTGCGACTCTCTGGGGCCCCACCTTGGAACTCTGCAGAAAGGAAGCGGATGCTGCTTGCTCCTGTTTCCATGTTTTCTGTGGCATTCAGGGGTGGCCCTGTCTTGGTTGAGGGAAGGCCGGAGGGAAATCAAGGCAGGAATTCCTGGGAAAGTCTGAAAGAGGAGACTTCTTACACAGAAAGGAAGGGGACTTGGATCCACAGTGAACTCAAATGACTCGGTCTTTATTAAGCACCTTCTGTATGCCAGGGGTTGTGTTGAGCTCTGGGAATCCAGTTGGTTCAGACTCTCAAAGACGTGCAGCCTTATTACTAGACGGAACAAAGGGGAGAATGTACGCCGAGCACAAGAAGCAACACCAGGTTGTATTTTAAAAGAAAGAAAGGAGGGAGATTTTTAACTACTTAGCTAGCTGACAGGTAAGAGATTCCTCAGTGATGCTGCCTGAGGAAGTCTATTAGATCCTGACACTCACCCCAGGAAACCCTCCCTGCCTCGGAAAAAAAAAAATTCAGAGCTAAGCTAGCAGCATTTTATTTTATTTCTAGAAGACTCTCTTTCCAAATCATAATTTCTTCTGTTTTTATTTTACTAAATCACTTTATTGGGGGGGCTCTTACAACTCTTATAACAATCTATACATCAATTGTATCAAATATATTTGTACATATGTTGCCATCATCACTTCCAAAACATTTTCTTTCTACTTGAGCCCTTGGTATTAACTTCTTTTTTTTCCCACCCCCTCATTCACCCTCCCTCCCTCATGAACCCTTGATAATTTATAAATTATTTTTATTTTCATATTTTCAACATTTACACTGTTCATTGTCTCCCTTTACACATGTGTCTATTGTCCATCCCCCCTGGGGAAGGTGGATGTTGCACATTGATCATTGTGATTGGTTCCCCCTTTCTCTAGTTTCCCTGTCCCTCCCCTCATGGTACCACTACTTTCAATCTTGCTCCAGATGGGGCTAATTATCTGTCCTGGATTCTGTGTGTCAAGAGCTCTTTTCTGTAACCATGTACATGCTCTGGTCTAGCCAGATTTGTAAGGTAGGACTGGTGTCATGTTAGTGGGGGGGAGGGCGGGGGGGAAACATTAAAGAATGAGAAGAATGTGTGTGTTTTGTCAGTGGTATACTGTACTCTGGCTAGCTCGTCCCATCCTTGTGACCCTTCTGTGATGGCATGACCAATTGTCTACATATGGGCTTTGGGTCTCCATTGTGACCCCCCATGTTTACATCGAAATGGTTGTTTGCTTTGGGTCTTCTGATGTCTGATACCTGATCCTGTCTACACCTCATGATCACACAGGCTGGTGTGCTTCTTCCATGTGGGCTTTGTACCTTCCCTACTAGATGGTCGCTTATTTAACTTCAAGCCTTTAAAATCCCAGATGCTCTATCTTTTGATAGCTGGGCACCATCAGCTTTCTTCACCACATTAGCTTATGCACCCACTTTGTCTTCAGAGATCACGTCAGGAAGGTGAGCATCACAGAATGCCAGGTTATTAGAACAAATTGTTCTTGCATTGAGGCAAGACTCAAGTAGAGGTCTAATGTCAGTCTGCTACCTTAGTACTTAACCTATAAATATATGTACAAAGACCTATATCCCTATCATTATATTAATATATTTACATATGTACATGCCAATACTTATACCTCTACAAATGTCTTTTACCTCCTAGTTCTCTCCTCTGTTTCCTTTTACTTTCCTCCTGGACCACTATCTTGTTTGACCTTCATTCAGCGCTGTATTTCCTCTAGGCTACATTGCACTTGGATGAACTTCACCAGGCATTCTATGCCCTCCTCTCCATTGATTTTAGATATCTTGTTTTTCCCTTATCCCTAGGTTTGTTTGCTCTCCCTCCCTTCCCCCACCTCCTCCTCTCCCCTCTCCACCCTAGAACTGTCGGTCTTGTTGTTTTCTCCTTGGGATTGTTTACCCTGCCTCTTATATAGATAGACATGGAAAAAAAAATTAAAATAAACAAGTAGACTATGAATAGTCCCAGGTCTGTTTTCCAATCGGGTCTGATGCAGTGCCAAGCCCTGACTCCCGAGCCCAACGTCTATTTTCAGGATTCCTCAGGGACTTCGCTGCTTTGCTCCGCTGGCTGCTCTGTTGTGCCCCCTTCATGTCACCCCTGGTGTGGGCAGGTGAGAGCTGACAGCTATTTGTCTGGTGTGCTTGGGCCAATCTGTTGCAACAGACCTCTTTCAAGCACAGATGTCACTGAAAACTAAGGTGCTTCTGATTCATGGTCTTTTCAGTCATCCCATGTGCCTGGGGAAGCTAAAAAGGAAAAAACGGGGAGGCGGGGAGAGAAGATGCATTTGAATTGTGATGTTGGCAAACAGTATTGACTGTGCTGTGGGCGGCCAAAGAAGCCCTAGTGGTGGAGTTGGTTCTGTGTTATGCCACAAACCACAAGGCCGGCAGTGGAGAAGCAAGAGGCTGTCAACGCCCTTAAAGAGCTACAGTCGGAGAAACCCACGGGGTTGCTATGAGTCGGAAACACCTCGATGGCTGTGAGTTTGATTGTTTCTGGTGTGAGGACTGCTGAATGAATGAACACACCCGTCTTTGGTACACAGAAGTGAGATGCTCCTTAGAAGGGAGGTTGGTGAAACTACTCCTCGCTGCCATAGCAGCGGCAGAGACCCAGTGCCAGGAAGGGACACCATGTTCGGTAGAGGCTAGGCATGAATGACAGAAGCTCTAATGGAGCGCAGTTAACACAGAAGCCACACGGCAGTGCACGGAAACCCACTAACCATCATCCATCATCAAGATGGTGCACGATGGACAGGGTTCTCTTCTGCCGTACAGAAGGTAGCCGTGAGTCTGCGCTGAGCCCAGGGAAGCCACCAGCGGCGGCATCTTCCCAGTTCACAAAGGGGAGTGGCTACTATTTAGTCCTCCGTTTCTCTGGTCACTTTGGCCTGCAGGGGACAGCAACCTAGTTCACAATAACGGATGAGAATCGGAATATTGGGTCACGGGACCCAGCACGTAGCGTCATCGGGGAAGGCATAGGCTCACACTGGCCTGGGGGATGAGATGACTTCAAACCAGAGTTGCTGTGGGTCTCTGCCTTGACTCTGCTTTCTTTGGCGCGTCCTTATTGTTTAAGCAGTCCCTTCTCCTGGGGCAGCAAGAGAGCCGTCAGCTGCCTCCGACCTGCTCCAGGCAAAGAGAGCTCCTTTGCCAGTCCTGCCGAAGCTGGGAGATTGGCTTTCCTTTTACTTCTTTGGGCACGAGTCCGTTGCTGACGTTTCTGGCCAGGAAGATCAAATATGCTGGTTGGCTCGGCCTGGGCCATTCTCCCTGTAATGGGAGCTGCCCAGCCTCCTCAATTCTGGTCCACTGAGAGCAAAGAAACAAATCTAGTAGGTGCTGTTACCAGTGTGGGAAAGATCTTGGGGAGACTAAAATAATAGATGACCCCTCCACTCAGTTTATTTTAATCTCAAGTTTATTGCACTGGTAAGCAATGGGGAAAATGACTCATCCCGAAGGATGGGACCTAGCCATCGCTAGGGTGCTCTTATGGAGTTGGCAGCAGGAAGTATATGTGCAGCAGGATAAAGGATTTGAAACCAAGCCCAGCCTCTTCTTGGTTTTTACGGTGTCTCATTTGCTAAAGAGATCTAAGGGAGAAACGATGTTGATTGCATCTGATTGCTTGGGAGAGTGCTCAGAATACGTTGTCACACACTTTAATGGGTAAACTGCTAGGAGGTGAGTACCAGGCTCCAGAGTAAGGAACAGCATGGATAAGGCTTACTTCATGTTGCATTTATTTCGACTTTAACCCATGCAGCCTGCACTCATTGTTTAAGCGAAGAGGGAGTTATGGAAATCTTGACACAGATGCTACTTAATAACGACCAGGCAAGGCAGGATACCTTTGCTTCCATATGGGTGGGCACCAGTAGAAACCACAGGATGCTGTAGATGAGGACTAGAAATTGAAAATGATTCTGGCTAGGGCAAGATGATTGCTCCAAATTCTCAAACCAAACTCACTGCCATCTAAAGTTGATTCCAATTCACAGCCACACTAGAGGACAGGGTTTGTCAGATGGGAGCTCTTTATGACAGGGGAGAGCCTCCTTGTTCTCCCTGGTGCAGCTGGTGCTTTTGAGCTGCTGATCACGTGGTTAGCACCCCTTCATAAACACTACACTGTCCGTCTCCTGATGTGATTGTTAATCCTGATCATTTTAATAACTTTTTCAGAACAGGTCTCTACCATTTACCTAATGCTTCCGGACACATCCATTCACTTTATTCCCACAGCGATTATGCACAATAAAGTGTTCATCCCTCCTTTTACAAAAAACAAGTGTATTGGTCTGGGCTGACTAAAGAAACAAATCCAGAGATACTCCTGTGTGTAAGAGAGAGTTCTCTATCAAAGAGTAATTGGACATTAAGAAAATAGCCCGGCCCAGTTCAGGTCAAGTCCATAAGTCCGATATTAGCCCATATGTCTAATACCAGTCTATAAATTCCTCGTCAGACTCATGCAACACATGCAATTATGCCCACTGCAGGAAGAGCCCAGGCCTGTGGGTAAACCGTCTTGTAGATCCCATAGCAGTAGAAGCATCTGAGCAGAGAGAGTGTGCATGTCTCTGCTCCAGTGGGGAAGACAGAAATTCCCAGAATCCTCAGGAGAAGGCCATGCCCACACAGAGGCCGCATTGGTTATGACATGATTGACAGGCTAGACTCCACCCCTTCACTCAAGTTGACAGGAGATTCTATTACTGCTACAAAAAGCTACTGGTTCTAGATCACCAAGCTATACCAAGATGGCACTACCTCTTGGACATTTGAATGCATAACGTTTTTTACCCCAAATCCAGGTCGGTTTCTACTATTGGGTGGTTACTTGCCCAGTAATCTTCCTCCTGCATTTGGGTGTTGCTTTCCCATACGTGCCCATCGGTGCAGGTTTCCGAATGACACTCGCTGCCCAGTTTAAGGGCCAGCACAACTTCCCTCCTTCAGCAGGGTCTCTGTAGTCTTCCTCAGCCCTCTCGGGTCCTATGATGATGATTTCCCCCCCCCTATGATTATTATTTTGTTTACTCTGTCGAGAATGTACACATCAACGCCTGCACCAGTCACTCCTGCGTGTCCGGCCAGTGACACTGATTACATCGTTCGTGCTGTGCAGCCATTGCCACCCTTGCCGCGGTTCTCGCCCATCGACATACTCTTTGCCCACGAAAGTCCCTACCTGATCATTGGAATTGCGGTGTCCATTTGATCCCATAAAGATACTCTCTTCAAAGTGCATAAGGCAAAAAGCAGATGGTCATCGGGCTGGGGGCTGCTAAACTCAAGGCCAGCAGTTGAAACCGCCAGCAAGGCCTGAAGAGAAAGACAAGATTTTCTATTCCCGCAAAGAGGTGCAGCCTCAAACATTCACAGTTGTGCCACATCCTCTAGGTTGCTATGAGTCCAGATCAACTCAGTGGCAGATTGTCATGTGGGTCAGTAGCTGCGCTACTTGTTAAGTGCCGTCTGTTGTGTCGGTCTGACTCATAGTGACCCCCCTCCCATGTCCAACAGAACAAACCACCACCCAGTCCTGCACCATCCTCACAAGTGTCCTCATGTTTGCACCCGTTTTTGCAGCCCCTGCCTCAGTCCATGTCCAGGTCTCCTTTCCTTGGCTGCCCCTCGCTCATTTCTAGGGATTGGTCTCCCCTGACTACATGCCCAAGGTACGGGAGAAGTGTCGCCATCCTGCCTCTAAGGAGTATTCCGGCTGTCCTTCTTCCAGGACAGATTTGTTGTGTTCTCTTGATAGTCCCTGGTACATTGAATATTCTTTGCCAATATCCTCATTCAAAGGCGTCCATTCTTCGTTGCTCTTCCTTATTCAACGTCCAACTTTCGCATGCCTCCGAGGCAAATGGAAATACATGGCTTGGATCAGGTGCACCTCAGTCTGCAAAGGAAACTCCTGGCTTTTCAGTACTTTCCAGAGGCCTCGTGGGCAGATTGACCTACTGCAGCTTGTCTTTTGATCTCTTGTCTGCTGCTTCCATGAACTTTGGTTGTGGATCCAAGCGAGACAAAGTCCTCGACCACTTCCATCTTTTCTCCATTTATCATGATGTCATCTTTTGGTCCAGGTGAGAGGATTTTTTTCCCCTTCTTTACAATGCAAACTAATCGTGCATTGGGTTTTAAGAAGGTCCTGAGCGTACTTCCTCTATGGCTGCAGAGCTTCTGGAGATGATCGTTCCCCGTCTCCAAAGCCGGCCTCACGCACATGGCAGTCCAATGAAGGAGCGAAGGAAACAGTAGCACTGGCATGAATCTGGATTTTTAAATACTCACACACCACCGATTTTTAAACCTTACAAACGTAAAATTTTGAATTTAGAAGAAGTTGCAAAAATCCTACAGAGATTTTCCCCTATACTTGTCCCCTCAGCTTCCCTTTCTCACAGAAGCACCGTACAGTGAGCCCTCGCAGGAAATACCGTTAGCTCAATTGCAAATGCATCCATATCTCTACTGCTCTTCTGCTCCTCCTCCTCCTCCTCCTCCTCCTATTCTCCTCCTCCTCCTCCTCCTCCTCCTTCTCTCTTCTTCCTCTTCCTCCTCCTCTTCCTCCTCCTCCTCCTCCTCTTCCTCCTCTTCCTCTTCCTTCTCCTCTTCTTCCTCCTCTTCCTCCTCCTCCTTCTCTTCTCCTTCTCCTTCTCCTCCTCCTCTTCCTCCTCTTCTCCTTTTCCTCCTCCTCTTCTTCCTCTTCCTCCTCCTCCTCCTCCTCCTCCTCTTCCTCCTTCTCCTCCTCCTGGTCTTGGCTCCTATCCACGACCTCACACAATGTTGCGCTGTCATGTCACTCTACCGTTTCTCCCTTCATTCATGCCTTAGTCCCCGTCATTCCCAACTGAAGATAAATGGTCAGCTTCATAGCAGAGTGTCCCGCAAATGGCTGTTGGTGTTTTAAATATAGGTATTTTTGCACGAGGAGATGGAGGCTCTGCTTTTTTTGGCAAGAAGACCACAAGGGACGATAGTGTGTTCGGACCTCATCAGATGATGGGGGCGTGTGATATCAACACATTTTTTTGTTGTTGTTTAACACTTCTATTGACATATAATCCACATATCACACATTCCAATTATATATAATTCAGTGATGTCAACATATATTTATTTTGGTCAAGGTATGTTCTGTTCAAGGTACTGTCTGCCAAGCTTCTGGATGGCACAAGGGATTAAGCATTGGACTATTGGGTGAAAGGTTGGCAGTTCCGACCCACCCAGATAACGTCTCGGGAGACTGACGTTGCAATTGGTTGCCTCTGTAAAGAAGTTTCAGACCCGAAAACCCTGTGGAGTTCTCCGCACACGTGGGGTAGTCTGGAGTTAGAACTGGCTAGACAGTGAGTCACAAGAACAATCACAGCCTGTCTTGAAGAAGACGCTCTGAACAGCGCACACACTCATTCTTCACCAGACTTCTGCTGGGAAGATGACTAGCCCTGTGCTTTTCATTCGCAACAACTAATACAGTGGCCCTGGTCTAATGAGCTTGACTGATATTTGATAAGTGAATTCCCCGTGATGCTCTTACTCAGACTCCAGACTATCTGGTCACATGCCATGGTACTAGATATCTATATTCTTCATTTTCTTTCCCTGCTTGTATTTCCTACATGCATACTTTTACTCAATACAGTAATTGCCAGTAGCATTTTTTGTAACTAACGTTTTTCTTTTTTAAGAAACAGATTTTTTTTAAATGGTATCACTGACTTGTAGAATAATAGACAGCGGGCTTGAAACTCGGCCTAGAACGCAGGCAGGATCCTGGAGGCGGCGCATGTGAAAGACAACACCGTGCTCTTCGTTGTCCTCCGGAGTCAAGATTTACCTGCGTGTTTCACTGAATATCACACTGTGAGCAGCCCCGTGTCTCCAGGATTTTCATAACCATCTGAATGTCCTAAACGCTCCCCATGTTCTGGGCCTGTGAGGATGCCCCAACACATGTCTACAGACCCAGGTCTCCCAACCGTGGCTGCACTTTACAATCACCTAGGGAGCTATGAAAACGGATGCTGCCCAGGTGCCACTCCTGACCCGTTCAGATCAGCACAGGTGTGTGTGTGACCTGGAGGTGGGTGCTCTTTTAAGAACTCTGAACATTCTTGTGTTCAACCAAATGCTCCACTTGGTGCTTGTGCATCTTTTAAATCATTAAAAAGACGGAGTATTTTTTCCTTGCACTACATTAATGCTCAATAAGGACCGCGTGCATCTGTTCCAGCTTACCTACAAACTAGACTTAGAGACACACCTATCTCATTTGGAACCAGGGGACTGCCTGTATTCACCACTTTCCTTTAACAACCGAAATCCTGTTTTCCACCCACTAGCTATAAGAAATGCAAGCACATCAAACGAAACCTCAAAACCCCCTGCCCTCGGGGCAATGCTGACTCAGAGACCCCCTGTGCATTTCCCAGGCTGTCACTGTTTATGGGAGTAGAAAGTCCCCTCTTTCTCCCTCAGAGCTGCTGGTGGTTTGAACTGCCAACCAGGAGGAGCACAGCCCCAAACATAGCCACGACACCACCAGGGCGGCCTCTTGGGAAGGTGCATAATTGCACTGGAGTCGTATCACTTCCTGCTTCTATGAATGAAGCCAGTTCTACACCTTCTTTGCACTTTACTTTGCAAACTGGGAATAGATTAGTATCCCTTTCGATGGTCGTCCGTATGATGAGAAGAAATTGAAGGGTGGACTCTTTATGCTTCTCTGATGCTATCTGATGATGATGATGATGGTATCCGCTGAAAACCGTAGTGACCCTCTGCCCAACAGAACAAACACAGCCTGGGCCTGCACCACCGCACAATCGCTCCTCTGTTTAAAGCCACAGCCTCCGTCGAATCGGGTAAAAATATATCACGACGACAGATTGTGTAATACCTGGTACATCAGGAGAATTGCATTCCTTGAACTGTGTAATTAGTGTCGGGCTTTTGAAAGTGGTCAAGATCGTGTGTGAAGGAGCCTCTGATGGCTGAGATTGCCCCACGGCTGGATTTGTGAGGCCCAGACACACAAGGAGGATACTCCCCCAGGACCACTTTCAAGAAGTGATAGGGTCTCTGTGCTGATCTTTCCCAGGGCTAGACATGCAAAGCCATGGGACCAGCATGATGGCGCTTCTCTAAGGCTAAAGGGATTAGCGGACCCTCCCTGGCGACGCTTCTCCAAGACTGATTAGACTGAGCACACGGAGGGGCGTCAGCGCCCTTCTTGTCATTGGTTGTTAAATACTGGTGATGTCACCCTTTCAGCATCATGTGGAGTTCCTTACTGGTTCTCTTATTTGTTTTCCCTCATATTTTATTTAAAATCATCCTTTCTTTTTTACTTTGGTTTATACAACTGACATGGTGTTTTCAGTTACCCATATGATGTCCCAAGCATTGGCTCCCAAGTGCCAGCCGCCAGAATGAAACCAGCATGCCGTCGTCACACGTGAATGACCAGCAGTCCCGGGACTCAAGCCCAGGTGTTCTAGTTCTGTGTGCAGTTCTCTTTTCACCCCAGAGCTCTTCATTCATTACAAATAATAGCTGCCACGATTGAGAACTTACTCTTTGCCAAGGACTATGCAGAACCTGTGGCAAGGATTTTTTTATCTCAAAAATCTAATCCTCAAGGGACAGATTGTGTTTGAGATAGGTGTTCATGTTTGAAGATGAGAAAATTCAATAATCACAATGTATTCAATTCTTGCCTTGTCCCAGGAACCGTGGAAATGGTTTTATGTAAGGTCATTTGAACTAATTTGCTGTTAAATTGCTCAGAGAGAGGATAATAAACTTGCCCATCATTATATGATTTGGCTTCAAACTGTTTGTGGAAGAATTCCATGATCTTTTAATGACATTTTCCCATGCACTTTTTGAAGCCCCTCGTCCACATAGTAAACGCAAAGTTGGGAATGAAACCGAGAGCTGTAGGACGGGTGTCACACTCAGCCCTCTTCATTGTTGCGTCCAGTTGTTGTTGTTGTTGGCTTAGGTGCCATGGAGTCAGTTCCAACCCGTCAGGGTTTGTGCACAATGAAGCAAAATCCTGCGTGGCCCTGCGCCATCCTCCCAGTTGTCCCCACCGTGAGCCCATTGCTGCCGTCGTGGTGTCAATCCATCTCCTCAAGGGCCTTCCCCTCCGTCCCCCTGTGCGCTCTGGTGGCTCCCCTGCCATCGGCACCCATGGGCTCTGGGGCTTGTGGAATGATGAGGGACAGCACAGGGATGAGCCATCTAGCGAGCATGGCCTTTTACTCTGGGACGGAGGCCTCGGATCGCTCACGTGGGGAGGGACAGATTAGCTGGTACTCACGCTGTGTGAAGAGCCCTGGTGGCATGACAGGTCATGCTTTGGGCTTCTGACTGCAAGATTAGCAGTTCTCCTCGACCAACTGCTCCTCGGGAGGACCGTGAGGCTTTACAGCCCCAGAGAGAGTTGCAGCCTCTGGAACCCTAGGAGTGATTCTGTTCTGTCCTATAGGGGCACTGTGAGTCAGAGTCGACTCGATGGCTTAACAAACAAACAAAAACCAAACAAACTCACTGCCATTGAGTCAGTTCTGACTCACAGTGACCCTAAAGGACAAAGTAGAACTGTCCTTGTGAGTTTCTAAGACTAAAACTCTTTACAGATAATAGAAAGCCTCACCTTTCTCCTTCTGAGGGGCTGGTGGTTTCAAACTGCTGACCCTTGCAGTTAGCAATTCAGTGCATAACCACTATGCCACCAGGGCACCCCTAACTCACTGGCAGTGGATGGGAAAGTTGTGGTAGTGTTAGGGCAACAGTAAGCAGATGAACTAAAGAACTTTAAATTAAAATCTTTAATAAAACTAAGGGGAGAGGGCAGGACCCATTCTCTTACATAAATGATGGTTGGTGGTCTTCAAAGAGCCCCAGGTGGGTAAAGGACACGAGCAGAAAGCACAGAGAAACAGAACCCGCGTGGCCTTTAAAGGTTCAGCCATCAAATTGTGTGTAAATTAGTACAGAAATGAGAACCCATGTTACCTATTAACTTAGCAAAGGTGCTTGGTTTTTAAAGTTGTCAGTGATCATGCTCAGTGAGGTCAGAGGAGACAGGCCCTTCCATGCCCTGCTTTGTGACAAGATGTTACCAAAATTCTGATAGTATTTTTACCCTCTGAGTCAACAATGCAGGAAGTCTTGCTAAGGAAATATCAGAAGAAGAGAGAAAAAAAGGGGAGGAAAATCTGGATCACTCAGGTGTTTATAAAAATATGTATTTTTAATATAATTGAAACCAGCGTAAAACATCTAGTATAAGTTTATGAAGCATTCTAGCAACAGGGGACTGCAGTATTAATATACTGAAATAATATAACCATTAAAAGGAATGTTTAGAAATAATTTTTATAGTATTGGAACTGCTTATGAAAGTTGTATATTTAGTGTTTCTCATTATGCAGAAATAATGTGTACACTTAGGAACAAAGGTGGGAAGGGATACTCCAAAATGCTAATGATCATTGGAGCTAGGTAGTGGCATCTCCTTTTCCTTTTAAAATATTTTTGTATATTTGTTAAATTCTGTTCTGTTAAGCATTTATTAAAATAATTCGTTTTGATTGAGTGCTGATTATATATCAGCCCAGAGAAATCTTGGTAGTGCCGTCATTAGGTGCTCGGCTATTAAGCAAACGGTTGGCAGTTCAAATTCACCCAGATGCTCTGTGGGAGGAAGACATGGTGATCTGCTTCCATAAGGATGACAGCAATGGGAACCCTACCAGGTGGTCCTGTTCCATCAGATAGGGTTGCTATGAGTGGGTTGAGCTCATGACTCAGCGATAAAAACACTGTACCTCAGCTCTTGTTTATGGTAGCTCTCTTTGCCTGTTGTTGTGTTGTTGTTGTTCAGTGCCATTGAGGTGCTTCCAATTCATAGCAACCCTATGTACAACAGAGTAAAACACTGCCCGGTCCTGCACCGTCCTGACAATTGTTCTTATGTTTCAGCCCTTGTCTGTAGCCACTGTGTCGTTCCATCTCATCGAAGATCTTCCTCTTTGTGCTGCCCCACTGCTTTACCAAGCATGATGTCTTTCCCCAGGGACTGGTCTCTCCTGACAACATGTCAAAGGGCCAGTTGCCTTAGAAGTGATTTTGATTTGACATGCGCAGGAGGTGACCATACCGAGAGCTGCCTTCGCACGCCTGGTCAGTGCTGGGCGTCC
Organism: Tenrec ecaudatus; assembly: GCF_050624435.1. Lineage (NCBI taxonomy): Eukaryota > Metazoa > Chordata > Mammalia > Afrosoricida > Tenrecidae > Tenrec > Tenrec ecaudatus. The sequence continues at coordinate 138,573,636 of NC_134534.1, forward strand.
TGCAGCAGGACACCCACCCCCTCGGGGCTGCTGCTCAGTCTGATGTAACCAGTCTCTCGGGCCCTCCTCTGCCATCCAGTCACACCTCGTGAATGCTGCCTGCCCATCCCACCAGGAAGAGGCCCTCATAGAACTGTGCCAAACATACCAGGAAGTGCCCAGGGAATCTATAAACAAGGGGTGTTAAAAATGCAAACTAAAAATTAGGGGAAGAACCTGCTTCAGGAAAGGAAGTAAGGGCAAGCTAAGAAGTAGAAGCCGTATCTCTCATTTGTTGGGGAAACTGGTTCAAGGAAATGAAATAGACCCAAGGGCATGAATCACATGGCAAAGTAAACGTTGGCAGCATTCCTGTCCCTGGAGAGGCAGGCAGCCATGCACAGAGATTCCAAGTGTGAGCCTCGAGTCAGATTGCCTACGTGACCTTGGGAGCTTAACTTCTCTGACCCTAAACTTCTTCTTTTTAAAGAAGACAATAGTAATGCTTAACCCATGAGGTGGTTGTGAAGACTAAACAAATTAATGTGCAGAAAGAACATTGAATAGTGTCTAGGACGCGGCCATATCACAGTAAATACTAACTATTATAAGCCAACACACACACACACACACACACACACACGACAGGAAAGTGCTCTTAAGCAACTAGTCAAGGAAACCGTTTTGAAATGCACTGGGCTTCCTCCCCCCAACTACCATGATCCGAATTCTACCTTGCAGTGCTGGATAGGACAGAGGCTGTACACTGGTACATATGAGGGCTGGAGGCACAGGGAATCCAGGGTGGATGATACCTCCAGGACCAAGGGCGTGAGGGACGATGCTGGGAGAGTGGAGGGTGAGTGGGTTGGAAAGGGGGAACTGATTACAAGGAGCCACATGTGACCTCTTCCCTGGGAGAGGGACAGCAGAGAAGGGGGGAAGGGAGACCCCGAATAGGGCAAGATATGACAAAATAACGAGGTATAAATTACCAAGGGCATATGAGGGAGGGGGGGAAAAAAAGGAGGACCTGATGCAAGGGGCTTAGGTGAAGAGCAAATGCCTTGAGAGTGATTGGGACAGGGAGTGTATGGGTGTGCTTTGTACAATTGATGTATGTATATGTATGGATTGTGGTAAGAGTTGTTGGAGTCCCTAATAAAATGTAAAAGAAGAAAAAAAAAAAAAAAGAAATGCACTGGGGAGGAGGGTGTGGTGAACGTCCTTCGTGGCGGCGAGGGCACCCTAGGCATCAGTGCAGCTGCAGGGAGTAACCAGCTGTTGTGTCGAAAAGTGGGTGGTGGGTAGAAGAAAATATGGTTTGAGATGGGACAAGGCTTAGGGGATGTGAAATGCAGAGAGGCGCGCTGCCAGTGTGTGGCCGCAGAGCTTTATCTCCGTCAGTCCTTGGTGATCATGAACGGTCCTGATAAGTTATTCTCTTTCCAGGAGTGCATTGTTCCAAATAGGGTATGACTATTCCAAATTTGCTGCAGTGGACTACACATATGGCTTATGTATTTACGCAAAGAGCTTATTTTTAAAATAAGGGAGGGAGGGAGGGAGGAGAGAAGGGGGAGGGAGGAAGGAAGCGAGGAAGAAAGATGAGAAGAAAGTGGGAGAGAGAGAGAGAAGGAAATGGGAGGAGAAAGCGAACATGAGGATGAGAGTGATCTAGGGAAGGGGGCTGGGGAGCGGGGCAGAGAAAGAACATTTTCCTATTGTGTCACAAGCTTGGATTTAAGTGATGATTTTACAGACCCGCTGGGTGAAGTGGTTTATAACAGACTTAGAGGACTCCGTGAGCTTAGATTTCTTTGCAGTTGGTAGAAGTCTCTTGTAGGGCACCTGGTCGGACAGAGGGAAGGCATGGGTCACGGCAAAAGAACATTGTCCTGTGAAAGGTACTTCTAGTCTCAGTGGCAGTGAGTTTGACTTCTGGAGAAAGGCTGAGAGGGCCTGGAAAGATGCACGGCTGGCAAGTGTCAGTGCCAGGAGGAGCTCGCAGATCTAGCTACCTGGAGGATGTATGCACAAACGTAGTCGCCTTCCGCATTTCTCTTCCCACCCTGCTGTACTACCAGAATCACAGAAATTCACAAAGCACCCTGGTTCAGTTCGCCCCAAACAATGGTCATGGAGCGGGGGCCGCAGGCAGCAATCTGATGGCAAATGTGCCTGGCATGTACAGATGTTCTTGAAGATGGAGACCCAGCTTTGAACATTGGTAATTCCGTGTTGGGCTCACGTCACCATGAGTTGGTTGCTAACTGCCCCCATGTCACATGGCCGTTTGCAATGCAGCGGGCCTGCCTATGGCACAACGGTTCTTAGCCCACATTAAAGAAGAAAGAACAGTTCAACCTGTTTGATGGTGCAAAACGGGATAGTCAGTCCCAGGATAGCCACAGCCACTGTACTGAAAGGCCTGCAGAAGTAAATCATTCCCCTCTTCTTCTAAACGTCTATGACTTTGTGGTTGTTAGTTGCCCTTGAACTGCCTCCTGGGGACTTTATATATATTGAAAGAAAGCGTTGCGCCTCTGGTGTCGTCTTCAGCACCCTCGGTGAGCTTGAATTCATTGCTTTGTCCCTGGTGTCAGTCCACCTCACGGAAATTGCCTTCATTTGCTCTGGCTCTCTGCTTTACCAAACGCCATGCCCTTTTGCTGCGATTGGTCTTTCTCGGTGACATGTCTGAAGCAGGTGATTTGAAGTCTCATCATCCTTGCTTCTGAGCAACATGCCCCCCCTCCCCCCCCAGCCCAGGGGACACTGTCAGGGTTCTTTTGATGCCCAGTTATCCTCCAGGCTGTCTGGGGCATCGGCACTGGCCCTCACCACACCAAGTTCAAATGCATCGATTCTTCTGCCTGCCTTTTTGCGGTGTCTGAAAATACAAATATACAAACCGACGAGCTTTCAGGCATGCTGTGCAAAAGGAGTCTCTTCGTTTTAGAAAAGGTATTGCCCGACGATTCCCTAAAGAATGAGCTTGCACGTAACGAGTTCAGGTCACTTAGCCAATGTCTCTGAGCCTCAGGCTTCTTTTTTAGTTACAGAACATCTTCATTAATGTTCTGCACTTTATGTCTAGGTTCTAATATCCATTGCAATATCTGCACCAAACTCCTAGACAAAATTTATGATGAAATAACGTATAAGAAAGCGAACACGTTGTAACACCAGTGAGAAACACTGGAGCTTTCCTGGGTTGACTTGGTCATCCGGACATGTTACAGAGTTCTATCAACTCCTCTAATAACTTCCCAAAGGGCAATCACTCTGCTCTCGGCTTCAACCCGAAGACTTCCAGCTGAAACTCCTCGGGTCAGCAAACCTAGCTCCCTGAATTAAGCAAGCCGGTCTGAAGGCTCTCAGCTCCCCTTCTTTGGTTCAGTAAGACCAGCTTCCCCAATTAAGTGCGCACAGGCATATCACTCAGCAAGCCACCCTCCTGCACAAAGGAACTTGTTTTACTTGTGCTATGGGTTGGAAAGTTCATCACTGTTCGATGCTCTGGCTCCGGGTGCTGCTGCTGCTTCTCTGTTGGTATAGGGGTCCTCTGGATCCCAGAGGGTCACTGCACAAGAATATCAGATCCAGAGGACTCCTGGGTCTTGCTGGTAATGAGATCCCTCCCCCTGCTTCTCAGAGGGCGTATTTTATATGCAGCAGGATGCCACTCCAGGGAATCCTCTGCAGTGAGTCACAGGTCCATCTTACCAGTATCTCCACACACACGCCCACCCACCCACCCCACCCACCTTCGTACCAGAACTATGCAGAGAAAGATCATTAGTGAGCGTTAGAGCCTGGCTAGAAAAGCCACGTGAAGTAAAATTTAAATGCCCTGAAGGTTAAATGATGAGTTTGAAGAGGAAAGTATGCGTACACATGCACCCTTATGTGAGGGGGTTTCAGAATTCGTGGGAAAATTGCTCACATACAGGATTCATTTATATGCTTCCATATTCTTATTCCTATCGCTTGGACACGGCCCCCAGCACACTGGAATGACTTACTGTAACCGTTACTGGTGCTTTTATTACAGCATTCTCCCCAACACCGCATCCTCTTACTCTCCATTCTGGCCACTTCTATTTCTTACACCCAATCACAGTGGCAAGACCAATGCCCTACACTACATGATGTCTTCCTTTCTGGGAAAGCAAGTTAGCAAGTAATAGTCTGTGTTTAAGAGGAAGCATTGCGCGTGAGCTATTTTCCAGTGATGATGTTTGGAAACAGCACCAGTGACCCAGCAGGATCTCAGAGTTTTAAAGCCTGAACGGGCCAGGAAAGGCTCTAGGCTCCACTCAGCCTCCCGCCTCCAGACGGCTCTGAAGGAGGTCCCCTCCTGAGAGGAGCATCCCGCTGCCAGCCCATTATCCCATCTATTCCCCGCACACGGTTTTGTTCAGGAGATGGGTGCCAAGCGGTATTAGTTCGGAGGTGGGCGGATAGATAACGGAACCTCATTCTGTCCCTTCTCTTCTGGCTTCCACGCTTCCCATTTGCAGCCGTTGACAGGATTTCCAGTCACACCCTTATCAGTTCATTCCATCTTCCTTCATGCTTGGTGCGGCTGCCAGGAAAGGCCAGGGTAAAACAGCAGAGTTAATTCTCTCCTTATCTCTCGTGATGAGGCCCCCAGAGCCTCATCCCTGCCACTCCGTCACAGACACTGCTCATCCGGTCCCAGTTTTGCTGTTCTCCCCTTCAGCCGTTATGCAGAAATTGAAGGGGGGGGGAGCTTACAATGACCACATCATGTGGCCTCCCTTACAGCTAGCAGGGGCCGTTCTGGCCATTGGGCATGGGTCATGTACACAGAAGAAGAAGGCAAGCCCTTCCCTCATCCTCCTCTTCTCCCCACGGGTGGAATGTGGCCATGATGGCAACTAGCCATCACTAACCATGTAGATAAGAGAAATACTCTATGGAATGGGGTACAACAAGGACGAAGAAGAAAGGGTCCCTGAAACCATGGTAGCTTCAGCTCAGCCCTAGACTGCATACACTCCGACTGCAACACCCGCAAGAAATACACTTTCCCTTAGGTTAGCCACTGGTACTTTAATACACGCGATGGCTGATGATGTCATGTCAAAGCACACGTAATGCTTGCATGCACACTCACACACTGACAGTCCACTCTGATGAAAGCTACCAGCTCAAAGCACCCCTATAGCACAGGTCAGAACTGCCACAGTGGGCTTATAAGACTAACTCTTTAGAGGAGTAGACAGCCTTGTCTTTCTCCCGAGAAGCAGCTGATAGGTTTGAACTGCTGACCTTGCGATGAAGAGCCTAACATATAACCGCCAAACAGTGCTGTTGATACATCAAAGGAACTTTTTGCCTTACTTGGTCTGGAAACGACTGTAGATCGGTGAGTGAGAGAGAGTTTGGAGTCAGAGAATCTGGGTTTGAGTTCTTGAGCTGCCACTTAGTAACGGTGTGAATTTAGGCAAATTGATTTACCTGTCCAAGCCTAGTGTCTCCTTCTCTAGAAGGAAGAAGTAACGATGACCTCCTGGAGCTATGAGTGGAGCCCTGGAGGACCTGCCGAGTAAGTGCTGAACTGCTAGCAGCAAGGTTGCCGGTTCAAACGCACCAGATGCGCTGTGCAAGAAAGATGAGGCTCTGCTGCTGAGTCAGCATCTACTCAGTGGTAGTAAGTTGGTAGGAGTTTTGAAAGCATTGAATGAGTTATCTAGTCCTTAGGGAATGCTCAGTAATTGGTATACATACAATTCACGTCTCAGCATGGTTTGCTAAGTCCTCCCGCCCTCCCTGTTCAGCTACCAGGTTGGCAACGCTTCCACTAGAGCAGTGGTTCTTGACCTGTGGGGTCGAATGACCCTTTCACAGGGCTCGCCTGATTCATCACAGTAGCAGAATGACAGTGATGAAAATAATTGTATGGTTGGTGGCTGAGGGGGCGGGGGGTGTCACCACACATGCGGAACTGTCTGAAAGGGTCACAGCATGAGGAAGGTGGAGAATCGCTGCACTAGAGGCTGCTCCTCCAGTTGGATTTGAGGGAAGGACAATGGAGCAGAGCCGTAGCCATTGAAAACCTCTGTGTTCCATGAGTTCTTGGGGTCCTTTGTTACCATGGCGCAGCCTTGCCCATCCTTACTAATGAATGGCTTACATGCAAAGTCCTTAGATTAGCGCCTGAACGTAATCAGTGTCGACTTTTTATACGTATCTAGAAGTTTTTCTTCCTTTTTAAAAACAAACTACAGAGTCCGATGCCTGCAGAGTTTGTTTTTGAACGTCTTCCGTCTTTGGCTGCCACCCTGCACTGCAACACGGAGACAGCGTTTGCTCCTGGAGTTCAAGACGAGAACAACCACGAGGTCATCAGGGGAGATGACTGAGGAAGACAGCGACAGCAGTAACAAAGCCCCACGTGGACCCGTGCGCTTGGTCGCGGGTCCCTAACCAATAATCCGTGCTTCCAACCAGCCTATGCCTGTCTGGATATGATCTGCAAGCCACGAGTGGATTTTACATTTGCGAATGATTGGGAAATAGCAAAACAAGGCTAACCTTTTGTGACAGGCGAGCATTTTGTGAGATTCACTTTGGACCACAGCTGCCCTGTTTAAGTGTGATTGATGACTGAGTAGTTGCGACTGAGGCTATATGGCCTGAAAAGCCTGTTATACTGGCTGGCTGGTCCTTTGCAGAAAAAGGGCACCATTCTCCACTCTGGATAAAAGAAGGGTAGGATGGACGCTTGGCACATGGGACTTAGTCGTAATCCCAAATTTGATTATTCCCTTGGCCAGGTTCCCTTCCTACTTGATCTTGAGTCCCTTATCTGCATGTACCATAGGGTTGTTTTTAAGAATGTAGAGAAACCATGTCTTTTTTAAAGTACTTAAAAGAGTAAGAGACTGCACCGTGTTGCCAACTGGACTACCACAATGGCTCTAGCGTTCTAGCTGGCGGCACTGGCAGAGGCTCCGCCCTCGCTTGCTTCCCTAGCGCAGGAGATCCCTCGGAGTCACCGCTGATTGGAGGGCAGGGGACTGACCACAGATCAGGCCGAAGATGCAGCTAGAAACCACTGTGTTGGTTTGTTTGAATGTGTTCCTGGAAAATTTTACTCGCGAGGTCTAGAAACTAGACATAATGAAATGCGATCCTGGGTGGCAGCAGTCTGCGTGATTTTGTTGGTGGTGTTGGTATATAAATCTATGTCCCTTGGATGAGTTTTGTACACTGAGCATGTCATTTGAGAAGGCCTCCCCTAAGACCTCAAATATACGCTGCATAGACGGGGCAGCAATAACCCCAATCCACAGTTGTGAGCCGCTGGCGTCCTGGTCCTGCATCGTGGGAGAAGAGAGAAAGGGTTTGCGGGCAGGAGTGGCTCCTTGCTGTCCAGCCCCGTTGCGTCGTGCGCCACCTGGAAACTGAAACACTGGGGTTTTTCCGTTTGTGTTTGGTCTTGGCACCTGAGCTGCCATCACCTGTGTGCTTTGGACACTGTGATGACATGTATGACTTTCCTGGAACCTCACCGAGTCGTCAGACCCGTGCCCTCCGCAGAGGCCCACTGGGAACCCAGGACCCTGAGAACACTGGGAACACGGCCCCAGGCTCCGTCGGCTTGCTCGGAGCTTGGCTCTAAGACTCTTTACCATAACGACTCTTTGCCAGTAACGCAGGCAATACATCCGTGAAGTGTGTCCCACGGGGTAGAATGGGCGGTGGTGTGGGCTTTACCGGCCCCCAGTGGACATGCCTGCATTCAGGGACCAGGGATGGCCGTTATCAGAGCCATCTGCTCAATCCTGGGCTTACCCCTCCCACGCAGGAGGCATCCTCTGTATGAGCAGCATCGGCTTGGAGCTTCCAAGATGAAGGTGATGGATACAGCCCTGGGCAGACCGCGTGCTCTCTGCAAGGCACCTCAACAGGCAGCTTCGGATCTGCACGCTTTATTTAGGCTTCCACAAGCTAAGTAGACAACTTGGATAGAAAATGCAGGGCCACCCCTCTCCCAACCCCCCCCCCCCAAATCAAGAAGAGTATAAGTTGTTCATCGGAGGGAAACAGAGTCACCACAGTGCGCTTCGGGCCACACACACTGTGCTTCTGAATCCAGGACAAGCAGTGGTGTAAAAGGCCCATTTCAAGTGCACCTACAGTCGAGTCCTGTTGTTGACATTCCTGGACCAGTGCCCTCGGGCATGGGCCTTCACCCTCTGCAAGCTTTGGTTTCCCCAAATGAGTGCAACGGCGTGGTCTTGGGCGCAGTGCCAGAGGCGGGGTGACATGGGTTCCGTGTAGCGCACAGCGCACAGGAAGCGCTCCGGCAGTCCGGTGTTCACCTGTGAAGTTAGACAGTGGCACATTTTGCTCTGGGAGAAGTTGCAGGGGGAAGCCCTTAGGCCCATCTTCCATCTGGGCATAGTGGGCACTCTAGTTGAAGAAACTAACACCCCGCATTGAATTTGGAAGACAACTTGCAGATTTTGTCCCCCTATTGGCTAGTAAAAGCTCAACTAGAAAAAGTTGTTTTGCCATCACTTATCAAATCAAGGAAATAAGAAAATTAGAGCAGCACATATGTAAAAGGACAAGGCATTACCTTAAGCATTTTTCATTCGTCTATTCACACTAATCTGGTGAACCCTGAACTTTACCTGTATTATAAGTTAGGAAAATGAGGGCCCAAGAGCATGTATCAGTTTACTCCAGGTGATACCGCAGCTGATAAATGGCCAACCTGGATGCACACCCACGCTTGGACCAGCTCTGTGCAGAGCAGACATCCTCAGACAGCAGCCCAGCAAACCATCTTTCCTGTGTTGCTCAGACTGCTTCTGTGAGAACTAGACGGCAACAGTCCAGCACGTGCCAAACGACATTTCCATTCTGGCCTGGGAAACAAATGAACCAAACCATGTCTGTGGACGTTTAGGGTTTTTATTGTTCTGTGAAATGCAGACGAAACGAATCTGTTTGTTTCTTTTGTGGGAAGGTAAACGCTGTCCAGGTAGCTCAAGATAATCATCGACAAGGTATTGTGTTGGGAAGAATAGACATCGTTCTTTACCTAAAAGTGGGAGCTCCATTTCTCAGTCTCTCAGGGCAAAGGTCTGCCCTGGAAGACGGTCTCAGGCAGAGTTCCTCAGCCTTGGTAATGGACATTTCAGGCTTGGTGGGCTGAGGGTGGGGCTGTCCCGTGCATTGTGGGATGCTTGGTAGCATCCCTGGGCTCTTCCTGTCAATACCAGCAGCACTTCCTCCTCCTTCCACTTCCCAGTGGGGAACATAACTGTCCCTGAGGAGAGCCATTGCACTAAGTCCCTACTTGGTCTGTCTTACTCTTTGGGTTCTGTCACTTGCCCCATCGTGCAATTGGACTGTATGTACTGTGTTAGGTGTCACCGAGACTGTTCTGACCCATAGCAACCCTATGGACAACAGAACAGAACACCATCTGATCCTACGCCATCCTGACAATTGTTCTCTTTGAGCTCAGTGTGACAGACACTCTATCAATCCATCTTGTCGGGGATCTTCCTCACTTTTTGCTGCCCCTCCACTTTACCGAGCATGGTGTGATTTTTCAGGGACTGGTCTCTCCTGACAACATGTCCAAAGTATGAGACAAAGTCTTGCCATCCTTGCTCCTAAGAAGCATTCTGACTGTACTTCTGCCAAGACAGATTGGTTTGTTCCTTTGGCAGTCCACGGCACTTTCAATATTCATCAGCTCCACAATTCAGACGCATCGACCCTTCTTTGGGCTTCCTTATTCAACATCTAACTTTCACAGGCTTGCCAGGCAAATGAAAATACTGTGGCTTGGATCAGGACTTTAGTCCTCAAAGCACCCGCCTTATTTTGCAGCCCTTTTAAAGAGGTCATGGGCAGCAGATTACCTATTGCAACGCACCATTTGATCTTTCGACTGCTGCTTACACGATCCGAGCATGATGAAATCCGTGAGAATTTCAATCGTGTCTCCATTTATCAGATGTTGGCTATTAGTCCAATTGTGCGGATTTTTATTTTCTTGACATGAAGCTGTAATCTATATTGAAAGCTGCGATCCTTGATCTTCATCTGCAAGTTGTTCAAGTCTTCTTCACTTTCAGCACGCAAGGTTGTGTGTCAATGGCATCTCTCAAGTTGTTACTAAGCCTTCCTCCAATCCTGATACCACATTCTTTTCCATATAACGTAGCTTCCCTTAGGTTTTGCTTAGCGTACATATAGAACAAGCGTGGTGAGAGGACACAACCCTGCCACACACTGTTCTTGATTTTAAATCATGCAGTACACCCTTGTTATGTTCACACAACTCCATCTTGTTCCATGTACAGATTTTACATGGGTACAGAGAAGTGTCTTGGAAACCCCCTTTTCTCAAGACTGTCCCTAGTTTCTCATGGTGTCAACCGCCTTGGCATAGTCAACAAAACACAAGTAAACATATGAGTGTTTCTGGTATTCTCTGTTTTCGGCCAAGCCTCATCTGACATCAGAAATGATATCCCTTATATCACATCCTCTTCTGAATTCAACCGGAGCCTCTAGCAGCTCCCTGTCACCGTACTGCTGCAACCATTGTTAGAGGATTTTCAGCCATACTTTACTTGCGTGTGACACGAATGATATTATTCTACAATTTTCACATTCTTTTGGATCATCTTTCTTTGGAATCAATACAGATTTAGATCTCGTACACTCCTTTGGCCACCTGGCTTCTGAATTGCTTGGCATGAACCTGTGAGTGCTTCCAGGGCTTCATTAGTTTGTTACAACTTATTGGCATCCATCGATTTTTAGAGTCTTGCTTCTGGCAATTGCTTTGAGTGTAGTTTGGACTCGTCATCGCCTTTGGTTCTGGATCATACGCTCGTGTAATGGTTGGACGCCAACTGGTTCCTTGTGGCACAGTCCTTCTAGGCTTTCTGCATCAGTCCTTGCTTTCCCCATGGAATCTTTCAATATTGTAACTCAAGACTTGAATTTTTTCTTGAGGGTTTTTTGTTTGTTTGTTTGTTTTCAGTTAAAGATAAATGATGGAGGACTGAGAAGGTGAGGCAGCTCTGTACCATGCTGCCCTCCACTGGTTAAGGCCTCCGAAAGTGAAGGGTTGCCAGGGCAGAGGATGCCTCTCTGCCACCTTCAGAGGGGCAATGCCCTGCTGGCCAACACTGAAAAAAAAACAAACCTAACAGATAAATGAACGTGCTCTTTTTCGGTTTTCTAACTCAAGATCTTTGCACATTTTGTTACAATACTTTGTCTTCTCCAGCTGCCTTGTGGAAATTTCTGTTCAGCTCTTTGACTTGGTCGTTGCTTGTCTTTCCCTTAGTGACTCCATGATTGAGAGCAAACTTCAGAGTCTCTCTGGACACCATTCCTGTAGAAGCTGTCATTCCCGTCACGGTGACCTTGGGACTGTCTGATTCACAATGGCCAATCCCAGTCCGTTTCCGTTCACTAGTCTGGAATTTCAATCGCTATGTGTTCCGTTAAATGTTGGATGCCTTCCAATTTTCTGAGATTCAGACTTTGTATTTCCAAAGCTCTGATTATTAATGGATGTTTGGAGTGATTTCTTGTTGTTTTGGCTAGTGTTCCAGCAGCAAATGAAGGTCCGAGGCTTTAATCCCGAAGGCTTTGCTCCATGCAGGCCATCGGGGTCAACTCTGCTTGAGAAGGCAGCTTTGAGAAGACTCTTCCTCAGTCATATTTTGAGTGTCTTCTGACCTGAGGGCCTTCTCATCTCCGGGCATTATATCTGACAGTGTTCTTCCTCTTGGTGATAGTTTCAGTATCTGACGATGTTTCGTTGTTATCCATAAGGTTTTCAGTGCCCAATTCCTCGGGCATGGACCGCCTCTCCCAGTTTCAGGTCTGTTCTTAGTCTGGAGGCTCTGCTGAAAGGTGTTCACTGTTGGTGACCCTACGGCTATTTGAAGTACTGGGGATATAGCTTCTAGCATCACACCAACATGCAAGGCACCACGCAGTATGACAAACAGGCGGGTGGGTGGTGGACCGTGACCATGGGTGTGTCCTATAACACCTCTTTGCTTCAGTTTCTTCATATTTGTTCTGAAAGGCATCCTAATTCTGTGGTGCAGTGTGAGTGAGAGGCTTACATGGGAAAACATCATTGCATTTTGGTGAATGGTTGCTGTGTCAACATTGAACAATTCCCGTCCCGTCCCTCATTTCGTTCCAGATGCCCCCAGACGTATGTATCTGATAAGTCAGTGTCTAGAAGACAACTCCTGGGATGCAAGGCGGGAGTGACACCCCCCCCCCCTTCTTTGTATTCCTTCTGACGCCGGCAGAACGTCTTCTCTATTACTCAGTGTGTTAGCAATGGAGAAGGAAATGAGTTTGAGAAACCGCTATGGGGATTTCAGATGGATCTAAGAAGGAACTGCAGACAAAGCTATTGAAGAATGGGAGTTTGTTGCCAGGCAGGTAGTGAAACAACTTTTGTTGAAAGCTGGTGAAAAACGAGAAGATGGTTCATCTGAACCAGTCCACAGTGAGACGTCTACTTTGGGGGGAAAATCCTAAATCAGTGTTTCCCTGAAGTGGAGGGGATGACCCCTGGAAGGGGGGATGGGGGCGGGTGGGAGTGGTCCAGGGAGGCTGCCACAACAGGTACCTGCACCTTATCCTGGGTCATGGGCCTCAGGACTTCGCTTTTAACTACCAGGGGGGTGTTGAGTCATTACTTTATTGTTTGTGCTGAAAGGGGGCTGGTAAGCCAAATAAGTCTGGGGTCCTGTGGGGACCTTGCCTGCTGCTCTCAGCTATTAAGGTAACTTCTGGAGCACTCTGGGGGAGAGTGTGTCCTTCTTCTATCCCCTCCCCCCATGCATCCCTCTCACCACGTGCTGGAAGAAGCAGCTGAGAAACAGTTGGCTGCATTTTCACACTGAAGACCTTGACAAAGGCAAACACGAAAAACAAGAAATAATTATTCCCACTTTGTCAGAAATTTCTTGTCAGCATTTAACTTTGGCATCACTTTTTATTATTGGAGAGGCAGCAGCATTGTGCCACGACTCCTCACCAGTCAGAACGCACCTGCCCTTGCCGCAACAGTGCGAAACCATAAACAGCCCTGATCCCCGACTGGGGGGGGGGGTCAGGTCTTTAAAGTTCTTCATCTTGATAATCATTTCACAGTCCCCTCGCTCATTCCCACTGGAATAATTAAAACAAACAAAATCATTGCCATTGAGTTGACCAATGCCCCCAGCCCCTGGTGTAGGGTTTCTGAAGCTATAAATCAACAGTAGAGCAGAAAGCTTCATCTTTCTCCCATGGTGAAGCTGGTGGGCTTGAACTCCCAACCTTGCGGTTTGTAATCCAATGCTTACTGGACAGCTTCACCAGGGCTGCTTTGTTTGAGCACAGAGAGGTCAGGAAATGGACAAACTCTTGCTAACAATTCTTTTGGCTTCGTTGCCAGTAGCTTCCTCCCATCCCTGCATTCTTCTGTGGCTGCTGCTGGCTCCAAGCAGCTCCCTGATCACAGTCCCTGTCAGTTGGGGCTTTTCTTTTATGGGAGACGCTAAACAGCACAAGAGAGTAAGAATAAAACAAGAGCTGAATATTCTGAGAAAACAAAGCAGAGCAAGAAACCCAGGTCACCTCTCAGAGTGGGTGGGGAGTGGGGGGACCAGGCAACTGTGTTAAACACACAAATACACTCACCCTTTGTGCGTATGTAGGTCCTTTTCATCATGGTCATACTGGTAAAAACCAGTGTTTTACTTCCTTTGTAGCTTGTGCTCTGTGGTTACGCTCTTCGTTGATTTGCGTGGCGGCCCTCTCCTCTGAGAATGTAAGGACCGTGCTGAAGTGGCCACGCTTGTTGTTGTCACCAGCCAGTCTCCAGCACCTAGTGGGACCCCGGCTGCAAAACCGTGTGGGAAACAATGTGTGGTGCGTGAGCGAATGACTGCCAGACAGATGAGCGGGGCCATGAGTTGTGAATTCATTCAACTTATCCACAAAGATCTGTTGGTGTCCCTAAGAGTCGGGGCACAAGCTGCCTCCTGGCAGGAGCAAAGTGCAATTGTGAAGTATTGTCGAAGCTGATTTGACTATAACGACCCCTTGTGACATAGTAGAACTACCTTCATAGGGTTTTCTAGACTGTGGTCTTTATAGGAGCTGATTTCCCCAGAGCTTTCCCCCAGGGAGCCACTACTAGTTTTGAACTTCTAACCTCTCTGTTAGCTGAGGGTACTTAAGCGTTGATCTACCAGGGGTTCTTGGAGAAAGGACTGAAAACCAAACCAAATCAAGTCCAAATTCCCCCGAGGGTTCCTAAGGCTGTACATTCTACCATAGCTGACTGCCACATATATTTCCTGCACAGTGACCACCAATCTTTCATTGGCAGCCAAGTACTTTAACCACGGCGCCACCAGGGATCCTTGGAGAAGGGCTAGAGGACCCTGCCTTCTAGTAGCTTACCATCCATGCAAGACCGTAAGCCGAGTGAGTGAGCTCCAAGGAAGCATGGGCTCTCTTCATCCTAGCAGGGCACTTGGACGGGTTTTCGTGTTTGGACGCGGTGAGTTTGTGGTTATATATTTTTGACTGCTACAAAACTTGGATTGAAATTTGTGGCCTATCCATCTTCTTGAGATATAATTTAGCCTTGCTCTTGGATCCATTTCATGTCTCCAGATTCATTTTCCCCTTATCCGTTTGCTCCTATTTTAAATTTATGCTAACTTGTAGGTCATGTAGTCTCCTAAGCTGCCTTACGTTCTCTCTGAAACAAGACAAAGTGTAAATCATCAATGTACTAAAATGTGGAGAGAAGAGCCTTATGGGAGGTCAAAAGAATGCCCTTCTGGCATTAGAGAGATAGGTATTGACTTCTGGGAAGGGGGTCCTGAGTAGGGTTCAGGGAGCGGGGAGCAGCCTTCCCTAGGGGAGACCCAGATGCTTAGTAGATGCAGGAAATAACAAATTCAGTTGAAGTTAGTGGGCAGTGGATCAAATTCAGGTAACTGGTTATTTTGCCTCTTTGGGATACACATTGGAATTCCAGGCCGCTTGTTGTGTGTTCCCATTACCTTTCTTCTCCAGAAGCATCATATAATTTCCATAAGGATCAGGACTCCCCTGCTCTACTCGAGCTGAAGGGTTCGCATGCACTCCCCTGTGGTCTTGTCAGCTGGCCCAGACTGTGTTACAGTGCAGGGTTTGCTGCTTCCTGTGTTTGTTTGTACAACATTGTGACTCAAATGGGGGAACACCAGAAGCCTATTCTGGAGTGGGGATTGGGTGGGGTAGGGGCCTGGGACACAAGATGCCCAGGTGCTGTTGTGGTTGTGAGAGCGCAGATGTGTATCCCTGGTCGCAAGCTCTCAGAGACACTCCAGGCTTCCATGTTCGGTGGCGACCTTGATGTTTGCTTTGGTATGGTCACTAGTGGGATCAAGCTTGACATGGCCAACACTGGAGTCCTGGTCTTCAAAACCTGAACCCCGTACCAGCTCCGCAGCCCCTGCCATCCCCAAGGATGGCAGTGCCATTCGTCCCATGTCTTGGGTCAAAAGTCTTGGGGTCCCTTTGATTCTTCTTCTGTTATACCAGACACCAGTCCTCCAGGACGTGCAGTTGGCTCGAGTGCCAAAGTCCATGAGGACATTGCCTGTTCTCCCACACTGCCGCTGTGGCCGCCCCATACCAGTCACTGCGACTCTCGTCTGGATCCCAGAAATAGCCTCCTTCCCATGGCCGCCCTGCCTGCCCCACAGTGATCGCTGAAAAGACACCCAAGTCTTTAATCACAACCGGCCAGGGCTTCCAAGACCTCACCCAGGGAACGGCTCTGCCCCTTCCACCGCCCCAAGTTGTTTCTCCTCTCTCACTACCCTCCTGGGGGCTCATTCTGCTCAGCCACAGGGGGCAGTTTGCAGTTCCCTGAACGCACTAGCCCCACCCCACCTCAACTATTGGCCTCAACCATTCTCTCTGCGACCGAGCCATCGTGGCACAGTGGGTTAAGTGTTGAGGTGCTAACCAAGAAGTCAGCAGGTTGAACTCGCCAGCCTCTTTGTGGGAGAAAGATGAGGCTTCTGGAAAGACTTGCGGCTTCAGAAACCCTGTAGCACAGTTCTTCCACATCCTCTGGGGTCCACCAGGGTCAGCGTGCACAGCACGGGGTTTAGCAGTGGGTGCTTGGTGTTCCCATCTCGGCTTGTTCTACTTTGATGATCTATTTTCAATGATAAGTGTCCCCCGCAGAGCATTCCTTCTGCCGCACAGTTTCTCTTATGCAAAATGGTTGTCACCTTCTAACACACTATAAATCTTATTTATTTAATCTATTTTTTTTGTCTACCTCTGTCCCTTTCCAGGAGGAGCCCTGGGGGCATAGTGGGTTACCTGTGGGGCTGCTAACCACAAGGTCAGCTGTTCAAAGCTACCCATTACTCCTGGGCAGACAAACAAGGTTCTCTGCCCTTGAAAAAAATGTAGTCTTGGAAAGCCACAGTGGGGATTTTCCATTCTGTACTACAGGGTTGCTTTAAGTTGAAATCAACCCAATGGTGTGCATTTGCTTATAAAAGTGGCCCTTTCCCACAGTCACACCACATGAAGGGCTCTCTCATTCAACTCACTGCCACCGAGTTGATTCCCACTCGTGGGAACCCACTTGTGGGAACCCTACAGGACAGAGTAGAGCTGATTTATCTTTTTTTAATCATTTTATTGGGGGCTCCTACAATTCTTATCACTATCCATTGTGTCAAGTGCATATGTACATTTGTTGCCATCATCATTCTCAAAACATTTGCCTTCCACTTGAGCCCTTAATATCAGCTGCTCATTTTCCCCCTCCCTCCCCAGTCCCCCCTTACCTCATGAAACCTTCATCATTCATACATTGTTACTATTTTGTCATATGTTACACTGTTCAACGTCTCCCCCTGCCCTCTTCTCTGCTGTCCATCCCTCAGAGAGGAGGCTATACGTAGATTCTTGTAATCAGTTCCCCCTTTCGATCCCATGTTCCCTCCACCCTCCAGACATCGCCACTCTCATGACTGGTCCTAGAGGGTCATCTGTCCTGGATTCCCTGTGTTTCCAGTTGCTATTTGTACCAATATACATGCTCTGGTCTAGCTGGATTTGTAAGGTAGAATTGGGATCATGATAGTGTGTGTGTGTGGGGGGGAAGCATTTAAGACCTAGAGGAAATTTATATGTTTCGTCATTGCTACCCTGCACCCTGACTGGTTCATCTCCTCCCCACAACCCTTCAGTAAGGGGGTGTCCAGTTGGCTGCCAATGGGCTTTGAGTCTCCGCTCTGCACTCACACATTTACAATGATATGATTTTTTGTTCCTTAATACTTGATACCTGGTCCCTTCAACAGCTCATGGTCACACAGGCTGGTGTGTTTCTTCCATGTGGGCTTTGTTGCTTCTGAACTAGATGGCCACTTATTTATCGAGCTGATGATCTTTATGGGAGTAGAAAACCACATCTTTCCTCCAGGGATTGTGGTTAGCAGCCAAAGGGGAACCCACTCTGCCACCAAAGCACCCAAATGGAAGGGCAGGAATCTTTATCTTTTCCCCCTGATGTATCACAAGCCCCTATAGCAGAGCCCGGCACATAGTAGGTTCTCAGTACCCTTTGTAGAATGAATGCCTGAAGCATTGCCGCCTCCTCCGCGAGAACACCTTTAATCTTGTACACTGTCGTTAAGCCTGGTGATCTGTCCTGCTTCAGCCAACACTCTATAAAGTCTTAATTAAGTTGATAAAGCTCGGGAAAATTCCGCAAAAATAATGGGCTTGTGACTTAGCATCACCCTCTATGTGAACCGTACATAATTCACTGGTAACCTCTCTTCTCGAGCCTCCCAGATCCATCTGGAAACCATTCCAACCAGCATCCATCCTATATAATAGATCACGATTTTCCTTTTTAATATGACTCTGGCTCCCCAGAGCCGACAGTCAGTGTGGAGATGGATTTCTTATCTCTGTTGCTTCGTTAAGAGTGTACGTACTTGCTTGCCAGCGCTACGGGCCTCTGCAGTGTGGTTTCGTTGCAACAAAAGAATGCGCTTGCCAACTTATTTGTCAGCATATGTTAGAAAGCCACACAGGCTCTCTTTATGTAACTAGAAAATAGTGGTCCCAATTAGTGACAGATTAAAGACCAGGAAGGAACGATGCTGTTGCTTTGTTCAGAGAAATCTACAGGGTTGCTTTGAAGGAGTGGGGAGAGCCGAGGAGGAGGAAGAGGTGGAGAGGGGGCCAGAGAATCGGGAAGTGTCATGTTGTGCGAGATGTAATACAGCTCTAGACAAAAAGAAAGAGACTTGGTCAAATTCCAGCCTTCCTCCAGGGGACAACTTTTGGAACCAACCCTTCTCAGGCGTCCACTCCTAGAGAGGGAAGCACTCACAGGTTTTCAGAAACTGCAGGGCCTGGAGCTGGCCTTTTCCTGATGGAGGTCCAAGTCTGTTCAGAGGCACCGCAGAGGAAAGGAAGAGAGGCTCAGCCATCGACCCCCAGGGAATCGGCCATTGAAAACCCGACGGGGGAGATTCTTCTCAGACAGCGTCACCGTGAATCAGACAGGACTCGATGGCTGATCTTTATGTGTTGACTTTGAGCTGACCTCCCTGGCAGTGGTGCGTCTTGCCCTGGTGCTGAGCTGGCTCTCTCAGTGCCATCAAATCTGTTCTGACTCAGAGCCGGCCCTCCAGGACAGAGCAGAAGCGCCCCTGTGGGGCTCCCAGACTGTAGCTCTTTAGGGGAACGGGAAGCCTTCTCTTTCTCCCACTGCTCACCTCCCAGTTATCAGTCCAAGACGTAACCCACTACGCTACGAGGACCCCCAAATGGGTTGATTGGCCCAGGTGCCTGCAGGACAGGGAAGGCGGTGTGATTCCGGAGGTTGGCAGCCATCTGTGAACTCCGCGGCTTGTTGTGCTGGCAGCTGCTGAGAGTGACTCACCTGCACAGCCAGTCCACCTTAGGGAGCCTGGTCTCCTCACCATGACCAGGTATGTTGGACCTCTGGATGTCCTCCAGGCAGCTTCCTGATTAGGAAACTCAGTGCGCTAAGACCTCAAGCCAACCGGCTCCCCAGCACAGGCCCACCTCCCTCCCCGTGTGTTAGGAGCCCCAAGGCTGCAGCCCCCCCCCCCCCCAGTGGCTGGGGTCTCTTCGAGTTGTCTCCAGTGACGGAGTCCAAGGGTGGCATCGGGGCTTGTTTCCATCGGGAGAAAGGAACTCTCCTGATCAAAGCCCAGTGTTGATCTAGGGACGCTTGCTTCCCGCAGCCATCTTCTGGCAGCGTCAGCAGGTCCGTGGAAGTGCTTGGAGGGCGGACGAAACTGTTCAGGTGGAGAGGTAGCTGACTGTCCGCATTTCCGTGGCCCCGTGAAGGCTGCCTTGTTCTGAGAGTCTGCGTGCCTGGGGACGGGGGTCCCAGGGAAAGGGCCTCCTGCTCTCTGTGGGACTTCTGTGCGCTGGTGACGGTCGCTGGGGTTTTTCAAAGTGATGTCTAGGATTTACGGTCGTTAGATCATGGTGGGGTTTTAAAATGTTCTGATGTCGGCGTGAGGAGATCCGTCTGAGGCAGTAGTCACATGTCTGAGTCCCGAGAGTCCACGGGACACCGTGTGTGCTCATCCTCCTGCGTGTGGTATTGTGTGGTTTTTTTTTTGGGTGGGGGCGGAGTGGAGGCTTCGGCTCCTTTGTCTGCAGCTAACGGTTGCATCTGGATGATGCGGGGCTTCCCTCCTCGCCTCATGCCCACAGGAAGACCTTTGACACGATGCACAGATTTCTAGGGAAGGGAAGAGCGAATGGGGAGGCGGGTTGAACAATTCCAAAGGCTGGATTTCGAATCAAGCAGCTCCCGCGCTGTCGGTCTGACTGGCCCAGTGACCCCCTGCACCCCCACGGGGCACTCCGAGAAGAAGCCTCTGTGTGGCTCCGCAGAGGCGGGCGGGGGCCAAGCGCTGGACAGAAGCACTGCCTTGAACGTGGCTTCCTTCACAGCCAGATGTGCATCTCCCCGGGGCTGGTGGGACAGTCCTGGCAAAGCAGGGACGCCGAGGAGCCTCTTCTCCCTGGCTGATAAGGGCCACATGGGTCTTTGTGTCGCTCTGAGGACAGCCCCGTATATTATTTACAAGGCTCTTTTAAAACATGTGACCACCGAGGGCCATGGAGCGGCTGGCCTCTTCCTGCCGTCTGCTGATTATGTTTTCATCAGGTTGCGTGTAAAGATGCAGGGTTTTCGGATGGAATTTGTCACGACCAATGAGGCCCTTTTATATCCGATAGCAGCCCCGCTTACGTCATTGACGTAACGCCTCGACGTCACCCAGGTTGCACCGGCTTTTTCGGTGGCGGTGGGCTCCTCCCGCATTCTTCTCTAAGACCTGCCTGGGAAGAAGCCAGGCCACTAGGTTCAGGGCTTCCATTGAAATCATCGCAAAGCGTGTGGCTCTGCATGCTCGGGGATGACAGTGGCTGCCGCTGAGGTTGTTAGGCTTATCCAAGGACAAGGGAGTCTTAACTTCAACAGCTCAGGAGGGGGTGTCCCCAGGGTTGCAGAATCACCGCTGGGTGAGGGGGCCGCAGCTGCTCCGTGGAGCTGCTGTATGGGCCCGGGAAGTCTGGGCCCAGCATGGGAAGTGCTCACCAAAACGAGCCAGGGCTTCCCACCATGCAGGCTGGGGCCTGCGCATTGCCTTCCTGGGTGTGAACGAAGTGCCGCAGCCAGCCATGCCAACTAAGGCCCAGGGCCCAAATCCAGCTCACTTCCTCTTCCAGATTCAGTGACAGCCCTCCCAGAACATTGAGTGAGAGCCTCATCTCGACCTCTGGATGTGATCCTGTTTGCCAATAGAATCTCCTTTTGTTTTGGGAATGAGGTCATGCCAGGGTAGGATGGGGCCTAACACTAATCATGTTGAGTTATATAAAGATGGAAAAGGACATGAGACACCCAAAGAAAGACAAGGGCCATTTGTGGACCTATCGGTAAGTGAAGGCCCGTCCAAGGTCATGAGCTGGCACCAGAGACTAGAAGGGGGCCCATCTAAGGAACTGACATGTTCAAGACTCTTAAGGAAATCTGGCTTATAAAGCTCACTCTATAAGCCATCCACTGGTAGTAGTTGTGGTGATGGTTAGAGTAGCAGGCTAGACCATAGCCTTGTTTGGGCCCACAGACTTTCATTGAAGCGGAAGCCACGCTCGCTTGTTCAGCTACCATGTGTGGCTGCTTTTGTGCGCCCCTGGCAGAGTTGTGGCGGAGACAATGCAACCCACAAAGTCAAGCATACTATCCGGCCCTTAGTACAAAGAGTTTGCCAATCATCCTGGATCTCAAGAGTGGGGTTTTCAAGGACATCCACACATGGCCTTCAGAGGAATGGACTCCCCTGCACTCATATTGCAGACTAGTCACTGTGCATGCCCCCATAAGGTTTTCCAGAGAAAAATATGCTCACATCATAGGTTTTCCAAGGTACCTGTGATCCAAGGATGTGAAGAACCTTAACTTGAAAGCTATGCATATTTTACCTTGATTTCCCTTCTTGACTCCCGCTTCCCCCTTTCTTTTGTTCAACATCCCCAAACCCTTTTGTTCAAACCCCAAGCCCTTCAGGATCCTGCTAGGTATCTGGTCTTAAAAACAAATCGCTGAAGTATGAATATCTAACTGACAAGTGTTTTGCTTTGCAAGAATAGTTTTATATTTACCAGGGCCTCCCGTGCCTGCAACTAAAGCTCTATGTCAAATGAAACCAGCAGAAACTGGTCAAGGACGGGGTGTGAGGGAAGCGGGGTTGGGCTGCTTGGGTGGCCAGAAAGCTGTTGGTTGGTGGCTGGTGAAGCCGTTTTGAGGTCTTGTTTAAAGAGACAGTAAAGGCAATTATCTCTTTCTTCACCTAAGGCCATACACCAGTAACAATAGCTTCTCTTCAACAATGTGTAAGGCAAAATGCAATAGAGCAGTGGTTCTCAACTTTCCTAAAGCCAAGACCCTTTCATACAGTTCCTCATGTTGTGGTGACCCCCAACCATAAAATTATTTTCATTGCGACTTCATAATTATCATTGTGCCACTGTTATGAATCAGACAATCCCTGTGAAAGGGTTGTTTGACCCCCAAAGGGGTCACGACCCCCAGGTTGAGCTGCAGTAGATGAAATAACTTCATTCTCACAACACTCCAGTGAGCAAATATCTGTTGGAAGAACAGTGGCCAACAAAAGTGAACATAATATAATTGTTCATGATTATGATTATGGTCCTCGGCCTCCTCATCCCATGTATCATTTGAGGAAACTGAAGCTTAGACTTGTCTAAGATTTCTGAGCGCAGAGTGGGCCAGCCATTCAAACCCACCAGTACTTTAGATGGGGCAAAGGTGACTTTGGAATCGACTCGATGGCAGTGATGTTTTTAAAGTAAGAGTCAAAGTAGACAGCGTTTTGGTTGGTCTGGAGTAATAGAGGAGGATTTGAGATATTAGTCTGTCAAAGATTTCCGTTTCTTAAAACCCTGTTTTTCTGACCAATTCCTCATACACCAAGTTTCCTTTACAGAAAGCTTTGAGAAAGAATCTTATGATGTTGATATTTAAAGAAAACAAAACAAAAATCCTCTATGTCTTCTCACTTTTTGAAGGGCTTACTTTAAGTGTCTTGCTGCTAGAGCGGTGGTCTCACTGGGTGCCCATTCACACTGTGCCTTGCTGTTGCTGCTCAATGCCGGAGTTAGTTCTAACATATAAACACACACACATGCCTATATTGGTACCTCTATAAATAAATGTCTTTTGCCTCCCAGCTCTTTCCTCTATTTCCTTTTACTTTCCCCCTGTCCCAATATCATGTTCAACTTTCATTTGGCTCTCAGTAATTCTTCTCAGCTACACTGCACTTGATCAAATTCAACCAGGCATTCTACACCCTCACCATTGATTTAGATCTCTTGTTGTTCCCTGTCCCTGGTTTGTTGCTCCCCCTCCCTTTTCCCCACCTCCCCCTCTCCACGGATGTCTGGCCGTAGACTGTTTCTTACCTTCTCTGTCACTTTGTTTTTTCCTTGGGATTGTTTATCTTGCCTATCTTTTTTTTTCTTTTTAAAATCATTTTATTGGGGACTCATACAACTCTTACTACAATCCACCCATACATCCATTATGTCAAGCACATTTGTACATTTGTTGCCATCATCATTCTCAAAACATTTTCTTTCTACTTGAGCCCTTGGTATCAGCCCCTCATTTTTCCCCTCCCTCCCTGCACCCCGTCCCCCATGAACCCTTGATAATTTATAAATTATTATTTTGTCATTTCTTACCCTGTCCGACGTCTCCTGTCACCCACTTTTCTGTTGTCCATCCCACAGGGAGGGGGTTATATGTAGATCAGTTCCCTCTTTCTACCCACCTTCCCCTTGCCTATATTATATAGATAGATGGCGGGGGATACCAATAAAGGGCCTATAAATAGTTCCAGGTCTGTCAGCTGACCTCGTGAATGTTTTCTGATCCAGCACAAGGAGGTGTCAAGGCCTGCCCTCCGGATCTGAAGTCCATTTTCGGGACTCCTTGGAGACTTTGCTCCCTTTGCTGCTCTGTTGCGCTCCCTTCCTGTTCTGACGTGTGTGTGTGTGTGTGTGTGTGTGTGTGTGTGTGTGTGTGTGTGTATCCTTTATGTGCGCTGACTGCTCTGAGCAGGAGTGTCTTCCTCAGGGCTTGGTGGGCCAGGATGCAGTTTGTTCTCTCTGCCCCCATCCCCTCCCCTCCCCATTCCTCTCCTCTGCCTTCTTAGTTTGCTCCCCTGTGGGATCTGGGCAGACCGGCAGTTCTCTCCAGGCTCTGTCTTCAGTGCTGCCCTCTGAAGTGCAATCTTCTAGGGGAGGGAGTTGAGGTAGCTGGGATTGGGACCAGCCCCACAGACCTCTCTGTTAGTTCGATGCTTCATGTGCTTCATGCCCAATATCTTGCCCTCAAGGCTTGGCACACCAGGTTGAGGTCTGGTTCCTCTCTCCCTTTCCTGTGGAGACATAAGCAATACCCTCCCGTGAGTGGATTAGTACCCTGTTCCCCACTAGCCATGTCCTCTTTCTTTTTGCTTTTCTCCTCCTTTTTAGTTGGCTTTCGTATGCATCCCGAGTTGGGGTGACCCCTGCCAGAGTGCCTGGGCCTTCCCCAGAAATGTATGCATGTCACGGCTTCCCCCCTATGCCCCTTGTGCTGTGTAAGCTTACCTCATGGACTTGTCTTGTACCCCTCCTTTTGTGCTTGGCTTACTTCGCTCAGCATAATTTCCTCCAACTATTCCTGTGCGGCGATGTGCATCATGCGTTCATCACTGCTTTTAAGGGTTGTGTAGGACATCATTGTATGTACCAGTCATCCACTGATGGAAATTTAGGTTGTTTACAACTCTTTGTGATTGTGAGTGGTGCCACGAGGAACACTGAAATGCTGGTGTCTGGCCGTGGACTGTTTCTTACCTCTTCTGGGTATATGCCCAGTAGAAGCCTTGGTATTTTCAATCACCACCTCTACATGCAAATGCTGGAAAATGAATAAAGACACAGAACAGCTGATGCTTGGAATTGTGGTGTTGGTGAGGAAAGATGAGCTTTTCTACTCCAGTCAAGACTTACACTGTTGAAAACTCACAGGAGCCGTTCTCCCCTGTCCGTAGGGTCCCTGTGAGTCAGCATCGACTTGACGTCAGAGGTATAATCCACGCTGAAGGCGGTAGTCTGTGATTCTCATCAGTAAGTGCTTCAGGTCCTCTTCACGTACAACCAGCAAAGTGTGTCTTCTTCGTAGTACAGGTTCTCTTGAACCTTCCTCTAATTCTGATCCCATGTTTTCCTTGGATTACGTGCTCAGCATACAGATTGCATAAATATGAAAGAATACAACCCTGATGTACAGCTTTCCTGATTATAATTGACTGAGTATCCCCTTGTTACAATTAAACGACTGCCTCATGGTCTATACATAGGTTCTGAATGAACACATAATTTTCTGTGAGCCACACAACTAAATATCTTTACACAGTCTGTAAAACAAAGGTAAACATCTTTTGGGTTACTCTCTGCTTTCAATCAGGACCCATCTGACTAAAAGATATCAGCAATCATATCCTTCATTCCACATGCTCTTCTGAGTCCGCCCGGAATCGCTAACCGTGTCTCGTTGATGTACCGGTGCTGCCATTTTGAATTGCCTTCAGCAATTTTTGGCATGTGATAATAATATTGTTTGGAAAGTTCCTTTGGAATAGACAGAAAGTGCATCTCTTTCACTTGGTTGACCGGGTAGTTTCTTCCAGATAGATAAACGAGAGCCTTCAGTGTTGCCTGTGCTCACTGCAACGACCCGACTGGTGTTTGCTCCATTCCAAAAGGCTTGTGTTTCACTCGCTGTTGCAAAGGTCCACTTGGGTTTTTTCGCTCATCAAGAATGATCAGTTTACTGATATCAGAAACTGAGAGTTCTTGATGATGTGCCAACTCCTAAAATGGTTGAACGTCAACACTCCCCCCCAATTTTTAAAAATGTTTGATACAGTGACTGTATTCCTTGCTTCTTCATCGTCTTAGACTGGAAGCTCCACTGAGGGCTGTCTACCATCAGTGACCCTGCTGGGATTGCAGATAGCAGTGGCCTCCCTGCCATCACCACAGTGACATGCAAGCCAATACAAGACAACAAACTCACCGATGGTGGTGGTATACAGCCTAGGGATGTGAAATCACATAGATTCTCCAATATCACGCCAGGACCCCGTGAATAAGAACTTCTGGAGTGCACCTCAGGAATCTGTATTTTTATAAAACCTTCCAGAGAATTATGCACAGACCAGCCCAATGTGAGTCCATCAATGGCTTAGAATAATCTTATTCTAGATGCCCCCAAACTCCTGCTCTGTGAGAAAGTTGGGGGTGGGGGTACAGCTACTGCTGCAGACATCTGACTTCTTGAGCCAAGGTGACGCATTCCCGTTTAGGAAATAGGCGAGATGTTCCCTCTTTGAAGTTGGGTCTGCCTGTCCAAACAGAACCTGGAGTCTGTGGGTGGTCCCAGGCACGGGGGGAGGGTTCCCTTCTGGAGGAGCCAAAAGGGAACAGGCTGAGATGCAGTTGGTTTGTGGAAGGGAATTGAGAAGGCTGGGGGTGGTTGGCCCAGAATCAGCAGGATTAGGAAGTCGGTTCAGAACTCCAACTGGAGCTGCTAGTGGAAGAATTGTCTCTGTTCTTCCCCTTTTCGCCCCATTGTAAGGTTTTTACTACATCTTTATTTAGCTGGTAAAGCCATGGAAGGCTAGATTTGTCCTAAGAAAAGACTAGGGAGAAAAATATATTGTGTAACCAATGATGGCCCTCTACTTCATAGTCAGTTATGGGTGGCATCCTTGGTGTTCAGGCTAGTGACCCTCCCAGAACCCCGTACTGTGTACAAATTGCCTAGTGCAGTTTAAACCCATGTCACTCTGAAATGACATACCGACTAAAAGTATGTCATTGAAAATGACTACAGGACACAGCAGGCAAGCTTGCCAGATGCCTGATGAGAAATCAGAACCACTCAAATTAGACCAAAGGGCTCCGGGTTTGCGTGTTTGTGGACATACATCTATGTCAGTCTGCGCCAGCGTTGCTGGAGGTCAGCGCCATTAACCTCTCCCCCACCTGTAAACCAGAAGTTGGGAAAGAGCTAGCAACATTTAAAGTTCAGAAAGAACACCAGGAACGATGAATTTCTCTAAAACTCGGTATTTGCGAGTCTTCTTTCTGCCAAAGCCACGCAAGTAACTGCCAGTGTGAATTGAGTCCTTTGAGTCATGCATTTCGATTTCTGTCTGGCTTTTCCTGGTGAATCGATGCCCTTGGAATCTCTGGGGGGAGGGGGGTGGGGGAAACATGGTGCTAAAGTGCTGCTCTCTTGGGCTGACTCATGCAGGGAGAAAGTCATCATTGACATGTAAATTGCCCATAATATCTCAGTTAATTGAATTATTAATTATACAAATAAGCCCCTTTCAGCTTCAAACTTCTCTAAATGCATTCTGTGCAAACCCATCCAGACAGAAAGCTTGCATTGGGCTGAAATCTCATGTTCTGTTGGTAGATGGATTGGAGAAGAGATGGCAGATGGAGTCAGCCTAATTAATATGAAAACCTAATTAGTTGAGGAGAAGGAGAGACACTTAGTGTCACACTTGAGCAGCATGAACAATTACTGTATCCCCCCCCACCACCACCACCGTGATTCTATTATTTGGCGACGGAGACTAGAACTGGGTTCCTTCTCAGGCCTCCAGCTTGACCTTCCATGGAGGAGTCTTGAGGAATGCCAAAGAGCATTGGCTTGTGAGCTGGTGGCTGCCTTAATGACAATCCCAAGCCTGGAGCGGTCTCAATGCCTAGCCACCCATCATGATGCTCTTAGTGGTTAAGAATAAACAGCAGATGTATACAAAGGGGGACTGAGCCACACTTAAGGGGAGCAGCTGGCCTGAATCATCCGACCTGCCTTTAGAGTGGGGAAACTGTGGGCATGGGCCCTGGGTCCCAGTTTTTTGGTTTGTTTGTTTTTAACAGCTTTTTTGAGATGTAATTCCATGCCATACCACTTGCCCATCTAAAGCCGATCCCCTCAGTGTTTTCTCTTCTCACAGTTGTCTGACCATCACCTGCATCTGATTCCATTGTCCTGTCAGGATTGGAGGCGGAGGGCTTTCACACCTTTTTCCCTACACTATGTGCTCCTCCACCTCTAACCCTGCGTTGTTGTTAGTTCCATCCGGTTGGCTGAGATTCCCAGTGACCTAATGTATGACGCACACAAAAAGGGTCTCCCAGGCCTGTGCCATCCTCCCATCACTTCTGTGTGTCTTAGGTTAGATTCTCTAGGAAAGCAAAACCAGGGAAGCTTATCTAGGTCTACAGAGAGGGGGTTGATCAGGGAAATGGCTGGCATGGTTATCGAGGGGGAGAAGTTCCAAATCTGTGGGTCAGTTGTCAGGCTGCAAGCTTCTCCTGGCCTGTGCTGCTCTGGGGCGGTGGTTCTCGACCTCTCTCAGGCCGCGACCCTTTCATGCAGTTCCTCATGTGGTGGTGACCCCAACCACAACATTATTTTCGTTGCTACTTCATCACTGTCATTTTGCTACTGTTATGAATCAGGCGATCCCTGTGAAAGGGTCGTTGACCCCCAAAGGGGACGCGACCCACAGCTTGAGAATCACAGCTCTAGGGGCTGATGAACCCAAGATCAGTAGGTCAGATAACGGCTCCTGGCTGCAAAGGAGGATAAATTCAAGGGCAGCGGATGGAAAAGCCTGCTGCTAACGACTCCCAGGAAAGGCAGGCCGTATAGCAGATCACTAGCGCCACTCCAAAGAAGCAGATGCCGGATCCAGGCCCAGCAAACAGCAAGCAGACTTTTTCCATACTGCTCACTGACATTGGAGGAAGGCCACACTTTCAAGCAGACATTATCATGAGAGATGACTGGATCTCAACTGTCAGACCACTGAGAATCCTGGCCTCGCACATTTGCACAAAGCCTTCAGTGCCACACTGTCTCTGCTGTCATGTCCATTCAGCTCATCTCATGGAGGAGTCCCTTGGCATTTGCTCCGCCTCTGGTGTACCACAGTATCCTTTTCTAGGGAGTGCCTCTCCTGGAGGAGAACAACCCTAAACAAGTGAGAGATGTCCTGCCACCCCAGCGCCTAACGTACATCCTCCAAGACACAGCTGTTCCTTCCTCTGCCAGTCAGTGGGATGCTCGGTGTTCTTCGCCAGCAGCATTCAAATGCATCGATTCCTACTGTTTCCTTTTTTTAAAATTACATATGCCTATGTTGTTGTTGTGGCTTTTAGGTGCCATCAAGCTGGTTCCACCTTGCAGCGACCCTGTAGACAACCGAATGAAGAACCACTGCCTGGTCCTGGGCCAGCCTCACAATGGCTCTCCTGTTTGGACCCATTGTCGCAGCCACTGTGTCAGTCCATCTGTCCTCTTTTTGGTTGCCCCTCTACCAAGCAGGATATCCTGCTCCAGGGACTGGTCTCTCCTGACAACATGACCGAAGTACGTGAGATGCAGTCCCGCCATCCTTGCTTGTAGAGAGCAGTCTGGTGGTGCTTCTTCCGAAACGGATGTGTTTGTTCTTTAGGCAGTCAGCACCGCAGTGCAAGCTCACGGTCAGTTTTCCTTCCGTCTTCCTTTTCAGTGCTCCACTTTCACATCGGTCTGAGGCAATTAAAAATACCATGGCTTGGGTCAGAAGCCCCATAGCCAGAAATCACAACAACAATAATATATAATTGATCAAGGATTCATGAGAGTGGGAGGGGGGTGGAGGAAGGGGGCAAAAGAAGTGCTGATACCAAGGGCTTAAATAGAAAAAATATTTTGTAAAATTGCTGGCAACATATGTACAAATGTGCTTAGTATAATTGAATGATGGATTGTTATAAGATTTGTAAGAGCCCCCCAATAAAATGATTAATAATAAAAAACAATCAATTGAAATGAAAAGAAAGCTATTCTTGCTTTTAAAAACTTTTGAGAAGTCTTTTTTCAGAAAATTTTCCCAATGCAGTGCAGCATTGATTTCTCGATTACTGCTTCTCTGGACATGGGTGGTTGATCCAAGTCAAATGAAATTATTTGGACAACTTCAATGTCCTCTCGTGATGTTGTTTAGTGGTTCCGTTGTGAACATTTTCATTTGGATCTTTTGGTCTCTGTGGATTTGCTTATTCTGCATATTTCACATGCTGGCGTCTCTTAGTACAATATTTCCAAGGTTCATCTATGTTGTGGCATGCGCCGGCATTTTACTTCTTTGCTGCTGAGTAAGATTCCATGGTGTGAAGATCCTTTAGTTGTTGGTAGACCTTTGTTTCTACTCTGTGACTCTTGTGAATAGTGAAGGTTGCTGCTGGAGCCTTGCTTTGCTTTTCTCACGAGTAAAGACCTAGGGTAGAATTGCTGGCTCAGATAGGAACTCACATTCTGAGGACCTACCACGCCGGTCTGACGTAGTGTCACTTGACACTCCCACCAGCCCTTCGTGAGGGCTGCAGTTCATCCACATCCTCCCCAACCCCTGGTGCTAACGGTGAGGTCAGTGATTCGAACTCCTTAGCCACTCTGCCCGAGGAGGATGAGACTGTCTGTTCCCAGAAAGAATCACAGTCTCAGGAGCACAAAGGAACCGCCTTGATGGAGTCCTGGTAGCCTTGCTGGTGGTGAAGCACCGAGTTGTCAAATGAAGAGTTGGCAGTTCGAAGCTATGCGCTGCTTCACTGGAGACAGGCGAGGCTTCCAGAAGGCTGACGCCCTCGGACGCCCCATGGAGCGGGTCTAGCTTGACCTGTGGGGTTGCCGAGAGTTGGACTCGACTTCATGACGGTGGAAAGGACCATCATGTGGAGTACCTTTCCGTGTGCTTGTGGCTGCTGTGTGTATTTTGTATGTTGGGGAAATATCTATTCAGATCTTTTACCCAGATTGAATGGGGCCATTAATCTTTTTATTCTTGTTCATATGTGTGAGTATAGAGATGTACATACTCGTATATTCTGGATATAGGCCTGTTATCAGATATATGTGTGTTACAAACTCTCTACCACTATGTGAGATGTCTTGTCATTAAAAAAAATTAAGGTGGTAGACGGTGTAACAAAACATTTGCCCTTTTTTTGCATTTTTAGTATAACTTTATTTTTAAGCTCACATACTCGATTGATTGATGGCTGTTACTAAAAATATGCAGAGCAAGACATGTAGCAACTCAACACTCCCTCCGCGTACAATCCCGAGTCGCTGATGGCAGTCCTGGAGTGGGCAGCCATGCTCACTCTCCTTTCTGAGTGCCCCCTCCCCTTTGACATGAACCCACCACCCTCAAAGCTTTCTAGTTCATAGTTCATGTTGCTCTTGTCAGTTTGTTCACACACACACACACACACACACACACACACACACACACGTATTTCTTTAAAGAGCACGATGCTCAAGACAGACATTCGTTACCAGCTTTGTTAAACTACTACTTTGTTTTTAGGGGGTCTTTTGCACTAAAGATAATCTTGGGGCACTAGTTTCAGGGGTTCATTAGCCACCCTGGCTCCAGAAAGGCTGAAGCCTATTAAAATTTGAAATCTGCCTGCCATTTTCCACCTTTTGATCAGGATTTGTCATAGGGTTTTTGATGGCCGGTTCTGGGCAGATTGATTGCCAGGCCTTTGGGGGTGAGGTACATGCTCTGGATGGACCCAAACTGCTATCAAGTCGCTGAGCAGTCGCTCAGGGACAGCTGCTTCCTTCAGTTTCTCACAGTGAGTGAGCCGTGGAATCTGTAGCATGAACCATTACTGTGTTGAGCTCAACACTGAACTCTCATAAATGAAATCTGTGTGTTTCACAGCCGTGAAAAATGGGGACTGCCTGTATTCTGTAGTATGATGTGTACACACGCTAAAGTTCATAAATAATGATAATAATGTGTGAAGTCCCTCCATACTTAAAAGGACACGTTCGATTTTTTTTTAACCCTGAATTCTGGGCAGTGCCCTTGTTGCTGATTTAGCTTTATAAGCAGCAGTTCGAAGATCCTACCCAGTGTAGGAGATGCGTCCTCTCAGCTCTTCTCCGTCTTATTGGTCTTGCCCCATTACAATCACACTCGATCGTCAAATTCCTTATGGACGCTCCTTAGATCATTTGTAAGAAGTAGTTCAATGATACCAAGCCAAACCAAACCTGAGCTGCTTCCAACTCATAGCAAGGCTCCAGGACAGGAAGGGCCCCTCCAGGGTTTCCAGGTTGCCATCTCTGGAAAAGCAGACCAGCACATCTGTCCCCATGGAACCGCCACTGGGTCTGAAGAGCGGGCCTTTGGCTTAGCCTCCCGATGCTTAACCCACAGCTTCACCAGGATGTTTTCTCCAGTGAATGTTTGGACTTACGGTACCTGGGCTCATTTTTCAATAACATCTAGTAAATGATGCCAGATGTCCATAAATCCACTAATCCACTTAACCTGGCAAACTCCGCAATTTGACACAATCTGGGAAAATCTGCCCTTGAGGCCCATCCCTGCCACCAGCCAGGTCATACTGGGGCATTGCCACCCTTCCCTCCAGGTGCTGCAGAGACCACGTGACCACTCAGCAACGAGGTCAAGTTAGGGCACCAGTGTCGGCCCCATATTAAGAGTTTGTAACTCTTAGGTAACTATTACTTTAAAGATAAATTCTAATCTTGGCACTTAGCTGTAGAAATCACAAGCCTCATCAGCCATATGAAGGTCCCAGAAGGTCGTGTGCTCAGCTCCAGATGCACAGTGGATTCACCAGAGGTGCTTCTAACACGTCTTGATGTTGAAGGTCTCACCTCAGGTCCATTCACAGGATCTCTGACGATAGGGCCCAGGGTTGCATTTCTGTTACGCCCAGCGTAGATCTACTGCAGAGTTTGAAGGGGAGGCAGGTAAATGGCAAAGTCTTCCCTCCACTGTGAATCTGGGAGGATGCTATTCCCTTTCTTTTTCAGTCTCCTTTGTTATAGGTGTTGGTGCATCCTCTACTGACAAGCAGCCAAGAGGGTGCCAAAGGTGTGCAGAAAGATGGAATTGAAAGATGATGGCATTTGTCCCTGCACTATTGGAAGCCCCTGCTATTTCTCTCTAGCAAAACAAAACAAACAAACCCAATTCCCTCCCACTGAGGCAATTCTGAGTGGTCACATGATAGACCACTCGCTGCAAGATCAGCAGTTCCAAACCACCGGCCTCTCCTTGTATGAAAGGTGAGGCTTTCTGTCCCTGTAAAGCCTGACAGCCTTGGAAACCCACAGGGGCAGTCCTGCTCTGTCCTACGCGGCTGCTGTGACTTCCCTCTTCGGGCTGTAAAATTGCGTAGGAGGCCCAAGTTTGCAGTCATTTTAAACACTCGCCAGTAGAAGAAAGTTAGTCAAATGCATACCATGTTGACAGCTCTGCCTCCCAAGGGTGCCTTGGGGTGGGTGTGGAGTGCTGTGAATTCTGGGATGAGCGGAGGCCGCCCTGCAGGGTTCAGTCTTAGTGTCACCTGAAGCGCAGACTCACTGGACAATCCCAGCGGTTAGCGTCTATGAACGAAAAGATGATGCTGTCCATCAAGAAGTTCTAAAGCAAAATGAGCCCCGGGCAACGCCTAGGGAAGGAGGAGCACAGGGATGCTTAAGACAAAGTTAGCGTGCACGCGCAGGAATCTGGAGAGGCTGGCTGTGTTACCTAAAACCTAAAGTCTCGCAGCAAGTGTGCTGTTGGTCTGTTTCCCGTGCTCCGGACTGGTGGAATGCAGAGTATGGCCTGAGGTCCATCTGCATCCGATTACCAGGAGGTTTATTAAAAGTCAAAGTCCCAGGCTCCACCCTATGCACGCTGAATCATAATGGGGTGACAGAGGCTGGGGTCCTTTTTTTAACAAGATTTCTCTGGTATGTGCTCATGAAGGCAAGCTGAAGTTGGGGAATGGCGGGCCTGGCGTAAGCAACCTTCCCCCCTGCACATAGACACACCCAAAGTGCAACTCGGGAATTTGAAGACTAAGTGGGCAGTGTCTGAGTGTTCTTATCACATTGCGATCTTGAACTATTTTGAAATAATGTGGTAAAAGATTATGCTTCTTGGAAGAGGACTACTTTCTTAAAACATAGATTTAAAGACAAAAGTGAAGTTATGTATACTAATCAGAGAAAGCTGAGAAGTCACTGAAACTATATAACCAGAGTGCTTAGATCCACAGTCACAATCAGCAGCCAACCAGAAATAGCCCATTAGCAAGGTCTAGAGTTAGACAGATTTAAGGTAAGATTTTTTTTCTCCTGAGATTGTTAGTTGTATGCAATTGGGAAGTCTTATAGACTAAATCCTGTCCCCTCCCTCAAATATGTGTCATAACCTACCCCTTCTACCTCCAGGTGTGATGGGCTGTCATGCAATGCAATGGCCTTGCATCTCATACCTTATATCCCGGATGAGGCAGCAGGATACATGCTCACCTGCTGACTGAGATATTGGGTGTTCAAGTTCACTCAAAAGCACTGTGGATAAAAGGGCAGGCAATCTACTTCCAAAAACAAGTAGCCATTGAAACCCTTTGGAGCACAATTCTATTCTGACACACAAGGGGTTCACCGTGAGCTGCAACTGACCTATGGCTCCCTATTTTCCTTAAAGAAACCTTTTATAGATGCAATGTAATCATTTTCCTTACTGCGATGGAATGTGATATATTCCATCCATGGTGGATCCTGAACCGAATCACTTCTGAGTCATGCAAAGAGCAGCTGGATCGGGGACTTGGGTCCAACCACAGGAGAAGGCAGAAGTAGATGACTCTCCAAGGCCCGGACTCCAAGGACTGCCACCAACGAGAAGCTGAAATAAGGAGCACTGATGGTGTGCTGTGTCATCTGCTTGTGAACCCACCAACCTTCCAAGGGAGAAAGATGAGGCTTTCCGCTCCTGTAACGTTTTGGAGCCTTGGAAACCCACGGGGCGTTTCCACTCTGTCCTGCAGGCTGACTGGGAGGCTGACTCAACGGACAGCAGGGAGTTGTGTTTGAGAAGCTGACACCCACCAAGAAGGCACTCCTGCTGGGCCACCCATGGGGCTCTGTGATCTAGCCTCCTGAACTTGCAGAAAATAAATGTATCTTCTTCAAAGAGACTCGCTGGGAGTGTTTCTATTGTGGCTGCTCTGGGTGACGACGACAGCATGTTATTCCAGCTCTCTGAGTCTGGGTTTCTTTATCCCAAAACGGGGCTGGTTATTTTTACCATGAAGGGCTATTGTGAGGATTCAATACGGGAACACGAGTGAAGCTCAATAAAAGTGTGATGTCTTGTCGAGACCAGAAGCACTGTGCTGCTATTGCTTGGGCAATCAGGTCATATTTTAAATGTTCCGAGTTGACGGAAGAGAGCGCTCTTACAGAGGGGCACGGGCGACTCTTGAAAGCCAGCAGCCACCACAAAACCTCTCTTCTTGTTCAGCATCACTCGGGCTGTCACGTGGTCAGAAAGGAGCCCTGGGCCCAGGGCTTGAACAGCTAAACCCACCAGCTTCAGCACTCCTCGGGAGAAAGACACGGCAGTCCACTTCCGTACAGGTTCCGTACAGCCCTGGGAACCCGAGGAGGTTCTACCCTGTCCTGTAGGGTCCCCGCTATGAGTTGACACGAGTTAACCACCATGGGTGTGTGCTGGTTGATGTAGGAAGAGAAACCAAGTGGAAGATGTCCTTGTTAGCCACGAGAAGTCCCGGGAGAGGGTAGTGATGGTCTCAGCCTTGCCTCTTGGTGTGATGGACGCGGTACTGTCTGCAGTGCGGTGGTACAGTCTCTCCTCAAAGCAGGCTGAGGGCCAGCCAGCCTACTGGGCTGCCCTAGTGTCTGCCGTCCACACCAGGACTCCAGGGGCTCCTGCTTGGCTCCTTGCGCCATTAGCACTGGTGTGAGCTTTGAGTGTTCGTGGACTTGAGTGAGTGGTTAGAAACCCCCCCCCCCCCCCCCAAACACACACATACACTTTTCTGAGTTGTGTCACTGTACAACCGTCCTGCCCTCCACCTGGTTTCCTGTGTCTCCTTTTCTGAAAGCAGGCCTCCAGGACTCTTACATGACGTTCCTGGGTGGGTCTGAATGCCCAGCCTTTCCGGTCTCAGCCAAGTGCGCTGGCTGCCCCGCCGGGCTCTCCCAAATGGATGTAGCAGGGGCGCCGGCACTTCTTTATGGGTGTTCTTCTCGTGGGTTCTCGTTGCCTGGGCTCTTTCCTTGGCACATTGAAAACAGATCCCGGCTCCTCTCCTGGGTGCTGACAGGAGAAGAGGGAACCCGCCTGCCCGGGCGGTCTATCGGCCTATCCAGTGCTCCAAGGAAAAATAGCCGTCTCGGTGACACGGAATCAGCTGCTGGGATCAAGAATGCAGTGACTATTTTAAGGAATGAGCTCAAAAGGCTTGTGAGTGTTTTTTGTTTTAATGTAAAACAGGGCTTACGGCAGCTCACCGACCTCAGAATAAAACCCCGTGGTTTGAATTAGGGAATGTTTGCCAGCATCGTCGTCATTTTAACGTGTTAGCATCTCATCCTTTCCCTTAGCGATGACACTGACAGCTCACGTCTGTAAGGCTGACACTTCAAGGACATGGGATATTTCCTCCCCTTTAATCATCCCTAAAACTTGTTCTTCCTCACCTCCCCACTACTACCTTTCCATTTTTGGTGCTCTGGACCCTGGCAGCCCAGTCTAATTTATGATGAGGAGACTCTCAGGAAAATTGGAATGCGATAACATGAGTGGATTTGGGGGCAGGGCAGGGGGAATAACTTCACCTTAACTCTTGAAGCAGAAGATACCAGGCTCCCTACTTTCTCTTGTCCTTGAAAATAGGACATCCGGCAGAGTGCACCTGTGCCGAGTTCTAAAATGAACCTGTGGCAGCCGTTGCCAGAGTAGCAATTAGACAATTAGAGCTGAATTTCACCTACAGAGGCAGACTGTGAACTGCCAGAGGGGTGACCGGCCACACTTGGGGAGGGAGGTAAAGAGCCCTCAGGAGGCCACGAGATGTCCGGGGACTGGTGCTGCTGGGCAGTCAGGTGTGGTTCCAGGCTGACTTCCACGACTGGGTGACCTTGGGTGGGTTGCACATTTTCAGCTAGTTTGTGACTGCTTCCCATTTGTGGTGGGGATGTGCTATGCCTTCCATCTCCCCCGTGAAGTTGTGCATAGCCACACAGCCTGTTGGGGGCCCCTGTGTTGTGCCAGTGGCTCATGTGTAACTGCCAACTGCAAGGTTGGAGAGTCAAGGGCATCCATAGACACCTTGGAAGACATTCCTTCTGCTCCGCGGCCTTTGGAAAGCAGCTGTCACAGACCCTGCAGAGCCCCGTGCTCCGGCTCCTCACATGCACCTGGTCAGCAGGAGTCAGCATCCACTCTGGGGCCGCTGCACCCTGCTGCGGCTTCTTTTAGACAGTTGATCAGAATGGAGAAGATCGTCACTTCGGGTTTTTGGTTTTTCTTCTTTCTAAATCTTCTTGACTCACCTATCCCCCCTACCCAAATGTCAACCCCATGAAGAACAAGGTCTTTTCTAGCTTGATCACCTCTTGACGCCCAGCCCACAGAGTGGTCCCTGGCAGGTAGCAAGTGCTCAGTGAACCTTGGCTGCATGGATGGATGGAAGATGCTCTGGACACACAAAGTGGGAACAGCAGACCGGCAGCTTGGGGCCTAATTTGGCGTACTTAGCTTGTGGATTCTTTGTTTGTTTTTTGGTTTACATGGCATTGCTTGGGGGGTGGGGGTGAATTATTGTCCAGCATTGAAATAGAGAGAGCCTTCACAGAGATGTCCAGATTGCTGGCTTCTCTTGAGTCTCAGTGAGCAGATTTGCTGTGCTGGAGCAGCTCTAGAGAGGGACAGTAGCCTAACGGGAGATGTTCAAAGCTTGGTCCTGGGACCAGTGGTAGGGGCTTATTAGGGACACACAATCTGGAAAACCCCCATCAGAGTCTCTGGAAAGTGGGGCCCAGCAGGCTGTAGTTTAGCCCGCCAGGCGATTCTGATGCACTAGAGCTCTCTGTTCAGGTGGTCAAAGAGGACTGGCTCATTTGGGAAACGGAATCCCAGCTTTGCCACTTCCAAGAAATGTGAGGCTAGACAAGCTGATCTCCCTGTGCCTCTGTTTGGATACAGGGAGATTAAGTTGAGCAGGATAACATACCAATTTCCTAGACTTAGGAGGATTAAATGGGTTATTGCATTTAAAGCCCTTAGACACTCAGAGTAACCGCTTAACAAGTGCTGCTTGCCAGTCACCTGGCTGTAGTCAGCTGAGGCCGAGGAGCCGCCGCCTCTCCTGCTAGGGGGACCCTTAGCAGAGGCGTCTCTACCCCATTACCTTCCTCCCTCCCTCCCTCCTGTGACCTGCCTGAGCCCTGCGGGCATTTTACCTTAGAGGAAGCAGCACACCAAGAGTAGGCAATGGCTCTATCCGCTCCCATCAAAGGATGACTCGTAGCCATCTAGTTGATTCTGCCTCGTGCCAACCCCAGTGCTCCGTGGAGCTTTCTTGGCTGTAATCTTTCTGGAAGCAGTTTCCCATGCCTTTCTCCCACAGACCTCTGAGTAGGCTCGAGCCACCAACCCTTAGGTTAACAGCTGACCGAAAACTGCCTGCTCCACCCAGGCTCTTCACCAAAGAATACGAACATGTATGATGTGCCTACTGTGTACCCAGCACTAAGCTAGGTCCTTCACCTACACTGTCTCCATTCTCACCCATCAAGGGGTTAATATACTTATGCTCATTACAGAGGTGAAGAACTAGAAATCCAGAGAGGTTGAGCCATTTGCCGACAACCACACAGTTGTCAGAGCAGGAATTGAATCTGAGTATCAAAAGTTGAAGTGTGTTGTTGGGGCCGCGCACACCCACCTTTATTCAAAACTTAAATCCAAACTTACTGTCATTGAGTCAATTTCAACTCACAGGAATAGAACTGTCCTAGAAGATTTCTAAGACTTTAAATCTATAAGAAAGCAGACAGTCTCATTGTTCTTCTCCAAAGGACAACTGGGGATTAGAACCACGGAACTTGTGGTCAGCAGCTCAGTGAGTAACCCACTCTGCCACCAGGGCTCTAGGACACATACCTAAGTAGGCAACAGATAATGTCCTACGGCAGCAGTTCTCTTTCACAGGGGTCGCCCCATCCATCACAGGATCAAAATTACAGTTATGAAGCAGTAACGAAAATAATTTTCTGGTTGGTGGGTCACCACCACATGAGGAACTGTATTAAAGGGTTGCGGCATCAGGAAGGTGGAGAACCACTGCTCTGCTGTATTGAGATGTTTTGAGGTGATGAGGAAGATGGTTTCAGTTGGTATGCAAGTTCTTCAATAATGACAAAGTCCATCTTAAGAACATTAGTGTAGTCTCAGTTCTCCCTCAAACGTGTAGGGGGAAATCTGAGTCAATGCTGACACTTCTAAGTGATGCTGAATCTCCATTTCAGTACTGCTCTAAGATTGTATGGTAGAGGTGCATTGACATAGATGTATTTTGAGGAGAACTTATACTTATATTGCCACAATATTGGTAACACAATCAGAAAAATTAATGCCACTTCTTATTTAGCCATTTCTGAGGGAACACTTCATGGGAAAGAGGAGGCAGTCTGTCTGCTCCTCTAAAGATTTATAGTCCTGGAAAATGAACAGGTCATTCCACTATGTCTTAGAGGGTGGGGGTGGCTACAAGTCAGAATCAGCTTGGCAGTGAGGTGGGAGTGGCGGGGTTTTGTTTAGGGTGGCCAGTGGTGTTATGTGGTAGTGAGTTGTTTTCAGGGGTGGCACAAATTCCTCTTCAGCCAGGGTTTGCTAACCTGAAGTTCATGGGCACTCTCCATGACATTGTCAAGGGAGTGCTTGCTCAGCCTCTTCCTAATGACCCAAAGTTGACAGCTAACTGTTCGGTGACTTACTAGGAGCCCGTGAGTGATACAAACCGCTCATAAGCTCAGTTACTAAACCAAAGGTTGCCAGTTTGAGTCCACCCCCAGGTACCTTGGAAGGAAGTTCCAACAATCGACTTCTGACAAACCCGCCAGAGCACAATGCTCCACTGTCGGGACCAACTGGTCAGCAACTGTTTTATTGTTACTTTAAAATTTTTATTACTTCCTACTTCAAGTTAGTGATGGGCTTAAGCTACAGCCAGACAAATGTGTCTTGTAATGCTGAGCAATATTTTTTAATTTTATTTTTATAACATCTTCCGTGCATGGTATGTAGAAAAAGTTTTCATGTATAATAAGGAAATAAAGCCTTTCCCCCTGTAAATGTATCTCAATAAGAACGAGGAGCCAGTTACAAGTATGTAAAATAGATTTACAGGGAGCATGAAGCTATGGCAGACATGGTGGAGTTGGGATGGAATCAGTGGATGGTTGGAAACCACTGTTCTTGCTTATCTTCCCAAGTCGAAGAACACGGACGCCTGCATTCCACTCAGATGCCCCTTGACTCTAAGCTCAGAGGGGGTTGGGGGGCAGTTGAGTTCTGTCACCCGTTCCTCCTCTCTCAGATCCAGCAGCTTGCTGTTCTCTGTTCCCTGGAACCTCGGTTGACAATGGACCCCTGGCAGCCAATAAATCTCGGACAAAAGAAGGGAAGAGAAGGTGCGGACTTGCTTATTCCAGCCAGGGACCAGATCGGCATTTTGGGAATTGGAGCTGGGCTCTTCCTCTGCAGGGACAGAGACCAGGGCAGCGTGACTCATGCTAGCACCACCCAGACAAAAGGCTTGCGGGTGGTGTTGACCCTGGCCGTGGCCTCGCTGCCTTGTAGCTTTAAGTAGGTTGCCCCTACTGTTTCAGAAAGAAACGAACATCATCAGGGATCCACTCAGGAAACAGGCCGGGGTTGCCTTGGGGTTGAGGTCTTTGGAAGAGATGGAAAGAGACTGAGTTAGATGCGTAGGTGTGTCCCAGTGTTGAACTTGGGCACGTCACTTATCCTCTGCAAACGGGGAATGGTACACTTGATGTAACTGGTGGATCGGTGGCGGATTTCTTGCCCTCTGTGCAGGAGGCCCGGCTTCTATTCGCAGCCAGGGCGCCTCGCACCCAGCCACCAGCTCTCTGTCAGTGCAGCCTGGCTCGTATGTTGCTGTGATACCGAGTAAGTCTGAGCAGAGTTTTCAGACTAAGATAGGTTAGGAAGAAAGGCTTGGGGATCTACTTCCGAAAACCAGCAGTGAACACTCCGTTGATCATCAGAGTCTTGCGTGCAGTTAATCTTGCGAGTGATGCAGGACCAACCGCATTTCCTTCCATTGTGCATGGGGTCACCGCGAGTCAAGGGTTGACTGGGGGCAACTAACACGGTTTGGTGTGTGAATTAAGCTGACGGAAGCAACGGACGCCACGGAGAACCTGGCACGCAGCTGGTGTGATGGTTATTGGAGGGGCAGGCGGATTGAGGGGAGGGACTGTGACTCTGAGGTTCTTCCCGCTCGAAATTCTGGAAGCAACAAGTGGCCCCGGGATCAGAGTTGGATTGTGTTGCTGTTCTTGAGTGCGTGTCCATGGTGGGAATTTCGGGTGGAAGCTCACAGCCGCTTAGACTTTCTGAGGCTCTCCTAGCCCCGGCACCCTATCATTTTGCGTTCCCATTTTCATGCAGGGGTGCCCCTCAGGGGTAGCAAGATGGCTGGCGGCTTCTCAGAAATTCAAACAGAAATCCTCAGTGTTAAACCGGGTCATGTGTCCCTCTCTGAACCAGTCACTGTGGCGTGGGGAATGGATACTCTGATGGCCTTAGACCAGTCATGGGGCGCCTTCTAAAGCTGTGCGCCAGCAAATGAACATGGGCCGTGGGCACAGAGAATGAGTGTGTTCCCTGTGGACAGAAAGCTGTTTACAGAAGGAGGAGGACAGGATGTGAGGCAGACTGGAGCTTCAAAAGACTCTTCCACCCACATAGAAACATCTTTTTTTTCTCACCTCCTTCTCTTTCTTGTGTGTGTTCTCTCTCTCTCTCTCTCTCTCTCTCTCTCTCTCTCTCTCTCTCTCTCTCTCTCTCTCTCTGCCAATCTCTCTCTCTCTCTCTCTCTCTCTCCTTTATATTCCTTCCCCTCCTCCGTGCACAAACGGCTTTCTGTTCCTTTAAAAACCTGGTTCTGTCTCTCCGACTCTCCAACCTCCCAATCCATCTAAGAAAGCAGATGCTTCAGAAGCAGACCGCCTCAGAGAGCAGTTTCCAGCCTGCTCCTGTGCGTGTGATCAGTGCGCAGGGACAGTTTGGTACCAGCTGATCAGTCAGTGCCTGGTGCTAATGTTCCCCGTGTGGGAGGGTGGAACCCACAGTGACTGTGCTAACGGATCTGGGAAGGAGGCAAGTTCCTCTTCCTGCAGTTTCTCTTTGTCTCTCCACTTAGCCAGAGGGTCTGCAGAGGGAGGGAGTTGGGGAGAGAAAACAAGGATTCTACTATGAATTGTAGCAGCTGAAAAGAATGTTCATGCTCCGGAGATCAGAGTTGAGGGGAGAAACTGCTTGCACCCGCTTTTTCTCCGGCCCTCATTGTACAGTTTTGCAGAGAGTTGGCATGAATTGCCATCGAGTTGGCTGTGGCCCATGGCAGCTTGTGCAACACGGAACAAGACATTGGCCCATCTTGTGTCGTCATCATGATCATGGGTGCACTTGAGTCCAATACTGTGACCCCCCCAACCCTGGGGACTCACTGAGACCGACTCGTGTACCCTGTAGGACAGGGGGGAGCTGCCCCTGTGGGTCTCCAAGGCTGGGGTTCCTTGTAGTAGCAGAAAGCCTCCTCTTTCTCCTGAGGAGTGACTGGTGGGTTAGAACTGCTGATCTTGTGATGAGCAGCCAATGAATAAACCACTGTGCAAAAACATTCTGTCGTGATTTATAAGGCTTTGTTGGCTAATTTTTAGAAGCAGATCATGAGGCCTTTATTCCTCGTCTGTCTTTTTCTGGAAACTCTGCTGAAATCTGCTCTAGTTGGGTGACCCTGCTGGGATTCAAAATGCTGTTGACATAACCTCCAACCAAACCCCAACCACCACAAACACAAACTGACACATGGGTGATGGGCACAGGAGCTGTCAGGTAATCATTTGACTACTAACTGTGATGTCAGCCAGTTCAAACCCACCACCCACTCCATAGGAGGAGGCCTGCAGCTGAGGAAACCCAATATAATGTGGTAAGCAGTCAGAACAGATGTGGCGGCAATGGGTTTAGTATTTTGAGTATGTGCTTATGTTGTGCTGGATGCTAGGACAGTTAGGTTTTATATTAACTTGACTGTGTGTGTGTGTGTGTGTGTGTGTGTATGTGAGTGACAGGGTACAGTCCAACTTGTCAATCAAATTACAGCCTGAAGATGCCTCTTTGGGGGTGTGGCCTTTTTATAAGGGAGAAACTGGGAACCCCTCTTCTCTCTCCCACTTTGCCTTCCTCCCCACTTGGGTTTCACTGGGACTCTGTCTGCCTCCAGGGGTGGCTCCAGGTGGGCTGCTGACCTGGAGAGCTACGGTGCCCTGCCATGTTTCCACCCCCAGTGGACCCACGTGACTCTCTACTCATGGGCCTGTGCTCTCCCGGCTTCTCCCTTCACCTTGTGCACCATCGGCCTGCAGCCATGTGAGTCTGCAGAAAGTGCTCACCAGCATTGGACTCATGGACTTGGGCTGGACTGAGTGGGATTACTTCTTGATTCAAAGTTCTTTCTTAGACATGATGAGTGTCGCTGCTTTTGTTCCTCTGGACAATCCAGCCTAACGCAGATGCCCTGGGATCACAGCCGGCACCTAGTGGCCATGCAGCGGTGTCCAATTGCTCCTCAGTGTTTTCGTGGCTGTAATTTTTACTGAAGCAGATTGCTCAACTTTTCTTCCTTAACCTTGAGGTTAGTGGTCAAGGGCTGAACCAAGGGAACCAACCATGGATCCAGAAAGCCTTGCTTCAACAATCCCAGCAGTTCTGGCCTGTAAGTTACAACTGTGCCCTTTTACCTCCACCCCGGTAACCACAGGAGAATCAGAAATTATTAACCTTAAGACAGTCTAAGTACCAATTTTATTACTCTCCTGAGAATAGCTCCTGGCCCGCAACAAGTAATACTGCAATCTGGAATCTAGAAAAATGT
Organism: Tenrec ecaudatus; assembly: GCF_050624435.1. Taxonomy (NCBI): domain Eukaryota; kingdom Metazoa; phylum Chordata; class Mammalia; order Afrosoricida; family Tenrecidae; genus Tenrec; species Tenrec ecaudatus. Next base: position 138,617,439 of record NC_134534.1, read on the forward strand.
AAATTTCATTGCTTGACTGAAACGGAGCTGCTTCTTGGGAAGCCAGGCCGTCAGACTTAGACCTTAAGTCATATCAGTTCTTTGATTTCAAGCTAGCAAAAGTCACCTTCAGTGAAAAGAGGGGACATGGGGTGCATCACAGGTTTACAGGCAGAGCAGGGAAGGGAGACATCGGAAAGAATCGGGGACACAGCCAGTGTGTGGACAGGGGTCCCCTTTATCCTGTCCTGCTGCTCTCTGCTTACAGTGGGAAAGTATCAACCACGAGGGGCAAACATGAAATGGGATTGCTTGGGGTCCCCTGGTGGAGAAGGAAGGCAGAATCTGACTGCTAATCCCACTGACACTGGAGGAGCAGCATGGTCCAAGGAAAGCTTGGCTGGTTTTTCTAGAAGAGCTAAGAGGTGTTGGGCAGACAAAAAGAGAAATGCCTTTGACGACCTCGTAACATACAGAGGGAGGCATTCTGCTGATGATCCCGTGGCCCCGCTCTCGTTGGCAGTCCTGCAAACAAACCGGCAGCACGCGGTTGCCTTTGAGTCGTGGTCACCCTGTGCGTGTCTGAAGAGAACTGTAGTCCACGTGGCTGTCCGTGATGATTTATCAGAATTAGATGCCAGGCCTTTCTTCTGAGGCACCCTTGGGTGGACTCAAACCCCAGAACTTTGGGTTTGCAGCTGAGCATGTGTACTGTTGGCATCGTTCCTGAATTCCCTAGAAACCGTGAATGTCAATTGCAGTTCCATAGGTAAAGGGGAAAAAAATTGACCCCGTGAGAGCAACGGACCAAGAAAGCATGAAGAAACCTGGCTGCGAATGGGTTAACATGATAAATTCTCTTCTGGAAATTTCCAGCTGCCGACTGTTTATTATTCCCTAGACCAACACCTTTCTCATTAGGAATTCACCGGCTTGGTCAGTGGTGCCTGGAGCAGTGGTATGCGAATGTCAGCCCTCTCACTGGCAAGTTGATGAAATGTGCTGATGACACAGATCTGCGTAGGTTTGGGAGCAGGGAGGATTGTGAGCCACTCCAGATGCACTGCAGCGCACAGTCAGTGAGTCACCCGGATGAGTCCAGGAAGAGCCGGCCTGCTGGGTGGCGGTGGGGGAAGAGAGAGGGGGGAGTTAGCATATTTAGCACCCCAAGGAAAGAAGTCAGAAGCTGGAGGCAGCCCCTGTGTTATTAACTGGCCATCTGCAGAAGCCTCTAGCGTTCTTTCTTGGGTGTGTGTACTAAATGTGAAGCTTCTCTGTCAGAGCGAGAGAGAAGGGAAAACAGCCAAGTCGCTGAGCTCCTGCTTCCCACACCCAGACGGCCACTGCCATTTATGAAAGCTTGGACAGGGCTGGGCACTGTGGTGAGCTAATCCTTGGTGGTGTAATGGTTAAACCTTCTGCAGCTAATTGAACGTCGGCAGGTTTGAGCTCACTAGCTGCTTCGTGGGAGAAGAACGAGTTCTGAAAAGACGTCAGCGTAGGCAACCCCATCACGGCAGCTCCACTCTGTGCAACAGGCGTGCGGTACTTTGGAATCGATATGCCAGCACAACTGTTGTTCTTTGGCATTTTATAGGTAGACACGAATCCCCTTCAATGAATTCATCTAGGTAGTGCAGGTGGTTTGGGGTCGGCTGCTAACCTGCAGGTAGGTGCTTGTAATCCACCCACCGGCTCCACGTCTCCGGCCTGCACCGCTGTTTCCCTAAGGATCACTGCGAGAAGACCAAGGAGGGCGGTTTTCCTGGGACGTGCAGGGTGGCCGCATGTTAGCATTGCCGCCATAACAACAGTTAATCCTCAGCACAGTTTCCTGAGGAGATGCAGATGGCAGAAGGGTCCTTGCCCAGGGCGCCGCTGGTAGGCAGGTAGTGCATAGTAAAGGACGGGAGAGGGAGAATGACCTAGGCCCTTCTGCCTGCTAAATAACAGGCTCCCTGACTTCCACAGGAACCCGACGCTTCTGGACGTGATTCTGGTTGTCACTCAGTTCAGACCTGGCAAGCCTCCACACCAAAGCCTCATCCCCGAGGCTTGAGTATTTATTAATATTATCATCTCACAAGTATTTATTGAGCTGTTCCTAAAGTGCTAGAGCAGGGGTTCTCAACCTTCCTCATGCTGAGACCCTTTAATACACTTCCTCATGTGATGGTGACGCCCCCCTCAACCATAACATTATTTTCGTTGCAACTTCAGCACGGTCATTTTGCTACTGTTATGAATCGGGTGACCCCTGTGAGAGGGTCATTCGACCCCCAAAGGGGTCGTGACCCACAGGTTGAGAACCGCTGTGCTAGCTCTAGCCTTCTAGCCAGAGTTGGGATTCTCAATAGGAAAATTGACTTCATTCCTACCATGATAACCACTGGCTGGAAGCTCTTAGGATGTTTTTGATATCCTGGCGCTTCTTGGAGTCTCAGACTGAAACTCACCCAGAGGTACCTTGGAAAAGAGCTCTGGCAATCCGCTTCTGAACGGTCACCGTCTTGACAAGCCCAGAGAATGGCTCTACAGTGCACCCACTCTCAGGGTGGCCCGGAGTCTTGAGTCAACTCGAGGGCAGCTACCACCAGCAATAGCTGAGAGAGTGAGAGAGAGAGAGAGAGAGAGAGTCACAGAGAGCAAAAGGAGGAGGCTGGCACTTCCTAGCAGGCAGATGCTGTACGACAGTGTTTGTAAAGGAAAAACAAAAAGTCCTGTTTGGGACTCCTGCTAGCCTCCAGAAAGAGGAGCATGTTGAATACCCTCTGAGATCCGTGTTTACTCCATTCCACTGAGTAAACTAAGGCATGGAAGAGTCCGGTGGTTTGCCAAGGACACCCAGCTCGCAAGCGCGAAAGCCCAAATTAAAATGCCAGCCTGTCTGCTGGCACAGCCCCTTACTCGTTTGCCTTCTCTCTGTTTTTCCTCTTTGGGGTTCCATCTTCAGAACATGTTTAGAACCAGCCACTTCTCACCCCTCAGCTATGTCCCTGGAACCATAATGTGTCCGTCCAGCTTGACTAAAGAAACAAATTCATAGACACTCATGTGTATAAGAAAAGGCTTTATAGAAAGAGTAATTGTACATAAAGAAAACATCCCAGCCCACTCCATAAGTCAGATATTAGCCCATATGTCTGATACCAGTCCTCTTCAGAATCACGAAACACATGCATTGACACTGAATGCAGGAAGATCACAGGCCAGTGGTAGGACGTCTTGTGGATCCAGTGGCATTGTAAGCATCTTGGTGTTGGCAGCGGTCTCCATATGGCTTCTCAGGCTCCAGAGATCTGGCTCCATCAGTCTCTCTCCATGTGTCTTCTCCACAGGGATGTCTTGCAGGGAGTAAGCTGAGAGTGTCTCCCACCTCCAAGGAGGAATACAAGAATTCCCAGAATCCTCAGGAGAAGGCCGTACCCAAACATCGGCATCATTGACTATGACCTGATTGACAGCCTAGACCTCCCCCCTCACTCTGAATCCTCCAATTGACACAAGATGATGTAACTCCCACAGTGCCCAAGAGTGGAGTTACTGGGACAAGAGTACGGCTCAGGACCGGCAGTATTTCGTTGTGTGTGGAAGGACCTGTGAAGTTAGAGCTGGCTGACAGCACCACAGGGTAGTTCTATATTTCACGTTTCGAGAAAACACTATTCTGCTTTCCCAGTGGCTGGCTGCACTATTTTACATTCCTACCGGTACTGGATAAGGATGCCATCAGCCAGAGTGATTACTTTTAGTTATAATTCAGATAAAAGTCCTGCCAAGGCTCCATTTCTATCAGGATAGAAGCCATAGCCCTATGATGTGATCCCTGGATGATTATCTTCCAATGAGGACCTTGCTGACTTCACCCCAATGCCCAACTCCGCTCGCGCTGCCCTGCCTCCTGGCCCCTCGCTGGTCCTCAAACAGGACCGCTTTTGCAGCCCTCTCTGCTCTTCCCTGGCCACCCAGGCCACTGCTTTGCTCATAGCCTTGCTCTAGAGTCACCTTCTCAGTGAGTCTGGCTCTGTTCAGGCTGTATAAAACTGCCCTGTTCCATAGGTCTACAAGGATTGTGCTGTGCTAGGCACGATTGCCCCTTTGTGTTTCTCCTGCCATTATATCACAGTAGTGGGGCCCTCGTGACAAAGATGGCTTGTTCTTTTTGCTGAGAGGTCGGTGGTTTGACCCATGGTTGCCTTGGAAGAAGTCTAGATATCTGCTTCTGAAAGTACTAGAGCCCAGAAAAACCCTCTAGAACAGCAGTTCTCAACCTGTGGGTCATGACCCCTTTGGGGGTCAAACCACCCTTTCACAGGGGTAGCCCCATTTGTGACAGTAGCAAAATTAGGGTTATAGAGTAGCAACAAAAATAATTTTATGGGGTCACCACCACATGAGGAACGGTATGGAAGGCTCATGGCATTAGGAAGGTTGAGAACTACTGCTCTAGAACGTAGTTGTACTCTGTAACATGGGGAGCCATAAAATGGCTCAATGGCCATTACTTTGGTTGGTTATTCAGAGACAGGAGATGACTTAGCCCTGGTGGCATAGAGGTTACATCTTGGGCTGCTAACTTCAAGGTCAGTCAGCAGTTTGAAACCACCAGCTGCTTGTCAGACAAGTCTTGCTATGCCCGTGAAGAATTACCATCTTGGAAACCCACTGGGGGACATCTGCCCTGTCCTTTAGTGTCACTATGAACCAGCATTGACTCTATGGCAGTGAGTGTGGTACAACTCTTATCACAATCCATACATATACATACATCAATTGTATAAAGCACATCTGTACATTCTTTGCCCTAATCATTTTCAAAGCTTTTGCTCTTATAACCACAAGGGCCTGGATTCTGATAACCATCTGACAGGGCTTGGAACAGATTCTTCCCTCGAGCCTCTTGATAAGAGTTGTTGTTGATGTGTTGGTTTCTTTTGTTGCTTGGTTTTGCACTGTCTTGTTTTTGTGCATGTTATTATCTCCGCAGATCTGTCTAAATAAAATAGGCTGAATGAACAATCTGGAGGAGAAAACAACAAGGACCGACGGTTCCAGGGGGACATGGGAGAGGGGGCGGTGGAGGGAAAGGACGTGGTGTTAACAAACCCAGGGACAAGGGACAACAAGTGATCCAAACTGGTGATGAGGAGGGTGTAGGAGGCCTGCTAGGACGTGACCAAGGGTAATATAGCCAAAAGGAATTACTGAAGCCCAAATGAAGGCTGAGCATGACAGTGGGACAAGAGGAAGGTCAAAGGAAATAGAAAGAAAAGCTAGGAGGTGAAGGGCATTCATAGAGGTCTAAATACAGGCATGTGCATGTGGAAATATATGAGGATGGGGAAATAGATCTATGTGCATCTATTTATAGGTTTAGTATTAAAGTAGCAGATGGACATTGGGCCTCCACTCAAGTACTCCCTCAATGCAAGAATATTTTGTTCTCTTAAACTGGCATTCCATGATGCTCACCTTCCCAACACAATCACTGAAGACAAAGTGGGTCCATAAGCAAATGTGGTTAAGAAAGCTGATGGTGCCTAGCTATCAAAAGATACAGCATAGGGTCTTAAAGACTTGAAGATAGAGAAGCAGCCATTTAACTCAGAAGCAACAAAGCCCACGTGGAAGAAGCACATCAGCCTGTGTGATCATGAGGTGTTGAGGGGATTAGGTATCGGGCATCAAAGAACAAAAAATCAAATCATTGTGAATGAGGGGGAGTGCAGATTGGGGATCCAAGACCCATCTGTAGGCAACTTGACATCCCCTTACAGAGGCTCGCAGGGAGGAGATGAGCCAGTCAGAGTGCAGTGTAGCAAAGATGAAACATACAACTTTCCTCTAATTCCTAAATACTTCCTCCCCTCTCACTATCATGATCCCCATTCTACCTTACAAATCTGGCTGGATCAGAGGTTGTACACTGGTACAGATAGGAACTGGAAACACAGGTAATCCAGGACAGATGATCCCTTCAGGACCAGTACTGAGAGTGTCGATACTGGGAGGGTGAAAGGAGGATGGGATGGAAAGGGGGAACTGATTACAAGGATCTACATATAACCTCACAGAAAAGTGGGTGAAGGGAGTGGGTAAGATATGACAAAATAATAATAATTTATAAATTATCAAGGGTTCATGAGGGAAGGGGAGCAGGGAGGGAGGGGGAAAAGGAGGGGCTGATACCAAGGGCTCAAGCAGAAAGCAAATGTTTTGAGAATGATGATGGCAACAAATGTACAAATGTGCTTGACACAATGGATGGATGTATGGATTGTGATAAGAGTTGTACAAGCCCCCAATAAAATTATAAAAAAGAAAAGAAAAGCAGATTAAGCAAGCACAGAAAAAAGGCTCTAGGTACACCAACACTATTTCTGCCTGTGATAGCTGCCTATGGTGAGAGTTCAGTGAAGCCTCCAGTCCACCATACTTGTCGCCTACAGACTGTGAGATAATAAATGGGTGTCCTTTGAAGCCACTAAGTTGATACAGATTTGTTATTCAGCAGTGGAAAGCTAATTTAGGTGGCCATGGGACCCCTCACTCATGGCAGTTGGGATCATGCAGTAGTGGCTGCCGGTAGAACTATGCTGGGAAGGCGTCCACAGCTGTGTTGCGGACTCTCTGGTGGAATAGCAACCATCTGAGAGGCATTTGTAGGTGCTCAATAAAACGTGAAGTCCAGAGACAGGGTTAGACGTTAGAGTTTAATCTATTGGTTATCTGAATCCATTTTGGTGCTCAAGGGATCTGAGGTCAAATCCCACTTCTACCATTTGACACATGTCCTCCTCTGAAACAGGGATGAGGGCTTTCTTTGCAGGATTGTGGGGATAGATTCGGAGCTTCAAAATGCCCAACCTGCCCCTATTGAGTTGATTCTGCTCCATGGTGACCTCATGTGTGTCAAAGGAGAACTGAGCTCCATTGGGTTTTCAATGACCGATGTTTTTGGGGTTGATCACCAGGCCTTTCTTCTGGGCACCACTGAGTAGATTTGAACCGCCAACCTTCCAGCTAGTAGCAGCGAGCTTAACTATTTGTGTCAGCCAGGGGTCCGTTTGATTCAGCATACATACAATAGCCCAGCGGCTGCCCCATCGTCAGCATTCTCCCAGTGGTAGCTGCGTTAGTGCCATGATAGCACTCAGAATTGTTCGTTGCAAGCAACAGCCAGTAAGTCAGGCTGGTTTTAAGCATGAAACAATGATTCAGGGATATCGCGTATCTCACCGAATCTCCAGGAAGACTGGAAAACAGCTTGCATTCACAGACCGACCAAAGGACAGTAATACATTGAGTCAAACAACTAGAACCGGGCACAGAATGGACCCATATGGACAGGCCACCCCCTCTGTGCCCCCTGCTGGCCTCAATTCACGTACTTCCTTGAACTGCTACAGGACATCGCCTCTGCCCCTGATGCCCCGGGAAATACACAGTGTGGTCAATTGAAAGACCTCATACCACCCTTCACCCCTGCTCATTTGTGTCATTAACTCCAGACTCTAGACCCTAGACAGGTCCTAGTACTTGGTCATGCCCGCCTTCAGGTTGTCAGGGGAACCTGTAAGTGAGGTTTCTGCTTTACACTCCCTGTGGCAGCAGATGGGTTTTGCCTTACATTTATAAGATCAGAGTTCTTCAAACAGAGCAGGAAAGTGTTGAATGGTTGAATGGTAGAGATCCCAAAAGAAAAATATCCCCTATATTCGTTATTAGGTTACACACCCAAGTTTGAAGTAATATTCCATTTCAGTAGTGTGGGAGTTAGATGATTATATCAACTAGACACTCCTGGCTAGGGGTGGAGTCAAATCTGTCAATCAGGTCCCAGCCTGATGCTATAACCTTGGGGGTGTGGCCTTCTTATAATTGGAGACCCAGGGCCCACCCTCTCTGTCTCTCTCCCTTAGCCTTACTACCTGCTAGGACTTGGCCATAGTCCTGTCATGTTTCTGCCAACCTTTGGATCCGCACGACTTTGTACCCACACACCTGTGATCTTTCTGCATTCTGCATAATTGTGTGTGCTGTGTGAGTCTGAAGAGGGTCTTGCAGCCTAGTATTAAATTAATGGACTTGAATTGGTCTGGGCTGAGATGCTTCCTTGATATATAATTACTGCTTGATATAAAGTTCTTTCTTATACATAGGAGAGTGTGCCCCCCCAAAAAAAACATGGAATTTTTTTGCAAAGCTATGTATTTAATTTTTTTTAACAAAACAACCTTAACACACACGTTCAAAGTATTCTCCATCACATGTAATACATTTGTCAAATCTGATATTCCATTCTTGGAAACAGTTTTCAAACTCATCTGTTTAGATGGCTGATAGCACCTGCCTCATTTTTTCCTTCACCTCTTCTGTGTTATCAAATCACTGGCCTTTCATGTCCCTCTTCACTCATGGAAATGAAAAGAAGTCACACGGGGTGAGGCCGGATAAGTAAGGTGTGTGGGGCAAGAGAGGCGTGCTGTTTTTGCCCAAAACTGGCTCACTGAGATGGCTGTGTGAACTGGCGCGTTGTCATGGTGGCAAAACCAGTCTCCTGTCTGCCACAAATCAGGACTTTATTGTTGCATGCTGCTACACAATCTTTTCAGAACCTCTAAATAGAAAGCTTGATTAACAGTCTGACCTGGTGGAATGCCCTAGGAGTCGACATTTTTGTCCTTTCAGGAAATTGAAAGATATCCAGAAAGGGGTTTGTCAGCAATCAACATTTTGCCTCTTTTGAAATGAGAGAAACACTCACACACTTGAGTTTTCCCCATAGCACTGTCCTTGTAAGCTGTGTTCAACATCACAACTGTTTCTGCGGCATTTTTCTGAGAAAGGAAGACATTTTCACAGCTGCACGCTGTTCTCTTAAATTGGCCCTTAAAAACAAACAAAAAAACAAAGTTTCAAGCAAACCTGCTTCTACAAAAATATCACTGTGACCAGAGAGAGCTTTCTCAGGCAGTGCCACTGGGTGGACTAACTCAGAGCGATTTGCGTCTGCTTGTCTAGCGGGAACAATGTAGTACGACAGCTCGGCTCTGCCCAGCACAAGTCTGTTTTTTGGGGGGTCCCTCATATATAAGTATCACTGGATTTGTTTCTCTCGTCAACCCAGCCTAATACAAGGAGTCTAGAGATCTAGGCTCAGTCTCTGAATAATCCAAGGTACAAAAGAAATGCACAAGGGACTTAAATACAAAGCATGGAGTGACTTTCCTACCAACTGACTGTGGCCTTCAGCTTGACCTCTATGGTTCAGCCTGCATCAGGCATGATTGAATGTTGGTGGTTCAGTCATGAAATTCCTTCCTTCCATGCAGGAGACCCAGGTTTGATTCCTCGCTAGTGGATGCCATGTGCAGCCACTGTGCCAGGGACATCAGTAGACAGACGCTGGAACGCTCCCATGATGCCAAGTCGCTGTGAGTTAGACAAGGTCAGCAGTTTGAAATCACTAGCCACTTCTTAGGGGGGAAATGGGGCTCTCTACTTCCATACAGAGTTTCCAGTTCAGAAACTCGCAGGGTACTTCTGTGCTGTCCTGTGGAGTCGCTATTGAGTCGCCGTCGACACAATGACAGTGAGAGAGGGATGCTGAGATGAGCTGGGAAGGAAGCCTGAGCATGGACTTCCACAAAACAATCGAGCAAAGCTTAATGGATGGGAACAGCCCCACTTCATAGCGGCTCACGGGCTCATGCTGGTGTTTCATGCTCTTTGCATGGGGACACAGTGAGGTGGGTGCAGTTAACAGCAGTGGTGATGGGTCAGGGAGGAGCCTGTAAGCATGTGCTTTCTGAAGGCAGCGCAAGAGTTTTGGGGCCTTCTCCCTCCTAGCAGGACCTTCAGGGACTCTTACTCAACAGCAGAAGATGAACACAATCTCACCGCTGTACAGTCAGGCTCATTGATGGTTTCTAAGCCTGAGACTGTCTTTGAGAAACTGATGTTACGATAGTAGGTAGCACGTAATCTAATGCCAAGAGGATCTCATGTTGTAGCCACTGGCTACAGAGTTTATGTTGCACGCTGTGCGAGTTAATCCTTAACTCTCTAAGGCATCCCCTCTTGATAGGCCCGGAAACTAAAGCTTAGGGAGGGAGCAGGGCAACCAGATTGAACATGAACTTGAACCATGGTGAGCCGGGCACCGAAGCGGACAGCTTTACCGCACGGTTCTATGAAGCTGGTAAAGCAGGAGCAGTGATGGGCATTTTCAGAGCAAGCCTGACTACTCCTCACGAAGCACAATGAAGTCTCGTTTTCCTGTGAAAATTTAGCCTAAAAATGATGTGAAATGCACAGGGGCTCTGTGAGGGTCGGGCTGGGCCTCTGGGCTCCTTAGCTCAGCAGGTCTGTCCTGAAGGCTCTGCCGGCAGATGAAATGTGCGTGTGTTTATTTCTGTTATCGTAAACAGTGGCAGCACTAGAGAAGAACATATAATTTTTTTCTGTAATCAAGATCATGAATCAAGTTGCCTATATTTATTCCCATTAACATGGTGATTATATATAATTAAAGCTAAGACATTGTCAGAAAAGGTCAGATAACAAAAAGCATCGACTAGGAAATATGAGTTATCTTTGTACCGCAAAGTGGATATGTGGACCCGCTAAGAGAAAATATCAATACCACGACTCCCTTTCATGCCGAGCCGTGGTGCTCAGGCTTGCCTTTTCAAAACACTGTAATTCTATATGTGCTCTCTGAGTCGTTCTTAGTTAAGTTTCCTTACCTTTATGAAAACACTCTGATGTCTAATATGCGATCTCATCCATTATCAGTTAGGTGTATTTACTGTCATCTTCTTCTGCCAAAATGAAAGCTCTCTCTCAGAGGACAGTAGCATTTCTTTTATCCCGTGATTGCTGCCCAATACCAGAAAGAGTGGCTGGTGCACTATAGGCGTGCAGGTGCATGAATGTAAGAAGTCGTAGCAGAGAAGACAGTCCTCAGAGTGGGTGTATACTGCATCTAGGGCAACGGCAACATTTAACGCCCGCAGAGGCTAACTACAAGATTAGAGGTCACCTACAGGCGCCTTCCAAAAAAAATGGTCCGATAGTCATCTTTTGTAAAAAACAAACTAGCCCTTGAAATCTCACAGAGCTCAGTTCTGCTCTCACGCAGGTAGGGGTGCCAGAAACTGGACTAAACTCTCCGCACTGATTTGGGGTTTTGTAATGGCAAAAATTTGCATGGTTGTTTCGATGATCTATTGCTGTGATGCAAACCCCAATGGTAGCCAACCGGACACCCCTTACTGAAGGGTTGTGGGGAGGAGATGAACCAGTCTGGGTGCAGTGTAGCAACAATGAAACATATAACTTTCCCCTAGTTCCTAAATGCTTCCTCCCACCCACTATCATGATCCCAATTCTGCCTTACAAACCTGGCTAGACCAGAGGATGTACATAGGCACAGATAGCAACTGGAAACACAGGGAATCCAGGACAGATGACTCCTCCAGGACCAGTGGTGAGAGTGGCGATGCCTGGAGGGTAGAGAGAATGTGGGGTAGAAAGGGGAAATGATTATAAAAAAAAAAAAAGAATCTACATATAACCTCCTCCTTGGGGGAGGGACAGCAGAGAAGAAGGTGGGGGGAGACGTTGGGCAGTATAATATATGACAAAATAATAATAATTTATGGATGATGAAGGATTCGTGAGGTATGGGGGGAGTGGGGAGGGAGGGGGAAAACGAGCAGTCGATTTAAGGGCTCAAGTAGAAGGCAAATGTTTTGAGAATGTTGATGGCAACAAATGTATATATGTCCTTCACACAATGGATATATGTATGGATTGTGATAAGAATTGTACGAGCCCCCAATAAAATGATTAAAAGAAAAAAGAAAATGCAGTGGCTTAGAAAAACACATGATCCACTGCCCACCATTTGGTGGGTCAGGAATTTGGGCCGGGCTCAGCTTGAGGGGCTCCTCCACGTGAGTCATGTTGACTGGCACAGCTCAGCGATTCGGGAGGACCCCTGCCTCACATGGTTGAGTTCTTGGTTCTGGTTATTGGCTGAGGTGCATTGGTCCCTGGACGTGGCTTGTCCTTGTGCAAGGATGCCACGCTCCACGTCTCTTCTCTCTAGCCTGAGTGTTTGGGCTTCATGGTCTCATTTGGTGGCTGCATCTCGAGACTGAATCCTGATGACTCGTCAAAGTTTAGGTGCAGAAATCCCACCATGTCACTTCCACTGCATTCTTGGAGAAACGAACTCCAACATATTGAGAGGAGGATAAACAAGACGTGGCAAAAAGAGGGGTATGTTGCTGGTGGTGGTGGAAGAGCTGTTTTTAGGGACATTCTGTAGTCATACACTGTACATTTTCTTTATAGCCACCACATTTAAGAGGAATATTGTAAAAGTAGGTTTGTTGGTGTTTTGCTGCTACTGAAACCATTGTGAATGCACAACACACACACCTTTTCTTTAAAACACATCCTTTCTTTTTTGAGATGCGTGTTTTATCCTGGAGAACTCAACTGATGCCAAGTCCGTTCCTAGGGAAACTCGCTATGGTGCAGAGACAATCTTCAAGTCCAGCTCCATGGCGAGGGCCCTGTCCACCGGGGCTCCGCCCTCGGCCGGCTCCCAGCTGTGGCGTCCACCCCCTTCGAGGCTGGGCTGGCATCGTTTTCCCTGAAAAGCTTTGGAGCATCGCCCTAGAAGCCGGCTCGGAAGCACCTTCCGCTTCCCAGCATTTTGCTGCCAGCCCCCAATGACTAATCCCAAAATGAATCTTTTGAGCAAAAGGAGGGGAAGAAAGGGGGAAAAGCACCCTCCGAAGACAAACAATGAGAAATGGCTAAAAATAATCGTTGCTTTATTGTCTCTCCTCTGAAAGGCCATATTTTTGGCCGGCTGCAGCTATTACTCATTCCCCTGGGGCACGTTTCATTTTCTCTGAAAGACTGGATAGTAATGGGGAACAGCTTATAATTTAGGCTACAAATTGTGTGTGACATTTCCGTATCTTATTCCGTGGTTGTTATCTGTATTGTTCTCCGAAAAGGGTTTTTTCGCTTTCAGAGGCGTTGTGTGAAAGCAGGTAACATCCCTCCCAAACGAACAGGCCCCTCCTGCTGCAAAGACAAGATGCATTTCCTTCGGCTCATGTGGTGCTCTGTACAGAACAGGACTCGTGGCTTTTTTCTGACACACAATACGCATCTGTACCCCACAGTCACCGAGTCGATTCCCACTCACAGAGCCCTCTGAGCACAGGAAGAACCGCCCCGTCGGGAGTCCAGGATGGCATCTTTACAGAGCACCGTCTCATCACCTGCCCTGTAGAGGCTGGTTGGTTGCAGTGGCCGGCCTTTGGGTTAGTGGTCAGGAGCCTTAAGCACCATGCTCCCAGCGCTCCCTCACTCTATAGTGGACGTCAGTGATATCCCACGTGTGAGGAGGAGGCCCGTGCAGATGAGTGTATCGGGATATTCCTGGGCCACCTCACCAACATATTCTCCCATTGACCCTCGACTTCCCAAGCCTAATGCACCCCTTTAGCACTTAATCCCTCCTAAAGGGATTCATCCAAAGCAAGCAAGCTGGACAGTGTCCTCTTGTAAAGTGTTCAGAAGTAGATTGCCAGACCTTTCTTTGTAGTCTGTTTAGTTTTCAGATGTAGGTTGCCAGGCCTTTATTCCTATGCTAGCGTCACTGGAAAGCTCCACTGAAACCTGTCCAGCATGGGTGACCCTGCTGGTATTTGAAATAGCCAGGCTATCGTTTCTAGCATTGCAGTAGCTGACGCAGAAGCCAATAGAGGACAGCAAACTGCCAGTCAAGTGGCGGTATCAATAGTGACTGCAATTGAAATGAAAACAGCAGCATTCAAAAAAGTCTTTATTAATTAATTTAAAAAGTAAAACTTGGAAACTCATTACATGATGACATGAATACATAGTTTCCAAAATAGCTGCTAAATAAGGATGAAGATTTGCATTGTTTTCTTCTCCTGTTGCTTTTAATTCTACTTCTGCTTCTGTTTCTTCTTTGGGTGCCTAAATGGTGTACATGTACATCCCGATCCTCATGACTGCTTCTGCATTCAATTTGTTGTGTTTTCACCGGTTGTTTAACCTCTGAAAAACGTGACTGTATATTCATGAGGGAATGAGGGTGAAAATTACAGGGGTCATGCACTGTTATTAGGAACATGGTGTTTCTTCATAGATCCCCTGAAAATGTCTTGAGATCCCAGCTTCCTGGAGGTTTCTAGACCCCCTTGAAGACATCATAGTGGAACATGAAAGGGAAGGGGTATTAGAAGCAACCCCCAAATGGAATACAGAGATGGCCAGCACAGTTGGTAATTTAATTTCACCCATTGTTTCTAATTTAGTTCATAACATTAGTACCTGAGAAATAAATATTTTAACAGGCAGTTCCCCACATACAAATGAGAGCCTTTCCTAAGTGTGTCTTTCACTTGACTTTGTAGATAAGTTGGAATAGGTCCAGGTGGTTCTCATTTAACCTTGAGTGCAGAAAAGGAGCCCGGTGTCATCGTTGTTAAAGTGTTCGGCTGCTAACCAGCTGCTTCAGAGAAGAAATAGGCGTTCTTCTTCAGACAGATTTACAGCTTTGGAAACACTGCAGGGCAGGCCACTTTGTCCTGCAGCGTCTCTACGAGTCATCCCAATGGCGGTGGATTCGGGGTTCATGCCAGAAAAGGAGGGAAGCTTTTCAATGATTGAAAAGTTGCAAATGCAATTTTGATTTTTTAAAAATCTATCACAAGTGGGGTTGGTTCAATAGTTTGAACGATGTGAGGGTACATTTGCAAAACATGAAAGGGCTGGCAGGAGTTGCCCTGAATCAAATGTTCTCAATCCTGGGACTTATTATACATGCATGTTCTAGTTGCAAACCCTGAGGCTGCGAGGTTGAGACTTGCTCAGAGACACTCTGCAGGGCTACGATTTGCACCTCATGTCACCTGAGTCCAAAGTAACCTGCTCATCCTGTCACTTCCCTCTAAGTAGCTGATACACCACACTGTTAGGTAGACCACTATGAGTTAGGGGCCTGTGTAAATTAGGTTGTTAGGTTGTAGGTGACAGAACTCCAACTGAACTGGGATATATATATATATATATATATATATATATATATATATAAAATTTTATTGGGGGCTCTTACAACTCTTATCACATCCATACATACATCCATTTTGTCAAGCACATATGTATATTTGCTGCCATCATCATTCTCAAAACATTGGCTTTCTACTTGAGCCCTTGATATCAGCTCCTCATTTCCACCCTCTCTCCCCACTCCCCCCTCCCTCATGAACCCTTGATAATTTATAAATTATTATTATTTTGTCATATTTTACACTGTCCAATATCTCCCTTCACCTACTTTTCTGTTGTCCTCCCAGGGAGGAGGTCACATATAGGTCCTTGTAATCGGTTCCCCCTTTCCAACCCACCCTCCCTCTACCCTCCTGGTATCATCGCTCTCACCACTGGTCCTGAAGGGATCATCTTCCCTGGATTCCCTGTGTTTCCAGTTCCTATCTGTACCAGTGTACATCCTCTGGTCTAGCCAGATTTGTAAAGTAGAATTGGGATCATGATAGTGGGAGAAGGGGTGGGGAGCATTTAAGAACTACAGGAAATTTTTTGGCAACAAAACCCAGGGTATATTAAATTCAGGGACTAGATCTATGGGCTTAAATAAGAAAAATTGGACTTCAGTCTCTCTTGCTTCATCTTACAGACTCTACTTCGCTCTCTATTGGCTTCATTCTCGGGTAGTATTTGACTCTAGCTGCTGTAGGCTTTATGGTTCACCTGGCAACCTTTATAAAAAAAGAGAACAAGTCTTGCACATACATTTCAGACACGGGCCTGGGGCTGATTCTCATTGGGCCATTTGGGACAAGGGTTTCTGCCTGAGTCGTTCCCTGGACCAAGGAGGTACAGGGCTCATTGGCTAGGCCTAGGACTGTGTGTCAATCCTCAGTGTGTACAGGCGTCAATATTGTTCTTGTTGTTGTTAGGTGCCATCAAGTTGGTTCCAACTCATAGCTACCCTGTGCACAACAGAACAAGCCGAACGAAGCACCACACAGTCTCGCACCTTCCTACCAATTATTCTCATGCTCCAGGCCATTGTGGCAGCCACGGTGCCAATCCAGTTCCTTGAGGACCTTCCTTCTGCCTTTTCACTGCTCCTCCCCTTTACCAAGCATGATGTCCTTCTCCAGGAGTGGTAGCATCACAGCCATCTTCTCCTGGGGTGGGTGGAAGGTTCACTTACCTCAACTGAGACTGGTGGGTGAGGGCAGGAAGTTCCCAAGTGAAAAACTAGAGTGCTATTACCATAAACAGGGGAGGAGGGAGTCTGAGCATGCACAGCCCCTCCAATGCCCATTATGGATTATGGATCCCATGTCCCTTACACTGAGTCCCTGGGTGATGCGAATGGTTAGGACTTAGCTGCTAATGGATAGGTGAGTGGTTTGAATCCACCCAAAAGTGCCTTGGAAGGAAGGTCTAGTGACCTGCTTCTGAAAACCCAGGTATTGGAACCTTCTGCAGTCCAGTTCTACTCTGACAGACATGGAATCACCATGAGTAGGAATCAACTCAACACCAACAGATAGGTTGAAAAGTACCATCCCAGCCCCACCAGCCATGGAGCTCCCGGTTGTACCCTCCCCTTTCTCCTTTTGCAGGGTCACAGGACAGGGGATGCGGTGATCAAATAAGAGCTGATCGTTGGCCCCAGCGCCTAAGGATTTACACCATTGTCTTGGAGACAACTCAGATATACACACAGGCGAGTCTGACAGTAGTTACCAAGCAGCAAATTAACACAAAAAAATGAGAGTATCGTGCAGGTTAAATGTTGGTGGGCCTCAGCACCATATTGAGAGTCATGTGGACCCGAAGTAGGACGGGACAGCTCTCTTCTGCAAAGTAGTGCTTTGAAGAAGCTTTTGTGACGGGTCCTGGGAGACAGGGTGCTGCAATTGAAAGAGTACGAGTTAGATTCCACACAAGCTAGACCCCATCCTCCTCCCCTCGCCTTCCAGGGCTGGGAGTTGCTTTCTTGCCCAAGTATTTTCATCCAAAACGAACCTCAGAAGCAATCCTCCCTGTTCTTTCCGTGTTGCTGTCCGCCTGTGCGGTTTGTCCAGTTCTCAACAACGGTGTCCAGGTAACTGTGCAGACGTTTTGCTCCAATGATGAGGAGGCAAGAAGAGCTTCTGACGGCGGCAGTGGTGGCGTTTTTCATTGGGAGGAGGTGCGGCTCAGGAACAATTGGCACTTTTGTTGGAAGCAGCTCAACAGTGTTTGCACTGATAAATTGACATGAAATCAGGTTTCTGACTGGGTACAGGTAAATTGAGGGAAATATAGTATTGAAAGAAAACACTTTATTTATCCAAGATCTTATATAGCAACGTAGGATTTCTGTTCAGAGGGTCTTTTAAAAACCCTTTCAAGCGCTTCATGTGCTGTGACCTAACATGATCATTAACTGCTGCGATGTGTTTGCCTAGGGAGCAAGGAGGAAATAGAGCTCGTCTCCAGGGAAGCCTGTTTAGCAGTAACTGGGGCTTTTAGGGACTCAGGAATTGTTCTGGCTCCATCACTTGAAGTGTACAGGGCTGGTTTCCTCCATAGCTCCTTCCCAAACACGTACAGATCAAATTTCCCACTCAGACTTCGCAATGCTCAATTGCTCTGGGATAAGACATGGTGGAAATTGGCATTTGTACAACCAGTTGGAAGATTTTTTTTACCTCCAGATTTTGGGGGGTCTAATGCTAAAAGCTGCCCCATGTGCATTGGCCTGTGCTTTGCTTTGACTCGGAGTCCAGAGTGGGTACAAAGACTTCCTGACTCAGGGTTTCCATGCACAGCTTGCCCCTTGAAGGCACCTTGGCCACTAGCAGCTGTCAAGTGTGCCCCCAACTCAGGGAGACAAAAAACACTGCCCAGTCCTGTGCATAGGCCATTGGGAGTCGGAGGGTTGTCGCTGGCTGGTTGTAAGAAGCAGATTGCCAGTCACTTCTAAATCCACCTTCATCTGAAGCTCCACTGAAACCTGGTGAGTCTGCAGCATTCATGGATGGATGGTGGCTGAGTATGAAGTGCATTGGCCAAAAAAGGAATCAAACCCGTGTTTCTGGCATGGAATGTGAAACCTCCAATACTCAACTGCTGATTCCATCCTTTCCCAGCCTTCCTGCCCTGGCACCTAGCAAAATGTCACCCCTGGTCATCCGGTGGATTCTGAGTCCTGGCAACCCCAGGTGTGATGCTAGAACTGTGCTCCCGAGAGTTTCCATGGCTGTCAGCTTTCCGAAGCATGTCTCTAAGCCTCTCTTCCTATGTGCTGCTGGGTGGGTTGGAACTGCCAACTTTAACATTAGTGACTGAGCACACATCTTATTCTCCATCTGGGGTCCTTAATGGCACATAGTGGAGGCTCCAGGTTTTGCCTGAGAAAATGTCACGGTAATGTGCTGAATAGAACAATACCCCTCAATGTGTTATACCTTAGAACCCACTTCTTTCAGTCTCATTGTAACCCCCTCCCTACCGCCTGCCCTCCCCCTTTCTGGAAAGGTGAGAGAAAAGTCTTCTCTGTGCCTTACAACACATGTAACCTTCTCTGCTCTTGCAGCCCTGGCTAGGAGAAGTGGCCGGCCTGCAGTGGGCGGAAGGAGGACACAGTGAACTAGTTTAGTGATGAGAGAAACACGCAAGATTAAAAGCACCCAAAATGGACCCCTCCTTCTGCTTATTCTCCTTTCCCAGCACTGCAGCCTGGCCCGATTTGTAACTGCCTGTTTAGTTCACTGGCCTCCTCTGATGGATGCCTGTTATTAAAGTGGATCGGGCCTGGAAGTGGCAGTAACAGGAGGCGATTCCCCAGGGTGCGAGGGTTTGCTTAGTGTGGAGATTGGCGTCGTGTTCGGCAGTCTCATCTTTGTCTACAGATGGGGGAGAAAAGACCAGGGAAGCACTTCGCATTCTTCCCCCTCATAATTTTTTCCATTGAGTTTAAATGTGTCCAGGTGCTTTCCAATGTAATTGGCTTTGTTCACTATATTCCTGTGTGCCTACGAATGTATACATTTGCACACCGATTTGTAATCAGGTGGTGCTCTGGACCTGCTAGCAACTGTGCCCTGTTGTTCTAGAATTCTGGCCATGGCCCAAAGGTGCACCAGTGTATGAAAGCAGTCCACGCCCCAAGTTCAGATCTTGATGTGATCTGGGGCATGCCAACAGGGTCCGTTTCTGGAGAATAGACTCTTTTCAGAAGACCCCTAACCCCAGTTGATGTAAGAGAGACACTAGGAATGCGAAGGGTGGAATTTTGAGGAAAACAGTGCTTTCCACATGCTAGTATTTTCCCCCTCCTGGTAAGACTGGCGAGGGGATCGGCCCATTTTATGGATGGAGCAAAGCTAATTTGATCCTTGTAAAATTATTTTGGAAGAAGCTGGGATCGATGAATGTCCACTTGTCTCTGAAGGTGCTCCAGCCTTGTCCCCTGCTTTAGCAGCAGTGTCCTCCTGTCCAAGCAGATATTTACTGAATGGATACTCAGTAGCAGAGCAAGCTCAAACAGCTCGGAGACCCCGGGAAGTCGCAACTCACTGCCCTGCAGAATAACGGTGCTCATCTCCTGCTGCGTGTTGAGAAGCTGTAAGGAGATACTGATACTCGCCCCGCAGCTAGAGATGTGGGTGTGATTTATCTGGGTGAGGCTCTCCACGGTTCCTTTTTTGTCTTTGTTTTTTAAAGAGTTCTGGTGGTGTTGGGGGTTACACACTGGACTGCTACCCCCAGGGTCAGTGGTTTGAACGTACCAGCTGGTCCAAGGGTGAAAACAAGGCTTTCTACTCTTATAAAGAACCCAGACAGGCAGTTCTACTCCGTCGTCTCGGGTCACTTTGCGTTGGAATCAACTTGAAGGCAGTGAGTTTGGTTTTCATTTATGCAGTTCACACATCCAGCCAAGGTTGAGAACCAGAGTTTTAGAACCTCCAAACGCATCCTGTAAGGAAGGTCCATTTAATGCCAAACTGGGCAACCTCTCAGAGGCAGGATATGCCTCCTGGAGTCAAGCTATTCAACCCGAACAGCCTTCTAAATCAATGGCTGGACTGAGGATGGGGATTACGTCATGATTGTATCTCCAAGGGACACAGGGTACAGGGTTGAGGGCTGAGTAGATTCCTGGCTCCTACAGGGGTGGGAGGTCTCTAAGAGGTTCCAGCCATGTTGAGCATCCTGAATATCACCCACCTCATCCAAGAGACACCCATCACGCTCCACACTGATCTGCTTGGCATCCGGGATACTAAGTAGCATTGCTGCTTGTGAGCTGGCGAAGGTGAAGTATGCACACGGTACCTGCTCCGGGAGGGTGGCCTTTCCAGTGCTGCACTAACTGACCTTGAGTTGGCAGGTTCAGGTGGTGTGTGAGCTGGTGGCCCTTTAAATGAAAGCTAACTGAACTGGCACATGTGTTATCCCCCTGATGACACAGGTATTCTCGACAGCAATTGACAGTCCTCATTGCACTCTGTTTTCTCTAAGCCAAAGAAGGAAGATTCTATATACACGTTCGCACATGTCCCAGCTGCCAATCACGGCCTCTCTGTCCCTTCAGCCAGTTCGGGGCACGGTGGTCTTCTCTCATCGGAAGGTTGTAGAGCACCGCACTAGCCCAGTACCTGATAGAAGAACCGTCCAGAAGCAAGCCCACTGCCATCACGTTGGTTCCAACTCATAGCAACCCTCTAGATAGAGCAGAAGAGCCTCAAAGGGCTGCCAAGGCGATAATCTTAACCGAATCGGATACTACGGTACGTCTCTCCCACGAAGCGACTGCTAGGTCAACAACGGAGCTGTTAGCCACTGCACCACCAGGGTTTCTTAATATAACTTTAGATATATATGTAGATATATCAAAAAGGGCAGGGGAGGAGCCCTTGGACTTGCTGCGCACACCATTAGGAGAAGAGGCACACATGTTGGAGGCAGTGGTTCTCAACCTTCCTCATGCTGTGACCTTTTAATATAGTTCATGTTGTGGTGACCCCCAACCATAAAATTATTTTTGTTGCTACTTCATAACTGTAATTCCGCCCCTGTTATGAATCAGGTGACCCCTGTGAAAGGGTAGTTCGACCTCCAAAGGGGTCGTGACCCACAGGTTGAGAACCGCTGCATTAGAGGCATGTGGCCCCAAACATCCGTAGGACGGCAGCCAGGAGACATCATTGAACTGCTCAACCGCTCAAAAGTCCCACCAATGACCAGGACAACTGGTTTCTCCAGGTCATACCAAGTGCACATAAAGGAAATATGTCAGCTATACGTGATCTAGGTATAAGCCACCTGGATTGGTTTCCTTTATCTACAATAATTAATACTGCAACATAAGTCACTTAGGCTAGCAGTCATTTCTCCTTGCTCCTGCCTGCTGCTCTAGGGTGGGCTGGCTGCGGGGCTCTGCTTCATGCGGAATTGGACTATGCGTGGGCGTGGTGGGCTGGCGTATGATCTGCTCCCACGTGTATAATCTGGTGCCCAAGCTGAAGGGGATCCCCGCGTGAACCTGGGGAGATTTTCCTCATAGCGCTGAATGACACGCAAGAGGACAAGCCTCTCTGTAGGCCAATCTCAAGGCACTGCTTCTGTCATGCAGTTAACATCCTTGTGGCCAAAGCAAGTTACATGACAAGGTCCAACATCTACATAGATGCTGGTAAGACTCTGTTGGGATCTGTATTGGAAAGAATGCTTTTTTAATGAGCTTAAATTCACGCACCCTAAAATGAACTGAGTAGAAATGAAATAACTTAGTGACGTGTAGTACAGTTGCAATAGAGTACAACCACCACTTCTGCTGCTTCCAAATATTCTCATGACTCCAAAGTGTACTACTTCAGTGTCGCCACACTTGTCCTCTGCTCCCTGCCCGTGGCAACAAGCAGTCTGTGTGGGGTTCTGTGGTTTTTCTGGAGATTTCCTGCACAGGGATCCACAGTATATGGAGCCTTTGGTGCCTGGCTTCCTTCAGTATGATATTGTGGATATTTGTTCTCGTTCTAGCCTCTACCGGTACTTCATTCCTTTTTGTGTATGAATAATAGCTCATTGTCTGTATGAACCACACTTGATCTACCACTCATCCATCTACGTACACTTGGGCTGTTTGCACGAGAATGAATCGCTCGGAGCTGCCGTTGAATCTGCCACCGGGACCCAGCGAGAAGTACGTTTCATCTTTCCAGTCATCCTCCCTTTTTCCGTCTCAGGCTGGCTGCACGTTGACATCAGCGTGGCACCCGGCCGCAACAGCAGGAAGCCCAGGCAAGAGGGAGGAGGGAATCGCCTGAGAGAGCAGGCCCCGTGAGCACATGAAGAGGAGGCGGATTCAAGTACGAGACAGGGCTTCACCGTGGAACACCAGACTGAGACATCAGTAACTGTAGGATCCTGAAGAAATTCCAGAAGCACATTAAGATGCTAGTAGAGTGTGTCATCCACCCGCCAGGAAAGGGGCGTTCAAGGCAGGGAAAGGGCCCCGTCTCACATGCATCCTCTCTGGGAACCGGTTCCACATGCTGCTTTGATGTCACTGAGGCCATCGCTGAGCAGCACGCTCGTTTTCTATCTCAGGTTTCTCCGCCCGCTACCGCCCTGCACAACCCACACCCCTGGCAAAGTTCTGCCTTCCACGTATTCTATTATTGATCCTGGGTTACCATGTTTTTAGGGGAAAATGCATGGTCCTGGGAGAGAGCCCTATACATGTATGGTTCCTAGAGTCTACTGGACCTTGGCCTTTTGGCTTTCTTTCAGCAATTCTTCAAAGGGCCCCTTCGTTCCCACCCCACTCCTCTCTGTGTAAAAGGCACTTACGTGATATCCCCAGCTTCACTAGACACACCTGCTCAGTCATCAGTTCCTCTCCCTTCTCCCTCATTTCTTCTTGTCATGCCAGTTAAAGTTATAAATCCTTTGGAAGCAGACAGCCTCATTTTTCTCCTACAGAGCAACCAGGGTGCTCGAACTCCTGGCCTTTTGATTAGCAGCCTTGCACTTAATCACTGTGTCTCCAGGGTTCCAGAGAAAGTCTCCAAACTCAAACGCACAGCTCGCTGCCCTGGACTCAGTTCTGACTGGTAGCCACCTCATGGCACAGCATGGAACTGCTCCATACATTTCCCACGGCTAGGCAGCTTTAAAGAGGTAGGAAGCCTCATCTTGGTCAGCTGGTGGTTTGGGACCGCTGACCATTTGTTAGCAGTCTACACACCATCTTTTCTGCTCCCAGGACTTCTTAGAGATTCCCCAACCACCCTTCCTCCACCGAAGCCTTAACACTAGCTAGTTCATTCAGTTTTCACAACAGTCCCTGAGGTCGACCTTCTCACCAGGTCCATTGTACAGATGAGGCAACTGAGGCACAGGGAGGTTAAGATGAGGCTGTCAACTTCTGTAAAGACTTAGTCTCGGGAACTCTACCTACGGTCACTGTAAGCGGGAATTGACTCCCTGTCAATGGGTTTAGTGGGAGTTTGTGTGAAGTGTTATCTCATCTTGGTTTTGGTGCATTTCTTTCATGACTCCTGCTGCTGAGCATATTTTCATGTGTTTATTGGCCATTTGTGTCTTCTTTGCAGAAATTCTATTCCATGTGCAGATATCTTTTGCAAATATTTAAAATTACATTACTTGTCTTTTTATTGTTGGGTTGTAAGAGTACATATCCTATTGCAGATATGAATATTTATCAGATATATGATATGTCGATATATTTCTCCCATTCTGAGTGACTTTTTCATTTCTTGGTAGACTCCTTTGATACCTGGACATTTAAAAAATTTTAATGAAATCCATTATATCTGTTTTTCTTTTTTCTTCTTTTATGTGTTTTTGATGTCATATCTAAAAAGCCATTCCCTAACCATAAGTCATAAAAATTTCCACATCTATGTTCTTCTGAGAATGTATAGCCTTAACAAAATTTATATATGATGTAAGGAAAATATCTAACATAATTTTTCCTTGCATAAAAAGTTGTCTCAGAACAATTTGTTGTAAATAATATTCTTTCTCCACTGAGTAGTCTAGGCACCCTTGTCAAAAACAAATTACCATAGATAAAATGCATCTATTTCTGGACTCTCAATTCTAGTCCATGGATCTATATGTATCTTTATGCTGGCTCTATATATAATACCTTGATTGGTGTTGCTTTGAGTAAGTGTAAAAACTGGAAAGTGAGTCTGTTTCCAGTGTTTTTCTTCATGTTAAATCATGTCTGATCCATTCTGGGTACCTTTCATTTCTGAAAAAATTTTACTCTCTACCTCCCCACCTGCCAAAACTCAGAGGGACCCCCCTGGAACAGAGTAAACCTGATCCTGTGGGTTTCCAACACTGTACATCTTGTCAGGAGTAGGAAGCCTCATCTTTCTTCCATGGATCGGCTGGTGGGGTCAAGCTCCTGACGTTGCGATTAGCAGCTCAAGTGTAAGAGTTGGGATTGACTTAATGATACTGAGTTTGGAGTTAGATACACACACACACACACACACACACATAGCCGTGATTGTGATAGCTATTAGTTTTTATCTACAGGCCAATGTATAGAGCACTGCCACCCTAACAATATTGAGTCTTCCAGTCCATGGACATTTGTGCAAAAGTTGGACATTGAAAAAGGATGATCTAGGAAGAATCGATGCATTTGAATTGTAGTGCTAGAGAACAATGTTGAAAGTGCCACAGACTGCTAAAAGGACAAACTGATCCATCTTGGAAGAAATACACTAGAAAAATTAATGCTACTGAAAGTTGGTTCTTTGAAAGGATAAACAGAATCGACAAACCACTGGCAAACCTAACCAAAGAAAGGAGAGAACAAATTTCAATAGTAAGGATGAGGAATGAAAGAGGGGACATTACAACAGACCCCAATGAAGTGAACAGGATAATTACACAGTACTACGAAGGATTGTACTCCAATGAATTCAATAACTTGGAAGACATGGAAAAATTCTTGGAAAAGCAATCCCTCCCTTGACTATCCTTGATGGACATCAAGAATCTCAACAGACCCATAGCAAAATTAGAAATACAAGGTTACCAAGGGATTACCAACAACAAGAAAAATCCCCTGGACCAGATGGCTTCACTACAGAATTCTACAAGCATTTAGGGAAGAATTAACACCAATCCTACACAAACTCTTCCAGAACATAGAAAAAGACAGCAAACAAATTACCATACTCCTTCTACAAAGCTAGAACTCCTTCTACAAACTAGTATAACTCTGATACCAAACTCCTACAAAGCTAGTATAAATCTGATACTAAAATCGGGCAAGGATCCCATAAGAATCAAGAACTACAGGCCAATATCCCTAATGAACATTGATGCAAAAATCCTTAACAAAATATTAGCCAACAGAACACAAAAGTATATAAAACAAATAATTCATCATGACGAAATGGGATTCATACCAGAGATGCAGGGATGATTCAACATACAAAAGACCACTAATATCATTTGCCACATTGACATGAAAAACTATAAGAACCACATGATAATATCAATAGATGCAGAAAAAGCATTCGACAACATCCAACACCAATTCCTGTTTAAGACACTTGAGAAGATAGGAATGGAACAAAAATGCCTCGAGACAATACAAGGTATATATGAAAAACCAACAGCCAACGTGGTAGTCAATGGAGAAAAGACTAACACAATCCCACTGAAAAAGGGCACCAGACAAGGATGCCCCTTGTCCCCACTCTTATTTAATATCGTGCTGGAGGTTTTAGCTAACAGCATAAGGCAAAGAAAAGACATCAAAGGTATTTGTCTGGGGAAGCAAGAGGTGAAACTATCATTATTTGCAGATGATGTGATTTTATATATGGAAAATCCCAAAAGCTCCACAAGGGGAGTACTGGAAGCAATAGAGGAGTTTGGCAGAGTGGCAGGATACAAGATCAACAAACAGAAGTCCATCGGACTGTTATACACATTGTATAAGACCACAGAAGAGGAGATCAAAAGGCAGTACCCTTCACAATAGCCAAACACAAATTGAAATATCAAGGGATATACCTGACTAAAAGAACAAAAGATCTATATGGGGAAAATGATAGTACACTATTACAGGAAACCAAGAGCGACCTCAACAAATGGAAGAATATCCCATGCTCGTGACTTGGAAAACTAAATACAGTCAAGATGTCAGTTCTGCCCAAGGCACTATAAGTTTAATGCAATCCCCATACAATTACCATAATCTTTCTTCTCAGAATTGGGAAAACTGGAGGGGGAAGAAGCCCAGAATTAGCAGAGAACTCCTCAAGAAGGACACAGCAGGAGGGCTTGCTTTACCTGACTTTAGCGCATACTATACAGCCACAGTTGTCAAAACTGTGTCCCACTATCGTGCTCAGTCTTCATTTGGGTTTCAGTAATTCCTCTCAGTTACATAACCCTTGACCATGCCATACAAGGTCTCTTACACCCTCCTTACCACCGATTTGGGTAACTTGTTCCCGTGTCCCTGGGTTTGTTAACACCACTTCCTTTCCCCCCACCTCCACCTCTCCCATGTCCCTCCGGAACTGTCAGTCCTGTTGTTTTCTCCTCCGGATTGTTTATCCAGCCTATATTATTTAGATAGACCTGCAGAGTTAATAATATGCACAGAAAACAAGACAAAGCAATAAAAGAAAACAACAATAAAAACAAAGAACAAAAAAAAACAGAGAAAAGCCTGTAAATAGTTCTAGGTCTGTTTGTTGACCTTTAGGAGCATTTTCTGGTCAACTCTAATGGGATGCCATGTCCTGGCTCCAAAGTCTATTTTTGGTATTCCCTGGGGACTTCATTGCTCTGCACCCCTTGCTGTTCTGTTGCATGCCCTTAGTGTTTTGCCTCAGTGTGGTGGGGGCAGATCAGGTGCAATTCCCCCATTGTGTCTCCAGTGTTGTCCCCCATAGTGCTATGGATCAGTGAGGGACATCGAGTCTCATAGTGGACCCTGTGGTCCTCTCTGTGCATTGGCTGCTGTGAACAGGAATATCGTCCCCAGGGCTTGGTGGGCCAGGATATGCTCCACTCTCTCTTACTCCGCCTTCGTTTGCTCCTGTGTGCTCTGATCCAACATGTCCCGCTCCTTGAGCTGCAACTTCAGTGCTGTCCTCTGAAGTGAATTGTTTGAGAAGGCAGGGAAAGGGGGCTATCCACGTAGTTGGGATTGAGGCCGGCCCCTCAGACCTCTCTACTGGTTCCCTGCTTCATGCGGGTATGTTGCATTCATGTCTTGGAGCACATCTTGACGTCTGGTCCCTCTTTCCCTGTAGAGATACAAATGATACCCTCCCTTTGGGTGGTTTAGTCCCCTGGTCCCCCTCTGCCCATGTCTTTTTTTTTCTTTATTTCCCCCCTTTTTAGTTGGCTACCATATGTATCCTTGGATTTGGTCTAGCCCCTGCCATACTACCTGGACCTCACCCCAGGAATGTTTGTATGCAGTAGCTTTTTCCCTATGCCCCTATTGCATTTTTAAGCTTACCTCAGTGGACTCATGTTGTGCTTGTCCTATTGTACTTGGCTTACTTCCCTGCACATAATTTCCTCTTTTTGGCCATGCCAGATATAAGATCATGCCATCTGCAAATAGAGATAGGCTGGCTTCTTCCTTTCCCATATGGATGTCTTTTATTATTTTGTCTTGCCTAATTGCCTTGGCTGGGAGCCCGGATAGTATAGTGGATAACTAACTTGTTGGACTACTAACCACAAAGTCAGCAGTTCAAAGCCACCAACCAACCACTGGGAGAAAGATGAGGCTTTCTGCTCCTGTGAAGATTTAGTCTCAGACTCACGGGGCTAGTGGTAACTTCCTATAGGGTCTCTATCGTGAGCATGCACTCCAGGGCTGTGCGTTTCATTACTTTGGCTTGAACTCACTTCAGTCTGATGCTGGGGAGCCCTGGATATCCTTGTTTGTCCCTGATCAAAAGAATAAAGCAGTCCTTCTTCCATCCTGAAGAAGGGTATTAGCCGATGCATTTTCATCGATGCCTTTTGTCAGGTAGAAGAAGTCGCTTTCTGTTTCTAGTTTGTTGAATGTTCTTATTATGAACGGATGTTGGACTTTTGTCAAATGCTGTCTCTACTGAGATGATCGTGGAGCTTTTGCCTCTTGGCTATCAATGAGGCTCTACCCTGATCGGTTTTCCAATGGTAAGCCAATCTTGTGTTCTTGGAGTACATCCACTTGGTCATGGTGAATATACCTTTTATTTATTGCTGGGTTCATTTTCCTAAGATTTTGTTGGGGATTTTTGGTAGACAATGACTGCTAATGACTTTATCCACTGAGCATGCTCTGAGTCAGGCTACATAGAACAAGTCCTGTGGATGGCATTTCCCCAGGAAGCTTCTAGCTGGTTAAATAGTAACTATGTAGGGCATAAAGGGGTGGTGGGGAGGGAGGGGCGCATGTGAGGATGAAGCCCTTTCTCAGGTTCCTCTGAACAGAAGACCCACAGTCCTATCAGCTTGTATTTATAACTAGGAAGTAGGGCTTTGGGGGAGCTTCAAACCCATTATCGTTCCCTCCAGCAGCTGCTAAACCAGTCCAGTTGCTGTGGAGTCCATCAGTGCCGACCCCAGCTGCGTCAGACTCGAACTGTGCCCCCTAGGGTTTCCATTGGCTGATTTTGCAAAGTGGTTTAGCAGGCCTGCCCTCCAGGACGGCAACTCTGGGTGGACACAGTCTCCTGCCTTTTCACTAGTGGCCAAGCACGATGGCCCTCTGTACCACACAGGCCCCCCTCCACCAACCCCAGGACTGCTCAGCTACCATTACTGTTTCATTACGGCTCTTAAAAGACTGATTCTCAAAGCTATCACGTAACTGGAGTTGGGGGTCAAGTGAGAACAGTGTGAGTTAAAATGCTACAGTGTTTGCTATTCTTACCAAGACTCGGCCATTTCTCCAAATAAATGCTCCTCGGGCTTTGTAAGCCTTTGGGTAATTTCAAGAACTCTGCAAAAACAAACAAACAAAAAAAACTGTCGCTATTTTTTCCAGTATTCTCAGTTACTTTTATGGAGAAGCAGATTTGGGGAGGTACTTACTCCACTGCTCTGGAATGGCTTCTCCCAGCAATCTGGTTTTGATTGATGAAGGTACATTTTAGTAACTCCTTAAGGAGTACTCCAATGATCTCCTTAGGAATGTGAGTGGGGTCTACATCATCTGTTCAAGGGAACTCAAGATGTGGCTCACCTCCCTTCCTGTGAGCTGACTTTATGGAGGGGATACGTGTGGTATCCCCAGTCGGGGAAGACCAAATTTGATGATGTAACATTTCTCTGTGAGGTAAGTCTTCATACCTCTTTCGGAAGGATCCTGATTTAATATTGGTGGCTATTCAGCTTTCACAGCTGCAGACAGTGTCCCTGGGCATATGACCAGACCCTCCCCTTTTGTTTTTATTTCTGGTCGATTTATGAGGTAGATACATTTAAAAGCTGGGAAGCTACGCTTTCATTTTCATATCTTTAGAACTTACATTTCCTTTCTCTTAGTGTTCGGAGTATTTTGATTTTCTTTCTTTTTTGTTATTAAATCATTTTATTAGGGGCTCGTACAACTCTTGTCACAATACATACATCCATCCATTGTGTCAAGCACATTTGTTGCCAGCATCATTCTCAAAACATTTTCTTTCTACTTGAGCCCTTGGTATCAGTTCCTCATTTTCCCCCTCCCTCGGTGCTCCCCCGCCCTCATGAACCTTTGATAATTTATAAATTATTATTGCTTTGTCATATCTTACACTGTCCGGTGTCTCCCTTCATCCGGGAGTATTTTTCTTTACCGTCCACTCTTTGTGCTTCTGTTATTTGAAATATCGTGAATATGCGCAAGGTGCCTGAAACATTTAGTGAGGAGGGTCAACTACTTTTGAGTCATATTTTAGTTCCATTTTCAAATCTGCCTTTTCCTGACTTTCCTGACATATCTTAGATGAAATAGCGAGGCTACAGATTCTTCTGAAAAGAGGACACCGAATGTACTCTTTCCCTGGGTTTCCAAATGTTTAAGAAATCCTGTCGCTATGCAACTAATGTGCTATCTGCACTCGGGACGTGCAGCCCAGGTACCAACCGGAATGCCTCGCACCCTTCTTGGCAATTGAAGGCCTGGGTCTCCCGCTGCGCCTTCGAATGCCTTTCTCTTCCAGGTGAGTTGGAGCCGGATGGCGCCCTTCCCTGGACTCCGTGCCGGAAGGATGGTCCCCTTAAATGTCCATGCCCAGGCTCTCTAGTGGAGTTCACCCAGAGTGTGGCTGAGAGCAGTGTCCTCACCAGGAGAACCTCGGGATAGCTCAAAACTCTTCCCAAAGTTTGTTGAGCGCACTGTTTCAGAGTACAGATGATCTTTTATGCCCAGCCCTTCTCCCATGTACCTGACTATTTAAGTATCTGGCTTCCTTTGATAGCTTATTATTCATCACCCTCTTCAGATGAGTAAAGCAGAAAAGGTGTTTTACGCAGCCGTGTTGAGGCGTTAATTGCCTCATTAGGAGAGAGCTGGTTTCGGTGCCGGTAACCCTTGGCACTAGGCTTTCGGAAATAGAAGTGGCCCCTCGCCTAATTCTCAGTGAAGTTATAAGCCAAATCCCATTAGAACAAATCTCAGCACAACAGAAGCTTTGTATGACAACAGGATTTCCAAATCTCAGCCAAACAATGGTCCGCTCGTTGCTGGCAGCTCAATCCTAGGCCGACATATGCATTAGGGGGGTTTTAATTGTGGCAATGGCTACAGTTATGCTTCGAATCAGAATTGTGACTTGGGAATGGTGACTTTACGCAATAGCATGAGGACTTAGAGGTGGCATTTGCCTTTCTGTGAACTCTGCCATCAGGCAGCCGGAGCAGCATGTCATAGCATGCAGATTCTCAGAAAGACACGGGAGGCTTCTAAACGCGCGTCACCACCATGTGACCAGCACCTCAGGCTCTTCTAGCAAGTGGTGCCTGCCAAGATCTGCCTCTAGTATATTCCGTGGCTCCCACGATCGGGAATGCATTTGGGAAATATCTGTTGAATGAAGAAGACACTAGAAACACGAACATTCGCTTGCTTCCCAGAGTCTCTAAAGGGAAAAAGTGCACTCAGTAAATTGGCTTTCTGTGGAGGATGGTTTTTTAACTAGCGTTGCCAATCAGCCCATTCTCTTAGTGGCTACACACCAGCGTTCAGCTCAACCCTAGCACCGTCCCTGAAATAGCCGTTCCGGGGGGTGCGGGCTTGACGCGGAGTTCTGCCCCGCGGAGTTGCATCTGTGGAGCCCAGCACAGCACTCCTTGTGGCCCCCCGGAGGGGGACCTCGGGGGTGGCACGCACTTCTGTCAAATAAGGACATGCTCTCTTCACTTGGAACTTGGCAATACCAGGTGTGGTCGTTGCCAACTGTTACCATAGCTACTCTGCAGAGATAAAAGTGCTTCTACAGTTAGCTCAAAGGATGAAGGGCCATAGGCACCAGTCTCCACTGCCCAGAGTCCAGATGGCGTGTTTTTCTCCTGCAGGTGGGTTTGACCTGCTGACTTTGCAGTTAGCAGCCCAAAGCCTGTTGCGCTTATGGGACACCTCACCCTAGACAGAGAGGGAAAGAATGTCGAACAGCATTTGAAACCATAAAAAATGATAAGCCTTCCTGGTATGATACAGACCAGCAGAACGTTTGAGACTGTAGCCCTTGACCCCATCACACCTGAAACAGAACCATCCCCAGGGATCAACTTTCAGGCAATCAACTGACGGGCCTGTACTGTGAATAGTAACACCCAAAAGGACTGTAGTCCTCAAGAAGTCAACCGCGTGAGACCAAACGGCAGCACTTGCCCCAAAGCAAAGCTCAGAAGGCAGGAAGGTGAATGGAAACGGGAAACCAGGGAAGCATGGGGGCGTGAGGGGAAGAGTGTTGTTACATTGAGGAGATGGAGACCAGTGACACAAAACACAATGCACATCAGTTGTTGAATGGAAACGTAAATTCTTCTGTGAAGTTTCACCCAGGCTGTACTTTTTCAGAGTATGTGCACGAGTACAAATATTACTGATCGTGATAACAACAAATTCTTACATTGCACTTTTATGTCCCAGGCATTATCTAAAGACTTTACACTCTTTATAGGTAATGATCCCCCGAATTATGTCCTGTTTTCTCCCTGTGCCAAATAGGAACATAGAGGAACAGAGGTGTTGAGCATTCGGCCCAGCTATTAGGTATTATGTGTCCGAGTATGAATTTGAAGCCAGTTCAATTGAACTCCGCTTTTCTCGTGTGCCTCTCATCTGTGAAGTAACCTAAGATGTGATATTACTGTTATGCAGGGATGTTTTCCCCTTCATTTGCCAGGATTCTCCACAACTGTGCACTGAGCATCCGCTGTACACCAGGCATGGGTATTACAATGGTAAATACTTGTGGGTAAGACCCCTGCCCTCTCCAGTGACTCGTTATGAATGTACAGGTTGGGAGAAGTGAAGAAAGAATGGAGCTTGGCTCCTTCGTGTTGGATAAATGGCTGTCTGGGATCATGTGAGCTCTACAGGCAGGGCAAGGCAAGAGGTTACGGGGATCAGGGTGCTTCACGCACCTGGAAGAGCATACCAAAGGCCAGGGGGCAGGTGGGGCCGTGGCATTTTCAGCCACAGTTGGTGAGGAGGATGCAACTCTCGAGGTGGGTGGAGACAGATCATGGAGTGTTCTCAAAGCTTCTCAGACTGGGGGCCTTTATCCCAGATAGGGTTGCGTACTTGGATATAGGAGTTGTGAAAATTTGGCAACCGTAAAATGTGTCTGAGCGTGCACTGACAAAATATATGTCCACAATCAAATGCATAAGGAAGCCGAGATGTTTCAGGAAGCACTTGCTAGTGTGTTGCAAATTTCCCGGGCCAAAAGGGTTGAGAGGGGGGAAAGTTTAAGAGATCCTGCCCCTGGGGAAAAGCCCCATCTAACAGTCTAGCTGGCACCAGTGGTTTGCACGCAGCTGGTAAGAAACAGGCCTGCAGATCTGATCCCGTCAAGATGACAGCCAAGAACATCCTAAGTAAAAGGCAGAATCCTTGCAAAGTCACAAACCAACAGCAAACACAAACCACACACACAAGAAGAACAATAAAATAAAAGGCTTATAAGCAACAGGAAATCATTAAAGAGCCTTTGTTAAACCAGAGCCTGGGATGAGTAGATTGGGGTCTTGAAGAGATGCCTCTGGATGAGTAGATTGGGGTCTTGAAGAGATCCGTCTTGAAGAGATGTCTGGGAAGCTCAGAGGGGAGGGCCCCAGGGCTCCTGGGAAAGTAGTGGGGAGGTTTCCCCTGAGGCCCAGGCCAGGCTGGAGTCCGTGGAGATGGGGCAGAGAGATCCAGCTGAGATGCCAACCAATACCATTTTATCACAGATGGACTAGGCAAAGGTGGCAAGTCCAGAGTCACATCAACTGTCAAGGGAAGCAGACATCTGAGCAAAATGCCACATGGGAGGTGTAGACTCACCTTGTGTTCTGGGCCATTTATCCAACAATACCAATATTTTCCTCTGTGTAGTTGGAAAAAGACATTACTTATGCAGCAAACAAATATTTGTTCAGCACCTGTTGTGTGCCAAGCAGTAGGTCAGCTGGTAGGTCAATAGTAACAGAAAAATCTGTACGTTCATGGTGCTTTATGGCATGGTTCTCAGCAAGGGGTCAATTTGCCCCTTTCCAGGGAACAGAGCCCTTATGGCTTAGTGGTTACATGTTGGCTGCTAACTGCAAGGTCAACAGTCCAAAACCAGCAACCACTGTGGGAGGGGAAGATAAGGCTTTCTACTCCTGTGGAGAGTTTCACTCTCAGAAACCCACAGGGGCAGTTCTACCCTGACCTATAGGGTTGCTATGAGTCAGAGTCAACTTCATGGCAGGGAACTTGGTTTTTCAGTGAGAGGGAATGTTGATCAGGGAATGGAGACATGTTTGTTGTCAAAACTGGGAGTGGGTTGGGGATGCAGCCATTGGCATCTAGAACAGTGTGTCCCAAAGTGGGCGATGCCTCACCCAGAGTAGGGGGGGTGGGGGAGCAAGACACTGGAATGATCCAGGGGGCACTGAAAAAGAGGCTACCTTCACTTTATCCAGCAATATGCACTAAAGTACAAAGTTTCCATTGCCAGGATGGGAAGGCACTGAGTTTGTTGTTGGTGGTGGTGGTGTTCTGAAGAAGGGGCAGGCGGCCAATTATGTTTGGGAACCTCTGGTCTAATCGACAAAGGTCAGCAGTGCCCTGCTCCCTCTGCCGGCCCCCAACAGAGTCCTCTGGTCTGAAATGGCAGTGGGACCACAGATGAGAAACCTTGGCTTATACTTTAGATAGGAAATCTAGGCGAGAAACTAGTGCCGTTTATAACGCACTGTGATAAGATTGAGCCCGGCGTCTTGGGAGTACAGGAACCCAAGTGTATCTCGTTTGGAGGGGGGTAGGGGAGGAAGCCAGGAACAAGCCAGCTTCTGCCCTGAGCAAAGGCTGGAGAAGGTACTGCCAGGTCACCAAAGCAACCTCTAAGTTTTGTTTCGTTCAGGATAATAACTGTTTTCGTGAAGAGTGTTGGTTCTGAGATCCAAGGGTTCTAATGCAAGACCTACCTTCATTAGCTGCATAACCTTTGACCTCAGTTGGCCTCGGCTTCGTCATCTCTGTGTAGGGTTCTCCCTTCACAGAGCTGTGTGAGATTAAAGGAGAATCATCCTTTGGAAGTGCCCAGTACCATTTATTTTGAGTCATAACCCCTTGCTCACTGTGTGACCGCAGGAGGTGCCTCTTCCCGCTGCTGCATAGTTGACCTCATTTTCACGTTCTCCGCCTTCTCGAGTGGGCACCAGGCCTAGGTTGGCCAGGCCCTGGCCCTGCCACAAAGCCGGTTCTCACTCCTCTCTTACCAGAGCGAGCCTGCTGAGTGTGCGCACGCTCTTGAAAGCGGAGAAAATGCCGCACTGGCTGTTTACGTTCAGCATAGTATTCAGATTCCTGTGGGAAGATCTGATGGGAAAGTTCGACGTCTTGCCGTGGGACGCACGGCCTTTGCTCCCAGTTGAGCAGTACATGTGGTGCTTCCTAAAGCGAGACCAGGCACACCTGCCGAGCATGACTGTCTGCTTCCCAGCAGCCGTCAGGCACAGCTAATCATCTGCAGTAACTGGTTCAGAAGTTCTGCAGAATTTGAGCCATCCCGCCCCGCTAATGTGTCCAAGCCAATTGCCCTCACACAACTGTGTTTACTGAAAAGCAAGACTATGTAGATAATATATAAGCACACACTACACACACATACACATACACATAGTTATTCATTCCTCCATGAGCTTAGTGCATTTAAACTTTAAAATTTTGCTTTCTTTGTAACAAAATCAAAAATTAGCTAGGGAAAATCCCCAATGGTCTCTCAAACACTGCATCACCCTGTGCACAAACGTTGGTCATGACCGCTTGAAGCATGCAGTGTTTGACGAGGTTGGCAAATAATATTACAAGGAATCTGCTTAAGGCATGCCATTGGTGACCAACCAGGGTGGGGGTCTCTTCCAGCTAGAGGGTGGTCTTGCAGCCAATCAGAGTCCGGGCCCACCTCCCATTTGGCTGACCCTGGCCCATTGCCTGTTTTTATAAATGAAGATATTTGAAACACAGCCATGCTTAGTCATTGGAGTATTGTTGCCATGGCTGCTTGCAGGGCAAAGTTGAATGGTTGCAACAGAGCCCAGATGGCCCACGAGCGCTCGAAATACTTTTACAGATAAAGTTTGCCAACTCTGGCTCCAGAGGAGTGCTGCTCAAACCCCAGGCTTAAGAATTCGCTGCTGGTCTGGGGTCTGAAAGGCTGGAAGATAAACACGCGGCCATCCAGCTGAGAGGCTACAAAGCCCACATGGAAGAAGCTTAGAAGCCTGTGTGATCATAAGGTGTTGATGGGATCTGTTACCAGGTGTCTAAGACCCAGAACAAAAAATCCTATCATTGTGAATGAGGGGGAGTGCGGATTGGAGACCCAAAGTCCATCTGTAGACAACTGGACATCCCCTTACAGAAGGGTCACAAGGAAGCGATGAGCCAGTCAGGGTGCAGTATAGCACTGAGGAAACATAAACAACTTTCCTCTAGTTCTTTAATGCTTCCTCCCTCCTCCCCTCACACTATCATGGCCCCAATTCTGCCTTACAAATCCAGCTAGGCCAGAGCATGTACATGGGTACAGATAAGAGTTGGAAACACAGGGAATCTAGGACAGATAAACCTCTCAGGACCGATATTGAGAGCAGCAATACCAGGACGGTAAGGGGAAGATGGGGGAGAAAGAGGGAACTGATCACAATGATCTACATATAACCCCCTCCCTGGGGGACGGACAACAGAAAAGTGGGTGAAGGCTGGCAGACATTGGTCAGTGTAAGACATAAAATAATAACAATTTATAAATTATCAAGGGTGTGTGAGGGAGGGAGAGAAAAAATGAGCTGATACCAAGAGCTCAAATATAAAGAAAATGTTTTGGAAATGATGAAGGCAACAAATGTACAAATGTGATTGGTAAAATGGATGGATGTATGGATTGTGATAAGAACTGTATGAGCCCCCAACAAAATGAATTTAAAAATTTGCTGCTGATTCTGATCCACTGGGGCTGGGGTGGGGGTTGAGATTCTGCCTTTCTGATGAGCTTCCATGTTGTTTAATGCGACTAGACCTCAGACCATCAAGGGTCTAGAAATTCATTGACCTTATGGGATATTCTTGTTATACATGGTGGTTAAGAGCAGAGGGTTCAAGGCCCATTCTTAGCATCTATTCCCAGTCAGCTTGACAAGATATGCATGTCCTTAAGCTTCAATGTGGTGGAATACTATGTATTAACTTTCTATAATGGACTCAGGCCTACAGGATGGATTCAGTAAATATTAGCATATACACAAAAACAAGTTACATTGCCATACAAGATCTGTTGTTGTTGTTGTCGGGTGTTGTCCAGTAGCTTCTTACTTATAGCACCCTTATATACAGCACAACAAAGCGCTTTCTGTTCCCATGCCAGCATCACAGTCATTGCCACGTTCCAGCCCATTGTTGCAAGCTCTCTGCCTGTCTATCTCATTGAGGACCTTCCTCTTTTTCAATGACCCTCTACATGACCTAGAGAATGATACCCTCTCCCAGGGACACGGTGGCCCTTCCTGAGAACACGAACAAAGTACTCAAGACAGAGTCTCACTAGCGTGGTTTCTAATAAGCATGCTGGGTGTGCTTCTTCCAACATAGATTTGTTTGTTCTCCCAGTAATCGTCACCAAAACCATAATTGAAAGGCATTTTCAGTCTTCCTTATTCGTTCTTCAGTCTTCTTTATTCATCAGCCAGCATTCGAATGCATATGAGGCAATTGAAAATACCTTGACTTGGGCCAGGCACCCGTTAATCCTCAAAGTGATGTCTTTGCTTTTTTAAACACTTTAAAGAATTTTTTTTTTTGCGGCAGATTTGCCCAGTGCAGTACGTTATTTAACTTATGGATTTTGTTATTGTATGTTTGATGCAAGACTTAGGATTACAGACCCCAACTTTGACCTTCAAATCAGCCCTTGGAAGTCCCCTTTGCAGCAAGGATTTATCTACATCTTTTGAGCCCAAGAGGCCAGTTTTTGTTGAAAGGAAAGATTATTTCAACTTAAAAACTGAATTCAATTGACTTTAAAAATGGAGGTTTGCCTTATAGTCAACATGCAGGTCTTTCTATTCTATCCTGTTTGTAAATCTCTGATCCCCTTGATAAACTTCAGTCACTAAACATCTTTTTTTTAAAGATACATTAATGAATTCAAGTGTTTGGTTTTTGCTTACGTTTCACAGTTATCTGACTTTGCTCACTTATCCACGAAAGAAAAGGCTCTTTTATTTACCTTTTAATAATTCATATAACTTTCAAAATTTAAACAAAAATAATCATAATCTTTAGATATGGCTAGGTTCTCTAGAGGAGCAAAACTGGGTGTGTGTGTGTGTGTGTGTGTGTGTGTGTGAGAGAGAGAGAGAGAGAGAGAGAGAGAGAGAGAGAGAGAGAGAGAGAGAGAGAGAGAAAAGAGAAGAGAAGAGAAAGAGAGAGAGAGTTGGGAAGAGATTTTTTTGCAAGGAATAACTAATGCAATTGTGGAGGTGGTTAAGTCCCAACTCCATGGGTCAGATATCACAAGGTCAGTTACTCTCAAGGTCATCAGAGCTGAGGAGCTCACATTCCGCAAGTCAAATGGCGGACTGTAAACTCACAGGGCTGAGGGAGCTAGTGAATTCTGAAACCTACAGCTTAGACAGCAGACTCCTGGCTCACGTCTCAAGAACCATAAGTCAGAGAATGATGAATCAAGTCAAGAATCCAAAAAGAGAGAGTTGTGCCAGAACATACGTGTGTATGTGGGTGTCCGTGCATGTGTGCACATGTGTACATATATACTTGTATATGTGTCTATACATATGCACGTATGATATAGGAGCCCTGGTGGCATAGTGGTTAGGAGTTGGGCTGTGATCTGCATGGTCAGCAGTTTGAAACCACCAGCAGCTCCACTGGAGAAAGACTGGACTCTCTATATCCGAAAATAGTTACAATCTCAGAAACCCACAGGGCTTCACACTGAGTCAGCATTGACTCTGTGGCAGTGAGTTTGGTTTATAGTGAGTTAGGTCACACCCCAAGGAAACTTACTGGCTTTCCACTGATTGCTTTTCAATTGATCAACTGCTGCATCCGATCACAGCATTTAGAGGATGATTACATAATGGCAGAGCAGTCTGTCTAATTTCTGCCGACCCATTGAGATTCATAGCCTAGTCATGTCAACACATAGCATTAACCATCACAGACAGACGATCTAGATATAGATAGAGAGATGATAGATCAGTAGATAAGCAACTGCCTTTGACACAAAATCAACACACAGCGGCTTTATGTATAAAACCATTGCCCATTCCTACATCATCCTCCCTCATGCTGTCATGTTTAAGTTCATTGTTCTGATTACCATGCCAACCCATCTCATCAAGGATCTCTCTTGTCCTTGTTAGCCCCCTGTTGTACCAATATGATCATCCTCCTCCTCTAGCAAGTATCCCTCCAAATGGCATGTGCAGGGAAGCCATTTGTATAGTGGTATGGTGGTTAAGCATGGGGCTGATAAATGCAAGGTCAGCCATTTGAAACCACCATCTTCTCCGACAGAGAAAGGGGAGGCCTTCAATCCCTGCTAAGAGTGACAGTCTCAGAAATCTGCAGGGGCAGTTCTACCCTGTCCTAGAGGGAGGGTCACTGTGAGTTGGCATCAACTAAGTGGCAGTGAGTTTGGTGTCTGAGAGTGACTTGTCTAAAGCAAGTGAGCCAAACAGTGCTCAGCTGTGACTCACATGGTTTTCCCTGCTAATTTTCAGAAGTTAATCATCAGGCCTCTCTTCCGTGCCTGCTTAATCTAGAAGCTCTGCTGAAAAATGTCAGTCACGAATGACACTGTTGGCATTTGAAATACTAGTGGTATCACTTTCAGCAAACAAACGGACAGAAAAGTGGTGGTCATGAACTTTAGGGTCACTTAAATATCCTAAGAGCATACCTAAACTTTATAAGATTTCTGTTTAAAATCACAAGTATAAACCAATTACTGAGTTCACACTGCTATTGAGTTGATTCAGATCGCCTCATCTTTTCGTTGGTGTTTTTAAGCTGCCAGTCTTGTCATTAACTGTCCATTGTTTACCAGACAGCTCTTCTAGGGCTCCTAACTACCAAATTAAGTATCTTACATTGAAAGTTCAAGAAAATCAAACCAAATCCATTACTCTCAAGTCCATTTTGGCTCATAGTGGCCTTACAAACCTAACAGGTTTCCAAAGCTGTAAAATTTTCTGGAAAAAGCTTGCCACATCTTTTCCTTAGAGAGGGCTGGAGGCTTTAAACCAGTGACCCTTCCATTAGTAGCCTAGTGTTTAGTCATGAGCCACCAGAGAGTTTTTTGAAATTATGAGAGCAATCTACTATTTGCCATTGCTTACATGTTAAAATAATTAACATTTTAACTGTTATGAACATATATAAATGTTCAAAAAACGTTTATAGGTGTGGTCTCTTACATGTTTCTGTTTTTTCATTAGCAGTTAAAAGATATTAACCCATTAAGGAAGCAGCATTTTAAGAAAGTAATTTGGGGGTGTGAATTTGTCAGTTAGTTGAGAATCTATGATAACCAGGATTTCAGGTGGTATGTATTTTGGTGTGTATGTATTTGGATTTTTGTACTTGATGCTGTTGGGACACCCTGAGTCCTATATGCCATTAAGGACATGCACTAATAAATAGATCGTCAGATAATGTGTTGTGCTGCTTAAATGACAGAGATTACTGACGTCTAGAATAGGTATCTGCACCATGTGTACCTGCTCAGGTATTTGTCTCCTACAATATATAAACTCGAGTGAATTTGTTGGAAATGCCATCTTTTAAAAAATGTCTCATCTCTTAGCACCAATATTTTTCTAGCTCTTAACCAGATATTAAAATGTGAACCCATTTTATTTTTGATATCTTTTTAAAAATCATTATATTGGGGGTTCTTACAGCTCTTTTAACAATCCATACATCCATTGTGTCAAGCACATTTGTGCATATGTTGCCATCATCCTTTTCAAGACATTTGCTTTCTACTTGAACCCTTGGTATAAGTTTCTCATTTTTTCCCTCCCTCCTTCCCCCATGAACCCTTGATAATTTATAAATTATTACTATTTTCATATCTAACATCAACCACTATCTCCCTTCACCCACTTTTCTGTTGTTCATCCCCAGGGGCAATAGGTCGATCATTGTGATTGGTTCCCCCTTTCTCCCCCGACCTTCCTTCCTACCTGCTACCTTAATACTTAACATATAAATATATGTACATAGACCTATATCCTATCATTATATAGAAATATATTTATATATGGACTTGCCTATATCTATACTTCTATAAATGTCCTTTGTCTCCAAGTTCTTTTCTCTGTTTCCTTTTATTTTCCTCTTGTCTCACTATCATGTTCGTCCTTCATTTAGGTTTCAATAATCCCTCTTGGCTACATTGCACTTGATCAAGCCTCAGCAGGCATTCTCCTGACCATC
Organism: Tenrec ecaudatus; assembly: GCF_050624435.1. Taxonomy (NCBI): domain Eukaryota; kingdom Metazoa; phylum Chordata; class Mammalia; order Afrosoricida; family Tenrecidae; genus Tenrec; species Tenrec ecaudatus. Next base: position 138,658,735 of record NC_134534.1, read on the forward strand.
AATTTTAGATCACTTGTTGTTCCCTTGTCCCTGGGTTTGTAAGCTCCCCTCTTTCTTTCTCCCACCTCTCCCTCTCTCCTGTCCCCCACTGAACTGCCGGTCCAGTTGTTTTCTCCTGGAGATTGTTTATCCTGCCTATCTTATATAGATAGAAATGAAAAAAAAATTCTATACCGTGATGAATACACAGTCACAACTTCTAGGCACATCCTGCCAATGGGATTGGCTCAGATCTTATACTCTTTGATGTAAAGACAATGAGTACAGTTAAATTTAACCCAGGTGAGCTCTTCGGTGAGCATAAAGATAGGGTGGGGAAGATACCATAGACACAGTCCATGGAAACACTCTAGATTGTGTCGTCCAACTCTCTCGTTTTTAGGACAAGAAAAGAAAGATGCTCATGGGGAGGTTCAAGTTCAATTTCAGCCACAGAATGCCTAAGATATTTCTTGCTGTGTGCTAAGCAGACGTGTGGCCAGTCATGCTTGAGAAAACCATGTTATTCACAACTTAACTGCCCCCAAGTTGATTCCAACTCATAGTGGCTCTTTGGGACAGAGCAGAACAGTTCCTGTGGATTTCCAAGACTGTAAACCTTTATGGAAGCAGAAAGCCTCAACTTTCTCCTGAAGAGCAGCTGCTGATTTCCAACCACTGACCTTGTGGTTAACAGCCTAACTTGTAAGTCACCGCAGTACCAGGGCTCCCTCTGTACACATGGAACTTTTCATAGAAGCTTAACGTAATTGGGATTAGAGAATGACACTGGATGAGTATTTTATTATTTTTTTGGTCTGCAGTTCAGTATTCAAACATGGTCAGGTTTGGGATGATATTAATTCAGTAGAGAGGCAATAGTTTGCAGGATGCTTTGACCCAGCCATTGGATGCATGACTTAGCTGGGTACCAGTTTAGAAGATCCCACAGGAACAAGCTTTTCTCCAACTGGATTGAACTTCATGGACGTGCTGCAACTTTGACTTCTTATAAGAGCTTGCCCCATTAAACATAAAGTTCTGTAAACCGAAGCTATTCAGGAAGAGAATACTCTGACTGTATCTTGCCCACTGTTCATCTTCAGAGAATCAATATAGTTAACACAAAGACAAGAAGAATTTCCCGTGGAATTTTCATCTAGTCATATCTTACCTAACAAAGACTTCTCTGCTGAGAATGGATTTATTTTGTAGTTATAGGGTAAAGGAAATGTTTCACTCACACTTGGGTGCTCATGACTTTAAACCAATCAAATGGCTGTTATTGACACAAGGATCTGCAGCCGTGGGCTCAAACCTAACAACTAGAGGCTGGCATAGGACCAGGCAATGTTTTGTTCTGTTGTATGCGGGGTGCCTAAGAGTTGGAACCAGCTAGCGGGTTCCTAACAACAACAACAACAACAACAACAACTGCAACAATGGATGTTAAGGATTAAATTGTGCTCATAAAAGGCAAGTTTGAATCCTAACCCTATTCTTGAGTAGCCCTGTTTGAAACAGGATTTTCATTGATGTAATGAGGCCATATCATGTATAGTATATCCTAAGCTTACCCACTTCTTCTCCGTCTTTTTTTTAATACTATTTTATTCTGTCTTGCGGGAACATCCCCACAGTAGACTGCTCCCTGTTTCACAAGTTTCCACATGTTCTGTAATGTTGGTTGTCTTTTCCATTGTCAGCATCCTCGTGATTCGAATTCTGATTGTTCTGGTTCCACGAATCTAGCTTCCCTGCCCTCCCTACCTTCTCACCTAATCAACTCTGAGATATAAACAGAGCAGATTAAACACAGATGCACAAACAATGAAAGACAGATGCTGTGTGAGGATTATAAACCAAGGAACCAGAAATCACCCAAGGTTACCTTCAAGGGAAGAAGCAGACAAGGCGGAATCCCTGGTTCAGACTTGGAGCCTGTAAAGCTGAGAAAATAAGTCACTTGCCTTTAATGCCATCTATATTGTGATCTTTGTAGCAATGCAGCCCTCAGCAACTGAGACACTGGCCTTATTAGTATTAATATGATCTTACTGCCTTTAAGGAAATTAAGAAATTACGTTTTTGTTTGTGCTTAAGATTAAACCTCTTCACGTTGACACCCCCTTATCTCCTCTTGAAATGTACCATCGTCCACACAGTGGACAATTTCGAGCAGTGAGAGAGTCTTTCAAATGATGTATGCACAGTTGATAGCCTGTGTGTGTGTGTGTGTATGTGTGTGTGTGTGTGTGTGTGTGTGTGTGTGTGTGTGTGTGAGAGAGAGAGAGAGAGAGAGAGAGAGAGAGAGAGAGAGAGAGAGAGAGAGAGAGAGAGAGAGAGAGAGAGAGAATATATTTTCGGAGCACACCACGCCACACGTCTCCTTTTGCTGGCATCATGAGTCCTACTTCAATTGCATAGTCCCTCTTCCCAGCTCTAGCCTGCGTCGGATTGGCATCGTTGTCCTTGTTTTAAAGCGTGTGAGAGTAAAAGAAACCTCTCTACTCTCCTGTTGGATTCCTAGTACCATCATTGCTGCTCACAATATTTCAATGCTCTCTGGTCCTGGAAGTCTTGGAAATATGATGGAAGTGCAGTTGAAGACAGAGAACACATGATTCACTAAAACTTTACAACATATCATCCCCTTCATTTTGAGTGGAGTTCAAAAGTCAGGTTCCTAAGTTAGCCCTTAGCATTTGAAAAGCACAGTAGTGCTATCATCGGGACCTAAACCTAGTTCTTTACATCACAGGGAAATCTCCCTGATTAAAGTCTCATACACCTCTGCTTGATCTGCTGGTCTCTATGAAAAAGAAAAGAAAGAAAGAAAGAAATCCATTGCCATTGAGTGGTTAACTGCTTGGATACTAACCCAGTATTGGCAGTGCAAACACAGCAGCTGCTCCTGAAGAGGGAGATGGGCCAGTCTGCTTCCATGAAGATGGGCCACCTTGGGCATCCAGTGAGACCATTCCACGCTCTCCTTTAGAGTCACTGAGAGCTGTTTGACCTATTCCTTTTTTAATGTTCATTTTTAGGGTGTGATATGATCAATGTACCCATATCATCCTTGCATGTGATCATTTGTTGATGTTGCTTGATGTAGAGTCAGCTCTACATCCTTGCTATAGTCATGCTGGATTTTGAGGGTCTTCTGCCAGCCCAGCAGCACGACGCCAGACAACGTTCTGCTGTGACCGGTAGGGTTTCGTTGGTTGAGTTTCAGAAGCAGATCACCAGATATGTGATCGCCTTCCTACAGGGTCACATTGAATCGGTATTGCTCTGATTCCATGCCCATTTTGAGTTCAGATTCCCAGGGGTACCTGACAGTTTTGCCCATTCATTTCATTTGTGTTTATTCAATAAACCTACTATATATCAGAGCGACCCTACACAGGGTCTCCAAGGCTGTAACTGGTGGTGCAGTGGGTATGTGCTGGACTGCTGACCACAAGGTCGGCAATTTGAACCCACCAGTCACTGCCAGGAAGGAAGAGAAGGCTTTTGGTCTCCTGCAAGAGTTACAGCCTCAGAAGCTCACCAGGGCAGTGGTGCTCTGTCCACAGGTGGGTAGGAATCAGGAATAACTGGACGGCAGTGCGAGTTTCTTACTAGGTATCAGACTCTACATTGGCTCTGGGATTACAGGATTACAGTGATGGGTAAATAAAGGATAAATGGGAGGGGGGAGAACAAAACACAACAAAAACGCTATCGTGGTAGTTAACTGTTCTTCAGGGCTAGATCAACATGGAGCAGATAATTACACCGCTATTTAGTTGTTCTCGAATTATCACAGTGTGAGTATTGTCTTCTGTTTAACGCAGTGGCATTCACTCAGAGGCCAGATGATGCAGAAAGCTGGTCATAGTGGAGAAGAAGGTCTGGGGCTTCCATGGAGAATTTTACTTAGGGTACCTACCATGCAGTGTCGGTCAAGCATGGTTAGGGCCGTTTTTCTGTGTGTTTGTCAAGATACGTTCTCTGGAAAACTTTAAATATTGGTACCTGAGTACAAGAAAATCCACAGAACGCCAATGAGTGATTGGACTCTTCCTCGGTTTTGTGCATCAAGCCGGGTCAGAGTTCTCCAAGGTCCTGCTTATTCTTCTTATCTGTCTGCAGTCAAATGCATGTGGTCGAAGCCCCATTTTTTTCTGTAGTTTTCTATATGTATTGATTGTGTGTGTGTGTGTGTGTGTACTTCAAAAATGTCACCCCCTCTGACACCTCTGACTTTATGCCACGTTTTGGTCTTATAATTCAGGTGCAAACAGATAGGTAGAACCCAACTCTAGACCATCCCACACCTACGGTCCTGGTAAACAAAGTGCCGTTGAACAAGAAGCGAGAGACTGGAGGGGCGGATCCAATTCTGTGTCTCACAAGCCTTAATCCTAGCTCCACCCCGGTAATAACAGAGCTTCCTCATGATGAGACGTGACAGCCAGCCGCACCAGGGGTCGGAAGCACCAGAGGATAAGTGATTCTTGGTGTACTTTTCATCAATTGGTACTAAAAATTTTATCAGCCCATTTCTCTTGGTCTGTTACTATGCGGATAACAGGGAGGTCTCAGGAGGCCTCTCGGCAATTGTAGAAGCCTGAGCCACGAAGGGGAACATTTTCCATCTTGTCCACATGAAGAGCCATCCTTCAAATGTGGGAAGAGCCGAGTGCTAGTGCGCAGAGTAGTGGCCCACGGCGACAAGAGGCCTGGTCTGTGGCTGGCAGGCGCAGTCACCACACAGGTGCCCACACGCTCACGCTGTCTCCTGGTAGAGCCCCTCCCTCGCCCGTGGCAGGCAGAGGCTCTCGCCTGCGAAGTGTTTCCAGGTATACTCAGACGCGAGCATCTTAGATGAGTGGGTTTGGGGGAGCCACTGCTGGGTGAGGATTGACTGGGTGGCACCCTGGCCTGGCATCATTGCCCCCTGGCCGTGTGCCTCATGGTCTACACCAGTGGTTCTTCACCTTCCCAATGCCACCACCCTTTCATCCAGTTCCTCATGTGGTGGTGACCCCAATCATAAAATTATTTTCATTGCTACACCATAACTGTCATTCTGCTGCTGTTATGAATCAGGAAACTTCAGTGAAAGGGTAATTTAACCCCCAAAGGGGTCACGACCCACAGGTTGAGAACCACTGGAAATACTCATGACATCTGTCCCTTCAATGCTTCTTGATCTGGCTGAGGGGCACTGAGAAGCCACCTTGTTTCCCTGGGTTCCAACAGTGAAGCACTCACCTACTCACTGTGAGGCTGGAGGTTTCAGCCTACCTAGAGGCACTGGGGTGACAGGCCAGGTGATTGGTTCCTAAAGGTCCCCCCCTTGAAAGCTGTGGGGACAGCCCTCCTCTGCACACACAAGCTTATTGTGAGGGAAATGGGCTCAGCGCAGCTGGCAAGCAGAAGAAAGGCCACCCAGGAGCAGCTCAACCATTTGCTAAACCCAACAATTCTGGCAACTGAAAGCATTGCTAGTTCCATAAAAAAATTGTGGGTCCTTTTATTGTGACAAATTAATGGGGTCAGTTCCTTCCAGGTGAGCCAGCAGCTCCTGGAAGAGCGTGGCATTGTGGGGTGGGTTGTTAACACGTTCGGGCTGCTAGGATGCAGGGGCTAGGCAGGCAGGTCGATGCAGAACACAGCTTCTCCCGACCTCCATCTGAGTCCCACTGTGAGAATGCAAAGGCCTGGTTGGTCTGATCTTCCTCCTCTCTAAAAAGCCAGAGGCCTTGCTTTTTATATGACATCTCCGATTTGGAAAAGCTGGCTTTGGGGAACTCTCCTCAAGCCAAACAAAACACAGGGGCTGGCCAGAGGCCTCTTTTGTGCTAAGGCCTGGCGACTCCAAGTGTGTTCCCCAGTTTCCGCCTCACCTGGAGGCTGGTTAGAAATGCAGGACCTCAGACGTAGGGAATCAGAATTTGTATTTAAAGATCTCAGGTCATTCCCAAGTGGATAGCTAAATAGCTGCCGCCTGGTCCCCTCTGATTCCTGGCTACCGTGTGGACAACAGGATGAGTTCCTATCAACAGTTCTTATCCCCCATAGGTGCTAGTGTGTGCGACACCACGCTGTGGCTGCTGTGCTGATCCATCTCACCCAGAGGCTCTTCCACCCTCTGGCTCTCTCTGTCTTTGGGAGACTCCATACCATCATCTGTCAGGTTGTTGTACTGTGGTGGATGTGTCGTGTGTTGCTGCAAAGCTAGATGCTGTCACTGGTATTGCGAAAAACAGCAAGGTCACCAGAGTAAACAAGTGTCAGCAGAGTTTCCAGTCTAGGAACAGACAACAAAGAAGGACTAGGCTGTCCGCTTCAGAGGAATTCCGCCGAAAACCCCTGGATAGCATCAGAACATTGTCAGTTACTGAAAACTTCATGAGTAGAAGCAGAACACTGTTACAAAACGTGCCAGAAGATGAGCCCTTCCGGTCGAAAGACATTCAAATTCTGACAGAGGAAGAGTTGTCTTCTCAAAGTAGAGTCGAATGTAGTGATGCAGATGGAGGAAAGCCTTGGGGATGAAAGCCTTTAGCACCATGATTTGCTGATGGGCGGGACTCAAAATGAGAAGAAACGGCTACAGACATCAATTAATATTTGGAACTTGGAATGTACAAAGTATGAACCTAGGAAAATTGGAAGTCATTAAAAATGAAATGGAATGCACAAAGATCAATATTCTAGGTGTTCGCTGAAATGGACTGGAACTGATCATTTTGAATCAGGCAGTCATACTATGAATGACATAATCAAATCGAATGTCATTTCATTCTTTGTCAAAAGGACATTCAACATCTGTCGAATTACAACTATCTATGATAGGATTGTGTTTATCTGCATACAAGAGAATCCATTCAATATAACTATTACTCAAACTTATGCACCAATCACTAAAGCTAGTGATGAAGAAATTAAGGAATTCTACCAATGACTTCAGTCTGAAATTGATCACATGTGATCAAGATGCAGTGATAGTTATTGACGATTAGAATGCAAAAGTTAGAAACAAAGAGGAAGGAATAATAATTGAAATATATGGTATTGGTAATAGAGACAAAGCTGGAGATCACATGATGGAATTTTGCAAGACCAAAGAATTGTTCATAGCAAATACCTTTTTCAATAACACAAATAGTGACTATACACATGGACTTCTTTGGATGGAATACACAGAAATCAAATTGGCTTTGTTTGTGAGAAGAGACCATGGAGTTCAAAATCAGTAGCTAAAACCAGACTAAGGGCAAACGATGGAACAGATCATCAATGGCTCATATGTAAGTTCAGTTGAAGTTCAAGAAAATTCAAACAACTCACAAGAGTCAAAATGTGACTTTGAGTACATATATCCCACCTGAAATTTGAGAACATTTCAAGAACATATTTGATACAGAAGACTTGCTGAGCTGTGGGACTCCATCAAGAACATTATACATGAAAAAAGTTGATGGGATATCAAGTAAAATGTGTCTACATGCTAATGAAGCCCTGGAAGCACTCAGTCCTTGATGTCATGACATTTGGAAAACAGCTACTTAGCCAAGTGACTAGAAGAGCTCTCTAATTGTACCCATTCCAAAGACTGAACATAATCTGCAAATTATAGAAAAATATCATTGATATCACAGGCAAGTCAGAGTTTATTGACGATCATCCAACAACAATTGCATTGGCAGGGGCACTTCCAGAGGTTCAGACTGGATCCAGAAGAGGACATGGAGCAAGAGATTTCATTGCCGATGTCCGATGGATCTTGGTGAAAAGCAGAGATTACAAGAAAGATGTTTACTTGTGTTTTATTGACTATGGAAAGGCATTTGACTCTGCGGATCATAACAAACTATGGACAACCTTGAGAAGAATGGGAATTCCAGAACACTTCATTGTGGTGATGCAGGGCCTGTGCATGGATCAAGAGGCAGTTATGCCAAGAGAACAAGGGACTACTTCCTGGTTCACATCAGAAAGGAGTGCATCAGAGTTGCAACCTCTCATCGTACATAATCTGTATGCAAAGCAAGCCATCTGAGAAGCTGAAGGAGATGGAGAAGAGTGCAGCATCAGGATTGGAGGAAGGCTTATTAACAATCTTTCATATACAAATGAAAGTTAGGAAGGCTGGAAGCATTTGCTGATGAAGATCAAAGCTTGCTACCTTCGATATGGATGACAACGCAATGTAAAGAAACCAAAACCCGCACAACTGGGCCAATGGGTGACATCATGATAAATGAATAAAACATTGAAGGTGTTAATAATTTGGTCTTGCTGGATCCTCATTCAATATTCATGAAATCAGCATTAGAGAGATCAAATGACACATGACATTGGCGAAATTGGCTGCACAAGACCTATTTAAAGTGTTAAAAAGCAAGGTTGTTACTCTGAAGACCAAGGCACACCTGATCCAAGTATTTTCCGTTGCCTTCTATGCATGTGCAAGTTGGACATTGAATGCGGAAGACCAAAGAAATCCCAATGTATTTCAACTACAGCGCTGGTGAAGGATGTCCAACGTGCCATGGACAGCGAAAGAACAAAGAGATCTACCTGCGAAGAAGTACAAATAGAATCATCCTCAGAGGGAAGGACGGCAAAACTTGTCTCACATATTTTGGGCATGTTGTCAGGAGAGACCAGTCCCTGGAGAGGGACGTCGTGCTTGGTAACATGGAGGGGCAGTGAAAAAGAGGAAGGCCCTCAGGGAGGTGGATTGACACAGTGGCGGCAACATGGGCTCCACCATAAGGTAAGTTGTAAAGGAGGGTGCATGTTCTGTTCTGTTCTGTTGTGAATAGGGTGACTGTGAGAACCAACTCATTGGCACATAATAACAACACACCACCCTATTCCCAGTCATATTTGCCCATTGACTGACTTAAATAATTATTGAACTGTAGATTCCATGAAGGCAGGGACCATCTTATTCCCTTTGTAATCCCCACACGTGTCACGGTGCCTGGCCCTGTTGTCAAACGCCGTCAGGTCGGCTCTAACTCACAGCAGGTCTCAGCAGAATGAACGCTGTCCAGTCCTGCACCATCCTCACAATCACGTTCATTGTTACAGCCACTGTGCTAGTGCATGTCCTTGAGGGCCTTCCTCCTGTCACTGGCCTTTGACTTTACTGAGCATCATGTCTTTCTGATCCCTTTTGAGAATGTGTACAAAGTATGTAAGATGCGATCTCTCCATCTTCATTCTGGCTGTACTTCTTCCAAGACAGAGGTATTCATTCTTATGGAAATCCTTGCGTATTCAATGAATGAATGGTGTCAGTACAATCTCACAGTCAGGACGTAATTATTAAGGGTTTTGTTAACGTTATTTATTATCTGAGGCCCTAACTCGACTTGTTAGAAGACCATCAGACGTAGAAGCAGCATCATTTTTATGTTTGCAATCTTCTTGGCCTTTTCTTCAGGATGTCTCTACCGTCTCACTCTAGAGTTATATTCCACTCACTCTTGCAGTTATAGGAACCCATGGCCTGGCATAGAGCAAAGGCTTGAGAAGGATGTGTTGAGTGGATACACTAGTAAAGCAAAGGGATCAGTAGTGACTCCAATTTAAGTTCATGTTCCTCTGATCATGGGGAGCCCTGATGGCATAGTGGGTTATGCATTCAGCTGCTAACCCCAAGACGAGTAGTTCAAATCCACCAGCTGCTCAGTGGGACAAAGATGAGGCTTTGTATTCCCATAAATATTTACAGTGCCAGAAACCCACAGGGACCGTTCTACTCTGTCCTACAGGGCTGCTATATAGAATCAACTCCATGACAGTGAATTTGAAAATTTTCTCATCTTTATTATGAATTTATAAAAACAGGGATCATGATTTTTTTAAACATTTTATTAGGGGCTCATACAACTCATAACAACCCATACATATACATACATCCATTGTATAAAGCACATCTGTACATTCTTTGCCCTAATCATTTTCAAAGCATTTACTCTCCACTTAAGCCCTTTGCATCAGGTCCTCTTTTTCCCCCACTCCATCCCCCTTCCCCCCTCCCTCATGAGCCCTTGATAATTCATAGATTATTATTTTATCATATCTTGCCCTATCCGCTGTCTCCCTTTACCCCCTTTTCTGTTTTCTGTCCCCCAGGGAGGAGGTCACATGTAAATCCTTGTAATCAGTTCCCCCTTTCCAACCCACTCCCCCTCTACTCTCCCAGTATCGCCCCTCACACCCCTGGTCCTGAAGGTATCATTCACCCTGGATTCCCTGTGCCTCCAGCTCTTATCTGCACTAGTGTACAACCTCTGCTCTATCCAGTCTTGCAAGGTAGAATTCGGATTATGGTAGTTGGGGGGAAGGAAGCATCCAGGATCTGGGGGAAAGCTGTATTCTTCATCGGTGCTATATCGCACCCTGACTGACTCGTCTCCTCCCCTAGACCCCTCTGTGAGGGGATCTCCAGTGGCCGACAAATGGGCTTTGGGTCTCCACTCTGAACTTCCCCCCTTCATTCACTATGGTAAGTGTTTTTTCTTTGATGGTGCCTTATACCTGATCCCTTTGGCACCTCGTGATCGCACAGGCTGGTGTGCTTCTTCCATGTGGGCTTTGTTGCTTCTGAGCTAGATGACCGCTTCTTCACCTTCAAGCCTTTAAAACCCCAGACACTATCTCTTTTGATAGCCAGGCACCATCAGCTTTCTTCGCCACATTTGCTTATGCACCCAGCCTACACTATCGGGACTGTAAAGCTCTAAACCAGCAGTTCTCAACCTGTGGGTCATGACCCCTTTGGAGGTTGAACGACCTTTTCACAGGGGTCACCCGATTCATAACAGTAGCAAAATTATAGTTATGAAGTAGCAATAAAAATAAATTTATAGTTGTGGGGTCACCACAACATGAGGAACGGTACTAAAGGGTGGCGGCATTAGGAAGGTTGAGAACTGCTGCTCTAAACCATCAATCATGTGTCCGTTTGCCATACAGTGGTGGCTTGCGTGTTGCTATGATGTGGGAAGCCGTTATTTTCAATGTACTTGAAATACCAAGCAGGTCACCCTTGTTGGGTGGGTGCCTCTGGTGGAGCTTCCAGATTGGGATAGACAAAGAAACGAAGGTTTGGAGATGGAATTCCAGAACTTAGCCATTGACCACTCCATGGATTTCAGCAGAATACAGGCTGGAACAGCAACGGCAGATGGTCCTCCCAGGTTGTAGTGGGCACTCCAAATACCCAGTGACTGCAACAAGAGAGTCGAGTCTTCCAGGGATTGTGAAGATGGCGCAGGACCAGGTAGCAGGGGTCCTGTTGGCCATGGGATCCCTGTGTGTTCGACTGACTCCACAGTAGCTAGCAGCAACAACAGCAGTGCCCTATGGGACATATGGTGCCTTCTGTAATAGAAAGGCTGGGGTCAGTGGCTTTTTGCTCACGTTGCCTAAATCGGACAATTGCGAGGGCCTCCCTTTTCTGGGTCTTAACAGCTTGCTCCTGTGAAATCCCGTGTGCATCATAACCATCTCCTTCTGGATGCATGCTTTCATTGCACGTCATCACAAAAGCATATTATAGGGCTGTTGTTGGTTTTTAAATGCATTGAGTCTATTCCAACTCTTAGTGACCCTATAAACAGTTGCCACTGCTGTAAACCTTTAGGGGAGCAGACAACCTCATCTTATTCCTGAGAAGCAGCTGGTAGGTTTGAACCACTGATCTTGAGGTTGGCAGTCCAAGTCTAACCCCAAAGCAACACCACGCATTTCTATAAAAGAAGGAAAATGGGGCAAAGCAGATAGAGCAAAATATTCCCGCTGTTACTGCTCACTCTTTATATACTTTGTATAAAGGTTTGCAAAAAAAGTCTCTTGGTCCAAATAAAATCACTTTGTGTTGACTTTAAAAAAATTAGAATTGAATATTTTTTGTTTTATTTTTATGGAAGCTGAATTCATTTTCAATGGTTCTATCATTTAATAGAAATTGACTTCTGATGGTTCTTATCTGCTTGCATTATAAATATTTGCCTTTAAAAGGATTTCTTCCATTTGGCTACACTCTCATCCCTGAGTTTTCATTTTTGCATGTGCCAGGTTTGTCATTCTTGTGCTGTGTTGTGGATGTTTCTGTTGGCAGTTCCGCTGACTTGTTTTATTCCTAGGCTGCCTCCTAAAATGACTTCAGGGCTGAACAATGTGGTAATGCCTTTCAGAGAAGAATCCTATTTTAGATCAAAAAGAACAGAAACCCGATTTTGAATAGGTGGTGTCGTTGCTAACCCTGTGACTGATTATGTAAAGAAACAATTCTCAGCTTTGAGAATTCAAATACGTTCTATAAAAACCTTAGTTCATTTTACAGAACATATTTGAATGACTCAAGTCCCTTCCCCCCACAGACACACAAAAAACTACTGCCCTCATGTGGATACCAACTCATAACAGTCCTATAGGACAGGGTAGAACTGCCCTTGTGAGTTTCTGAGACTATAACTCTCTGTGGTAATAGAAAGCCTCATCTTTCTCCCACAGAGTGGCTGGTAGTTTAGAACTGCTGACCTTGTTGTTAGCAATTCCACATGTAACCTCTACATCACCAATATGTTCTTGAAGGTATAATCCACTGACATTTCCCCCATATTTTCAATTTTGAAGAATAGTACTTTGGTAGGAGTCCTGGTGGCATAGTGATTACGCATGCATGGGGCTGCTAACTGCAAGGTCATCAGTTCAAAACCACCAGCTGCTCCAAGAGAGAAAGATGGCAATTTCTACTCCAGAGGTTAATGGCAGTGAGTCTGGGTTGTTTGGAGGTCTTTAATAGAAGGAGCTCTGGTAATGCAGTTGCTAAGCCCTCGGCAGCTAACTAAAAGGTCGGTGGTTCAAAGCCACCTGCCACTCCATGGGAGAAAGACGTGGCAGTGTACTTTCATAAAGATTTACCGCCTGGGAGTGTAATAGGGCACTTCTACTCAACTTCATAGGGTCCCATTGAATCAGAAAAGGCTTGACCACAATGGTTTTGGATTTCAGAGGTCTTTAATAAAAGAGCCCTGGCAGCGCAATGGTTAAGTGCTTGGCTGCTCTTGCTGCTGCTGCTGGAAAGGTTAGCAGTTCAAACCGACCCAGCAGGTCAGGAAGACAAAGACCTGGCAGTCTGCTCCCATAAAGATCACAATCTTGACAAGCCTGTGGGGTATTTCTACTCTTTGGCATGGGGTCACCAGGAGTCCAAATGAACTTGAAGACCCCGAGCAACTGACCTTCGCTGACTGTGTACATCATTACAGGGAGAGTACAGAAATAGGCGCATGCACTTAGTAAGTGTGTTGTGTCTATAAGGTGGAGTTGATGTGAGAAGGGAGGGACTTATTTTCACATCATATGCTTTACATATAAAGTAAATGTGTCTTGCTTTGAGATGCAATTAATTGAAATACATAAAATTTATAAAGATCGAGGGGAGCACGATCTAACACATTTTTAAGTGATCTGATGGATTGCACCTCATTATTCACTTTATATTTTCTAAATTCAGTATGAGAGTTCTGCCAGAGTGTTTTCATGGTATAAGAAGATGAGGATGCTTTTGATCTACGGCTCTTAAGATCCAGAAAATCCTCCTGTGGAATTTCCTTAGGACGTCTGTTAAAAACGGCTTGGCTGGGGCATTGACTTCACAAGGGAGGAGGAGCCTCAAGATCAAGAGCCCCAGGCTGATTCCTGTGAGGCCAAAGTCAGACACATCTCCACCCCAGCAACCAACCTCCCTTCTTACAAGTTCTGACACCAGCTGTCCTTCCCACTGCACTCAGTTCCCCTGCTGGGTTCAGAATTCCTTCCAATGGCCACACAGAACTCATAGACAAAACAGTTATGGGCACTATTGAGGAAGTAACAGGTTACACTTCAGGATCAGAATCGATTTGGAAGTAACAGGACCAATCAGCATCAGGCCACCTGCTTCTCCAGTTCTGCCAGCAGGCAGGTTTCTCGGTGGTCTTTGGCCTCCTGGTGCTCAGCCAGTAGAGTCTCTTTGGCCTCCTGGTGCTCAGCCAGTAGAGTCTCTTAGGTTGGTCTCACCTCTGTTCTTTGCCTGCAAAAATCTCTTTACCAGTTAATGCCCAGGGACACCCCATTCTGCCAATAAGCCTCAGTCTGAAGGCACTCAACTCTCTCTCTCTGTGTTGCTAGGCAGACCTAGCTCTGACAAGTGACTAGAAGCACCCCAGGATGCCAGCAAGCCTTCTACACCCAAATGCTCAGCTTTCTCAGTTGGGAATCCCCCTGCACTGTCTCCTGCTGATTTCCTGCCTCTGCTGCCACCATTTTTTTTCTTTTTTTACATTTTATTAGGGACTCATAGAACTCTTATCACAATCCATACATATACATACATCAATTGTATAAAGCACATCCATACATTCCCTGCCCCAATCATTCTCAAAGCATTTGCTCTCCACTTAAGCCCTTTGCATCAGGTCCTCTTTTTTTTCCCCTCCCTCCCCTCTCCCCCCTCCCTCATGTGCCCTTGGTAATTTATACATCGTTATTTTGTCATATCTTGCCCTATCCGGAGTCTCCCTTCCCCCCCTTCTCTGCTGTCCCTCTCCCAGGGAAGAGGTCACATGTGGATCCTTGTAATCAGTTTCCCCTTTCCAACCCACTCACCCTCCACTCTCCCAGCATCGCCCCTCACACCCTTGGTCCTGAAGGTTTCATCCACCCTGGATTCCCTGGTCCTCCAGCTCTCATATGTACCAGTGTACAGCCTCTGCCCTATCCAGCCTTGCAAGGTAGTTGGGGGGAGGAAGCATCCAGGATCTGGGGGAAAGCTGTGTTCTTCATCAGTACTACCTCGCACCCTAATTAACCCATCTCCTCTCCTAAACGCCTCTATGAGGGGATCTCCATTGGACGACACTTGGGCCTTGGGTCTCCACTCTGCACTTCCCCCTTCATTTAATATGGTATATATATATACATATATATATATACACACATATATACATGTACACATACAGACACACACATATATCTTTTTTTTTTTGCATGATGCCTTATACCTGGTCCCTTGGCACCTCGTGATAGCACTGGCCGGTGTGCTTCTTCCATGTGGGCTTTTTTGCTTCTGAGCTAGATGGCCGCTTGTTCACCTTCAAGCCTTTAAGACCCCAGACACTATCTCTTTTGATAGCCGGGCACCATCAGCTTTCTTCACCACATTTGCTCATGCACCCATTTGTCTTCAGCGATCCTATCATGGAGGTGTGCAGTCAATGATATGATTTTTTGTTCTTTGATGCCTGGTAACTGATCCCTTCGGGACCACTCGATCACACAGGCTGGTGTGTTCTTCCATGTGGACTTTGTTGCTTCTGAGCTAGATGGCCGCTTGTTTATCTTCAAGCCTTTAAGACCCCAGTCACTATCTCTTTGATAGCCGGGCACCATCAGCTTTCTTCACCACATTTACTTGTTCACCTACTTTGTCTTCAGCAGTTGTGTCGGGAGAGTGAGCATCATAGAGTTCCAATTTAATAAAAGAAAGTATTCATGCATTGAGGGAGTGTTTGAGTAGAGGCCCAAGGTCCTTCCACCACCTTAATGCTTAACCTATAAATATTGACACATCGATCTATTTCCCCATCCTCCTATATATATTTGCATGTACATGTCTTTGTCTAGACCTTCATAAATGCCCTTTGACTTCTAGCTCTTTCCTCCATCTCCCTTGACCTTCCTCCTGCCCTACTACCATGCTTCATTGCCACCTGGGCTAGAGTATACCTCTTCTCTACGCAACCTTATCCTTGATCATTCCCCACCAGGCCTGCCACTCCCCCCTCTCTACCATTTTGGGTCCCATGTTTTTCCCTTGTCCCTGTGTTTGTTAACACCACTTCCTTACCCCCCCACCCCAATTCCCCCCGGAACTGTCGGTCCCGTTGTTTTTCCTCCAGATAGTTCATCCAGCCTGTCTTATTCAGACAGACCTGTGGAGACACTAACATGCATGAAAACAAGACAGAGGAAAACAAAGTAACAGTATACAACCAGACAACAAAACAACAAAAACAAACCACTAACAAAGAACAAAACAAAACACTTCACAAAAGAAAGGCTTGTAGTTCATTCAAGGATCATTTGCTGGCCCTTAGGAGCGTTTTCCAGTCCAGTCTGTTGGGGCATCACACCCTGGCCCCAAAGTCTACTTTCAGCATTCCCTGGGGACCTTGCCACTCCATTCCCTTGCTGTTCTGCTGCACTCCCCCATTGATTTGCCTCAGTGTGGTGGGATCAGGTCAGGTGCAATTCCCACACTGTGTCTCCAGTGCAGTCCCCTGTATCGCCCTTAGTCACTGAGGGGCATCATTTCTCATAGTGGGGCCAGCCATGTTGTTCTCTCTGTGGACTGGCTGCTCTACTCAGGAACATCATCCTCACGGCCTGGTGGGCCAGGCTGTGCTCCACTCTCTCCTCCTGCCCCTTCATCTGCTCCCGTGTGCTCTGATCAGATATGTTCATCTCCCGGAGCTGCAGAGTCAATGTCGTCCTTTGGAACAAATTCTTTTGGGGGGAGGGGCAGGAATCCACCTAATTTATGGTGCTGGGGCCAGCCTCCCAGACGTCTCCACTGGTTCCCTCCTCCACGCCGGGATATTGCATTCACACCTTGCGGCACTGGGTTGAATTCTGGTCCCACTTTCCCTGTGGAGATATAAACAATACCCTCCCCTTGGGTGCTGCCACCATTTCTCTGCCGCATGTCTTCCTATCTTTCCCCATCTCCCATGTTACAGTTCTCTACCTCTTGAGTCTAGGAGTTTCCCAGCACAGGGACCCTGAGTTCAAAGGACCTGATCTACTTGGTGTGGGGAGGTCTCCTCTAAGTGGTAATCAGGTCCTCCTGTGCTCTGAGAATGGACATTTTGCATCTCAAAGGATGGTAAAGCAAAAACCTCCCATTAGGGTTCCACACACCTGCAGTGCATAAGCTTACCCCTGAGTGTTCCATGTACTGTATTTGCATTATTAATAATCTGTCCAATCCCCTGAGGGCCTGAACGTACCTTATTTGCATAACCCAACCCAATCATTTGGTGGGCATCACAAAATCACAGGTACAAAGGTCATATAAAAGTGGTCCAAGGGTGTGAGGGGCGATGCTGGGAGAGTAGAGGGTGAGTGTGTTGGAAAGGGGGAACTGATTACAAGGATCCACATGTGACCTCCTCCCTGGAAGATGGACAGCAGAGAAGGAAGATTCTGGACAGGGCAAGATATTACAAAATAACAATCTATAAATTTTCAAGGGCTCACGAGGGAGGGGGGAGCGCGGAGGGAGGGGAAAAAAAAGAGGACCTGATGAAAAGGGCTTGGGTGGAGAGCAGATGCTTTGAAAATGATTAGGGCAAAGAATGTACAGATGTGTTTTATACATTTGATGTATGTATATGTATGGATTGTGATAAGAGTTGTATGAGCCCCTAATAAAATGTAAAAAAAAAAAAAGTGGTCCATTGGCTGCAGAATAGTAGCACTTGGTGATGGTGAGAGTTAATGTAGTTGCTCACATTCAGCTGTGCTTTTCCTAACTATTATACAGAATGCATGCTTCTGTGGATGAAACAAATTGAGAGTCAATATTTTGTAGTTTAGAAGGAGGGACTTGGGTTAAGTAACTAGATTCAAGTTCTGGCTCTATCCCTTTTTACCTTTGAGACCTTGGGTAAGTTACCTGCAACCTCTGTGTGCTGGAGGTTCCTCATCTGTTAAATAAGTAACAGTACTGGCCTCCAGGGGTTGTTGTGGGGATTAAATGAGCTAATTCATGCACAGCACTGAGACAAAGCCCTGACAAATGGAAACAGCTAGTTTATGCTGCAAAGCAAGGCACCTCAAAGCTCCATAGCTGAAACCAACAGCATACATTTTTATGATTGCTCAAGACTGGAGTTGGCTGGGCAGTTCTGTCCTGAGCCACCATGGGCAGTCCATCCTGGGGTCGCTTACATGATGATACCAGCTGGACATATGGGCATGAGGGCAAAGCCCAAGTACACTTGTGCATTTCAAACTATGCCACGTTTGCTAAGATTCCACTGGCCAAAGCCGGTCACATCACCAAGCCCAGAGCCAGTATGGAGAGAGCACTAAAGAGCAAGGGGAAGGGGAAGGGAAAAGAGAAGGGAAGGGGAGACACTCTGACCATTTTCCCGAATAATCTACTTTAAGCACACTATCAGCATTAGTGACTGCGATTACTATTATTGCTAATGATGATGTTATTATTAACTCTCTGAACAGAAAGCTACTGAAAGTAACAGGCTCTCGAGCATGTCTTTAGTTAGTCATTAGCATTTGCCATTTCCAAATATTGTAGGAGCCTCAGAAATTAATACTTGCAACCAGAGAGGTTTTAAGAGGAGCTTATTCTGCAGGGCTGAAATTATTATTTTTGTTGCAAACTGTGGCTGTCCCGACTGGTCTCCCTGGGAGCATTTTGCAGGTTATAAAATACAACGATTACTATGGTAATCATATTGCAAGTATAAAATGGCTTTGACCTACTTGTTAAAATGCAGTGTGTATTAAAATAAAGACTGTGAGCTTCAAGCTAAATGAACTCCCGGTGAAAACAAGAGTAGTGAGTCCAACATGTTCGAAGGAAGCTTCAAAGTAAAGGAGGGCGTGTGATAAAGAAGATGCCATTTCCTTCCCGCTCGCCATGTTCTCTTCATTGTGATGAGCCCAGATGATGCCCATCCCATCTCAGAGGACATTTCTGACCCACCCATAGGGGGGAAGTTTTTTTTTTTAATGTTAAGAGCCTATATTTGCCAAACATTTGTACATCTTTCAGCCTGTTATTATTCACGCCTTCATCATGACATCTCTCTGGAGTATGAGTTAGTATTCTCCTTTTAAAAATGAAGAACCCGCCGTTGAGGAGAGAGTAAATGACTTGTCATGGGCATGGGAATGGTCACCTTCAAAGGCCTGGACCACCATGAACACAGGTGGTCAGGGTTGCTCATGATTTAACCAGGGACTAAAAAGGGAAATGGACCAGAGTAGCACCTATCCTTTTGGTTTGTATAAAACTCTATGCTGGGGGTATGTGATAGTTAGGTCTTATGTCAATTTGAGTGGTCCAGGATTCTCCCGTCTACATAGTGTAGTCAACTTCATGATGGGATATTCCAGAAAACAGCCCAGCAGTTGTCGGAAGAATGCTGTTGTGTAGTCAGGAGCCATTGATTTGCTTCCGCCCCACAGCAACTCGTGCACAACCAACTGCAACTCTGCCTGGCCCTGCTCCATCCTAGCTGTACCTGGGCTGGAGCCCACCGTGTCCGTCCATCTCCCTTAAGGTCCTTCCTCCTTTTTCCTGCCCCCCCACTTGACCAAGCAGGAAGGCCTTCTCCAGAGGTGTCTCTCCTGGCAGCATGTCCAAAGTATATAAGCTAAAATCTCACTATCCTAGCCTCTAAGAAACATTCTGGCCCTGCTTCTCCCAGGACACATCTGTTTGTCTTTTTTGGCAACCCGTGTACTTAACGTAGTCTTCGTAGCACCGCAGTTCAAACACATCGATTCTTCTTTGGTCCTCTTTATTCAGTATCCAACTGTTACATGCATATGAGGCCATTGAAAATACCATGACTTAGGTGAATCTTAGTCCTCAAATAACATCTTTGCGTTTCTATACTCTAAAGAGGTCTTGTAGGGCACATTTACCTAATGCTATGTGTCTTCTGTCTCTTGACTGCTGCGTCCATGAGCGTTGATTGTGGAGCCAAGCAGGACAAAAGCCGTGGCAACGACACCTTCTCCATTTATTGTGATGTTTCCTCTTGGTCCAGGTGTGAGGATTCTGGCTTGTTTGTTTGTTTTTCCATTGAGCTGTACTCCATGCTGAAGGCTCCTTAATCTGGTCACATCTCTGAATGATATCTCATTCATGGTGTGGTATACTCTTCGTAGACACTGATACTGCTTGGTAGCTAGTTCACTCCCGTTGCTGGATTTGAAGCCTACATCTGGTTCGTTAACCTGTTATAACACCTGCCAATCCTAGGAGCCGTCTGTGCACTGTTGAGCTTGGATTCAGTCAGTCAATCTCGGGTTCATTGAACTCAGCATCCACCAGCTATGGACTTCCTGCTTCCTGTTGGTCAACTCCCGAGGCTACAGGAGTCAAGAGAAGTCTCCAGCTCACATCTGACCCATAGACTTGAACTGGACTGCATGTCCCCACTTCTCCAGCGGTGTGAGTCATGTCTTGATGTGTCTCCTTGGGTTTGCTTCTCTGGAGAACCCAGCCTACCCCAGGGCATTTCCATTGAGGTTGTAAATTCACTTATTTAATCAATCCATTTTTATTGTGGTCTAGAAAGCATGCTGGATGCTGTGTTCATCCACAGACAGGGTATCTGGGGCTGGGAGAGCCTTCTCAGGTATTCAATTCAAGACCTGCAGGAGAGTAAGTATTCGTCAGAGGCAAATGCTGAACAATGTCCAGGTAGCAGAAGTAGGAAGAGCTAGTGCTCAGAAGACCTCCAAATAAGCCAGCTTAACTCAAATGTAGAGAGCAGGAGATGGGAAGGTGCTTGACAAGAGGGTTAGCATCCTGAGCAGGGACCAGACCAGGAAGGGCCTTAAGAGTCAAGTCCTTGTGTCAGAGACCAGTAGGAGTTACAGGGGAGCTTTGAGGAGCCAATGATGTGATCTGAAGTATAGTTTGGTGTTTGGGAGGTGGGTATGGTTGAAGCACTTAGCTTCTAACCTAAAGCTGTAAAAAGTTCAAGTCTCCCCAGAGTTACCTCAGAAGAAAAACTTGCTGGTCTGAAGAGTCTGCCACTGGAAATTCTATGGGGCACGATTCGGTTCTAATTACCCTGCAGGTCTCCAGGAGTGAGAGTTGACTGGCCAGCAACTAGGTTTTCATGTCTAGTTCCGCAAAGTCCCTCCAGCCAGAGTATGCAGCATGAGATTGAGATTGGGGTGGGAAGGAGGAGAAGCCAGTTCTCTGGCAGGGAGCCTAGATGATAAGGTGTGGATCGTAACACATCATATTATCACAGGTGCTTTCCTCTGTAATAGAACAGAAGCCCCCGGAGGGCATGCTCATGACCATATCCCCAGTGCCTGAAACTGTGCTGGGCATGAAGTCAGGGATAGGGGCACAGGAGTGAAGGAGAGTGAAAGTACTCACCCTTGGAAAGATACTTGGAGGGAGAAGGGGGTCCCCGACAGAGCCTTGGGAGCGCCACTTAAAGGGAAGATGGACAGAGAAGCCTTCCAGAACAGAACACCAAACCCAAGCACACCCTTTGGCTCTTTGCTCTGCGGGAAACCTTGGAGAGAGCCCGGAGGTGTGGATGGCAACGCAGTTAGGACTTCCAAGCATCTGAACAGGGACCCTGGAGGACCGGATGATTTCGCAAAAACAGCAACCACTAGAGAGCCAAGTAGTTATTTTTCAGTTTTGTTTTTCTCTACAAAAAAAAAAAAAAAGTTGAGCCCATTTCAAGCATGGCTTGTAGAGCAGCAAGCAGTCAAGCGGGATAACTGTGATCACATTTCATTCGGTGAGAGACCAATTGATTTTCTCTTTTGTGCGTCCGCAAAGGCTTGCTGCGTGGGAAGATTGCACTGCAAAGGTTCTGAGGGTGGGTGGGGCTGAGAAAGAAGAGCCACCCACACGGGGACTGCTGGGGTACAGTCTCTACTCACCTGCGGTGGGCCTGCGAGGACGTAGTGCATGCTTTTCTCTGTGTGTGTTACATTCTACAAATAAAAGGGAAAGTAATTTCTTGGATGTAAATTTAATTTAAATTCATGGACTTAAACTTTAAATGTCGTGGATTTAAATTTAAAAAGTGAAAGAGAGGCGGCGAGGGGTGTCACAGCCTCAACAATTCTCCCATCGGATCCAAACACGGCCCTGAGTGGTTATAAAAGGAGACAAAGTGAAATTGAGGCTGATGTCCATTCTTTGTGACACGCCACCTTGTTTTAAAAAGATTCTGAGACTGGTTTACAGGCTTAGTGGGGAAGACAGCTCTGCTCATTTCCTGCTGTCTGCTGTGGGAGCTGGCCCCACGCGGTGACATACCTGCCACATCTTCACCACCCGCATTTAGAGCATTAGTTACAAGAAGTAGTAATTCTCCTGAAACACGCGTGGGCTCTCTCACATATACTGGTATGTTTACATGAGGGGGACTCTGCCTGGCAGGCTCCTTGCTAACTCTTCTAGGAGACCTTCCTGGGAAAAGCCAGCAGGGAAGTGGTGGTGGTGGTTGGTGCTTTTGTGTGTCTGCCAATGGATTCTGAGTCACAGGGACTCCGCATGACAAAGAGGAATCTGAATCTGGCCAAAGCAAAGATTGACTACCTTCTTTTTTTGCCACCCAGGAAAGCTGTGACCCACGTGGATGAGCCCAAGTTCTTTAGTTGGTTCATACTATTTGGTCTCAAGGATAGAAAAATTTGGGCCACTACTCACGCCTGAGCACGATTATCAGAGTCATTAATTGACCTGCTGATCATTACAGACGTGACCAAAAAGTTACACAGAAGCTGGCTGGTAAAGTCCGGTTCTAAGAACATGACTTCCAGAATTCCTTCCTGCTGGAAAGAAATATGAATGTAAAAGTTCATTGACAGCTCAGGTGTGTGTGTGTGCGTGTGTGTGTGTGTGTGTGTGTGTGTGTGTGCTTTAAATTTTCAATCCTATGAAAAAAGGCAAACCATTCGGTGGGGATTGGTGATGAACTTATATTTAACTGACGTTAATTACTTCTCTACACATATCTGCTTCCTATTTATGTTCTTAGAGAAAAGTGGATTCTTCAAATTTTCTTATTGCTCCTCTGAAAGAAGGCAAAATGTTCAAGGGACAATTCTAATAGAATGTGACCTTCTGGAAACCCTCCAGATTGGGTCTCCTCATTTAGAACCTAATAATTGGAGCTTCAAGCTTGGCAGACCAGGACCAGGGGGAGCAGCAAAAAAGAGTCTAGGATGCAGGGACCAGCCACCTAGGGTTCCTGGCAGGTAATTGACCAGCCATTTGACCTTGAGAGACAGCAAGGTCATGTATGGGATTATTGCCATAGAAATCCTTTTGCCAGCATGGTGTGCCAAATCAAATTTTGGCTATTTCCAAAATTCATGTTATGATTCAAGTATACATATATATCCTTATGGGGGAATGGTGGTAGGGCCATCAATAAATACTGATTGATTAAGGATCCATAATTAAAAGGAGCCCTGGTGGTTCAGGGGGTTAAAGCATTGGCCTGCCCGCCACAAGGTGGGTCAGGAGTTTAAACCCACCCGCTGTTCTTTGAGAGAAGACATGGCGTCTGGTCTGCATCCCACGAGCCTCCCGCGTCAGAAAGCCTCAGGAGCAGCTCTATTCTGCCCTGTCTTCGTCGCTGCGCATTTGAAGTTTGAATGTTTGGTTTGGCTTTGGTTTGACAACGGTTTTGTATTGTTGCAGGCATTGAGAGAAATTCAAGGGATTTTTTTTAAGACTTCATCATGGTGTTTCCAATACCAAGATGTTCTTAGGGAGTAGGGAGGAGCAAACTAGCTGCCTCCCACACTCAGGGGATCCAGCACCTTACTCTCGGGTCAGTTCCACGTCTGCTAAGTGGCTGCCCGGTGGGGCAGAGTGGAATGGCACCGTAGGGCTTCCGAGGACGATAAATCTTTCCAGAAGCAGCTGCCTCTGCTTTCTCACACAGTGCCTCTGAGTTAGAACTGCGGGTCCTTCGGTTAGCAGCCCAGTGCATTTACAGCCCTGCCCCCAGCTCTTCCTTCAACGGAAGCTTCAGGAACTAGTCAGGGATAGATAGGATGGCAATTTCTATACAGGAGATTTTACAGAACAAAGAGCACCCCTTTGGGCACCAGGAGAGCGAGAATTTGCAGTGGTGGGAGGGGATTTCAAAGGCCCGCTTTCCCTCTGTGCATGTGAGGACCGGCTCCAGGGAGCAGGAGGCTGTGTGAGCTGGGTTGGGGCATTAGAATGGCGTTGGCGTTCTGTTGGGGGGTTTTCTGCCCAGCCATCTGGTTCATCTTGGCCATTGGGCATCACAGGCAGCCATGACCCGTCTGTCAACAGAGGCTTGCATGCAGTGTCAGATAACCCAAGACACGAGGTCAACATGGACTTCCTTGTGTTTACTTGTTCATCTGTGGTGAACGCTTTCACGTGTTTTTTTAACCACGCCAAACCCATCCTGACCTTGTTTGTTGGCCACTCTGCCCTGCTAGCAGGTTCTTAGGATGCTAAATAGTTCTCAGCAGAGCGTCAGGACTAAGACACTATGCAGAATGGCCTGTGGATCTATTTCTGAAAATCGGCTAATGAAAACGCCGTGATTCAATATCCTCTGATCCACAAGTGAGCCGTGGAGCCTTTCATGGGGTCTCCCTGAATCAGTGGATGACTCAGTGAGAGGCAGCAACAAAATGGTGGGATAGTAGGTGCCAATTGGGCTGCTAACTACAAGCTCAGCAGTTCAAAACCACCAGCCGCACCTAAGGAGAAAGATGAGGCTTTCTACTCCATTAAGACTTAGAGCCTCCTGTATCATACAACTTTTCTTTAGTTCTTTAATGCTTCCTCCGCCCACTATCATGACCCGAATTTTACCTTAAAAATTTGGTTAGACCAGAGCATGAGCACTGGTACAGATAAGAGCTCACAACACAGGGAATCCAGGACAGACAAAACCCTGAGGACCAATAATGGGAGTAGTGATACCAGGAGGGGAAGGGGAAGGTGTGGGGAGAAAGGGGGAACCGATCACAATGATCAACATATAAAAGTGTGTGAAGGGAGACACTGGTCAGTGTAAGACATGAAAAATATATATAAAGTATCAAGGGTTCATGAGGGAGGGAGGGTGTGGGAGGGGGAAAATAAGCTGATACCAAGGGCTTAAGTAGAAAGTAAATATTTTGAAAATGACGATGGCAACATATGTACAAAGGTGTATGTATTGTGATAAGACCTGTAAGAGCCCCCAATACAATGATAAAAAAAAAAAGATTTCTAGTCTGAGAAACCCACAGGGACAGTTTTACTTTGTATTACGAGGTCAGCAGTTCGAAACTGCTCTGCATCATTGGCTCTGCAGGAGAATGGAAGGGCTTGCTAATCACGTTAACAGTTACAGTCTTAGAAACTCACTGCGGCTGTTCTACGCTGCCCTGTGAGGTGGCATAGACTCGATGGCAGTGAGTTTGGTTTGGGTTTCTGTAACCAACAAACTACCACAAATCTACCAGCCGTTCTTTATTGCCCGCGGTTGGTTATGTAGGTCAGAAAGCCCGGCGCGCTGTGGCTAGGTTGCTGCTCAGGTCTCAGAGTCCTGGAATGCCCGCTCTCTGCGCTCACCGGGCCCTCTCCAGGTGCGTCCAGCGTGTTGGCAGAACTCAGCTCCTGTGACAGTAGCACTTGGGTCCCCGTTTCCTCACTGACTGTCAATCAAGGACTTCCCTCTCCTAAATGCACACTGTTGGAGCTTTGCCTTGCACTCTATCTTTCAGTGGAATCGCAGAGAACCTCGCTCCTGTCCCACACACTTCGAATCTCTCTCTGGAGGAAGAATCCAGACTCTGTGGGGAGCAATTGGACTGGGTCATGCTCACTGAGTTTTATCTGATGAGGATTTGGGACCTTAGTTAGATCTGCAAAATCACATTCCAGCGGTTCTGACACTCGTGTTGGAGTGGCCAGCAGGCAGAGGTGTGTATGCACCAGCAGAAGGTGCTCAGAGATCGTCTCCGATTTTTATTGGCTACAAAGTAGATCTCAATCAGGTGCCATGAGGTTGATGCCAACTTATGCCAACCCTGTGTGTTCGGAGTAGACCTGGGCTTTACAGGGCTTTGACTGGCTGATTTGTTTTTAGTTTTTATAAACAGATCTCTGGATCGGTCTTCCACTTTCAACCACTGGATAGCAACGATCCATTTGTGCTGCCCCCAGGACATTTGGTTTCTAGGCTGATATCCAAATTCACAAACCAAATAATGACTTCCCATATGGATTGTGAGCACAGCTTAGACTTGGGAGGAGACACTTTAAAAGGAAGTGGGCTCCAGAGGGAGCCACATGGGCCACACACAGTCACACTTAGAAATGTGAGGGTCCCAATTGTGTGCCTTCTTCAATCCAGGTTCACCATAGTCACTAGCTCCCCTAGTAGTCTAGGGCTGTGTTTCCTTCAGTGGGCAATGCCGCCCTTCTGAGGGCACTGGAATCATCCAGGGGAGGCTGTAAAGGCAGATACATACAGTTTATCCTGGACTGTGGGCTACAGCACAAAAGTCTCTCATTGTCTGTGATATTGAGGCATTTGTTTTTTCCTGAATAGTAGGCAGTAGGGCAAATAAGTTGGGGAATCTATGGTCTAAAGGTTCCCAACAATCTACTGAGACTTTTGATGTAGGAATGCTGGGCAATGTTTGGAGACAGCTTTGGTCGTCAGAATTGGGGGCAGTGCCCCTGGCATCAGATGGTTAGAGAGCAGAGTTGCTGCGAAATATCTTACAATGCACAGGACACCAGGGAGTTATCCAGGCCCAGGAGGCTATAGTCCCACGTCAATCAGGTCTATGAAATGCCTTTCCTCGCAATGCCTACTAGCTCGCTTTCTAACCTCCATACCTTGACCCAAGCTGTTGCATCTGCCCAACTGTACGTCTCTTCTCTCCCATATCAGGAATTCCTGCCCATTTTGAAAGAATTACCCTTAACATCACCCTCTCCTATTGGCCAAATCCAGATCACACACCCCATTGTTCCTACAGAATTTTTCCTGCCTATGCATGTATTCCGCAGGTCTGTCCCCGTCTCCCTCTCAGACGGTGAGTTCCTCTTAGGCACAAGCTGTGTTTCTGTAGATCATGTTTGCAGAACTTGTTACCATAGTGCCTTATGTAGATGGTAGGACTCAGCAACTGGTGAGGGGCTGGGTGAATGTATAATGGATGCACGCATAGCAATTCTGTAGACGTGGACTGTAAATAGAGTACCATTCCTTTTCTGTCTTTCTCCTGAGTGTCTCTCCTGACCAGAATCTGGCAGATGATCTATGCATTGACCTCCGTGGTGAATAGATAGAAGGACATGACACTCAGTGGTCCATCAGCAGGATGACCTGGATCCTGAATCCCAGCCCTACCATTCACAAGCTTTGTTACAATAGGCCGGTTGCTAACTTTTCTGTGTCTTCAGAATCCACTAACCTATGGGAGGACCCCTATAGATGTCACTTCAAAGCACTGTTGCCAGGAGCCGGTGAGTGGGTTTGAATGAAGGCAAGGTGCCATTTAAATAATGGCACCTTGTTTCTTTAAGCCGCTGATCCAGGAACTTCCCAAGAAGACCACTGAGCTCCAGGCAGCATGGCAGAATGTCAGGCATACCTCAAAAGTCATGTGGAAATACAGGGACCAAAACTGTTGCCACAGCCACCCAGAAAAGGGGCGTCGGGATCTAAGCACGGATGCTCATATCCCAATCTCATACCCATTGAAAGCATCTCTTCGAGATAGATTTAAGCTCAAGTCTGTCTTGGGTCTGTTTCCTCTGTGAGCTGGAAAAGTTATTTTTAAAATGTTAATGCTGCTCCCTCCCCAAGAGCACTGGAGAGATCCCACTCCGTTTGGGGATATCATTCATCATTTTTATTTTACCTACTTGATGATATAATGTAGAAATAATGAATATACTAGTTTGATTTTGGTGTTCTGGGCCATGTCCCAAACATAATGGATTTGAATCTCCAGGGGTGGGGCCCAGGACTCTGCAGAATTGGCACGATCTCCAGGCAGGTTTTGTGCAGACCGTCCTGGTCCAGCACTTGGCACCCAGATGATTCATGGTATTGGGGAGCCGATCCCAGCGCTCTGACAAGTGGGGGTGATGGGTGGAATAAAAAATTAATTAAAATGAAGGGAACCATACTTGGAGGCACAAGCCCAACTCTCTAGGTCTAGCATAAAATCGATGGGGTCTAGTGAAAGGTATGTGGAGGAATAAAACCGCAACCAAACAGATTTTGGTCAACCACTCATTAGGAAACAACTTAAAATAGGATCTTTGAATTGTGGGGTGTGGTAGTTACATAATTTCATGTCAACTTGATAAATAAGCACAGGGGTGAAATCTAGCCTGTCAATCAGGACACAGCCTGATGACGCCTCCTGGTGGGCATGGCCTTCTTCTGAGGATTCTGGGAACTTCCCCTCTCTCGGCTTCACCTCCCTGCTGTGGTCCACCCTTGGAGAGCTGGAGGTGCCACTCGGAGTGGCACAGGCGGTCAAGCATGAGGCAGGCCTTGGCCCCCTGTCTCCTGTCCTGGCCAGATCATGGGAGTTGAGAGACTAGTAAGAGGAATTCCTGCTCAAGGGACTTAACAGGTCTTTGTCTTTCTCTTTGTCACTTTGCTTGCCTTTTTTCCTTCCCTCTTTCTCTTCCTAACAACTTCCAAGCAAGTCCAGACACCAGGCTGGGTTACCATTATGTGTCAGTCTGGATTGACTAGAGAAACAAATGCAGGGAGATTTGTATAAGAGATGTGTATAAGAAAGAGATTTATATACAAGAGCAGTTGAATATTGAGAAAACAGCCCAGCTCAGTCCAGATCAAGTCCATAAGTCCAATATTAGCCCATATGTCCAATAGCAATATATAAAGTCCTCTTCAGACTCACGAAACACATGCAATGATGCCAAATGCAGGAAGATCACAGGCCAGTGGGAGCGAAGTCTTGTGGATCCACTGGCTTTGTAAGCATCTCGGCACTGGCAGGGGTCTTTTCCAGCTCAGGATGCTGGTGTAGTTCCATTTGTCTTGTCAGCTGCAATGTCTCCCAGGGAGTCAGCAGAGAGAGGGGGGAATACAGAACTTGCCAGAATCCTCAGGAGAAGGCCATGCCCACACAGAGGCCTCATAGGCTATGACCTGATTGGCAGGCTAGACTCCACCCCTTTACTCTTAATCCTCTCAAACTGACAAATGATTATATAACTACCACACCTTACAACCTAGACATGTTTCCTTTTAGAACCCTAATGTGACTATCTCACCAAACGACAGTGACCATGGTGCCCTGTTATGTTTGAACTCGGTGCCATGTTTTAAGTGGATGTAGTGGTTCAAAGGATCTGAAACATTGGCACCGCCCCAGAAAGAGCAGTCATAGAAGAAAGAGCTCAGGTGTCTGAACAAGCGCAGAGAGGCTGGATCTTTGTCATCCGTACTGGTGAACTGCATGGCTGCCAGCGGACTGTTGTGAGCTAACACGGAGTTGACCTTCAACTCATGACCACTTCATGTGCAATGGAGCTATGCTTCCCTGGCCCAGCCTCATCCCCATGATCAGTCACAGATGAGACCATTTTGATGCACATTGTTTTTCTTGGCTGATATTTTGAGAATAGCTGAACCAAGGAGCTAACTGTCCTACCCATCCAATAAGGGACAGAAGTACCTCAACAAGTAACAGATTTTTTTTCTCTTGGGGGGAGGGATGAAGTATAACAATAGAGTAGATGGTTTAAGTGCATTCATTTTACAAGTAATGTTTATTTATTTATAGCTTTGTTAGCTGTTGAGTAAGGATGCTGTGAGGAATATGGTTGACATGCTCACTTTATTCATGGAACTTCCAACCTGTGGTAGTTCCCAAGGTGTAAAACCACTGCCATCTAGTTGATTCCAACTCAGAAAGACCCTATGGGATAGAGTAGAAGTGTCCTCATAGGGTTGCCAAGGCATAGTGCTTGGGTGTTGGGCTGCTAACCCCAAGGTCAGGAGTACGAAACCATCTGCTGCTCTGTGGGAGAAAGACAGACTTTCTACTCCCAGAAAGAGTTACAGTCTCAGAAACTCAGGGGCCATTCTACCTGTCCTATTGCGTTGCTGTCAGTTGGTATCAACTCGGTAATAGTAACTTTGTTCTTTTTGATTTTGTATTTGGTTAATCTTTTTAGCCTGCCCCATCTCTCCCCTGTCGAGCAACTTGTGGATTTGAACCACTGAAGTTTGTTTAACAGTCACGTGCTTCACCACAGGGCCAGTAGGGATCCTTTCCCCAAACATAAGATGATTTTAAGGAGCGGCTGGTTCAGTGGCTGTTGACCATAAGGCGAGCAATTCTAATGAGCAAAAAGACCTGAGGATCTGGTCTCAAAGATTTACAGCTCAAGAAACTCTTTGGGACATTTCTACTCTGCCCTATTCCTCTAGGGCAGTGGTTGTCAACCTGTGGGTCGTGACCCCTTTGGGGGGTCAAACGACCCTTTCACAGAGGTCACCTGATTCATATCAGTCACAAGATTACAGTTATGAGGTAGCAACGAAAATAATGTTTATGCTTGGGGGGGGGGGAGTCACCCACACCATGAGGAGCTCTAGTCAAGGGCGGCGGCATTAGGAAGGTTGAGAGCCTCTGCTCTCAGGGCCTCTCTGTTATCATTCCAACGGGACTCACCAGCATCAAACAACAGCAGGGTCAATTCATTCGTGGTGAATTACACACCAGTGCTAAAATAGCCACTTCTTTTGTTCTTAGCCTTGTAAGTGCATCAAGGAGTATGTCTCGTCTGTGCCCCAGTTACCATGCCTCTAAAACATGGTCCTCTCCCTCTTTAATGAAAGAAGAACAAACTTCAGGCTCGTCGCCTTTGGTAGACCGAAGCTGCTAGTTGACTTTTGGGGGAGAGAGAATTTGTTAAATACCTTTCTAAATTATTCAACCGGAAAATACTTTGTATAAGATTGATTAAAAACAAAAGGATAATAGCAATGATTTAAGTTACCCCCCCCACATACACACACTTTTTATATTTGAGTTCCCTGCTCTACATAAAGGTTGAGTTTTGACATGCATGCAGCCACATAACCAACTCCCCCCGCCTCACTTACCAAGATACTGCTCGCTTCCGTCCCACTCCATTTTTAAATGTTCTCTTTTCTAATCAACCCACTTTCTCCCCCAATCCTTGGCAACTCGCAGTCTAGTCTCGGTGTCTCTGATTCTGGTGTTTGGGGAGTGTCATGTCCTAGGTTCAGACTGGATGCAGATATTGAGTGTGGTTTCTTTCACCAAGAGTCCTCCATTTGAGATTGAGCTACATCATTATATAAGTTCTGTATGTGGTTCCTTATGTGAGGCTGAATTATATTCCATTGTGTGGGAATATCACAATTCACTGATTCATGATGCATAGGAACATCACCTGTATTCAAGGGATAACTCGTGGACCTATTGTGCTTAGTGAATGACTGCGATGTTAAAGGGAAGAGAATTCGTGTGCCCAGCCTAGGCACTATCAGCAGCTAAGTTGAGGCATATCCACTCTTAAGGTCTTACCCAAACCCCCATGTGTGCATTTGACTGAAATAGAACATGTCCTTTGCTTCTTAACTCAGAACACACCTTGGGGGATTCTAGGCAAACCCAGTGGTCTCAGGACAACCTGCTCACTTTCTTCTCAGCGTGCTCACTTCGTCTCTTCCCTCCTCATCGACCTGCCCTCTTCTCTGCCCTTCCTCCTCCCCAAACTTTCTCCTTCTCCCTGCCCCCATGGTTCACATATTTCGCCGGCGCTCACATAACTGAATTAATTAGAGCTATTTCTCAAGGAGTTGGTTTCCCATAAAATTCACTTTACAGTTGGCATGACAGAAGAGCTGGCATATTAATCAAAAGCTACAATTTGTTCTTTGTATCTGAGTCAGGCTGGGTTTGGGCTTAGTGCTTATCTCTTGTCCGCTTGCACCATTCTGTCCTCCACAGCGCAGGAGCCTGGATTCTTTGATTGAGTGAGGTGATGGAAGGAGTGCTGATAGATTGGGTGTGGGGACTTTCAACGGGAACAGACCCTATCTCCTTAGTTAGTGTTACAGAGTCCCTAGGATATAAAGTGTCTGTATGAAAACCAATAAAGGTTTTTCCTTCTTCTTTGACGGATGGTATCTATACCATTTAATAGAATAAAATGATAAAAATCTTTGTCCTTTCTTAAGTAACATGTTAGCTGCTGTTTTATGCATTGATTCATTTTGTAGTTTTTTTAATATGTGCACTTTATAGATATTTCTGTCTCCCCATATACTTTAAATTTCTAAGCATCAAGCTTTAATATACGTGTTTAATATATGTGTGTTTCTGTGTGTGTGCGTGTGTGCATACACATCACAAGTTGGTAGCTTTCCCCGTTTCATCAGTTTGCTACAGAATACAAAGGCTACTAAAGGATGTGAGCTCACATCTTAAAAGCTCATCAGAAATATTCCAAGCTAAAGGGGTTTGGGATTTTTCCTCCTCTCTCAGCAACATTTCCGATATGGAGGTTCTCCTCGGCTGCCCCGGAGAGTGCCGTTGAATTAGAAATGCCACCGAAAGAAGGGAAGCGCTGTTTGGCTTTCGAGGGGGACTCTACAGGGATGTCAGATTTACAGCCCTGGAGCTGTCGCTCTGCCTCCATCCACATGACAGACATCACTAATAATCACAGCACACACTTTCCTGACAAATGCAGCCTCAGACTTCTTGTCAAGTCAGCACTCTGGGAAGCCACGACTAATCCATCAGGGTTTGTCCAAGAGACGACATCTGGTTGGCATTCTGAAACAAGATGGTCTCCAACCTCGACACCCATTGCCACGGAGTCGCTTGCCACTCAGAGGGACCCTGTAGGACTGGATAAAGCCTTTGTGTGGGGAATAGAGAACCTTCCCAAAGCTGAGAAGGGTTGTTGGTTTCTTTTGAACTTTTTATCATGATCTTGGTGAAAATTTACAGAGCAAACTGGTTTTCCATTCCGGAGTGGATATGCATTTAGTTTGGTGACATGAGTGAAAATCTCCACGATGTAATGGCACTCTTCCGACTTCTTCCCTCAGCTACCCATTCCCTTTCGCCCTTCTTTCTTGTCCTTTCCAGCCTTCTGAGCTTTGTCTCTGGGCAAATACTGCCTGTCTGGCCTGGTATGTTTGGTGGTTCTAAAAAGCAGTACTTCTGGTATGATTGTCTGCCTTATAGATCTTTCCTTTGTTTGGCTGAAAGCTGAGCAATAAGGTAACTTCTTTCCCAGTGAGGTAGTTAGTTGGTGGTGCCAACCTGGCCAATAAACACATGTGGGGGTTAATTGAAGAGTGGAGGAATAAATGGTTCAGTGAGCCTCACCTTTCGAGTTCTCAGATCTCTTGCTTTGTGAAGGTCAGACCAGGGTGAAGGTGCCTTAGCCAGTTCCCTGCTTCAGCTAGCAAGGCTCACTTCCTGCAAGACATCCCTAAGGAGAAGCCACATGGACCTACCCCGATGCAGCCCTGGGTGCTGGAGCAGCCGTGTGGAGACACCTGTCAGCGCTGAGATGCTTACATATTCACTGATTCGGCTTTCCTCCTGCAGTCAGCATCATTGTGTCTTTTGTGAGATGGAGGAGGACTTTGTGGATTGGTGTTGGACATATGGGTTAATGTTGGACTTGTGGGCTTGGGCAACACTGGGTTGGGATGTTTTATTGATGTGCACTTACCTTTTACATAAAACTCTCTGTTATTCATGAGTTTCTGCAGATTTGTTTCTCTAAAGTACCCAGACTAACACACCCAGACTTGAAGGTGGGCCGAAGGGCCATCTTCTCTCGGGGATTCCACCAGTGTGTGTCAGACTACCAGGAAGCCTCGTCTTTGTGAAAGCTGTAAACCTTTATGGAAGCAACTGCAACATCTTTCTCCCACGGTGCGCCTTTTAGGTTTGAACCACCAACATTTGCAGTTAGCAGCGGAGCACATAAGCCCTGCACTGCAGGGGCGTCGGTCCGATCCGGAGAGGTCATGAACTGTACTCCTTTCATACCTGAGATGATCTATGAAGGTGAGGGAAGGCGGGGTGGGTGGTGGTGGCAGTTTCAAGTGGAGCGGTTTCCAGATCGCTGTGTTTTATGCCCTTAGAAGGCAACTTCGTGTTTTATTCATGTTTTCCCATCTTGCCCCAATCTGTTAGGCAAACCTTTTCTCATCATGAACACTATATAAATGTTTGTTAAATGGTGCGTGAAGGAATGAATGAAACAGGATGTCTTTGGCCA
The DNA here is from genome assembly GCF_050624435.1 of Tenrec ecaudatus. Classification (NCBI taxonomy): domain Eukaryota; kingdom Metazoa; phylum Chordata; class Mammalia; order Afrosoricida; family Tenrecidae; genus Tenrec; species Tenrec ecaudatus. The sequence continues at coordinate 138,692,852 of NC_134534.1, forward strand.
GCTCTTCTCTGAGACTTTGCGATTCAGTGCTTCTTTCAATAGACAGGCACAGCCCTTTATTGCCATGATTGAATTTCATCCACGCTAATTCAAGCCATTCCTCCAGATTGGCGAGACTGCTTTGTGTTTTCGCTGGCAGGGCACTGGCAAAGCCCAGCAAGTTGGCATCCCTGCTTGGACTTTGAGCCCTTCCTCACTACTTTATCATGTGAGTCACGCAGAAGCCTACTGAGGTCATGCTCAGGGACAAAAGCAAAACCTCTGTGCCACTGAGTCGATTCCGACTCATAGCAACCCGGTCCTGAGGAGGACCCAATGCATCCTGCCCCAGCTTCACTCTTGGGGGTTCCTTTTTTTTCCTTCTTGAATTGTGATGGGGACTCTTCATGATAGAGTTAGGAATTCTGACACTGGTTCAAGATTGAGCACTGGAGAGAAATGCGTATTTGACACTTAATATCTGCAGCATTTCTTACATATTTGAAGGGCTGTGTAAATGTTAAGTTCCTTGATGGAGAAGAGCCAGTTCTGATAGCTCTTTGTAGTTTGATGGCCTTTGGCTTGGGAGATACTCCGTAAAACATTTATGTTTCTCATGGTAGTTTCATGAACATAAGCGGAAGCCCCTGGTGCCTTTAACTGATGGGATGAAACCATCTTTTAAAAAGAAAAGGTTGGCTTGTCTTCCTCCACCCAGCGATGGCTAGCGTTATCATTGTCATTATTAGACTTGGCTTTGTCTAATAATGACAATAACACTAGCCATCCATGGAGTGTAAAGCATTATAAGGCAGGCATACTGCAAGATGTTTCACATCTCTTGTCACCAAACCAAAACACCATCTCAAGAATAACTCAGAAGAACTCCGTTTTGCCAATGAAATCAATGGCACTAGGAGAGGTTACCTAACTTGGCCCAAAGTCAGCACTGACATGCAGGTACAGGTTCCATTCTGAAGGCTTTTCCCCTAAAGATGTCAGCTGAGTCAGGGTGGATGTCACTTCTTCGGGGATGCCTTCCCTGAGACACCACCTCTGTGCCTGCTCGGACCCAGCTGTTCTTCCTCAGGGTTTCTAAGACAGTGTGTGGCGCTGTCGGTAGCTGTCAAAGCAGCACAGCAGAATGAAAGCCTGTCCGGTCCGGCACCATTGGCATGATCACTGGCAGGTCAGAACACGGAGATCTATAGGTTTTCATGGCTATCAGCACTGCTTTCACAGAAATGCCACACGTGGATGCTTTAACACACGGGTATTTGTTTCAGGAGTCTAGAAGGCTGAATTCCAAACACCAGCTCTAGAGGAAGCCTTCCTCTTTCTGTGCAGAAAAAACTCCTGATTTCCTTTCAACATCTATGGGTCCAGCATCGATCAGTTTTTCTGAGTCTAGGAGTTTCTCAGCACAGAGACCCTATGTGTGGTCCAAAGGATGTGCTCCACTTCCAGATCTTCTTTCTTGGTGGTGATCAGATCTCCTTCTCACTGATTGCTTTCACCTCCTCCTCCTCCTCCTCCTCCTCCTCCTCCTCCTTCTTCTCTCTTGTAAGATAAAATGGTGCAGGCCGCACATAGGGAAAACCTTATTACAATGGTAAGACAGTTACCCCCTTGTAGCCAAACACATCGGATCATATCCCGGAGGACAATGACATTGTTATATAACTGCCAAACTTCTAAGGATAAGGGCCCACCTGAATTGACACTTATTTTTAGCAATCCCCGTGCAATCCACAACGGCCAGTTTTCATAAGTAGATTGCCAGGTCTTTCTTCCTAGTTCATTTTAACTGGAAGCTCCGCTGAAACCTGTTTGCCAATGCACGGCCTTTGCGGACAAGCAGGTGCTCCGGCCGAGAGTCACCTTGGGATTCTTTCACATGGAAGGCAAAAAGGCAATGGTTGAATCACTAGGATTCTTACAACCGTTTGTACTTTCTTATGATGATTATTTTTTTATTCAAACAATTTGCTGTTTACTCGACGGCTGCTTCCACCAGACTGTAAGGTTCTTGAGGGTAGGACTTTGACATTGTCACTTTTGTTTGGCTGCTGAATGAATGAACACATCTTTCCCTAGAGATCTCTGATGCTTCACCTTGCTACCTGGGTGTCCCATGTAATGTACAGCTAGGCCTTTGTGAAGCGACTGCAGTGTAGAATGCATCATATTTAGGGATGAAAGATTCAGGTAAAGATACTCCAGTTCAAAATGTGGAATGGCAGAAGTTGCCTATCTTCTGCCTCCTGCTTACATCTGTCATTGCATTATTAAACTGTTTCTTTATTTTTCACTTCGGTTTTTGTATTAACTGTACTTGTATGAATAATTAATACATGCAAATTCCCATGTGTTTATTTATCCTGCTTGAGATGCCTTGTGCTTCTTGAATCTGAGGATTCATGTGTTTTATAAATGCTAGAACATTTTCAGCTGTTATATCTTCAATTATTGCCTCTGTTTAGATCCTTTTTTTCATATTAGACATATGTTTTGGCCTTCTCATTTCTATTCTTCATGTATCTGAACCTATTTGACGATCTCTTTTTTACTCTGGTTGTGTAATACCTGAGTCCCCTGCTTCACTCACCAGTGGAGATTTGATGTTAGTGTTACTTCACTTTCTGTAAAACGTACGGACGAAAGTAGCCATCGTGTCCTATGACGCGTTAGGGTTCCCTCCCAGCGTCAGTATTTTTAGTTATTCTAAGCAATCACGTTTCACGATCTTCCTTCAGCATATCGTTCTCTGACCTCTAATTTTTGAGACTCTGATCTGACTGGTGATTGACAGTTTCCTGTGTGTGCTGTAATTTTTGTACCGGGAGCTCATACTTTGTAGGGCCTTCTGTGATGGGGGATATAGAAGGGGCTCTCCAGAACCATTTTTCATTTGCTTTCCCAAGGCTTATCATGAACAGAGCCAATTTTTATATTAAATTTTCAGTCCGAGCAACATGATTTTGTCTCTTGTAAAAATTTGTACTCCAAACCTAAAAGCGGCCAAGGATTTCAAATTCTCCATTGAAACATTTCCCTCCCAACCCTCAGAGCCAGCTATTTTCATGTGGGTGGGTTGTCTATTTTCCTAATCTGCTCAGGTGGCCAAGTCAGCAGTTCGAAACCACCAGGTGCTCTGAGGGAGAAAGATAAGATTTTCCATCTGAGAAAACCACGGGGACAGTTCTACTTTGTCCTGTAAAGTCACTGTGCGTCAGAATCGACTCCGTGTTAGTGAACTTGGGGTTTGGCTTGTTTGTTCAGGGTGAAGTCTTCAATGCCTCTCCCTGGCCAGAGTTAGGAGTCTCATGCCAACTCCCTGCCCCTCCTTGTCCAGAGACATTGTCTTCTCTCCTGCATGAGCACAGACACCCCATGTCCTAGGGCACCCAAACAACCCTTTTCCCCTGCTACCAAGCACGTAGAGTCACAGCACAGGTTCACATTCTTACGCTCTTGTTTGCAATCACCCCAGGATTTCTAGCACCTGAGTATTTTCCTTTGCGTTTTGTAAGCCAGCGAGGCATACAAAAGAAGTGCTGCTTGGGACGGGGAATGTGCGGATGTGCTTTATACAATTGATGTATGTATATGTATGGATTGTGATAAGAGTTGTATGAGCCCCTAATAAAATGTTTAAAAAAAAAAAAAGAAGTGCTGCTATATTTTATCCAGTACATCCAGGTGTTGGAATTTTCCAGCTGTCACCATCTGCCAACTAGCCAAAACCAGGAGCTTATCACACAAACTCACGGTAACATACTCCAATAGCACACAATGATTGTTAATGACACGCTCACTTCCTTCCCACCTGAGATCAGCCCGGTCCTGGATCCACCTTGCCAGGGAGAAGAATCTTCACCAAGACCTTAAGTTCTTAGACACAGTTCTAAAAGCATTTTGTACAAACATATCTTTATCCATATGTGTCTGATACATGCAGATTTTCTGATGAAAGTGGGGATATATGGGAGGGCTTCAAAAAGTTCACGGAAAATCCCTTTATCTTCTAACTCAGTTTTCTCACAAGCTTTTGGAAGCCCCCTCATATTGACCCACTGCACTGCAAATAGCAATAGATCTTGGGGTTCAATACATCTGTGTGCATGTAGTCTGCTTCTTCTTTCTTGAGATTGTATCATATTCCATTGTAGACCTGTGTCATCCGTTTTTCTACCAGGTCCCCTCTTATTATTGGATAATTATGTTTTTTGATTACTTTGATAGGATAAATGATCATACAGCGAAACATTTTTATACATGCCCCATCAAATATTATGTCTACTTCTGGCTCATCTTTCCCCGCTCATCCCACTGTGGTTTCTTTGTGAGAGACTATTTCCTCTTTCCTGGGAGCCCTGAGACCTGGCCCTTATTTATAATATTGGTTTTATGAGTGGATGTACACCTGCCAAGAAATCAAACCAACCACCAGGCGCAGTCCCACACCTAACCCTAGGCATGTTACACGTGATGTGATATAACATCACAACCCTGTGATCTGGTAGTTTCCTGATTGTGTTTTCTACATATGGTAAGCGAGAAAGCAGGTATATTTCATTAGGAGGTAAAGGCCATATTTGAGCAGCCTCATCTTAAACCCATGCTTGATTTCTTTACTACATCTTTAAAAAATTATTATGAATTGGGAGTTAATACATGTGATATCATTCCACAGTTCAATCATGTCAAGCAGAATTGTATAATTGCTATCACAATCAGTTTCCAAACATTCCTTTTCTTCCTGGACTCCTTCACATTATCTCCCTTTCCCGTCCCACCCCCACCCCATGCCCAGAACCCAACCCCCCCCAAAATCTTTATTCTAGTTACTGTCCGTATAGGTTCATCAATCCTGGGTTTCATATATGGAAACACAGAAAAACCTATAACACAACTTCATGAGGGTGACCTCCAATGACTAACACCTCTGAGATATACTCTAATATGAACAAACAAAAACAAAACCATCTCAGGTTCAGCATGCATCAGCTGACAAAGTTTTAACTGTTCAAGCCAGATATATGCCTTAGATCTTCTATACGCACCTCTCTCTGATGCAGTCTATTTAGTGACCGCTTTCCTCCCATCCCTCCATTGTAGACAGAGGGAGTTCACTGGAGGTCTATTTCCTATGTAGTTCCCACAAATGAATCATTCCTCTTGATGCGATTGAACTGTGGTATGATATATGTGTATTGACTCCCAATTAATAGCAAATTTAAAAAACAAAACATAGATCCAGCAGTGGGGTTTGGGCTTGCACCAAATCCTAGGTCCAACTTAAGAACAACTAGTTCTTATACCATGGCCTACTCGCCGTCAGGAAGGGAACACAGAAGATACGGGTGCTATAGCAAAATGTGGTGAAGAAAATAGATGGTACCCAGCTATCAGATAAAATAGCGTCCAGGGTCTTAAAGGCTTCTCTCCAAACAAGTAGCCATCTAGTTGAGATGTTAACTAAGTCCACATGGAAGACACACACCACCATCAGTCACGGAAGGATTGTAAATCATCTCATCTGAAGTCGAAGGAGGGATTCATATCAGAGCTTCAATTGTGAGAATCTGCTTTTGCAGAAGGCTGTGCTCGGCTACATCTTCTTAATGAGCATTGATCATAGGGTCACAGCCAATAGGGTGTATGTCACTATGTATTCATTCAGTCAATCAATCAATGAGGAAATGTTCACAGTATGCCAGCCATTGTTATCTGTGAGAGCAGATGCCAGCCAGCCTGCCTGCCTGCCTGCCTGCCTGCCTGAGCTTACAGTGTAGCGGGAGAAACCAGTCACACCGCAAACAAAATCCAGTAGGATGCGTCTCTAGAATGGGCACTGCCAGGGGACTTAGGGGCAAGTGTAGAGCCTGCAGGTCCTTCCCAAGGGTAGGGGTCCTGGAAGCAACTGGGTGAGCTTTGAAGGATGAAAGGAAGTGGGGCGCTGGAGGGGAGGGGAGGGGAGGGTTGACGGTAAAGAGCTCAGCATGCCCCCTCCCGCCCCCTGTGCAGTGCACAGCATAACAGCCACCGCCAGCTCTCAGCACTGCTGGCTGCTCATACCGCCAGAGAGCCTGGACCCTGCTGCTTCAGAAAGGGGTCCGCCCCCCCCCCACCTCCCCCATCATCAACTGCCTCAGCCCTTTCTAATTTTAAAGCAGTAGCTCCCTCGAATGAAATCTCAATTTGGGAACAGGTTTAGGATTGGCCTGTGGCTGGTAATGTTCACCAATAAGCAGAGCAGGAGGGGAGAGGAGGGGAGGCGTCTCTTTAAGCAGCTGGGAGGCAGCTCCAGAGGTGGGAGTTTCTCACTCCCGGACCTGAGCGGTTTTCCTGGGGCTGGAGCTGCGTGCCTGCAGAGCAGCGGCTGTCCCCTGGGAATGTTACCCGCTTGGCGGATGGCCCCTGAAGGGCCCCCTCGGGCTCCGGGCAGTGGGCGGCCGATGCCCCTCTGGACTCCTTAGCTGCAGCTGTACCCCCTACCTCCGCGCCTCCAGGTCCCAGTAGTCACTTCCCTAGGCGGGTTTGGGGCCCCAGTGGAGGGACTACGACTGCCGAGCTATGCAAGACTGAGCCCGGTAAGTACCAACTCTCCCGCTGACGCGCCTGAGCGCACGGAGGGGGGCGCAGGGGCGCGTTTGCTCCTGGTTTGCGCAACTCGCGACTTGGTTGGAAAAGGGAGCTTGAACCTGGAAACTAACCTGGGTGAAGGGTAGGGAGGTGGCGGTTGCGCTGCCACACAGATGTTGTGAGCGCCAGGGTACACAACGGGACCTTGGGATCATTTTGGCTTGTCCGCAAGACTTCGCACAGACCCTTTATGACCCAAGAGTAATATTCATATACAGACCGCATTCTTGTCTAAAAGGCTTCTTGGGAAACATTTGAACTTTTCTCAGTAGGATTGTTGTGAAAATCTCTGTTACATTTTCACTTATGGCTGCTGACCTACTTACTGATTTCCCTTGAAGTTGCAGCACCATTTCCCAATGTCTACAGTAAGATCTGCCTTACAAAATGTCTTTTGCTTCTCCCTAACCCATCTCTGTATTTTGAGCTTCTGGGAAAGATCGCTTATTTTCCGGGGGGAGGGGGTGCTGTTAAAATTCATTTCCTCTCTCCTTGGTGGATTTCCCTAATCAAACAACCCTGATGTGCGTGTTTATTTCCTCTGAGTGAGAGGGGGCCCACTCTCTGTGTTGGGGAGTCTGTGATTATGGAGAAGGCTTTGAGGGAGAGGTGGGCTTTGGAAGCCAGCACTCCCTGTTTTCCAATGCAGTCTCAGCTGCTGAGAGAATGATGAAGCCCCTGGGGAGACTGGAACCATACACCTTTGGGGTGTCTGGGCAGCTATGTCCTGGGTGTTGTTACAACGAAAAGAATCTGGAGTGATGGGGTGGGAGAGGGTGGGGGGGGCGGGATGACCTTTCCCCTGAGCACCCCACCCCCACCCCAATCTGTTCACCATGAGGTACCTAAGCAAGAAGTTGAGAGCCAGAGATGTGGGTCAGGGCTTGATTTTGGGGGTTTTTCCCCTCCCCAAAGATGAGGCAGCTGGAAGAAATGCCGTCCAGAATTGGAGCAAACGCGGATGCCTGCCGAGTGCCAAGCTCCATTTCCGCCCATGTGAAATGACTTTGGCTCGGAGCAGCCTTGTTCTGTGGGCTGGCCTCGCCGGGCCGTTGTTTAGGTGGTGTGAATCATTTGTATACTTTGGGCTCCTTGCTTTCTGCAAACAGATGTTCTTATTTGTGCAACTTGCCCAGCAATCGGCGATGGACATGGCCCTGTGTATACAGACGGAACCAAATACCACCTGGGGAGGATGGGGCCCTTCCTCTTCAAGCCGCCCATTGGCAAGCCTTCCCAGCCTTTGGGCAAGTCAGATAAAGGTGTCCAGTGAGCTGAGCAGGACAAATTTATACTCCTCTTACTATAAAACATCTGCTGTGGGGCCAAAACGTGGGGGAGGGAGGCTTAGAAAACCGATGCTGTGTTCGCAGCCCCTGGCTCCCCTGCTCTCCCTGGATTTCAGAGAACCTGCCAGGAGAGGCTGTTGAGTGGATGGAAGTTTCAAGAAATGCAGAACAGAAAGCCGTACAAGCCCTCCTTAAGCGCCTTTTATTTCTGTTTGGAGAAAAGGAACACTTGGTTAGAATAGCAAACCGTGGCTGCTTTTCAAAAGAAGAAAACGGTTCTTGTTCCGAAGGCAGATTCGTTTTAAGAGTGTGAATCATTTGGTTTGGCTTTTTTTTTTTTTTTTTTTTGCGGTGGAGGCTTGGAGATGATTAAACGTCCTGTCTGCAGGAAATTACCAGGAGATTTGAGTATTCTCCCGAATCAGCCTCAGATGGTACACAGCTTTGGGTGTAATACAAGAAAGCTCTGTTACTAAGCAGTCCTTCTGCAGCGATACCCTCACGCTCTCCTGGCTGCTTTAGCGCCTCCATCAACCAGCCTTGGCGTTTTCTCCTGTTTATTTCTGGGGGGTGCCTCAGTTACATTGAAGTGACCGAAACAAGTCTCAGGCATCCTTCCTGAGCTTTTGGAGACAGAACTTATTCTTGAGACCGTTTTATCAGGCCTACTTCCCCACGGGGCTTCTCCCATTTTCTTCTGCAGGAAAAGCTCTTGGCTCCTTTCCCCAAGATTTCCTTTAAGCCAGGATTGTTACGCAGAGGGACTGGGCTGGCTGGAGGAGCGAGAGAGGTGGCAGGTTTGAGTGGTGCGCACCGAGCTGGTGGTGGTGGTGGTGTGGATGGTCTTTATAGCGCTGTTGGCAGAGGCGGCCAAGGAGCAGGGCTGGGCTGCTTCCAGGCAGAGAATCCGTGAGGAGCTGAGGGGCTCACGTGCCATTGGGGGTAGTTTGGCTTCCAGAGATCTGTGGTTTTAATCATCCAAGAAAGCAAATCTCTGTCCGTCTCCTGTAAGGCACCTCAGTCACATTAAGGACTTCCGAACCGGGAGCTTTGAGTGAATATCAAGTTGATGTCAGGTTGAGGAGTGGGACGGGGAATCATGTCTTGCCTGCCCCAGCGCGGAGTGGTCATGCTCGGGGGATCGCATGAAACTTCCCAGAAATTGCACAGTGAGTTTAAATACCACGTTCCCAGAAACTTCCCTTGATATTTATTTTCCCTTCATTTTCTCAAGATGGAAATGGCAAGGAGCGCTTTTCCAGGATACTTAGCATTTGATTCCCATGCCGGATTTTGCCCCCCTCCTCTTGGAGAAGTGGGGGGGGGCACTCTTGTTTCAATACCCTGCCCCTCGCCTGGGTGCCAAGCGGAGAAAGACTGCTTTTTGCAAAGACTGTCTCTGGACATCTTCCAGAAGAATGGACGGTGTAGGGGCGGAGGAAGGAACACACTCAGGTGCTGAGCGCGGGGATGGAGGGGCGTATGGAGGGACTGAATGCCTGGGAAAACTCATGCCTGATTTCCCTGCAGGTTTACCCCACAGGCCTTTGTGCTTTGCTTTACGTTTGTTTGGCTTCTAACAGCCCACCTTGAGTATAGAAACCCCTGCAGCCAGCTCGAAGGTCCGCCTCATATGAAGCCCCTTTCCAGGCAAGGTGCCAATCCGCAAAGCGTGCACGTGTGACAGTGCCTGTCAAGTCTGTGACTCTTTGCGCCTGCTACCTCTTATTAAAACTAAACAGATAAATGAAGAGAATACTTGATTCCCTGAGAACATCTTGCAAAAGGCTACTTTGTATTCACCGGGCTGTTCAATTATTCCCGATCTCCTACCCGACCGCCACAATGGAATCTGGGTTCTGAAGACTGTTGAGTTGGACTGAGCTAAATCTTCCCTTCGAGCCCTGTGCTGTCTAGGCTGGAGAACACGTCTCCTCTCTGGGTATTGGAGATAATAACCCAGAATGATGCCTGGAACTTGTTGAGCTTTCGCGAAGCAGGGGCCAAACATCTTCTCGTTTGTTCTCCGACTTGTGTTGTGTTTAGGAATACCCTTGGGGGGAGGGAGGGGGAGGAAAGCCGGTGTCCAGGAGTTCAGGAAGGAAGAGAATGTTCCGAAAACTGATTGTGGTTGGAATTATGCCATTCTGCTTGATGTGATTGAACTATGGACCAATACGATATCTGTATTAGTTGCCAATAAATGGTTTGGGCGGGGGGGGGGGAGAGCAAAGAAAACCCTTCAGAGAGCCTGTTTCAGAGGGTCTGTGGTAGGACCTGGGAATCCATATTTTAAGATGGATCTCAGGTGCAACCTTGGACTCTCGAGACATCCGTTGATTTTTGTCATCTTGGAAGGAGACCTGGTGGTGTCGTGGTTAAGAGTTGGGCTGTGATCTGAACGGTGGGCAGTTCGAAAGCACCAGCACCTCCGCAAGATGAAGTCTAGGCTTTCTACGCTTGTAAGCAGTTACGTGTACGGAATCTGCAGGGGGTCGCTGTGAGTCAGCATCGACTCGATAGCAGTGAGTTTGGGTTGGGCTTTTCTTTATTTATCTTCGTGAAATCATCACAACTTAATGGGGTCCGTGCTATCCTTGTCCCCAGTTTATGGGTGAGGGCGACCTGAGCCTGTGACCGTCCAAGACCAGAGCCCGTGCTCCCCAGCAGGGCGCTCTCAGTGGTTGGAGGATCTTCTCTTTAGAAGCGAGTCCCCTCTCTCCCTCATCTCATGGCAGGTCCCTCACCAAAGATGTTGGCATCCAGCAGGAAACCATTTTCTCCGAACAGTAACACATGTCTCTGTGGTCTGGGTGAAAGTTTACAGAGCATATCAGCTCCCCATTCAGTCATTTAGGCACATTTTGTTCTGTGACCTCAGTTGCCATCCCCTCAATGTGACAGCACTCTGCCTGCTTCCGCCCTGGCTTCCCCTTGGCCATTTGCTCATCTTCCCGGCCTCCTTGCCATTTCCCAGCTTTGCTGTGCCTCAGATGCAGCCCTGCTGGGCTCAGGTGGTTGTTTGCTCTCAGGAGCACATTCCTCAAGGATGGGACTGTTTGCCTGAAAGGCCTGCCTATTGTTTGGCTGAAAGGGGTGATCCATTCCAGCTTTGAAGGGTCAGACTGGGACATCTGCATTTTAAGGCACATCCATCTCAGGTAGAACCTTTGGCTCCACCTTGATTTTTACTCATTTACTCATATGAGGAACACAGTCTCGAGAGCTCCATCCATCTCTATTAGAGCAGTACATCAGATCTTGATGATTTTTAATTTTGTCCCTACATTTTTCTCGCACTGTGTCCAGGGCCTTCTTTTGTGAGCCCAGTCAGTGGTTGGGAGATGTAGCTGGGCACCTTCTCGTTTACTCTAGGACCCCTTTTCTGCAGTCTATCATGGTGGGATTTAGGGGAGGCTGAATGGAGGTAGAGGTGCTAATACTAACAATAGCTGATTTGCCTTGATTTCTCTGAAAATAAGAGAAACCCAAGAATTCACAGAATAACATGGGAACAGTGAGCCACAATCAAGAGCAAGGAGGGTGTAGGAGGCCTGGCAGGACTTGTTCAAGGGCAGTGTAACTGAGAAGAATTACTGAAACCCAAATGAAGGCTGAACATGATAGTGGGACAGGAGGAAAGTAAAAGGAAATAGAGGAAAGAACTAGGAGGCAAAGGCATTTATAGAGGTCTAAATACGGACATGTACATATGTAGATATATTTATATATGACAATGGGGAAATAGATCTATGTGCATATATTTATAGGTTTAGTATTAAGGTAGCAAATGGACATTGGGCCTCTACTCAAGTACTCCTTCAATGCAAGAACACATTGTTCTATTAAACATGCATTCCATGATGCTCACCTTCCTGACATGATCGCTGAAGACAAAGCAGGTGCATAAGCAAATGTGGTGATGGTACCTGGCTATCAAAGCTGATGGTGCCTGGCTATCAAAAGATATAGCATCTGGGGTCTTAAATGCCTGAAGATAAACAAGTGGCCATCTAGCTGAGAAGCAACAAAGCCCACATGGACGAAGCACACAAGCTTGTGTGATCATGAGGTATCGATGGGGTCAGGTAATAGGCATCAAAGAACAAAAAAATCATATCATTGTGAATGAGGGGGACTGTGGAGTAGGGACCCAAAGCCCATCTGTAGGCAACTGGTCATCCCCTTACAGAAGGTTGTGGAGAGGAGACAAGCCAGTTAGAGTGTAGTATAGCACTGATGAAACATACAACTTTCCTCTAGTTCTTTAATGCTTCCTTCCTCCTGCCCCCCCACTATCGTGATCCCAATTCTACCTTACAAATCTGGCTAGACCGTAGGATTTACACTAGTACAGATAAGAGTTGGAAACACAAGAGAATCTGGGACAGATAACCCCTCAGGGCCAATAATGAGAGTAGCAACACCAGGAGGGTGGAGGGAAGGTGGGGTAGAAAGGGGGAACCGATCACAATGATCTATATATAACCCCATCCCTGGGGACGGACAACAGAAAAATGGGTGAGGGGAGACATCGGACAGTGTAAGACATGAAAAAATGTTTTGAGAATGATGATGGCAACAAATATACAAATGAGCTGGACACGATGGATGGATGGATGGATGGATGGATGGATGGATGGATGGATGGATGGATTGTGTTATATCAGCCCTCAATAAATTGATGTTTTTAAAGATTAATTTATTCATGAGGTCCTTATCATCCAACCCCCAAGTTCCTGAGGGGGATGATACAAAGATTGACATGCTCAGTTCCTAAATGAAAGGCTGGGTGTTTGAGTCCACCCAAAGGTGCCTTGGCCATGGACTTGCCCAAACCCAGTCTTGGAAACCCTGTGGAGCGCAGGTCCACCCTCACGCACACGGGGTCACCAGGAGTTGGAAGCGACTCGGCCCGGCCACTAGTTTTGGTTTTGTTTGTTCTTCATCCTCTCCACCTCAACCTTGTTTTGGGAGTGTTGTCACAACTCTGTTCTTTTTGATGGGGCCTTCCTCAATTTCTTGTGCCATCTCTTTTTTTTTTTTTTTTAAGTCTACACACATCCACAGGATCTTCCCGTAAGACCCTCTGCAATTCGCAGACACAAGAAGCCTTTTCCTTAGGTCCTTGATCTGAGCCCACCCACAGCTCCTCCTTTTCGTCCACCCCCTGTATTTGCGCTCCCTTGGAGCCCCCTCCGGGTAAGCACATGCAAAGGGAACATTGGAAAAGGGCAAACAGCAGCCTCCCTTGCGTGCCTGGCCTGATTTCCCTCTCTCCCGGGCACCAGGACGAGTGCTGATTTTTCTTGCTTTAATTGCTGCAGGATTGTGACACAGGACAACCCACTTAACCTCATGAGCTTTGCCTTCATTATCTGTGAACTGGAATGCTCGTATCAACCGTTTCTCCTTGGGGTACAAGTACCATCATGTCTGTGACAGCGCTTTGGACTTGGCTCAAACACATTTTCACGACCTGGTCCTGCTGCTTTCTACAAGTGGTTTTCTTTCTGTGTTCTAGGGAACACCTGTTTGGTAAATTTTGCTAAAATAAAAAATGGAAGACGAAAACAAAATGAGGTTCCTCCTCTGTTTGGGAAATGATATGTTGTATCTCCCTCTTGAGGATTCTCTCACACACTAGCATAGTCAAGGCTTGGAGGATCCTGGTGGTCTTTGCATGTTCCATGCTGAAGAGCCCCGAGACCTTCTTTTCAGGCTCACCTGTTCGTGTCCTGCAGTATACACCTGGAGGGAGGCTGGTAGACATCAAAGGTTGGCGCCTAGATAGCTGTTTCTCAATGTCCTTCTCTGCAAGATAGAAACAATAATAGCTCTGTCCTACAGAGTTTTGTGGTTGTTAGTGGCTATGGAGATGGCCCCCGTGCATGGCGATCCCACGCATCGTGGAATAAAATGCTTCCTCATCCTGCACCGTCCCCGTGGTCCATTAAGGGTTGGACCATTGTAATCTGTTGGGTTTTCATTGACTGACTTTCAGAAGTAGATACCCTCCTTGCTAGTCTATCTTAGTCTGGTTTTTGTGCTGAAACCTGTTCAGCTCCTAGCAACACACAAGCCTCCACTGACAGATAGGCGGTGCTGCACATGGGGTGTATTGGACCAGAACTGAACCGAGGAAGTGAGAATGCTGCTAGAGAACCAGCAATGTGGACCTTAGATAAACTTCGAGCAGGAGAGCCTATTCCCAGGGCGCCTGCCTGCCAGAAAGAGTTGAGTGGACCGTCCTCTCCTTCGTGCAGTTTCCTTCCTCGAAGCTCCTTGTCATCCCCTGGTCTTCTTTCTACCCTGGTCTCGTCTGCTGCTCTGTCGTCTCTGCCACTGTGTCCAAGGTTGTCCTGACCCCGGACTTTTTCTCCTCTTCTCTCGCTCTCTCTTCATCTGTTTGCTTCCTTGCTAATTCAGTACATTGCTTTAAATGTTGTTCATAATTCCCAAAGTTACATATTCTGACCGGACCTCTCTGTGAGTTCTAGATGAAGGAAGGGAGAAAGGCAGGCAGGCAGGGAGGCAAACATGAGGAGGCTTCAAAAAGTTTATGGAAAAACAGAATTGAAGGATAATGAAATTTTTCACGAACTTTTTAAAGCCCACATGTATGTATGTGTATGTATATTTCAATATACTTGTTAAATAGATTTCTTAAACTAAATGTAGAAAAGCATAATTCAAGGTTTAGTACTCTTCCCAAGTCATTACCATGTCAGCAAATTGTACCTCTGGTCACCAGTTGCTTGGTCTTAACGATGTTTGGAATCTTCTTTCCCACAAACTCCCATATCCAATTCCAATGGCAGTAAGTGCTTTCAGCTCTCAGTTCTACCTGAAAAAGTGAATCTCAATTTGAGAAAGGGACAGGGGAGGATGGACTGGAAAAGGACACAGGTAGCTTGCACGGTGACGAACATGTGTTGAATCGTGATGGGGGTGGGCCAACATGCTATAAGGTCTGTCCTTTCACTGCATGTCACTTGTAATGGTGACTGGGGGCCAGTGAGTCACTTTAAACTCAATGCACCCCATGTAACAGAGGAGAATTTGCTACATAAAGCTTCCTAAGCTGTCATCTTTACAGACATCAACCACCGGCCCTTTCGACCACAGAGGTGGTAGGTGGGTTTGAACCGCCATCCGTTCAGTTAGCAGAACAAATGCTTCACCTTTATATGGAAATGACATATCAGTAAAGAAATATGAAAGAAACGATATCTTCCAAGCAGGCCCCTGGTTCACCTCCTTTAATCTAAGATACCATCATTTCTCTCAGCCTCCTTGATTGCTTCATAAACTGGTTCACAAAAAGCGAGTTTTTCCTCGGCTTAATCCGACGATAGCACACCTCTGTTGCACATTGTCCCCCAGCTTCCCGTTGCAGTGCGAACACAATCCCAACGCGTTCCTGGGACCCTCTCCCCCTGCCGCTCTGCAAAGGGAGCCTCTTCCCCTTGACCACGAGAAAGTCCTCTGCAGTCACACTTGGCCTCTCTGTGCCCAAGTGCCCACCTGCATCCTGGGCCTTTGTACTTGCTAATCTTTCTTCTTGGGATGCTCTTGCCATAGAGCTTGGTTTGGCTTATACCCACCCATCCCTGATTCAAAAAACTCACTGCCTGCGCGTCGTTGTGGGCTCATTGACCCTGCAGCACAGGGTGGAACTGCCCCTGTGAGTTTCTGAGACCTTCGACCTTCAACTCTTTATGGGCATAGAAAGGCCTGACTGCCTCCCAGGGAGCAGCTCGTGGTTTTGAACTGCTGACTTTGCAGTTAGCAGCCCAAGGAGTAGCAGCGTACTCTCAGGGCTCCTTACTCATCACTGAGCTGTTTGTTACGTGCCATTCATCCTAAAGGATTTCCTGCCCAGCCTTGATTCCGTCTATTGCCTCACCACGGTTTTTCCTGCCATGTTTCCTTATTAACGTTTCTCTAAAGCACTCAATAAGATTGGATATGTCTTCTTTCCTTCCTTCCTTCCTTCCTTCCTTCCTTCCTTCCTTCCTTCCTTCCTTCCTTCCTTCTTTCTTTCTTTCTTTCTTTCTTTCTTTCTTTCTTTCTTTCTTTCTTTCTTTCTTTCTTAAATAAAGGCCTGCCCCCTCTTGGTTCCTTTGAAGGCACGTCCTGCGTCAAAGAGCACAGTGCTCGTCCCCTCCTGGTGACACCCCCCCCCCCACTATGTATTTTGATGGACGTATCATTGCCTGGCCCGGTGTCTGATGCAGCATCTGCAAGAAAATTGTCAGCTAATTAAAAATGATTAAATTCTTTTGACCACTCATTCTCTTCCTTTCCTGATCTCCTCCTTGTCTCCTGGGGCCAGGGGAGGCTAATACGCTGTTCAACCCCACTGATCCCTCTCCCTTAGCATGCGGACCCTCAGCTGCTTTGCTGGAAAAACAAAGTCCTGGTGCCCCCGGTGCCCCAGGTCTGTGAGCCCTTGGAGGAGGGCAGAGGGTGATTTTGCAGGAGGAGCAAGGCATTAGTGTTTCATCACCTTTTAAACATTGCACCCGCAGCTAATGGTTCTCTCTGAAGGCTGCGTGTTTCTAAACTCTGATCAGATGCAGCTGCTCTGGGACTTGGGCTACAAAGGGTTTTTAAGATCAACTACAACTCCCATGAGTGGTTTTGGAGCTCAAAGGGCAGTAAACATGTTTGGCTTTTAATCCGTTAGAGACAAATTCTGCCCAGAGAACAAAGGTAGAGCCTGGGATATAAGACCTCCAACTTCCTCCCACCTCTGCTCCCAAAGGCCAGGACCTATGACTTCATACTACTTCTGGGAACCTTCATTTGTTTTTAGTTTTATTAGAACTAGGATTGTCTTTTGTAAGAAATAAAACACAGGAGCCCCAGTTATGCTGGAATTGCATATAAACAAATAGTTTATGGGAGATACTTCAAATAGAAAAGCATGTATCTGAAATTCAAATTAAACTGGAAATTCGCTGCTTTGATGGGACTGTCTTCACACCCAGTCATTTATGTGTCGCTGTGGCTGCTTCAGAGATCAGTGCAAAACGCAGTATTTATTACCTGGCTCCTTGCAGAACAAGTTTACTGGCCACTGCTCTGCAATGACACGTTCTAGAATGCTTCTTGCAGTATATAAACACAAGCACCAAGTTTTATATGTTCTAGAATCAGGGGGAAAAGGTCAGCAGATAGGGATGGGGAAATGAAGGATGACTGCATCTCTGAAAATGCACAAGCCATATTCCATTTATTTGGACTTTTCATAGACTTATTAGGACAGGAATAGTACAGAGTTTTAATTTACCTGGAGTTCTGGCAGAAAAAAATTAGGACACACTTTCTGAGCTTAGTGGGATAGTGTTGTGATTGATTAGCAATGTCTGTCCTGGGAAAAATTAGAGAAGGTTAGCTTTCGAAGGGCCTGTGGATGTCATCCAGCCCAACTCTTGACAGAAAAATTATTATACCCTGCTTAGAGGCCTTTAGAAAAACAATCATGAGCTTGGCAAAACGATCCACTCCCTACACCTTTATGCTCTTATGGGTCTTATGAGTGGGTCTCTCAGGATGGCATGCTGCCACATTTCCTAAGAATGTGGAGTTCTTTAGGTGACAACTCTGAAGCCTATTCAGTTTTGAAAATTCCTCATTCACATATCCACTTCTAAAAGACACATATTGCACAATAATCATTTGAGAAAGCCAGAAACAAAGAAACGTGTTTCAGACACATGTACCCCAAGAACTGGAGGGTGTCCAACTACGATTACTGAACATTGTCATAAAAAATTCTATAGAAGAATCCTGATCAAAAGGGGGGAAATGTAAACAGAATTTCAAATTCTAATGAACTCCATATTTTCTAGGCCAAGGGGGGCGGGAGGCGGTATATGAACCTTTGAACCATGAAATAATCTCTAAAAATGAAAGCCCAAACTATCCCTTGATACTTTTTAAAACCAAAGAATGGTTTAACTAGTAAAGAACGTGTGCCTCAAGCATTGTGTTTCTTAAGAATTATTTATTTGGGATCAGAGTGACAGCATCGACTTGAAAGATTAGATAGGAACTTAGCAGGCTGTGAGTTTATGTTACGGGGCAGAAGCAAGGCAGGCAAACAAACTAAAAACCAAACTTACTGCCATCGAGTCAATGCGGACTCAGAGTGACTCTCTGTGGGTTTCCGAGACTGTACTTGATTATGGAGTAGAAAGCCTAGTCCCTCCCTCAGCTGCTGGTGGTTGGACAATGCTGGCCATGCATAGCTCAGCCCAATGCATAACTACCACACCACTAGGGTAGGAGGATGAAAATAGTTGTACGGCTGGAGGAAAGCCACCAATGCCATGGGATTGTACCTGCAGGATCTTGAATTTTGCTGTGTAGATCCCCCTGAGAGAGGTATAGCATTGTTCACCACAGCCCTGTTTACAATTGACAGAAGTTGGAACTGACTGAAATGTTCATCAGCAGAGGAAAGGATAAACATCTGTGGCATATACATGAATGGAATATTGCTGAGCCAGAGCGAGACTGAAGCCAGAGCGAGACTGAAGTCCCTGAAAGCATTCTGCTGAGTTTAAAAAAATCAGTCACCCATAATGGATGAATGTATGGATTGTGATAAGAGATGTATGAGCCCCCGATAAAATGATTTTTTTTAAAGTCAATCACCAAAGGTCAAATTTTATAAGCTCTTCCTTATATGAAGTATCTAGAGTGTGCAAATGTATTCAGAACAATGTTTATGAGTGAGAGGGAAAAGAAAATAGGATCATTAAGATGCATTGAATATCTGTGGCGATGGAAAATTGCCACTGGATCAAGGTGCTGGTTGCATGATATGATCACTATATTTGATATCACTGGTGTGCGTGTAAAAATGCTACACTGGAAAATGTGCTTTATATATCTAGTTTCACAAAACATTTTTTAAACAGTTGAAATAAACCTGTGTGACCTGTTTCCCTAACCTGCATGGTTCCAAGATGCGGGACTGGAGCACCTGTGGCCATGTTGTACAAGAGTCTGTACGTGATGCTGCAGGATGTTTAGATGTTGGGAGTGTATTCACTGCCGTCTCAGACAAGCGCAAACTTTGTGGTTTCAAACAAGTCATTCAGTCTCTCACAATCCTGGAGGTGAAAATTCATTTCACAACAAGGTGTTTATAGGACAATGGACACTGGAGACTTGTGATGGAGAATCTGTTTCTTGCTGTTTCTTCCTTCTGATCACTGCCAGTGTTCCTCAGTGGTTCTCGGCTTACGAACACAACTCTTCAATCTCTACCTCCATCTCCGCACAGTGTTCTCCTCCTGTCTGTTACCTTGCTTTGCCTCTGCTATAGGGACACTCGGGATGGCATTGAAGGAGCCCTGGCGGTATAGTGGTTACTCATTGGGCTGCTAATCACAAGGTCAGCAGTTTGAAACCACCATCTTCTCTTGGGGACAAAGATGAGGCTTTCTACTCCTGTAAAGAGCTGTAGTCTCAGAAACTCACAGACGCAGTTGTACCCTGTTGCTGTGAGTCGGTTGCTCTGAGTTGGAATTGACTCCATGGTAGTGAGTTCGGTTTTGGGTTTTGTTCACTGAAGTAATGTACACACACGCACATGCACACACACACACACACACACACACATGCACACAGGAATGCAAACATATTATAAGGGTTAAGGCTAATGAAATTCTATAAATGGAACTTAACTAGGTTACCATTGATAAATCAAGGAATAAATATTACTAGGGCCCCAGAAACCTTTGTGCCCCACTTCCAACTCCTTTGTGTGATCCTCTGTCTGTATTTCTAACATCTTAGATTTCTCCTGTGTGTGTGCTATGTTGTTGTTGGGTGCTACTGAGTGCATTCTGACTCAAAGCAACCCCGTGCGCAGTAGAAAGAAGCACTTCCTGGTCCTGTAGCCGATGCAGGATTGTGGCTCTGCTGGAGCCCGTTGTTGCAGCCATGTGTCAACCCCGCTCTTTAAGGGTCCCCCTGGCCTTTACTGACCTTCTGTCAAGAAGGCTTTGCCGAGGCTGACATTTCTCTCCAGCGTTCGGTCCCGCCTGGTACCTAGTCTAAAGCACGTGAGACAGAGTCTCTGGGCGCTCGCCTTCAAGCATCTTTCTAGCTATACTTTACATAAATGGAATTATAAAATAGATGTACTCTTTCATAGCTGGCTTCTACTCAGCATTCTGTATTTGTGTATAAAATTGTGGATCATTCATTTCATTTGCTATATGGGCACACAATCATTTAACCCCCTGTAAACTAGACTAGTCTTTATTCAATTGCAGATGGGTGTAGGGTTAGTTTCCAGTGGGGCCTATTACAAATAGTGCTGCTAAGAGTATTTCCTTACATCACTTTTGGGAGAACACATGCTTCTGGGAAACAAGTCTATAATACTTCCTAATTGCTTTCTATACCACACGGAGAACTTATGATCAAAGCAGATTTAACAGAACTATCCTCCCTCTTTGATGGGCCCACCACCCTTCAAGCCGTCAGTTTTATTTACAGATTCTTGCTGTGTTGGAGTCTTTTGAGCTACAGCCCTTTCCAGAATACTTCTTTCTAGGCTTCCATCCAGTGTGCTGCGACTAGAAGTGGGGATTTTTTTTAAGACATAAGCACCCCGTCAGGGACACAACCCCTGGACCCATGATCCCACGCAGTGGCACCTCATACATTCACCCACTAGCCCATGGCCAGTGCCCTGCCAGGCCTGTTTTCCCCGGCTACTGTAAGAGAAGACCAAATGGACCACCAGTGTCCCCCTTCTTCTGCATCTGGCTGCCCACTAAACTGGCCCGACACTCCCATTTTACAACCCCCAATGTAGCAGAGACCAAACTATCTTATAGATTAGAATGTGTCTTACTAAAGGTTAGGGGCAGAAGGGTGACTGGAGGTGTGGGCCAGGCTGCCAGAAAACTGTGGGCCTGAACTCAAAGCTTGGCACCATTACCCCAAAGTTTGGCAGCCACTGGTTTACCTCCGCCATATAATTTCCCTTTTGTTGGGTGAGGGCTGGAGCTCGTGCTTCAAGTGCTCCTGGTGTCACATGCACGAGAGACTCACTCTAGAGCCCCCAATTGAGTCTGGTCATGCATGAAGCGTAACTGAAATGTGCATGGTGGAGTCATGCATGTGGCTTTGCACAGGGTTTCCATTTGTGCCTGCTTGGCAATTCACACACGTCAATTCTGGAATTAGCTGGGGAAATCTATGACCCAAACGTTCCAGAGATATCAGAACAAAATTAGGCTCAGTGTTCCAAACCCTTCTCTTAATGGATGGTGTTCCTCTTCGTTCGGGAGTGCTGAGAACACATGCTGACGGCAGAAGGGGTGAGGAGGTAGGCGTGCAGGAGACCGCCCACTCTAGGTGTCTTTGTTAGGGCTCTTGTTTACCTTTTCTTGCCTGGTGACCAAGAATTTAGGAAAGAAAGGAGAGTTGGTTGGAAAGGGTGAGGCTGCCGCTGGAAGATTTTTATCTGTCCAAGTCAACAAAGAATTAAGCCATGCTTTTCTGTAGGATTATAATATCTTACAAAAATGAACAAATAATTGAGCAACTTCTGCACTGGGCTCTTTGCAGATCTAACTAATGACGGCTGTCGTGTATATAACAAGGACTCGCTTTGAGACGTGACCATGTTGTGAGTCGACATCTTTATTTTAAGGCGCCAGGAGCAAACAATTTTAGGTTTTGATGCCAAGAAGCAAAATCAAGACTTACGTACTTGTACTTAAGGAACTAGAGACAACATATTCTTATAAGGCTTTTATTGATGAAGCTCAACATCTGAAGATAATAATTGCCAATAGCTCTGTGTGTGTGATAGAAATCTAATGAGAAAATTGGAATGCTTTTCTAAAGGGGTGCTTCTTTCCTTATTGGGGTTCAGTGACTGTTTATAGCATCTTACCAACTGAAAATGTTCATCTGTTAAAATGACTCTCGTGTCATGATGTCATGAGGCATTCAAAATAGGTGTGGGCTGGCTTTGGGCTGTGGGCCACCGTTTGATTGACAGTGTCACCGAGCCTTGCGCATCAGGTACAATGCAGTTGGGGCCTGTCGGAATGGAAGGATGGGACACTGGCGTGACTGGGTTTGATTTGATTTCTGCATTTCTTTTGGTTTGACTTTACTGAGAGGTGGCGCAGTGGGCAGTGCTGACGGCTTCATGACGGCATGGGCACAGGGTTCCTTTTCCTCGCATTGTCAACCATAGCACGCTGCTCTGTGTCGCAATGTCACAGGGCTGCGCCGCACTTAGGCAGCAGGAAGAAAAGGAGGTAAAAAGTGAGCATCTACTTACCATTAAGGAGACTTTCCTAACATCCCAGCCAATACTGCTTACAACTCCTTGCCTAGAAGTGCCCTATGTCCCTGCGTAATAAGCTGGGAGCTGCCGTCTTCACTCCAGTTGTTTGGTAGTTTTGCTCAGCTGAAAAATCGGAGTCCTGGGACTGAGGAAATTAGAGCTGTTGGTCACATTGTCCATGGGCAGGCGGGGAGCCTTAGAGAGATTGTGCCTTAGAAAGTAGCAAACTGGAGATCGCGAGGACGGAGGTCTGCTCCCCCGTGTCCGTGTCTGCCCTCAAGGATTGTGTGGGGAAGTAGACATATTGGTTGGACTGAGGTGAAGGCTTGACTCGTGCCCTTGCTCCTTCCAAAGACGTTCCCTGAAGAAAGGATGGCAACCATGCCCCTTCATCCATGCTGGACGGGACTTGGGTTGAAGCCTAAACAGGGCCTTGGCCTCCCGTCTGCAACAGAAATACAAATCTTGAGTGCCTCTCAAGGCTTCTCCTCAGTCACTTGGACGAGAGGATTGGCAGCGTGCTCAACAAGCTCAGGCATGCCTGTGGGGAGAGCGGCAGTAGGGCTGGTTCTAAGTGCCCTTACCCATCAAGCTGCATGGCATGAAGGGCGGACGTGGGAGAGCAAAAACAATGTCTGGGTATGTGAATTTTTAAAATGACTCTGTTCACTAGGATGTCTTAAGATGTGACCAATCAGGTTTCTAGCTTCTAGTGGGAGCGAGCGGCAGTAGTGGCTCAGTAGGCTAATTTTCGCCTCTCATGTGGGAGCCCCTGTCCAATACCTGGCCAGTGCACCCCAGCACAGCCACCACCGGCCTGCTCTGTGTGCTTGCGTGTTGCTGCGATGCTGAGCAGGCTTCAGTGGCGCTTCCAGATTAGCACAGACTAAGCAGAAAAACCTAATGATCTATGTCTGAAATGTCAGTCCTGCCACCAACAACCCCCAAACACCTTCAGTGGATCACAGTGGTTCAGCCTTCTGTGAGATCCCCCGGAGTCAGGAGTGACCCAATGGTAGCCAACAATATCCTGAATGGGAACCCAGGGAAGGTAGAGGTCATTCTTCCTTAGCTCTGTCTTTATCTATGAAAGAGCTCCCCGAAGTTTGTAGAAAAAGCCCATGCTTTAAATTCCATTTGTCTGTAAGCGGTTTAGGGAGGATGTGCATGCTTGGTAGACACAAAAGCATTTATCTCGTATAATCTCACCACGGCCTGCTTGGGGGGGGGGGGCTGTCCTCACTGTCCAGTGCTGCTGTCACAGATATACCATAGATTGATGGCCTTGGCCAGTGGTTCTCAACCTGTGGGTCATGACCCCTTTGGGGATAGAAGGACCCTTTCACAAGGGTCACCTGAGTCACAACAGTGGCAAAATGACAGTGATGAAGTAGCAAAGAAAATAAATTTTTGGTTGGGGATCACCACACCATGAAGAGCTGTATTGAAGGGTCGTGGCATGAGGAAGGTTGAGAACCACAGGCCTTGACAAACAGGATTTAGTCTCTCATCGTTCAGGAGGCTGGAAGCCTGAATTTGGGGTGCTGGTTCCAGGGAAAGGCTTTCTCTGGCTGTTGACTCTGGGAGAAATCCTTGTTTCCTTTCAGCATCTGTGAGTGGCCCCAGCGTCTTCTCCTGGAGAACTCCATATGTCTTGGCATCCATCTTCCCCCAAGTCTGGGAGCTCCTCACCACAAGGTCTTTAGGCCCAGAGGGCGCACTCGGCTCCCAGCCTTTCTTTCCTGACAGCAGGAATAAATCCTCACTTTTATCTCTACTTGCATCTTCTGTAAGATCAGAGGTGATGGCCACCCCGCAGGACAACTTCCCTCCTGTTAGACAAGCCTGTGACCTAAATCAAGGGGTTGCACCGCACCCTACGCCTGCCTCACTAGCAGAGCAAACGGAATCTAAGCATGATTAACAATCCCCTCCTTCAGCACAGACAGAGATTCCATATGTTGACAACACCGAGGGCAGTTCTTTCCCGGAGGATAACCACACAACACTGGGAATCATACCCTAGCCAAGTTTTATATTTGGGGTAGGGGGTGGGGAAGTGGTCACAATTCAGTCGTGACAAGCCACCAGCAAAATGCATGGGGCTACAATGGAAGGATCGGTTAATTTGGGCCCTGGGAGGAGGCGGGGTTTTCAGCGGTGGTGACTTTGTGTTGGTCTTAAAGAATGACTTGGGCAATGTGAGAAGAATAAAAATCCAATCAGTCAAATGATGGCTGGTCAGTGATTAAAAATTAAATTAGCTGCCCTGGCCAATTACCAAAAGTCCCGTGCCATTGAGTTGATTCTCACTCATATGGACCCTGTGAGGGGTGGCAGGACTGCCAATGTTTATTAGGGCAGACAGCCTCATCTTTCTCCCATGGAGCAGTTTGTGGGTTTGAACCACTGCCTTTGTGGTTTGCAGCCCAATGCCTAGCCCACAGCACCGCCAGGGCTCCTTGGCTGGCTGGTTAAGAGGTGAGAAATGGATTCAGGGGATATATCTTTGTGTTTAAAGTCCCTGATTGGTGTGGCTTGTTGCTCCACTTGGCTACTAACTTTAAGCATTAGACATTTGAGTCCACCTTTCCAGAGGTACCTTGGAAGAAAGGTCTGGTGATCTACTGTCCGTCGATAACTGCCTGGAGCACAGTCCACTCAGACACACACACATTGCCTGGTGGAGGTCTTGACCTGAGGACAAGGTGTGTTTTGTTTTCCTCAGCTGGTCTTTTTTGACCACCTTTCTCTGGATTTCACCGTCAGTGATCTGTGTTCTCAAGGCTTGTTGTCCTCACCCCAGCTCCATTTCCGTCTTCTCTGCCACATCGGGGCCTGGAGCCAAGCCTCTTGCCAGCAGACGACCTGCACCAAGTTTACACGGCGTGGCCTTGAGGTGTTTGTGCCTCTTTCCACTGTATTCATGGCTCTGGTTTGCCTAGACTCGCCTGTGCATTAGTGTAAAGGAATAAAGCTCATAAATAAAAGAGGAGGCGAAAGTAGGTTTTTGTAATGAGGCTTCTGCTTAATCGCATCAGCAGCTAAGGAAAAAGCTATGAAATATTTATTGAATTGTTGCATTAACATTGTCACTGAGCTTGCTGTGGACATTAGAGCTCTCTGGAGAGGGTGGCTGGCTCCTCCAAGCACCAGGCGGGAGCTGTGGCTGCGGCCATTGGAAGACTGCAAAGAGAGTGTTTGTGCCCTTGCCATGGGCAGGGGCACACCCAGCTGAGGCTTCAGAGGGTGAGGCCGTGGCTTAAGGAGCGCCCTGTAGATCCCACATGTCTCCCAAGCTGCCCTTTGGTTTTCCCAGAGCCGTTCTATTTCTTGAGGGCTTTGTTTATAATTAACAGTGATGAACCGGGCGTAAGTTGTGCCGGCCCTTGATTCTTCTCTCTCTCCCCCGCCCCACAACCCCCCCTCCCCTTTAAAGAATTCTTTACATGGGGCTGTGTCCTGCCTCAGCGAGGGACTGCAGATTGTATCGACAGAGCCATGCCCGTGTACGGCTGCCTTCCAAATAAGGCAGGCCGTAGGTATTTCAGTGGCTGTAAGGACTTGAGCTGGTCAAAGAGTCAATTATTATGCATTAAAAAGCAATTCATCTTCTCTACTAGCGAGCCCTGTGTTATTTTTAGGCCAACCTTTTAAATTTATGTGGCATGCAAGAGCAGTTTCTCATGTAAACTTCTGGAGGGTTCGTGGGAGAGCAGCCAGGGCATGGGGGGCTGTCTCTGAGCAGTGCTCTCTGGTCCCATGGCCTACAGGTTTCCAGCAGGGGCTCTTCAGTCAGACCCCGGGAGACTCAGCCTGCTGAAGTCTCACCTTCTTGGCCTATCAGTGAGCTGCTCTGAAGAGGAAATCCTGCAGACCCCTAAAATCCGTAGCAAGCATTCAGTCTCTGGTGGCTGGTCTTCCCTCAGTAGCTCCGGTGGAGTCAGCAGGTACATGCTGGGCTGCGATCCTCGAGGTTAGCAGTTTGAAACCATCAGCAGCTCCAAGGGAGAAAGGCAGAACTTTCTAGTCCCTTAGAGTTGTAATCTCAGAAGGTCTGTCCCGTAGGTCACTAGCAGTCAGTACGCAGTGGAAGTGAGTGTGGTTCTCTTGCTTTGCTCTTCTCCTTTATGTCCACAACTTTTCCTTTCCACCCAGAACCTTCTTATCTCGGCTGTGGCTATTGATCCTTGATGTTGCGTTGACTCGGCCCCATGGTGATGGCAGGCATGCCCCGTAGAACTGCTCTCTGGCGGATGTCTAAGGCAGTGACCTTTCAGAAGCGGATCTCCACGGAATTCCCAGGTGCCTCTGGGTGGACGTGAATCTCCAGCCTTTTGGTTAGTGGTCGCACACGTAACCATTCGGGCCACCGGAAGGGCTCCCTGGAGCTCTGTGATGAATGTGGGGTCCGCTAGAATGGAAGATGTGCGACACTTTTTGTGCCAGTCACCACGTGGGACTAGGTGGCGGTGCAGGGCGAGAATGGCCAATTGGGATGGAGGCACCCAGCTGCAGACAGACCAGGGAACTGAACTTCAGAATTGCAAATCAGGAAGCGTGCTAATGAGTAACAGACCCCCCAGATGTGAGCGTGACTCCCCCGCCTCTCCACCGAAACGTTCCTAAGGGGGGTCTCGTGCCTGTTTCCTTTCTTTCCCACGGCACCCAAGTTTCCCTTTTCTGTCAGAGTCTGTCGTGTCATGTTTTGTCATTTCATGTAAACGTCTGCGATGTAACCTGATGCTAGAAACCTTGGATTTCGTTCCTCCCTGTCCTGCTCATTGAATAACCAAGAGGAGCCTGATCTGGAGCCACCTTTGGGAGTTGTTCGGATTGAGTTCAATGCTCTCAGGGTTCAACACGGGCAGTGGTCGTTCCCTATTTTCCTGGTCAGGGGCTCATTTTGAAGTCTCTGACATTGCCACCACTTGCAACTCTTACATTCGTAGAAATGGAGGTCAGCAGCCACCTCGAGACTGGGCATGGTGTCCCAGATGGACTCGTTTATTCATTTATTCAGCAAATTTTTCTTGAGTGCCTGGTGAACCGCAGACACAAGTGTCTGCCCTCATGAAACTCACACGTGTCATGGGCAAAAATGGACAGTGTATAATTCTATGGCGTGCCAGATGGATGCGTGAGTTCTGGAGGCGGAGGGGGTGCTGTCTTTGGTAGGCATCTGGAGGAAACCCCACTGAATACAGTCCTGAAGGAAGCGAGGCATGCTGGTATCTGGGTGAGGGGAGTCTTCCAGGCGGAGCAACCAGCACGTGCAACAGCGCAGAGACTGCACCTGGAGTGTGGAGGGACAGGATGGAGCTGGAGCAAGGGTGAATTGTGGAGGAAATGGGAAGGTGCCAAAGTGAGCACATCTTCACTGGCCTCAAAATGTTTTTCATTCTGCTCCTAAGAATCTCCACCCGAGACCTCACACACAGCAGTTGTGGAGGGTGTGGATTCATTGCTTCTCTGGCTTGCAAACTTCAGAATCTCCAGTCAAGCCAGCGGCAGTCCAAAGGGAACGTGTTGGCTCCTGGAACTGGGAACTGGGAGGGGGTGGGCTGGTTTCAGGCACCGGGGAATGAGGCAAGGAGCCACCAACAGTGAGTGAGAGACAGGGAAGTACTCATCGTGGTGCATGATGACAAGTAGAAAAAGAGGCCCCCTGGGGGACAGGATTCAAACCTGCACCTCCGAATGTTCTGCGAGGTGGGCTAACACAGATGAGCCGTAGAGCTCGGGGGCTGTGGTCTCAGAGGCCTTCCCATGGGTGCTGTGAGAGGAAGCCACACGGTCACACGTGGTTGGTCACGTGGTTTGGTGCCGCCTTGCGGGTCGCCTGCAGCTCACGGGGGCCGTGGTGGGAGTTGGAGTTGGTTTGGGGCTAGTCACCACTCCCTCACGTAGACCTCCACGGGCAGCAGAGCGAACCGTTTTCAAGTCTTGCTTCAGCCTCACCGTGGAGTCGTGGCTGTGGCCACAGCGGCGTCGAGGGTCTAATTCATTTTTTGGAGGTCGGTAGGCAAGCCCTCCCTCCTATGCTATCTTAGTCTTAAAGCTCCAGAAAGACCCGCCCACCACGGCGACTCTGGTGGTACGTGAACCGGCAGCAGCGAAACAGCAGGCAAAACTGCCACCATCGTGTGCTCACGTGGCAGATGAGCGGTAGGCAGTTGATGGAGCTGCTTTCTCCCCCCCTTGGATTATTAATGTATTCCTTTTACTTGGTGGAGCGGAAGGAGCTTGCTGGAGTTTTAAAGTTAGGAACGTCTGTGGACAGCAGAACTTAGTGCATTGGTTACTGTGAGGCGTGTGACGGGAACGCGCAGCCTTGAGCTATGGCCCGGGAGGCGGGATCAGAAAGGAAGGTTCCTTCAGAGTTCAGTTCTCAGCTCATCTTTCAACTCGGGGGGCTTCGGCCCACGGCTCCTATCTAGTCTGCTGTTGTCGTTTAGCATCTGTTCCCCCACCTCTGCCATGTTGGACGACTTGGGGTGAGAGGTGACACATTACCCACTGAAGGGACAAGGTTGTCCAGCTGGGCTGGCCTTATTGCCTTCGCCTGGCTCTTTGATGTAAAGGTTGATGGAGCGGCTGTCTAAGTCAGCACCTTCTGCAGAGCTGAGAAGGCCTGGCCTTCTCCTGGCTAGGGGGTCAGCTTCAATCACTGGCCGGCACCTTACTGGAGGCATGGTGTCTCGGCGTCTGTATGCTGGTTCACATTAATTAACTTGCCCAGATTCTTTCTGATTGGAAACTTATTGGGGAAGAGAGAAGCAACCTCCCTTTGGAATTGACGGACAAGTGTTTTGTTTTTTTTCCTTTTTCTTCTTCCCTGATTATTTGTCATTTGTCCATCATTAAACACTTTCCTTGAAATGCATTGGGAGGATTGAAGAGGAGTTAGGTGCAACAGTTTTCTGCTAGGAGAGATCATTGGGAATGACTCACGATAATTAACTGATGTTAAGTGAATTATTTCTAGTGTGCATTTTAATGTTCATCTGGTAAGAGGGTGGGCTGTCTTTTTTTTTTTTTTAGTAGTGTCATGTGTTCAGCTTTCTCTTGCAGTTTTTTTTTCCCCAGAGAGTAAAGTTTCAGTTACATAAGGTTTGATAGAAGATGGTTCGGTTTTGAAGATGGTTTGTGAGTTGGGGCCTGTGCACCCTGGGAAGGCTGTCGGGTTCCTGCCCCATCTAAGGATTGATGGGCTGATTTGTCTGTTGCTGACAAGCTGGTGAAAACCAGTCTCCACCCAAAGGTGCTTTGATCTCGAAATGATTTTATCCAGCCAGTTGTGTTGTAGGCCCATTAAGAAAGGAAGTTCCATGCTGTAAGTCCTAATTAAATTAATTGTCTTCATTAAGAATCAATTTAAGTTGTCAGCCCAGTGGTACCCCACGCCAGAAGGCCTCTCGCAGTGTTAACTCGTCCGTCTCAGCCCATTGCTTAAGAAACTTTGGGGGAGTCAGGGAGAGGAGGGAGTTCATTTGCTGGCTTGTGACCCGGTTCTGGCCCCAATTACAGTGATGGTTAGTTCAAGTGATGACCCACAGAGCCTTGATTTGTGCATGGCTTTTTTTTGAAAAGGTGTCTTATTCAGTAAGAGGGAGGAACTTTTGCCTTGCTCCTAATTGCCGCCTAGTTTTGCATAGCTAACCGATGGAATGAAAAGAGTCCACCCACAGTGCAAGAGGGATTCAGTGAGGCATAGGAGAGTATGTGTGATGCAAGACAAAAAGATTTCCAAAGAAAACCTCTTTGTCCCCTAGCACAATAGTCACTTGAGAGGGTTGGTTACTCTTTTAAGATCAGAACTCTTCAAGGTAATCTGCAGACTATAAATACAAGGAAAGGTCATATAAATAGGATAAAAGTTATCTTACTTCTGTCTTAAACTGCATGCATAGTAATAGGTGCAGCTATTAAACTGTATTTTTGGCGCATTCTGTTCAAATGAAATAGATATACCTACAATGCAAGTGAATATTGAAAGTACCATGACTTGCCAAAAGAACAAACAAATCTGTCTTGGAAAAAGTACAGCCAGAATGCTCCGTTGAGGTAAGGAGGGCGAAACCGAAGCTCATATACTTGACAGTGTGTTAGGCCGGAATGACTACAGAGACAAGTCCAGTGACACTCCTCATGTAGGTACGAGAGAGGGATTTCTATTATGAAGTAATTGTCTGTAAGAAAGCATCTACCCCAGTCCAACTCAAGTCCATAAGGCCAAGACTAGTATGTAAATCCCTCTTCAGACACACGGAGCCTCATGCGTTGACATGGACGCGGAAAGATCACCAGCTGGTGGGTGCAGAGTCACATGGATCCAAGGTCAGTGGGAAAGTGGCAAGGCTCCGACAGCTTTAGGGTCAGTAACAGGGAGAGGGGACGGTTCCCAGGATCCTTCTTATGAGAGGGCCACACCCGCAAGGAGGCACCATCAGGCTGGGACCTGATGGACAGGTTGGATCTTACCCCTATGCTTTTATAGCTCTTCAAGTTGACATCAAATCATCTAACTCCACAGCCAGGTTGTCTGCAGAGACCAGTTCCTGGAGAAGGACATCCCGCTTGGTAAAATAGAAGGGCAGTGAAAAGACAAAGAGCCCGGACAAGGCGAGTGCCCGAGTGGCTGTAACCGCGGGCTCAAGTATAGGAACAATAGTGACGATGGAACAGAAGCAGGGAGTGTTTCATTCCGCCGTGTACAGGGTCTCTGTGGGTCAGAACAGACATGATGACACCCATTCGCCACAACATGTGGCACGCGAGAAGGATTCAAAAAGCTTGTGGGAAAATGTATGATGTGACTTTTCCTTGAATTCTTTGAAGCCTCCTCATTGGGAATTTAAATGCATTTCCAGTCTGAAGCTACAGAGACTACTAGCAGCAGGCTCTGAACTAAGACTGATTGGTCTGGAAGCCTCGACTCTCGGTGCAGCTCTGCCAAGAGCTACTGACATTGTGGCTTTAGGCAAGCCATGGGATGTCTTTTTGGTCTTTGCAACCTCCCTTACAAAACAAGATGCTCAAATGTGGGATCCCAAATATGTGTCTGGCAAAGTGAACATGGGAGTGGGCTATAAAGGCCATGCCGTGGATCTTGCTGGGAATAAGGATGGTGGTGTAGTGGTTATAAGTTGGGCAGAAGTCTGCATGATCAGCAGTTCAAAACCACCAGCAGCACTGAGGGAGAAAGATGGGGCTTTCTACTCCTGTGAACAGTGACAGTCTGGGAAACCCCCAGGAGGTCACTATGAGTTAGCATTGACTGGCCTGCAGTGAGAGCTCTGAGCTAACCAAAAAGTCACAGGTGTAAATCCACCAGCTGCTCTGAGGGGGGACGGTGTAAAGCCCTGCTGCTGTCGTGACCGCCACTTTGGAAACCTAAGGGGCAGTTCTGCTCTGGCCTGTAGAGTCCCTCTGAGCTGGAATCGACTCACTGGTACATGCGCTGGCATGCATTATCTGGACACACTGGGATCCATGGAGGACCTCTCCCTGTGCTGGAGGGCAGGGCCACCCAGGGGAAGCTGGGAACCTCAGAGGTACCCTTTGCAGGGAACTGAATGAAATGAAGGCCAATGATGCATAGAAGATTAAAAATGTTACCTGTGAACTTAAAGGATATTGGGCTCGGTAAAGAAGAGGGACAGCGAACAAGAGGAAGATCCATAACAAGATGGACGGACATGGCAGCTGAAACAATGGGCTCGAATATAAGAACAATCGTGAGGATGGCACAGGAACCGCGGTGTCTCCTGCTGTTGTACCGACTCAGCGGCACCCAACGACAACCTGTCTACCTACCTAGCTCCGATAGGTTGTCAGGAGAGACCAGTCCCTGGAGAAGGACACCTGCTCGGTCAGTTGGACAGGCAGAGAAATAGAGGAAGACCCTCGACGAGGTGGATTGACATGGCAGCTACCACAGTGGGGTCAAGGCAGGGAACTTCTATGTAGTTGCATTCACTTTGGTTATTAGACCATCTGCAGAGCACGGACTCATCCTGCTGCCCAATCCTTCTGTCTCCTACCTTCTTCTTCTAACTAAGAGCTTCTATCCACTGGCTCCTCAGGTGAAGAATGCTGACCTCCTCCTTGCTATCCAGGGAAGACTCTCCCCCAAGGCTTTCTGAATGAGACTGAATGGTGACATCACATAGTTGGAAACCCCAGAACTGCTCCATGCATTCTCCTAAAAGTCTGCCTCCTAAGGTTCTCTGTTTCCTTTAAGATCTTTGGTTGCTGAATGCATGGTCTCTGTAGAAGCAGCAACCAGCATGGAGAAGAGGCTGAGCGCTGTGGAGGTGCTGCTGGAAGTGGAAGATAGGGTGGGAGACAAAGGCCACTGTTGATAGGGAGCCCCTATATGATGCAACCTGTTACCAGCTCTCAGCTGCTCATGGGAAAGCTGATGGTACCAGTCTATGCAGAGGGGGCTCTGAAGAAAGTTCTGGTGACCGATCTACTCCTGAAAAATCAGCCCTTGAAAACCCTGCAGAGCCCAACCCCCCGCCCCATTCCCGACATACATGGCATGTCTATAAATCAGGATCAACACCATGGCAACCTTTATTTTATTTGTCCAACCATTAATCCAGCTTTGATTACGCAAAGACTTCTAATCCAGTTTGTCACAATTGTCTCTTGGTTGAGAAACCCAGTGTATTCTCAGGGGAGGCTTTCCCACTCAGCCTCATCAATCCACTCTAAAGCTTTCCATCCCTCCCTCCCCCTCAGAACACTTTCAAATATTATAATTTTGGGCAGGTGAAGGGATTAAATAGTGAACACTTTTAAAAGTAAATGCCCTTAAAACAAACCA
Source organism: Tenrec ecaudatus (assembly GCF_050624435.1). Taxonomy (NCBI): domain Eukaryota; kingdom Metazoa; phylum Chordata; class Mammalia; order Afrosoricida; family Tenrecidae; genus Tenrec; species Tenrec ecaudatus. The sequence continues at coordinate 138,725,943 of NC_134534.1, forward strand.
CCATGTAGAATAGGCATTGCTGAGTACGGTGGAGGTGCGGCTGGATGTGGAAGATAGGGTGGGAGATAAAGGCCACTGTTGATAGGGAGTCCCTGTATGATGTAACTCGTGAACAGCACTCAGCTGCTCATGGGAAAGCTGACGGTACAAAAGGCTCATCTCGCCTAATCGTCTTAGTTCATCCTTTGGACACCAGGTGCACATATAACTCAATTCCTCTGTCTTCAGACTAGATCTCAGTTGCTGACGTCTGTATATCCAATGCCCGTCCTTGGTGAAGTAGTCGACCTCCATTACATGAAATCAAAGGGAATTCAATGTCCATCCCTAACCAGGAAGAATTCCTCGCTAATATGCCTCGGTAATAATCCCTGACATTTTCAAATGAGAGACTAATTACTGCATGTGTTACTACACGACTCCCTCCACTAGCTAGCTTCTCTCGAAGCTTCCCTTAAAATGACAAGACACGAATGAGCGTACAAAGTAGAGTGTGCTGAGATAGTGTTATTCCACCTGAGCTGAGATCCCAGGGTTTCCAGCTGTGGATGCCAAGAAATGGCACAAACGTTTCGCGAGGCAAAATCAAGCAACGTGAGGTTTTCTTCCCCTAGGACTCTCGTTGATTTTCACAGACTCTCAAGGCCAACAGGAACCCTGGTGGCACAGTCAGTTAAGTGTTGGGCTGCTAACTGCAAGGTCAGCAGTTCAAATCCACCAAATGGCTCCTCGGGAGAAAGATTATTTTTCTGCTCCTGTAAAGAACTACAATGTTAGCAGCCCTGCTCTGACGGGATGGCTATGAGCTGGAATGGACTCAAGGTCACGGTGTGATTGTCTTGGCTTTATCAAGGACAAGTCCTGCAAGGGTCTCTATGAGCCACTGCCAGGTCCTGTTTGTCTCTCACCTTAGATTGGTTGCTCCACCAAATGGTTGGTCGAGACTTTCCCAAAAGGCATTCATCATCTCATTCCTTAATCGGAGCACCATGTACTGGAGCACTTGTAATTGTGAGATGAAAGAGCCTGAGTCTGATACAGAAATAACACCGCGGGAAGCTACAGGATTCAACTTTATAGGGACAATGATCAAAGGTGCTGAGGACACTTGGGGGAAAAAAAAGTTTGTGAGAAAATGAAATAAAACAATAATGGGAGCTTTGAGACCCCAACCCTATTGGGAACAGTGGCCAAAGATGTATGTTTTTTGAAGAACTAGCCTGGAGCCTGATGAGAATTGACATCTCCTGTTTCGGAGCCCAAGGAGCCCTGGTGGCAATCGTGGTCACCTGTTGGGCTGCTGACCCCAAGGTCAGCGGGACAAAATCGCCAGCCTCTCTAAGGGAGAAAGGTGAGGCTTTCTCCTCCCATCAGGAGTCACGGTCTCAGAAACCACAGAGGCAGTCCGGCCCTGTCCTCTCCTATCGGGTCACTGTGAGCCGGAATCATCTCGCTGGCAGGGAGATGAGCTGACGTGATTTCTGAGTCTTGCACTACCACTATGCTAACCCACAGTGACTCTGTCTAGGGTTCCTGAGGCTAACCATCTGTACTGGAGCAGACAGCCTCATCTTTCTCCCAACGAGCAACTCGTGAATCTGAACCACCGATCTGGTAGATGGCAGCCTTCCTTAGAGGTACAGAGTCCTACAGATGTACAATCTCTCACTGCCATCAAGTCAGTTCTGACTAACAGTGATCCTATAAGACAGGCTAGAACTGCCCCTGTGGGTTTCCAAGATTGCGACTCTTTGTAGGAGTAGAAAGCCTCCTCTTTCTCCCACCTCATTTTTCCAGGTGGTTTTGAATTGCTGGCCTTGCAGTTAGCAACTTGTATGATCTCAGAAACCCTCTATGAGATCATGTCTGGGTCAGAATTGATTTGTTGGCACTGGGTTCCAAACTAGGGGTGACGTTATGGCCCAGTGGCCATCTGGCAATGTCTGGAGACATTTCTTATTGTCACAACTAGGAAGAAGGGTGCTTTGGACATCTTCTGGGTAGAGGCCTAGGATCCTGCTGAGTTCCTGCAATACACGTGGCTGACCTGCACAACAAAGAATTATCTGACACCGATGTCAATAGTGCTGAGAAATACTGCTGTCCAGTCCCAGCCAACAAATGAGTGGTCCTTGAAACTCCCACCCATTTCACCTCTTCCCTCAGAGGAGAAAGAAAAAGATTACCAAAGAGATGACTTCCCTATTTTCATAGAGTTTTACACACATGGGCGTCACGTGTCCTCTACGTACATCGTTGTGCTTTCGAGACACAGACTTGGGTAGGAGTTGATGTTAGTTGCCTTCCATGTGGCTGCAACCCACAGCAACTTCGTGTGTAATGGAATGAAACGCCGCCCGGCCCTGAAGTTCACTGTAGAGACTCTCATTGCCAGTCCATCTCATTGAGGGTTTCTGCACTTGCCGGGACTCTTTCACTGACAGACCGGGTGTCCTCTCCTAGTGATTGGTCTTCTTCTGATGATGCATTCAAAGTCAGTGAGCACGGAGGGCCCACCATCAGAGGCCTAGGTCCAACCCCTGGCTCCATCCCGTCCCTTTCTGCGCGTTCATTTCTGAGCCCGCAGCTTCAGCCTCCAAGCCCCGCGTCCCATCTGCCAAATGGAGAAAATCAGTCCCTGTCGAGGGACAGTTGGCCATGCTACTGTTCTTGATAGGTGCTGTCAAGCCAGTCCCGACCCATAGTGACCGGATGCACGACTGAAGCAAACACTGGCCGGTCCTGTGCCGTCCTCACAGTTCGTCTTGTGTTTGAGCCCATCGATGCGGCCGCTGCACCATCTCCGCAAAGGGCTTCCTCTCTTTCGCTGCCCCCTTACTTGACCAAGCATGATGTCCTTCTAGCTCGTCCTAACTGAATAGGAGAGGCTGGCGTTTCCTAACAACGTGTCAAAAATCCATGAGATGAAGTCTCCCCCTCCTGGCCTCTAAGAATGGGCCTAATACATATGCCCAACTAGTTCTTTCAGCCGTCTCTCGCTTCCTCCCTTTCCTTTTTAAAGTCAGGCCACTTCTCTCCCGTATGCCAGGTCTACTCTCAGCTCTCCCACATACACGACACGGACCCCAGCCTGCCGGTCTCAGACTGGTACTCACTGTCTCAGAAACTCAGGACCTGGAGTAGGTGACAGGTGTCTGCCAAACAAGCAGCGATAAAGTACCAGTGGTCAGTGGGAGTGTGGAGGCGGGCAGGGGGGTGGCAGGAGCCAAAGCATCCAGGAACCTTGCTCCCTGGGTGCTGCAGCCACTGGAGTGAGCTCTCAGGGTTGGCTAGTTTTATTGTAGAATAAATTGTTGCTCTACAATGTAAATGGGAAACTAATTTGTGTAACCATGCGTAGTCTCCGTGATTCTTTGTGAAACATCACCCAGATAAGCTAAAGATTTATGTATTCTCTCTCCAGAGACCTTTCTCTGGAGCGCACAGGGTAAGAAAGTGGATACAAGTTGAAGAAAGGGGGGAGCAGAAGGGATGTCCTTTATGGAATGCCATCCCCCCCCCCATCTTCACCCCAAGAAAAATGTGTAAATTGGAAATGCAGCATTTGGTTCATGTAAATTTTGTTAAAAGTGAGGAGTTTCCGCCAGACTGCTAAGAAGGTGGTCATTAAATGTGACCTTTTCTTTCTTTAAGAAAAGGTCATTATCGTAGCTGCACATGATTTATTTATTTATTTGGGTCAGTGTGGGGGTGGGGAAGAGAGGGGCAAACAGAATGGCAGTGGAAGCAGCTACAATAAGACCTCTGATCCCTTAAGCTGCTTGCACAAGAGAGAAAAGGTGACCCGAGGGTCCCACCTGGCTTTCTGCACTCGCCAGAGGACCCCCATTCACTCTGAGCAGCAGCAACACGCAGAGGCGTGTGCTCCGTAATGGAGGCCCGGCGTAGTGAAGGATTCTCCATTTTGATCCAAAGACTTTACATGTTTAGTGATTGGAAAAAAATTAATAATTCACACACACACACACACACACACACTGTGGCCAGCCCTGGAGGCATACACAGTACAGTGCGGGCTGCTGACAGCCCCTTTGGGTGGTACGTTTACGCCCTTTCACAGGGCTTCCTGGGTAGCTACTGCTGATTACTTGCCAGCAGCCTTACAAGGTAAGTGAGGGAGAACGAATCCTTACAGTTGGGCACCAGGGGAAATAGAACTTCCAAGGGACAGTTTTGCTCAGCCTAGCATCAAGGACAGATCAAGGGCTAGAGGCTCCATCCCTGAATTCTTTTGTGGGGTATGGCATTTCTGGTGTATCATAACTGAGACGAGGGTACCTGTACCTACCTGACTCACAGCCGCCCTCTGTGGGGTTTCCCAGGCTGCAAATCTTAATGGGAGCAGACAGCCTCATCTTCTTCTGAGGAGCAGCTGGTAGGTTTGAACTTCTGACCTTGGGGTTAGCAGTCCAACGCTTGCTCCACTGCCATCAAAGGTCAGGAGGGGAGTTATATAAAACACGAGGGCGCTATCCAGAAAGCAGCCCTGTTTCCTGTGGCCTCTGCCTGAGCTCAGCCTTCTTTTATTCCTGGTGTTTCTTGTTGCCAGAATTATGGTTCTCCTCACCCCAGCTAGCCAAACCCTCCCTGTGTGTCTGCTTTTTGGCTGGGCTCCTCACAGCCCTTCCTTCGACAGCCACCCCAGCTGTGATGAGTTGCTCCGAGATGCCTGCCAGCCCCCCTCTCTTCCCCCCAGCCCTCCAACCGGGCTCTGTGGGCACCATTTAAGGGAAGAGGAATGTGTTCCTGACGCATGAGTCACAGGCTGCTACCTCACTGTGTGTAGAGCCTGCTGTGAGGTGCGTGCCGGCCCCCTCAGAGAAGGGGTGCTAAATAATTCACCACAGCCACCTGCTCTGACATCCTTGCAGGCCTGTCCCCTGGTGACCCCGAGCCACCAGCAGCCTTCCTGGTAGCTGTGCTGTGGCATCTCAGGAAGCAGGGCGAATAAATGAGGCAGCCTAAACCCATCCCCGCCTTCAGTGACAGCACCGGGCCCCCAGTGGAGGGGGCTGGTGGGGAGGGGCGGGTGCAGGGCTTCAGTGGTGTATGCTCACGACCTCTCAGACCTCAAGGCTCCAGCCGCTCTTGTTGGACAGAGCAAGATTGATGGTGTGTTTACACTCGGGCTCCATAAACCTTTATTGAGCACCTGCTGTGTGCTGGCAGTTTTGCCTGCTTCGTCTCATATAAAGAGACCCGGTGTGGTGCACGTTCATCTGCTAACCCAAAGGTTGGAGGGACATGCCCACCTCGAGGTGCTTTGGAAGAAAGGGCTGGCAGTCTATTGGAAACCCAGCCACCGAAGGCCTCGTGGAGCACAGTTCTGCAGTCACACATGAGGTCACCAGTACTCAAGATTCTCAAGGGTGACTAGTTCTCATGGAATCTCGAAAGATCCAAGTGACCGAAATGATGTGGTGGCGATGACTTCTCCTGCCCCTTCTCCAGAGGAGCCTGCCAACTGCGGAGCCTTCTTCCCCGCCAGCTATGTGGTGTCGGGCTCCTCCACCCTCCTCCAGCTGCTCCTCTGAAGAGAAAGATGCACAAACACAGAAGCAAACAAAACGGGGGCTTCTGTAAATCCCGTGGGTTCTACAACGTCCTGAAGAACTGAGTTCTGCAGTTGGCAGAAGGTAACAGTTATGCAACACAGCATGTGGACAATGGGCCTCCGTACCCCCCCTCCCAGGACAGATGCCCCCTAGTCATGTGGTGGGTGGGGCTCGGGTGGCCATTGTACAAAGCATCATCATCATCTTCCATAACGCTGAGCGAGCCTAGAGTCTCAGACTCTAGATCAGGCATCCTCAAACTATGGCCCACGGGCCCCACCGAGGACATTTATCTGGCTACCGGGTGTTTTTGCCCCATTTGTTTTTTACTTCAAAATAAGATATGTGCAGTGTGCATAGGAATTTGTTCATAGTTTTTTTTTTTAACTATGGCCCAGCCCTCTAACGGGTCTGAGGGACAGTGAACTGGCCCCCTGTTTAAAAAGTTTGAGCACTCCTGCTCTAGCTTGATGAAGATGATTTGAACTTGCCTCACAAGAAGGTATTCTGACTATCACCATTGTTTGCGCATCTGCACAGGAGACTTCTGAAGAACAAAGAGGCAGGTGGTTTGCCCAGGGTCACACAGATGGCAAGAGCCAGAGCGCCAGGAGCAAGTGCTTCTGTCTCCAGGACTTCCTTCCAATAGGACTCTCTTTCCAGTCCAGACAAACAGAGCAACGGAAGCCAGCCGCTCGTCCGTGTGACGAGGTGCGACAGCCACCCAAGGTTAAGCTGAACAGATGTGGAAATGGCCATCGTGTGCTGAGGGATACCTGCGATAGCTGCATTTCTAGCTCCTGTCTTCTTCGCCACTCGCCATCCGGTGACATTCTCCTGGGGCTCTGATCAGCTTCTGGGAAAATTCAGGGTGGGAGTTGCTATATGGAAATAAAGGACTGTAGTGATTCATAATTGTCACAGCCATAAATAGATCGCCAGCTGTGACAGCTTCCTTTTAATGGTGGCGTACATCGGGATAGCTATTCGACAGGGTTTCTGAGGCTATACATCTTTACAGGAGCAGACAGCCTCGTCTTTCTCCCGAGGAACAGCTGGTGGGATTGAACCTCCAACCGTGAGGTTAGCAGTCCCACATTTACCCCACAGTGTCCCAGAGGTCAGCGGGGAACATTATGTAAAGCACCAACGTTGGTGGGTGCTAAACTGTCTATATATGATTGTGTGTGTGTGTGTGTGTGTGTGTGTACAACCTGACTAGCCAATTGCAACTCAGGGTAGCCCGTGTGTATCAGAGCTGGGCTGTGTCCCATAGGGTCTCCAGAGCTGGTGTTTGGGAACAGATCACCTGGATTTGCTTCCAAGATACCTCTGGGAGGACTCAAATCCCCAGCCTCTTAGTTAGCAGTGGATGTGTTCACCCAGGCACTCCTTACTTGGATTAGTGGTTCTTAATTTTGATCAAGGACCCTTGATGGCATCGTGGGTAATGCATTGGGCTGCTCGCTGCAATGTCAGCGGTTTGAAACCACCAGTGGCTCCAAGGGAGAAAGAAGAGGCTTTGTGCTCTGAAGAGGAGTTGCCGTCTCAGAAACCTCAGGGGCAGGTCTACCTGGTCTTACAGGGTCACTGTGAGTCGGAATCAACTCGATTGCAGTGAGTTTGCTTGAGTTTTAACCTTGAACGTGTGTGGGAATCACCTGGAGGACTTCAGAGGGCTCCTGGGAAAACTGAGGATACAGCCATAAAGGGATTATCAGCTGGGAGCCCGCGATCTGCCCAGAGTGGCAGTGAGCAGCAAGGCAAGCACTTTCCCCGTCCAGTCATGTCACTGCTGAGTATTTAAAATGAACCTACCATGTTTTTTCAACGTTGTGTAGCGAACCACTCAGGCCCATGTTTAGGTCTGAAGGGTAAGGAATCTGCAGGGCTTTCAAGGTTGAGACCCCGCTCTCTAATAATGTTTATGTTTATTTTCCCTTTAATTTGTGGGATATGATGCATATAAAGAATAACATACTGTATCTACTTGCACAGCCCCTCCCATCAAAGCAGTGACAGGATCACAGGAAACACACCCACACACGTAGTTCTTTCTGCTTTTTCACTTTTACCATCTATCCTTCCTCCTCACCCCTCCCCTCTTCTTCCCCACACCCCACTCGGCCACTGCCCCTGGCCTCTTCTGTCTTCAAAGTCTTCTTTATGGTGTGAAACCATTTTTCCTTTATAAGGATGGGGTCACGACTGAGCGTACTGTTCTTCCATTTTGCCCAGATCATGAGGTGTTTGATCGACTCCGTGCTGGTTTTTAAGGATGCACACGCTTCTGTGGTGTGTGTGCAGGGTTTGCTTATCCTTTTCTCCACAGACATGGTTTTTGATGGTTTCTTTGTTTTTTTGTTGCTATTATAGAAATTACTGTCATAAATCAACATGGGTTCCCTGTGCAGGATATTTTTGTTCCCTGTTTCTCTAGGGTACATATACCAAGTGGAGAGATTGCAGGATCCTAAGGTATTTGCATTTACATTTGACAAAGAACAAGAGAAATCTATAAACTGTCGTGAGAATTGTTTGGAGTCTGTCACATCTAAGCCATGGTCCGCTCGCATTCCCTCACGTCTGTCACCTCAACTCTCAGCAGGAAGGGAGCCCTACTTCAGGAGTGGTGACCAAGAAGATAGGTCTGTTCCCCACCTAGTTCCTGGTGGAGAGCTGAGTTCATACTGGGAGGGGCAGCCTCAAAGGCTGGCCACACCCTGCTGATGAGCCTTCTTCAATCAGATCAGAAGGGACCAATTTAAGCCCCAGGGTATTGTCAAAGACAATAGAACAATCATCTAGTAATTAGTAGAAGCCAAATGACTATTGGGCATGAAACCAGTGGGTAGAGCCCAGCCCCAGTTCTCTGCCAGCTGGGGAGCAGCTTCCTAGGGGACCCCGTAGGGCAACCAGACTTCACTCAACTTGTCTAAACACCAAAAGCCAGCAAATGACAATGAGGCCCCGCCATGAGCGAGGGGCAACTCCCCAGTAGAAAGGTGTGATCTACACAAAGGAAGAAACAAAAAAGTATCTGTGAGCACATAAAACCCACTATCACAGCACATAAAACCTTCAAAGTAGCTATTACAAATATGTTCAAAGAACTACAAGAAACTAAGACATGAAAAAAATTAAAATTATTCATGAGGGAGTGGGGGTGAGGGAGAGGGGAAATGAGCTGATACCAGGGGCTCAACTAGAAAGAAAATGTTTTGAAAATGATGAGGCAACAAAGGTACAAATGTGCTTGACACAATGGCTGGCTGGCTGGATTGTGATAAGAGTTGTACAAACCCCCAATAAAATGATTGTAACAAAAAAGAGAGTGAACTACAAGAAACAATACCTAAAGAAGTAAAAGATACTGGTGAAGTATTAGGCTGTAGTCCTCATGGTCGGTAGTTCAAATCCACTGGCAGCTCTTCAGAGAAAGGCTGGGCTTTCTGCTTTGGTATGGAGTTACAGTCTCTTTTTCCCAGAATGTCTTTCGGTTTGCCCATGTTTGTCTCAAGAGAAGCAGGGAGCAGCCTGGGTGCTCGGATTTAGGAAGAGCTGGTAGTCTGTGGCATCCCTGGGCACCTCCACGGTCCTCCCGGTCGTTAGCCTAGAGAATATCCAGGTTGCTGCTTGGCTCCGTATGGAAAAGGAGCAATTTCACAACCTGCCTTAGTAAGGGAAGCTTGATTTTTCTAAGACAAAGGTAGTGTTGGCTAGCACATCCTGTCACTGTAACAATGCATTCAGGGAAATGCTCTCCGGTAAACATGTTGAAATCAGGGACCCAATCTTTAATCTTCTCTCACAGTCTTTATTTTGATCTGCACTGTCTAACATGTCCTTATTGAATATAATTAAAGGGGGATCAAGGGCTGTATTAAAATGTGGCACACCAGATCACTGGGACCAGGAATAATTAAAATGTATGAACTGTAGGTTTCAAAGAGAATGGAGAAAAAGGAAACAGACCCCGCCCTGATCCCCCCACCCCGCCCATGCTGGGTTTCCAGGGTTTCTAGGAGGGTAGGCTCTTCGGCACAGAGTGGAGGAATGCCTGAGGTCTGAAGGCTTTATGACCTGGAGCCTTACACACGTGGGCCCGAGAGAAGCTTTTCAACATTCTGCTGAGGGCTGCTCTTACACTTATCCTGAACCATGTTAGCACTTATGGTTGTGGCTGTCCTTCCTGTTCTTCTGGGAAACCAAGTGGGACTAATACTGATTTAACCCCTGCCGCTGTCGTGGTGGTTGGGGGGCCCGGATCCCAACTCATAGCCGGCGTGTGTTCAACAGAACGAATCGCCCCTTGCTCCTGCGCCCGCCTCACAAGTGTTCTGTGGGAGCCCGTTGTTGCAGCCACTGTGTCCGTCCGTCTGGTGGAGGGTCTGGTCTCCCTCTTTTCCACTGCCCCTCTACTGTGCCAAGCACGACGTCCTTCTCCAGGGACGGGTCCAAAGTACGTGAGACAAAGAGGAGCAGTCTGCCTGTGCTCCTACCACGTGCTGCATAAAAGAAGCTCCGGGAGCCAACAGTTACACTCTTGGCTGCTAACCGGGAGGTTGGTAGTTCAAACTCACCCAGGGCCTCTGCGAAAGCAGGACCTGCTGACCTGCTTTTATAGAGCATGGTTCAGCTCTGCCACAATCGGCTGAACCCCGGAGGGTGCCCAACAACGACCACAAATGCAAGGCACTCTGAAAAATGCCTTGCATACGTCACCCAACCCTCCCCAGGTCTTCAGTAGCCAGATGTCTCCCTTTTCTAGAAGGGGAGACGAGGGCTTACAGAAAGTCAGTGGCCAACAGCACCAAGGCCTTGTTGCCAGCATGGGTGGAACCCAGATTACCATTCAGGACTGCCTGCCTGCTGGAGGGGACGGGAGAGGTGGGAATCTGCGTCTGCAGAGTCGGGAGCACAGCAGTGAGGAGCACCTCTGTGGAGCACTTCTCTGTACCAAGAGCGTTCCATCCCTGTGAGCACCTGATGCATCTGTCTGCTTGAGAGAAGCTTCATGGTGGCAACCCTGGATCTGTGTATGGCTACTGGATCTAATGCTGTTGCTTCAGAATTACTACAAAGTCGAAACTAAAAAGCATGCTTCGCCCCTGTTAGGGGTAAACTGGCATTGATGTTGATCTCTCTCAAGGATGGCAATCATGTTTGTATGTTAACACCCCTGTATGTTCAGACAGGTGGGTTTGGGGGTCGAAGGCCTCTGAGAAAGACTACAATTGACAACATTGCAGGTTGGCGCCTGTGGCAGGCCTCACTGGGCTTCCCCAGGATCTGGATTTCCTCTTCCTTCCTGGGTGTCCAATGGCCAGCTACCAGCTTACCTTGCTGGCAGGTGAGGTATGGAGACTAGTTTGACCAGAGGAAGTACCCCCAGGCACTGTCCAGGTGACGCATCAAGATGACCCTGCAGTTTTTTTGCTCTTCTATTGCTGTCTCCTGGAAGTGATGCCCTGAGATCACAGACACAAGGGGAGACGCGGGCGAGATACCTGAGTTACTACTTGGAATAGAGGCGCCTGGAGAGCCAGGGGGCTTGCAGCAAACTGTGGGTCGGTGGAAAGCCAACCCTTGCAGTCCTAGACCCTTGGGATTTGGGGGATTATTTGTGACTGTGTCCTGGCCTGACCCACTAGTATATTTGAGTGGCTTCAACAGTTCCTGAGGAATTCCATGATCGTTTCATTCCATTTTCCTATGAACTTTCTGAAACTCCTGCATCCGACAGCCTCCTTGACCAGCCTTTGAAGTCTGCATCTGGGGGAGCTAGCTGCTCGGGAGTAGATTATTTACACACACACACACACACACACACACACACAGTTTCAGTAAACTTGGATGCACTCTGCTAGGTATCTGGTTTGAAACAGTAGTAAACTCCCTAGCTGTTGGGTTTTCACAAGAGCACGATCCGATGGTGGTGGTCTAGACCGGTCAGGGCTGGTGCTGACGTCAGTCCTCCCTAGACCATGACACTGACCTTGTCTCTGTGACCCATGCTGCTGCCAGTCATCCTGAGGACTCAAAAATCGACCTCAAGTCCAAGAGAAATTCCTCTCTGGTTCACATCAAATCTGTCCCTTCTCATTTTTCACCTTTGGAAATGGAGCTTAAAGAAAAAACTGCCTGTCACCAGTTTCCTCCGGAAAGCCCCTTCCCTTGGAGGCCTCTGTCCTTGTCATCACCACCCCCTGCTCTTCTGAGTTAACCAGCAGCCATTCACTTAACCTTTCCCCCATAATCCTCTAATAAGATTCTGACGGACGCTCCGTCAAATGGGAAGATGATCTGATTGTCCGGCCCATGAGGAGCAGCCTCCTTGTCCATACCTGCAGCGCTGGCCGCCGCTTGCTGTCTTGTGCCCACACAGATGACTCCTTCAGTCTGCGTGCGTGATAATGCTCCGCCTCACAGCTGCACACGCACCCCTGCCTGGACCTGCCCTCTCTAGCCACTGCACTTGGAGTGAGCCCGACTTCACCCCCACTTTCCCTGGTTCTTGACCATCACAGACACGGTCCATGGTGTCCCTGTTAGCCTTTCTAAATGAGACATGCAGCTAAAGCCCTTGGGCTAAATGTATCAGCTATTCTCCCACTTGAATGGAATGTTCTAGAGGCCAGTATTTACATCCTGCTCTGGTGTCCCTGGTGGCACAGTGGTTACACATTGAGTTACTAACCACGAGGTCTGCAGTTCTAAACCACCAGCCCCTACGCAGGGGCAAAATGAGACTTTCTACTTCCATGAGGAGTTACAGTCTCAGAAACCCACAGGGCCAGTTCTATCCTGGCCTATGGTGTCTCTATGAGACAGAGTTGACTTGTTGGCAGTGAGATTGGTTTGGGGGTTGGTGGTATGCCAACAGGAATCTCCATCCTTTCCTAAACCAGAACAACTAAACCCACTGCCATTGAGTCAATTCAGATTCCCAGCCACCCTGTGGGACAGTGTGAAACAGCACCACTTGGTCTCCAAGGCTGACACCTTCACAGAAACGGACTGCCTCAGCTCCTGCAGACTGGCTGGTGGGTTTGAACCACCAAACTTTTTGGTTATCAGCTGAACGCTTTACTGTACCACCAAAGAGTCCCCTTCCTATATCCCATTTTAAAAATAAACACACCTCACTGCCACTGAGTTGGTGCCAACTCCTAACGACCCTATAGGACAGGGTAGAACTGCCCCTGTGAGTTGCTGAGACTGTACTGCTTTCAGGATAAAAACCCCATCTTTCTCCCCTCTGCCCCCTAGGTCCACAGTAGATACCAGAGTGAATGTTTCCTGTAGATTGCCTGCACTTATGGGCATGTGTTTGGATTAGCAAATCACAGAGTGATTCTTGTCTGTTTGCCACATGTGTGAAATTCTCAAAGCCCCCCATCATGCTTAACCAGTGTATTTTCCAAAAATCTTGAACAGAATAGTCTCTAGGATGAAAATGATTATCACAAGGAATTATCAATGCTTGGATATTTAAACATCAGTGATCTGTGCAAGGGGGCTGCATTGACTCGCCAGCTCCCTTATCACTGAGCACCTTCAGAGAGCAGAGCAGGTACAAGAAACTAGGGCATGTGCTGTCTCAGCCCTCACCTCCTCAAAACGTGCATCAGATTCCATTCGAATGATTTGCTTCATTGCCTTCTACCCCTTCCCATTTCTAAGCTCTTAAAAGACAGGAACCATGTCTATCTTGGGCACCTTGATGCCCCTAAGGCCTAACGCCGTCTCTGGCAAATAATCGGTGCTCATTTAATGAGTGAGTGGACATAGATGAGACTGGATGGGAGGAAGCCACATGCTTCACAATCGTTGCTTGGCCTCTTGTAACAGTGTTGTTTGTACGGCTTCCTTCTCTAGTTTCATTGCTGCTGTAGCTGCTGGAGAGTTGGCCCTCGATGCATGGCAACCCCTTGTACAATTAGATCTGACCATCGTGAGCCGTGGGATTGTCATTGGCTGGTTTTCAGAAGTAGGTTGCCAGGCCTTTCTTCCCAGTCTGCCTTAGTCTGGAAGGTCTCCTGACATCTGTTTAGCATCATAGAAATGCACAAGCCTCCAAGGGCTAGCCAGACATCGAACCTGGCACTCCTGCATCGAGCATGAGATTTTTCCCCCTGCACCACCACTTCACCCCCAGTTTCTTAGCAATCGTAGAGTGTTTGTGCTGTCTCGTGCAGAGAAGAGCATGTCAGAGGCTCAACCACATTACGTGGACTCTGAGAAGTGCCCTGGGGGGGGGGGGGGGAGATGGTTTTGCAGCCTTCCACTCACCTGCTTTCTCCTGAGACCTGAACACTAACTGGTCCGAATCCTAACCTGTCCCCAAGTTAGCAGTAGGAGCCATCTCCCCTCAATTGCTCATGTCTGTTGGGTGCTTGCTGTATGCAAGGCAGGTTGCTAGGAGCTTCATGATAATTCTCATTCGACCCTCACATCGGCCCTGCGAGGGCAGACACTTGGGTAACTTGTCCCCAAGTTACAGATGAGAATCTCCGCCCCTGCAAACAGGTATCAGAAGCAGACTTTAAGCCCATGCGATCCATTTCAGACCCATGTTAAATTAGTAGCTATGCATGATCTCTACCCCAGAATAAAAAAAAACCTCCTGTCTCTTTCTCTGGACCACTTTTTCTCTTAATTGTCAATGACTGAATAATTTTTCTCATAATTCTAGTAACAAATAGATCTGCTCATCTTCAAAAGAAAACTGGGCCACGGAATGGGAAAGGACTTGTCCATGGCCCTAGCAGGTAGAATGACACTGCTTCCACCTGTCCTGCGGTGTCCCCAAACTGCTACCTGGTAATAGACTTTGAAGGGTCTTCAGACCTGGGGTGGGAAGGACCAGCCGCCCGCTGACAGGTTCTGAGTTACGCAGAATGGAGACCTAACGCAAGGCACATTACTCATTCTCGCCTGTTCCATTTCTATTCATGAAAAGTTATTCCAGGTCCCATGATTTTCACCATGAAAGGTCTCCGTGAACCAGAGAGAGGTACTCTGAAAGAAGTTATTAAGCATTATTAATACAATTACATATAACAAAAGGCATAATTTAACTTCCCCACATCCAACAAAGAAATTCATTTGAAGCCTCAGGAACCCCAGCTGGAAGGGCACAGCTCATCAGAGTGGGTTGGGGTGGGGGGTGGAGGGCGTGTGGGCCAGGAGCCATGCTGGCTGCTTTGTCCTGCTGGGGCGCCTTTGTGTACCTGGGGCTGCACCTCTCCAGGCCTCCTCCCCCCTCCACAGTGCCCCCCCCCCCCAGCGCTTCTTTCTCACAGGCACCGGGTCCACAATATTGGCTGGACTGCCTTGCGCTGTCTTTCATCTGGCCCAGGATGCTGCACAGGCAGCTTGGGAGAACAGTTGCTTTTGAAAAGTAAAAGGTGACCCTTGAAGTACTCAGAAGGGAGAGGCAGCGGTCATCCTCCATGGAGGAAGGCCATGTGTGTGTTTTCTGGACTTCCTCCAGAATGTCAGAGAGAGCTGTTATTGACTGCGTGTGAAGTTGGGTTAATCCTCCCACAACTGAGCCAGAGCGTTTGGCATTCTGTGCTTACCCCTTGGTGATGGAGTGCTTACCCATTGGGCTGCTTCCCTCTAGGTCAGCAATTCACCATTGTCTGCTCTGCAGGAGACAGATAAGGCCTTTTACTCCCAGACTAGTTACAGTCTCAGGAAAACCATAGGGGCAGTAGTCCCCTGTCCCATCGATGGCAGTAACTTTGTTTGGGTTTGGAAGTGGTGGTGAGAACAGAGACCGCACCCTCGCTAGGCCCTAGAATAAATAGTGTGTGGCATATGGTGAGTGCTCAGTGGGCCATTTCTCAGTGAGGGAACAGCACAGGTAAACAAAAGGAAGACCCCCTACAGTTCAATTCCTTATCCAAAGTCAGAGTACTAGCAGGAAGCAGAGTGAGGATTCGAACCCACAGCTGTCCAAATCCCTAGAGTGAGTTAGTTCTTCATGATAGCTTCCACAGGCCCCTTCAGTGTACAGAGAATTGACTGGAGATTAGAGGTTCGAAGGCATTTAACAATGCTTTTTCCTGCCCAAAGTCTAGGAAATGTGGGTTCCAGCCCTCCCACTGCTGAAATTCTCAGCATGGCTGGGTTGGGGGTAAGGGGGGTAGAGCCTAAAGGATCAACACTTCAGCTTCCTCTTCTGTGAAAGAAGATGGGAGCAGCCCTCTGAGGGCAGGCTAGCCTGTGATGTCTCATGCTGCCTTGTTGGGGTGGGGGAAAGGGGCAGGGGTGACTAAGTCATCACTGGGCACAAAACCTCAAGACAGGCCAGGCAGCAGCTGACGTGCTGGAATGAACGTTGAAGAGAGCGCAGGAATGAAAACAAAGTAGAGGAGATTGGATGTTCCACGTAGCGATTTGGGGGAGGCGTGGTGCGTGGGGGTGCTCGAATTTACTCCTGCGTTGGTGCGGCAGCCGGCAGACATTTAATCCGAAACAGGCTCCCAGGTTGATCACTGTGCCCAGACCGGATCCTGGCAGGAGCACAGCCCTTGAATGGGAGAAGCTAGGCGTGTCTGTTGAAAGCCTCTCTTGTTATAGGCGATTTTTTTTGGGGGGGGGGGACTCATCTGGGGGCTGCCCAGCAGGGGCCTCTGCATTCAGCAAAGGCTTTCTTTCCCCCTTCTCCAGGGTTTAGGAAATATTGATTCAGGAGATAAGGCTAATTTGCATGTAAATAAATCTCAGAGCTGGGCAGCAGGGATGGGGCTGTCCAGATGCCCATGACGGACTTGCTGACATCACGGCCTCATTAGCATGCAGAGGATGCGAGCCCCGCCACAGCGACTTCTCAGCTCGGCTCGCAGCTCCACAGACGATTATTATTATTATTTTTTCTGGCCGAGCTGCTTATTTCCTGGTTCAGCGTCGCAGGCTCCCGGAGCAGCTGGCTGGACGCCCCGGGGCTGGCTTAGGATCAGTTGGTGACGCCAAGGCTGGGGTCTGCCACTTCCTTCAGCCGGCCCGGCAGGGGAGTTAAGGGCAGAAGTGGGCGCTCTGCCCGGGGCTCCAGGCTGGAAGACGGCCCCAGAAGACGCGGGGCAGGCTCGCCCGCTCAGCGGGGGCTGTTTTCCAGGCGAGTGCAGAACAGCTGGGGCAGGAGGCTGCCGGCAGAGGGGCGATTGCATCCAGGCTTTTGACCAGAAGATGCCCTGGCTGCCCGCGCTGCTGCGCCAGTTCCTAGGGGCCAGTCCCAGGCAGAAAGTGAACTGGGGCAACTGACAAGCTTGGCGGGTCCGGCTGCTCCCCGCGAGGGGACTCGGGGACTCGGCGTTTGGCCCTCCTGGGAGGTAGGTACGAGATCTATACAAATTGCATCCAGCGCTTGCTTCCGCATGACGATGAGAATGCCAGACCGACAGGGTTTGGCGTTCGAGGAGGACCTCGGGCCGTACTTTACCTGGGCCAGGTGGCATTCGGGGTGGTCTCTGGCCCCCTGTCCCTTTCCTTTTGCATGTTAGCAAGTGCAGTTGGAAGGGGGTCTAGGTGACAGCTGTAGGGAGTCCAGGGGAAAAATGCTTGAACGACACGAACATGCAGCCGTTCTGCAAAACAACCTTGAAGTTCCCTTGGAAAACAAGGAAAAGCTTCGAGGGGGGAGAAGCTTAAAAAAAAAAGTGAACACCTGGCAGTGTTCACGCAGGGTGGGGTCATGTCAGCCCAGGCGTCTCAAGGGAATGGAGACTTAGCTGGGACTTCCAGGCGGAGAAATGGTGTTGGAATGATATGGGGTTAATTTTGGCTACCGCTCCTCAGCTCAGTGCTCGCTCTCCACACGGGGCTTCCGACCAGGCGGAGTGCTGCTGGTTAGTTCTTCTCCGTTTCCGAAAGCCAATCATGGCATTCTTAATCGGCTGTGGCGTTCTTGAGATGGAATATAGATTTTTAAAATCCCATTAGCCTTTGTTCTGTGGTCGGGGGCTGTGCTGGGGTCCAGCGGGACCTTTGGGAACCAGAAATAATCTGGCCTGGGCCAAGTGGCACACGGAGCCGGTGATCTGGAAATGATGGCGCGCCCTCGCAGGCACTGTGTAACTTAAGCGCCGAGGTGATTTCCGGAGCAAGCAGGTTCTGCTTACAGCATCCATGCTTCCAAGGCCACGGTCAAGGGAGGGCTGTTGGGCAGGCGATGCCAGGAATATAGTTACCTTGACAGCCAGGGCCCCAGTCGGGGGCTCGTGTGGCTGCAGTTGGCTTCACGGCCCATCTCTTCTGGGGGAGTGTTTCAGACCATCTCAGGGAGACTTGAACTAAATGAAGCAAAATTGGCTGTGCGCACCCCGCTGCCCAGAAGGCTTACTGACCGCTGATGGCTTTCGCAGATGGATCAGAATGAGGGGCCCCAGGGACCCCAGAGTAAGTCCCAAGTTTGGCAAAATGACCGTATTCTGGAAATTTGGGTTTTAATGCCTCCTCCGGTGCTTGTAAAGGTTCCGCCTTTCCACCAAATGCTCTCTCCCCTCGGGGATGCTGTCTTAACGTGACACTTGAAAATAGAGCAACTCTATCGGTCATAGCGATCTAGTCTGTGTAAATAGCTGGGGGCGGGGGGGGCAAAAGGGAGGCTGGCAGGGGACAGTGACAGCCAGGACGAGTGAAGTAATGCCATTTCAGATGGCAGGGCTGCAAAGGTACCCCGTGCCCCAGGGAAAGACATGGAGGTACAAAACGGAAGAGCATTTATCGAAGCTCACAGAAGGGAGCATCACGGCGACGAGGGATGGTGTTTACCAAGGTCTGGGCTCTGCATTCAGACAGCTGAAGAGAGACTGAGCCCGCTCTCTGAGCATCAGTTTCTTGTTGGTACAGCGCAGGCTGTCTGTGGGAGCGAAGCACCGTGTGGCCGTATCAGTGCTCAGGAAAGGTGGGCTACTGTCGTGGTGGTAGCAGTGACCTCGCACAGGTATTCTTAGAGTGGTGTTGCTAAAATCAGAGCCATCCCCTGCAAAGGAAATATCGCCGCATGTATTTGGTTTGCAAAGAGGCTTTGCTGGTGGGAAGGGGCCATCTCCAATCCCTGTGACATTCAAAGCCATCCCCATGCAAAGTAAAAAAAAAAATCCCTCTTTTTATCCTCTGGGCTGAGTTGATAGAATAAAAGGAATTATTCAGGGCAACTGTATCCTGCAGAACTGGATGTGACTGGATGGTGTGATCAGAATCATCCAGTGCTAGCTGGAGCTCAGGCACAGCCCCCACCCCCACCCCCACCCCTCCCAAGGCAGCCATCTAGGCAGCTGGCAAGTCACATGTTGAAAACAGTGGAACCCAAATTGGAACCTGTGTATATCTGGATTTCTCGTCTGCTCCAACTTTACATGGAAGAGCCTGTCTTTCTCTCACTCCCTGTTCAGTGCAAACACTGAGCCGTGTCGTCTCCATCCTGGTGTGCCTTAGTATGTGTGACCCACCGGGCGGGTTGGTTCTTAAGAAGTTCCAGGGCTGAACGTAGGTCACCACAACGGCTGCTTCAGCTTATGAGAGAAAGGGACAGGCCTCCGCTCCCTGCCACCCATGGCCCAGTCCTTCCTGCCTGCCTTCACTTTGTGTGTCTCTGGTGACCCTTTAGGTCTTTGCCAGACTTGTGATCTTCCTCCTCCATGCCAGCGAGCAGCCCCTGGTCACGGGAGGGGACAGTTTCTTCCCTTCCCTTCCAGGTCTCCCTCTTTATTTATGGAAGCTGGAACTCTGTCTGGCATGGGGATCTGGAAGACAAATGAAAGTGAACGAGCAGAGTCAGAGCTGTGGGGCAGAGGCTCTTTCCACAGTTAGGCGACAAGGACCGGGAGTGGGTCACTCCTGGCGGCGAGCGGTCTGCAGTAGAGTTGGGTTGTGCCTGCAGAGTGAGGAGGGCGCGTTGAACATAGCCCACTTCCACCGTCTCCCGACCGCGCACCTCTCCTGATTTCTGGAGAACCTTCAGAGATGTTGCACTTGACTTCCTCCTGGGCCTAATGACTGACGGCCCCATTCATCTTCCCCCTGTGAACAACAGGGCAGAGCTTTCACCGAGGAAGCTGATGGCTCAAGAAGTAAAGTAAGTTGCCCTCAAGCCCCCACACAGCTGGGGATTATTTCTGGTACCCAGCTTCTTCTGTTACACATGAACCCACTGTTGCCCTGCCCTGCCTGCCATGGGGGTCCAGAAGCCTCCTGAAGCCTCCAAACCTTTTCTCTTCTCTGTGGTCTTGAAACACCAAAGAATAAAAATGGTCTCCTCCTCAAAGAGGAATTCTGGGTGGTGTTTAGGTGAGAGGGGTGTGTACCTATGTACGTACACGCATTTGAAGACCCACTAAAACCTTTCTCTTCACTCCCTCTCTGGTTACTGTACTGGCTGTCAGGTAGCTGCTGGTGAGCAGGAGCCGTGGCAAAGGGTCAACGTTAGACAGTGTTGCATTGACTTGATTGACATTTCCACTGGTTCTTGTCCCAACCCATGGAGATTTGTAATGAACGCATCTGATTTTCATAGCCATTTCTGTGTGTTTGTGCACACACACACTCTTTTGTTGTTGTTTTTATACGCACAGGCTCTTAAGTAAAGTGGGGGGGGGCATGTCAGATAAGGTCGTTCTACATCACCACCAATGTAAGTTTTCAAAATCTCTGTGGGGAGCTTGGCCAGTTGAGTTTGGAAATTTGGGTTTTCTCTTTTCCTTTGGCCTGTTGTTCGAATGGGTCTTTGCTTGGAGACAGAAAACTGGAGGTTTGCTTATCCCGTTATTTCCCTGAGGACAAGGCAGAAGGAGAAAGAAGGAAAAAGCAGGCAAGCAGGCAGGCAGGAGAGAGAGAGAGAGAGAGAGAGAGAGAGAGAGAGAGAGAGAGAGAGAGAGAGAGAGAGAGAGAGAGAGAGAGAAGGTGGTCTTTAGGAAGGGTGTGGAGGGAAGACAGAGTGGGGAAGCAGCTGGGAGACTATCAGAGAAATCTCAAATCTCCAACCCGCCATGAAAACCCAAAGCTAAAGATTCCCGTTGGGTGAAGTTGCATCTCAGAGGACACCTTTGGCTAGAAACTCTTCTCTCCGGCTGTGCTACAGACCTTCACGTGCAGCATGCAGCTATTTTAAAGTCCTATGGCCCTCCTGGGGATTTAACATAGTGCACGTTTTCCACCAGCGGGATGGGGGAGGAGTGCATTCACAAAAAGGAGCCTGGGTCCCAGGGCAGGATGAATCTTTCCTGTCCAGGACTTGCCTTGGTGAAGCAGCCGATAAGCTACCAGCACGAGTTCATCTATAATATGCATAAGACTCAAGGTGGTTGAACCAGAGACTGAAATAGAAACGTTTGTGTTGAAGGTGAGACAGACTCTCTAGAAGGCACAGGTGGCTGAGATGGCCGTGGTAGGAAGTGGGGTCTTCAGGGAATTCAGGGTGGCCACCTATGGAAAGTGGCCCCAGGGTCATGCTCATTCGATGGAATATACCTGTAGGAAAAAGGGGTGCAGATGATCTCTGCTCTGTATAATCCATCCTGGGACACTGATGGGCTCACAGGTACCATTTACCCTTGGACTCTGGGGTACAGATGGACTCTCTAACAGCCCAACACCCAGTCTGTCTTCCACGAAGAACTGATGTGAATTGTCTCCTTACTCTCACTGGGAGTGCCTTAGACTTCATAGCGTCATGTCTCCTATGGCACTGGGTGGTGCAAATGGATGTCTTGGCCAAACGTTCCTGGGTCTGAACCACCCCCAGAGCATTGCAGAAGAAAGGCCTGGCTGCCTGCTTCTGCAAACATTCTAGCTGAGAAAATCCTCTGAGCCCAGTTCTCCGCTATGGCGCTTGGGGTCATTGTGGCTTAGAATGAATGGACTCTGTGTCAACAGGGTTTAGGGTTTTGTTTTTGAGGGATGTTAGCCTTAAAATAAAACCTAATATGAAAAACAACAACAAAACCTAATACATATTCTCCAGCCTCGTCCAGTTTTAAGAGTAACTGGGACAGGAATTCTTAGCATTTCATTTCATCTGGGAAGGATGCTATTTTTCCCCCAGCTCTTTTCTTTGCATTCTCTTTCCAGTTGTGAATTCTCAAAGGTGCTCAACCAAGAAAAAGCTAGACTTCCTCTGGTCACAGAGCCAAATGTTGTTTCAGGCTATCTGTTAATAGGTAAGTGTGTGTTTTGGGTGTCCATGAGTCTGTGTGAGAGTCCCAGTAGGGTAGTGGTTACAAGTTGGGCTGTTTAACCTCAAGGTCATCGATTCCAAACCACCAGCCACTCTGAGTAAGAATGGCAATGCTTCCTACTCCCGTAAAGAGTTACAGTCTCAGAAACCCACAGGGGCAGTTCCACCCTGTCCTATAGTCGCTATGTTTCAGAAGGGACTCGAAGGCAGTCAGTAAGATGAATCTGTGTAGTCTGTGGGGTTGTGGACACTGAAAAATGGCTGTCATATATTGAGCCCCTGCTGGGTGCCAGATAACATGAGTAATGCTTTATGTAGTTGGCTTATTGATTCTTGCTAGATATTTCTAACACTCTCCAGTAATTGAAAAGCCACGCCTCGTAGAAGCTGAGTAATTTACCCAAAGTTACACGGGCAGTGAAGGGTAAAACACACTCACATTCAGAGTAAATGTAGTTGCTGTCCACCGTGCCAGGCTCGCTTGTTACAGTGACCACTGTAGATTGTTTTTCCTTTTCCTTCTGGATCTTCTAGCGTGTCCTTCCTCTGAGAAACAGCTAATTATCCCCCAGTGGAAGTAAAACCCAGTGGGTTGATCTGTAGGTAAAATTGGGCCAGGAGTCTGTGTTGCGCATAAAAGAGGGACCGAGGGTGTGCTTCATATATGGCTTTGAGTGTGGCTCTGGTGATGGGAAAGGAAGGTTGGTTTGGAAGTCACTAAGTCACACTGCGATGAAGCGTAAAGGACAAGAAAGACGTCCTTTGTTGGATGAGAGGGATCGGTGGCGTTTGGCTGGGTTACACATGTGGCCATGAACAGTGGAAGTCTGGAGAGAGGGGGGTACACTGGTTGACACTTGGTACCCAGTAGCATGAGCATCAGGAGTAAGTGGAATGTATGGGGTCTCCAGCAGGATCTTCCCCCTTCCTGAAGGAGCCCTGATGGCACTGGGTAAGCTTTGGACTTTGAGCCACCAGGTCAGTAGTTCAAACCCATCATCTGCTTCACAGGAGAAAGATGACTGCCTGCTCCCGCAAAGATTTGCAGCCTTGGAAACTCGATATAACAGAGTCACTCTGAGTCAGAATCAAGTTGATGGCCGTAGGTTAGAATTGGGGCTCCCTGCACCCCAGCCTCGGTTCTTTTATCTGGGAAAGAAGAGTCCTGTGTGAAATGATCTGGCTGTTCTCCAGCACTGAGCTGAGTGAGTGTGAACTTTCTGAAACACGCAGAGCCTTGGCTGTGAATGGGGTGTGGTTTGAACTGTTGGCTGTGCTTGGGTGGGAAACGAAAAGGTCACGTTTTAAATCAGGACCTGGCTGCTCTGTGCAGTGAATATGTACAGGGATACAAGATGCGGCAGTCCCCCAGAGGATGACATGATCTTCCTGGAAGAACATCTGACCTTTGAATGTTTCCCACGAGTGAAGAGAGAATCAATACTTCCCTCGCCGTGGAGGGGTTGCCGCTCCCTCCACTGAAGCTCCCCGGGGCTCTGTGTGTACCCAAATCTCCTACAGAGTTTTGGAGACCCAGGCTTCTCAAATTTAGCATGCACCCGCTGGGGGCTGGCTGAAATGCAGATTCTGCATGTCTCCCCGGCTCCCTGGTGGTGCTGAGGCTGCACCTTGTAAACTACGTTGATAATAGGCAGCGTGCTCCAGAGGAAAGCAAATGTAAATCCATTCCAAAGGCCCGGGCGTTAGTCCCAATTATACCCTTCCTTGTTTGAGTCAACCTCTAAAAACTCACTCAGCTTTCTGGGATTCGGTGTCTACATTGGTAGCATAATGAAAAAGGTATCTGTAGACTAATGAAAAGGGCGAATAAGTAACGTTAATGATTGCTAAGTATGCGCCAGGCTCTGTGCTCACTATTTTGTATGCTGTCGCATATTTCATGCTCATGGTCCTCTCTGTGAGGGAGGGACTGTTGACATCCTGTTGGTGCCACCGAGTCCATTTCAACTCCCAGCCACTGCACTGAACCGAGGAGAACTGCCCGATCGTGTCTCATCAGCCAGTTATTATGGGAGGACATCGCCCAATCTTGTCTCCCACAGAGCCTCGGGTAGGTTCACCCCACTGGCAACCAAGCACTTTAGCCCAAACTCCAAAACCAACTCGCTGCCCTCAAGTCAATTCTGACCCTCTAGGATGGAGAAGAATTGCCCCCTGTGAGGTTCTGCGACTGTAACTGCTTATGGGAGTAGAAAGTCCAGTCTTTCTTCCTGGGAACGCCTAGTGGTTTAGAACTGCTGACTTTGCAGTCAGTGAGCCAACTCATTACCACCATGCCACTCGGGCTTCTGTGTGTTATTACCATAGCAATAAAGGCATTCATTTATGTGGTATGAACCCTTACAAGCATGTAGAGTACCTGCGGTATAGAAGTAGTTGTCATCCATATTTTACTGTGTTTAGGTTTAAAACATGTTTACGAGTTTTGCAATTTGAGGTAACACGCTTTTCAAAGTTTAGCCAAACTGGCATATTTGCTCTGTGGTCTTGAATAGCTCAGCTTAGAAAAGACACAGTTGCATCTGAGTAATGTTCGGAGGATTAGGGCGGGGTGGGGGTGTTCTGGTTGAGTTTCTAGAATGCTCCAGAATGAAGTCTCAGCTGATTTTCGGTCTAGGTGTGAGTTTCTAGAATGCTCCAGAATGAAGTCTCAGCTGATTTTCGGTCTAGGTGTTTTTACAAGTTTGGATTTCATCCGTCAGGTGATACGTCCTTGTGGGTTCCGGCTGTGGCCGCCGAGTGTACGTGGCTCCCCAGGGTGCCTGTGTTGTCGGCGAACCCTTAAGGGGTTGATTGTGAGAGTCTCGAGTTTGGGGTTTGCCACCATACTGAACAGCACGCGGCCATCTGGCAGGAGAAAGCGATGTCTGCTTTCATCTCATTCTTCCCTGTTCCTCATGAAGCATCTACTTGAACGAGAGAGGAAACAGACCTCAGTGGGATACATTCTCTTCCATCAGCTGTGGACTTGTAGTTGACTCCATTCTTAGACCTGTTCTGACCTTGATTCGTATGGTAAATCCCAGGCACCTGCATGACCGCTCCCCGGTACCCTTGTCCATGGCAGGCCTCATTCGTAATCACCACACCCTTTCAAGCCGAGACCCAACTTCAGAATCCTTCTCCATGTAGGACTACCGGTGGCCTGTACCAGCGAGTTGTGGTTGGCCCAGGAAATTCAGCCTACTTTGTCCTTGCACAAGGAGCTCGGGTGGAGCTGTGGGTTCAACATTGAGAACCCAGTGGAGTGGAGTCCTGTTCTGGCGCACCTGGATGCCCAGGAATCAGAGTTGATGCCACAGCAGTTCTCCTAGGAACTTAGTAAATTTAAAAAAAAAGGCTGTGGAAGATGGAACTGAAAGATGAGGTTCCCCCCCCCCCCCCCGCCCAGGAACGTTTTGAAGCTTCTTCCTATATACATTGAACACCTACTAGTTAGTTACCTGTTGTTGTTAGGTACAATCGAGTCAATGCTGACTCATAGCGACCCTATATAGGACAAGGTAGGACTGCCCCTGCGAGTTTCCAGACTGTAACTCTTTACCGGAATAGAAAGCTCTGTCTTTCTCCTTTGGAGTGGCTGGTGGTTTCGAACTGCTGACTTTGCAGTTAGCGGCCCAGCCGTAACCAGTACACCACCAGAGCCTCTAAAGAAATGGTTTCCTCTCTTATTGCTCTTTTTATTTTCCCTCCCCAAAGTAGATGACCAGCAGGCTTAACACCAGTTTTATTTAGCTGGCTATTTTATTAATTAATGTTCCAATTATTTCTTCCCCATGCCTGGGATTTAAATTCTGTGGTCCTGATTAGTGTGGTGGCCATTCTCTCGCTACCTGTCACCTCTCATTACCGGTGATATAGGGTCTTCATCCAGCTGTGCGGCTGGGATGCTCCCGGAGGAAGCCCTGCTTGGCCAGGGGGCTGTTTCTGCAGGCACCCTCTGGGCGGGGAGTGCATCCATTTGTTAGGCGCTGGCGCCTCTGGAGCGGAGCCTTCTGGCTCAGCTAACACCCTCCCCCTGACAGCTTATCTATCAAGATTCAGGGTTTCATTTAAATCCCTGCCTCAGTCTATTACTTGCATTTGAGTTCATCATCTCAGAAGACGACGACGGGAAAGCCTGTCAAGCCTTCACAGCTTGGCGGGGAGTAGAACAGCGAAGTCATCGTACTTCCTGTGCAGGTTGGGCCACTCTGAAACCCCTGCCTCATTAAGAAAGCAGGGTGTCCCTGCGACCTGAAGAGCCACGTGTTCCTCTCTGAACCACAGGGGCCTGGGCGCTTGCTGGAATGACTTCTGAAGGTAAATGGGAAGAAAGCAAAGTAAGCACTGACTTTGATTGATCAAACAAGCTCAAGCCTGCCTGCCTTTCGCTTTGTCAATTGGGCTGCCTAACCAGCCCCCGAAACGCTCATTTGCCTTGCCTTGCAATGCTTGCAAATTGCTTAAAGTCCTGCGCCATTGGATTACTACTAGGCAGCCTCCTAACTGGTCTCTATGATATGCACGTGCCGTCCTGCAGAGTGAGGACGGTCACTCGAGCTTCGAGCTTGCATGAGATGTGAAGCATTGTCTTTGGCCCTGTGAGGAGTTTACAGCTTCTGAGAAGACCGTTCCCACTCTGCCAGGTCTCTAAGCCATAGGGTTTTAACTACGGATCCACGAGCACCAAAGGACCAAATCGATGAACTTTCTGAAGATAAATGTCAATGTTGCGAGTGTGTCTCTGCACTCACGTTCAGCGGCGGGGATCTCAGCTTTAATCTGATTCTTAAAGGACTCCAAGGCCCCCGCAGATTCAGAACTGCTAGCTTGGGTGGCGGCTTCTTCTAGAATCGTTCAGGACAACCTCCAGAGGTTGGCGTGGGCTGGAAAAATAAAAACCCTCCCTTGCGCCCTCTAGAAATAGGACTTTCTCCATCATGGCCAGACTCTGAGTGTAAGTGCTGAGATGCTGGAAGTAGAGAGTTGCTTGTTCCTCTTCAGGTGACAAATGAGCAAACTGAGGCCTCCACTCTGCTCCTGACCCCACAGGAGGGCTTGCTCATTCTGCATCTCAGGAACAATAAGCTCCACTTTTCGTTGCTCATTTGACGATTACGTTGACCACTTATATTGGGCTGAGCCACTGGTGTTCAGTCTCTCTCTCTCTTCAGTCAGATGTTGAACATCTTGTAACATCTTAGGATTAAATTGCACCACACTCTGGCACAGTGGTTCATTCACAGTGACGATGCGAAGGCCTTCGCCCTCACCTGCATAACTCTTCTACAGACTCCATGTCACCACAACAGAGGCAACTAACCTTCAGTGTGGTCTCAGTAATACCCCACTCACCTGAGCATTGAAGCACACTTGATATTTTTAGCATCCTTGTAGCGGCTTGCCATCTCGGTGGCTCCAAAAAAGAAAAAGGAAATCTGACATTGGTCGTAATTTGTTTGTGTACCATGAAGGATTCTTGGTCCAGTGGCCAATAACTGCCAGGCTAGCTTCTAGGCTGGGCATTTGGGATTCATTTAAATAGCTACTTACTGGATGTTCCCCGTCCATTCTAGTTACCAGGTAGGATCCTTGAAAATGAGGAAACCTGTAATAGACACATCAATAAATGAGGTGGCTTCTGATGGTGACAGTTGTTAAGGATGGAGAACATTGTTAAGGCCAATGGACTGGGTGATGGGTTAGAAGAGACGCGGAAATCCGCAGTGCTAACTAACGAAATGGAAAGCGGGCCCAACACGAAGAGTTGGGGAGACGCTCCAGCTGGAGGAACAACCACTGCAAGGTCCCCAGAGAGGACTAGCTTTGGCCTTCCGGGGACAAAGGGCACAGTAGCAGAAGTATGGTCAACAAGAGGAGGAGAGCACCAAGGGGAGGGGGAGAGAAGAGAGGAAGAGGCCAAACTGGGTGGGGCTTCATGGGCCTCAGTGAAGGAGGTTGTACCTTGTGCTGATGGGAACCAATGGAGGATTTTAAGCAAAAGAGTTGAGGGTTCATTGTAAAAGAGTCATTATCAATAATAACAGCTGGTGGAAAACCGGTGCTAGAGCGGGAGGTAGGGAAGGAAGGGACGTTAAGATGCAAACTGTTGCACTCACCCAGGCAAGAGGTCATAATGACTTAGAAGAAGACGGTAAAGATAAGGGAGTCCCTGGTGGCACAAGGCATTAGCAGAAGTGCTACCCCTAAGGTTGGAGGTTCAATCCCACCCCCAGGTGCTTCAGAAGCGATCTAGAGATCTGCTTCCTAAGGAACATGGCCTTGAGAACTCTGCCACACATGGGCTCGCCATGATTCCCTACCGACTCGTTGGCCCCTGGAAAGTCGATTCTAGCTCAGAGTGACCCCGCGTGGTGTTTCTGAGACTGGAAATCTTTACTGGAACAGACTATCTTATCTGGAGCGGCTGGTGGATTTGAACTGCTCACCTTGCTGTTGGGAGTCCAGTACCTAACCCACAGCACCACCAACATTTGCTGATAGCAAATGGATGACTAAGACTCATTCTATGTGCCAAGGAATTCCAAAGTCTAGCCCATCATCCATGAACTGCGTCAAAGGCGTGTGGTATTGCTACATCCAGCATGCTGGGGGGCAGGGCGGTGGGGAAGGCAAGTAGTGGGTTGGCATAGCCTTCATCCATCACCTTGTCGATTCTGAATAGAACCCATTTTAAAATATTTTCAAAGCTTTACTCCGGTAGGCCACGTGAATTCAATTCATCCAGGGCTTCTTTCCAATAAAACATGAAACCAGGAAATGTTTGCTTCTTTCTACTCACTGCCCTCCTTCCTACCACTGCTACAGAAGGAGAAACCCGGCCCAGAACAAAACCGCAGAAACCATTCCATAGATTGAGCTTGAAGAAGGCAAGTCAGCCTCTTGCCTTCTTTCCTGTCCTGCTGTGGGAGCCCTGGGAGGTTTGTTTTGTTTTGTTTTTTGCTCTGAAGCGAACTGAAGCCAGAACTTTTCTGGAAATAATGTTGTGTCTAAGTCCATGTGAGTTGAGGGGCTTTACGCCCAGCATCGGTATTTGGGAAACACCCAACTTCTCGGTGCTCTTGGTTCCCGAGTCCACTGGGCTCTTCTTGAGCCTTTGGCCTCCTTCACGGAGGAACAAGGATTTCTGGGAAATTCCGGCCTCCAGTCCTTCAGGGCTGACATTAAAGGGCTCCTGTCAAGCTTCGAAGTGTGTGGCCAGTGCCAGAATCCTGCCCCCGAGCCAAGCCCCCGAGTCAGGCCACTGCCAGCTGGCCCCTCTCCACGCCAGAGATGGCTGCGTTTCAGTGGGTCTCTGTGTATGTAGCTGGCTGAGTCTCCCTGGATGAAAGGCGGCTTAATATAAACTGAAAGGGTTATTAATAAGCAGCCACTTAAGAATTTCCTATGACTTGTGGATGATTTGGGGCCTCTCTGTGAACCGGGAGAGCCTCACAACTTGTTTTACAGGGATTAAGGGAGCAGAGCAGTGCGTCCCCGGGGCCCTCGGCCAGGCAGCTGGGGATCTGGTGGCGAGCTCTGGAGTGCAGGGTTTGCATTCCCAGCTTATCCCTTGCGTGGGGTCTGGGAGCGTGGGTGCCTCCCAGAAGCTCTTTCAGCCTGTCTTTCCATGTCTACAATGAGGACACTCATTCCCCTCTCGTCGTGTTGTCGGAGATGAAATACAAACTCGATGGAGCTAGACAGACATCCAGAAAATGTTCCATAAAACATTTTTTAAAAGGGGGGAAATCATACTCCAGAAATATGATTTAGTGGCATTTGGCAGAGGGGGAGGGGGAGTAGCTTCGGGGTCACCGATCCACATCTTACACTTGGTGCTTCTCTGAACTGCCCCTTGGTCGTCATACAAGGGCACGAAGGAATCCTGATGGGGTGGCGGTGAAACGCTCAGCTATGAACCAGAAGATCGACCACCCGCCCGCCTCTCTACAGAGGAAACTGTGGCAATCTGCCTCCATGGTGATTCCAGCCTTGGAAACCCACCAACCGTTCTGCCTGTCCTCCAGGGGCGTGAGTCAGAATCAACCTGAGCACTCTGGGTAGTTTGAAAGGCCATGGCAACCTGGGCTCTTCTGACTAACTTTGAAAAGACTTTTGACAATTAAGAGAGTAGCCGCAATTGAAGTGTTTGATTAGTAAGAGATCGTTCCTTTAATATCTGTCCGGACTGTTTTTATTATACCTTGGTAAGTAAAGGTCATTGGTGTGGACTTGACCTTGAAATACTCAAAGCCTAGTAAACCAAACCCACTGCTTGCTGTGGAGCTAGCTGGCTTCCACTCCAGACAGCCCTGGGGGCCTCCGGGGAGACTGCGCTCCATTGGCTTTCCAAGGCTGGGAACTTGCCGAAGCAGATCTTCAGGTCTCTCCGCGGAGCGTTCGGATCCCCAGTCTTTCGGTTAGTAACCGAGCGCTGCTACCCTTGTGTCACCCAAGGGCTCTCAAAGCGCAGTCAGGGAGAAACGATACTTTGGTGGGGATGGTAATCAAATTACCTAGCTCGGTCTAACGCACCTTAAAGTTTCTTGCTCACCACCCATCTCATTTCTCCTGGTCTGTTTTCATCTTAAGTGGAATGCCAGTTGGAATCACCTTGAAATCAGGTGGCGGCGGCAGCAGCAGACTGTCACCTCTGGGGTGCAGAAGCTACAGCCACTGGCTTGCTGGTTTGTAGCCCTAGACCGAGCACAGGGTCTGCCCAGCACACTGCAGACGAGCACTGCTGGGGGATGGATAGCTATTGGTATTCAATCATAATTGCTACTCCAGAAAGTCGTAGAGTTAGGATTCAGACCGAAGTCACCGTGGCCTGGAATTTGAGGTCGAGATCCAGTATACTATATTGCCTTGAAATCCAGAGGGAATGTGATGTTAGTCTAGCTCCTCCACACATGAGGCAGAGACCAAAGAAGGACAGCAGCAGAGGGCCTGGAAGAGAAATGTTGTGGAGTCTTCCAGCCCTTTCCTTGAACTTGAGAGGCGTGAAGAGTGGTAGAGTCCAGGATGTAGTCACTTTCCCAGAAAGCATTTCTCTGAAGAAATCGTCTGAGAAAGGTCTCTCGGAACTCCTTCTGTGAACGATCCAATGAAACAAAAGCTTACAAGTCGTAAAATCATGGTTAGCAGGTAGACGAAGTGAGGTGGAGGAATTGATGAAGATGGACTCACCCATTTTACCTGCCTTGGGTGTTCTTACCAGAGCCGTGGGTCTCATAAGCAGCTAAGGAAATCAGAGCTCCCTCCACCTCCTTCCCGGCCTCTCCTAGGGATGTAGGGATGCAGTGATGCAGGTAGCAGGGTTGCCATGGCGACACCATCAGTGGCCAAGCTCTTCTCCTTTGAGGGTTCGTTCTGTGTACTTGCTCATCAGGATGCTGCATTAGTTATAGGAGTGCTCTTTGGTAGGCAGACTCATCGCTGGCTTCTGAATGTCTGTAATAAAGCCAAAATCCCTCCTCATGACTTGAGAGTGTGTTTCACCAGCCATCACGTTGTAGGCGTGTCCGGCTGCTCTCAGTTCATGAAGGACACCGTGTTCTCTCGCTTCTAGGTTCTATTTGTTGAGAATGTACTTTCCCTCTCTTTGCTAGTAGCCTGTGCTCGGGAAGCTTTGGGCCCAGCCTCTTCACTGTACCAGTATCCCCAGTGCCTGGCATGTAATAGGTTTTCTTTAATTATTGATCTAACATTGATCTAATGGGTGCCTTTCATAGTCCTTTTCATTTTTAGGTTGGTGGTCTAGATCTCTGGTTATGTTTTTTTGGTTGTTGTTTTTTTTAATTTTTGAGAATTGGGCGGAGGTTTACAGAGCGGGCCCACACTGTTACAGTCAGCAGTTCCTATACATCTTCTTTCATGTCATTCATTGGGAGCTCCTCAATGTTACCATCCTTATTCTACTGCCCCTCATGCTCCCTGCTTCCACTCTTCCCTCTTTCCCAATGCTTCTTAACATTGTCCTTTCGAGCTCAAATGGCTGATGGTGGTAAGACCTGCAAAATCATCCAGGAGATTAGGCTTACTGGCAGGACAGAGTCTGGCGGGCCCTGAGATGATTGTAGCCCTGAGTCACTGGTCAGGCCTGGAGATGAAGTAAGCCCATGGCTCCATCTCCAGTCAAACCATACACAGCTCTGTGAGGGAAAGAATCACACCAGTGACTACTTCCTTGAGCTCCAGTCAGCCAGGTCCTCGCTTACTGGTTTGTTTCATTTTAATCCCTGAGAGCACCTACCAGAATGCCTGCTTCACGTAGGTGTTCACTGACTTTGTTGTCTAGGAAATGAACCTGTCTGCATCGAGCATTTTCAGTGTTTTTCTCCCTGGCATTCCCCATTGCAGTGGACTCTGATCCATGGTTCCTGCCGCAGGAACAAAGGCAAACTTTGGTCCCCGCCTGTTTGTCTTGTGTGTGGGATAAGCCAAAGGGCTCCAGGATTATGGCTCATTCCCAATGACTGTTGGAAATGGGGAGGTGAATATTCTATATTGTTGCTGAAGTGAGACAACAATGATGACTGTATTACACCATCTCTCCAATGTCCTCAACAGGGCTAAGCCCAGCTGCCCAAAGCTGCCACACACACACACACACACACACACACACACACACACACACAAGGGGGTACCTAAAAAAAAGCAGAAATTTTTTCAAAGCTATGTATTTAAAAAATTTTTTATATAAAACAACCTATCAACTTCAAAGTACCCTCCATTACACTTAATGCATTTGTCAAATCTGCAGTTCCATTCTTGGAGACAGTTTTCAAACCCTTCTGTTTGGATGGCAGACAGCCCCTCCCTAGTTTCTTTCTTCACCTCTTCTATGTTGTCAAATCACTGTCCTTTCAGGTCTCTCTTCATTCACGGAAGCAAAAAGAAGTTGCAAGGAGTAAGGACAAGTGGGTAAGATGTGTGGGGCAAGGGAGGCATGCTGTGTTTTGCCAAAAACTGGAGCACTGGGATGGCTGCGTGAGCAGGTCCTTTATTTATTTTTTTTAAAAAGCATTTTATTGGGGGCTCGTACAATTCTTATCACTATCCATACATATATCCATTGTGTCAAATGCATATGTACATTTGTTGCCATCATCATTCTATTTAAGAGCTAGAGGAAAGTTGTATGTTTCATCGTTGCTACCCTGCACCCTGACTGGCTCATCTCCTCCCCACAACCCTTCATTAAGGGGGTGTCCGGTTGGCTGCGAGCAGGTCCATTTTTGTGGTGCCAAACCAGTCCCGCAGCTGCCACAAATAAGGCCTTTTTGTCACAAACTTTTACGCAATCTTTTGAAACCTCTAAATAGAAAGCTTGATTAACAGTCTGACCTAGTGGAATGAACTCCAAATGCATTACAAGTCAACATTTTCAACTATTCGAGAAGTCGTAGGATGCCCAGAATGAGGTTTATCATCAATCTACATCTCACCTTTTTGGAAATGAGTAAACCACCTGTCCTCTTGAGTTTTTCCCGTAGTGCTGTCCTTGTAAGCTGTGCTCAGAATCACAACAGTTTCTTAGGCATCTTTCCTGAGTAGGAAACAAAATTTCACAGCCATCAAAAAATTAAATTGGCCATCACAAAAAACAAGGTTTAAGTGAAACTTCTTATACAAAAAAAAAAAAAAATCACTGTTCCCAGAGAGAAACTTCCCAGGTGATGCCACTGGGTGCACTAACTCTCCTAGCAGGAAAAATGAAAACTGCAAAGTTTGAAGGCTCCGCTCAGGGATTTTTTTTTTCCATAATGGGGGCACCCCTCGTGTGTGTGTGTGTGTGTGTGTGTGTGTGTGTGTAGAGAGAGAGAATATATATATTAGGATCACCATGAGTTGGAATCAATTCAATGAGGTACATGTGTATTATATAATATATAATCAGTTCGATGAGGTGTTATATGTATAATACATGTATAATATCTCTTTGAACTGGTTCCAGCTCATGGTGGCCCCGAGTGTCTAGAGGAGAACTGTATTCCAGAGGGTTTTGGGACTTTTTGAAAGCAGAGCATCGGGCTTCTCTCTTGAGGTGCCTCTGAGGGGCTTTGAACCACCAACCTTTCAGTTCATAGTTCAGCCCTTATGCCAGTGTTATGGCACCTAGGAATTCCTGCTCTCTAGCTCATCCTCTGTTGGCCTCTTCTCCATTTGCCACCTCTTTTCCTTTATTCCCTATCAGGGTTCCTTCCCAAACTCCTTATACTTAAACTCCTTCCTGGGGTCTGAGTCTAGGGCTCCATAAGGCATTGTAACCATTACCTGTAGCTGGACCCTCCAGCCCCGAAATCAAAGCATCATAAGAGAGCTTTAAGTTATGTGTGTCTGCGAAAGGCCAGCCAGGTTTAATTGACAAGGAAAAGGTATTTCGATTGTTCCAAAATCAGAAGTTAGGCTAAAATAAGATACTGTGTATTCTTTTATCAAAATATGGATTGACATAGGCAGAATAAGAAGAAATGCTACCAAAAATGACCTTTACCCCCCTGGGCAACCCCTGCAAGAGAGAAGCTTCTGAGAGCACAGATGTCAGGAGCCACTGGATCCACGCAGACGGGGGGCGGGGATGGGGATGGGGGGGGCGGTGGAGAGGTAGCTGCAAGGGACCAAGCAGCATGGTGTTGGCTCTGGGTGCACACCAGCGCCATCCCCAGCTGGCCCTGCCACAGTCTCCGCCCTTCAGCTCCTGTGTTTACTAGGAAACCATGTTTCCTTTCTCACAGAGATAGAGATCTCGCTTCCAGCCATGGCAACTGTCAAGGTTCCTGCCTGGGTCCTCCATTCAGCCGGGAGTGCTTGCCAAGAAAGGGAAAAACAAAGCCTAGTGGCCTGGAGGAGGGAGTCAAGAAGCAGCAAGGCTGCAAATAACAGGCTCTGCTGCGCCCAGGGCCTCAAGACAGAGCCATGAAGGAGCTCCTCTGGGAAGTGAGTGTGGGAGACTTAAGGGCTTCTCGACACCCACTAGGATGACACCATTCCCTGGATTGGGCCTTGGGACTGGCAGTGGCTCAGCCAGTTTGGTCATCACTGCAGAATGGCGGGGGGAGCTGCCTGGGAATGACTCAGGCCAGCTCGCCCCCACCACAGGGCCTTCCTGCGTGTGTTTCCTCCCCTTGGAAAGATTCTCTCCAAGGCTTCTTCCGTAGCTTCTGCATCCGCCTAGTCATAGCTGCATTGGCCTTTCCGTGGCAGCCTGGCCCTCTTCAACCCCTCTCTTTCCCTGCTCCCTGCTCATCTTCATCTTCACAGATAGCTCACTGTATACACAGTCATTTCACTTGTCTGTTTACTTGATTATCTTTAAGCGTTTTTAAATTGCACTGTGTAAGATAAAGCGACCTTCCGTTCTAACCATTTTGTGGGTATAGTTCAGTGGCATGAATTGCATTCACCCCACCATCATTTCCAAGTGCAGTTGCCATGAATTGAAATCGGCTGATGAGATCTATTTATTGTTGTTTTTCTGTAGAATTTCAGTTTCCTCTAAGCAACAACTCCTGGGGAAAAAAACCCAAATTCACTGCCATTGAGTCAATTCCAACTTAAAACAGAGTACCACTGCCCTTATGGGTTTCTGAGACTGCATTTTTATGGAAGTAGAAAGCCTCATCTTTATTTCGCAAAGCATGGGTGGGTATGAACTGCTGCCTGGCAGTTAGCAGCCCAATTTGTAACTCAGCCTCAGGGTTACCTGGTAACCACTAATATACTTTGGCTCTATTAATTTGTCTCTTCTCTCTATATTTTTTATGAGTCGGAATTGACCAGGGCAGTGAGAGTGAAAGATTTTTGTAGTATGAGTAGAATCATAAAAGACGAATCTTTTTGCGACTTGTTTCACTCCCCATGGTGTTTGCAAGGATCATCCAGGCCATGGCTCACATCGGGACTTCTTTCTCTTCATGGCTGAGTAATATTCCATGGTTGGGATACAACATATTTATCCACTCATCTTTTGATGATGCTTGAGTTGTTTCCCCATTTCAGCTCTGTGAACCACGCTGCCATGAACATAGGTCAACATGTATTTCTTTGTAGCTCTGTTTTCATTATTTGGGGAGCATCTACCTAAGAGTAGCATTTCTGTGTCCTAAGTAAAGTCGCGCTTTACTCCCTGAGGAATTGCCAAGCTGATGTCCACAGCAGCTGTGCCGTTTTATGGGCCAACCAGCAGTGCATGAGGGTTCCACGTTCACCTGCCTCCTGACCAACTCTTGCTGGTTTGTGGACTTGACCGTTGTCCATCTTCCGCACTTGACTGCAAACTCCATGAGGATAGGGATGGTGTCTGGCTTAGTTGCGCCCCTATGTCCAGCTTCTTCGTATACTGCCTATAGGGCACACCATGGATCATCAGTGTTGGCGGGCTGGTGGACAGGGAGGAAGATTGAGCTGTCCACTGGGCTGATGACAAGGCATTGGAAAGGGCAGTGGTCTTGGAGCCAGATGAAATAGGTCTGGCCTGGGCACCTTCCATCAAGTCCCCTACACGGGTAGTCCACATTTCCATTATCTTTGAGATGGAATAAAATGCCAACACTACACGATCACTGGGAATGAACAAATGAGATAAATTGGATGAGAACATTACAAGTCTTTCACGAGCATCATGAATCATATTAGTAGAAGACATATAGCCACTGTGTTCCCCCCTGCCCTGTCTGACTTCGCCAACAAAATGGATATTAGAATGGAGACGTGGGCCGTGGGCTGGCAGGTAGACCTGTCTTAGGGACTCTCGGCCCGTGGGACAGATGCTCACATCATAGAACATCCTCATTTGAAACCGTAAGTCACTCCTTCCTTCCTTCCTCTCATCCTTCTTTCCTCCCCTCCTTCCTTCTCCCTTGGTGCTTTGTCAGGGCCGTTGAGAAGGAAAGCTAGCTCCTGGGTAAGGGCCACATGTCACCCATGCTGGGGTTTTTGTTTGTTTTTTAAAGGGGGGAACAACTTATGTTCCTTGTGAGAGACCCATTTTGGTAATTCCGACTTACTGCCCCAGGATCTTCTAGACCAGTGGTTCTCAGCCTTCTTAATGCAGAGACCCTTATTACAGTTCCTCTTGTTGTGGTGACCCCCAACCATAAAATTATTTTCGTTGCTACTTCATCACTGTCAGTTTGCTACTGTTATGAATCGTCATGTAAATATCTGATATGTAGGATGTATTTTCATTGTTACAAATTGAACATAATTAAAACATAGTGATGAATTACAAAAACAACATGTAATTATATATCAAGAAATATTTATTTCTAATGACAAATCAATGACATTTTGTCTTGAAGCATGGGTAACAGCCTTCACCCCGGGGTACTCGTAGGTGGGAGTATCTGCATGTGGGCGGACCTGCCTAGAGACGGATAGAGGAGCGGTTTCTCCGTTCCTGAGACCACTGGAAATCTGTTTTCCAATGGTCTTAGGTGACCCCTGTGATAGGGTCACTCAACCTCTAAGGGGTTGTGACCCACAGGTTGAGAACTGCTGTTCTAGAGGATACCTTCGGGCAGGCAGATGTTGCTTCCAGTTCTTCTGTGACTTGGTTGAACCCAGTGGAGTAACCCACTCTCTCTTATATGCGCTCATGTCTTCTGAGCAAGCTTACGGCCCTCTGAAAACTCGTGTCACCCAAAAAACTTAACCTCCTAAGACCTGAGACAAAAAACAAACTCCTGATTCCCCCTCACGATGACGGCATCTGTAAGGAGTAGATAGCCATCGGCTATCTGTGGCTGTGAACTTTTAGTCACACGTCACTAGGAATTTCTTCCAAGGCACTTCGAAGTGGGTCTGAATCTCCAGCCTTCCGATTAGGAACCCAGCCTTTAACCATTTTCCCCATCCTTTAAACTTAGACAAATGTGGTTCACCAAAGGGTATTAAACTTGAAAAGAACATTTGCTTCATTTGGGGGGTGATGTTTTGCATGCATGTGAGTAGAAGATGCTCTCAGTGGAAACTTGGGAAAATCGGGCCACAGGGCAGACTGAGAGTGTCCTCTCTTGCCTAGCTCTTCCCAAATCAGCCCTTCCAGGGCAGAGCCACTCATGTTGTTAGACGTGGTGCCAGGCATGATAGTATTGGAGAGGACACAACTGTGTCCAAAGATGCAATGCAGAGCCAAATTTTCGTGGTTCGGAATTATGCATAGCCAGTTTCTCTCCTCTTGCACCGAAAATGGAAAGTTGATAGCTGTTGAAATCTGACTTTCATATATATAAAAATCTGAGACCTAACTTTTAACTCTACACTACCCAGCAGGAAGCAGGCAGTTCCCACGCTGGGGTCAGCGTCCACGCCACATAAGTAAATTCTCTGGTCTCACTGCAGGGCAGCAGATCAGAACAACCCCATTTATTCATTTGCCAAGAGAGTTGTATGTGCATGTGGGTGGGTGGCTCTGGGTCATGTCTCATCATCCTGGGCCAGAGACTTGTCCCCTGGCCCTCGGTATGTAGAACACAGAGGATGAAATCTGGTCTCCAGTTTCTTAACACAAAGTGAAAAGGGGCCAACAGCTGTTTCTCATTAAGAGTGATTATCTCTGGAACTGTGCGAGAAAATAGTTTTTTTCTTATCTGTAATTCCTCCCCCTACCCCACATGAACTGAGTATTGGTCTTCTGTCTTTACTTTCTTCCTTTAAGCATTATAAAGAAGCAGGAACTTTATATTATAATACAGAGGGGAAAAGAATTATTCTTATGCCTTTAGTGAGCTGGGGTCCCGGAAGGGTTAAGTACCTAGGACATATCTGTTACTGGGCGCAACACCATGGAGGCCTTTGGACGATGTTCACTCTTTGTCTCTAACAGAAGTATCTTTCCTTGCACCTGACCTCAGCTGCCTGGGGCACTGCCACGTGGAGCCCAGCACTCTGCAGCCCTCATCCATCCCTCACTTGGTGGTGGAGCTGAGCTTCCCTTTAAGTTATTTATCCTCAACCAGTGCATAAAAGCAGCTTGAACCTGATCTGGCCCTGACCTTGGTCCAGTGGAACCTGTCCCAAAGGGGAAGGGAAGGCAGGACAGAGTCGGGCCGGCAACGAGGGGGGCAGTTCTTGTGGCGATGCCATCATCCTTCTCCCCGGCATCTTTTCACAGACACGCCCCACTGGGGCCCAGATGGGAGACAGGAGTTTTTACAATGGAAAGGCGCCCTGATGGTGTAGCAGGGCATGCGCTGGGCTGCTAACCACAAGGCCAGCAGTTCAAAACCACCAGCTGGGACCAAGACGGGGCTTTCTACTCCTGCAAAAAGCTACAGTCTCGGAAACCTACAGGAGAAGCAGCCTACCCTGTCCTGTAGGGACACTATGAGTAGGAATTGACACACAAAGGCAGTGCGTTTTCTTTTTGTTCTTGTCTCTTCGTTCAGTGATGTAAGAGCTTGAGACACGGGAGTCAGGCAGGAGAAGGGTAGATCCCCAGGAAATTCCCAGTGTCCACAGCTGCGGAGACCATCAGGCATCATGGTGGAAGCCACTTCAGGCTCCAGTGCCTGCTTCGATAGAGGTGCGCCCTTCTAACTAGGCTTCTGGCTTTAGAAAGGTGTCTTCAGAGTATAGTGTAGGGGCCTGGGGCATCCCAAACACCCGGGCTCTGTGTGGGATACAGATTCCTGAGCCCTGTCGCAGACTCCTCAGTTCAAGTCGGGGGGTATCCTACCACTCCCCAACCATCTTCATGTCATCTCTTAGCAACCAGACGTGTGATTTTGCAGAACTAGAATCATGTACATACAGGCTTTGAAAAGCCGTCAAAGCCTTGTGTGTGTTTGCTTGCCTGCCTGCTTGTTTTCCTGTCATCTGTCTCTTTACTAAATAGACCTGCTTCTGTCCAATCAACCCAAATGCATGGTGACCCCACTAGGAGAACTGTGTATTGTAGAGTTGTCGGTGACTGGGTTGTTGAAAGGAGTCACCAGAACTTTTCTCCCAAGGTGCATGTGGGGGAATTCAAACTTCCATCCTTTCAGTTAGCAACTGAGCACATTAACCTTTTGCCCCACCCGAGAACTCCAGTGGCTGAGTGCCCATCACATACCTTTTGCAGGAACCTGGGTAGCATTGTTGGCTAAGTGTTGGACTGCTAACCACAAGGTCGGCAGCTCAAACCCACCAGCCCTCCACAGGAGGAAAGTAAGCTGTCTGCTCCCACAGATTTACAAAGCCTCAACCACCTTATACATGGTCACCATGAGTTGGAACCAACTCGATGGCATTGACTAAACGATTATACACTTTGTTAAGCACAAGAAATTACCTTGAGGAGTCCAGGGAATACGGAGGGTTTCAAACTCGTGTCTTCAAAAGCCTTTTAAAATAGTCTACTGCAAGACCATAGTCCTTCCTCACCCTTCAGGCCTGGAACTGAACTCAGCACCGTGTTAGGATACATCAACCACTGCAGACAACAAGGGCAGTGTTTCCCCAAGGATGAAGTTCAGAGGGTTGAGAAAGAAGGAGGAGGAAAACCAGCAAACACGGAGAGGAGATAGACTAAGTGACGGTACATTGAGGGGCTTGCAATGGATGGATCTAAAAAAATGTAAATGGATTCTTGTATGGAGCGCTGCTCTTCTGCTTTGTAAACCATCACCCAATCCACAATAAGTAAAACCAACCAAAAAAACGCTTCCAAAATTCCCCTTCCCTCCAAAAAAGTAGCCATTCGCTTGATTTCGATTCCCAGCAACCCCATAGACAGGACAGAAGGCCTCACAAGGTTTCCAAGGCTGATCTTTGGGAAGCCGGTGGTCACATCTTTCTTCCGTGGAGCTGTTGGTGGTGGTGTTCAAACCACCAACCTTTCTGTTAGGACCCCGAGGCTTCACCATTGTGCCACTAGAGCTTCTTCTGGCCCTCTGAGCCCCACGCCATCGAGCCGATTCTGACGCGTAGCAACTGATAGGACAGAGTCGGACTGCTCTTCAGGGTTTCTGAGGCTGGAAGTCCTTTGCAGGAGCACACTGCCTCCCATGAGTCTCCCTGGAGCTGGAGAGGGAGTGGAGCACGAGGGAAATCGCACTCAGGCCCCATCACATTGGCAGCTCCGTTGTAAATAACAGCTTCCTCACAAGGAGTCTTGTGCAGGATTTTTTTTCTTCTCATTACAAAAGGAGGGAGGGAGGCTACAGAAAGAAGGAAGGGGGAGGTGGACAGACAGAAAGATTTAATGATATTTATCGTCTCATCTGAGTCCAGCTGTGCACAGTTGGAGGCTTGAACTTGTTAGGAGCACGCTCCAAAAGGAAGACCCCAGTTTTGCGATCTTCCTGTCACCTCTCTCACAAAGCAAGGTGCGTAGCTCAGGGTGCAGTGTTGTAAATAACCTGTCAGCTGCTCGGGGATGAGCCCCTTACGCCCTACATCACTGTAGTGATGTTAATTGGCATCAAGAGTTAGCCGTTCTCCAAGGGTGTGGACAGCAGTGTGGCGACCGTGCTTTGCCAGTTAAAGTGAGAGCCTCCTCGGGCCAATACCAGGCGTCCCCGGGAAGGGCCTGTGTGGCTTCCAAGCTGAGGAGTGAAATGGCCTCACAGCTGCGACTTTGGGGCAGTGGGGGTTGCAGGGCTTGTGGTGGTGGAGGTGGAGGGAAGGGAGCACGCAGACGCTCTGCTCTCTGAATCATGGCTTATTCCTCGGAAATCTGTCATTCACAAACCCAATTATGTGCAGGTAGACTGTCAGCCCTGACAGTGAAACCAGTGCATGTGTGCGTGCGATGAAATCCGGCTTTACTAGCAGGGTCTATTTTCATAAATGTCTAGTTGAAAAGGAAAAAAAAGACACCAAATCATATCTCATCACCCTCCCCCCCCCCCCCCGCTAAATATGCTTCATTCAGACCGGAAGCTTTAATCTGCCTACAGAAAGGGAGAGCTGCCGTGTTAGCTGTCGCCGTGTGCATCTTGCCAGGAGGGGGAGATGCAGGAATAGAGAAGCCCTCGTGGCTTTGACTCTGACCTTCTGCTCCTTTCTGAGCAGGTGGGCTTTGGGTCCTCAGTTTGCGCATGGAGGTGATTACGTGGGCCTTTTTGAAGGGTGTCATGGGCTCGCTCAAAGGCTAAAGACTCTTTTCAAATAAAAATGGCGATGCCCTGGAAGCACCTGTTAATTACCAATAAGGAGTGGCAGGCAGACAGCTAGCCGGGCCGTGCGTAATGGCAGCGTGGCTTTGATTTGCTGTTTGGGTTGTCTTTTCCACTCTTCTGGACATGCCTGCTGACCGGGGAGAGGGAGTGTGCGCTGTGAATCACGTGTGCCTTCTGTCGGTAACCGTGTTGAGTTAGGCCCCCCCAGACCCTCCTTTGATTTCTTGTCCTGCTGACTACCTAGGGCAGTGCTTGCTTCTCAGCCTTCCTAATGCCGTGACCCTTTAATACAGTTCCTCATGTGGTGGTGACCCCCAACCATAAAATTATTTTGTTGCTACTTTATAACTGTCATTTTGATACTGTTATGAATTGAGAGACCCCTGTGAAAAGGTCGTTCGACCCCCCACAGGGGCCGCGACCCACAGGTTGAGAACCGCTGACCTACGATGTACTTTGAACAAGCGGCTTCACCTCTCTGCGACTGTGTTTTCCCCTCTGGAAAACAGGGTGTGTTAGTCCAGGTAGATTAGAGAAATAAATCCAAGGAGACTCGTGTGTATAAGAAAGAACTTTGTATCAAAGATCAAATATATACTGAAAAAATTTCTCAGCCCATTCCAGGTCAAGTCCATAAGTGTGATATCAGCCCACATATCAATACTACTCCATATATTCTTCTTCAGACTCACACAGCACATGCAATTATGCCAAATGCAGGAAGATCAAGAGTTGGTGGGTAAAAAGTCTTATGGATCCAATGTTAGTGGAAGCATCTCAGTGCTGGTGCGGGTCTCACGC
Source organism: Tenrec ecaudatus (assembly GCF_050624435.1). Taxonomy (NCBI): domain Eukaryota; kingdom Metazoa; phylum Chordata; class Mammalia; order Afrosoricida; family Tenrecidae; genus Tenrec; species Tenrec ecaudatus. The sequence continues at coordinate 138,768,623 of NC_134534.1, forward strand.
AGCTCCTCCTGCTCTCTGACTGTGGCGGCTCAACGGGAAGGTGAAGCAGAGAGTGTGGCCCGCCTCCAGAGAGAAAGAAAGAGAGAAAGTTACCAAAATCCTCCCGAGAGGGCCACTCCCACGAGGAGGCATCATCAGGCCGACCTGATTGACAGGCTAGACTCCACCCCCACACTCTATTTATCAAGTTGACATGAAATTATGTATCTTACACTCATGAGTAGCATTTCCTTCCTTGGATAACTCATGGCCGGATCTGGAATTATGTATGTAAATTATGTCATGCTGCATTCTGTTTGGTGTCAAACCAAATCTAAACTGTGACCCTCAAGTCAATGCCTTCTCCTAGCAAGCCCATGTGCTAGTGTAGAGTTGCTGTGAATGGTTTTCTTGGTTGTTATCATCATGGAAGCAGATGGCCAGGCCTTTCTTGATTGGTACCACTTTCGGTGGGGTGGGGTGTCAAACTACCCGCCTTTAGGTTTGTAGTAAATACAAGCCATAGACCCAGGACACCTGTTGCTTGGTGTACAAGGGGGTTTTACACACACATACACACACACACACACACACTAACAGAACATAGCTCCACTGGGCGGAGCTTTCATAGTACTTATTTTTCCTGCTTGATAAAGCATAGAGCAACTTGCTCTGAGTTAGTGCACCCAGTGCCATCACCTGGGAAGGTTCTCTCTGGTCAGTGAAGTGTCTCATAAAGCTGTTTCGCTTGAACCTCGTTTTCTGTGATGGCCAATTCAAGAGAACAGTGTGTGGCTGTGAAATTTTGTTTCCTGCTCAGGAAGAATGCTGCAGAAATTGTTGTGATGTTCAACACAGCTTACAAGGACAGTGATATGGGAAAAACTCAAGTGTACGTGAAGTTTTCTCATTTCAAAAAAGGTGACATGTCGATTGATGAAAAGCCTTGTTCTGGACGTCTGTCAACTTCCTGAATGGATAAAATTGTTGACAAAATTGGTGCACTTGTGCTTGAAGACGGATGACTGACCATTGAAGCTAGCTGGACTATCTTGGAGTTCAGTGAATTCTAATGGAAGATTTGGGAATGAGAAGGTTCGTTGCAAAATTTGTGCCTTGGGTTCTGACTGACCAGCAAAAAGAGCATTGATTGGGAACATGCTGTGCTGTGAAAGAACAGCTGTGAAGTGACCCAGACTTTCCCCCCAAGGTCATTACTGGTGATGAGACATGGTGCTATTCTTTTGATCCCAAAACCAAACATCAATCAAGCCATTGGAAGACGTCATTGTCACCACACACACACACACACACACACACACACACACAAGCCTGTCAAGTGAAATCAAAGATCAAGACAATGCTCATTTGCTTTAATGATGTGAAAGGAGGATAGTGCATTTGGAATTCATTCCACCAGGTCAGATTGTTAATCAAGCTTCCTGTTTAGAGGTTCTGAAAAGATTGTATAACAGTGTCACCAAAAAGGCCTGATTTGTGGGAGATGCAGGACTGATTTTGCTACCATGACAATGCAACTTCTCACACAACCATCTCAGTGGCCAGTTTTTGGCAAAAAAACAGCATGCCTTCTTGCCCTATGCACCTTACTCACCTGACCTCACTCCATGTGACTTCATTTTGTTTCCATGAATGAAGAAGGTCATTAAAGGAAAGTGAATGGATGACACAGAAGAGGTGAAGAAAAGAATTAGGGAGATTCTGTCCGTCATCCAAACAGATGCGTTTGAAAAAATATTTCCAAGAGTGGAATCACAGATTTGACAAATGTATTAAGTGTAATGGAGAGTACTCTGGAGGTGATAAGGTTGTTTTGTAAAAAAAAAAAAATTAAATACATAACTTTGAAAACAATAAACATGGTTTTGGGGTGGGGGGAATACCACCTCATATACCTCTGCCCTCATACTCTGCTTGATTCTAAGTCACTCTTTGTTTTGTTAAGTTTTGCTTACTTGTTATCAGGTGCCCATGAGTAGATTCTGACTCATAGCAACCCCATGAACCCCACAGAGTGCTCTCCCCCAAACCCCAGACTCACTGCCATGGAGACAATGACAACTCATAGGGACAACCCCTACAGTTTCGGGGACTGTGACTGGTCGTGGGACGTGGAAAGCTCCGACTTTTTCCCACGGAGTGGCTGATGGTTTCAAGCTGCCGACCTTGTGGATTGCAGCCCAAAGAGCAACCACTGCACCACCAGGGTCCCAGTGAGTTCTCTGGGTTGTCGTGTCGATGGAAGAACATTGCCAGGTCTTTCTTCCCCAGAGAAGTTAGGTGGGTTGAACCCACCGACTTTGGCTTCACTGTTGTTTTTAGTAGTTTTTTTTTAACCCATGTTTCCTGTATGTCTACATCGGCCCCTTCACACTCATCCCCCTTTCCTAGTCCGTCTGTTTGCTGCAGAGCCTCCCTGTGGTCCAGATCCTGTCATTCAGTGGGTTGCTTCCTCCTGGTCATTTTCTTCCTCGCTTGAAGCTGCAGTTCGCTCAATCGTGTCCATCCAACATTCCATGCTGTGCTCTTCCCTGTCTTGCAAAATCCACGCATCTCACCTGTACATAGTCTGAGTGAGAACTGAGGTGGTACAATTCCCCTGTACTTTTTTAAAGTGTGACTTTCTAGTAAGAAGTAGTGGTTACTGAAGAGCTTATGAAGCTGCCTTTAAGCACACTGAAAATGTATTTCCATAAGTCACAAAGTGGCCTGAAAATATCTGTGACAGGGAGGGAGGGGTGGGGATGGATCTGCCTGCTTCCCAGCTGCCCCAGTCTCTTTCAGAGGAGCTGGTTAATTAAAGAGTTCTCATTCAGCTGGGCACTTGACTATCTTCTAAGTTAGCAAGCCGGCTTTGGATGGAATTCCCCCAAGTCTGGGACCAGCAAACTGGGTCTGAGTGGGGCACTCTCTCGGCAGATACTTTCCACTGACGGACAGGCAGCAGGGGCATCTGAGAAGCTTCTCTGGGCTGGACGAGCCTCCTGTTTTCCTTCAAGGAGATCTTTACTTCACAGTCCAGATATGGCACATTTATATGTATGGTACAAGCTCGCTATAAAGTCAATTGCATTTGCACACTAGTAATCAATACACGAACTACATGACGATGGCATGAAGAAAACAATTCTATTTACAACAGCATCCAAGAGCATGTCAGAGAGGCTGTCTACAGTAGGCCTCATACTAGAGGGTTCTAGTTATATGAAGATTCAGAATAGGCAACTCTACAGAGACCATAAAGTAGATTAGTGGTTGCCACGGGCTACGAGCAGGGAGATATGAAAAGTTATTACTACTGGGCTCAGGTTCCTTTTAGGAGGGTGAAAATATTCTAAAATTAGGTCATAGCGACTGGTGCAGCAGTCTATGAACATGCTAGAAGCCACTGAATTGCACATATTAAATTGGTGAGTTTTGTGGTCTCTGGATTATATCTTAATAAAACTGTTTTTAAAGTAAGTATTAGGATTCTGGGCTCCTATGTGCCCTGCCCAAGGCTTTACTGAGAGTAATCAGAATGATCGGCACATCCATCGAATATCTTATTAGGTTTACCTCCCATTCTTTGCTTTCAGATGGGATTGGCAGAAACTAGAATTGCTTGTGTTGTGGGCATCAACCTCTTTTATTTCTTTATCATCTTTTCAGCAGTGGCTAAGGGAACAGCTGGTAACCTCAAAAGAGGATGTTCAGTTTTAGGGAGAGATGGTAATATTTGGCTGTTATCTTTTGCAATAATTCACACATGTCTGTATGTGTATGTGCATGTGTATACACTCTAGATATAACTGCCAACAATGGGAAAACCTGAGTTGCTAATTAAAATTTCCAACCTACAGGAATCTCTAGTAGAGGTGAAAATACCATTCCCGTGAGACCTTAGGGCAGGTTTGTTTAGTGGGATTTTTTTTTAATTCTTCCTGAAGAAAATCTCATTTTAAAACCACTTTGCTTATTCCCCAAGGTTCTAAAAATGTGCTTGTTATATGTGTTAAATGTACTGGTTACTATCTGGTCAGTACCATCTATACTCGTGGATAAGCCAAGTTTTTCAGCACATTTTTATGCAGTTTTGTGGTAAAATTAGGTGCCTCCACTGATATTTGGGTCGGCTTATACTTGAGTATGTATGGCATATACCAGAAAGGAGCTTAGAAAGTTGTGGGAAATTTCCATTATTTCTTTATAATTCCACTTTTCCCATGAGCTTTTTGAAGTTCCTTTATATTAATCAAAATAATAACCTTTAAGTTGCTGTCAGATGGAATTGATTCCAACTCATAGTGAGAGAGAGAGAGAGAGAGAGAGAGAGAAAAGAGAGAGAGAGAGAGAGAGAGAGAGAGAGAGAGAGAGAGAGAGAGAGAGAAGCACTGCAGACTGGAGTTTGAACGGCTGTGATGTTCAGTGGCTCACCGGGTCTTTTTCTGAAGTGGCTCGGTGGATGTCACCTGCCAACGTTTTGTATAATAACAGTTGCTGAACAATCATGCCACCGTGAAACTCCATACGGATGAGGGGTCTGCAAAGAGTTTGTGGGGAAACTCCACCACCTTTGCCTTCCATTTTCCTATGAACTTTTTGAAGCTGCATGTATTATGCCTATTAAGTTACTCTTACAGTCCGCAAGCTTGCGATCACTGTCCAGATCCAACCGCTCGGTAAAATGCAAAAAGCGTGTGTGCACGTGTGGGTATGGACACATTTCCTTTGTGCTGCCGGTTCAGACGCAAAGCTTGCAGACGGAGTTGGAACCTCCTTCGCCAGCTTTCCTGGTCTCCTCTAACCTTTCAAGTTGTTTTCACTTAAGCGGGGCCACGCCTTCTCCAAGGCTAGGTGTGCTGTGGGCCGGTGCTGTGGGGCAATGCGGGGATGCTGGGGGCTTTGTCCCAAGCCAGCTGCCAAGGCCTGTGTTTATGGTTTCACCTGCAAGGGCAGGCCTCTTGAGAACATGGGTTTCCCTCGCGCCAGTCTCACCTCCCTCCTGTGCTGCCTACAGGAAGATCTGCCTGCACTGCAAGTGTCCCCAGGAGGAGCACGCGGTGACGGTCATGCCGCTGGAGATGGAGAAGACGGTGAGCAAGCTGATGTTTGACTTCCAGAGGAACTCCACCTCCGATGATGACTCTGGCTGCGCCCTGGAGGAGTATGCCTGGGTCCCGCCGGGACTGAAGCCTGAGCAGGTACTGGTCCTCCGAGCAAGGGTGCCCGCGGTTGGGGCTTTCACCTGTGTCTTGTCCGTTGGTCCTTGTTCCGGGATAAAAGGCAGGGTCAGTGTGGCTGATTCAGAAGAGGTCGGGGCCCTCGTGGGAAATGGGGAAGAGAAAGGAGTGTTGAGTGGCCAGTTAGCTCATTTACTCGGTTGTTGCCTTTGCTGACGGTTAACGGGAGGATTCTTTAAAAAGGACCCTGAAACGTGGGGACCAAGCCTGTCAATGTGATGATTCTTTGTGAGGAAGTGTGGATTGGCTTTCGTCTTCCCAGTGAGATCTGCTGTGTTTAGATATGAAGATGGATCTTGCTTCACAAAGACAGACATTGGCATTTGATGACATATCCTGGCACCACCCAGAGGCTGTAAATGCGATTGGCTCCATTAGAAGAACTTGGTTTCTCTCTGTTTCGCTGCATTTTTATCAGTGCTATCCAGCCTCCGCTTTGCACTGCTTGATGCTCAGAATGTTTTCTTCGCCCACCCCCTCGTTGGCTTAGCAGCAGCTTCGGGAAAGCTGGGGAGTTTTATCATCTTGCCCATGAGCCTTTGAGAGATAGCAGGATCTTAAGCTCTGACCCATGATTGCCTTTCTCTGACACATAAAATTTATTTCACCGGAGAGCTCTTCTGTATCTGACAAGATGCTTTGAAGCTTAAACAGCTGTGGCAGTTTTACTCAGGCACTTTCGATGTGATCCTGCTGTTACGAAGGAAATGAATAGATAGATAGATAGATAGATAGATAGATAGATAGATAGATAGAGAGAGAGATAGATAGATAGATAGATAGATAGATAGATAGATAGAGAGATAGATAGAGCTCTGTTTAATGGAGACCCAAGAATTCAAAGGCATCTTAACGAGTAGTAACCCGGACATTGTCTCTTTGATTAGGCTTTCCTCGTGTTCTTCTTCCAATATGGAGGCTGCCGGTTGGCGGAGGATATTGGCCACATCGCTTGGATGTGTTTAGCAGCTGAGTTTGCTTCTTTTCTTTTGCTCCTTCCATTTGAATTTCCTGCTGATATTTTAAAATTAGGCATTTTCAGTGAGAAATGTGTATTTCTGCCTTTGAAAGGCTGAGGGGCTGCAAGCATCGGGATCTCCTTACTACAAGGATAGAATTAGTCGGAGCTGAGGGCTAATAGTTTGTTCAAGACAGAATTTGATGCCGGCAAGCGTCTCTGCCCCCACAGTATCGTCTTCATCCACTTGTGTCACCTTCACCAGCGCTGTGAGCATTACAGTTTAGTGATCGCTGTTCTGACTCGGAACACAGAAAATGCATTCAGATCAAAGCATCCGCACACAATTTCCCCTGAGAATGGAGGACGGAGTACAGCACTGAGACAGACGTTGGGTTATCAGCAGGGTGTGTGTGTGTGTGTGTGTGTGTGTGTGTGTGAGATAGAGAGAGAGAGAGAGAGAGAGAGAGAGAGAGAGAGAGAGAGAGAGAGAGAGAGAGAGAGAGAGAGAGAAACCTTTTTTGTAGGTTGAGTTTATATCTTTTCCTGGTCTCCTGTTGGGTTGAAGATTGTGTTATTGAAGAATTTGTTGCGGGAAAGGGAGAGAAGTTTGCCTGAGATTTCGTGGAAACGCACATGCGGTGGTGAGTGATTGGATATCTTTCTTCACCATTGCCTTTCTGCAGCCAGTACTTGAACAGAGAGTTATTCACACCTACATACATCTGTGAACTTGTTCCATGTTCTAGCTGACCTCATTTCCAACAACATCTTAAAAACAACAAAAGAAGTCTTTCTTTTGATCACCAGAAGGGTATCTCTTCCTGTATCCTGGGCCCTGGTTTCTCTTAAGCTAGGCTGTCTGCAGAACCCAGTGGGTAGAGGCTACTCTATGACCATTAAACAGCATTCTATGATGCTCCCATTGAGAGCCAATGCTCTACTCTCATGGGCCCAAGAGAACAGAAGCTAAGAGTTTTGGTGGGATTTACCAAATCCAAAAGTGAGAGATTATGGTGTGTGGCAGGGGGATCTCTGAGTGACACACATGTTTAAGTACGTGGCTGCTTGCTGACTGAAAGGTTAAGGGTTCAAAGCCATCCAAAGTGCCTTGAAAAAGTGCCCTGGCAATACACCTCCACACAATCAACCACTGGAAACCCTCTGAGCACAGCCCCACTGAATGGAGTCAGCATCCACTTAAGAGCAACTGCTTTTGTTTTGTTTTGTTTTAAATGTTATTTTGGAAGCCATTCACCATGAATGACTGTGCCAGGCAGGGTAATCTAGAGAAACAAAACCAGGACACATATGATTTCATATATATATACACACAGCCAGAAGCAATGTAACAGTTAATTAGTCCACACAGCAGTATAGAGGACTCAGTTCAACTCACTTTCATGGAGCAGTTAATATATTGGAAGTTCTTTAACTCAAGTGGGCTGCCAGGTCTAAGGTCTAGGAAGCAGACAGCTGAGTCCTCCCTAGGGCAAGGCAGGCAGAGTCTGTCCGCAGGCAGCAAACAGCAGGGTGGGTCAGCAACAGTCAGTAGCTTGGGAGCTTAGTGAAACAGGCCCTGGTGGGATATTGAACTCAAGCAATGCAAGGCAACAGGATCCACCAGCCTCAAGTTCAAGCGATGAAGGGCCTCAAGCTCTAGCAACATGATCCACGGATTGACTGGGCCCATAGGTGGTGTAACTCACAAGTTGAAGCAGAGAACTAGCTAAAGCAGCAACATGCTGGTTGAGTCACCAGAGAGAGCAAGAGAGAGGGGCGGCCCTTGCAGAGCCAGATATCGTTTTGCCCTCCAATCAAATTGCGACCTGATTAATCCCACCTATTCCAATTGGCCAGGTTGGCACAATAAACCTAACTATTACAATGACTTTTGGAAGTACAAACCTGCACTCTCCTTGACTTGCTGTGAGTGAGTGTGGCTTTAACAAAAGTCTTGAATCTCGCTAAAGGAAAATGTATTTTTTTATCTCTTAGAGAATACTGTTGGTTTTTTCTTTCTTTCTGGGATGTGTGTGTGTGTGTGTGTGTGTGTGTGTGTAAAGACAGATCCTTCTTCCTATTCCCTAGCCATACCCAAACCTCTATGACTCACATAACTAGAAAGGAAAATTGCCCTCTAGAGAGAGACTATCTCTTCAAGTCACTTAAGAGCTCTGTACTTATCTAATAAAAGACAAGCTTGTTCTAAAGGTGTTTGAAGGCATCATGGTGTGTTAAAGGAACAGGCTTCAAATTTTCAAATGATAACTTCTCTTAAAGGCTGCTACTTAGGGAATTGGCTGTGTTATTGCTGCTGTAAGGTACTGTCAAAGTGATTCTGACTCAGTGCCCCTGTGTACCACGCCGGGTACACTGCCCGGCCCTGTGCCATCCTTACAATCATGCCTATGTGTGAGCCCATTGTTGTAACCACTGGGTCAATCCATCTCCTTGATGGATTCAGCCTCGCTGCTCAAAGAGAGGGTCTGCGAGATGGTATCTAACAACAACAAAAGCTATCTCATATTGGTCTATTATTGGAAAAACCCAAGTCACTCAATATTTTTTGCAAATGAAACTTCTCATGTTTAATATCATGTTTGTAGTCTCTGATTTGAAGAGAGTCGTTTTTTTCCATCAAGAGAAATTATAGGGAATGTTAAAATGCTTTGTGCTGGAGGCAAACTATGAAAGGCTAGTTGGGGTTGAAAGTAATGTCCTTTCATTTTTATTAGAAATCTTTCATTTAACTTTCTGAGATCGTGAAGTTGGTAATATACCTTAAGGTAACCCTCTGCCTTATTCTATTTCTTCTAAGGAATACTTTCAATTTAATAGAATGCATATGGAAGTCACCTCCCATTTGGGGAACTGTTCTTGAATCTGGGCATTTAATTTGATAAGAGGCAGCACCCAAACCCAACTTTTAAAAAGCTGTGGGGAGAAGAATAAACAGGAGCTGCCCGAAAAGAAAGGCATCTGTTGTGCTTTCTGACAGGCGCATGTAGAACTAATCAGAAAAGTTGCTCAAGTCTCTGCCTTTTCTTACTCCAAATATGGCGTCTGACACATCCAGAGCGCCCAGTGGAAGCAGAAAGCTCGACTGCGCTCCCGACTCACCATGAAAAATCATCTACCAGTCTCCAATTTTCATTCAGTGTCAAAGCATCAAAAGCATGTGCCCTGTCGCCTCTAGAGATTCTCTGGTGATGAATTTACAGTGGCGAGAAAGCTTTTGGAAGACTCTGGGAAATAGTAACAAGCTATAAGAGGAGGTGAAATGAGTGGGGGCATAATTGATGAACCTTAGCACAATTGACATGTTTGAGATATCAGTTCTCTGTTGTGGGGGCTTTCGGATGTGTGGGAGGGTGTCACCCAACTTCCCTGATCTCTATTGAGTGGTAACAACCAAAAATGTCTCCAGACGTTGCCAGGCGCCCTTCGAAGAGAAGGTGACACTCTAATTAAGAACCACTGGGTAAATGTGACCTCTTTGCTCCCAAACCCAGAGGATCTTTCAGCACAGTTCTGGCCTAGTCAGGAGGCAAAGAGGAGCCCAGTTAGTGGAATGTTACGTGCTCAGCTGCGAACCACAAGCTCAGTGATTTTAGCCCGTCTGCAGTGTGCTCCTCTAACAAGTGGGGTTGTTGCTGTTAGGGGCCAACGAGTTGGTTCCACCTCATTGTGGTCCTCAGTCCAAGAGACCGAAACATCGCCTAGGACGGCCCAGGCCCGACACTCGTTCTTTCGTTTGAGCTCATGGTTGCAGCCTCTACACGACCCCTTCTCACTGAAGGTCGTCCTCTTTCTCACTGATGCCCTTCTCCAGGGACTGGTCCTTGCTGGTGATACTTCTAAGGAACATTCCACTGTACATCGTCCAACACAGATCTGTTTGCTCTATGGGCGACGCATGGTACATTCCATGTTCTTCACCAACTCTGTAACTCAAAAGCATCAACACTTCTTGGCTCTTCTGTATGCATTGACCAGTTTTTGAAGGGAAATACCATGGCTTGGATCCGGGGCAGTTGTAAAGGCAGCCTGTTGTCGTGTAAAGATCTTTGGTCCCACTGAACCAGAACCACTTGGACAGGGGCCCAGAGGGAGCCACGTGGTCCTGAATGCTCCCGTGCCCAGGCTCCCGGCTCCCTTGGGGCCCGAGGTCTCCGGCCACATCGTAGCCCACCTGGCTGGAAACAATGAGTCCCGGGACGTTTTCTCTCGGCTGCTCAATGTGGACAAAGCCTTCCCTCGGAGAAAGGTGTTCTGCGGCCATTCTCTGAGCTCCACAAGACTTCCTCTGGAGACTCTAATGTGGACCCATGTGTGAAGCAACAGGTCGCAGAAGGCCTGGCTCCTGCCTGGGCCTCTTACTTAGCCTCTCTGAGCTGCTTTCTCGCTGCCTCGCTGGGCTGGGGGCTTCCCTGGAGTCTTTCGATGGTGTTTTCTTCCTGATGGGGCATGTAAGGAATACATGTGAGAGGATGGCGGAGGACCTGAATGTCTTTAAAGGAAATGGTCGCCTACGGGATCTCCTGTCTCATTCATTCACTTATTGAACAGCGGTGTCGTCGGGGTCTCTATGAATTGGACTCAAAAGTTCCCAACAAGCACCACACTGTGTGTGCCTCCTATGACACAGGTCACGTTCTGGGCAGTCAAGATTAAGAATTACTCAAATAAATACGGTTTCCGCTCCGTGGTAGGAGCCCTGGCGATGCAAATAATAAACCACTCAATAGATAACCAAAAAGTTGGCCATTCAGACCCTCCAGCCACGGTGCAGGGCAAATGACTTGGCATTGTGCTTCCATAAAAAGGACAGTTGCACTCTATGGGATCTCTATGCATCACAGTCCATGCAGAAGGACACAGTAACCGCACCTTCTCCAGTAAAGCTGCCTGGCTGAATGGGAGCAGAATTACTGAGAACATGAATATAGGCTAAATACCACTCCAGCAGTCACGATAATAATGAGACTGAATATTTAGTCATCTCTCCCCGTGGATGAGACATTGTCTTCATTACTTCAAAAGTAGTATCTCATTGACTGAGAAGCCTAGAAGAACTAAAGACCCCCTAAGTGATGTAAATCATTACATGCTTGACTGCCACCTGGACATTTTGGGTCCAGGTCTACCCAGAGGCGTCATGTGAGAAAATCCGCGTGATTCTCTTAAAAAACTCAGCCATGAAAACTACAAGGAGCCCAGTTCTCCCCTGACACACACGGGGTCACCATAGGTCCAAACTGACTCTCTACCCACAAGTTTTTAATAAAGAAAATAAAACAGCCTCTCAGATAATGGATGTGGCCAGGGTGAGGGAAGGATTGGTTCGTTGGGATCCATTGTTCAGGGAAGGTGATATTGAGCTCTATCTGAAAGACCCGAAGCGCCCTGCCGTGCAAAAATCATGTTTGTTCTAGGAGAGAAAACATTTACCCGAGTGGCCCTCAGCGGTGACATGAAATCAGTACCAACATTGTACCAGCATGTAGAATTGGGGCGATGTAGTAGACCAGGTTGACCGCAGAAACAAATCCAGAGATATTCATATGTGTGTAAGAGAGAGCTTTATATCAAAGAGCAATTGTATATTGAGAGAACATCCCAGCTCAGTCCAGATCAAGTCCTTAAGTCTGATAATAGCCCTTATGTCTGATACTAGTCATAAATTTCTCTTCACACTCAAGCAGCACAGTCAATGATGCCTGAATCACAGCAGGAACATCACAGGCCAGTGGGTGAAAAGCCTTGTGGATCTAATGGCAGTGGAAGCATCTCAATGCTGGTGTAGGTCTCCACGTGACTTGTCTAGCTCTCTGGGTGTAGCTCTTCAACAGGAAGGTGAAGCAGACAGAGTGTGGTCCACCTCCATGGAGAGAGAGAGGAAATTCCCAGAATCCTCAGGAGAAGGCCACTCCCACTAGGAGGCATCATCAGGCTGTGACCTGATTGACAGGCTAGACTCCACCCCTACACTTATTTATCAAATTGACATGAAATTATGTCGCTACCATAGGCAAGTATTGGGTGAAATTGTATCCTCCAAAAATATGTACTGCAATTTCTAATCTTTACGCTTGTGGTTATAATTCCCTTGAGAATGGTCCGTCTTTGTTATATTAATGAGGCAGGACTAGTAGAGGGAGATGTAAAGAGATTTAAAAAGCATTCAGAAAGCAGAGATGGGGGAAGAGAGATGCCACGTGACATGAAGAACACACAGGACCAGGAACTCAAGGAGACAAGAGCCTTCCTCCAGAGTCAACAGAGAGAGAAAGGCTTCCCCCAGCCCCAGCCCCTGAGCTCAGACCCAGAGCCTCCTAAACGACGAGAAAATACAGTTCTGTTTTTGAAAACCACCCATTTGCGGCATTTTTCTTACAACAGTTCTAGGTGACTCGGACAGACTTTGGGGGAGAAATGAGTAGAGCCCCTTTGGCTTCCGCCTCTTGCCAAAGCCTCTGTAGACAGGAGATCTGGGAATTTCCAATGCCATGCTCGGGAGACTGGAAGGCACCTCACCCCATCACCTTGATGCTTCTTTCTGCAAAGGGGGTGGGGGTGGGGAAGGCAATAGAGAGTCCCAATCAGCAATGACTTGCAAGGCACTAAGGAGTACCTGCAGCTTGCTCGGCGGCCAGCAATACACTAAGGAAGTAAACAAACACAAACCTGTTGTCCTTGAGTCAATTCTGACTTATGGTGACCCCATATGTGACAGAGGAGAACTGTTCCATACAGGATCTTGTTGTTCTCTCTCTCTCTCTCTCTCTCTCTCTCTCTCTCTCTCTCTCTCTCTCTCTCTCTCTCTCTCTCTCTCTCTCTCTCTCTTGCTGTAATCTTTACTGAAACCTATCACCAGACCTTGCATCCACAATGCCACTGAGTGGATTTGAACCACTAACCTTGAGGTTAGTAGATGAGAGCAAACAACTTGTGCCACCCAGAGACTTTGCAAAGTGATAGTTATGCATTGACCTGCAGTTCACAAGGTCAGCAGTTCACAACCACCAGTGGCTCCTCAGTCGAAAGCCAGGGCCTTTTCCCATAAAGAGTGATAGTCTTGGACACCCACCTGGGAAGTTCTGCCCTGTCCTCTGGGGTCTCAATGAGTTGAAAACAACTTGATGGCAGTGGGTTTGAGTTTTTAAGACTCCTTTATCAAGGAGCCCTGGTAGTACAGTGGTTAAAGGACTCAGCTACTATTCAAAAGGTTGGTGGTTTAAACCCGTCTGAGGGAATGTGGTGGGGCACTGATTCTGTTAGGAGCACGGCCTTGAAGACCTATGGGACACTGTCCTCTGACCAAGAGGGATGCTGTGCATTGGAACTCACTTGATGGCAATGGGTTGGGTTGGGTTGGATATTTTGTTCATTATTTTAAACCACTTTATCATCTGCTTGATCTCCTATACTGTGAACCTGTTGGAGGAAGACATGCATTTTCCTGTTCACTGTGTGCCTAGAGCCTAAAATAATGTCTGACACACATTAGTCATGTAATACATAGATGTTCATGAATAAGTGATCTTACATTTAATCCTTGGTACAAAGTCTTCCATTTTCCCAATGAGCAAATGGAGAATGGGGAACTTCTCAGAGATATCACAGACAGCTAGGATCCACACCAGAAGCAGCTGTCTGTCTCCAGTGCCCATTTGAGCTCTTCCTCCTCCACCCCTGCCCCTCCAGTGGTGCTCCACCCAGAGTATCAGATCCAAAGAAGCCGGTGTGTGTGTGTCACACAAGGCTCTTTTATTCTTTGGGGTGGGGAATGGTTCCTAATCTCAGGTTGCCCATGACTAAGGGATTCATCTTTTCCCCACCTCCAGTTTCCCCATCATTACAGGAAACAGCATGGCCCTACCTTCAAAGAGTTGCTTTTGCTACAACCATCTCTGTTTATCTTTGGCTCTTCTCACCCTCTCAACCTGGCTGGGAGCCCACAGGGTGAAAACCACATTTATTTGCTCTCCTCCCTCCCTGGTGGTCCTGGGATGGATGATGTCATCTACCTGGGCACTTAGCGATAGTCATTCATTCAGCAAATGTTCACTGAGCGCCAGCTCTAAGCCAGACACCATTCTAGGAGGGGGCCTGGCTGGATGGGGGTATAGCTTTAACAAACAGATACTGCTGCCCTCAGGATACTGTGGCAAAGAATACAGACAAATCAACAACTAGCAGGTGAGGTATTTCCAGAGAATGACATGTGCTGGAGAGCAATTTAAAAGAGTGGTGGAGTTTTAATACATGAGTCAGAAAAGTTTGTTTCTGTAATGAGCCTAAGAGCAAATAGGTTTTCAGAGCCTTTGGTCTCTGGTGCCGCGACTTAGCTCTGCTAATGTACAGCCAAAGCACCCATTTAAGAGAGATGGAAAGAACCAGTTGCCATCCAGCCCATTCCAACCCATGGTCACCCCACATGTGCAGAACAGAACTGCTACCTGAGATTTTCAACAGGGTGACCTTTCCAAAGTAGATTGCCATACCTGTGTGGGTGACCCCGTGTGGGTTCCAAGTGCCAACCTTCTGTGACATAGTCAAGTGCTTAATCCTGCGTGCTCCTCCAGGCCGCCACAGTCAGGCTGGTCTGTGGTTTCCAAAGTGTGCTTTCTGCTCCAGCGGCACTGATGCCACTTGGGATTTGGTTAAAAATACAGATTTTCAGGCCCTGCCCAAGGCCTCCTGGATGAGAAACTTAAGCTGTCTGTTAGAACAAGTGTCGGTGATACATGGTAAACCAACGATGGTGAGTGACGGGTAAACCAAAGTGTTGGAAACATCTGGGGTAATGTCTTTGCTTCTATCATTTATTAGCTGTGAACTACTTGGTGCTCTGGGCTTCAGTTTTCTTGTCTGTAAAATGGAGAAGCTTATGCCCAAGTGAAATGGCTGGAAAGAATAATTGAATTAATCTCTACAAAGAGCCTAGGAGATTGCTAACGCCTAATAAGAGTTGTGGGCCATGGAAGAAGCACACCAGCCTGTGTGATAATGAGGTGTCCATGGGATCATGTATCAGGCAGTAGAAGACCCCAAACAAACAATCATATCAATGCAAATAGTGGAAGGGACTGGAGTGGAGACCCAGAGCTCATCTGTAGACAATTGGACATCGCCTCAAAGAAGGATCCTAAGGAAGCGATGAACCTGTCAGAGTGTGGTCTAGCACCAATGAAACATGCATCCCTCTAGTTCTTTAATGTTTCCTACGCTCACTATCATGACCCCAGTTCTGCCTTACAAATCTAGACCAGCATATACACTGGCACAGATAAGAGCTCTCCGCACATGGAGTCCAGGACAGATAAACCCCTCAGGAACAATAATAGGAGTAGTAGGATACCATCATAAGGGGGGAAAAGGGAGAACTGATCACAATGATTGATGTATAACCACCACCACCACCCAGAGGAACGAGCAACAGAAATGTAGGTGAAGAGGGACATCAGTTGGTGTACGATATGAAAATAATAATAATTTATAAATTATCAAGAACATATGAGAGAGGGTGGGGGAGGAAGAGAAAAAAATTGAGCTGATACCAAGGGCTCAGGTGAAAAGAAAATGCTTTGAAAAGGATGATGACAACATATGTGCAAGTGTCTGACAAAATGAATGTAAGAGCTGTCAGAGTCCCCAATAAGATGATTAAAAAAAACAGTGTGGGCAAGTCAGTTCTGACTCCTGGCCACCCCATAAATGAAACTGCTCCATAGGATTTCCCTGGCTGAACCTTGTGGAAGTAGATCACCAGGTCTTTCTTCCATGGTGCAGCTGGATGGGTAAGATCCACTGGGTTAGGCAGGGTTCTCTAGAGAAACAAAACCAGGACACATGATGATGATAGATAGATAGATAGATAGATAGATAGATAGATAGATAGATAGATAGATAGATAGATAGATAGATAGATAGATTGATTTATACAGCAAAAAGGAATATAACAGCTAGTTAGTCCACACAACAGTACAGAGGACTCAGTTCAACTCACTTTCGTAGAACAGTTAATATACTGGAAGTCCTTCAGCTCACGTGGGCTGCCCGGTCCAAGGTCAAAGAAGCAGTCAGCAGTCTTTCCTTGGGAAAGGCAGGCAGAGTCTGTCCTCAGGCAGCAAACAGTAGGTGGGTCAGCAACAGTCAGTGGCTCAGGAACTTAGCAAAGCAGGCCCAGATGGCATTTCAAACTCAAGCAAGGCAAGGCAATAGGATCCACCAGCCTCAAGCCAAGTGATGAACGCACCAGCAGCGCGGCAAAATAGGTCTCGCCCCACCAGTGTGGCAAAGCATGTCTGAAAGGAGCTGTAAGCTCTAAGTAAAGGATCCAGGGGTTGGCTTGGACCACAGGTAGTGTAGCTCACAGGTTGAGGCAGAGAACTAGCTAAAGCATCAGCACGCTTGTCTAATCACCAGAGAGCAAGAAAGATGGGGACAAGCCTTGCAGAGCCGTGTCTCTCTTTGCCCTCCAATCAAACTGAAGCCAGATTAATCCTACAAGTTATTATTGGCCAGGTTGGCACAATAAACCTAACTATCACATCCACCAATCAGACCTGAATGTTCCACCACTTGTCAGTCAGTTTCTCCTACTGTGGTGACTTTGGAAAATTTTGAACATCCATAAGAGCAATTGTGAGGATGATGCAGGACCGGGCAGTGTTTTGTTCTATTGTGCATAGAGTTCCGATGGGTTGGAACCAACTTGATGGGGACCTAACAACAACAAGAATAGCAAGAGTGTTTGTTGGCTAAAGGAGACATAAGATTATTTCAGTTCTTTGACTGGTCCTGCTTTCTCAGCCCCATCCTTATCCTGTTAACCTGGAAGATGCTCTGGTCCGGTCACTTCTAGACTTTGAATCTTCCTAGGTGCTGGGACTCTGCACCCATGGGCTGGGGACACCATGCCAGGTGCCAGGTGCCTGGCCTTACCAATCTCTTCCTAGTTATTGACAGTACACTTTTTTGTTTTTTACATCAGGAACTATTTCTACCAAGCAGGATATTGGTGTCAGCTTTTATGCAGAGGCTAGCAGACGTTGAGGGGGAAGGGGGAGGAGCGAAAAAAAGACAAAGTGGTTCAGCTCCGTAGGCCTGCTGGGTGGTTTGGGTTCATAGGGAGGGAATGCACAACCTAATAGCCCCTCTCAAAACCCCATAAACACCATCATTAGACTCTCCAGCCACTTGCCGAGTGCCATCTTCATTTCATTACTCCATCAACACATGCTGAGTTCAAAATGGAATTTCATGGTTGCAGCGAGCTGCACGCCTCTCCAACTGGATGGGATTAAATTTCCCCCGAGCTGCAGCTCCTGTGCCACTCTTCATTGTCACTGTCAGTGCAGGGTGATGGATGCAGTAGGAGGGGTGAGCGTGGGAGGCAGGTAAGAAAGGAGTGATAGAGGCCCAAAGCCCTTTCTCCTTCACAGTTCTCAGGGAAACCAGTTGGATGAACAATGCTATGCATGTCTCGGCCTCTGAGATGCACTGACATCAGATGGCAACGGGCAGCATGCTCTGTGCACAGCTTTCAATAAAACTGCTGGTTAATAAACTTGTTTTCAACGGAGCTGTCAAGGATGGGACTAGAACCCAGGTTCCCAGGCTGTCGGGCTTTGCCAGATGAAGTCAGTAACAATGTGGCTGGATTCAACCAGCATGGACTTGTCAATGCTTGTGCAGGGAATATGAGTCCCAGAGAAGCCAAGGCTCGTTTGCAAACTCAGGGAAGGAGACTTGCATTGGATCTCCCCACTTTGTAGAAAGATGCCTCCCACCTTTGCAGTAAGTGCATTCTGGGAGCCAAGAGATGAGTGGGCCTCTGGGCTTGGACGGCTGCCTCACAGCTGCAGGCTTCTCCTGGTGACTGAGAAACCTACAGATGGTATAATAGCTGCTTTACTATCAGGAAGATCTCTCCTGCCTTGAATGAGTCAGGGAGATATTCTTGAGTAGTTTCATGGACTGGCTTGATGAATCCACCATCAAATCAACTCATAAACTAACTCCCTTCCCCATTGACGTGCCCATCCATTTATTCACTGATTCATGCACGCAATGGTTGCTTCTTAAGTGCCCATTATGCATAAGCTGTAAGGCAAGGCATGATTATCAGTGTGGTTGTTTACCTGGTCTAGCGTGAACCTGGAACTTCCAAACCCCAGCCTATATATTTTGTTTTGCACAGTCATTTATTGACAGAAAGCCCCTTTAACTTGGACCTGACTTCCCTCTGGCCTCCCGGGGCCAAATCTTGTGAGCTGTGTGAGCTCACAGTGTTCAGGTGTGTAGGCTTTGGCACTGACTAGTTATGTGTTCAAAGCCGGGCTGTACTGTTTTCCACCTCGGGCAAGTTAATTCACTTCCCTGAGCCTTGCATCGCTTGAAAGAATCAGGATGTCTACCGCGGGGTTGTGAAGATTACGTGCAACAGTGCGCAGGAAGCCCCAGTGTGGGGCTTTAGGAATGGCTGTTCACAGCATGTTTCATGACAGCTGGAAGCCCCTAAAGGTCCATCAAGTGAATGGATAAGCAAGGTGCTAGATCCATACAGTGGAATACTACTTAGCAAGATAAAGGAATAAGCTATTGATAAGTGCAATAATGCCAGGTCTCAACATCATTATGCTGAGTGAGAGAAACCAGACGAACACAGAACACATACAACACACTAGAACGTGTGAGCTAATCTGTGGCGACAGAAAGCAGATCCGTAGTTGCTTGAGGATGGAAGAGCGGGAAGGAATAAAGAATCACCCTCTGCCATTGAGTCGATTCGAACTCATGAAGACCCTGTATATGGCTTGTGAGACTGTCCATCTTTATGGGACCGACAGCCTCGTCTTCCTCCCTCAGAGCCTCTGGCAGGTTCAAACTCCTGAACTTGAGGTTAGCAGGACTGCGACACCACGGAGCCTTCAGGAAGGAGGGGGAGGAAGCAATGACAAGAAGGAAAAGGAAACATTCGAGGTTAATGGATGTGCTCAATACTTTGATGACGCTTGAGAGTTTTAGAAGTCGGCGTGTAGGCCAAAGCCTATCAAATGCTGCAGTTTAAAAATGGTGGATTTTTTTCACGTCAGACACCTCAATCACATGGTTAAATGCATGAGTGAGTGAAGCTGCTCTCTAACAACCAGGCTAGTCTCTTCTTCCTGGCAGTTGTCTTGCTAATGATCTATAAGCTGTCCTTGGAAATAACTAAGTCTTTTGGCTAAGTACTGCCAGAAACATCTATTCGGAATTAGTTATAGATAATAAAATGATTTAGAACAGAAATTCATCAACATCCACCTAGATGGAACTAAAACTACCGTTCTGCGTATTATTTCATTTCTGCATCTCTGTAAAGTCTCCAGGGCCAAACAAGCAAACCCACTGCCCTCGAGTAGACTCTGACTTACAGTCACCCTAAGAGACAGACTAGAACGACTCCTTCGGGTCTCTTAGGGTTTAAATCTTTATCGCAGGGCTGGGGGATGGCCAGGCTGCTGGCCGCCAAAGGCTTGCAAAATCATAAGTAACAGCTAACATCCCGTGCCTCACCACAGAAAAGCAGTTCTAGCCATCACATCAGGGATGAGTTAATGAAATGTTTAATCAACATGGCCCGTGAATGATATTATAAATATCCAAGTAGCCTTTGGCAGAATAAAAATTTCCCCACCACTGCCTTATGGGAACACAGCCTCCTCTTTCTCCCTGGAGAAACGGGTGACTTTGAACCACTGACCATAGGGTTAGCAGCTCACTGCACAGCCTGACGGCACCACGGGCGCCCTTTTAATTTTTCGGTGGCACTCTGTAAATAAAAGTGCTAGTGATTTTTGCTATGGCAGCTGAAAGACAGAATAAAGTTCACTGATCAAGGATGCTAATTATTGAAGCAATTCCTGAATCTGTGTTTCTTGAGCCAAAAGGAGATAATGATAGGCCCTCAGCTATGGATTTGGACCCACGGCCACACTAAGTTGTACATCCTCGCTGTACTCCATCCACGCTGGCGACGCATCCCCAGGATCGCTGGCTGCTCCTGGGAACACACCAGGCCTTTTAAAATCTCTCCTCCCACTCCCATCTCTTTCAAATCATGTAAGCCTGTGATAACTTTGACTGGAGAGCCACGAAGAGAAAAGAGCAGAAATGCAAATCAATTTTGCCAGCCACTTGTCAACTCCATTTATAGCTTGTGAGGGAGAGGGTCAGATGTGGTGGATACATTTGAGACTGGGCGGAGGCATGGATTTGAGACATCTTCCCCCAGACTCTGCTACAGTGAGGAATGATCGTAGGACAGGAGTTGAAAGGATCATCCTTCCCAAGAAATGATAAATTCAAAGCCACGGCTGTGGTGTCCGACACACCAAGAGTCTGCAACATGGCCATGGTAAGGGCTTCTTCCCCCAGGAGCGCTTAGAAGAAAGCCCGACATAGCCAAGGAATAGTAGGTACTTTCACTGATCACTTGGTGTGGACGCACTTTTCCTGGTAAGACCTAGCTAGGAAAACCAAACAGATCTTTAAGTATGAAATTCTTGCTCAAAAGTGATGGAAGCAAGAACTATAGAATTCGAGAATATTAACAAAATGAGGCACTGCAGAAATGATGGAGCCCTAACCTCACGTTGGAGAGTTAAGGAACCAGTCTCCAAGCGTGTATATAAATTGCCTATTGTCACAGAGAGCCAGAACTTACAAGGGCAGAGTTACGTAGATTACTTCAAACTCTTCCCCTTGCAATATCCGAGGGGAAACCTGAAAATTGTAGAATGGCAGGTCTGATATCAAAGCATGATAGACAAAAGAGCTTCATTAAAATCTCTCAGTATGATTGTCGATTTATTTCTTCATATATTTCTGTGAATTTATATATTTCAGGGTCTAATTTAAGTGCTAACAAGTTTATAATTATGTATATATTTTTTGTTTTCTTTAAAAAAATTTTTGGTTTTCATTGTTGCAAAAATATGCAAGGGTTTATTTTTCATTTTGGGGGGAAAACTTCTATTACCTTTCAAATCCATTTTGCCATGAACTTTGTGAGAAGCCCTCCCGGTAATAATGTACATATGTGCTTGACACATGGATATATGAATGGATTGTGATAAGAATTGAATGAGTCCCCTTAAAGTGATTGAAAAAAAAAGAGAGAGAATGCCCTCATAACACATTTGCCAATTCAACATGTTTCAGGTGTATGAATTAGTGATCACCGTAACATTCGTCAAGTTGTTCCGGAGGGACTGCTGTTCCTTTTAGTATATTTATTGTAGCATCTTTTATCCCTTCTAATTGTATTTCCCTGGAATCTTCTTTGTATAACATTACTATTGCACACACCGTTTTGTTTGATGAGCAATTCTGAGATCTATGCAGTTTTCATTTTTTCATGGTTTGTTTTATTGTAGTTCTCAAAGCAGCACCTGATAGACAGACATTGTGGGGGGTTTCATGCACGCTGATAATCTGTCTTTTCACTGACATTACAACACACTGATGACGGTCGTTTTTCATGTTCTGTTTTCTGCTTTTATTTCTGCTTTCTTGCCTCCTATTTATTTTTTATGAAGCATTCTCAATTTCCTGCGTTTCCCCGTACTTGGTGGACTGCTATAGAGCATACCCCCTACCTTGTGCTTCTGGACATCCGTCACGCTGGCTGCTTAGCACTCTTCAAACACCCCAAGCTTCCTCCAGCTCTTGCCCTACTTACGCCTGCCTTCCCTTCTTCATTAGCTTTTAACAAATCCCCAGTTATCCAGGGTATCAGTTGTCCTTCTAAACACGACAGGAATTTTATGTGATACGCTTTCCAGTGCCAATTCTTAGAGTACTCATGAAAGGTATTTTTCCTCACAGTTTGACTGGGCTGCATCTCATTATGCTTTTGAGCTACCTTACCCAACCGTGAGTTCATAATTTTTCAGCTCTAGGAAAAGGTGATTTGGGATAGTTTCTTTAAAACAGAAGAGTAGCAAGCCTAATAATTTTAGAATTAGTTTGTCTTCCTCTTGTTGCTCCTTTCTTTAACTCGGAGAAGAAATGACGCTGAAATGACTCATAGCTTCACTTGCTGAAAAAGTGTTGTACAGTTAAGACAACTTTTTTAATCCATCTATTTATATCCTATTGACTCGATGGTAGTGGGTATGTCTACCCAACCCCAAGCCAAACTCACTGCTATTGAGTTAATGCTGACTCATAGCAACCCTGTGGGACAGGATAGAACTGCCCCCTGAGAGTGTGTGAGACTCTCTTTACCGGAGTAGAACACCTGTCTTTCTTCTTCAGAGCACCCGGGGGTTTTGAACTGCGGACCTTGCAGTTAGCAACCCAACACGTAACTACTGTGCCACCAGTATTCTTGTCCATTACCCTGATACTTGTCAATTACCACTGAGTCAATTTCAACTCTTGAAGATGCCATGTGTGCAGAGTAGAACCATAGGGTTTCCAAGGCTGCGACCTTGTGGGAGCCAATCACCAGACTTGTCTTCTATAGCCCCTTTGGTTGTGGGCAAACCATCAACCTTTTGGCAAGTAGCTGAGCACTTACTTACTTACTTACACTCTTCAGGGACCTCTTTTGCAAACCATGCCAGAATGTCGTGGATAGTAACGGTGCCTGGGTTTGAGCTTAGTTAGTACTTGGCCCTTTGTCCTCATAGCCAGATCCCATTGCTTTTCATGCCAATCTTAGGGCCTTGGCCAGACTATGATGAACAAGGAAGAGGTGTTATAGAATGGGAATTCCGTCTTCTGTAAAATAGAATGTTAATGCCACGAGGCTAGAAATTTCAGAGAAGTAACTTGCCCAGTTATCAGTGGCGATTTGTCTCGTGGTTTTTCTCAATGGAAATGCGGTGCCAAGAGCTAGGTTTCTGTGTCTTCCTCAGTTACAGATAGATCGTAGTGGCCCAGGCCAGTGTCTCTCCTGAGATCTTTCATTGTCTCATTAACCACAGAAAGAAAGCGGCTTGTAAAAGAACTTAAACGTAAACGTAGATAGATGGTCTGACTCATGTTTTTCCCACTGTAATTTCAGAGGCATATGACTAGAGGGAAAAAGAACTAGTCCCAACACATAAGAAAACTCTCTCTCGAGAACGGGTCATATGGTCTTCATCAGGATGGATCTGGGCACAAGCCCTTCTCCCCCGTAAGCCCCAGGGAAAATCGTTCACCACGCCATGCGGTCGGTTCACATGATCCTGACCGCAAAGCACACAAGCCAAAACCAAACCCACTGCCCTCAAGTCAACTCATACCCATACCAATCCTCTAGGGCAGAGCAGAACTGCCCCATCAGGTTTCCCAGGCTGTAAATCTGTACAGAAGCAGACAGCCACATCTTTTTCCTAAAGTGCCGCAGATGGGTTTGAACTGCCAACCTCTCAACCAGCAGATGAGCATCTTAACCACTGTGCCACCAGAGCTCCTGTGCAGAGTACACACATTCTGTGATCACACAGTGGCTGTTCACCTCCTCTGGCACAGCCGGCCCATTGCTTGCTCAGGCAGCCACTGTGGCCTGTTTGTTATTCGGTGTGTTCGTGGGAATCAAAGGCCTGAAAGATGAACTAGGGTGCTTGTAGATTTGTCAGATACAAAGGACAGAGTGTAATCCTGGGGCTGGTTTATGGAGCTAGTGAGGTGGAATGGAAAGAGAACGACCTTGAAAGTCAAACTTGATTTGAATCTGTGGCTCTGCCCCTCACTCCTGAGCAGGTCAAAGAGTTCACAGACCTCTTTCGAAGAGGTTGTGTCTTGCTCACAGATGACTCCATTTTTGCCCTGCTGTGTGAGCACGTGGTTCACAGAGATACTTGGCCCTGGAGAGGCCTGTGACTTGCTTTAAGCCCGGATGTAAGCACAGGTTACATGCATCACATCCACGTGGAAGCACTCTGTGACCAGCGTTCTCTTCCCACCGTCCTTTTCTGGGCCGCCATCATCCTGGAGGTCTCTCTTGGGATAGAACTTCCATTACCCTCCAGCCCTGCCTGCCCATGTATCATAGATGTGGTATGAGTGAGAAACCAGTCTGTAGTGTGAAGCCACGAGCAGTGTGGTGGTGTTCATCACTGTGGCATAACCTGGCTCATGTGACCCAAGCATCCTTTCTTGTTCTTTCTCTAAATGCCCAATATAGGCCATGTCAAGTCTTAATGGTCATACCTGACCTTGTACCACAGGCCGCAGTATTAACTACGACAGTCTTTTAAACTTTTAGAGTTGGCCTGACCAAATATGTGCCATTCTGCCACTGGTTCCTTGTGGTGCCGCCATTTGTCTGCTTGTTCTTGGGCATTCCGCATCCTTCCTTCACCATAGGGGTATATTTTTATTCCTTTTTTATGATTAAACTAAGTTGGTTTATGGAGGGAGATAACCTACCGTGTTAGCTGGTCGTGAACGGGGAAGGTACCACATTAGAAGTATGTTGGCAGGGGGCAGACAACCACGACTGAAGTTTCCACTTGACCCACGCAGAGTCCACGGCTCCCCCATTTCTTCAAGTATGAAAGTGGGTCACCCTCATCATAGGATCATGGGGACCAAATAAAACGGATTCCCCACCAGGAGTCCGGTGAAAATGTATCCCTTTTCCAGACTCCTGTGGGGGATGCGAGAGTGTCTTTGGCCTCACACGGCCATGCCCCTGCTGTGGGTCCTCTTTCCCGCATCCTCGTTTGTCAGGTATTGTCTCATCTCCAGGTCAAGATCACTGCAATGATCAAAAAATTTCAGGACGCTGTGAATTTTGTGGCATTCCTTAAGCAAGGTAATCAAGGTGTCACATTCTGCAGTGTGCAGCTGTGGAGACAAGTCAGGATGCCTCTTTAGAAGGTGAAGAACCACAGCAGAACAGCCTGCCTGCAGCCACCCCAGGAAGCCAGAAGCAGTGCCCCTCAGAGGCACAAGGGGAACAGGTCTGCCGCAGGTGGTGGCGAGAGCAGGGCCGCCTCCTATTTTGATTCTTCTGTGTGTGCTTTCCCCAAATACCCAACAATTCCTTACAGTTAGCATGATATAGTCCCTTCCACAGTGAACTCTTATGAATAAGAGGGGGTACCCCTCCCCCCCAAAATAGAATTTTTTTCAAAGCTATATATTTAAATTTTTTTACCATTGTCATGTTCAAAGTATTCTCCATCACACTGAATACATTTTTCAAATCTGCAAGTCCATTCTTGGAAACATTTTCAAACTCATCCATGTGGATGGCTGACAGCATCTCTAATTTTTTCTTCACCTCTTCTACTTTTGTCAAATCTCATGTCCCTCTTCATTCAAGGAAACAAAAAGAAGTCACACAGAGCAAGGTCAGGTGCATGGGGAAAGAGAGGTATGCTGGGTTTTTTTAAACCAAGAAACCTGCACACTGAGACGACTGTGTGAGCAGGTGCATTGTTCTGGTGACAAAACCTGTCCCCCATCTGCCACAAATTGGGCCTTTTATGTCCCATGCTGTTATGCAATCTTTTAAGAACCTCCAAATAGAAAACTTGATTAACAGTCTGACCTGGTGGAAGGAACTCCAAATGCATTAAAAGTGAGCATCTTCGTCCCTTCTGGAAGTTGAAGGACGTCCAGAACGAGGTTTGTCCTCCATTGACATTTCACCTTTTTGGAGATGAGAAAACCACTTGTCCACTTGAGTATTTCCCGTAGTGCTGTGCTTGTCAGCTGTGTTCAACATCACAACAGTTTCTGTGGCATTTTTCTCAAGCTGGAAACAAAATTTCACAACAGAACTCTGTTCTCTTAAATCATCCATCACAAAAACCGAGGTTTAAGCAAAACTGCTCTTATAAAAAAATTCACTGTGACCAGAAAGAACCTTCCCAGGTGATGCCACTGGGTGCACTAACTCAGAGCAAGTTACTCAATGCTTACCTAAGCAGGAAAAATGCCTACTATGAAAGTTCCACCCAGTGGAGCTTTTTCCCATTTGGGGGTCTTGGTTCTTTTTTTTTTTTTTTGGTACCCCTTGTGTAGATTAGATTGCTTCAAGACTCAGAAACACGGAAGCCTTGCTGTGCACCTATATTTTGGCTGGTTCAAGGTTGGACACTATTATTGTCCCTAGTTTACAGACAAAGACATGAATGTTTCAAGAAATAAAGTCACACAGCCAACCATACAAGGATGGTAAATGTTAGAAGCAGTCATCAAACCCAGATAATCTCACTTAATAGTCTAGACTCTGAGCCAGCATTGGAATCTGCCATCCTGCTGTGTGTGTGTGTGTGTGTGTGTGTGTGTGTGTGATTGATTTGCTAAAGGCAGTACTGAAGCTGTTGCCCCAGAAAAAGCAAGCAATTGCTGGAGAATATTTTTATAGAATGTTTATGCAAACATGTAGACATCCTCCAGAGTGAGTGTTGGTAAAATCGGGGTGAGGAATATCTATGGAATTGTAGCTTAAAGAGAAAGTATTTCAACTCAGGTGCTCTAGTGTCAGGGGTCTTTTCTCTCAGACTCGCACCGAAACTAAGACTCACTGCCCTGGAATCCATGCCACTTCGCGACCCTGCGGCTCTCAGAGATTATAATGCTTGATGGGAGCACACCCTCAGCTTTCTCCCACGGCATGGCTGGTGGCATCTAAAGGCCCGATGTTTCACCCTCTGCCCCCTTGGGCCCTGCGCTTCTACACACACTTCCCTGGAGTCAATGCTGACTCATCATGACCCTGTAGCGCTGGGTAGAACTGTGCCTGTGGGTTTCTGAGACTGGCGCTCTCGACAGGACTAGAAAGCCCTGTCTTTCTCCCAAGGAGTGACTGGTGGTTTGGAACTGCTGACCTTGTGGATTGCAGCCCAACTTGTAACCCACAAGACAGGATACCATAAGTAACCAACAGAAGATATGCCAAGCTAAAATGGAGATATTCTAGGTCAACAATGTTTCATATGTGGGGGGAATGATGATTAAGAGGGCTGGAAAGAGAGGCACATGTGGGAGCAGGCAGGCAAAGGAGAGTCCAGCTCATGTGACTTTGAGCTGTAGGACCTGTGTTGGACCAACTTGATGTGATGATTTCCTTCAAGTTGTTCAAACTACGGTAAGTTGGCTCCACATGAAAGGGATTCATTCTCTGGCTTCCAATAGAAATGGGTGTTGTCTTTGTCCTCTTTTCATAAAGAAGCAGCTTGTTTGCAGTTCTTCCAGTCACGCTTGGCGGACTGCCTCCTTCACCTACCCTTGTACCAGACATCTTTGGTAGAAAAAAAAGAGTTCTGATGGAAGACAAGAGAAAGCCAGCCAGGCCAACTGTGGCACTTCCTGAACCCCCACCTGTGCATGCTCTTGCTGCATCTCGCTGTGTGAGTCCTCTGATAAACGAGAAAGACCGAGAAATGCTACTTGAGCACAGCACGCATGCTTTCAACGAGCACTTGTTGAAGCCCCACTGTGTGCCAGACCCTCTGCTTGGGCTTGCAGCTTCACCGCATGCACGGTCTGCGGGCAGAGACAGTCTGGGAGCAAGGAGAAGTTGTGCTAGGAACTGGGACCTGGAGCCTGAAGGTCACCCAGCCTTAGCACTGTGGACCTTCTGGGCCAGCTCCATCTCTGGTGGGAGGCCGTCCTGGGCACTGCAGGATGTGGAACGGCATCCCAGCCTCGACCTAATGGATGTCAGTGCACCTGCACCCAACCGGGACAACCAACCAATCTCCAAACATGGCCCTGGTCTCCTGGGGACAGCACTGCTCCCCGTGGAGAAGCGCTGGGCCAGAGAGTAAGAGGGTAGGGGCATTTCTTTCTGAGGGTGAGCAGAGACTGGTGGGGGCAGGGAGAAAGAGCGCGCTGTAAACATCGGGGAGAAGAACATTCAGGGCAGAGAAAAGGGCTGGCGTGCAGTCCCCTTGGTGAGTTCTGGAACAGCGAGGAGGTCGCTGTGAGGTGGAAGGGTTGAGTATGAGGAATGTAGTAAGGAATACGGGCAGCCAGGTAGGAAAGACTCCGGCTTTGCTTCCAAGAAGGATGAGAACTCAAGGTCTCGAGCACAGCGGGGACACGGCCTGGCCTACAGTTCAGTCCCGTGTTCCTGGCTGATGTATAGAGAATGGACTGCAGGAGCCAAAGGTGACAGCCAGCCAGCGCCCAGAAGCAGCCAGAGCAGTCACCCAGGAGCACATGCCTTTGTGCCAGGGGTGGCAGGAAGTGACTGCAGGCTGGGTTGGTTCTGAGCCTGCACCCTGCTACTGTTTACTGTGGGATTAGACATCAGGTGTGAGGAACAGGCCTGAAAGATTCTTCTCTGAGGATTTAATCCCCAAGAGAGCTTCTATTTCCAATTCTGTTCTCAGGCCTGTGGGGTTTTCAGTGTGATGGAGACATTGTTTAGATATTAGAAATTAGTCTGTTGGTTCCTAAATTACTTCCTAAGCGAACCAATTAAAATTATAATGTGGGCCTCCAGGAGGAAAGGGAAGGCGCTGAACTTGGTACAACTTCACCCCAGAGGTGCCACTTAATGGTACTTTCCTCCTGTTGTTGGTAATGGGATTCTGGAGAGGAGAGGCACAGTGAGCAAATGCCCCCCTCCTACCACTACCACCCGCCGGAAAGTCACCCCGCACCTGTTGCTCCTGACTGTGAAGCCACCCAATTGTTCTTCGGGGCTCTACCAGGGAGCCAGGACACACATCTAATAAAAAATGACCGCCTGCCACCCTTCTAAGCAGCATCTTTCTCTTTTCCAAAGCACCTGCCTTTGGATGTGCTCAGGTGTATTCCATATATTGCCTCTCTGGATTGAGGCAGACTGTCTGAGGTTTTAATCTCTCACACTACAAGTGAAAGAGCGTGAAACAGGGGCCCGGCCTTCTCACTTGCCCTTGGGTTCAGACGGGCTTTGATTAAAAGCTCCCGACTGTGTGAGCCCACACCAGAGATGACACTTCAGGAGCCCCTGCCTGTGTGTTGTGGAGTCACCTTTGTCTTCTCCCTAAGCCAGTGTTTCTCCTGGCATGCTGTGAAGTGTGTGTTCAGAACGATGCTCCCTGGGCTCCTTGTATGACCCTGAGAGATGAACAGCCAGCTGGCATCACATTCAGTAACAGCCTCACCGGATCTGGAGCAGCACACTAAGGTGGGAGGACCACCTCTTCGTAACATAGACTGTAAATAAAGATATCCTTCATTTTTCTCCCCGATAAAAGGAGCTCAGAGTCAGCAGCCTGGGGCTGATGCCGTGGCTCCATGGTTTAACCAAAAACCCAGGATCCCAATGTCCTGAGCTGTGACGTCAGTCCTCCAGGTCACATCACCACAGCACCAGTGGCTACTGGAATTTGCGTTCCATTTCCAGATAGGAAGCAGGAAACGTGGAGAACTGTCGAAAGGGGTATTTGCCAATTGCCTGGTCTCCCTTTTCTTCATTTGTTATGGCTTTGAAAAGAGTTAACGCCACATTTGTCCATTCTACACCTTTCACTCCCGTGAAAGCAGTCTCATCCATCACATTGTATGGCCTTCACCAGCACCACTGTGGACTTTTCCATCCCCGGAAACAAAAATGGGGTACTTCCTGCACTACCGCCCTCCTTCTTCTCTCCTTCCCCTGCTAACCACCACTGACCTTTGGTCTCCATCAGCTGACCTGCTCTGGGTATTTAAGTGAGGTCGTGTGATGGGTAGCCTTTTGTGATTGACTCTCTTCACTCAACATAATGTTTCCTAGGTTCGTCTATATTGTAAATTTTTGTTTCTCTTTATGGATGAGTAATCGTCCATTCTAAGTATGAACCATGTTTTGCCTATCCATTCATCATTTCCAGCGTATGTGGGTGATTTCTACCTTGTGGCTACTGTGAGGAGCGCTTCAGTGAAGATTGGTGTCCCTGTGCTTTGGAGGACATTGGGGTCCATGTACCTGCCCTGCTGTCTCTGGGGCAGATACTTGAGGGTGGAATTGCTGAGTCATAAGGTGGCTGTAACTTTCTGAGGACCCTACCAAACTGTCCAGACATTCATGGGAGAGTCTACCCGTTCATCTCATTGGCCAGCACATATCCACATGGCCACCATGGGTACTAAGGAGGTACAGGAGTACCATTTTTAGTTAGGCATATGCATGCTCTAACTAAAGCAAAGCCAGGATGTTCTTAATAAGCAAGGCAAGGAGAGGGGGTCTGGGTGGACAGCATCTCTGTCACAGATCCCTCACCCGTTGTGCCCTAGTGTGGTGAAAAGTGCACTTGATGAGCATACTCCACGTTCTGGAAGGTTACTGTGAATTTATTTAGGAACATCTCTTGGTTCTGCTCTGGAGAATACCAACAGAAGAGCTGTTCATCTTTTCTGTTAATCAGTCAACCAGACATGTTGGGAACCTGCTTTTCTGGGTGCAGTGTCCCCCTTTCCTCCTCCTTTCTTTGGCTTTCCTATCTACCTGCCAGTCTTTGGGGAGGGGGTTGTTTTTTGCTTCATAGAGAAGGCCAAGAGTCCACAGAAAGCAAAGGACGAGGATGAGGAAGCCAAGTTCACAAATAGCTGCACGAGCGGTAGGCTGTGTGACCCTCCATGTGACCTGTGGGCCCCATCCACCCCCAGGCCATGGCAAAGTCTAGGGAGGCTTCCTACGTAAAGGCACAGCCAGAACCAGAAGCCACAGCCATTGCTGCCTGGTGCATTCCTACCCATGGCGACCCCATGGGTGCCAGAGCAGATCTGCTGCCTCGGGCTTACTGTCTTCTATGGTACTATTGAGTGGGCTTGCACCACCATCCTGGCCAGCCTCTCATTTAGCAGCTGATTAGCAAACCGTATGCACCAACCACAGCCCTAAAAACACATCAAGTGTAGATAGGGAACTTTGCTGATCCTGACTCTCATTTAGGGTGAAGGAGAATTGTTTTTGAGGTCAGCCAAGAAAATCTGGTTGTTATAAACCCCGCTTCCCACCCTTCATCTCCCCTCCACCTTTGGGGAGTGTTTGCTCTAAGGCAGCAATTCATAACAGTAGTAAAATGACAGTGATGAAGTAGCAAGGAAAATAATTTGATGGTCGGGACACCACCACATGAGTAACCGTATGACAGGGTCGCGGCAGTAGGAAGGTTGAGAACCACTGCTAAATAGCAGTATTGCTTTCCGGTTTCCCACCCAGAAATATGAATACTTTGCCTTTCGGCTTTCTCTCTCCAACTGACGGGCCCCTGCTTAAGCGTGTAACTTGGCATGGAAGGAGCCTTCGGAAGCCCTGGTTTCTTGCGCCTCTAGGATTTCTGGGTCTCTCAGAGAAAATCGAAATCTCACTGTTTGCCCTAACAACTTCGTGTGGTTGGCTGTTAATGGGGAACCTAGTTTAAGCACCTGAAGACTGGCAACTCCACAGTCTGGTTCTCACAGAGGTGCCCAGAGCAACAGCAGGGGCACTGTAGCTACACGTGTAAAAGCTCCGCCCCAGCAAGCCTCCCCTGTCCTGCAGGGTCACCAGCAGTCGGAACCCACTCCACGGCTGGGGCTTGGGTTTGGTACCGCAGGCTAACTGAATGAGAAACCTGGTTTTCAATAGGCCTTCTGAGTGATTCCGATGCAGCGGAAGCTTGGGGAGCACTGCTCTACATAAAGCCAGCTGCCCACTCCCCTTTAGGAGCACAAAGGCAGTTCCTCCCAAAGGCAGAATCATCGGTCGCCCATCCCTCTGCCCTGGCAGAACTGCTGTCTAATGCGCAGCTCCTGCCAACAAGCCTAGCCTTTCACCCCGGGCGAGTCCCTGCTCTGCACACTGCATGTGCACGCTGAGGAAAGCTCTGACGGTCTGTCTGGAACACACTGAAGTTGCTGCCAAGCCTCCCTGTTGGCCTGCGGGCTATTTTGTCTTCAGAAGCCACTTTGCTGTGTTCCCAGTGCTTTTGTCTGGGGCCAGCACACCTAGTAGGGCTTCACCTCAGGCTGAGTCACAGAGCGCCTTTAGGGAGAAAGGTTTCAGTGTAGCAAAGATCCCAGAATACCTACCAGACCAGTTCCACGTACCTAGAAGGAGTCCTAAGGTGACCAACATTCCAGCTAGCAGCTTGGCGCAAGGAGCATCACTGGCCGAATTCTATTGGTTTTGTTTGTTTTCTTGTAAAAATTATTAAGCGAAACATAGTTGGGCTAAAACGAGCCATCGGCAAGATTTTCAGAGGTTATGCCAAATTCAATTTTTGTAGCGCCAGAAAGGATACTCAATATTTTCCCCTGACCGTTGATTTGCTGGGTGTTTATTTTGGGCTCTACAGTAGTTTTGTGGTGGAGAATGCCAGGGGGAAAGACATCCAGCATTTCCCTGTTCATCCAGAGACAGATGGGGAATTCAGGAAGGTTGGTCTCTTCACTCAATCCCACCCGTCTGCCAATCCTTTTTGCTTGATAAAGGTTTGGAAAATCTAATGGCACAGTGGGCTAAGCACTGGGTAGCTAACATCCAGGGCAGAAGTTCAAACCTACACATTACCCTCCAGGAGAAAGATGAGGCTGGTTGCTCCCATAAAGATGTGCAGTCTCAGAAACCCTATGGAGCAGTTTGGAGTCAGAATCAAGTCCACAACAGTGAGTTTGTTTTCCTTTGGGAAATGCCAAAAGAAATAGCCAATGTTAAACCCAAAACCAAACCCTCTCATCTAATCCAGCGGTTCTCAGCCTTTATAATGCTGCGACCTTTTAATATGGGTCCTCATGTTGTGGTAACCCCCTCCAACCTTAAAATTATTTTCATTGCTATTTCATCGCTGTGAGTTTGCTACTGTTATGAATCGGGAGACCCCCTGAAAGGGTCCTTTGACTTCCGAAGGGGTTGCGGCCCACAGGTTGAGATCCGCTGATATAATCCGGTCCAGAGCCTGGGCATCTCAGGAGAACAGAACGGCTCCCTGGGGTTTCTTGGCTGTAATCTCTACGGACGCAGGCCTTGCTTTAGGATCGTCGTCAAGCAGAGTTGGCGCCACCCAAGGACCAAATGAAATCAGAGGGGCTGTTTTGTTCCTCAGAGCAAGCCAGACAGCTTCGACCACATGATCCGGAGGTCATTTTGTAGGTCCTGGATTCCTCGGAGGTGGTTTGGTTTCTTCCTGGACAACTCCAGCACAGTGGTAAGAATGTTTTTAACCCATTCATCGAATTAGTGGTTGCCTCAGATTAAAACTGCAAAATCACTGCCAACCAGGCAGTGCTAACTCATTGCAAGCCTAGAGGGCAGGCTTGAACTGCCCCTGTGAGTTTCCAAGACTGCAGCTGTTTAAGTAGAAAGGCCCGTCTTTCTCCCATGGAGCAGCTGGTGGTTTGGAACTTCAGACTTTATGGAGAGCAGCCCAAACTGTAACCACTGTAGCGTACCGCCCAGGGCTCCCACGTGAAGAAGATTCAAGCATGTTCCAGACTCAAGGGGTTGCTGGGATACAGGTGGGAAAGGTATGCCTTCGGTGGTGTTGATCAGTAAGTAAGGTCCCTGTATGGGGCAAACCATTTGCACATGATTACTAACTGGAAGGTTGGCAGTTCAAACCCACTCAGTAGCACTGTGGAAGAAAGGCCTGCTGGTTTGTTTCCATAAGAATCACAACCAAGAAAATGGTACTCTATCCTGCCTGGGGTCACCATGAGTCAGAATTCACTCAATGGCAGTGGGCTTGGCTCTGGTGTGATTGGGAGGCCTACATTATGAAAGATAGCAGAAGGTGTCCAGGAAAGACACAACTGGGTTCCCAAAGAGTAGTCAAGAATTCAAAGGCTTCCGGATGGCCTCTTGTACAGCAAGGAATGTATAAGCCTCCTGAATGGCTCTGAAGTTCCCCATGATGGCTGCCCCTACCTGATGAGTCCACCTTGACCTGGAGTTGAACTTCTCTGCTCCAGCCGCTCAGCCTCCAGGTGTCGACACAGCCTACTTACGTTATGCTAATTAGGGATCTTCCCCAGGGAATCTGGAAGAAAAACTAGCCAGAACTAAAGTTAGGTATACTCAGACGCTTTAAGAAGGGAGAAGCCGACCCAGAGAAAGAGCAGAGCAGAGGCCAGAGCACGCTGGGCCTAGTGACGGGAGAGAGCATCACTGGTCACCTTCCAGTCCGGTCCCATGTCCTCTTGAGGGCCCACTGTACTTCTGGGGGTCTTTAAAAATGACCTCACCTTTGTAATAAATTTCCTTTTCCCCCCTCTGAATTCAAGCTACCAATAATAATTTTGTATTCCTTCTAAGTTATCCCTAAGAAGCCCTGGGGAGCCCTGGTAACTTAGTGGGCTGCCCAGTGAGCTGTTAGCCACCAGGTCAGTGGTATGAACCCACCGGCCACTCCACAGGAGATAAGATGGGGCTTTCCACTCCCACCAAGAGTTACCATCTCGGAAACCCACAGGGGCAGTTCTACCCTGTCCTGTAGCATCACTGTGACTCAGAATCGACTCAGTGGCCAATGACCTGAGTCTTGAAGGAACCCTGGTGGTGCAGCAGTTAAAGCATTTCAGCACTAACCAAAAGGTCTGCCATTGAAGCCACCAACCTCTTCATGGGAGAAATGACTTACCCTAAGGGGAAATCCTACCTTCCTAACGACTTACCCTAAGGGGCAATCCTACTCTGTCACAGAGACGCGTCTAAGGCCTGGTCCGTGTCCTGGGCCGCACTTGGAGGCACTACTAAGAGGTTTCTGTTAAGCTTCGTAGTCTCCATCCCCGGAGAGGAGAGCTCTTTCAGCAGGTGAAACGAACACTTTTTGCATTCGAGCGCCTCCATTTGTGCCGGCAGCCATGTGATCTTGCTCTGCTGGGGACAGGAAGAGAAGAAACTGAGGGGACAAGATGACTCTGATCACATCACAGACCTGTTTGCACCAGAGAAAGCCAGGAGATTATAGTTGGAACGCACCTGTAGCACTATAATGTGCTCAGGAAAAGATTAACGGGCTTGGCTTGTATCTTTGAGCTGATACCATGGTCATGCTCTCTAAATGTGGTTTTCAGGACCTGGGGTATAATTTCAATGTGTGTCGTGGGCGCTATTTTCCATAGATCGACAATAGGGTCCCTGTGAGTCAGTATCAACTTGAGGGGAACCGATTTGAGTGTTCATTTGGTTAAACTATTAATTTCGGCTAAGAGACGTGAGTTTCCCAGGGGTTGGTCTTACTCTACAGACTAACAGGAGCCCTGGTGGCACAGGGGGTTACACGCTGGGCTGCTGAGGTCATCCGTTTAAAACCACCAGCCACTCCTTGGGAGAAAGAGGACACTTTCTAACTCCCATAAAGAGTTAGAGCCTCAAGACCCCACTGGGGCAGTGCTGTGCCACCCCAGGGGACACTGAGCTGGAATGGACTCTGTGGCACTGGGTGAGCCGAAATGAGCCCAAAGACCCACAGTGGAGAGAGGCATCTGGATCGCTCCAGCGGGACATGGCCATTCTTTCTTCACGTTACTTACTACCGAGGGCCCACCGTTTTGCCTGCATTCCCATTTCATCCCAAGCTTAGGAGGAGTGTTTGGAGCGATTGCGTCCGTTTTCCAGGAACCGGGCATCCAGATCTGCCTAGCCACTGACATACTCGCTCGGAGGACCCGCTGTGCTGGAGAGGGAACAGGGCTCCCAGGCCACCTCAGTCTTGGGCTGTGTCAGAGAGCACGTGACTCCAGGGGCTGCCGGGGATGCCAGTGCTCCGGACAGTGAGCAGGATGAGTGAGCAGGGAAGAGGGCTGAGAGGGGGAGTCTTCAAGCGCGCATTGGTCTCTGGCTGTCAAGCATGTGGTCATTCATGCTGCGCACTGTCCCTAATGTCCTGTAACAGTCCTAGGAGTTGTGACCATGGCAGCGTGATGTAGCAATACAGCATTTCTACAAACAGCCCCGGCCTTGAGGGGCAAAGCCTATTCCCTAAAACAGAAAGCACACATGTCCCGGAATATCTGGCACTTACCTGCTGATGGGACCCGGGGACTCTCCTGAGCAGGAAATAAGCGGTGCCAGTGTCTGATTCTCTAATAGCCACCTGCTAATTTCGAACCAATTTATAATCTGGGCTTTTGTTATTTTTTTTCACAAGAGAGTGTCGGTAATGTGTGGGCCGCCTTTGAAAACTTAACCATTCCCTCCCATCATTCCCTGCCAGGTGCCTCAGGGAGAGTGCAGGGGCCCTACCTGATGAGAGCCTGTTTGTGGCTGCTGCCTTTGGGATTTGATTAAGGGGAGATAAGCACAAGATGGTGAAAGGTTACCCTCCTTAGTTATGAAAATAAAGGTACACATTGAACTACTAGCCACAGTCAGCAGTTCAACCCCTCCCCCCCACCCTCATTCACTCTGTGGGAGAATCGTGAAGCTGTCTGCTCCCATAAAGATTTACAACCTCAGAGCCAAACCCCAGCGAGCAGCTCCACTCTGTCCTGTCATTTAGGGTAAATCTGAGTGAGGATCCACTCCACTGTCGTAGGTTTTATTTGGTCTTCCTGTTTTTTCTATGATCTTGTCACCATGAAGTCTCTTTTCCCCTAATGTCGATGACTTCATTTCTTGGGCTCAGAATCACAACTCTGCTCCCCAGCATTCCCAAAGTCTGCTTTTGCACCCAAGTTTCCCTAAACACACGGGAATTAGACCCGTTTTGTGGAGTGTGACGAATACGTTGAATTCAGAGAAGCCAAGTCCTCCCTCCGCTCCCTGTGGTTGAATGAATGCCTTGTTTCGCAAGAAGCAGCCATGATACCAAGAGATACATGACAGTCGTTTTCTGTGATGGCATCGAGGCTTATGGAGGTGTTTTCTTCTCCTGCATAACAGCATACCTCTCTGCCCTCCTCACCACCACCACCCCCCACCCCCCAGTCGCACGCACTTTGTCATTCAGCTGGCCTGTTATACATGTGACGGGCTAAGGACGCTCTCCTCGCCTTCTCTGGCTGGGTGGGGTGCTTGGCGCTTTCCCAGCTTCATAAAGGTTCTTGGGACATTGTGAAAATGTGTCCTACGAGTTGCAAAGTGGCGCATGCTAGAAGATGCAAAAGGCCTCATTTTGCTGATGGTTGTGAATTCCCCATCCCCATGTCCCAGATTCAGCGGCTCTTTCTGACACATATCAGCTGCTGCCTGTCCTTACAAATGGCTCCGAAGCTGGAGGGCTTGTACTGTAGGTGGAGGCTGAGGTACCCAGAAGTGCTTCGCTGCCAGAGACGGGTTTGACGGCAGTGCCGAGGCAGGCGCGGACATATCCCTCTGGCGAGGGAAGCACATGACACACTGGAGAGGCTCACAGAGAAAATGGTAAAGTTGCTCTCAGAGGAGCCTGCCCAGGAAGCCCTACCCCCTGGCTCCCCCGGCATGGTTGCTGAATTCTCTTTTTCTAGGAAAGCTTGCTGGCTCGTGCTTCCTTTGCAAAGAGAGGGGAAGCCCCAAGACATGGGTGATCCGCTTCCCTCTTTCTTGCAGGATGAATTTCTCTGCAGGCAGGAAGAAATGTGTGCCCTGTTGAGTTTCCTGCTGGGTGGGGGAAGCGCCCTGCTACGAGGAGGACAGCAAGGGGGTCCGGGGAGATGGATGAGCCACTTACTGAATGGACGGGCACATGACTCGGGTGTCTTCCCTCCGGCAGGTTCACCAGTACTACAGCTGTCTCCCAGAAGAGAAGGTCCCCTACGTGAACAGTCCCGGGGAGAAACTGAGAATCAAGCAGCTACTGCACCAGCTGCCCCCCCACGACAATGAGGTAAGGGGCTGGCGGGAGGTGGGGCCTTTTCCTGGAGTCTTCTGTAAATCGCCCCCTTCCCCATCATCAGAAGGCTGTGGTCAAGTGAGCGCTCCCGAGAAAAACTCTGGCAGTTTACTCTAAGTTTTCGCTTCCTTAATTGGAGCCGAAAGCAACATCCAGCACCTTCTAGGGAGTGTTCCTTAGGAGCAGAGCCGCGTTAGGGACTGCCTCTCCGGGTGCTGGGAAAACCAGGGAGCCCGGGAATGTTAACGCTCTGGTCGAGGTTGTTGTACTCCAAGAGGGATGTGCCACGCTGGTTGCCCATTTGATCGGAAGTGCCCTGAGCCGAGTCAAGCCGGGCACATACCTTGTGACTCTCGGGAAGGGTTGGCGTCCCTCACCTTAAATGAGAATGCAAGTTGTCCACATGACACTGCAGTTGGAAGTGAGGTGGCCAAATGTGCCTGTGGCCGAGTGCTCGGGTGTGCCAGGGTTCAGCGCCTGTGATCCTGGAAGGGTGACTCACAGACTCTGTCATGGTGCCTGAGAGCCATGCAGAGCCCAGCCAGAAGACCTGTCTTATCTTTGAAGTCGGCTTGATCGTGGAGGTAAATTTGTAAGCATGCTCTTTTGAAAGATGGGGCAAGAGATTCGGTTTGTGAAGTAGAAATTACTTTTGAAGTGTCTGGTTTTGAAATAAAAATAGCAATCCTATAGACTTGAAGGCCTTGTTCACTGAACTCTGGCTATATCTAAAGCAAAAGAAAAATCCTTTGAAATCGAAAGAAGAGGTAACCCCTTTCGCAAATTAAACATTAGCTTTCTACCAGCTTTTTCTACCCACAAATAGACCCTTACCGCTCAGTGCCAGGGGGAAATGAATGTCTTTCAGTCTTATCTCACCTGTGAGTCAGAATCAACTCGATGGCAGTGGGTATTGGGATACAATAAATAGAAGAAGGAGCTGCAGGGCACAGGTAGTTTATGAATGTTGGTGGTTCTAACTCACCCGCAGCACCACAGAAGAAAGGCCTGGTGTTCTCCATCCACAAAGATTACAGCCAAAAAACCCCTATGCAGCATAGTTTTTTTTTCTGCTCTGTAACAGGTGAGGTCTCCGTGAGTCGGAATTGGTGCCGTGGGAACGGGTTTTGGTTTTTTGTTTTTTGGTTTTTTTTTAAGGAATAGGAGTGAGCCCACCAAATGTTTAAAAAAAAAAAAAACACGTTAGCAACGCCATCAAAACATGCCCACAACCCTCTTTCCTGCTGCTGCTCTGGGCATTCATCCGACAAATATACATAACGCTTTTACCTTTAAAGCTGAGAGCCAGCATTGTAACCTGATGCCCAGTTAACTAATTTGGAAGCCAGAATGCGGGTTTTTACAAGCTTGAGGGGTGTGCCTCTCTTTACAAGCATGTCCATAAAATGTTAGCAGCCTTGACTGTGTGTGTGTGTGTGTGTGTGTGTGTGTGTGTGCCGGGGCTGTTGAGGTCACTGCAGTCCGCCCTCTGGGACAGCCGCCGGAGCTGGAGGTGGTTCCGACCCCTTTCACTTGACAGACGTTATCTGTGCTTGTCTGTCCTTAGAGGCTTTTTCGGGGGTGTGGCTGGTTCACTGTGGTTGCATGAGAAGAGACTCTGTTCAGATGGCTTCTTCCTGCTGGGGGGAACGCCATGAATCTGACCATCGGACCATTCAAGGGTCTTTGGAGGACAAAGGGTGATCCTAAAGTAAATGTTTGATCATTCTCTTTCTGCCTTGGCTCGGACCCTTTTGATGTACACAGAAGCCATTAAGTAGAATGTTTTAAAGGCTCTGGGTTTCAAATTGGGACCTGCCTGTCCTCATTCAAACGTTTTCCTCTAACCAGTTATCTGCCAATGCGCCCGAGCCAGGGGTCCACCTTCCTGATTGTCCAGATTAGCGCCACTGAAGCAGGAGGTAGATTAGAACCAGGCCTCCCCAGTGAGGTGTCTGGCTTTTTGGGTGCTCTATGGATGGGACGGTAAATAAAATTGAACCACGTCAGTAAGGAAGTTCCCCTCTTGTGAATCTTGTTCCATTGCTGTGGCTTGAGTGGTTGAATAAGTGAGTGTCTGACACCTCCCTGACTCAGACCAGTCTCCGCTTCTCCAGAGTGCACTAGGGGCCTCCCAGAAGCAAAACAGACCGTTGGAATTTAACAAGATGGTGTTCTTCTCACTCTATTTATTTTTATGGCTAACCTTCCTCTTATTGCAGGTGAGACCAGCTTTCCATATATAGTCATGATATGCTCTCTTTTTAAATAAATGGACTCAAGTTAAAAAAAAAAAAAAGAAAAGAAAGCCAGGCAGTCTTAAAACATGATTAAGTAAACAATGGTTCGAGGCTCTGGCAATATTCCCAAGGTGCGCAGAAGGAGAGAGTGGAAAACACTGCATGTGATCACTGGCTCCGCCCTTCCCGGTAATGCTGTGAGTTTCTGTGTTTAACAAGGAGGAATCTTAGGCCCGTTGATGCACTTCACCACAGCCTCGCAGGCAGCTCCACTCTTCCCGCATACGGGGATATCCACATGGCTCCACCGAAACGTCTAGACCAACTGCTCAGTCTCAAGCCTTTGTCCTGCCGTTTTCCCAAAATGAGATCGAGCAAAGAGAAGCCATGAGCATCAGACCAGGTTCTCATGCACTAGGTGGAAGCCCTCCTTGAGTCTCAAGCATCATATCCAGGGGCACAGTGGCTGTAGTGTGTCAGGGGCCCGCAAATCCACGGTGAGAATGAAAACCCTGAAATTTCACTGGCGCCAAAGCCATGCGCAGATGATTTGATTTCCGTTGGGTGCTTAAATCTGTGTGTGAGCAGAGTCAGGTAGTAAGGTTAAGAAGCTGTTACAAACATTTGTCTCATCTAAGACTAGAGCTGATTTGTGCCTTGGGGACTGTTATGAAGCTCTGTTGACTCACCAGTCTTGGTGGAGACTCACCCTAAATGGCACCAAGCCTGGTGTTTTGGAAGTTCTGGGTAGGGCATTAGGACCCAATGGCATGTATGGAATGTGGACAATTCTGTGACCTGGGCCCCAGGAACCTTGAGGAGCAAGAGTGACCCCCTTTCTGCCGCTTTCTGTGTGATTCAGGTTCGGTATTGCAACTCTCTGGATGAGGAAGAGAAGAGGGAGCTGAAGCTGTTCAGCAACCAGAGGAAACGGGAAAACTTGGGCCGAGGCAATGTCAGGCCCTTCCCAGTCACGATGACAGGAGCTATTTGTGAACAGGTGAGTATGGGCTTGGGGGGGGATGAAGAGGGATTGTCCTGCCACCTGTTCACTCATTCATTCATTCATTCAATAAATATTTTGTTGGCAGTCAGGCATAGTTCTAGGCCTTGGGGATACAGCAGTGAACAAGAGACAATAAAACTGTCACCTTGTCCTTGTAAAGCGTGATGTTAAAGAGGAAGACATCAAACAATAAACCAATACATAAAAGAAAAAAAACAAACATCCCCATCAAGGAAGATGGCTAGGAAGCGCTGGGAGTGTGGAGGCTAGAATTTTAAATGAAGTGGCTGGGGAAGGCCCGCCCTAGAAAGCTGGAAAGTGGCACCTGAGCCAAGACTCGCAAGAACAGAGGTAGCGGCTCATGTAGACCACTGAGTCTGAGGGTACGGCCAGCTCAAAAGCCCTGAGGCAGGTGAGTGGTGTCCATTGTACTCTAGGAAGAGCAAGGAGGCAGAAAGGAAGAAAAGTTGCAAGTAAGGTCATGGGGGGCCATGGGAAGAATTGGATCAGGGGCATGATACGATAGACAGATAAGATATGATAGACTCCTATTTTTAAATGAATTCTGTAGAAAATGGAGCTGGCCCGGGATCACCAGATCTGGGAAAAATTTTTCCCAGAATTTTCTCAGGACCAAACCTTTTCATGTTCCTTCTTGGGTTGGAGGGCTCCTTAGCAAAGCACAGGGAAGGGTCATGCATTCGCCCCAGGGCTTCACTGTGTCGAGGAGCCTGGATGTGTCTGATCTTCTCCTCACCAGTAGAGTACGTGATATGGTAGAGGAGGTTCTTAATGAAGGTGGGTAGACTGGCCTTCCTGCCAGTGCCAATGGTCATGTCCTGTACCTCTCTCTGCCCCCCTGCTCTCTCTGTAACTCCATCTAACTCCTTCAGCTCTTGATGGACCCATCCAGACACCAAAGTTAAGTTCACTTCACC
This sequence comes from Tenrec ecaudatus, assembly GCF_050624435.1. Classification (NCBI taxonomy): domain Eukaryota; kingdom Metazoa; phylum Chordata; class Mammalia; order Afrosoricida; family Tenrecidae; genus Tenrec; species Tenrec ecaudatus. The sequence continues at coordinate 138,810,705 of NC_134534.1, forward strand.
TGGAATAGGGAGCAGGGATGGATGCCATTGGGGGGGGGTGTGTCCTTGTGTCAACTTTCAGAGGGTAAGGCAAGAAGGTGGAAGGAATAGGGAGGCTACTTGATGTGAGGAGATGAAGGAACCAGAGCTTTGGCAGGAGAGTCTTCATCTTCACCTGGAGACTATTGTTGGGATACAGGTGATCCGTGGTTACAAGGTGAATGTTGGTGTGCTCAAGACCCTCTGCCACAACCAGACACGTCTCTTGCTGTCAGCTAAGCTGGGCCCACCTGAGGCGGAACAAAGGTTGGACATTGCACGGACAGATGGGGAGAGCAGGAGAGAGAGGTGCCAAGAGTTCAGAGGCAGGAAGACATATGTATGTCTCATGTTTCTGCCACGTGACCCTGACTAAATCATGTTTGCTCAGTTTTGTTGTTTATAAAATCCAGTAACAAGTGCATGTCTCAAAGAGTTGTGATGGGGATTATGTAGGTATGATCAAGCTCGACTAAGGCCATCATGGGAGGCTGGCATGGGATTTTCTGTTGTACGAAGTCTTTCTTCGTATCACAAATATGTGAATTCCCAGACCCTGCTTCCGGGGGCCTTCCTTCGGTGTCTCTGCTTGCTCGACACCTGCGCAAGCCTGTGGGATGAGAAAGATTGGGGAAATGAATGGCTTCCCGACTCCTTGGGCATTGTGCCCAGACTCAGCCATTCCCTCGGGGTCATAGTGAGAGGTTCCTGAAGAGGGTGAAGCACATGGCCAACCCCATCGTCTTCTGAAAGAATCCCCTTAGTTTCAGGCATCACATCCCCTCTTTGTCACACCCCCTCTTCCACCCCAATGACAACCTGGGTCATTCTACCTAGCGAGGGACAGGGCCTTGGGAAACTAAGGGAGAAAAGGGACGGAGAAGAAACAATCCCATCCAGCCTATGGGACCAAGGCTGCCTCCTGCGGAGAAAGGAGGCCTGGTGGCCCCATGGTTAAGCCTAGGATGCCGACTGAAGGGTTTGAACAGCGTGGTTAGAATCCACTGGGATTTCTGCAGGGAGAATAGCATGGGGGCATGCTCCCGCGAAGATGACAGCCCCAAAAGCCTTTCAGATGACTACAGGCAATCAGTGGGAGGTGAAATAGAATGGAAATGGAATATAGATTCCTGAGAACTAAAAAGATTGCAGCCTAGAAAGTCAGACGAGGCAATTCGGTTACAAGTCATCACTGCCAATTGGACAGCGAACCCCCTCCCAGGTGGTTAGCGATAGTCAAGGAAGGCATGCTTCCCTGCCAGCCCCCAGTCCCGAGCCCACCCTCTCCCCAGGGCCCCTCCAAGCCTGCCCTGGCCCGGCCAGCTCCTCCTGGTGGGAATGCCGTGCCTCTGGAAGGCCCTTAGAGTTTGGGGACACTCTTGAGACTGTCGCTTTGTGCAGCAGTCCCCTGTGGGTTATGGTGCCCTCCCACCACCGTGATCCAAGGAAGGGAGCGGGCAGAGGGAGGGCCAGTGAACAGCCGCGCCAGCCAGGTTCCCCAAGCAGGCGTGTGTTGGATCATGGTGGTGGCGACGGTGGCGGCTCTCCCCTTGTGCTCAGTGCTCTCCTTGGTGAAGAGGAAGGAGACGGGAGGAGGCGCTAATGTTTCACTCTGCCCCACAGTGCGGAGGCCAGATTAACGGCGGCGACATCGCCGTGTTCGCGTCGCGCGCGGGCCACGGGGTTTGCTGGCACCCACCGTGCTTCATCTGCACCGTCTGCAACGAGCTCCTGGTGGACTTGATCTACTTCTACCAGGATGGGAAGATCTACTGCGGGCGGCACCACGCCGAGTGCCTGAAGCCGCGCTGCGCCGCCTGCGACGAGGTCAGAGCAAGCCCCCTCTGAGCCGCCCCTCGACGTGCCATTGCCCACTTTGCCCAAACCGCGAGCTCCCCACGGCGGGCTGTTTCTGTCATTCGGGCATCCCCTGGCCATGAGGTCACTTCAGAACTCCTTACGAGGGGCAAACATCTTGAAGCTTTCAATGCCAGTCCTCATTCCAGGGTGCAGTTGTCCGCCATGGAGGGCCACTCCTGGCTTAAAATCGTTCCAGGTCCCCAGATGTAATGGGATAGATTGTTTGAAAGCAGAAGAAAGTCTAGACCAAGACTTGATGTCACGGTTGGGGTGTCTCTGGTGGAATGCTCACCTGTCCTGCAGGAGACCCGGGTTAGTGTCCCTGCAGGCCAGTGTTCCTGGGGGACAACTGCCACCCATAATGTCTCCAAGGTTTATCCATGTTGTAGCCTGAGTCAGCAGACTCCGTTCAATAGCTGTGTAGAACTAGACATCTTGTTTCTGCACTCGCCAAGTCATGACGGACAGTGGAGTCATTTCCACTTTTTTGGCTATTACAAATGCTGAATGTAAACTTGAATAGGAATACAAGTGTTTACGTATGTGAAATGCTTTAAGTTCTTCTGATGCTTTAAGCCCTACGAATGGAATCCAAGGGTTAACTAGTCACTAACTTTCAAGGTGATGCCAGACTTGTTTTTTTCAAGGCAAAAGCACCCTTCCATCCCACCATAAAGGAGCAAAGAGCCCGAGGTCTCCGCCTTCTTGCCAGTTCTTGCTGTTTTCTGTCTCTTGAATAATAACCACCCTAGTAGGTGTCAGGTGTCAGGTGGTATCTCATGGTGGTTTTGATTTGCATTTCCCAAATGGATAATTGTATTTGCATATGTTTATTGTCCATTTGTATATCTACTTCAGAGAAATGCCTATTCAGATCTCAGCTTTGTTTTTTAATCGCGCTGTCTTTTTATCAAGGAGCTTTGGTGGTGGTGTGGACCAGGCATTGGGCTGCTAACCCTTAAGGCCAGCAGTTCAAACCCACCAGCCGCTCCGAGGGAGAAAGATGACGCTGTCTGCTCTTGTAAATGCTTACCATCTTGGAGACCCTGTCTAGGATCGCTATGAGTCAGAATCAATTCAGCGGCAGTGGGTTTGACCTTTCATCGATAAGCGACAAGAGTTGTTGACACATTCTGGGTTTAGTCCGGTACCAGACACATGATCTGCAGCCCATTTTCCAGGCTGTGCTTTCACTGTCTTTGATAGTATCCTCCAAAGCGCCAACATCTCTTTCTTTCTTTTTATGGATTCCAGGGTATCTGTTTGTTTCTTCTATTGCTTATGCTTTTTATGTTATAATTCAAAATCATTGTTGCAACTAATAATCTATGGTTACAAAGATGGATAGCTCTGTTTTCTTCTAAGAATTTAATAGTTTTAGCTTTTCATGTAGGTCTTTGATCCACTTTTGAGTTCATTCTTAATATGGGATGAGATCAGGGTCCAAATACATTCTTATATTTGTGGGTATCCAGTTTACCATTTGCTTGTTTAAAAGAGGATTCTTTCCCTATTGAATGAATGGTCATGGTACCCATTTTGAAAATCAAGTGACCATAAACCTACGAGTTGTTTGTTTGTTTGTTTTTACTCTCAGTTATGTTTCTCTGATCTTTGGGTGCATTCTATTGCTAGCACCGCACTGTCTTGGTTACTGTAGCTTTGTGGGACATTGCGAAACCTGTGCCCTTCATTTTATTCCCAAATCATATTATACCAGACACACCGCCCCCCCCCCCCCCAGATGCTTCCGAGAGCTTATCCTGTGCTGTACATTGAAGTGATCTTTCCTAAGGCAATAAGGACTAGTGAGGACTTTGGCAATTTGGAGAGACTGCAGCCCATCTGGAAGCAGCACCCCTCTCACGGCTAGTCTGTTGTTGCCATGCATAAATGTGTGCTGGGCCATCACCAAATTCTGTGTTTCTAAAAGAGAAGCCAGGATTCCAAATGTTTATATAAAATTTCCCTATTTTAAAAACGTTATATACAAACCACATGAAGCAGATGTGTTTGCATATGTCTAAATGTGCCCATGGGCTATCAGTGTGGGGAGCTGCTCTGTTCTTCCCGGTAGAAAGCTCTTCCTGCTTTTGAAATGAGGTTGGATTTATCCCTGGCCAGGCCAGCCATTTGGTGTGGCTGTACTTTACGGAAATCCTAATTTAGAAGCAGGTACCAACAGGGTAGAAAGAAGCACACCTATGTTGTGGCTGGATAACTGATAGCTTGGGCCTGCTTCCCATCAGTCTAATTTGGGGTGACCCTTTAGGTTTTCTTGGGGGCAGGATGTTCTTTCTCACGGCTGAGTTTCCAGCACTGACCGTTTGGCTTCCCCGTTCCAGATCATCTTTGCAGATGAATGCACCGAAGCCGAGGGACGGCACTGGCACATGAAACACTTCTGCTGCTTTGAGTGTGAGACGGTACTGGGCGGCCAGCGCTACATCATGAAGGAAGGACGGCCATACTGCTGCCACTGCTTCGAGTCCCTGTATGCCGAATATTGTGACACCTGTGCCCAACACATAGGTGAGCCAGCGCGTGGCGGTCAGCTTGGTCCCGATCTGGCTGGATCGCTGTAGTGTCTGGAATAGTTAGAACTCCTTGGCTAGGAATGGTTAAATCCCACCTCATGCTAGCTTACATTGAAAAGGGGGTTTCTTGGCTCGTGTTTCTGGGAAGGCCAGGGACTAGCCAGCAGTCCCTGTTAGAAGCAGATCAAGGGTTTAAACATGTCCCCACCGCACCCCCACTCTGTTTCACTGCATCTTATCTTCCTAGGTCCTGCATTCATTCTCACAAGGAGAGAGGCCAGCTCTCTCCCAGTAGCCAATCCAGGCCCTCCAAATAGGGATCTTCCTGATCCGTCTTGGTTCTGTGCCCGCCCCTTAAACAGAGACCCGGCCATCCTCTCGGTCCACTGTGGATGGGCGTCACGGGTCCGCCAGACGAGATGTTCTGGTGCTATGTGAGAGAGTACCAGAACAAGGAAGCCAATTTATTTCTAGCAAACATCACACACACACACACACACACACACACCACCACCACCACCACCACCACCACCACCACCACCACCACCCTCCACCCCACCCCCATTCCACCCCAATCCAGCTTAAGCTCAGCGATAGTCAAACTTAAAGAACCTCAAAACTCTCCAAGTAAGTGGCAGACCTGATGTGGTGAAAATCATCTTCCCTTTGCAGGTACCGGTCTGGAAAGCCCTTCAATGCCGGCCCAGATCACGCTGTGCTTGGGGCGGGTGGTGTGCATTGCACTGACCGTCCCCGGCACTTTGGGAATGGCTGGCCAGTGGCCCAAGCTGCCTGGGGCATGTACAGGTGCAGGAAGTCTGGTTGGGAGTTGCCCACTCTTTACCTGTAGTGAGGAGATGTGACAAGCATCCATCTCTGGTCCCGGTTGTCCTGATGTACAAGATGGTACTAGGGACCCAAAAGAAGTGACTGACTGTCTCCTTGGTCCATCTGAAGGGGTATATTCAGATGGAAAATTAACCAATCATGTGAAAGGGTATATGTGCTGGTGAAAACCACAGCTTAGTGCATGGGCCACCTACTGTGTGCCCAATGACATTTGTCACTGGGAAGTCCAAGTCCCACCCAAGAGACTCAGGCCAACTCCATGAGGCCTTCCCAATCTGGAGTCCTGTGTCAGGGCCGGGGGTCAGCACTGCTATGAAGACCTTTGTCCAGCTGCAGCCCATTCTGGGATGTCAGGTGGCACACTGGTCACTTGCCTCCTTCCCTCTAAAGCCCTCACCCGCTCACAGCCTGGCGCCTTCACTAAGTACCCAGGAGCTCGTGTTTCTCCAGGGCCCGGGCAGATAGTCAGCAACACAACTTTCTTTTAGCTGCAAGGGAGGCAAGGAGGCTCTCCCACTGCGACAGGCAGCTGGCCAGGCCTGTGCAGAAGTGCAGGGAGGGAGCAGCATCCGGGGAAATGGTACAAGTGACTCGTCCAGTGTGGCTCCCCTGTGAATGCTGAGTCTGCGAGTCTGTGGTTGCTCAGAAGAGAGGGACTGAGTGTGCAGGAGACCTGCCGAGAGGGGCGCTACCTGACACCCATGTTCCGGTTTCTTCTGCCCCTTTCCAGGGAGGTTTAAAGGCTTCTCCAGAGACTGCTGCCTAGAATTGTCATTCGGTGCCTCGGGAGACGTTAAGATAGGTGTGCAGACCTCAGAGGTCCTGCTGCTTTCTTAGCTTTCCTTCTTGTAGTCAATTGTTTTCACTATCATAGCGTTACATAGTGGTTAGGCATCGGGCTGCTAACTGCTAGGTCAGCAGTTCCAAACCACCAGCCGCTCCCCAGGAGAAAGACAGAGTTTTCTACTCCCATAAAGAGTTGCGGTCGCTCTCTTCTGCCCTCCTCTCCTCCTGCATCCGTACATGGACCGCCAAGAAGGGCTGAGAAACCAACACACGGAGACATGCACACAGGGGCAGACATCATGTCAAGATGGAGACAGAAGTGTCTATAAGTCCAGGAATCCCTAGGATTGTTGGCAACTACGAGAAACGGAGATAGAGGAGAATCTTCCCCGTCGTGCACTCTGAGTTTGACTTCTAGACTTCATACCTGAGACGACAAGCTCCTGTGGCTTCTTCACCTGTCCTCACTGATTAAATACAAGTTTCACAAAAATGTACATGCACTGTATGAGCTGAGAGACATCTTAACAAATTAGCATTCAATCTGGGGAAAAAAAGAGGTGCAGTCTTGAAAACTCTCTGGGGCAGTTCTACTCTATCCTGTCGGGTCGCTATGAGCTGGCATCAACTCAGTGACAATGAGTTTGATGTATTTTGGGGGGGGGGCGGTTAGGGCTGCAAGGTCAGTAGTTCAAATCCACCAGCTGCCCCTTGGGGAAAAGATGAGGCTGCTTAGTCCCATAAAAATTCACAATCATGGAAACCATATCTAAGGCTGTCATTGGTTAAATTCAATTTGATGGAAGCGTGTTTTGTTTTGTTAGCATTTCAAAAGCCACCAGGGTACAATGAGTAATCCAAATTGGCTGGCGGTTCAAATCCACCGAGCCCCTCCACAGGAGGAAAGGTCAGGGGACCTGCCCTGTAAAGACCACATCCTGGGAGCCCCTACGGGGTCTCTGTGGAGTCTGGATCAGCAACAGTACCAGTTAGCTGCCCCCTCTCCCCTTTTCTTAAACTCATAAAAAGATGCCAGCATCTCACTAGAGCAGGGAGCGCCCGTGGCCTGCCGTTTCCTCTCTGGTATCACTGGAATGCTGTCTTTGACCTTTCTTTTTTCTTTTTTCCCCTCCCAAAGATTAGCTTTGCCACAAAACACAATTTTCGTGCCAGTGTGAAAGGGCCGGCTCTGTGAATGAGGCATTCCGCCGTTGCTGGGTGCTCTAACGCGGGCCAGACTCGATAAAATAGTCCATATTTATACAGCCGCTCGGAGGGAGCGGACCCTGCACCGGGCGGCTGTTGCCAGGGCGACGGGGCTTTCGGCAGCGCAGGGCCCAGTAAACAGTCCCATAAACAGACAGGCTGAAGCCGCAATGGACGCACACACCCTACACGAAGTGCTTAAAGGGCTTACGCGGACGGACGGACGGACGCAGAGAGGAACGCGGGGAGGTTAGGCTCAGAGCCCTTTCCAGATGGTGAGGGTTCAGCAGCAGTTCAGAGGACCATCTGACTTCGCTGATGTTTATCAGGGAGCACGCTCCCCTGCCTGCTGCGCTGCCTTCTGACATGGCTCCCCGCCCTCCCCTGCCCCAGCACCGCCTTCCGGAGGTCCCTATCTCCAGAAACTCGGGGACTCCGTTTCCTCGGGGTGCCTCGGACTCTCAGAGTCCTCGCAGAAGCAGCAGGTGGAGGGCAGGCCAGACGGACTGGGTTTCCTGTCCGCTCACTAGTGTAAGGGGTGTGGAGGAGGCCCCAGCTGCCTGGGCTGCTGTACCTTAGGAGTAGAAGCTCCCCACAAAGGGAGCTCCCCACAGCTCCCACGCGCTCTCTAGACCCCTGACCCGAGACAGAAGTGGAGCTGGAACCGAGGGAAGACCCTCAGCGCCTCAGAGTTGCCTCTGGGGGTGTTTCCCCGACAGTGACCCTCGGAGCAGAGGGAGACAGGCCTTCAGACCTCATGCAAACAAAAAAGAAGTAACAGTAGTAAAAAGATCCGCACACAGGTACCAGCGCTCTGAGCGTACGAACTCCACTCCCCCATGAGGTGAGTCCTTTACGATGATCCCAAGCTTACTGCTGAGGAAGAGGAGGAGACAGAAATGAAGCAACCGGTCCAGGGTCACACAGCTCAAAAGGGGCAAAGCAGAGATGGGAGTCCAGGCAGTGGGGCCTCAGTATCCAGAGTCAGTGCTGCCACGCAGGATGGAGTTTGGCTGACTCCTGGGGTCCCCCTCGCAATCTCTGCCCCCTATGCTGCAGGCTCCTGCTTCCTCCCAGGGGGCTGGGCAGACAGTGCTGGACCCCACAGCTCTGGCCGGTGGTGTTTAGGCAGGTCCTGGCCCCTCCTCACTCTTCCTGGACATGCCCAAAGAAGGACAGCTGGTTTGTGCAGTGTCCCTCCCACCTTGGGGTGGCCTGTGTGGCTGCTCCTGCCCCTTTAATAGTCCCTCAGATGACACTGTGGCTAAGCGGACATCTGCTATCTGAAGGGCGCCTGTTTGAACCCACCAGCCACTCTGGGGAGATGTGGCAGTCTGCTTCTGTTAGATTTCAACCTTGGAAGCCCTGTGGGGCAGTTTCACTCTGCCCTACATGGTCCTAGAGAGAGAGAGAGAGAGAGAATCAACTTGATGACAATGGCCTTGGTTTGGTTTTTCAGTCTCTAGGGACAGGCTCTCAAATAAACAGACTCCCCTTAGATTGGAAAGGAAATAATGGGACCATTTACCTCACATCTCTCTCCGCATAAGATCCCGTGACACCCCAGTGAATAGGGCAAGAGTAAGATGAGGCACCTCCACCTTTGACCTTCGTTCCCTTGGTTTGTTGTTCTGTACAGAGAGTCCCTCTTGGGTTCCTGTCCTCTGACTCTCTAGAGAAGGCTGTAGCCCTTGTTCTTTGAAGGACCAGCCCCAGTGATTCTTAGGCCCTGAAGGCGGCATTCCCATTAGTCCCACATTTCAGGGAGGATTTTTACCATTGTACATCAAGAGTCTTGAGAAGGTCCCCTCCCATCCAATACTAATGGTTTCTGATGGAATTCTAAGGCAGGGAGCCTTCCGTCCTGGCAGCTTCCAACTGCACTGGCAAGAGAGCTTCCCCGTGTCAATCAGTAACAGGAGTCCCAGGTGACTCTGGCTCAGCAGAGGTCACATGCCTACTCCTGTGCTAGTCACTGGGGCTCGTGGCCTGAGGGCGGGGGCTGGCGAGGACCCCACAGGGAGCTGCAGTCCACAACCTGAAGAGATGATGAGAGAGGAGCAGGAGGGGTGGAGGAGATGGGGGTGGATCTCTGATAAACACTTAGCAACACTACATAAGGCAGGCCCAGGGCGGGAATGTCTTCCTACCTTGTCCTGATGAAGTGAAGCAGAGAGTACCAGGTGTGGGGACCAAATGGTTTGGACAGACCCTGGCCAAACCTTTCTTTACCAAGAGCTAAAATGCATATTCTTCTTTACTGCTAAACTACTGCCGTGCATTGCCCTTTGGATTGGCCTACACTGGCGATGGGCATTCAATCCTCCATCCAGTCAGCATAGGAGCCACCCCAAGGTTCAGGAGATGCCCCAGAAATGCAATGGCCTTGACCTCATAGAGCCTCCAGTGTAGTGGAGGAGCTACGTGTGACACGGATAGATTCACTTAGCAGTCCAATGCCACATGCTGGTAATACTGTGGTGACCGAGGAGGAGATGATCGCGGAACATGCTGAAGAGCACACTAGGAGACACGGAGGGCAGGAGCACTTCTCCAAGAGGTTGGCAGGGAAGCTCAGTGTACAACTAGGAGCAGACTTGCAGCCAGTACTGTCTTTGCTTGGTTTTACAGCCATCAGCTGATTGTAAAACCTCCCTGAGCCTCTGTTTGCTCATCTGAAAGATAGTAGCAGTGATTGAGGAAGCAAGTGCATTTCCATCTTCACCGCCCTTGAGCAGTGCTTATCTGTGGGGATCCTGAGCACCCTCTAAGAGAAGCACATCCCTGGCAGAAGGGCCCCCACGCAGGGCATTGTGATCTGGATTCCCTGTGCTCAGAGATGGCACCCTAAGAAAGAGCAAGGGACTCCCCTAGGAGGGCATGGGCACCAGGCACGTGCTGAGCTGGGCATTGACTTAGGGACCGTGTTGAACTGCATCTGGAGGTCAGAGGCCAGCCAGGGCCCTGCGTGTTTGCTTGGCGGTGGAAGTGAGTGAGCAGCGCATCAGCCTCTCCTGTGTCTCTCTCTTCCCCAGGGATCGACCAAGGTCAGATGACCTACGACGGTCAGCACTGGCATGCCACCGAGACGTGCTTCTGCTGTGCTCACTGCAAGAAGTCCCTCCTGGGTCGGCCTTTCCTCCCCAAGCAGGGCCAGATCTTCTGCTCCAGGGCCTGCAGTGCCGGCGAGGACCCAAATGGCTCCGACTCATCCGATTCCGCCTTCCAGAACGCCAGGGCCAAGGAGTCCCGGCGTAGTGCCAAGATCGGCAAGAACAAGGCCAAGAGCGAGGAGCCGGTACTGCCCCAGCACAGCCAGCTGCAGGTGAGCCCCAACCTGCTGTCGGCCGACGTGGACCCCCTGTCCATGCAGATGGACCTGCTCAGCCTGTCCAGTCAGACACCCAGTCTCAACCGGGACCCCATTTGGAGGAGCCGGGAGGAGCCCTATCATTATGGGAACAAGATGGAGCAGAACCAGGCCCAAAGTCCTTTGCAGCTCCTCAGCCAGTGCAACATCAGAACATCCTACAGCCCCGGAGGGCAAGGGGCCGGGGCCCAGCCCGACATGTGGGGCAAGCATTTCAGCAACCCAAAAAGGAGCTCGTCGCTGGCTCTGAAGGGACACGGGGGCAGCTTCATCAAGGAATGCCGCGAGGACTACTACCCCGGGCGGCTGAGATCTCAGGAGAGTTACAGCGACATGTCCAACCAGAGCTTCAGTGAAACCCGAGGCGGCATACAAGTCCCCAAGTACGAGGAGGAGGAAGAGGAAGAGGGCCTGTCCACCCAGCAGTGCCGGACCCGCCATCCAATCAGTTCCCTGAAATACACTGAGGACATGATGCCCGCCGAGCAGACCCCCCGGGGCTCCATGGAATCGCTGGCCCTGTCTAATGCAACAGGTAGGTTCTGTCAACCTGGAAAACAGGCAGTCCATGGGCAACCTGATGCTGCTGGTCCTCAGGGTTTTAAGCTGCTGAGCCGGGGTAGTCCAAGCCTAGGGTAGCTTCTCTCTTAGATGCTAGACTATCAAGAAGCCTGAGACAGGTCCTCAGATTCCTCTGGTTTCCTGGATGCTCACTCCCGAGAGGGAGGGAATAGAGCTGGATGCAAGTGAGTGGCGGTGCCCCTGCTGGCCTGATCCTGCAGGGAACTCCTTGAGACAGTGAGACTGACCTTGGGTATCACTGGGTCCGTCCACCATGGGCTCTGCACCCCTGAGTGGTGAGTGCAGGGTAAGAGTAGGAATGTGAGTCTGGTGTAAAGCAGCCCCTGCCAGGCAGCAGCAATCAGGGAAAAGAGCCAGCTCTGAGCCAGTACCGCTCTCACAGGCCCTGGGGGGGCGGGGGGAAGTGGGGGGGGGTGATGGTAGGTGCCTGGCCTGGGACTGCCTGGACACCAGAGCATCTATTGAAACTCCAAAGACTGGCCTAGGCCCCAGGAGCTCACCAGGTTTGGATGTGAGGATAAAGACATACGAAACACATCGACAGAGGAGGATGAGGGCCGGCAGCCGAGAAGGACAGGAGTGAAGAGAAAGAGAGCCAACCCCCCCACCCCATCCCCCACCACCAAGTTGTCTGGTTGGTTTGTGCCCAGTGGGAAGATGGATGGTCCTCTAGGATGGGGCTGGGAGTCAAGGATGCCTGCGAGTTGTTAGCCATTCACAGCGCTTTAAGCTCTGCAAAGGTATTGACGCTTGGAGCCATGTGCCTTTGCTGTAGCACCCCGCTGTGTGTTCAGCTATCTCAGCTCATTGGCCGGGGGATAGACCAGCCAGGGGCTTGTAGAACTCCTGGAGTGAGGGGGGTGGGGGGTGTGGTGTGTGTGTGTGTGTGTGTGTGTGTGTGTTGGGGTGGGGGTGGGGTTCCCATCCACTACAGACTGGGAATGGGTGAGAAGCAGCCCTGCTGTAAGCTGTACTCAGTGTGTTGTTGTTAGCGACCACTACGTCAGCTCCAGCTCATGGCAACCGTGTAAGGAACAAGCGTCGCAAAGTCCCGCGCCATCTTCACGATGGTTGGTGTGTTGGGGTTCATCAGTGTCACTGTGGTGCGTGTGGAGCACCTTCCTCCCTGGGGGGCTCCCCTTCCAGCACTGTATGAGACAGTATTCCCTTGGGATCCCCAAGGTTTTCAGACGCCTTCTGTCTTGCTCTGAAAGTTGCACTGGATCCTCTCCATCCTGAGTGAGCTTGCTGGTCTTTGAAATACAGGTGACCTAGCTTTCCCGCATCTGGTTACGAATTGGGCTGTAAGCTGAAAGGTTAGCCGTTTGAAACCACCCCCACCCCCACACCCCTCCACAGGAGAAAACAGGGCTCTCTACTCCCATTAACACTTAAAGTCTCGGAAACTCACAGGGTGGGAGAGACTCGCTATGAGTCAGCATCCACTCGACGGCAGTCGTGGGAGCTTCCTGCATTACAGCAATGTGCACACTTCCACAGTGGGACCAGCAAACCGATCGATGGTGGACGCTGAGCAAATCTGCCCCACACGGGGCAGGGCATGAAGGCAGGAAAATATGCGTCTGCCCTTCCCAGCAGGGACACTGCAGTCAGATGGGGCTGGATGGAAATTGTGGGCACCGGCACCATCTAAGGGGAAAGAGCCGGTTGATTCCGACCGTGTGCTGCCGTATTTATTCACCTATACTTGGGCATTGTTGACCGTGTGCCAAGCATGTCTCTGAGCACTTTATAAATATTAGTTCGTGTAATGTCGCCATCACAACCCTATAAGGCAGCCGTTCTCAACCTGTGGGTCACGACCCCTTTAGGGGCCAAACGACCCTTTCACAGGGGTCACCTGATCATACAAGCAGCAACATGACAGGTATGAAGTCACAACGAAAATAACTTTATGGGTGGGGCATCACCACAACATGAGGAACTGAATTTAAAGGGCGCGCATTAGGAAGGTTGAGAACCACTGCAGTCAAAGGGAAACATGCTCTTCGGGGTCTCCTTCCAGAACTGAAAGAATTAAGGCACAGAGAGGCTGAGGGTCTTGGTCAATGTCATCCAGCTTTAAGTGGCAGAGGAGGGTGACTGACTGGGTGTTACCTTTTACCCCCCTTTCCAGCACTTTCACAGGGGCCTTCTTATTTGTCCCAGAGGGTAAGAGCCCTGCTTTGGATGAACAAAGGAGGCCTGGGTGACTAAGCGCCTGGCCTGATGTCGGAGAAGTGAGCAATTAGCGCAGAGTGATGCCTGCCTGGCTCCCTGCCCGGCTTGCATTATTCTCCAAAGATTTATGTGCTATAATTATTAAGAGGCCAGGAGATAAATATGTAATTCGGCCTCTACAGCCAAATTTTCCCGAAGCTGGACCACCTGCATTCCAGCCACCTGGACCCCTGTGGCTCGCCCAGATGCTCTGCATCAGACTCTCTGGAGGTGGGCCCACGAAGCTGCATTTGAACCCATGCCCTGCAGGGGCAGCTGAGCACCAATCTCTGCGGAGCAGTGGCTCCTGCCTTGCCTGTGCAGACGCTACTGTCACCACACTGAGATGCCGGGGCAGTTAGACTTGCTGGGGGCAGGGCATTTGCAAGATGCCCAGGTAAGAAGAGTGAATGAGCAGTCTCTTCTCCCAAGGAAGGACCTGGGGAGATTATACCCCTGGTTTTTTGTTCGCTTGTTTGTTGGGGGGTAGAGTTGTTGGGAGTGTGATGGGATTTTAAAAAAGAATGTGTTTAAGGTAAACATTTACCCAGAAAATTAACTTCCCATTTAACAATTTCTACCCAAAAGATTCAGTGATGCTCTGGACCTTTTTCACGGCATGCTTCATTCTCACTCGTTCCACCTGGGTTTCCCACTCCCAATCCTCCAGCCAGTCCCCAGGCCCCTCGCCTTCTCCTCGCTGCTGTCATGTAACGCTGGGCCGCTTGGCAAAGGAGCTCATGACACTCACGGATGAGACTCTTCATTTAGCTAAAAGCTAACCTTACACGCGTCCCTACGTCTTTTTTTTTAATGGCTGCTTCATATTTGAGGAAACCTTGAGATTTTTGGAAGGTAATTCTGAAACATGTCTGGGGGCATAGAGGAGGGGAGAGTTTCTCGGCTACATCTGACCGTTGACATTCAACCCAATTAAAAGTGGCTGAAATGTAAAAATCAATTCAGTGCTGCTGACCACTTGAAGCGTAGCTAGTGCAACTGAAGAACTGGAATTTTCATTTCATTTTAAGTCGTTGACATTTCCAGAGCGCCGTGTGGCCAACGGCTGCCCAGCTGGACGGCACAAATGACCAGAGTGAGCTGTCAGAATGAGCAATAGCAACCCGGTCTGTCCTCAGCCCCTCTGGGAATTCCCACCTGAGCATCAAGGCATATCATCAGTCAGGAGGTGCTGTGGCTTTGAAGAAGTCACTTAAATGCCCTAAGTTTCAATTTCCGTATCTGTTTTTTTTAATATTCATACTCTCTTTGTATAGTTCCTGTAAAAAGTAGCTGCTGATGCCGCTATAGTCATTAGTGTAGTCCCTGACACACCAAAACCAAACCCAAATTGTGCCCATTGCACGATGCTAGCTCCTGGGTCAGGGATATGTCACAGAGTCGACCTGCTCCACTGGGCTTCTTGGCTGTGATCTCTGTGGGAGCAGATCACCCGACCTTTCTTCCATAGCACCGCCGGTGGGTCAGAACATGAATCTGTGGGTGAGTAAATGAGCACCAACTCTGTGCCCCCAGGAAGCTCTTTCTGACTTACATACAAAGGGATATTCCCCCCAAACTGGAATTTTCTTCAAAGCTATGTATTTAATTTTTTTATTAACCAACTTTATCATCACCTTCAAAGTACTCTCCATTACACGTAATACATTTTTCAAATCTGAAATTCCATCCTTGGAGACGTTTTTCAAATTCATCTGTGTAGATGGCTGACAGCACCTCCCTCATTTTTTCCTTCACTTCTTCTACATCGTCAAATTACTGTACTTTCAAGTCCCTCTACATTCACAGAAACAAAAAGTTGCATGTAGTGAGGTCAGGTGAGTAAGATGCGTGGGACAAGAGAGGCATGCTGGTTTTTGCCCAAAACCGGCGCACTGAGATAGCTGTGTGAGCAGGTGCATTGTCGACATTTGGCTTTTTTTGAAATGAGAAAACCACTCATACGCGTGAGTTTTTCCCATAGCGCTGTGCTTGTCAGCTGTGTTCAACATCATGGCAGTTTCTGTGGCATTTTCCCCTGAGCAGGAAACAAAATTTCACAGCTACACACTGTTCTCTTAAATTGGTCATCACAAAAACTCAGCTCTGAGTGAAACTACTTTTATGAAAAAAATTCACTGTAACCAGAGAGAACCTTCCCAGGTGATGCCACTGAGTGGACTAACTCAGAGTGGGTTGCTTGACGCTCACCTGGTAGGAAAAATTCGTGCTACAAAAGCTCCGGCCAGTGGAGATATCTTCCAGCATGGGGAGGGGACTGGCCCCTTGTATGTTGCCGTTGTGTCAGCAACCGTCAGCTCAATTCCAATGGCACACACTATATATATGTGTGTGTGGGGGGGTATGTAGATATGTATATATAGGTATATATAGGTGTATATATGTGTGTATACACCCTATGTAGACCCTATAGGACAGAGCACCACTGCCCAGTAGAGCTGTACATTTCATGAAGACACCTTGACAATTGACGGGGCTTTCCTCCTCGGCAACCTCTGATGGGTTGCAACCCCGGCTGGGTCCAAGTTGCCGATCAAGCTTTTTGTTAGCAGCTGGGTGCCTAAGCACCGCACCACCGCGGTACCTGGAACCTCTCCATAACCCTCTTTAGCTGCTAACTGATGCCATTTTGTGATTTTCACTTCTTGCTCCTTCCAAGTGCACTCACCTGTAACTTTGATTCATTAGATAGTCTGGTGGCAACTCACTCCTCCCGGCATGCACTGGCAAAGCGGGCGAGCATTTGGGCATAGTAAAAGTGCCCCGGTGCACTCCTTACTAGCATGGGAGGAGCACGCGAGGCAAGGAATGAGAGAAATAAATCCCTTTCGTGGCCTGATATTTCCGTGGACCTGCAGACCCTGCAGCATGAAAGAAAGACCGGGACTGATATTCTAAGCACAGCTTGTCGTTTGTCAATGGAGCAGACCTTAAATAGGCTTCCACAGCCTACACCACACACTCACACATGCACACATGCATGCAGACACACATACATGCACACACTAAGGACATGATGTTGACTTGATTTTGAGAGCCAGTCCTTCCACTGCCCACCCTCACTCTTGCCTTTGGATTTTGCTAGAAAGCTGCATAGTCTTTTGAGAGGGCAAAGCGCTGTTCTGTCTGTGTGTCTTTCAGTCCTCGAATCCCAGTCTAGGAGTCACTGAGATCTGTCACAAAAGGTTTAGTCATGACACCTTGAGCCTTTGTCTGAAGCCAGGTTTTTCAATATTGGATTTTTTCCCCTCCTTCCACCGTCAGTAATTTAGGTTATTGAATTAGTCTGTATGCTTTATCTGGCCCAAAACTGAATCTTTTTGTGGGCAGCGTTTTTCCTTAGAACAGACCTGGAAAAGCAGATAGCTCCAGTGCCTGGGCAGCCCCTGGTCTGGGTTTTGGCAGCCCTGAGTGCCTTAGCACTGGGCTTGTGCAGAGTCTCCTCCTTGGCTAACCTAGCTCATCCTGAGTGTTCACACGGTGAGTCAGGCTGCCTTCTCTCGCCAGGACCCAGCAGGCAAGCCTCACGGCAGTGGGCCGAGACAACAGCTTGCAGCCTGAATGACAGAGGATTAGAAACAGCCGCAATAGCAGCATCAGCACAACTGATGTTATTGTGCTTGTCATGTTCTGGGTGCAGTTCTGAGGCCTTTATACAAACTATCTCAGGTAATGCTCACAACCACCTTATGAGGTAGATCCGGTGGGTCATTTCCATCTTATGGATGGCATAGTGCGGTGCTGAGAAGCTAAGTAGCCAAACGCAGGCCACGCAGCTCTGAAGGTGGGCCTGGTGGGGTTGGATACGGCCATTCAAGCTCCACAGCCTGCATACCATGGCAGCACTGTGGGATGCTAACGAGAAAGATCCTGCTGGCAGTGCTGATGATCAGACAGAGAGGTGTAAGACCTGACGTGCCGAGGGTCCCAGGTGTGAACATCTCTTGATCCCTCACAGCAGCCCTCTAGGAAGACCCCCTAAGAGAAGTCTGACTGTTACACCCATTTCTCAGATTGGAAAGCTAAGGTGCATGAAGGTTGTGCCCCCATGTGATCACCACAGAAGGCTAGAAATTGTAATCAGGTGTGATGCACTTCGCTGGTGCCCATGCTCACGGACTGAGTCACGGTGGCCCTCGGAAGGTGTGCACACTGGCTGCGTGCCAGCCGACTCCCTGTGTCTGTCTGCCTCTGACAGGCTAAGGTGGAGCTTGAGAACACGAGTCTCGTGAACGCTGAATGAATGAATGGCAAGCAGCAGAGTGGTCAGCCCGAGGTGCCGCGGCGGGAAGGACGGAAATGAGTCCGTGACCAGGAAGGCACCGGTTACAGTCACAGATTCCAGGTTCAAACCCTACCCTGAGGCCAAGTGGATGGTCGCTGAAAGGAATTAGAACTAGTTGCCTCAAGCAGTGCACACACCCCAGGACAACCGAAGGGAGGCTGTCAGCTGGTCCCCAGTAAAGGGCTTGCATTGGTGTGGAGTAAGGAGCCTGGGGCTACAGCAGGACTCTGTAAAGGGTTGTGAGAGTTGACAACCCATAGGAAGGGGATGCGAGAAGATTTCTGTTCCTCCATTGGTTGGAGCGCCTCCGCCGAGTTCCAGTGTGGAATGAGTATGAACGCGAGCAGGAGGCCATTCTGCCACGGTTGGACGCATGCGTGTTGCCGATTCATAGCTGCATGACGTAGGCAACTGAGTTCTCTACTGTGAATCTCAGTGTCCTTGTCGTGGAAATGAGATGACAGTAGTGCCCTAACCTTAGAGGGGTGTTACGAGGATTAAGCGAGACCGTTCTCATAAACAATGTAGACGAATATATAGCGCGTGCCCCCAAGGGCTCGTGCACCTAGCTCTTGTTAGAATTGTTCTCTGGGGCTGGAGATGCAGTGCCAGCCACACCAATCACTACTGACATGATGGTACTGACAAGTCACTACGAGGTGACTGGCACCTTGGAGTGGAGTGGATAAGCAGGAGCCAACTCGATCCGAAGCCCTCGTGGCACGGTGGGTTGACTGTTGGGTCACTAGCCACAAGATCAGCTGTTTGAAGGCACTAGCCACTCTATGGGGGGAGGGGGGGAGATGAGGCAGTTCTGCTTCGTTGACAGCCTCAGAAATCCGGTGGTTCTTCTCTGGCCTATGTTGGTGGATTCGGTGCTGACCCATAGAGACCCTACCCGCAACAGGAGGAAGCATGCCCGCTCCTGTGCCGTCTTTCTGTTACTGTGCTTGAGCGCACGGCTGTGGTTGCAGCCATGATGTCAGTCCATCACATCGAGGCCTTCTCTTCTGTTGCCCCACCGCTTTACCCTGCACACGGTCCTCCAGGGACTGGTCTCACCACGCTGCCCTGTGGGGCTGCATTGAATCGGAGTCCACTCGCTGGCAGTGGGCTAACCTACTCTCCCTATGTCAAGCGTGGCTGGGGAATGAGGGAGGGTCAGGGCGGTGAGAGAGGGCATGGCTGGGGGAAAACGATGCTTGCGGATTAAGGAAAGCCATGCAGGTCCGAAGCCGTCTGGGCACGACCCTGTGGAGCAGTGTGCTGTGGGTGAAGAACGGAAAGCAGGCATCGTGGAGGGTAGAGCAGAGTTACAAGGCTGGCAAAGAGGCAAGCGCTGGAGGGTGCAGAGACTTTGGGGATATTTTAAGAGTTTGGAACTTTCCAGAAGTAAGTGTGAACGGAGGGCTGCTGGCATGGAGACTAAGCACACAGATGCTAAACCAAAGGCCAGTCCTTCAAAGCCACCAGCCGCTCTACGGGGGAAGGCTGTGACAGGCATCTTAGCCCAACCAGTTTGCCGTCTGGCCATTGTGACTCATGGGGACCCTAGAGGACAGGGGAAAACTGCCTTTCCCCACACTGTGTTTCCGAAACTGGGAATCTTCACAAGAGCAGATTGGTACCGCTTCTATTGCACAGAACTGTTGGCGGGTTAACACCAACCCCTTAACCATCCCACGACCAGGGCTCCTCTGAAAAGATTACAACCTTGGAAACCCTGCTTAAAAACAAAAACAAGCAAAGCTCTGTCCTAGAGTTGATAATAACTCTTAGTTATCCCTTAGGCCGGCAAAGCAGAACCGGCCCTTGGAGTTTCCAAGGCTAGAACTCTCTATGGGAGTACAAAGCCCAGACTCTCTCCAGAAGAGAGCCTGGTGCTTTTGAACTGCCGACCCTGTGGATTGCAGCCCACCACCTAACCGCTACACCACCCATGCTTCCTGGAAACTCCATAGCATCACTGTCTGTCCTAGGAGGATGGGCTCGCCAGGGGCCTTGGCAGTGGCCTTGACTAAGGGCAACGGGAAGCTGCTGAGAGGGGAGGTGGCACATCAGATGAGCCTTCGGCAAAAGCTGGCTGCGAGGGGAATTGGTGGATGGAGGACCAATGCCGTCCTAAGGCTGCCCGGGGAGAGGTGAAGGTGACAGCGCCCAGGGGAAAACAGGGAGACCTGGGAAAGGAGGGTCGGTACCACGGAGACTTGGCAGAGGAGACTGGAAAATATGCCGGAGCCCCTAGGGAAGAAGCGTATTGGGAGATAGAGAATCGATAGAAAACCTAGAAATGGAGACGGCTTTACACGTATGTGCACACGCACGCACACAGCCAGCCACCCACCAGCTGAAAGTGCTTGTGTCGTTAGCCTGGATGTGGGAAAGAAGTGGTGAGAGAAACGGTGGGAATCGAAGTCTGGCCGAGCCTCCTGCCGTCTTTGATCAATGTTGATGTTTTGTGGCGTGTCTACGCCCTTAACACGCATCACCTACGCACCCTGGCAAGGGAGACGCAGTTGTGCAACCCGAGACGTATTGATGGCCGGGAGGTAAGGGGGGTAATTCTCCAGCATCACAGGCAAACTGGAAACGAGTAGGGAGCCAAGGCACCAGCCGAACCTGTTCGCTTCCCGAGGATCTCTGAAAGGCTGCTATTGAGATGCTTGTAATGCAAGAGATTTCCGCTTGTCATTGGGGGGAAGGGACGTTTCTCCGCTTCTGCTGCCTAACTTGGAGACTCAGATTTTAATCCAACTGCTTTCTTAAAATCACTGGGTGAAAACTCCCCCAGCTGGCACCCAGTGAGAGTGGCCACGCCTGAGATGTGCTGGTGAATGACAGCGCCCAGGTCCTGTTCGCCGACCTTGCCGGGGAAGCTGAGTGGGCCCGTCTGGGTGTCTATATTCAGAAACCCCTCGGCTCTACCTTGAGTCTTATCCGTTTGTACCCTAGTGAGCCTGGAAGATCCGTGAAAATTGCCTAGAGATTGGCTCAGCTTTGGCTCTTGTTTAACAGCACGATCAAAAATCCACATTCTAACTAGTGAGTAAACAACCAAGATTGTTGGCTTGCTTTGTCATAGATATTTGGCTTCACACACGGCTGGACACGGGGACCTAGTGATGTCCCTTTCTTTACACCCCTCAGCTCTTGCCTCCACGTTGGCTTCTGCCTCAGGCCTGTTCTTCCGGAGAGTCCCAACGATGGCGGCTGTCAGCAGCTCCAGGCTCCACGCTGTTAGCATCAGGAGCAGGGGAATAGAACAGCTCTTCCTTCCTACTGTCACTAAGAGCTGCTCCATCTGCCTGACGTGCCTCACAAGACCTGAACTCACTCCACTGGCCAGGGGCAATGGGTTACTAGGCCTGAGTCACACGCCCATCCCTGGAGCCCCCGATCTAAAGCCACAGGGAGTCTCAAAGGGAAATATGTGAAGAAGTACTGTTTCTAAAGGGAAGGAGTCCTCCTAGCTTAGTGGTTATGCCTTGAGCTGCGATCCCCTCAGGAGAAAGAAGGGACTTTCTACTCCCTGGAGAATGAGGGACTCTGGGCTTGTCCCTCATACCCTTTTCTGTGTCTGGTTCCTGTCCTGTGAGGGAAGCACAAGACATTCTCCAAGTCAGGTGAGGGTAGAGCTGGCTCACAGCCGCCCAGGCCCCCTTGCTTCATGTCATGGTCTCATTGCTGTTTTATGGGCCCAGGGAAGTTTTCAAGTGTCTTGGGTTTTGAAAATCATTCAGGAGGCTTATTCCTAACCTCCTTGGGTGCAGGCAATCATCTATGCCCAGAGTGAGTAACGCCGGGACTGCTGACAGAGGAGAAAAGATTGCTGATTTTATTCATTTTATGACTGAAAGAAAACGACCCTGGGAAACTGGTTGAGGCGGGTGGGGGAGCACCCCAGACAGGCACCAAATTTATAGAGTGGATTTGGAAGGAAGCAGGTGTGCACTTTGCTTGGAATTTTTGAATATGAAGCCTCACAAAAGGAAAGGAGATTGCTGGTCTACTTGGAAATTATCTGAAGATCTAGGTTTTCATTGCCTGTATATGTGTGTATGCAATTGGGAATATATCAGAGAGATAATTAAGAAAACAAAATTGGGGAGGAAATTAATCCAGTCTCACCACTCAGCTAATGTTAGATTTTGGTGAATTGTATTGGTTTCTCCTTGTTCCTCTCCTATACTCTGGGTTGGAAGACCCAGTAGTTGGTAATGTGTTGGGCTGATAAATAAAAGGTCAGCAGTTCAAATCCACCAGCTACTCTATGGGGGATAGATAAGATTGGGTTTTCTGATCCTATAAAGATTTACAGCCTTAGAACCCCCCACCCCCACCCCACCCCGGGGCAGTTCTTCTCTGCCCTGTAGGTTCACTTTGACTAAGTGAGTGAGTGGGCGATACTTTGAAATTTTTTCTTTCTAACTTAACTGCAAACATATTGAATAGTTTTTGTCCTAATTTTTAAATTCTATTACCAGCTTGTTTTTATAGTCTTTGTAACCCTCATTTATAATGATTATATAAGTATTAATATTCAGTGGAGTGGGTGTTAACCACACTTCTGGAATTAGACATTTAAGCAGTTTCTAAAATAATTTGTTTTCAGATCCTCCTCTTTCCCCTCTCTGCTCTCCATCAGCATGATGTACGTTGTTGGACCCTTCCTCTATTTTTGGTAAAGTGGTTTACTCATTGGGCTGCTAACCATAAAGTCAGTAGTTCGAGCCCACCAGCAGGTCCTCAGGAGAAAGATGAGGCTGCTTTGTCTTGTAAAGAGGTACAGCTTTGAAAACCCTAGAGAGAAGCCGTACAGTGTTCTGTAGGGGCATGCTGAGTCAAAATTGACTAGATGGCACTTTTCTGAGTTTTTTCTATTTACAAACACAAAGGAACCAAAATAGTTTTCTTAGGGTCTATCCAGACTCTTGACCTTCTCCACTTGACCTCTTGCTGAAGTATCTTTTCCATTTGCTCCACGGAGTGTTATGGTGGTAGCATGAGCCCAGCCAGCAATTCTGCACCAGCCATTCTATGCCTTACTAATGCTTCTGTGCCCAAACATGGGGAACCCCAACTCTGAAGACCTTCCCAGAGCAGCAAAAGGCTAATGCCATTGAAGTCCCCTGGGGTGATTGAGAGGTAGAATTCTCTTCCCCCAAGCCCAGATGTGCTTCTCCGGCATGCGCCTCTCACACCCACCCCGCGTCTCTCTGATCCTGCACAGCATTCGGTGGAGTGTCCAGACTAGGGCAGACTAGGCAGAGAGTTCTGGTGATTGACTTCTGAAAGGTAAACAGTGAAAGCACTGTGACCCACCCTCACGGGACGATGGCACAGGAGTGGCTAGTGTTCATGTCATTGTGCACGAGGCTACCCTGAGTCGGGGCCGAGGCTACAACAGAAAACAGCCACAGCAGTGCCAGCCACCTGGAGTCAGGGCTGCAGCCATGTGAGCCGTCAAACACCCACATCAACGGTCCAAGCTCACCTACTATCTACATCGGGCCTGCTTGTTAGAATGCAAATTCTTGGACCCTTCCCCAGACCTCCATTCAAAATCTGAGGGGATGAGACCCAGGAATTGACATTTTAACAAATTTCTGCAGGGAGTTGAAGGACTCCTGAGTTAGACTCGCATTTCTTACCTTGTGCTTGAGTGGGTCTGTAACCTCGTCCATGTTTAGAACAGGTGTCTGCGCTCCGGTGTCCCCGTGAAATCTGGCTTTCTCTGAGTAGCTCTGAAGGTATTTCTGATATCATGAAGCCAAGGCTTCTTGGTGAGTTCAAAGCACGTTGTCTGATGATATTTTCCTCAAAAGCATAACCAATTGTCATCAAGTCAGTCCGACTCGCGATGGCCCCTTGGTGTTTCAGAGAAGAATGTCCTTAGAGGGTTGGTGTTTCTCCCCACAACGTTCTCCAGCCGTTTGCCATCACCAGGCGGTCCATCTTAGATGGATGATGTTGGGCACCTTCGAGTCCGTTCCAACCCACGGCACTCTTAAATGCACAATGCGGGTTAAATATGAAAGAGGGTCAGACTTAGCCAAGAGCATCTGCTAGCTTGGGTGTGGAGTGTGGGCCCTGAGTGCCTGCAGAGTGGGCAAACCCCACCGATCTCTTGTTGCACTTCTAAAATGAAAAGGTCACGAAGCCAACGTTTCTTAAAAGAGTTGAGGCTGGCTCACGTGTCTGTCTGTCTGGTTGTTTAACCCACATTCCTTTCATCAGTCTCCCACAGGTGTCCACCAGCCGCATCTTGAACTCCTGGGGGGCGGTAGTGTCACTTTTTCCCCTGCCTTCTGCCAAACATCTCCCCTCAACCTGCCGTCTCCAAATCAAAACCGGGCTGGGGCACATTTCTAGAGCCCAATGGTCACAAATCAGACAAACGGGCAGGCGAGGAGAAAAAGTCTGTGTCTTCCAACACAAAACCCAAGCTGCAGTCTCACTCAGAGAAAGCCTGGTCTATTCTTTGGTACAAAAACCTTCAAGAGCTTCAGAAATGCCATGCGAAATCCCCCATCCACGCAGCTAAGTGAAACTCATTCCCCTCGTTCTTCCTCTCTGCTCCAGAAAATAGCTTTTCTCACTTCTTTCTCAGGAGCGTGATGTTCCATTTTGTGGATGACCCAGCCCCTCTTCCCTTTCCCATGTAGAAGAAGCGGGTACACATGTGCGTGCGTTTCGTTTCATGGAGCGGAGACAGTGTTGGGTATTTCTGTTCCCCGGGCCTCTTTGAAACAAACGCTAGACGATCAACGATGTTCTGCCGAAGTGATTCGTGCTGCTGGGACTCAGTTGTCCAGCACAGGCAGCCCACGGCCAACTGAAGGGATTTACTTTGGAGTCTGCCATGATGCTTTGGGCGAATGCATCCCTGGCAATGGCTCTAAACTGTGAAGGAGCAAGCAGTCTTCCCAGTAGCTGCCTTAGCTCAGTGGTGCCTTTTTTTTTTAAGGCAGAACAAGCCACCTGTGTCTTTTCCTTGATAGCAAATTGAACTCGTAGCTGAAAGAGAGAGAAAGCACACTGGAATCACTCGTCCTTTGGGCTTCTTTAGTTTTGGTTTCAAAGTCCGCAGTCCAAAGATCAGAGGGAGCATGCCCTTTACCGGAGACGTTGGTGTTAGGTGCTGGGGATTTGACCCAGACTCACAGGGACTGCCCACGCAGAGGCACTATGTACTGTCTGGTCCTGCACTGTCTCGTGATCCGCTGCAGGTTGGACTGATAGGAGGAAGTGAATTTTGGAAGTAGATAGCTAATCTAAACCTTCTTTCCAGTCTGTCTGCGTCTGGAAGCTTTGCTGAAATCTGTTAAGCCTCACCGCAGCACCCAGGCTTCCACTGATGGATAGGAGGTATCTGCACTTGAAGGACAGTGGCCGTGATCACGCCCGGGCCTTCTGCGTAGAAGCCAAGCATTCTACCCCTGGGCCCGTAATGTTTCTCTACCTGCGATATGCCAGGGTCTTCACAAACGTTTCAGTCCGTCTCGCCCACCAAGCTCCAGTGTGAGTAGGGTACTTGCTATGTCACGCACAACAGCGGCTGATCTTTGACAGTGGATTGCACATTGGACTGCTAACCACAAAATCAGTAGTTCGAAACCACCGGCCCCTCCGCAGGAGAAAGATGAGGCTTTCTACTCCTGTAAAAAATTAGTGGAACTGCGTTCTATAGCGTCACTGTGAGTCAGAATTGACTTGATGGCAGTGAGTTGTTTAGTTTGGGGACATTTTCAGTTTTCACCACTCAGAGCCCAGGAGGGGGTACAGATTCTGTCATCTCATTGGTAGAGGTCAGGGAATCAGGAAAAACCCTCCCGTGCACAGGACTACACACTCCCCTGCCCTCTCCGGCCCAACCAAGAATTGCCCAGCCAGGGGAATCAGTAACGCTGAGGTGGAGAGAGTTTGATCTGAGTCCACATGGAATTCCCTCAACAATCGTGCGTGCTCCTGGGCAAAGCCATCCAGAACCAACTCTGAGGAGGGATAGCAGGTGGCATCAGCTCCCTGCCCCTGCCCACCTCCCTGCGGCTGCACGTGCCCTTCTGCATCTTGGTGTGTCGCCAGCTGCAGTGCTCCTCTGCATGGTCTTAGCATGGAAACATCCAGCAGCCCTGCCGCCACCACCACCCCAGCTGTGTGGGTCCCTCACTTTGCTAGAGAGGAAGTGCCTGCTACATGGACTGTTGGGAGAAGGCGCCGTGCACAAAGCACTTCAGTGCCCGCGCGGTCCCTGGCAAACCAATTTTCAATAGGAGACATTATCGCACCTATTATGAGATGCCCCGGAGTGCCGGCCTCCTGCCACCTTCCTCTTAACTCTGCCTCAGCCCATTGTTCACTTTACACGGAGAGGGGAAATTGAATGGAACCCAGTAATAACTACTCTAGAAAGGGGAAGGTGGGGAGGGCCCAAAGCAGTGCATGATCTGATCTGGTGATTCAGTAGATGTCACTGCTCCGCACCCGTGCTGACGCCAGGACGGCAGCAAGGAAGAGACAGCGGAGGTTTGCAGGCTGCTGGCAGCCAGAGGGAAAGAGGAGCCCTTCCTCCTTGAGCCGGAGTCTCCAGCCTTGTCTGAGCAAAACGAGGCTACCAGATTTTGTGGCCTAATTATTCCCGTGTAACACCTATTAACGCTAATGGGGCCGGCCGCGGCCTGTGCCAGAAAGTAGACTGTCAACTCACAGATCGCATCCGTCCGGGAGCCAGCACCTCCTCCTCACCCCAGCAGCAATTAACTTCTCAGAGAAGTCCCCTTTGCACAGCTTAGGAGCTAATTTGTTCTTGGAGTCTGTGCATGAGAAACAGGCGCAGCCGTGGACCCGCAGCTAGGGAGACAATGGGCAAAACTATAACTGGAAGTTTTCCATGGAGATTTTCTTCCGTTCCAGAAATGAGCACAGCCAGGCCCTTGTCAGTGGCTCTGTATCAAGCTCTGGGCCCTTTCCTGGGGAGAGGAATCCCTGCCTGGCCCAAACTTCCCCCACCGCTCCCCGTGACATAAGGAACCAGCCCCCTGAGAGACTGGCCTTTCTGCCCCTCCAGCAGTGTCTTTCCTGCCTGTTGCTACCCCAGGATGGTGGCACTTGCCATCCAGTGCGTTCTGACTCATGCGACCCCATGGACAATAGAACGCTGCCTGGCCATGCCCCATCCTCATACTTGAACCCCTTATGGCCTGCCCACCTAGATCAGACAAGGCTCAGTTGTGATCCATAAAGTTTCTTTTGTTGCTGTTTGGGAGTTGGTTACCAGGCCTTTGTTCTAAGACTTAGTCTAGGCTGTGTGTGCCATGGGACCCCGGTGGCTTTTGAAATGGCGGTGGCAGAGCCTCCAGCATCATGCAGCATGTCAGCCCCGCCCTACCGCCAACGGCCCGATGAGCGGTAGACTCGGGATCAGGGTTGCTCAACCAGAAGATGGCTTTCCCAGAACCTCTTGCTCTCTGTCGTTCCATCTGGGTGGAACCCTGTGATTGGACCGAATGCATCACATCCAAGGACAGGTTTAACTCCGCCTTCCTCTGATTCCCAGGACTGCTTTCAGTGGAGGATTTTACCTCTTCTTAGCGGGTTCACAGAAGGAGAACTTTGAGTTCAGCATTGGGTTATAAATGTTGACATCGTTAGCTCTTTTAATACTGTGTGTCCCTCTGGTTGCAGAAACTGCCTAAGATGCCACGTCCTCCATTACAACCCGCCCACCAGCAGTCCCCAATGTCCTGAGTTTCTGTGGAGTTTCTATCTCAAAGGGGGCTGGGCTGTTGGTGGGTCGTCCACCTCCCCACTCTCACCTACCCATTCAAACAACCCTACTTCAATCGAGTTTCTAGACCAGGGTTTGTTGCAGATTTTCTTAGAAACCAATGGGGAAGAGAAAGATGAAAAAGTCGACCATCTGAGTTGGCTTATATTTATTTGTTCCACCAGTATTTGCTGGGGGACTACCATGTCCCAGGTCCTCTGCTAGTTGCCAAGGTACCCCAGTGAATACATCACACTCCATCTATGTTCGGGGTGGGGCCCCAGCAGGAAGCAGATGGTGCGGAGCGCCAGGAGCATTGGGAGAGAGCCTAATAAAGAGACAGCCACTGGGAAGGGCCCTGGCTCTTGGGCAGAGGTGCACAGCCAGCCTGCCGTAAGCAGAGTGCGAGCCAGGGAGATAAATACCTGACCTTTGTCATTTTCTGTCTCTGATCCCCTTTGGTCGGGGCCAGCAAGAAGCTAGAAGGCAAGGAAGAATACTTTGCCGGTGGCGCCGGGTGGGGAGGGCTTGTCTTCTAAAGGGGGCTACGCAGATGTGCACACAGACAGAGTGTGACATGGCCTGTGAAGAAGCGGAGCAGGAGTTCCCCTCATTGCCGTCGGGTTGATTCTGACTCTTACGGACCCTAGAGTACAGGGTAGAACTTCCCCAGTGAGTTTCCAAGACTATTCACGGGACTAGGAAGCCTCATCTTTCTCCCATAGAGAAGCTGTGTGTTGCTAACTGCTGACCCCTTGGGGTTTGCAGCACCTGGGGCTCCCTGGTGGTGGAAAAGGTTCACGCGGTCAGCTGTCAGTCGAAAAGGTTAGAAGTTTGAGTCTACCCAGAGGCACCTCAGAAAAAAACCTGGGAATCTACTTCCCCCCAAACCTGCCATTGAAAACCCTGTAGAACGCAGTTCTCTGCAGTGTGGTGCCAGGGCTGGGGGTGGGAGGGAAGGAGGCTCTAGGCCTAGGGAGTTATATATGCAAAGGCCCTGAGGCTGTAGGGAATCTGTCTGAGTTCCCAGAGCTAAAAGGAGGCCAGTGTGCTGAAAACCCAGATGGAGAGAGGCGGAGAGCTATAATTAATGTTGTGAAGAACTCACATTTTGTTGCTGGCTCAAATGTATCCTCCTGGTATCCCTCTGAGGATGGCCTGGCGCCTGTTTTCACTGATGGTCTTAAAGTAGAAGAATTCAGATGGCTGGTAGAATGGGTTGAGAGTGTAAATGTGAGCCAGCAAAGAGCCAACAAGTCAGAAATATCACGGTGGTTGCAGTGGGGCTGGGGAGTAGAATGATTTGCCATTTCAAAATGAACGAAGATAAAAATATGCGCTCTCTGCCATTTTAAAATGAACGAAGATAAAAATATGTGCCCTTGCTCTGTTGCTCTTTCTATTACTGTAACTTACGGTATTTGGATTCTCAGCAATGATCTCTGGTTTGGTTACATCCCCGATTTCATATACATCGTGCATTCGAATGTTACCTGCAATGTCTTGGTTTAAGGAGCTCTAGTGCACATTGGTTTAAGCTCTCAGCTACTAGCCAACAGTTTGGTGGTTCAAACCCACCAGCTACTCCATGACAGCCGCCTCCCATAAAGATCGCCATCTGGGAAACCCTATAGGACCATTCTGCCCTCAGGGTTGCCTGACTCAGCAATGGATTTGGCATTGGATCATGGCTCAGCCAAGCCATTAATACACAAATCTGATGAAAGCAAAAGGCATCCTTAAACAAATAAAACGCCAACAAGCCCACTGACATCTAGTCAATTCTAGCCCAGAGCAACCCTATAGGACAGACTAGAGCTGCTCCACACAGCTTCCCAGACTGCGCATCTTTACAGGAGCTCCCAGCCTCATCTTCTCCCACAGAGTGACAGGTGGGTTTGAACTACCTACCTTGCAGTTAGTAACCCAGTGCCTACCCAGTAGCACCATCGGAGAACCACCCCAAAAAGGAAGGTTAAATAGAAGGATGATTCATCGTTCCCTGTTTTTTCCTTCCTTTCTTGCATTACGCAGCCATCGGTGGCCATGGCTCTATGTGGTCAGCCGCTCCAGGGCTCTATTGGGTAATCACCAGTTGATCCTTCAGTCGAAAGGCTGAACAGCTGTAGTTTTCCCAGTCAGGTTGCCATAGTTACAACAGCTTTCTCCTAGCAAAGAGCTGGATAACGCCCCAGCCCTCCTATCCCAAAATCCCTCTTGAAGGCTCAGGTCCAGGAATTGTGCAGGAAGATTTTACACCATTGCGACTGGGAAGGTGGGAGGGATCGCCAGCTGCTCTTTTCTTCTTAGAACCTCATCACTCCTGAGACAGGAGGCAATGGCAGGAAAGTGTGCAGTATAGGACAGACTCGGCGACTAGAGACCTGGAGTCAGTCCTACAAACCTCAGCCACCAAGAGTGAGACCCTTGACTGCCATCCACTTTGTCCTGATAGCTCACCTCTCCTATGAATTCCTGCCTCCGCCTCAAAAGGTTTACCATGAATTCTTGGCACTTATCCTAACGACTCTGGTCCCCAGGTCTTCTCCAGCATTTTAAGGACAATTTGGATAGGACGCTGTGTGGTGTATATTACCTCTCCCCCAAAGAATTTGGTCTTTGCCCTTATTTCCTGGGAAAGAATGCTAAGCCCTTGGAATTTCCTGAGTACTGGAGGTGCTTCTGTTATCTAAGGCCCCCAGATCACTCCTGACGGTTTATGCTGATGGCTAGAGGCTGACCTGGCCAGAAAGATCACCAACCAGGCTGATACAGCTGACCTCCAGAAGGGAGGGCATGGCCCAATCAATCAATCATGCCTAGACAATGGGGCCCCAATAGCCAGCACCTCCATGGGCTTCCTGGTTGGTGAAAGATAGAGATACATGCTCCTTTCTGGGACAAGTAAATTTCACTTTGGAAACTCTCCCAGATCTCATCCTTTGGGGCCCCTCTTTATGCTGTTCCTGCTTTGTGGCCCCGCTGATAAAGCTACAATCTTTTGTCTAGCTCTTGCCATGAATTCTGTGAGTCACTCTAGTGAATTGTGGAACCCAAGGGGGTAATAGGAACCAAGAGGTCAGCAGTGAGAGAGAGCCAAGCCCATAGCTGATATCCTGAAGGATTCAAGGGAATCCCCAAATTTTCAGCCAACAAATCAGAAGTAATGGGTGCTTCTGGCATCCAGAAGGGTAGTGGAAAACCCCAAACTCACAGTCAGTAGATCAGAAATGTGGGTGCCAGGAGGACTCCCAAGCTTAAGGCTGGCATCTGTGGTCTTGGGCTGACTTGGCAGTCTGCAGGACTGTCCTTTCACATGTGAGCTCTGATCTAGCTCCGGTGCTTAGAGTCAGGGGGAGACATGCGGCACGGGTAATGGGCCAGGATTGAACAGAGACCCGGATAGTAGGGATATACTTATTTGATGATTTATCCTCAGAGTTGGTGTCAGACAGGGGTTTTTGGATTATTTATCCACTCATGCACTCACAGGGAAGATGTAAGGTAGTTGCTAAAACACTGAGGCACTGAGTCTCATTCTTGGCCACATGTTGAAGTTATCGGGGACTTGAAACAAATGCTCACTCAAAATTTTACTTTAACTGGTCCTGAGTTTGGCCTGGGAAAGGGAGTATTTTGTTTTGTTCTTAACTCTTTATCGTGAACTGAGTGGAGATTTACAGAGCAGATCAGTTTTCCCTGCAACACTCCGTGCATGCTTGCTTTCGATCACTGATTGCAATCCCCACAGGGCGACATCACGGACACGACTTTCTCCACACACTTCCTGTTTCCCTGCTTCCCCCTTTCCCAGTCCTTCAAAGCTTTGTCCTCAGTTAAATGCTGCCCTCTTCTTCTGAAATGGTTGCCTTTTCCTAAGGTGTGTGCCTCTGGTTAGTGTGTAACCATTGCCTTTATGGACCTGTCTGTTGTTTGGCTGAAAGTGAGCAAGAGCTGTGAGTTGTTTCCAAACCTGAGCGATAACCAGTAAGCCTGCTATCTCCTTATGACTTTGGCTGTTGTTCCAAATGCATCCCCAGTCTATGTAGCACCTTCTAACGTGATCCCTTGAAGAGCCACTGGTAGTCGTTGCCAGGCATCATCTTGTTCTCCTGGTCTCAGCAGTGTGGAGGCTGATGTTCGTATGGTCCATTGGACTTGCTGTTTCCATCCGTTGTTGATTTTCTTCACTCTTTGTTCCTCCGGACAGGGGAGACCAATAGTTACATCTTAGACGGCTGATCAAGAGCTTTTAAAACCCCAAAGACTACTCACCAAAGTCGGAGATAAACCATTGTCTTTGTGGCCTGTTATGCCAACTGACTTGATATCCCCCCAAAACCAAACCATGGGCCCGGAACCTCAGGTCGAGTGACTCATTCCCTCCAAGTGTTTGGTTATGTGTGAGAAGTTTTCATGAGTTCACCCCCCTGTGTGCTGTACCACATTTGTGGATTTATTTGTAGCGACACAAATGTACATGTACCAATATTCTCTGTCACACCTATGTATATATTCATGGGCATACTCCTACTCTCCCTCCCACCCTCACTCTGCCAATAATTCTGTGCAGATAAAGTTGAAAAGCACTGTATTAAGGCAAGTTGAAATTCAAGGGAGCTTCAAGAAGTTCACACAAAAATGCCATTATCTTTCATTCTGTTTGTCCACGAACTCTATGAAGCCCCTTTGTATGTTGCTAGCTTCAGGGATAGTGTATAGGCAGTGGGCTTTTGTTGTTGGTGGTGGTGGTGGTGGTGATTCCCCTCCCTGTGTCTGTGAACCAGCCCGCCTCGTAAGAGAGAGGTGAAATGCACGTTTTTTGAGCACACAGTGCTCTCTAGTAGCATCTTTGCTCAACCATATCTTGCCCAAATCACCTAGACCTTGCTTGCAGAGGGTGCAGTATTCAATTGCTGTTAAGGTTGTGGGCTTGGGAGTTAGGTAAGACTCTGTTCTTTGTTAGCCCTGTTACATGGGCAAGTTCCCTAAACGCTTTGAGCCTTTCCATCCTCATCTTTCACTGTCCTTCTTTCATCAGGTTAAATGAGAAAGCACTTAACGCGATGCCTCGCTCCCAGGAAACCCTCAATGGCATTTGTTGTTCTCATCATCCACGAATCTATCCAGGACGCTCAGGCCCCCTGGGTTTTGATACCGTTACAGCTCAGTGCTGAAATGGGAACCTCAAGTGGACCTCAATTACAGTCCTCGCTGTTCTCCTCATCTTGGAAATGAGGGACCTAAGGTTCAAGAACGTCAAAGTCACATAGCTAGTGAATGGGCTTAGATCAGCTTTGTCTGTCTACACTTGGCCTGTCTGCATCCACTGTTCTGTATTTCCCTACAAAGTTAAAGCTCTTGAGGGAAGGAGGGAAGGCAGGGGCTCTTGATGACATCATGCTACAGTCTTGGCCAAGAAAGGCGAATTTACACAAGCCACAAATCTTTCACAAGGGTCGCCCGATTCATAACTAGCAAAATGACAGTGATGAAGTAGCAACAAAAATAATGTTCTGGTTGGGGGTCACCACCACATGAGGAACTGTCTGAAAGGGTTGCAGCAAGAGGAAGGCTGAGGGCCACTGCCATCGGTGGTGCCAATGGTTGGCACACTAACTGCTGTTTGGGGGTTCTCATCTAGCTGAACTTACCATTAGAGAAAGGTCTGGCAGTCTGCTTCCCCCATATCAGCCACGGGAAACCCCTGGAGCACCTCTCCTCGGACACACGTGGGACCCCATGAGTTGGGCACAGCTCAGTAGCAATGGAGAACTCATTTTACTGTTTGCTTCATGAGCAACTCAAAGGCAACATTTTGTTTGGATGGGAGGCAGGTTGTCTTGGGTTTTTTGTTTGTTTGTCTTTGTGAGCATTCCTGGGCCCAGCTTTGTCAGGAGTGCTACACCGAGTTAGCAGACAAGGTGGGCCCCGCCTTCAGAAGTTCCTTGTTGCCTCTGAGAAGCACCCGTTTACACCACATGCCAGCCTCGGAATGGCTGCTGCCCTCCCAGGCACTGCCGAGCCAGCACGGGCACTCCAGCCCAGGCCAGCTCCCCGGGCCCCTGTGGTGTTTCCTTCCTGTCCCCCGCCTCAGTGCCTCCCTGTCCCCCACGACCTCCACTCTGTAGGCCTGGCAGAGTTTTCCATGAGAACCACCCCACTACTACAAAGTGCACTGCCGATCGCGAGGACCTACATCTAACCCCTTCCTTGGGGGACTGACAACAGAAAATGGGTGAAGGGAGACATTGGACAGTGTAAGACATGACAAAGTAATTTATGAATTATCAAGGGTCCGTGGGGGATGGTAGGAAAGGGAATCAATGAGGAGCTGATACCAAGGGCTCGAGTAGAAAGCAAATGTTCTGAGAATGATGAGGGCAACAGATGTACAAACGTGCTGGACACAATGGATGGGTGGATTGTGCTCAGCTTTGTAAGAGCCCCCGATAAAATGATCTTTAAGAAAAAGGGCACTGAAAGAACCAGATGCTGTTTTAAACCAGGTAAACGATGGGGCCACAGGCTGGATGCTTCAGCTCCACTGTTTGGTGATTCCGTCCCCACTTGACCCTACTCCCTGCCAGGGGTTCCAGGTCAGTCAGGTCCTGCTGCCCTCTTCCTGGGGGGGGGGGGCAGCTCCTGTAAGACAGTAGGGGAGTCAGTGTGAGCGGGAAAACCACAGTCACAAAATGGGACCCGAAGAGAGAGACTCATTTAGGACGGCAGGTTTCCCTCCACGAGTGGTCTCCGCACTGTGGCCTGGAAAGCCCAGCAGTGGAGGGGAGCGATCAGTGGGTACTGTGGGCCGGCCTCTCAGGAAGGACCATGGCAGCTGGGAGCTGGGCACTTAGTACGAGCCAGCTTGGGAGCCCTGCGATCCAGAGCTCCAAGGCTGCAGGCTAGAGTGAGTGGACGCAGGAGAAAACGGAGGGAAGCTCCAGCAGGGGACTGGTCGTAGACACGGGTGCTAACCTGGGTGCAATGGACGGTCTGCGCCCACAGAGGGAGGAGAAAAATGGAGTGGGCAAGGAGCAAACTTGGGGGAGGTTTTTTTTAAGTGATTTAAACTGCTGAGTACAAAGTCGATCTGAAATGTGAACCCCATCTAATTTATAATTTAAAAAGAACCACAAGTATTTCGTCAAGCAAAATGAAGATTCGTCTGTCGGCTGTGTGATCGCGTTGAGTTGATGGCCCTGCCGCTCTGAGCCTGGGATTCCTCATGTGAAGCCCGACAATAGCAATACTCACTCTTAGGACGACGACGGGCATGAAAGGAGGACAGAACGTGTCACCTTGCTCTATACAGCACGTGCCCATGTGAAGATTCAGAACACCACCTCGTAAAGCACCCGCGAGAAACTCGGAGGGCCCGTGTGGCTGTGACCGAGAAGACTGAGCAATGGTGACGGCAGTGATAGTGGTAATGGCTTTCATCATTGAGAGACCCGGTGGCACAATGGTTAAGCACTCAACTGCTCCCCTAAAGGTGAGCCATTGAACCCACCGGCAGCTCTAGGGGGAGAACAGGACCAGGCCACCTGTTCCTGTGAGATTCCCGGCGAGGGAATCGTACGGGTCAGGCCGCGCCGCATCAGGGACTATGGGAGGTTATGCTTTGGAACTCTATATCTTATTGGGTAAGGACAGGTTCTGTTGTTCCCTGGATTCAGCCCCTCACGAAAGACCCCCCCCCCCCTTACCCATCCTCCAGAGCCTCCTTGACTCTAACACTGAGCTCCGTTCAGCATTCTGTTTACACCAGCCTCCATCAGACTGCTCGGCTCATTAACCAGCATCCAGTGCCTGGCCCAAGAGCCTTCACTGGAAAGAGCCAAGGGGGATGTGCAGGGAGCCCTCTTGAGAAGTGCGTGAAAGGGGCCCAGGAGGAGGTAGGGAGGTGGCTGCTACTGCTACATCTACTGAAGCACCCTGAAGGGACTAAGTCCTGCAGCAGGATGTGTGGAGGTGGGGCGAGAGAATGCTGTAGTTTAGGCCAGGGGGCTGCAGGAAGCTGCCAGCCCCCTTCTCCTCCCCCTCCTCCTCCCCCTTCTCCCCCTCTCCTCTTCCCATCCTCCTCCCCCTCTTCCCCCCATCCTTCGCTTCCCCCTCCTCCCCCTCCCCTTCATCCTTCTTCTCCTTCCTCCTCCTTCCCCTCTCCCTCCTCCCCCTCATCCTCCTCTTCTTCATCCTCCTCCTCCCCCTCCTCCTCAGCGCAGGAGCTTTTCTTCCAATAGCTTTTCTTCCAATAGCTATGAGCCCCTAGGCTCTCAGTCTCAGATTCCAAGTCCTCCAAGACTTGGAATTCCTTTCCCAGAGCTGGCGTTCCTGTCCCAGGGGTCCATCCCAGCCCGGGACAGGTGGCAGCACAGGGGGCTGCTATCAGGAGTAAGGACAGCAACCCCACCAGCCAACTGTGTTGACCCCAGCCCTGTCAGTTGCCCTTGCCCAGTGCTGCCAGCTGTGCCTCTCGAGCTGTGGGGCCCTGTGGCAGGGCCTGAGGATCCAGGCACCGCAGTTCTAAGGGTCTGACCCTAAGGACCACCTCAGCATCCCCCACCTCCTCCCATGTCGCCAGTTTCCATCATGACCTGGTCTTTGGAGCCTATCTGCGTTGACAAATGAGGAGTGGGTGTATTTTACCTCTTTTGCTCATACTCTCTCTCCCTGAAAGGAAAGCTCAGCGGGGCAGGGAATTTGGGTTGGTCTTGCATCCCTGATGGCTGTCACCCCAGCATCATCTGAGCTTTGCCCATTACCTAGAAGGTATTTGGTCCATCTGACACTCAACAGGCATTCATGAACCGATGGAAGGAACGAACCTCCCTTTCACCTGGAGGCTTAGAGCACTGAAGGAACTTCGAAGGCTGCATGGCTAATGAGAGGCAGGTGAGCTTCCAGACCCTTTGGCTCAAGGCCACAATAGACCCCCTCAGGATGCACTGCTCAGCCAACACGACTGGTGCCCACTGGCGCAGTGCCCTCTGGGGCTCACACTGACAACCAGCTGGCCCTTTCTTGGGGCTCAGAGTTTGGGGGTCGAGAAGTGGGAGCTTTGAGATGCATGTAATGTCTAAAGCCACCTCCCTGGCTTCTCTGGCCTCCCCTGTGCACCCCAGATATTTCCAGTTGCAGACAACACTGAGTAACTTAGCACACGGCCTGGGGAGGAATTCATTCCCCCGCTGTACCTCAGCGTGTCTCAGAAAGGCTAGGCTGGTGCTCTGTGTGCTCGGTCCTAGTTCCCTCCACCCAGTTCTCCCGGGAGACAGGTCCAAGTGAAAAGGTGTGAAGGCCTTCAACTTCTCCATGTAGTCTAGTTTTTCTAACTACACACTAAGATAACTTTTGAAATACTGTTTTGCCCATTAACCTACCTTGTAAGTTCAGATCCATATCACCACAAGTTGCCCAGTTTTTTTGGTTTCCCAGTGTGTATGCACGTGGCCTAGTGGGTTGCGGGTTGGGCTGCCAATGGCAAGGCCAGCAGTTCAAAACCACCCACTGTGCCTTGGGAGAAAGACAGGGCTCTATCCTCTCATAAGAAGTTACAGTCTCGGACACCCACAGGGACAGCTCTACGCTGACCTATCTTCTAGGTGACCAGATGTCCCGCTTTTTAACAATTTTTTTCCCACATCCCGCGGCATTTTTTAAAAGTCCTGATTTTTGGAAAGAATGCACGACAAGCTAGGGTATACGGTTTTCAGCTGTCATGTGGCTATTTTGCCAGGACATGAGTTTTATCAATGGTGTCCCGCTTTACCAGTGTTAAAATCTAGTCACCTTACATAGTGTCACTGTGAGTCAGCATCGACTCGATAGCAGAGGGGGTGTGCGTGTAGTCTATTAAGTGTGCAGTAGCGTTATGAAAAAGTTTGAGATAATTTCAAGAATTACCAGCATCTGACCTAGAGACATGAAGTAAACGCCCGCTGTTGGAAGAATGGCACCGGCAGACTTGCTCAGCACAGACACTACGAACCTCCGATGGGTCAGAAGCGCAGCACCTGTGAAGCGTGATCAGACAAAGCACAGAAACTGAGGTGCACCCTACAGAAAGTGCCATCGCTTCATAGTTTCCCTCCTCTGCCACTAGCTGACTGTTCCGTCCTAGGGCGTACCGTGATGGGTACTGTTTTTAAGTCCTCATATGGTTTTGCAGTTTCATTTTTCACTCAATGCTATGACTGGTTCATCTTCCCTTGTGGCTGACACTCCCTGGTGGGTAACTTAGATAATGCCTCCGTCTTGTGAAGTTGTGTAGCGTTTCCTTGTAGGACTATTGTAATTCTCTTAACCGTCCCCTATAGCTGTATTTTCCCCCCAATTATTTTTAGCGCTGCAACTTGGGGGTTAGTATTCGTGCTCACGTTCCTTCCCGTAGCATCAATCCCAAAAGGTAGGACCCTGCATTAAAACACATACGTACACATGGAAGTTTCGTTCAGAACAACTGATCCAGTAACCACCGACCCACGCCTGGCTCGTGGTACCTCCAGGATGTCAGATTAGAAACACCTGTGCTGCAGATGGCTTCCAGGGGTGACTCTGTGCCAGGCCTTTTCCTCAAGGTGCCTGTGGTTGGATTCCAATCCCCAGGCCTGCGATGAATAACTGAGCATGTGGACCACGCACAACACTCAGGGACTTCAGAGGTTTTCATGAATGCTCACCAAATTATGCTCCTACAGTTTGTACTTCCATCAAAAGAGTAGGGACAGTGAGCTCAGATGGACCAAATCCGGCTGAGGACAGGGACTGCCCAGCATGCCCCACCTGGGTCACCTACCCACTAGGTCTGATCACTCAGGGAAGAGAAAACAGCTGCAGTGCTCAATGGCTGGAGGCCGACCAAGTAAATCCCTGTCTCTCGACAAGCTCTTCCGCCTCCCAGTGGGTTCTCGGTGTATCCGCCATCTGAACAGTGTCCAGGGGGGCTGGTTGCCATCCACTCGGCCTGGGTTGGCACAAGGACCACACTCAATGACAGGAGCCGGGGAATTAAGTCACCACTCTTCACCAGCCAAGCTCTGGCAGGAAGGGTAACACAAATTGTACCCGAAATCCTGAGCCCGACAACTGTTTGGCGGGGCTTAGTGGGTCACAGCCTCCTTGCACCTTGGTTGGCACTGCAGAGGCTGCTACATACCAGGCCGCTTCTCAGACCCAGAATTTCAAGGTCAGTGTGAAGTGAGGGAGCTGGAACTGGGAACCTGTTCATTTATTCACAGGTGCATGACTTCCGAGCAGTGGTTCTTGCTGCGGAAGAGTGGGGTGAAATGCAGGAGTTCTGGTTCAGTTAGGCCCGGGCATGGTTCCAGGACGCTGCATGTGAGCACCTGACACCAGCAGAGCAGGATCAGGTTTGACTTTAAAGTGAGTCTTGGCTGTCAGGTTATGGCTTTCTGGGGACACAGCCCAGGCGGGGGGTACCACCCAGCCTGCTCAGGACCTCGACAGGTTGGTGTGAACCGAGGCTGACCCCACCAACAAACTGATGGGGGCTTCAACTGCGCGTGTTTGCCCTTCGTCCTGCGCCCAGACTGCACCTCAGAATGTCCTCGCTGCCTAGGAGTCTCCTGAGGGCTTTCGCTTCTGACCTCCCCAATAGCTTTCCTTTTACAGCTTTTAACAGAAGGAAGCCTAGTGGCGCAGTGGTTAAGTGCTTGGCAGCTAATCCAAAGCCCGTGATTAGAACTGGCAGCCGTTCAGGGGAGGAAGGAGAGGCAGTCTGCGTCTGCCCAGACCACAGCGTTGGCACCAGATGCCGCTCGACGCTGTTGGGCAGGGTCAGAATCCACTACACAGCAACAGTTTGGTTTGGGGTTTATCCAAATTCCTGTCTCCCAAGTACGAATCCCTCCCTGGTCCCACTCTACTGAATATGCCAAACACAAGCCCATTCTAACCCAGGACGGCCCTGTGCGTGCAGCGTGGAGCTGCTCATAGGGTTTACAGGCTGTGACCTTTCGGAAGCAGGTTGCCAGGCCTTGCTTCCACAGTGCCACCATAGAGGTTCACATCACCCTCCTTTGGGTTATTAGTTGAGTGCAAACCACTTGCACCACCGAGGGAGCCTTCCGGCAAAAATACCTGCTCACTTGAAATCTCCCCCGATCTGATACGGGGCCGTATGGGACCTGTTTCACGGCGTCAGTGTCAGCTGTGGTTGTGCAGGACTTGGAGGTTGTCTGGTGGGGGTTTAGACTAGGGGCCCAGGCTGCGAGAGAAGTGAGTTACTGTGGTATCTCACTGCCATTTTGCAGTGAGGCTCTCAGGCCCTGGGTCCTGGGCACATACATTTCCCACTGGGCTAGCAAAAATCACCACCACCACCACCACCACTGGTATCAAGTTGTTTCTGACTCACAGTGACCTAAAGGACAGAGGGGACTGCTTTCAGAGAACTGATTTTGGACACTTGAAATCTAGGTAAGCAGGCCGCCACGTCTATCTCCTGTCGGTGGGTTTGAACTGCCAGCCTTGCAGATCCCAGTCCTGGGCGTAACTGACTGTACTTACCAGAGTGCCTTCTAGTAAACCATTGGTAGTAAGTAAAAATACGTGGCATTGACAGGTGGAGGCCAGACTCCCAGCGGAGAGGGAGAACAGCCTGGCGGGCA
Source organism: Tenrec ecaudatus (assembly GCF_050624435.1). Classification (NCBI taxonomy): domain Eukaryota; kingdom Metazoa; phylum Chordata; class Mammalia; order Afrosoricida; family Tenrecidae; genus Tenrec; species Tenrec ecaudatus. The sequence goes on from NC_134534.1 coordinate 138,850,837, forward strand.
GGGCAGGGCAGGGCGTGGGGGAGACTCATGGGGCGCTTTCCTAGGTGCAGCATGCGGGAGACTGCCAAAAAAGCAGTCAAGAGAAACAACAGCTTAATTCAAGTGTTTCAGATCGACATGAAAGCCACAAATCCATAAAGAACAAAAGAGAAAACAGTGAAAGGGCAGCGTCGAGCTCCAGTGTGACTCAGCAGGCCATTGTCACAGCGGCCAGGATGGAAATTATAAGGAAATGTACGGAGCCTAACAGGACACACCATTGTGAAAGCTGCAGGCCCCAAAATGGGTTCTCTGAGCCCGCCTGTGTCCGGCACAGTGAGGAGGGGGCGCTTTTTTTAATACCTCTCTTATGGTTCTTCTTTTTTTTTTTTTAATTCATTTTACTGGGGCACTTACAGCTCTTATAACATTCCGTACATCAATTGTTTCATGCATATTTGTACGCATTTTGCCATCATCACTATCTATTTGAGCCCTTGATATCAACTCCTCTTTTTTCCCTCCCTCCCCGATTCCCACCCTTGATAACTTATAAATTATTGAACCCTTGATAACTTATAAATTATTATCATTTTCATGTCTTACACTGATCTGTCTCCCTTCACCCCCGATTCTGTTGTTCGCCCCCCTGGGGTGGGGATCCTTGTGATTATTTCCCCCTCCCTCCCCTCCTGTCCCCACCTTCTTCCGACCCTTCTGCTATTGCTGTCGCTACTCCCAATTGTGATCCTGAGGGATTTAGCTGACCTGGATTCCGTGTGCTGTGAGCTCTGACCTGTATCAGTGGACAAACTCCAGTCTAGTCAGAACTGAAAGACAGAACTGGGGTCACGATAGTGAGGTTGGGGAAGCCTCCAACAACCAGAGAAATATCGTGTGTTTCATCGGTGCTGTACTGCACTCTGCTTGACTCATCCAGGAAGGGCTCTTTTGTCCAAGTTGACCACAGTGCAGTGCCTTGTCTGGCCTTGTCCTAAAAGTGCTCACCCCACGTCGGCCAGTGAAAGGTTGAAAGAAGTCCTTCCAAAATTCCTGTGCTTGTTTGCCAACAGAATCCTTTCTGGCATAATACACGGGGGCACTTGGGCAAGGCTACCTTAACTCCGTGGCTGCTCTGAGTGGGGCTGGCAAGGTGGGAGGAAGGAGAGAGGGGAGGGCCCTGGAGAACTCCTCCATTCTGGGCCCCTACCAGGTCAGCAGCTGCTTACTCCATCTGTATGGAGGGTGAGCCTCGCCAAGCCCCACTCACCTCAGGACGCTGTGTGAAGGGCACAAGCTGCCTGGGGCAGGGGCTGGAACCCAAGAGCAAAAAGAGAGGGCACCATAGCCTGGTTCACCTTCGTGATGCTCCCCAAGAACCTAGTCCCGCTTCCCTGAGGTTTTCTTCTGAGGCAGGTACTAGATTGGTAGCAGCTTTATTCTGGGTGACGACAGAAGTCAGGACCAGCACAAAGCCCAGCATGTTTCCTCTCCCTCTCGCTGAGGCTCCCTGGGGCCCTCATCAGAAGGCCATGAGGGTGTCCCAGGCTCAGGTCCAGCTCTCTGGCTTGTCTCTGGTAGGCACAGTGTCTTAGGAGGACCCAGGGCAAGCAGCCATGACATCTGCTTCTCTGCTGCTCCAGGTATGGCGCGCACACCAGCAGCACCAGCACCCCTGGGAGCTCATTAGAACTGCAGACTCTTGGTCCCACTCTAAAGGCAGTAGATCATCTTACAGATGCGGCCGGACCTTTTACAAAGCACCCAAGTAGTGTGCATCATGGTAGAAAGACGGGAGATATGCTTCCATCGCCAAGTCCCAGCACCATCCCAGAGTGGGAGCAAAGGGCTCAGCTTGGTTGTTTTCTACTCGCACTTCCTCAGAGACAGCCCCAGAGCCTTCATCTCTGGGTGTACTTTATGAAAGCAGCAATGCTATGTAGATAAGAACTCAATTCTCACCTCAGGCCTATATTCCATAGCTTGCATTTTGTAAAGGTTTTAACATTGTTTTAAGACCGCTAAACCATCTCTCTCCTGCAATACCTCTTTCATTTTTGCCTCCACCCATTGCTTAATCCATCCATCCTTTCATCTATCCATCTCACCCTTCATCTGTCCTTCAAGGCACGAACCCATTCATTAAAATCCATCCCACTCACCTGGGCCCATTCACCTGTCAGCCCACCCCCAGATGGTACTTGTCTCTACCAGGCACAGCACCATGAACTCTTATGCCAAGAATGACGCTGGTCAGCTCTGAAACCAAAGCCCAATGCCCTTGAGTCGATTCCGACTCAGAACTCACCTGTGAGAAAATGGGACCTTAAGACACAGTGATCTCAAGCGTAGATCCATAAATTACTGTCATCCTCCAACCTCCCTTTTCAAACTGACTGACATTGGATGAGGAAAGAGAGGAGAATGCTTGTGGTTCAAGTGGAGGTAGGAGCAAGGAGAAAGCGAAGGTGTCAGCTCAGCCTGGGATAAGCCTGTCGCAGAAAGTGCATTGCAACTAAAAGAGGGAAGAAGGCAATTTGGCCATAACACACCTGTGCGCTGGTGGCTCAGGGGTTAAAGCACTCCACTGCTAAGCAAAAAGTCTGTGGCGTGGACCCTCCAGCGCGTCCACAGAGGAGTGAGGAAACCCTTCGCTTGGGAGAGGGACAGCCTCCGAAACCCTCTGGTAATTCGCCTCAGGGCTGCTCCCAGGTCCCCATGAGGGACAGACTTGGCAGCAACATGTAGCCTCCAGTTTGCGCCATGCTCTTCACGGGGGGGGGGGGGGGGGATGTTTATGCATATTCAGCTTCTAAATTCTTTCCTTTCCGTAGTAGTTTTTAACAGACATGTTATAGATGTACAATACATCTACTAGACATCCACATTTATTAAACCCTGGGCGGTACAAACAACAGTTCGTGCATTTAGCTGCTAGCCAAAAGATTTGAGGTTCAGTTGTACCCAGAGGTACCTCTGAAGAAAGGCCTGGCAATCTCCTTCCAAAAAAAAATACTAAAAAGACCCATTGAGAACCCTAATGAGCACAGTTCTAGGTGCACATGGGGTCACTGTGAGTCAGTATCCACTTGATAACGCATATTTGTAAATGCTAAGTTCGAGCTCAGTGAATAATGATGCTCACAGAATCACTTCCCAGGGTGAGGGGACCCTCTAAAGCTCCCTCACGCCGTGCTCACTCACTGTGCCTCCCTCCTCCCAAAGTAAGCCTATCCCGCTTCTCCCGCCATGGCTTGGTTTTAACTGTACCTGTGGAGCATCTTACCTCCTTTTGTGTCTGCATCCTTCGCTTTCTCTTTGTGATTATCGCTCAGGTGCTGCTGTGCATTGCAGCCATTCATATTGGTAAAGGGATTGGATTCACTTATTTTTCATGGCTACTGCTGAGTTACACTTTGGTTTGTTAATTGCAAAGTCAGTGGTTTGAAACCACCAGCCACTCTGTGAGAGAAAGATGAGGCTTTCTACTCCTGTTAAGAGTCACAGTCTCAGAAACCCACAGGGGCAGTTCTCCTCTGCCCTTTAGGATCCCTGTGAGTCTGAATCAACTCGATGGCAGTGAGCTTACTCAAGATACTAAAATGTAGGAGGGAGAAGGGTCCCGTAGTAGTCCTTGTGTGATCTTGGGCTAATGACCGGATCTCCTTACCCACATAAGAGCACCTCTCGGTATCATTTTATGATATCATTTTATGGGAATTTTTGGAAAGTGCTGTCATGACAGCAGCGGTGAAGGACACTCAGAAGGTCACTCAGGTCCTCTGCCCTCACCTCACACCAGCGCTCTATGGACACGCTGTGCCTGTCTAAAGCCCACCTCCCGGTTTCTGAGGTAATGCCTGGGGACATTCCCTTGTGACAGACAAGGGACTTGTTCTGGATGCATTGTCTCCAAAAGACACACCTCCATGTTGAGGTCCCAATGGGTGGCCCCTTTGGATCTGGTCATGTTTGGAAACAGGAGCTTTGATAGCACTGTCAGCATGGGGTCATCGTGGCGCAGGGCGGTGAGGGGTGTGCTTTTAAATGAAGGTGACAGATGCGTGGGGCTGCCAGAGCTGGCAGGAGCGAGGAAGGCTCCTCCCCCTGGAGGCTGGGGGAATGGGCCTGACTGCACATTGATTTGGACTTCTAGGTTCCAGGACCATGAGATAATGCATTCCATTGTGTTGTAGCCCGAGGAAACAAGGCAGGGAGTTGCCTCGCTGTAATCCCGAGTCTGACTGCAGAGCCGCAGAGCTGGGATGGAGCTGGCAGGTGAACTGCAGAGCCAGGGCCCCTTGCTGCCCCCTTGTACTATGATGAACTGTGCTCACAAGCTTGCAAAGAATCCTCTCAGAGCCCCTGCTTTGAGCATCAGCTGACTCCCGCTCACATCTCCCCCATCACTCAGCCAACTGTCTCCCGAACACTCCTCACTCCGTCCGTCTGGCACTTCCACAGGGAGCTTTCTCCAGCACAAGCGTGCTCGTGTTCTCTCTGCCTAAAACATCCTTCTCATCAACCAACTTGGCTGGCTCTGTTGCCATGGCTTAGGTCTCACCCACATTATCACCAACAGAGCATTCTTTACCAGCGAGAACTAGTTGCTGCTGGTAGCTGTCTGCAAGCTGGCTCCGGTGTACGTTGACCCCCAGGCACAATGGGGCCGCCTGCTGCCCAGTCGCGCTGCCACTCCACTCCCATGTGCTGCTGTCGGTAGGACCAGGAGGATTCTTAGGTTCTCACGGACTGATTTTCAGGCCCTTCTTCCTAGTCTGTCTTTAGCTGGAAGCGCCATTGAAAACTTTCCAGTCTCTTGACCATTGGCAAGCCTGCACTGACAGATGGACGGCAGCTCAGCATGAGGCTCCTCGGCAGGACTTGAACCCAGGTCTCTTGCATTGCATGGAAGACGAGAGAGAATGCTACCACTGACCCACCACTGTCCCCACATGCATTCTCCGTCTTGGCATCCCATTCATCTCCTTCCTAGCAAACAGCATCTCTGGTCTTGGTCCTGATAAGGTGACTTAGTCGCTGTTTCCCCAGAGCAGCGTATATGTGGGAGGCATTACCTCCCAGGGCTTTGCTCCGAGTTGTTACATGGAAAGAATAGGGCTTTGGCAGAAATCTCTCAAAACCAAGGAACCAAAGGGCCTCCAGCTCCTTGGCTTCCCGCCCTTGCAATGGGGGGTGGGGGGAGGGGTGTCGTTCAGCCTTGGCCCCGATGCTCACATGTTCCCTGAGCAAATACTCCAGTGTGGTCTGCTTGTTGACTTGGGCGAAGAGGTTTTGGAAAGCAGCATGGGGCTGGAGTAAGCACACTCCAACTGTCCTCACCGGGTTTGCATTTTCACACGGCCTTTTAATTAGCGGTAGGCTTTGCGGCAAGAGCCAGAATCCCCCATGGAGCTGAGGAGAAGCAGTTAAAATGGACCACACATGTTTGCCCAAAGTGTGCCTTCCCGCTCTTCCCCAGGATGGCTGCATCGAAGACCATCGTCAAGGTGGTGGCTGTCTATCAGTGAAGGCGGGCAACATGCTGGCTCCGTGGGTAGAAGATCAGGAGCCCTCGCAGTAACCTGCGCTTTTCCAAATGTTTCATTGGTTCATGCTCATTCTCATAAATGTACTAAGTCACAAAAAGCAGTGGTCTTAGGTCTGTTGTGATGCCTGTCACTTCCAGACCTGCCGGCTCCAAGACCCGGGCCCAGAGTGAACGCTGCTGGAACACAGCGCCTCCATTGTGGGGGAAACTAGAATCTGCCATGGTGCTCCCCAGGACCAGCTGGCGGCATGAAGTGGCCAGCCTCACTGTGCCCAGGTCTGGCTGGGACGGCCCCTTCCTGAGCAGGGAGGCAGGCCCAGGCCTGGCAGACAGGGGCACAGGGCACGGAGTCAGAAGTGCACACACGCCCCCAGGCCCTGGCCCCCTCCCCTGACAGCAGCTGACGGAAGGAATTGTCGACTCTGTCTGCCAGCACTTTTCCTGGTGCCACAGGAGCAGATGGCAGGCACGTGAATGAATGCAAGCCGGCTTATGACCTGTTCCGCTGGTCACCGGGGACCCACTCGACAGGCCAGAGACCAGATTAAGGGAGGAAGAAAAATACATCATGGGATCCGAATTTCAAAAGCGCCAAATAGGCAGAGAAAATTTTAACGAGGAAGGCCATCAACACAGAAACTTGAGACAGGGTACTAGCAGCAGGTATGCTGAAAGGGCTTTCAGAGGGAACACCAATTCGCTTTGTCCTGATTCTTGAGCCCTATCAATGGCAGGTAGCTATACTGTGGACAAAGGGGGGTTGTCTCCCCCAAATGCCTGCGCTAACGAAAATTAGCTGGTCATGCCACAATAAAGGGGTTGGAAAGAAATCAGGCACGCTAATTAGACACCAATGGGAAAATCCACAACCGAGCATGCTCAGGCCCAAGTCACCGATGCTCAGGTGGGAGGTCCACCTGGGCGCACAGACGAGGCACCAGCGACATGGCACCACACAAATGCGCCTAAACTCAGCCAATCAGCTAGGCCAGCACCCTCAACCACGCCTCCCCAGCCAGTGGGCACAGGAGGGGATACATAGCACTGGCTGGTCTCTCTCCTCTTTCAGGAGGGCTCTTCGAGAGCGCCGGGTGGGAATCTCTCCTGCGCCGCGGGAGGTGCGTCAGTGGTGTGTACTCGCCTGCGGTCCCCTTTCAGGCTCAGGGGATTCCCTGCTCTTGGCTCTGCACGTGTGGCTTTGCACTCCTGTTCCGGTATTCTTTTCAAGGGGTCTTTCGCGCTCCCCTGGAGTGTCCGTCTTGGGTCTCGAGCTCCCACGGAGTCCCCGCTCACCTTGGTACACTTTCTAGAAATAGCCTGTGCTGTTTGTAATATCTGAGCGTTACTTGGATTTACAAACATGCTTCTGCCCCATGGATTCTTTCAGTGTTGCCAAGCAAGAACCGAGGTATACCACCCCGGAAGCCTAACGTTTCCATCCCTCCCGCACCCCGACCCCCCAATATAGACAGACGTGTTCATCTTCACTAGAAAGGGAGAGTGGACCTGGTTTGGGCCTGGGCTTGTGTGTGCATTTGGGGGTGCAGCTGTTTGGCCCCCTGCTGTGCTGGCAGCAGGCGGTGGGGGAGACAGGTGGCCAGCAGCAGCCCTAGGATTAGATCCGTTCAAGCAGTGGCTCTCACCTGCCCCATTCATTGTTGCCTCTTCCCCCACCTGTGCGGGGAGAGACTTAGTGTTGTCACAGCTGAAGGCGTTGCTACTAGCATCTGGTGGGTTGAGGTCAAGAGGTCACTATGTACAGGACAGCCCTCCCCCTCTATCCACCCAGCAAAGAATTCTCCAGCTGAACTTGCTGATAGGTGCCCAGGTGGGGAAACCCCATTGTCATCAAGCTACTTCCGACTGGTAGGACAGAGTAGACCCTCTACCCCCACTCCCCCAGTGGGTTTCTGAGACTCCCCAGTCTTCACAGGAGGAGGCTCAGCTTTCTCCCTGGGCTGGTGGGTTTAAGCCACTGACCCTGCAGGTGTCAGCTCAATGCATAACGCCCCCTGAGTGAGGACCTGAAAGTGTGATTTCCTGGAGCTTAAGCTCTTTCACCTTCAAATGAGATCGCCCTTCAAACACTCACCAGGAGTGGTGCTTCTCAAATGCTAAAGGGCCTGAGAGCCTTGTTCAGTTGAAGATTCAGGTTCTGTCCAGGTGGGGGTGCGGGTGGTACAGTGGGCTGATTTGGATTCGGAGCTGCCCTGTGCCACAGGATAGGTGTGCACCCTGGAGAGTTTTCCTGGCAGGTTCTTGATGGGAGCAGATCACCAGGGCTTGTCTCCTGGTAAATTTTAACCGCTGACCCCCTGTTAGCCACCAAGCGCTGGATCTGTGCACCACCAGGACTCCTAGTTAGAGCCTGGGACTCTTCCCAGTTCACTAGCTCAGAGGGGCTGCCATTGTGCCCTGACACAGATCACATTTCACACAACTAAGGGTCTAGAGTGTGTCTACAGACTCCCCCTCGCCGCCTCCTCCTTCCCTCTTCCCGCCCTCCCCTGCCTTCCCTGTCATGCTCCTTCTGAACCATTCCATGCCCTGTGACCAAAAATGCATGCGAACATGCAACTCCACTGCCCAGATCACAGTGTTTCCAGCTGTTGCCAATTTGAAGTTCAGGGTGTTGATGAAATCAGTTGACTTCGTTGGTGGGGGAATAAAAGGATCCCAAGAGATCTGCTCAGATTACACCACCACCACTGCCCACCTTAAAACAATACACGCAAACATGGCCCTCAGGACTTTGTGTGTGGGGTTGGGGGCATGTGGGCTGGGGTACTGGGGCCTGACCCGGCTTCAAAGACAGCAGCGTGTTTGCATTCTGAAGTGGAGGCAGGCAAGCTGCAGGCAGAGGCCAGATGGTAGACCCCTTGGGCTGTGCCGGCCTTGCCAAGAACTCCCCAGCCCTGCAGCTGCACTGAGGCTGCAACACCATGGACAATATGTAAATGAGGAGGTGCGCTTGTGTTCCAATGAGCTTTTATTTACCAAAGCAAGTGGTGAATTGGATTTAGCCCACGGGCTGTAGTTTGCAAACCTGTGTTCTAAACTTGATGCCTCTGGCCATAAACCATAATTTGCAGACCCCTGTTATCAACAAGCCCCCCCCACCCCACCCCCACACACACACATCTCTGCATCAGGAAGGAGAAAACCTTACAGAAAGGTAGCCAGCTTATCCCTATGAGTTATACACGTCTGGAGGGCAAGGGTGCGTAGATACTATTTCTCTGACTGCTCAGGAATGTGAATGGATCTATTAAGCTGGCAGAAACACAGCTCTCTGTCTTCCTACACCAGATTTCTTTTCTTTTTTGAAAAGCAGGATTGTCAAGACATAAATACGGAACATAAAAATGTATAAAGGGCTGCCAGCCATCACATTTAAACCTGAACACATCCCTTCCCATTCTAGTCCCGTTGCTGCTGCATCAGCTCCTGCCCATGGCGCCCCCAGGAGGGTCACAGTAGAACTGTGCTCCACAAGAATTTCAGTGGCTGAGGGACCCTGGTAGCCTAGTGGTTACACATTGGACTGCTAACGAGGTCAGCAGGTCGGACCCAGCAGCCGATCCTTAGGAGGACAACGAGGCTCTCTCCTCTCCTAAAGAGTTCCAGTCTTAGAAACGTAAAGGGGCAGTACTAGCCTGTCCTATATGGTCGCTGTGATTCAGAATCATCTTGATGGCTGTGAGTTTGGAGTTTGAGATGTTTCAGAAGCGGATTGTCTTTCAAGGTGTCTCTGGGTGAACTCCAGCCACTCGCCTTGCAGCCTTTCGGGAACATCTGAGCATGTTAACCATCTACACCACCAGGGACTCCAGGCCTTGACCAGCAAGGGCTGCCTTTCCCTTCATCAGCCTCAGCCCCAGAGAGGTTCTTGAAGATGTAGGTTCTTCTGCTCCTCTGAGAACTCCCATTTGCAATGGTGGGGTGTGGTGCGGGCTGAAATGTTCAAGCAGCTTACCGTGTCCACGGCTGCTCCGTCACGCTGACAGCTTAGCCACGAAAACCCGCTGGCTAACTCTGGGACTGACCTCCCCTTTCAGAGCAAGGCCTTCAGGCCCTGAGGGAAGCTCAGAGGCCCTGTGTGCTGGCCATCGGTGCAGCGGCGCCTGGCCCAGGCGAGCCGGGATGCGGCCAAGTCAGGGCTTTCACATCACGGCCAGCACATAGCAGCTCTCACAAAGCCCGAGTTATCCGGAGAGCAGGGAAACAAACAATACTTTCTAGTAGTAAATCAGAGTTCCACTTTGTAAAAAATGGCATTGGGCAGGATTCTTCTGCCAGGTTTGCCAGAGTGCCCGGGGGCACTGAGAATGCCATTTCTAAATTCAGGGCAGACTGAGTGTGTCAGCTCAGCATCTCTGGAGAAGTTATAGTTTGCAGTCCAGGCCTTCTACATCATATACATGCATACTTGCACACACACAGGCACACACAGGCACACACAACACAAGGAGACCTACACGCATGCACATAACGTGCACACATGCGCGTACCATGGCTTGGGCAGCAAGAAAAGACGCATTTGGTGCAAGAGAGGAGACTCACCTTTTGGAGTGCCATGTGGCAGGCAATACTACATTGCAACATGCCAACACGGGCTGGTTCTGCATAAGCAAATGGAGTGAAGAATTGATGGCCATCTGAATAGAAAAGAAGGACCAAGCTCTCTTTGGGGGTCGACATGATTGACAACAGAGGCTCATGTGCAGAGGACAGTGCTATCCGCCAGGCCCTGTGTGGCCTGCTCCTTTGACACATTTGTTCACAGTCATGCATTCAACACATATTTGTCTGCCCTTTAGTTGGCAGGGTGTAACTTCTTGGTCATCCTTTCTTCTCTGGGGGAGTTTTCAGCCTCGTTCCGCTTGCCTCCAACACTGAGTAGCACTGGGCACCAAGAGAACTGCGCTCCGTGGGATTTCAAGTCCGTGAGCTTGGAGAAACAGATTGCCAGGCCTTTCTTCTGAGGCAGCTATGGGTGGGTTTGAACTCTAACCTTCTGCACCTTCCAGGGTCTCAAGGAACAGAGATGGGGCTGGCAAAGAGGCTGTGGTCCTTGCCTCTTAGAGCTTATCAAGAGAGCATGCATGCAATCTACACATGTTCCTAACCGTCCTGAGGACTGTTGGCAATAAATCGCACTTTGGACCGCATCAGACCGTCACAGCTCATTATCACTTTTATCCCCATTTTGCAGATGCATTTTGAGCAGTTTCAAAATTGCCAGAGTCACTAAGTCAGGAAGTAGCTCTCCAGTTCAACACGAAGAGAGAGAGCGAGCGAGGGTGTTTTTCTCATCAGGTGGGAGCTGAGATTGTACCATTTCATCTTGGGAACCTGGGAGCCGCTAATTTAAGCAGATCTCCAGAGTTGTGATTAATAAGGCAGAACATTTTTGCAGATTGGGGAGCTAATTATAAATCTCCTGTCCTGCGACTTTAAAATTGGAGAAACCCCAGATGGTGTGCCGTATAATGAACCACAAGAGACGGTGAGATTGGCAGGTGTGATCATGGTATTTTGGTTCCTGATGTTTGGAATCCCACTCGTTTGGATTACAGTCAGTTATTCTCTGAGCTCTGGGCTCATGAAGGTCAAAGGGTAATTGCTAGCTGTGAGGAATCAGCTATCTTTGTTCACTTACCAAATATTTATTGAGCACCAAACAGGTGCCTGGTGCTGTGCTAGGACCTCGGGGGGTGTGGGGCAAAGGGGGGTGGATAGAAAAAGATCCGAGCTGAAATGCGGGCATCAAGTAACAGGCTTTAGTGGGAAGCACAGCCTGGTGGAAGACTGAGGATGGGAAGAGTATCACTGACACGCAGAAAGACACCGCAGACAAATCTAGCCTCGGGGCTGGAGACGTGTGCCTGACATTGGGGGAGCATCATGTAGCTCCCTGATCGACAAGTTTGAATAAAGGGAGTGACGTGGCTTTCTGACCCATCTGAGACGGTGTGGCGGGTGAAGAGAGTCTGAGCAAGAAGCATGAGAGAGAAAACCTTGGAAGGGCCAGGCTCGGTTTTATACCCAGCTAGACGCATCACGGATAAAATCCCTCTTCTTGTGCTCGTTGGGGTCAAGTCAATGGTGACTCATGGAGACCTTAAGGACAAGGTAGAGCTTTCCCATAGGTTTCCTAGGCCAGAAACATCTGTGAGTCAGGCAGTTCTCCCTCCTTTCTACGGCAGTACCTTTGTCTTGCAGAGTGGCTGATGGGCTCTACCCAGACCTTTCCTTTTGCAGCTGAGTAAGTGCTTATGGTAACCACAGGGCCACCAGGAATCCTTCCCCTGCTCTCCAGAGGGATCCATGTAGGGACCGACTTACCTGTAGACTTAAGTCAGGGTGCATCCAGTGGGTACCTGGGACAAGTGCTACGGAGTGACTGGTTTGGGGGGACAACTTTGCTACCTTAGTAAGGAGTGTTTAGGGAAGGCAGGGGGAACATCGTTGTTGAGGGCCTTCATGATCTGGTGAAGTTAGCCCAGCAAAGAGAAGGGTTTTCCAAGAAGAGCTGGGATGAGCTCTTTGATCTGTTAGGAGGAGGAGGAGGATGGGAATGTAGTGTAGCTCAAGCAGAGAGAGCAACAAGGAATGTTCCGTTGATGATCTGAGAGAGTGAGGCAGGAGCCAAGTCACGTAGGGCCTTGCGTCTACTTAAGGATTCTTGATTTTGCCAACTGTGAAATTAACCACAGAACTACCCTTTGTGGAGGCAAGTACATAGTGATTGCTCATCTGTGGACAGCGTTGGCCGCAGGAAACAAAGGCTCATTGACCTGTGTGCAAGAAGTCTGAATTGGTGAATAGGAAGTTGTGAGTGTTTTTCTTTCTGGAGTGAACAGGTATTTTCCACTCCATCCACACGGTCCCACAGACTAGCTTATGTTTGGGTAAAGCTGACAGTAAACAGGGCCCCCCTGTTCTTGTCTAAGCATTTTCTTTCTAGGGGAGGTGGTGTAGGGTGTCCTGCGATTTCCCAAGGTAAAGAAGCTCAATGGGAGAGAGCCTCTCCAAGCAGATATGAGGCTGCTTTTTTTTGCATTTAGCTCCTCATTGAAATAGGACTCTGTTCCCACTTGAGATGTCCTCGGAAGTGCTTCACTTTGGAGTTCATGGAAGACAGGTTGGGGAAAAGGTCCTAGGAAGTTATATTTGCTAGATTAGTTATAGAGTTCTAAAGGTATAAATGTTCTCTGCAGCTAATCAAACATGGAGGTTCATGGGCGGCCAGAGGTGCTTCCACGGAGAAGTCTGGCAATCTACTTCCGAAAACTCAGCCCTTGAAAACACTGTAGGCCACAGTTCTACTCTGATTGACGCAGCCCGTGTCTCTGTGAGTTGACTCAAGACAGTGACGTCACGATAGCTGGCTAGTTTATTTTTGCTGACTCTCATTCCATTGGAGGGCATGGGTAGAAAGACCCACAGAGGCCACGGGGCTGCCTCAAGAGAGAACTTTTGTGGCTAGCTGTGATTGTGAAGATTGGTGGTTTGGTTTTAGGGGGGTTCCCCTCTTTCTGCCTTAGAGTTTATCCACTCTGGCTCCGCATTCATCACAATGTGAGGCTGCTGTCCTCACTTTGCCTTCAGATTGGGGCAGCTCTGGAAGTGATTAGTCTGTTGTAAATCAGCTTGTGTAATTTGTGTCTCGGAGATAAGCAACAGAGAGAGAAGGGACTGAGGGAACCCCTTCCTCTGGCCCCGAAAATGATCCAAATAATGAAATTTTTAAAAAATAAATTACTAGAGAGTAAGTATCCTGTTTGGCAGGGCAGTTTCTCCAAAGCCTTATCCCTTGTTTAGCATTGGCAACTTTAATGATCATCAGTACATTTTAAAGCTGTACTATTGAGATGCAGATACATCTTATATAAACCATTAAAATTTCACTTCCATGCAGGTGCTAGGCAACGCTTACAGTCGGTGTTCCACTAATGTGATGGTTGGCAGTTTGAACCACCCACCTTTCAGTTAACAGCCGAGCACTTAATTGTTGCACCACCAGGGTGGGGCTATTCAAACCTTTGGTACATACTCAGAGGTATACAAGTATATATATCGCGTGGTTTATACCAGGTACTTTCCCAACACGCTCATTTGCGTGGCTTGGGGTTTCTGGGTGGAGAGAGAAAGCTGTTGGCTTCAGAAGATGGGGAGGAATCATCCGTGTTGGGGTTGATAATGAGCCCAGGCCATGTTGTCTACAACCAGAAATGGCAACGCTGCTGTTCCTTTTAAGGTACAGTGAGTGGGAGGGTGCTGAGGCTGCTTTAAGATGGGCTAAATGGACATTACTAGAGAGGGTCAAGATCCCCCATTGCCTTCCAAATGATTTCGCCCTCAGAGATACCTGGAGCCCATTTCACGCCACTTAAGAAACGCAGTCGCACTGCGAGGAGTCAATGAAGTATTTTTCAAAATGCCTCCCCAGGGGAAAGGGAAGATGCCCACAGGCCCATTTAGAACACTGGAGCAGTGATTCACTCAGCAGCCTGAGAAAGTAAATAGCCCTCTGAGAAGCCTGAATTATTTCTCAGGAGCCACTTAGTGCTCAAGACATTTGAGGCAGGCCCCTACGTGCCACTTAGAGACAGCAGTGAAAATGCCCAACACGGAGTGCGAGGCTCTAGAACCTGCCAGTCATCTTGTCCTGCTGGGTCAGATTGGCCATTGCTAGAATGCCAGAAGCTGTGTCACTGGTATTTCAATTACTACCCATAGTAGGCGAGTCTCAGCAGAGCTTCCCAACTATGACAGACTATCAAGAAAACCAATGGGTCACAACCAAATGTTTCCCAATGTAGTTCTGGAAGCGGGCCTTCGTACGTGGATTCACGTGTGCTAAGGATAGTGAAGATGGCCCAGGACCAGGTACTTGGGTCAGAAACGAGCCAGAGCCGCCTTGATGGCAGCTAACCATAGGCTCTCAGCCCAAGATTGCCAGGAACTGCTTGGCCTTGGGCTGCCGTGATAGCTTCTGGTTTCCCTCTCCAGAATGTTTGTCCCATGTGGCTTACTGTTCTTCATGAGCGTCAGAGGTCTTTGAGACCCTTTTTAAAGTGAGATCCAAAAGGGCATTCCATAGGAAACCAGCACTAAGGAACTTTTGTGAGCCTTTGGCGGGATTTGTACGTAGTGAAATGCCCCTCTGAGGACCAGCATGCAAGTTAAGGCTGTAACCCTATCTAGGTGGACGTCGCCCCTCTGGCGGGTTCACAGTGCCTGCGCTCCCGGCCCTCCGGGCGCCTTGGTGCCAGTGACCCTGGAGACGGAGGGCGGCCAGACGGTGCCCTGCGTTGGCGCCACGGCTGCACTGCCCGCTGTGATCCTGTCCTCTCTCTCCCGCAGGCCTCTCCGCTGATGGTGGCGCCAAGCGCCAGGAACACCTGTCCCGGTTTTCCATGCCCGACCTCAGCAAGGACTCCGGCATGAACGTCTCGGAGAAGCTGAGCAACATGGGCACGCTGAACTCCTCCATGCAGTTCCGGAGCGCCGAGTCGGTGCGCAGTCTGCTCTCGGCCCAGCAGTACCAGGAGATGGAGGGCAACCTGCACCAGCTGGGCAACCCCATCGGGTACCGAGACCTGCAGGCCCACGGGCGGATGCACCAGAGCTTCGACTTCGACGGCGGGATGGCGGGCAGCAAGCTGCCCGGGCCGGACGGGGCGAGGATCCAGCCCCTGAGCGAACGCACCCGGAGAAGAGCCACTTCGCGCGACGACAACCGCCGCTTCCGACCTCACCGCTCACGGCGCTCGCGGCGCTCGCGCTCCGACAACGCCCTCCACCTGGCCGGCGAGCGCGAGGCCCTGGCCCGGCTCCAGGAGAGGCCGCCGCTGAGAGCCAGGGAGGCCTACGACCACTTCGTGCGCCAGCGGAGCTTCCAGGAGAGCCTGGGCCCGGGCTCCCGGCGGGACCTGTACGGCCAGTGCCCCAGGACTGTGTCGGACCTGGCGCTGCAGAACGCCTTCGGAGAGCGCTGGGGACCGTACTTGGCCGAGTACGATTGGTGCTCCACCTGCTCCTCCTCCTCCGAGTCCGACAACGAGGGCTATTTCCTGGGCGAGCCCATCCCCCAGCCGGCTCGCCTGCGCTACGTCACCAGCGACGAGCTGCTGCACAAGTACAGCTCGTACGGCCTCCCCAAGTCCTCCACGCTGGGGGGCAGAGGACAGATGCACGGCAGGAAAAGACAAAAGAGCAAAAACTGCATCATTTCTTAATCGGCCACTGGGCGTGGGGGGTGGGGGCTGATGGAAGCAGAAGAATGTAAATTCAGGAACTTGCCCTGCTTTGAATTTGGGGAAGTGCTTTGGGAGGAGGGGTTGATGGGAGGAGGGGGAAGAGGAGGAGGCGGAGGAAAGCCCCTGGTGGGTGGAGGCAAGGTTACAGGTGGACCCCAAGGGAGCCACAGTCGCTAGACATGTCGAATATTATTTGCACATTTCACTTTGGAAACACTTTAGGCTCTCAAGGCCAGGGGTGGTCACCGCCTCGCCCACCGGGCCCATGGGGAGTTGCCGCTCGCACGATGGCCAAACTTGTTTTCTGCTAGCTTGTACTCTTCGCTGGTTCGCTCACTCTTAGGAATCCCCTCCCCTCTTTTATTTTTTTTTCCAGTAAGTAATTTGTTTTATTAGCCAGGACCCAAGACTAAGTTATTTACACGTCCATTGTAAATGCAATGTAAATGAGAGTTCTGATAAAAATATTTTTGTATTTTGTAATATCAAAGGAATTTCTATATCATAGGACTCCGTGGGGACTTGCATGCACATTCCGCATTGTCTGTGAGTGGTAGTCTTCAAAGGTGGCCCAGGGCCACCTCTATTTTTAATTTAATTTTATTTTTTCTATACAAATTTGTTACATGTCCGTGAGGCCTTTTTCAAAGGAACACATTCAATTTGACGGTTTGTTTTTTTTTTTGTGGCTGGAAAAAAAAACAACTTTTTTTCTAATTCTTCTACTAAAGTTTTTATGCTTCCTTCCTGCATAAGGAGCTATCCTTAAGACTCCGCCCACCCTCAGTAGACTTTATTCTCTACAAAGTGATAGTCATTTGTTTTGCATTTTTCTTCCTTCCATTCTTTGCCAATTAGAGAAACTAACCAGTGTCAGTAAAGTCCCGTGAGAAATGCCATCCCTGCTGGGAACGTTGAAGTTGCTTACTGTTGATCTCTCCCTTGGGGACAATTCAAGTGACTGTGAGTGGTGCCCTTGTGTGATGTCAGCATGACGTTATTTTGAATGTGGCGTTATTTTCTGGTGCTCATGTTTCCTGGATTGTATTATCTGCTTTCCTTTACTGAGGCAGACTGACACTGCCTTTTAGCCTGGCAACCAATTGTCCTCCAAGCAAATGAACTCTTAAGCACTGGGGCTTGAGGGCCAGGAAGGTTCTGTGGGAGGAGGGGCCTGGGGACTCACAGTGGAATCTCCATTGCAAGCAAGAGGATTTGAAAACAGAAAGTAAGTAGGTCAAGGGTCCAAGCCAAAGAGGACTAAGAAAGAAGGTCACGGACAAGAAAAACTTCTGGGAAGGGAGCTAGAGAAGAAGGGAGGCTCCTCCCACAGCCCGCCCCCCCACCTCCCCATGCCCACAGACTGAGCCCAGTGTCACACGCTCAGTAGCCTGAGTTTCTGGGTTCCCCACAGAAGGCCAAGCCACTCAGGAGATTTCAAGGCAGCGATGTTGAAAAGCTGGCTTTGTTTGAGAGGGGGATTTCTATTTTGAACACTGAGGACTGTTGATCAGACAGAGAAATGGGCTCAAAAGTGAGTTTGCTTAAAGAAGACGTTTAACGGTTGTACTGTTTATACTCAGAAAAACTTCCTACCTGGCTTCAGTTCACAGTGAAGCACTTGCTTTTTTCTGCCATTTCCCTCGTCCCCTTAACGGCTCGTGGCAGGTGAAAGAACCCACCAGGACCCACCCTCTAGTGAGCTATACTGTCGATGTAGTACCTACCCAGTGTGTCTCCGTGGCCATCTGCCACAGTGAGGTGAGCGTGGTCTCGTTGCAGTATCGTAGTTAACATTTTCTAGTACTTTCTATGGACAGAACATGAGAAGTGACTGTTCAGACACCTTCCCAAGTGGGTCTGGGGAAAGGAAGGCTGTAAACGATGTGGAAGCGGCACTCCATTCGGGATGTATTAAAAATAATTTGCTTTTCAGGTATTAATATGACATTTGTCATTGTCACTGACTTTTTTTTAAGCAATGCAAATGTTGGTTGTGGCTGTTTTCCGCATGCTATCTTCATATCTAAGTGCTTTATTAATTAATCCGAGCCTCTGGAGAATTAACTATTACGTTTGTATAGTAGGTTTGTAAACTGCTTGGCAAATCGATTAAGAAATAACGTGCTAGCATACCACACTTCTAAAGTGGCAGGTTTCTGGTAGAAATTGAGTGAGCCCAATTTGGATTTTTGAGTTTTCTGATTGATGAGAATAAAGGGATAATTTTAGATAAAAGAGAAACGGCAAGTAGATCCTTCAGCAAACAGCTAAAAATAAGTCTGTCCTCTCTGGCCCCAAATCCAATGACAGAATTCTCCCAGTGAAAGCAACTCTACGCCCTGCTCTTCAGAGTACCTCTGACCGTTCTCCAGGAGAGCTCCGTCCCCCGCCAGCAAAGGGAAGAAGGCGGCCTAGAAACTGACACGGAGCCAGGCCCCGAAGGGCCTAGGAGGAATGAGCCATTTCAGAACTGGCTGCCCAGGGAGCATCCAGCGAACCAAAGGGGCCAGGGGCTAGAGCTTGAGATTTCATGAGAGCCATACCTCAAGGTCAAACTGATTGCAATCAGGAGCGAGCGGGCCATCTCTGTCACCCGAATAGAAGGCTTCTCCCTACCTGTCTGCCACACCCCATCTAGGCACCTCACTGGGAAGGCAGATGGAGGGCAGCTAGGGAAGCTCCTTGTTGTTACCCGTTAGCCCTGCTCGTGGCCGCTTCACATGTGCCTGACGCTCGTAGGGTTTCAGCCTCAGGTTGTCCCTACAGGGCAGAGCAGAGCTGCCCCATAGCATTTCCCAGGCTGGAGATCTTTACGGGCGACTGCCACATCTCCCGCAGAGCGCCCCATAGATTTACGCTGCTCACCTTCCTGTCAGCAACCGAGCATTCAGCCACTGCACCACCAGATGCTCTGGCAGAACAAACTAGCAAACAAGCAACCCTATCTAACCCCATGGCTGTTGAATCCACCTTAGCGAAGCTCCAGCCGCTCGGTCCCAGTGCAAAGTGATTTCCTCTGAATGCCCAGCCTGGGCTCTCTCTATTAACCGTAAAAGCAGTACCCTGGGACCTTAGGGAGAGCCATTCACAAATAATAATGGTGAGACCCGACCCGCTCCAGATGGTGGGTGTCAATGAGAGGTGCTCTCTTGAGACAAGACGAAGACAAATCTCTGGCCTCCTTTTTCAATCCCGTGTACCTTCCCAATTTTTATAGGCAGCCTTCTGTACATGCTTTTGCTGAGGTCAAATATCGGCTCATGATTCCTCATCTAATCCCACCTTTTAACCAAAAATAACACAACTCGTTAAATCCCAAGGAGAAGTGTGCTACGTGTGTTTCTGCCTAACAGAAACCAGATGCCAACACCTAAGAAGGAACTCTGTCTGCCTATGGCAGGGGAAGGTGGACATCTGAACCCATTCTCGGAATACTTCATGCCAGAAGGGTTGCTCTGAGCAATTGTTCGGCTCCTTCAGGGTCTTGAAAGGGACTTGAATTGGGCTCAGTGGACGCAAGCCCACGCGCAGAGCTCCTTCGCCTTGCTTGCTCTGCCTGATGTTTAAAGGCAATGTCAGATGGCTGCCTTCTGAAGTTCATTGCCATGCAAGGTAATCCCCCGAAGGCAAGGGAGCTTCACCTCCCATGCGTTGGTCCTCTGGGTCTTTCTCAGACCGCAGAGCTTGTTTGGCCATTTGGATGTAGTCATCAAGGTCACGATCGAGACAGGGCTGGATTCCCTTCACATTTTCTCCTCGGAGTCTCCCAGTCAACACAAGGCGCCCATAAAACATGACTCGCTGGTGGGAGCCACGTTATTTAATAGACTTACTTCCTGCTGACAAAACTAGCTCCCCCTGGGGGTGGGGGGAGGGGCAGAAAAAGGAGAAGGGAATGTCCTGTAGTATTAGGAAAGTATTGCTGTGGTTTAAATGCGGTGAATCCATAAAAAAGAAAAGAGGAAAAAGTTTAAAAAGCATTATCCTGAAAACTTCCTGAGACATCCCTGGGCCTCACTGGGCCTTTGGCCACTGACACGCAATAGATGACTGACCAAGCTTTGCTAAAATGTGTGGAGAGAGTGAGGGATTGCCCAGGACAGACTGTCTGTTCTCAAGCCTTTCTAGCTGATGCCATGTTTTTCTGGAAAGGGCTTTGCTTCTGTCAGGGACCCTGGCAACATTGAAGGCCTGTGTGTCTTCCATTTTCCTCTGCACAGTAGAACATTGGCTGTGTTTCTCTCTCCTCAACATGTTCTTTCCTTCACAGGGCCGCTTTCCCCTTTGCCCGCTGTCATTTCGAGTGTGTCCACAAGACCTCAAAGAGCTCGGGAAGGTGAACCAGGCCAGAGTCTGTGTTGTGTGTCAGCCGTCAAAGCTAATCTGTTGGGAAGGCCTGCAGCAGGCCTTTGGTGTGGGCTCTGCCAGAGACTGTTGTGAACATTTTGCTTGAGATCTGTGCCCTGTAACGTGGATATGATGTTTTCCTGATATCTGTAATACATTTGTAAACTTCCAATAAACTTTGAATAAGAGAAATGCTGGTGCTCCTCTCAGTCCTCCCCTCTTACCCAAACGTGGGGAAAGGCTGGGAACACGCTTGCTTTTGAGCATCTCATTGAAGAAAGAGAAGACCACCGTGTCAGGAAATGAGACTGTCTATGAAAAATGGACCCGATCAGTTTAAGTCGGTTCCTCTGCCTTCATTCAAAGGCTGACTGACATGTTGGGGCCAACCATTTCTTCTTTGGAAGGGATGCTGGGGGATGGTCTGTGCTTAGTACGATGTTTAGCTGCATCTCCAACCAATGCATGTCGTGTGTGTGTGCGCGCGCACGTACACAGCTGTCAGCTGTGACATGCATTGCCTAATGTCCCCTGGAGGCAAAGTCACCCCTGGTGGAGGACCGCTGGTTTATGGCCCCCTCCTTGTTGGCATCTTTGTTCGTTGAAGATTCTTGAAATAGACTCTTACCAGGCCGCACAGTTAATTTTCAGTTATTAGCAAGAATTGAAACCAGCAGATGACCCCAAACTATTTGTATTTGCTTTTAAGCAAATCATACGCGGTTTTCCTCTAGAGTTCCATCCGCGGCTTGTTCTGGTGAGGATGGTATTAATATTGTCTGGGAGCAGGACCAAAGGCAGCGTGGGGATTTCATTTCCCCACGTCTGACCCACAGCGTGTGGGAGCTGCTGGGTGCTGCAGTATGATTCGTTCATGCGCTCATTCAGTCAGCATGCCTTCTTAAAGGGCCTGCTCCGTGCCAGGCATGGATGTAGTTCCTTGGAAGATAGCAATGTGCAAAATAAACCACAATCCCTACCTTGTAGGAGCCAACAAGTTTTATCCTAAGAGTGAATGATTTTATTCTTTAAATACTGCCTTTCAATCAAGGAAAAGCAGCCAATTATCTGTCTCACCTACCCTAACCACCAGGATTTGGAGTGGTAGGTGACAACAGTATTTCCGTCTACGACAGTCTGAGACCTCTGGATGAAGACTTCTGCAATGTTATGTTGAAAAGGAAAATTGCTCATGATGATGTGCTCACAAACTCTGATGGCCTCCTGGCAACCATGATGTATAGTAATATGACCCCCTTCTTACCTCCCTCTCAGTCAAGGCACCCAACCAACCTGTAAGTGGTCCGAAAGCATTGGTTGAGTGACCCAGAACGACCAGATCTCTCTCAAGCATTTGAAGGAGCGAGGGAATTCTGAGAGGGTGAAGCGGTTGGCAGTGGGAACTGAAGGAAAAAGGAGGCAGAGGAGGAAGTCAGCAGTCACAGAAGGATGAAGGCAATGGGTAAGCAGAAAAGCTCAGGCTTAGAGCTGGTCCAAGGATACAGACAGACTGGCACACAAAGGGGTCAGAAGTGACCCAAGCTGAACTACAGAGGAGCTGGTCCCCAGGCCTTCCTCGCATGCTCACAGATTGGAGTCCCTACTTCCGGGAGACTCAGCTGCCCTGGGGACACTTGTCAAGGATGACTTTACCGTTGTGACCCTTCACACATGCCCGCTTCATGGTGCTTGATTATTGTACAACACACACACACACACACACATTCTGCAGCCTTACATCTAATAGAATAAAACGCTTTCCAGTTCTGCGCCATCTTTAAGCTTGCTGGACTGCTAGGGCAGAGGAAGGATGAATTCTGAATACCAGCTCCCCTTTGGCATTGGAAGTTCTATCACAGCCACTTGCCAGTTATGTGACCTTGGGTACTCTCTACCTTTACTTTGAGCCTCCAGCTTTATCAGCTGGGATTTAATGGAGTCATCATCGGTTTGTTGAGTGGATTTGTTGGACTTATCCGTGGAAAGCCCTCAGTACTGTGTCCTGGTGTTGTAAGAGATCAATACTGGTTTGCTGCTGTTATCATTGTCAGCATATTACTATATTGTTCCTGCTATTGGTATATTGTCATTCTTCTGCCTAAGAGGAGAGGTGGCAGGAAATTGATAGCATGAATATCTGAACTAAGGTTATTGGTTTTCTTTTCATGTAAGCAAGCATCTAAGATGTATACATATCTCCCCGATCCCCAATTTCTAAACCCATTTTGCTTTCAAAGCAATTCTGACTTATGGTGACCCTGTTGTGTATTACCGAGTAGAACTACTCCATGGGACTTTCTTGCATGTAATCTTTATGGAAGCAGATTGCCAGACCTTGCTTTGTTGGAACTACTGGGTGGGTATAAACCACTGATCTTTGGGCTAGTAGTAGTTGAACACAAGTTGTTGATCCACCCAAGGACCCTGTAGACAATGCCAGGGAAGCTGAAAACTGTACTACGTGAAAGAAATGCCTCCAGAACTTGTTAAAAGCAAACACACAATCCCCCTAGTCCTGCAGGCAGGTGTTCTGGGTCAGTGGATCTAGAGTTGAACCTTAGCACTTATTTCCGGGTTTTTGCTTGTTTGTTTTTTAAGAAGACCCTCCTAATGATTCTATCCAGGTGGTTTAAAGATCACCTTGAGATTTTGTTGTTGCTGTGAGATTTCTTTTTCTTTTGTGATTGTTTTCTTCCCATTTCTTGGGGAAGATACACACGTCTCCCAGTCCCACGTGTTTCCAGAACATCTGATCACAAGCCCCTGGGTCCAGATGGAGAGGTTTGAGTCAGAATTTCTAATCCAATTTGGGAGACTTTGAGGTCATTGTTTTGTTTTTTCCTCCAGGCGTGAGCGTCTTCGAAGGAGACATATGACTTGAACTTTTCCTATAGACACACTGCCTGAAAAGTTTAATGTGAAATCACGTCTAATCTAATGCGTCTGCTTGGATTTGAATTGCTGCTCTTGGCTCATAACCGATGACACTTCAAAACTGCCAGAGTAGTTCTTTGACCTTTAGAGCTCCGCCCCTTCCCGAGCAAGGTCTCCGGCTTGAACTGCGAAACCACGTTTCTTATAAGCAGCACCCAAGTACGTGAGACCACCCATTGGAGAAAAAGGCTCTGCTCCTTTCTCTCCTTGGGCAATCCTTTCTCTTCGATCAGGTTTGCCTTCTGAGGGCAATCATGGGTCTGGAGGGGTCTGCTTCTGACAGGCTCATGTGAGCACCGCCTGTCTGTCCGCTTGTCACGGCACAGGTGACATGCAGCTTGCTATGAGGCTAGAGCTCATCGCCTGCTAGCTCAGTACCAGCAGGATGACTCATGGAGAACAGGGTCGGTGCCACTCCCAATCTAAGGACAGATCTGCAGTCTACTTCTGGAAGTGGCCAACGCCAAACCCAAAGGGTCACAGCAGAATGCTACCCACCATGTGCTGGGGGATGAGGGCCCTCAAACCTGTGTCCGTTGGTCCTTAGGATGGCATGAGATCAGGCAGTGGCTCTTTCACACATAAGGTCCCTGTGAGTGGATGCCAAGTTAGCAGAAGGGACAACAGCAGTGTATGTATCAAGGACACAATTGGATAACTTAGGGCCTGGCAAGAAAAACATCAACCCCTTCGGAAATTCCATCCCAGCACACCTTTTCACACAGCTGATGTTGTCAAGAATGGAGCACTGGTATTATGGTGGTTATGCAGCTGGGCTGCTGAAGGCACGGTCTGTCCGATGTTCGAAACCACCAGTCACTCCTCAGGAGCAAGAAGAGGCTTTCTCCTCCCAGAAATAGTGACCATCTCAGAAACATACAAATGCAGTTCTCCCGTCTCTTCCAGGGTTGCTGAGTCAGAATTGACTCAATGGCAGTGCGTTTGGGTTTTGTTTTGTTTTTTTGAGTTGAGAATGTGGCCAGAGAGAGCGCTGTTCCAACAGGATCTTAAGAAGGAGAATTTTCCAGAAGATGTGCTGGGTAAAAGAAAGGCCCACCGAAAACATCACAGGCAAAACCAGGCCGGCGTTTCAGGGAAATGGTTAAGCTATGGAATGACACATTCATAGACAGCAAGAAATGAGATGACTCAGCGGCTTTCCTAGCCAAGCACCAGCAGGCACTTGTTCCCACGGCCAGCTTGGCTGATCGTAGCGATAAAGCAGATCATCCAGGTTGATGAATGGCTTTGTTGCATCAACACACAGCAGAGGAGCAAAGAAACGCCATCAGACTTCCGGGACGTAAACCCAACACTTGAGGAAGTGGGGCCAGAAAGGCAACTGTCTTAGGCCAGGTCTTTGGATTTTATGCCATTAAAATATACTTCAAACTCCCTGGAGCAAATATAAATAACATTTGATTTGAAAGTTATGATGTAACTTGTAGTAGGAGTCCTGGTAGCATAGTGGTTACCCATGGAGCAGCTAACCATGAGGTTAGCAGTTCAAAACCACAGGGGAGAGATGAGACTGTCTACTCCCATAAAGAGTTACACTTTCAGAAACTCACAGGGGCAATTCTGCCCTGTCCGATTGGGTTGCTGTGAATCAGCATTGACTGAGTGACAAGATCTACGTGTGAGAGCCCAGAACAGCAGTCTCGTGATGGGCTAGAAGCCAGGAAAGCAAAGCCATTAGAAGTTTCAAGGACTCTGCCTCCATTTTTCAAAATAATTCATTTCTATGTTGTTGCTATTGTGTATGTATACAGTACAAGGTCATGACCTTGATTACATTCCTCAAACAAAATGTGTGGTCATTCCCATTGTCCTTTGTCATATTGTTCCTCCCTTACTCACGTGAACTGCCTGATCCCTGCCTACCTATTACCTTTCCTGCCTGACCCAATTTTTAGCCTCAGTTTCCCTTCCACTGTGTTTCATCCTGTCCCTTTGTGGATCTACTTTTGGCAGCTTTGGAGTGCTTAGTTACAGGGCTCTCCACCTCCCTCGTCCTCATCTCCTTGGACTCCTTCATTCCCAGGAGAGGCTATGAATGGCCCTATTTGGATCGGGTCCTAGTTCCTAGTCCAACCAGCTGCTGGCAATGCGGAGCAGTGTGCTAGGGTGCTAGCAAGCTGGCAGTGACTGCTCCTATGGGAGAGGGAAGTTTCCCCTTAAAGAACGCTTGTCATGCGCTGGCTCTTGATCTGCTGTTAGTTGCCAGCAGTCAGCTCCAGGTGCAACGGAAGGAATGGAACCTGCACTCAGTCCTCCACCATCGTCACAACCAGGCAGCTCAGGTCCATCATTGTGGCCACTGTGTGTTTTGAGTACCTTCCAACCTAGAGGACTCACCTTCC
Organism: Tenrec ecaudatus; assembly: GCF_050624435.1. Taxonomy (NCBI): domain Eukaryota; kingdom Metazoa; phylum Chordata; class Mammalia; order Afrosoricida; family Tenrecidae; genus Tenrec; species Tenrec ecaudatus. Next base: position 138,876,282 of record NC_134534.1, read on the forward strand.
AGCACTACACCAGACACTATTGTGTTGTGATCTGCGGCGTTTTCGTTGGCTGATTTTTGGAAGGCCTTTCTTCCTAGTGTTAGTATGGAACATATACTGAAACCTGTTCACCAAGGGTGACCCTGCTGGTATGTGAAATACCATGATGTAACTTTCAGCATCACAGCAGCCCAGGAGCCACCACAGTGCCCCAAGCAGACAGACCCTGGGCAGACACCCCAAAATGTATCTCCTAGAAAAACTCCTAGTAACAACCCAGAAGGGAGAGCTGGGATGTTGGATGCATTCCTAAGGAGTTATTTACACCTGCTTGTTCAATTGGAAAGCCCCGATGTATCAGGTGCTGAGCATTGGGCTGCTCAAACCACCAGCAGTTCCCGGGAAGAAAGTTGAGGCACCCAGCTCCTACAAAGATCGACAGCTTCAGAAATTCTATGGCATCATCCCACTGGGCCCGAGAGGGCCTGTGAGTGTGGATCCACATGGCATAAGTGGGTGGGTTTATTGAATCCGAGCTCCAGTCTCTCAGGACTGCTTCTACAACTCTGCAAATCTAGGGACTCCAACTGGCCCAAACCACGTTATCAATCTATACTCAGTATTTCAAATCAGGACAGTGGCTCCAGGACACGACTTAAGGAAGGGGAATCTTCTTCATATACTGGAAACACTTAGGAACTCCCTCTCTCCATTGTTTGCTCTCAACACCATGGTCATGGATGCCATCTTTCCCCCAAAATTCAGTCTCTTCTGCTCTCAACTTCCACCCCCAAATACACCCAGAGCACAGGGCTTTTGCCCCATTTCCCCTTCAGCCTACTCTGCACTCTTAGGTAAATATGCAGCCAGTGTGTCCTCTTTAGGCCTGGCCTCTGCTTTGCTCACTGCCCAGACTCCCTCCGTACTGTGTTGCTGCTAGTGCTGGATTCATGACTTTGTTCCCCGCGGAGCAGGAATCACAGCGGTGTTGTTTGGTTTTACTTCATAGCCTGTGTGAAATCCACCCAGCTGGTGGTCTCAACCCAGGTTAGAGAAAGGCTAGGGAATGGTCCTGGCTGCCCTCCATCCAGGACTAATTCCCGCAGGAAACCTTTGTGGTAGACCAGGTGGCCTTCCCTCTGTCTTCTTTGTCACACACACCCACCCCCGACATAGCCGACGCAGTAGGAGTGTCCTGTGTGAGACGTATATGCTGAATAAATGCCATCAGGGTCCTGAGAACTTGACCTTTCCGTTCGTTTCTCGGCAAGGTAAGAAACCTGCTTGCACCTGGCCTGCGCCAGCCACTGAAAATGCTTCCAGGCCCACCTTCCCTCACACACCTGTTCTCCATCTCGGTAACCACTGCTCACGCTTCCGGTCTCTGCCCAGATCTGCTTCCCCCAGGAAGAAAGCAGAGGAGACGGCAAGTTGGAGAGAGGTAGGTTATGGATTGTATTGGGTTCCCCCAAAGATATACTGAAATCCAATCCCATGACCCGAGTTCGCAAATTGGGTTTTTTTGTTAGGCTATTGGAGTCATGCCTGCGCAGGGTGGGCCTGAGGGGTGGGAATCAGATATGGAGAGACAACCTCAGAGGGGAAGAGACCACGTGAGAGTCCGTCTGTGAACCAAGGGGTACTCTGGATTTGGACTCAGCGTCCAAACTGTGAGCGCATTGATCCGTGTTCTTGAAAGCGACCCACGGCTGCATTGCTAGTAGGGCGCCGGCAACGCAAACAGACAGGTGCTAGGCGCTTCCTCGGGACTCTTCTTAGCGCAGTATTGTAACCATGAGTTTATTTCCTCTCTCATTACAATCTGCTTCGGGGGTACAGGTAGGGATCCGCTATGTTCTTCCGGTGCTAAATCTGCAGTAGATGGAAATATATATTTTGAAGGAATATCGAAAGGAAAATTTCCTGAAATATTAGTCAGTGAATTAAAAGGATAGGGGCTCTGGTGGTTCCCCCGTTAAACCCGTGACTGCTACCTGAAGGGCTGTGGGTCAGCTGCGGGGGAAGCCCTGGGTATCTGCTTCCATAAAGGTTACAGCCCCGGAAAGGCCACAGGGCAGCTCTGCTCTGTCACGTGAGGTTGCTGAGACTTAAAAGAGCTCCTAGAAGCAAATTCGAAGAAGGGGGCTGGGAGGTTGCGTGGCTTTGACCTTCTTCATGTAAGCACCCAAAGAAGGATAAACGGAAAGCAAACCCACTGCCATCAAGTTGATGCCAACTCATAATGCCCTTAGAGGACAGTGTGGCACTGCCCCTGTGCGTTTCTGAGACTGTCCCTTGTTACAGGAGCAGCGAGGCCAGTCACTCTCCCTCAAAGAAGACCTACAAAGAAGAATCCTCTCCCCTGGCCGGTGAGTTTCTATCAGGTAAAATTTCACTCAAACTCCTGTGGAGGATGCCTGAGGTCCTATTGCCCCGATTTGCATGAATGAATTTCTCTGAAATTGGAAGATTTTTTTTTAACTCCAGCTAGCTATAGACTGTTTTCCTACTTTAAGCAGGACCAGGTTCCTCAGACTCCATAATGAAGTTACAGCATTTCAAGTACCATCGACTATAAAGGCAAAAGCAGAGAGACAAGAGTTCATGCCACTGAATGATAATCAGGTGATTTATGATATAATAACAGAACCCGCACTAAGAAATGAAGGTTTAAGAATCACCAAATCCATATTGATCTGGAAACACTATCCTGGAATCTGCTTAGACTAGCAAGTGGAATGCATTTTCAAACATTAACATATTCCTCTCATGGTCTAGTGTTAATTTCAGGGCACACTTAGCAGGTAATAAAAATCTGCAGCTAAATTAGAAATAAATGAGATGTTACAACACTCCATGGACTAGAAGCCTTGGTGACAAAGAAAGAATGATATTCTATCTAGGAATCTAATAACAGCAAATGTGATTCCAGCATTTGAAATCTAATCAGAATATTTATTATAAAATTGAAGCTCAATGGTCATTAGTTTACAAAGGCATATGATGGGTATTGCTACTGCCACAAAATTTTAGAGATAATTAAGACCAATCCATTTGTCCTACAATCTAGAGTTTTGCTTTCATCTGTTTTTACCAGGATGGGCAAATGGACCGAGTTAACTGAATGCATGCAGGGTAAGAGGAAGTTTTTCTGGTCCTATGAAAAACCAAAACCCAAATCAGGCAGTTGTGGGTGTTGTGCAGAATGCCCTGAACCTAGAAAGAGGGGAAATGCCAAAGGCATATCTCTCATCTCAGCCTTAGTCCCAGATAAAGATCCCAGGAAAGAACATGACCCACTAATCTGCAAAATCCATTAGCTAAATCTCATCTATCAACTCGCTCAGGGCTGTTTCTTAATCCTGCAGAATAAACCAGGGGAAGACTATAGAGAGTGGGTGTGGCCTGGATGTTTAATGCTCACCAAATGCCCAGGTCAAGTCAGATGACTAGTGTTGGCCAAGCATGAGGAAAAGGGAATCCTCTGTGCCAGACTAAGGCAGTGAGCATCCCCTTGGCATGTGCCTGCAATCTCCCATCTCTAGCCATGGTGATCTCGAAGCCAAATGTGGAGCTGCTGATTCCTTGGATGGAAATAGACCAGATCCCTGAGAGATTGCGTGGAAGAAGCTGCCCGTAACAGCAAGGTCTGCTTACCCAAGATTCCGGCCCTCACGTGTCAGTACAGCGTAGCTCGGCTTACTGTGACAGCTGGCTGGGGTTCCATCTAAAATGACCCCTCACAGGCTCTTTCTCAGTTCAGACGATCTGTGTGCATGTCATTTAATGACCCTGAGGCATTCTGAAGACCAAAGGGGTCAGTGCTTTAAGTGAAGTTCTCGATGGTTGCTTGGTTGGTTGGTAGGTTTGGGCTTGAGTTTTTGACTAAATTGATTGGTTAGTGAAAGCCACCAATCATGATGATGGCCTTGGAAAACGACAGAAAGACCAGCATCTTCTGGCAGGTGTACACGTAGTTTCCTTCCCAGTGCCTGCACACAACAGATCCCCAGTGAATAGGTGTTGCATGAAGATAATAAAAGAATTCATAAAGTGATCCATGCACAGATTGCATGGGGCCCTCTCCTATTCGTGCCCAAATAAGATGGGGAAGACTTTACCCCTTGGTGTCCAAGCAGAGGTGGCAGGAGACTTGCAGGAAACTACTGCTGACTTGTCTGCTTACTTTCCCTCGACTTCTCTGATTTCTGTTTCATAGTTGCAGGACCAGGTATGAGTTTAGACATGGAAAGAACAAGATATATAAGGGGCCCCTAGTAGTGCCTCTGGATAAGTCTTGGGCTACTGAGGCCAGTGGTTCAAACCCACCAGCTGCTCCGTGGGAGGAAGATGAGGCTGCCTGTTCCTGTAAAGATTTATCATCTCAGAAGTCCTATGAGGTAGTTCTCTGTCTATTGGGTTGTTATGAGTCAGAAAAAGCAGGAAGGCAGTGTGAAGGCAGAGAGACTTCAGAACAACCCCCGAGTCCCATGGCAAGCACCGCCATGACTGAAGTCATTCATTCTGACTCATTTTCTCTTTGGGCTTCCAGACTGACTGCACGCCATGGCCTTTTACACGGTTGTATTCGTCTCTATCAAAATTCTGGCATGTATTCATTCGATTCTCAGTCAGGATTACAAAATAAAAATGCAGAGTCTGTGGGAGAAAACCGCTCGACTGGATTCATTGAAGATTGCGCTCACTCCCCTGGCATTTACTGAGCATCCACCTCAAGCATGATTCTAAGGTTGAGCTAAAACAATGAATATTCAGACAAGTTTCTTAGTCTCACAAAGCTCTGCTTTTCTTATATGGAGTTAGGTTTCTTTTTTTAAAAACGCGTGAGTTAGGCCTGTGAAAAGGAAATTGTCCAGGCATCTAGTTATCTAAGTTGTCTAAAATGAAGGCATGGCACAAAGTCCACAACCCAAACCCAAACTCACTGCCATCAAGTTAATGCCGGCTCATTGTGACCCTGTAGCAGTGGTTCTCAACCTTCCGAATGCCACGACCCTTTCATACAGTGCCTCATGTTGTAGTAATCTCCCAACCATAAAAGTGTTTTTGTTGCTACTTCCTAACTATAATTTTGCAGCTGTTATGAATCGAGCAACCTCTGTGAAAGGGTCGTTTGACCCCCAAAGGGATTGCAACCCACAGGTTGAAAACCACTGCCCTAGAGGAACGCTTAGAACTGCCGCTGTGAGTTTCCAAGTTTGTAACCCTTTACAGGAGTAGGAAGGCCCAGCTTTCCCCCATAAGGTCCAAAGACCCCAGTAACACGTTGATCAATCTCACTTCCCTGCCTGCCTTGCTCTAGACCCATCTCTTGCTTCACCTTGGAGCTTCTCTTCCCGTTTTGTTTTCCTTCTTTCTTTAATCATTTTATTGGGAGCTCTTACAGATATGATAACATTCCATAGTTCAATCACATCAAGCAGTGTCAAATTGCTACCACAATCAGTTTCAAAACATTTTTTTTTCTTCTTGGACTCATTATTGGCTCCCCTTTATTCCCTCCTTCCCCATGCCACCACCTCTGTAACCCTTAATAATATATATAATTTTTATATAATGTAAATATATATAAATATTATATGTATGCATTTTTCTGTATCTTACATCATCCCATGTATCTGCTCATCTGTTAGTGGTTCCCTTGGCGTTATACAGTCATCATTGCTTGCTATCAGATCCACCTTCCCTGCTCTCCCGCCCCTCCCCTTCAGGGAATCATTACTCCCATTAGTGTTTCTGAAGGGTTATCCATCTTGGAATTCATGCATCTAACTATCTTAATTATACAAATGAACCTACGCAGGTCTAACAAGATTAATGAGGTGAAAACAAGGACCATAATGGTGAGCGAAGGAAATAGTCAAGAACTAGAGGATAGTTATGTATTTCATCCGTGTTATTCAGCACCCTAGATGTTTCATTCCTTCCCTATGGCCCTTTTGGGAGGGCTGTCCAATTATCTTACAGGTGGGTTTGGGGTCTCCACTTGTCCACACTCCGTTTCAATTGGATTGCTTGTTTTTGAGCTTCTGATACCTATACCCATCAATACCTCATGATCACACAGGCTAATGTGCTTCTTCTATGTGGGCTTTGTTGCTTTCCTACTAGATGGCCGTTTGTTTAATTTTAAGTATTTAAGAATCATCCAGATGCTGTGTCTTTTAATAGGCACCATCAGCTTTCTTTCTCACATTTGCTTATGCACCATTTTATCTTCAGTGATTGTTTCGAGAAGGTAAGTATCACACAGTACCACATTATTAGAACAAACCATTCTTGTACTGAAGTAAGAGTTAAGTAGAAGCCCGAAGTCTACCCCATCCCCCAAAGTATGTATTTAATTTTTAAAAAACTTTATTACCTTCAAAGTATTCTCCATTATACTTGTGGTAATACTTTTGTCAAATCTGTGATTCCATTCTGGAATCACTTGTCAAACTCATCTGTTATTGGCTCTAGCACCTTCCTCGTTTTTTCCTTCCCCTCTTCCACGTCCTCATTGCTGACTGTTCATGCTCCTCTACACTCGTGGGAACAAAAGGAAATCACCCAGAACGAGGTCAGGAGAGTAAAGTGTAGGGCCAAGAGAGGCATGCTGTTTTTTCCCCAAAACTGGCACACTGAGCTGGCTGCATGAGCAGGTGCATTGCCGTGGCAAAACCAGTCCCCCATCTGCCACAAATCAGGCCTTTTTTGGTCACATAATGCTACACATTCTTTTCAGAACCTCTAAGTAGAAAGCTTGTGTGGGACCTGGTGGAACGAACTCCAAATGCACTCTCCCCTTCACATCAAAAAATAAAATGAGCATCATCTTGATCTTTGATTTTACTTGACAAGCTTCGCGGGGAGGTGGGCAAAGTGACAATGGGGTCTTCTACTGGCTTGATTGATGCTTGGTTTCGGGGTTATAAGAACAGGACCATGTCTTATCACCAGTAATGACCTTGGGGAAAAGTCTGGGTTGCTTTGGAGCATGTTTCTACTCGACGCTCTTTTTCCTGCTCAGTCAGAACCTGAGGCACAAATTTCACAGTGAGCCTTCTCATTCCCAAATCTTCCATTAAAATTTGCTGAACCAAGCTCCACCATAGTCCAAATCACTTCCCCATATCATCAGTGATCCGTCCTCAGTCTCCGAGCACAAGTACATGAATTTGTTGACAGTTTCATCTGCTTGGGAAGTTGACGGACATCCAGAAGGAGGGTTGTCATCAATCAACATTTCACCTTTTATGAAATGAGAAAAACACACAGACATTTGATTATTTTCCCCCACAGTGCTGTCCTTGTAAGCTGTGTTCAACATCACAGCAGTTTCTGTGGAACTTTTCCTGAGCAGGAAAAAAAATTTCACAGCCACACATTATTTTCATAAATTGGCCATCACAGAAAGCAAGGTTCAAGCAAAATAGCTTTTACAAAAAAATTCACTGTTCCCAGGCAACACCACTGGGTGCACTAATCAGAGTGAGTCACTCAATGCTCGCCAAGTGGGAAAAATGTGTACTTCAAAAGGTCGACCCAGCGGTGTTTTTTAATATTTGGTGGGGGGACACCCACCTCATGTATATGTACATGAGTGTGTGTATAGTACATGGACAAATACACCTATATTTACATATATGCATATCTATATACCTAGAGATGCAATTTTTACTTCTTTCCTCTCTCATTTTTCTTTCCTCCTGCTATCATGGGCTAGTGGGCTATCATATTTACCCATCGTTCACCTCTTAGTAATTCCTCTCAGATACATTTCAATTGAGCAAACACAACTGGGAGCCCTACACTCTCCTGTCAGTTTTAGTGTTCTTGCTGTTCCCTTGTCACTGTCATTTGCTCACCGATACCCTCCCTTCACCTCCACCCGTCTCATGCCCCCCAACCCCGGAACAGTCGTTCCTGTGGCTGTCTCCTTGAGTTTGCTTATCCTGCCTGTCTTAAATAGACACCCAAAGGAAAGAAAGGGAAAAAAGACCATACATATAGTCCCAAGTCTGTTATCCTGACCCAGAGTAGATATGTATTTCCCTGTTAAATAGAGAAAATGTCGTTATAAATCATCGGTCCCCAATGACTGAAACCCAAATGACTACTGAACATGATATTGGAACAAGAGGAAAGTAAAAGGAAATAGAGGAAAGAAGTAGGAGGATAAGGACAGATATAGAGGTCTAAATAAAGGCATGTTCATATGTAAATATATTTATGAGGATGTAGAAATAGATCTATGTGCATATATGTGTAGGTTTAGTATTAAGGTAGCAGATGAATATTGGGCCTCCACTCAAGTACTCCCTCAATGCAAGAACACTTTGTTCCATTAAACTGGCATTCCATGATGCTCACCTTCCTGACACAATCTCTGAAGACAAATGTGTGCATAAGAAAATGTGGTGAAGAAAGCTGATGGCGCCCAGCTATCGAAAGATATAGCGTCTTGGGTCTTAAAGGCTTGAAGGTAAACAAGCCATCATCTAGCAGGGAAACAACAAAGCCTACATGGAAGAAGCACACCAGTCTGTGTGATCATGAGGTGCCAAAGGGTTCAGTTATCAGGCATCAAAGAACAAAAAATCATATCATTGTGAATGAGGGGGAGAGCAGAATGGAGACCCAAAGCCCATCTGTAGGCAAGTGCAGCTCCCCAAATCAGAAATCTACAATCGGGACTCCTCAGGGACTGTGGGTCTGTTGCACTCCCTTGTTTGTGTTAGTCTGGGCAGACTAGAGAGACAAATCCATGGACACACATGTGTATAAGAAAGAGATTTATATACAAGATCAATTGAACCTTGAGAAAGCATCCCAAACCAGTCCAAGTCCGTAAGTCCGATACTAGCCCGTATGTCCGATACCAATCTATAAAGTCCTCTTGAGACTCATGAAACACATGCAATGACGCCAAATGCAGGACGATCACAGACCAGTGGGTAGAAAGTCTTTGGATCCAGTGGCGTTGTAAGCATCTCAGCGATGGCAGGGGTCTCTGTGGCTTCTCCGGCTTCAGAGGTCTGGTTACATGAGGATAGGTCCATGTGGCTTCTCCAATTTTAGGCACTAGGTAGTTCCATGTGGGTTGTCAGCTGCAATGTCTCCCAGGGAGTGGCAGAGAGTTAAGTGTCTCCTGCCTCCAAGAAGGAAGTACCAGATATCCCAGAATTCCCAGGAGCAGGCCATCCGCACACACAGGCCTCATTGACTATGATCTGATGGTCAAGCTAGACTCCACCCCTACACTCTTAATCCTCAAATGGACAATTATGTAACTGCCCCACTTGTTGGTCTGCCCCCACGTGAGTGGCTCAGACCCACTGATCTCCCTGAACCTCATCCTCAGTGCTGTCCTCCATAGCACTGTCATCCAGGGAGGGTGTCATGTCTCAAGATGAAATGAGCCCTGAAGTCCTATCTGTGAATGAGCTGCTCAGAGCAGGAACTTAGCCCTCAGGGACTGACTCCCTAGAATGAGCTCTACTCTCTCTCTCCCTTTCGCAGGAAGACGTAAATAAGACCTTCCCCTTGGGTATGTTCGTGCCCTGGTCATTGCCATATCTTTTCTTCCCCCACCCCTCTGGGGGCCATACAGGCCTATGAGAGGGGCGGGGAAGATGTCTTTCAGCACAGGTACTATCTGCATCTTATTTATTTAATTTTTTATTTGGGGGGGTTGGTCTGGCTTTCGCCAGAGTATCTGTTCCTCAACCTGGTAACTGTGCAATATGTGCATTTCCCCCTATACCTGTTCTGGTGTTTGAACTTCCGTCAGTAGACTCGTGTTTTACTTGTCCTTTTGTGCTTGACTAACTTCATTCAGAATAATCTCCAACTCTTTCCATGAGGCGTGGTGCTTCATCTTTGCATCACTATTTTTTAGGGCTGCATAGTACTCCATATTGGGTTTATACCAGAGTTTTTCAGTCCATTCATCTACTGATGGAAATTTGGGCTGTTTTCAATTCTCTGCGGTTATGAACTGCGCAGCCATGAACATTAGAGCACAGACGTCTGGTCATGGTCTGCTTCTTAGCTTTTCTGGATATATGCCCAGGAGTGGAACTGCTGGGTAACTCGATTTCCATCTGTTTTAGGTATCAGCAAATCACTTTCCACAGTGACTTCATAGTAATTAATCTTAATTTCTTCGGGTCCGTTGTAATTTCTCCCATTTTAGCCCTCATCCTGGATATTGATGTCTGCTTCTTAAAATCTTTTGTTAGATTTTCCAGTGGTTTGTTAGATTTTCCAGCTTTTTACTGTGTTGATGTTTTACATATATGTATAGCAGATATCTTTATATCAAACAGCAATTGTGTATTAAGAAAAAATCCCAGCCCAGTCCAGATCAAGTCCATAAGTCCAATATTAGCCCATATGTCTGATACAAGTCTGTAAATTCATCTTGGAACTCACACAACACATGAAATGATGCTGAATGCAGGAAGCTTACAGGCCAGTGGGTAGAAAGTCTTGTGGATCCAGTGATGCTGGCAGAATCTCAATGCTGGTTTGGGTCTCCATGGGGATCCTCCAGCTCTCTGCATGTTCCAACAGCTATTTACCTCTGCCATACATCCAAACGAGGTGATCAAGCTGCACCCTGACTGACAGGCTAAACTCCGCCCCTTCACTCTTAATACCCTCAAGTTGACATGAGATTATGTAACTACACAGACGACCTCTGATCAACTTAACACTTTTATATAACTCTTTAGCCACACATAATTTTTAAAATAAAGACAAGAATAAAATCCAATTTTTGCCTACCAGTATAAAACTAAAATGTATACAATTCAAAATGTGTGCGCCTCATTAAAACATAACACTCTATAAATGAACAAAGCTAAAATAGTCTATAATTAACTATTTCAGCTTTGTGAACACTGACCTTGTGCCACATTGATCACCTGAGGTTCCAGACGGGCTACACCTCTCCTGCTTCGAAGGCCGGGCCGGGCCAATCTTCAGTGAGCAGTAGTTCACTGTCCTGTGGGCACCCTCCCTCTTGGCTCTCTACCATAGGACCAGGGACACCCTGGTAGCCAGCTTGCCTGCAGGGGTGGGGACGCCCTTAGGCGGGCCTGTGCCGGCTAGAGCAGTTATGTGCCCAGTGGCCTGGTTCCCAACACACACAGCATATGTCACCTTGGTCATGCGTCTGGGAAACCTAGGAGGTAGTTGATGGGCAGTTAGCAGGTGTGGCCAGCCTTGGGCATGCCTGGTGTCCTTTCTCTCCTTCTCCTTGGACTGAACCTCCCCTTCCGGTTCCCAGTTGTAGAAGGTGAATTAGCACAAGTAACCATTAGCCGAATTAACACAAGTAAGCATCTCCCCTAGGGGAACTCCTTCTGGTTTCTGCACTCGTTTTGGGAGCTTCTTGCGAATGTGTGGTGCAGCCTGTGTGAGAAACTTGTCCCTGAGTAAGACTTGCCCCTCGTAGGAATCTAAATCTACAACAGTATGATTCTTCAGGACCTCCTTTGTCCGCTCTAAAAAGCCTACAGGAGGTTCCGCGGGTCCCTGGTAAATCGCTGTCACTTTGGCATAATTAATGGCCTTTTGCCTGCCTGACGTTAGTCCATTTGTGACGCACACCAGGAAATGTACCCATGCCCACTTGTCCTGAGGTTCACTATGATTCCAAGCAGGGTCAGTTAAAGGCACAGCTGTTTCCCCCTACAGGGTACTTATCATTCATCACATGTAAGTCCCTGCAAACTTCCTAGCACCTTTGAGCACTCATTCTTTCTCAAAGTCTGTCGTGGTCTGTCCTAGGATGACCATTACATCCTTCCAGGTTGAATCACAGGCTAGGTGAGGTGCTGGAAGTGTCCTACGCACTGCTCAGATATGTTAGAGTGACTGCCCAGGTCAGTTTTAATTTGCCTGAGTTCAATTAGAGTAAAGGGCTTGTAGACTGTCTGAGGAGCAAACTCCCTAGCTGCCTCTACTACAGGTAGAACGTTGGCAGGTTCACGGCTGGGGGAATAGTTACCCCTAACCTCAGGGGCGGGGGGTATGCTGGCAAGACTCGTGTTTGTGTGTCTGATGTCAGGCTGCAAGCGTTTGCTACTTCATGTAGGGTGCTACGGGGACTGGTAAACCCCAAATCAGCAGGTCAGATGTCAGGCTGCTGGCTCATGGGCTGTAGCGCTTCCTAAGACTGGCAGGCAAAGGCACACTACTGGCTCAAGTCTCGAGAGCTGGAGGTCTGAGAATGATAAGCTGGAGGCAGGATCCAGAGGGAGCCAAAATGCCAGGGACCTTTGCTCATTTCCACATATATTGGATGTGGGCCAGACCCCTGAGGAGACTGGCAGCTCATTGTATATCTCATCTTGGAAGTGATCATGGTATCACAAAATGAGTAATGACTGCATTGTTGCATAATCCTCAAATTGTGTGATTACATAACTTCCAAACCCAAGAGACTCATGACCCAGCCAAGCTGACACATAACTTTAACCAACAACACGGAACAATTCTATTTTATCATTTCTACTGGATACTTGCTTTTTCCTCTCATGTCTTTCTCTGAGACTACACCATGAGAGAGAGAGATAGGCATATACTGACCTCCTCCCCCGGGCATCCGTCATCCCCTATCGTAAATGACAACTGTTAGCAGCTGCTTGCAGAGACAAGGAGAACCTCTGACAGAGAGGGGTTCGTACTGTATACAAGTCAGAAACAGCCTTTGTGTTCTGATCCAAAGTGGCTCACATCTTCATAGCAAATAGACTCTTCACTAGCACCAACCTCCAATGTGCACATGTCCAATTATTTTTAAAACAACCCAAATAATGCAGGGGGGGTGTTTTAGTTGTTGCCACTTAGAGCCTGCCTTCTTGGCACCTTCTGAAAAGCTGGGTCCAACATCTGGTACCACAGATAAGAACCCGAGCTGATAAGGACTCCAGACTGCTGTTGTCCTTTGGAGCTGTCTGATTCAGAGACTCCTCACCTTGCTGAAGGAGGGCATCCTGCAGGGATGCAGAAACCCCCCTGCGCCGCTTCTCCTGCCTGACAGCCTTCATGCATTCTCCCCATTCTGCTCATGTGCCACATTAGCTCCTCCCACCCCACCCCACCCCCGACCGTGAAGATGACTGTCAGTGACCATTCCCAAGAAAAGCTTGTGATGCGAAGCTCCCATCCAGTCATCTCTCTCTTGCTCGCCATGCCCAAGTCCCTCAAACTCACTGCAGTCTGCGTTGTCACTGGAGGTGCATCCAGTAGAATCAGGTTAGCTGGCGACACTTTGACCCAAAGTCTGCACCAGGGAACACCAAAGGATGCGTGTGTGTGTGTGTGTGTGTGTGTGTGTGTGTGTGTGACTTGCATGCTCCAGGTTTGCAGGGATTCCTCTCTGCCTTCCTCCCCAGGCAGCCTGTGTTTGAGCAAAAGCAGAGAGGCCTGATGTATTGTCATGAGTCTACCAAAGAAAACGTTGCTTCAATGGCTCATGACATGAGCAATATATGATAACACCAGGTAGCTACTATTTCTTAGGACATAAGCTTGTGGCTAAGTGAAGGTACTTATGACTGGAAGAACAGGTCCCTATAAGCAACCACGGGTAGAGACCTCAGGTTTGGGGAGTGAATTGCCGGGAAGTGAGGCTGCTGTCAAAGCAGGGGGTGGGGCATTCCCCCATTTAGAAAGGAGCATCCTATGAGTGTTCCCTATTAAATTCTATATTTCGGGGCCTTAGCAGAAATACTCATAGCCGGTGTCAATAAACTATTCTTTCCCCAAAAAACTCATGAGTAACCTTTCTAGGGCAGCCAATGTACTAAGCATACGTGTTAGCCAGGGTTGAGTAGAGAAACAAATTCATAGACACTCATGTGTATAAGAGAGAACTTTATATCTAAGAGTAACTTTTTATTAAGAAAATATTTCAGCCCAGTCCCGATCAAGTCCATAAGTCTGATATTAGCCCATAAGTCTGATACCAGTCTATAAATTCCTCTTCAGACTCATGCAACTCATGCAGTGGAAGCTCACAGGCAGTGGGTGGAGAGTCTTGTGGATCCAGTGGCGGTGGAAGGAACTCAGCACTGGTGTGGGTCTCCATGTGGCTCCTCCAGCTCGAGTGCTCTGGTTCCGTCAGTGTAGCTCCAAGTGCTTTATCAACGTGGAGATGAAGCAGAGAGTGTGGGTCTGGCCTCCAGTGAGCTATTTATCTGTGTAGAGCCTCCCAACGAAGTCATCAAGCTGCGACCTGATTGACAGGCTGGAGTCCACCCCTTCACTCTTAATAGTCTCATGTTGACACCAGATCATGTAACTGCCACAGCACAGGAATAAAGTCATAGAGAAATGTAAAAAGGGCAAAGTTTCTAATCTTAAGACACTCATAGAAGCGTCTCAAAGGAACTATTTGAGTTTGATGTTGAAAGAGGTGTAGAAAGAAGTTCATCAGGTGGAAATGGCAAAGACAGACCTCAGCAAATAAGTCAGTGGTTCTCAACCTTCCTAATGCCGCGACCCTTTCATACAGTTCCTCATGTGGTGGTGACTCCAACCATAAAGTTATTTTCTTTGCTACTTCCTAACTGTAATATTGCTACCGTTAGGAATTATAATGTACATATCTGATATGCAGGAGGTATTTTCATTGTTACAAATTGAACATAAATAAAGCATAGTGATTAATCACAAATACAATATGTAATTATATATTGTGAAATATTTAATTACAAATAAATGATATTTTGTCCTGAAGAATGGTGTAGCATGGGTAACAGTCTTAATATAACAACAGTTAACTACATTGCTATATTTTGCGACAGTATGCATAAAAAGCCAACATCAGTTCGAAGGTTGAGATAGCTTCTTTCTCACCAGATCAGAAATTCTCGGGGCAGTCTTTGCAAGAGCATGAGAAAGATCATCTTCCAAAACAAGTCTACTTCTGTATTTAGACTTGATAACCAACAAGCTGGAAACCCTGTTTCACAAAGATAAGTTGTTGGAAATGGAAGAAGGCACAACATAGTCTCGGATGGAACAGGATACAACTGCAAACACTGGATCCAGAATTTTGTAACTTGCATTGTAGAAAAATCAGTTCTCACTGCATCACTGTTAATAAGTTCAATGAACTCCTCTTGTGCTGTCTCAGGAACATCTTCAACTTTGTGCATGGGTAGACTTGGAAAGTATGATGAAATTTCCTCTGTAAGCATGTGCAAGTATTCTTTCGCAGAAATTATCATCATAATCCTTTTGCCTGGTTCATTGTCATGCTCCTCAAAGTACATAAGGTAGGCAACAAAGTTTTTTTCTTTATTTTTTTAAGTCATTTTATTAGGAGCTCATACAACTCTTATCACAATCCATACATACATCAATTGTGTAAAGCACATTTATACATTAATTGCCTTCATCATTCTTAAAACATCTGCTCTCCACTTAAGCCCCTGGCATCAGCTCCTCATTCCCCCCCCTCTCCACTGCCCCCTCCCTCATGAACCCTTGATAATTTGTAAATTATTATTTTGTCGTATCCATTTTTTTAATTGTCAAAGCCTGAAGTTTCATTTGGAATGATCAGATCTTTTCAGATAAATCGAGGCATGTTGTGTTTGGTCCTTGCAGTGATAAACTGAACTCATTCAAGATGGCAAAGATGTCAACCAAGTAAGCTATTTTCTGCAGTTCACTTTTATCGCTGAAAAGTGCTTTGAACTGTGGTCTTGCTTTCAGATTAAAAAATAATTTTGAGATTATCACAAAGCTCAAAAGCACGTTTTAAAACTTTTCTTCTGGACAACCATCTCACTTCAGTGTGAAAAAGCAGAGCATTATTCGGTGCGTCCAACTCGTTGCACAGTTGTGAAAATAGTTGACTATTTAAAGTACTCTCCTTTACAAAATTGACAGAATTTATGACGCTTTTCATTACTTCTTGTAACTCTTGTAGCAGTGTCTTCATTGCTAAAATTTTCTGATGAATCATACAATGAGTTCCAATGACTTTTGGTGACTTATTCAGTGCCAAATGTTGGAATCCAGATCGGCATCCTAGCATAGTTGGAGCACCATCTGTGCAAACACCACAAACCTTTTCCCCAGAGATCTTAAGCTCTTTCAGAAATAAACCAACGGTGTCAAATACATCACGTACAGTAGTTGTCATTTCAAGAGGTTTGCAAAAAGGAAACTCCTCTTTAAAATCGCCATCATTAATATACCTCATGTAAACCAGTAACTGAACAGTTTGCAACGTCTGTAGATTCATCAAGCTGGATGCTAAAGATTGGAAGTAGAGTAGATTTAATGCCCTGGATTACCTGATCAAGAATATAGTAGACATGTCACCTATTCTTCTGCAGACAGTGTTGTTAGATAAGGAAACTGCACTCAATTTCATAATAAATTCATCTCCGGTCATAACTCAAACAATGTCTTTGGCCACTGACAACAGTAAGTCCTCAGCAATGGTGTGAGGTTTCATAGCTGTGGAGATTCTGAGTGCCACCAAATAGGAAGCTTCAATGACTGCTATGTTTTGTTTGTGGTCCTTGCCACCAGTGTCAAGTCTGGCTTTCTTGAGTCCATCAGCTTTGCTTCTAAAATACTTGGTATCCTTGCCGGCAAAGCTGGCATGCTTGCTATCAAAATGGCCTTTTAGTTTGTTCAGCTTCATAGATTTGGCTGATAGACCTTCACAACAAGTAACACATTGTGGTTTCTGGCTTCATAGATTTGGCTGATAGACCTTCACAACAAGTAACACATTGTGGTTTCTGAATTCCTGCTGCAATTATCGAGGTAAAACCCTACTGTAAAAAATCCTCACTATATTTCCTTTTCTTAATGTTCTTCTCTACATGATCCATTGTCATGGGCTGGCTTGCTAGTGAAAATAATATATAACAATAACAGTATTTACATCAACCACAGCTGAATATAAAAAGACCAATCAGCATCCAAATAAAGTTCCCATGGGGTGTGTGTGTGTGTGTGTGTGTGTGTGTGTGTGTGTAATTTGGCAATAGTTGATTTTTATAGTACATGACTTTGTATTTACCCAGTAATTATAATTCATGAAGTGTCATTTTACCTCCAATACTGCTGCTTTCAGCACAGTAGCTGCAAGTCTTTAAGAACCCAGATGCTACATCTTTTGATAGCTGGGCAGCATCAGCTTTCTTCACCACATTTACTTATGCACCTGCTTTGTCTTCTGCAATCATGTTGGGAAGGTGAGCATCATGGAATGCCAGTTTAATAGAACAAAGTGTTCTTGCATTGAGGGAGTATTTGAGTAGAGACCCAATGTTCATCTGCCACCTTAATACTAAACCTACAAATATATGCACATAGATCTAGTTCCCCATCGTCATTATATAATATGCCTGAATGTAGACCTCTATAAGTGCCCTTTGCCTCCTAGTTCTTTCCTGTTTCCTTTCACTTTCCTCATGTTCAGCCTTCATTTGGGTTTCAGTAATTCCTCTCAGTTACACTGCCCTTGATCAAACCCTACCAGGCCTCCTACAACCTCCTCACAATTGATTTTGGATCACTTGTTCCTTTGTCCCTGGGTTTGTTAGTACCCACTTCCTTTCCCCCACCTCCCCCCTTCGCATGTACCCCAGAACCGTAGGTCCCATTTTTTTCTCCTCCAGATTGTTCATCCTGCCTGTCTTATCTATATAGACCTGCACACCAACCTGTGTGATCATGAGGTATTGATAGGATCACATATTGGGCATCAAAGAACAAAAATTCATATCATTGTGAATGAAGGGGAGTGCTGAGTGGAGACCCAAAGGCAACTGGACATCCCTTTACAGAAGGGTTGCGGGGAGGAGATGAGCCAGTCAGGGTGCAGTGTAGCAACAATTAAACATGCAACTTTTCTCTAGTTCTTTAATGCTTCACACACCCCACACCCCCCAATGATCATGATCCCAATTCTACCTTACAAATCCAACTAGACCAGAGAATGTACACTGGCACAGATAAGAGCTGGAAACACAGGGAATCCAGGACAGATAAACCCCTCAGGACCAGTAACTAGAGTAGTAACACCAGGAGGGTAAAGGGGATGAAAGGAGGAACCGATCACAATGATCTACATGTAACCCCTTCCCTGGGGAATGGACAACAGAAAAGTGGGTGAAGGGAGACATAGGACAGTGTCAGACATGATAAAATAATAATAATTGATAAATATCAAGGGTTCGGGAGGGAGGGGGGAAATGAGGAACTGATTCCAAGAGCTGAAGTAGAAAGAAAATGGAGAATGATGATGGCAACAAATGTACAAATGTACTTGACACAATGGATGGGTGTATGGATTGTGATAAGAGTTAGATGAACCCTCAATAAAATGATTAAAAACAAAACAAAAAAAACAGAAGCTGCTTTTAACAGGGTAGCTGCTTTCAACACAGCAGCTTCTCTGTGCACAGTAGCTGCTCTCTGCACGTGTGGCTGGTTTGCATGGTATATCATGGCACCAACTCTGTCACATACCTGTATTTGTATGGGGTGTATGTGATGGGTTTGGCGTGATGACGTCATCACACTGGGTACTCGTATGTGGGTGTATCTCATGTGGGTGATCCCACCTGGAGACAGATAGAGGAGCGGTGTCTCGCTTCCTAAGACCATTGGAAATATGTGTTTTCCAATGGTCTTAGGCCACCCCTGTGAAAGGGTTGTTCAAACCCCAAAGGAGTCATGACCCAAAGGTTGAGGAGCGCTGAAATAAGTGATCGTGGGGCATTTAGGGAATATTGTGACTTCAGAGTTGCCAGGTTCCTAGGTGGCAGAAGATGACGTTGACGAGATAAGATGGCAGGTAGCAGGAAGTCTTAAGTGCTAGACAAAAATACATGAGTTTCACTTCTCAAATGAAAGCACCGTCTGAGATTGTTAATAAGGCTCCCCAGGGATTCGATTTGTTCTACACAGAAGGCCTGCTCTCATGGTAGGGTGCAGCACAAGGTTGGAGGGCAAAGGATATCAAGGCGTAGGGACTGTTGCAGCAAGAACTAGCCAAGGGAAACCCAGACCCTGAACTGGGTGCTCAGTTTGCCCGGGATGTGGAGCAGCAGACGTGAAGACATGGGAAGGAAAACTGAAATGATGCGTGAGGAGAGGCAGTGTGGTGTGGCCGTTGGAGCCCGATCAGGAAGCAGCGAGAAGATACTGTTTTGCTGGCATTCGGGTGCCTCGGCCATAGTGGCGATCTCCTCCTGGGAGTCGGGACTCACTCCAAAGGGAACTGAGCGCGGCCTCTTGACATCTGTGTGCCCTTGACAGGCTTATAGCTCCCTGGGCGCTCCACGTGAAAAGATAAGAGATGTGAGAGCCAAAGAGAAGCTCCTCTTTCGCCCAAGTAGGCTGAACCCAGGAAAGAAATGGAATGGATCCCCTGGGTTGACTCTGGTTTCTTCTCTTTCCTGCACCCACTCCCAGGGAGCAGCTTTGTTTTCATCCACCAGCTTTCAAACCTGGGAGCGAGGTCCTTGGGATAGTATAAGTGAGGAGGGCTAGTTGAACTGGGGATGAATAAGCCTCCATTCATTGTCCAGTGCAACACCACGGTGATTCCTCTTACTCTCCTCCCTTAGGGCATGATCTGGGGAGGACAAGAACCAACACATCACACCGTTGGATCGGATCCCTGCAGCTCTCCTATCTGCGAGTCTGAGAGATGACCAGTGCCGGGCGTCGTCCATATTTATGCCACTTCCGGGTGGCACTCTGGATTGATTGGTAAGCACATGAGTATCTTTGCTTTCCTTGACAGGTTTTGTTTGTTTTCAACACTGTAATGCCGATTGCCTACAACTGTCTTTTGATGGACAAAACTGCGCCCCGGCAGTTAGTTGGGGACTTAGTAGACTATGGAGCTGTAGGGAATTGTCTTTTGTGTTGTAGATTAGTTTCAGAGCTTGAAGCCAGTTCACTGCAGTTTGATCCCTGCTGAGAATTTGCATCCCCCACCAGATATGCTGTCTTAGAATTGAAATTTAACAAGATCCCCAGGTGATCGTTTTGGGAACCTTCATTTTACCATCTGGATCATTTGAGCATCCAGGGGCCAGGAGTCAGTCAGTCTTTAGAGTTGCCTTGGGAGGGTAGGGGTTGGAGGTGATGACGTTTGTCCAACAAGCTGGTGAATAGACATCCCAGTTAGGTGAGATTTTGTTGGCTGGTTGCCTTGCAGCAGTGGATAAGAGATGGGGTGAGGAAATGGTCAATCAAACGGTGCTTGGATGGTTGTGGATTTCACACTTGCTTCCCTGTAAATGAGCCTGATGAGTTTTAGGGTGGTGCTGGGTCTCACATGCTGGGCATGGCCTGTGTTGGTTGATGTTGAAGTGAAGGCAGTTTGTCAGTTTCCTTGCCCTGGATTAAATGGGAGAATTTTAAAACCTGCTTGAGAGAATTGGGACTGATAAATTCGATGATTTAAGGCAGCAATGCTTAGATTTGAGCAGGCATCAAATCGCCTGGAGGGCTCTTTAAAGCAGCGTGCTGGACCCCACCCCCTTCACCCCCAGTTTCCGGGAGTCTAAGGTGGTGCCTGAGAATTTGAATGTCTGACAAATCTCCGGCTGAAGTGTATTCTACCGATGTGTGGACCTCACTCAGAGTACCACTGATCGCAAGCCTCCTTCTAATTTTAGAAGCTAGTAGAAATTCTGGAAGCGGGAAGGATATCCCACCTGGAGCAAATAGATTAATGGGAAGAATAAAATGTTATTTGCTGTAGTTTAGAGGAATCAAATGTATACGTTGAACAAACACAAACTAGGCTCTTACGAGCAGAACGGTGTTTCCTCCCGTGCCCTCTGAGGGCATACGTCTGTTGGCGGGGCTGGTGCTTTGTGGGTAACCCGGCTGAGGCTCCTAAAACCCCCAAGAGTAAGACCAGGGGTCTTGGCAGCAGCCACACGCTATAGCCTGACTGCTTCTCTATGAGAAGGGGTTCTTTACAAATCGACATTCCCGCAGTCTACCTCTGGAGATTTGAACTGAGTTTGGGCTTGGGCCATGGACCCAGGCTAGCCTCACGGCCAGTGTAGGAGCCTCATTTTAAAATCCCCCCAACATGTTAACCCAGCCTCTGACCCCTTCGGATAGAATAGGGTTGCTCATTTCTGGAGAAGTCCAGTTTGTAATACATAGTTGCAGCTATTGGCCTTTGTGACGGGTTGATCTACATCCCCCCAAGAGAGAAGCTGGAAATCCTGTGGTACCTGTAGACATGCTTTTGTTGAGGAATATGGTCTTTGAGCATCTTCTCAGTTCAGCGGAACCCTGGTGGGGCAGCGCTTACTCTGTGGGCTGCTCACCGCAAGGTCAGTAGCTCTTTACTGGAGTAGAAAGGCCCATCTTTCTCCTGAGGAGAGAGAGGTTGGTGGTTTCGAACTGCTGACCTTGCAGTGTGCAGCCTAATACACACCCACCCACCACTCCTCAGGAGAACGATGGGGTTTTCTACTCCAGTAAAGAGTTAGCACCTAAGAAACCCACAAGGGCGGCTCTACCTTGTCCTGTAGGGCCTCTATGAGCCAGCACTGACTCGATGGCAGTGGGTGTCAGATCGGTAACAGGAGTAAGGTAGATTCTAATGCAACATGAGCGCCATCTATAAGAGAAGATGAGGAGAGACAGGAAAGTAACGATGAAGATTCATCTATCAGGAAGGGAACACCAAGGGCTACCAGCAGCTGGGACCGACAGGAATGGCGCTCCTCTGAATAAGACTACACCCATGAATATATGTATTTGCACTTATATGTGTTGCACATATGGATCTAGTAGAGCATACAGGAGTAAAGTTAGGAAAACTTCCTAGCCGTAACCAAACACCTCCAGGGAGTAAGTCACGAGGCCTCTGGGCTCAGGATCATCATCTCAAGGGGCATTACATAGCTCAGACAGAATGGTCTGCACCCTCCTTTGGCGGATAGTGACTGGGCTCCTCAATGCTTGTGAGCAGGTATCTAAGGAGCAATGTCGTGTCCCTAACCGTGCAACGCAAAGCAGAGTGAAGATAGTCAAAGACACATGGGAAGAACTAGTCAAAAGGACTAATGGACTAGTGAACATCGGTCTCCATGGGCCTGGGACCAGAAGAACTGGATGGTGCCCGGCTAGCACCACTGATCACACAGAGAGGGACCACAGTAGGAGGTTCTGGATTGAGTAGGAGCAAAATGTAGAACAAACTCAAAATCATGAACCGACCAGACTTGGTGGCCTAATAGGGACAAGTGGAACCCCCAGGACTAAGGAAAACGGTCAGGCAAACAATAGACCGATAAAGTTATTAATCATCCCAAGAAAGTACACAGTCCTTAGAACAATCAACATCTACAATCAAGAGGGCAGCATTTGTCCAAGGATGAAGCTCAGAAGTGAGGAAGGGATAAGAAGGAGAAACAGGAAGTACAAGGAGGAAGAGAGAAGCATGTGGTTAGAGAGGACTACAATCAATGTCACACGGTGCTTATGAACTATTGAATGGAAAACCAATTGACTCAGTAAACATTCACCCAAATCTCCATTTTTTTAAAGAGAGGCAGGCTCTTGCCCTGGAGACGTGAGTGGGAGCACAGCCCAGCAGACATGTGGATTTAAACTCCTTGCCTCCAGAGCTGGGAAGCAATGAACTCCCGTTCTTACCAGCTGCTCAGTTTGTGGTATTTGTTACAGCAGCCCCAGGAACGCCCATAGTGTCCTCATCGGAATTGTTATAATCCGTAGACTGGCGTGGCTTTGCACATGTTTCCTCTGAAGAACACCAACCATGCCCTCACCCCTGCTCTTCTGGCTCCTTTACCCCACATCTCTCCCTTCTGGGGCTTTTTCAGATGGACGAGAACCCTCCCTAAGCAAATCTAGCATTTATTCTTTGCTTCCACCGCAGCTAAATCTTCCTCCATCAAGAGCTTCCATGCGGTGCAATTTCCTGTTTGTCTGTCTCCCCTTGTCTACGATCAGTTCTTTGGCAGCTCTCTGCTGCAAACAGCCCTCTTCCTTGATGCCCCCCCTCTGCCCTTACCGCCGCCCTTACGACGACGTACGTGCTACACTAGGAGACACAGCACATTCCTCTGAGCATGCTGGGTGGTGGTAATTAACATCAGGGACTCCCCAGGAGGATTTCCTAAAACCTACACTGATTTTAAAGCCCCTGCGAGGTGTGTACACACGTTTAGCATGACCAGCTGCTAACAAACGGAAAGGCTGGCACATCCAGAAGCTCCTCAAAAGAAAAGCCTGGCAAATTCCTTGTGGGGGGAAAAGCAACAGCGTTGAAAATGCGACGGAGCACATTTCTCCTTTGGCACACGGAGGACTGCCCGGGGCCCGAGTCAACTCCGTGGCAAGCGGTTTCAGTCAGTTTCCAAATGGTGATCAAGTCCTAGACACGTGAGCTCTCTCTGCCACACAGAGAGCTGGAGAGGCTGCCTGCCTCCTCTCTCTCTCCCCGTTCCTCGCTCAAAGAGACTTCTCATAAGCAGCTGCAATATTTGTTCAACCTGGAAATTCTGTGAGCTAAAAAAATGATATTAAAGCACCTGAGGGTGTATTGAAACCACCACCGAGCTATATTTTCACTTGTGCATTTTACCCACAGCATTGGAAAAAGTAATTTTGCCCCAATTAGAGGAGGTCTTTTCAACTGCTGACACATGTTTGTTGGGCATCTGGATATAATCTGATCAGCATCTGGCGTGAGGCTGTGAGATGCTATCTCCCGAGGTCTCCCATGGAGAAGGAAAGACATAAACCTGCCTTTGCTAGGACCAGCCTCGTGTTGACCCCGCTGCGGGGTCAAGGCAGCCAGGCCTCTCACCCCCCACACGTTGCTAAAGTTTATCTGGGCATCACCCTGAACCCACAAAGTCCCACTTTAATTGCCCCAGAAAACCAGCACCAGCACTCTGAACAGTGAGCCAATCCAATTGTTCCTCTCATTTCGCCGCTGCACAGGTTAGAGCCAGCACGGAATGCATCACACATAGCCCAAGGAGAAGAAGTATCAATAATTGATAGGCCCTCCTGCCCTCAGCTGCCACTGTTGCCAACTCTTCCATTCATGTATCCCCAGTCGCTTTCAGTTTGCCTCCCAGATGAAGATGGGTGGTCTGCGGCTTGAGAAGGCTCCTACCTGTGTGTTGGTTGACTGCATTTCATTTTGGAGATAGATGTTTATAGGAAGATTGTCTCGTGAAATTTTTGTTTCCTCTTGCTTTTGTTTTAGCTTGTAATAAACAGAGCTGGTTTTCTAAAACCTGAACACATGGGCATCCTCCTCCCCCCTCCCTACCTTTTGCAAATGTTCCCTTATTGATGTTTGCTTAAAGCATTTCACTGAAGTGGGGATGTGGGACCCACCCTTCCCATTCATCAACAGCACCCCAGAGGTGGACTGGGAAGGTGCAGAGAGGCTATTGGGCTCTGAGGAAGGCCTCTGCAGCTAGTTGGGTGGATCCTGAATTTGGAGGATGAGAGTGGTGAGAGGGATCCTGGGTGGTACAAGCCGATAAAGAACTTGGCTGCTAAATGAAAGGGCGGGGCTTGAGGACACCCAGAGGTGCCTCAGAAGACAAAGCTGGTACTCTGTATCTGAAGTACCGGCCATGCAAACCCTCCAGAGCAGCGGTTCTCAACCTGTGGATCGAGACCCCTTTGGGGGTCAAATGACTCTTTCATAGGGGTCGCCTGCTTCATCAGAGTAGCAAAATGACAGTGATGTAGTAGCAATGAAAATAATGTTATGGTTGGGGGTCACCACCACATGAGGAACTGTATGAAAGGGTCGCGGCATGAGGAAGGTTGAGAACCACTGCTCTGGAGTATGAAGCTCTACTTTGACCGTAAGGGAATCATGACTAGGCGTCCACGTGATGGCAACTGGTTATGAAGGAAGAAAATGGCTAATGAAAGGTTGGGTGGCTGTCTCTCCTGTACTATTTACCTGTGTACGTACTTGAGGACCAACCAACACAGACTGACTTTCTAGATCCAGGCACCAAATACTCACCGAGTGCCTTCTTTCTATGGGGCCCTGGGGTGTGTGCTATGTGCACAGAAGCAGGCGAGCCCCACAGGGCCCTTGTCCACAGGGCTGGGAGGGTCTAGTGAGAAAGACTGAAACAGCAAGCTTGACTAAGAACTGGCACACCTCAGCCTGGTGTCCTGAACTGTGGTGTCAGAGGGAGAATCAGCAAGGCTGGGGCAGGTAGTTGGTCTCGCTGAGGTGGTTAGGGAAGGCCTCTCTGGGGATGTGGCACGTCAGGTGACCCGGGGAGGAAGCTTGTTTGGGGTAAGCAGTGAGGACTGAATGCTTTCTGGAAAACTGGGGAACCATTAGAACATTTTAGTCACGAAAGTTCCTTAATGCGTTCTCTGTTCAGATGTTCACTTGAGAAGCTGTGTGAAGGACAGGTTGGGCGTTGTGACCCTGTTTGTGTTGTCAATAAGGATAGTTTCCGTGTCCGATGGAGTTTGTGGAGGCTTTCACTTGATCTCGTTGACTTTGATCTTTTTCACTTGATCTTGACAGCAACTTTGGGAAGCAGGAACCAGACATGCATGAGTGCATACGTGTAGGCACTGTACAAACAGGAGTCCTCATGGCAGTAGCTGGAGTGCTCACTGCCGACCTGAAGGACAGTGGTTCGACTCTACCCGGTGCTCCACAGGAGAAAGCTGTGACAGTTTGTTTCCATCAAGATTTGCAGCCTCTAAACCCTACTGACTAGCTCTTCTCTACTCTAGAGGTCGCTGTGAATCAGAACTGACTCAATGGCGAGTCGGCTTGGATTTACAATAGTTTTATGATACATCTAAGGGCATGTTTGTATTTTGTACTTAAACACGTTGTTGGGAGAGACCAGTCCCTGGAGAAGGACATCATGCTGGGTAAAGGGGAGGGGCAGCAGAAGAGAGGACGGCTTCAATGAGAAGGATGGACACCTCGGCTGCAACATTGGGCTGAGACATAAGAACAATTGTGCGGGTGGCGCAGGACAGGGCAGGGTCGCACGCTGTTGTACACATGGTGACTGAATTGGAACCGACTCGTTGGCACGTAACAAACAACACATCTAAGGAAACTGAGGCTCAGCGAGATGACAAGACTTACCCAAAGTCACTCGTTCCGTAATAGAACCATGACTTCCAATCCAAAGCCCATGTGAGTTCTTCTCAGGACCCACGGTGAACCTCTGAGACGCTGCAGTAGTGAGTTAGCAATGGCGAAGAACTGCGTCTGTGATGTGTGCTTAAGGAGACTGATCGGGTGGAAAAAGGGAAGACAAGAATGTTGTGGGATGAGCATCGTAGGGCGGCAGCTTTTAGCATCCTGAAACCCACTTTTCTTCCTTTTTCACGCCGGTCAATCAGAACGCTCTTTGACAGCCTTTCACTTTCCTTTTGTTGGCTCCTTCAGGTGCTTCACTGTCCAAAACCCTCCTACCCAAATTCCCTCCCCAAGATGCACCATCTCTAGGGCATGAGGGACTCCCTCTGCAGGTGGCAGTAGCAAACTGGTGTGTCTCTTCTCGCTTCCGCTCAGCCTAGCTGCGTTCCGACCATCCCACTGTCCTATTGTTTTGCCTTCCGTCTTCTCCATCGCCCCTTGTCCTCCAGTCGGCACTGACGCTCTGGGGGTTCCTCTTGGCCTCTTTGCAGATGTCCATCCGCCAGGCGCTGCAGTATTTGTCCCGGGCCGCACACCCGGCCCCACCCACTAGAGCCCACCCACCTCTGGGGCGTGCTGAGCTGCCGCTCACCCCGACACCTGGGCTTGCGGAGTCCTGCAGGACAGTCAGAACCGCCCAGGCAGCCCTGACCTCCAGAGAAGGTCATGCCACACAGACTTGGCAAGGGCAGTGGTCATTCATGCCTGCCTGCCCCTCACAGGTTCTCCTTCCTCGCTGGAAACAAGCTTGGCCTGCCCCATCATCCCACCCCTCCGCTCCGCTGCTCCGGGCAATGGGGAACTTGGCACAGGCATGGATGCAGGGCTGCCGGCTCCAGCGGGCCATCTGGCTCAACTGCTGCTTCCAAATGATGTTCCCATCCGTGGATAGCCCAGTGGACCACCTCCAAGGATCATCTTCTCGGCGAGAAGAGTGGAGGCGGAGGAAATAGAACGTCCTTTTGCTTGCTGGGAAAGACCGCGGGTCTCAGCTCGTCGACCTTTCTGGCAAGTGCATGCGAAACCCAGATCAGGCTTGTTAGTGTCCAATTAGGAGGCCTGGAAGGGCAGCCAGATTTTCCAGAACTGGCACACCTTGCCACCTGGCACAGCCATGAAGCGGGAGGAGGGGCAGCTCTGGAAAGGTCAGCGAGGGCTCAGACCAGCCCAAGCACCTCCCCGGCCCATTAGCCACCACGGGGATAATTAAGATGCCTGTCCTTCCGTGGCCGACTCCATCCCTCTGTTGACACGCCGTTCCGAGGCTGAAAGCTGACTTTTCATATGGTGGCTGCCGTGTGCCATCTGCAGGCTCTGACTCGTGGCGACTTTCTAGGACGGAGGAGAGGTGCCCCACAGACTTGACTGGCTTGGAATCGTTTTAGGAGCAGATGGCCATCTCTTCTTTTGAGAGCCTCTGGTGGGTTTGGAGGTGGCTTGCACAGATCTCTGTCCATAGATTCCAGACGCACACTCTTTTCCTTCCTGCCTCTCAGTGGACAGCCTCACCTGAGTGCATGAGTGTAGTGAAACTCCCTGCCACACTAGGAAATGGCCTGCTCCCAAAGCGCAGTTGTGTCAGGCCTGAAAGACCCTCCCTTCAGTTAACAGAATTCCTACTTCAGCTCATTCCCCCACAGGTTGGACTCACGTGGACTCCAGCCCTTGGCGACCCTGCGGGTCAGAGTGGAAGGGCGTTCCCTGGGACTCCCAGTGGCTAGGTTTTCAGAACGGGATCACCAGCTCTCTCTTCTGTGGTTCCCCACGTGAACGCCAATGTCTAACCTTTGCGGTAGTGACTGCACGCGTTAACAGCCTGGACCATTTCTACCTCAAGCCTCCAATTGGGTGGATGAGAAGATTGATATGTTTTCAGTGGGGTTTTAGAGCCAGGATTGTACCCCACTTCTGGAGCCCTAGGCGGAGTTAACGGGGCGAGGCGTCCTCTTCTTACAATGTGGCATCTGATCTGACATAGCCCAGGTCCCATCTGCCTAAGCCAGTCTCTCAGCCCTTATTGCCTCAGCTTTTTGCCACCCGGCAGGCGCATTTGATCTCTGTGACTCCAGAACCTGCAACCCTTTCTCCTCTGCATCATGTGTGGGAAGGAAATTCCTCTACCCACTCTCTTCCCAGCTATTCTCGCTCTCCTTGCCACACCTCCCTCCCCTTCTTCCTTCCAATGCTTTGGGAGTCTTCCAAGATCCCCTCTGAGACAAGAAATGCCCTCAGCTATTTCTACCCTCTGCTTTGGGATATCCCTCCGCAGAGCTCCCTGCTCAAAGGAGAAGGGAAAGAGTGGTCCAGAGGAGACAGGTGGTGGTGGTGGTTGGGGGTGATGGGGGGGGTAGTTCTTATTTCAAAATATGAACCAGCCCTCACATAGGCAGCAGGGGAGTCAGTCAGGTCAAGGAACTTGTGACCGGGCTCTACGAGGGCGAGGGCTTCTTGAGCCTCCTTCCCCTTCATTTATGGTCCATCTTTGGTTTACCTGTGGACCACCTATGGGTGATGTGATGGTGTTGACCCCAGTTGTCATTAGGCTTGTATGAAAAAAGTTCTTTCTGTCCCCGTCGTGGGGAGGTTTCTGGTAAATGTTCCTATTTGGGCATAAAAAGACAGCACGTTTCTCCTCTCACGGATTAGAGCTGGTCTGGCCAATCCAAAGGGGTCTCTTCAGCTAGTTTTGAGTCACAAAAGTCCTTCTGGAGGAGATTCGACAGCGTGCTTTGAAATTCCAAATAAGCATTCTGTCTGACCCAATGATCTTCCTTATGCGACTCTATCCTGCTGAAATAAAAGGAGCTAGTGTTTATAGGGGTTACAAAATTTTAAATAACATAAAATGAAAAGTTGATCAATAGAGGGATTACTTGGAAAATGAAAGAGTGGAGCTATGTTCATAGCATAAAATATAATTATTATGTGTTGTGAGTTAGGTCAACAACTAGGAACCTCAAGTGATTTTCGTGGTGTTTTATGAAGAGGAAAACGCAAGATATGAAGATGTGTGTTGTAAAAGAAGCAATAACCCAAAGTGTGTGTGTGTTCATTACCATATTCTGGGCATTGAGCTATATGAGGGGGCTTCAAAAGGTCATGGAATCTTAAACAAAACAACCAGAGGTCACGGAAAAATGGAATCCAAAGATAATGAGGCTTTTCTGTGAATTTTTTTGAAAACCGTGTGGAAGAAAACATAACAGATTTAATACTGGTTTTCAAGAAGGGGAATAGGGAGGCTTGAAGAATTAAAATGAAACAGCAAAGTATTCATGAGATAAAGTCATGGAAAATTTAGACTGTTCAGACGATCAGAAATGATATCTGATTGTACTAAAATATGAAAATATTAAATATACTCAAAGGCAAGAATTAGAAGTTGACAAGAAAAAATAAAATAAGAAAGAGATGATGATCTCAGGTCATTTCCTTGGATTTTATTTTACTCTGATATTTTAATATAATGATTTTTTTTATTAAAAAGTAGATTCCTGAGTCCTGGCCTCAATTCAAATTTGATCAGGAATGGAAGAAACTGGGAGCCTGAGAATCCTATTTTAAATCGAGGCCCCCGAATGACTCTTGGTCCACAGCAGGCTTTGAGAACTCTGGCTGCAGACGAGCAACCGCTCCCACGAGAGCTCATTATAGAAGTCAAGGCAGGATGTATTTCCATGGAATGTCTCCTGAGGAGTGTGGGGGTGAGTGGGAAGAGAGGCATTACCCCTGTGCTTCCATTCTTGGGTCTCCCCACACATCTTAATCATCAGTGGACTTCCTTCTTAGCCCAAACCTAACCCCAATGCCCAAGTCGTAGCCTCAATAACACACACTACATTTAATCTGATCTGATGTCAGGTGAGCCTTTCAAGTCTAGTGGAAAAGTGTTGAGTGTAAGTTTTCTGTAAGATCCAAAAGCAGGACTTCGGTTTCCTGTCACCTATTCCACTGGCCTCCCACTTAGAATTGGCCTTGGCTCCTGGAGAAGATGCCGCAGAAAAGGGGTGTTTGTACATGCATTTCATTCCCCATATCTTGCAGAGCCTGCGTGGACTGCAGGCATCCTTGGTAAGTGAGAGCAAATACACTGCAGAAAGGAAGCAAATGACACTCCTTTGCTTGCTTGCTTGGGCAAAGTCAGAATGGGTGTTCACTGTTCCTGGGGGTACCTTTAACTCCCCTGCTGTATCAGTCGGGGCTCCCTAGAGAAACTGTGTGTGAGTGTGTGCGTTACATGTGTATCCCATTGCCATGGAATGGATTCCAGCCCACCGTAATCCTTTGGAACTGCCCTCTATGGTTTCCAAGGCTGTAAACCTTTTGCCTGTTTTAAACTTTTCATTAGAGCAGATCAGTTTTCCATTCAACAATTCATATACATTTGGTTTCATGTCATTGCTTGCAATTTGCACAATGTCACATAATTTCTTCCACATCTTCTCTGTTTCCTAACCCTTCCGAGCTTTGCCTGTGAATAAATGCCGTCTTTGGATCTCAAAGGATGGCTTGGAGGATGCATACTTGCTTAGTGTTATTGTTCCCGTAGGGCCATGTCTGTTGCTTGGCTGAAAATGGAGCCTTGAGGCTGAGCTCAAGTTCAGGCCTGAAGGGTGACTGAGGCCATAGTCTTGGTCCTTACAGAGTCTAATAAACCTGGCCCATCTTATGATTTTGATTTTATGATTGTGATTTTGATTTATGATTTGTGATTTTTATTTAATTTTCTCTCTACCTAGAGCTGTCTAATGTAATGTGATCCCTTCAGAGTCATCAGTTGTGGTAGCAGGGCACCATCTAGCTCTTCTGGTCTCAGGGTTGTAGAGATGTTCTACAGATACTCTTGTCATCCATTCATCATTAGGGTATTTGTTTCCATTTGTAATTTCCTTCACTCTCCCTTTGTCTGGAGAGGGAAACATCAACAGTTGCACCTTAAATGGTCACTCACAGCTTTTGAGAACGCAGTTGCTACTCATCGAACTAGGATGTAGAACATTTTTTATAGGCTATGTGATGCTGATTGCTCTTGATGTCCCCCAAAAACCATGATGCTGATACCCCAGGCCCAAGGGTGTGACGTCCATTTCTTTGTCCCTAAAGAGAGACTGTTGGGTTCAAACTATAGACCCTTCTATGAGCAGCTGAACTTTGAACCCTGTGTCAACAGTACTCTATGTATATGTATGTGTGTGTGTGTGGGGGGGGGGGTTCTGCTGCTGCTGCTGCTGCTATTGCTGTTGACCCCATATAACAGTGTAAAACGCCCTGGTAGAGTTTCTTGCCTGCAATCTTTACCAAAGCATATCTTTCTCCCATGGAGTCGCTGGCCAGGTTCAAATCATCAAATTTTTGGTTAGCAGCCAAGTGTTTAACCATTGTGCAATCAGGGCTCCTACAGATGCATAAGGAGGTGTGTGTGTGTGTGTGTGTGTGTGTGTGTGTGTGTGTGTGTGTGTGTAGAAAGAGATTGGTTTGAATTGCTCAAGTTTTAAAAAGTCCAAAATCCGTAAGTGAGGAGACACCCTGGACACTTCTTCAGTCTTGTGTCTCAAAATCCAAAGATTTTGCAACAGAAAGAATTATTGCAAAATGCCTATTTGTAGTCTAGAGCCAAATTACATCCTGGGGAAACCTCCTCTTTTGCTCATTAGACGTTCTAGTTAGAGGATGAGGCAGAGCCACACTGGGGGGCGGGGGTGGGGTCTCTTGTTTCACGGTACGAAGCCCAACTGGTTTGATTATATGTAGCTACTTCACAAAAAGAGAAGAAAGTGAAGTTATTAATGATTTCATTTCTCTTGGATCGGCAATCAGTGGCAATGGGAGCAGCAGTCAAATAATCGAATGGCACGCTGCCCTGGCAAACCCATGGCCAAAGGCCCCGCTAACGTTTCCAAAAGCATCGGATGTCACTTTGAGGACTAGTGTGTATCTGACCCAAGCCGTGTTATTTCCAGTAGCTTCGTGTGCAACCAGTTAGATAATGAAAAAAGAGGGCAGAAGAATTGAGGATTTGAACTCTGGTGTTGTTGAAGGATATTGACTGTGCTGTGCCCACCAGATTAAACATGGAGCCAGATAAGCAGTGGGCTGCTAATTGCAAGGTCAGCTGTTCAAACCCACTAGCTGCTCCTCGGGAGGACATTGAGGTTATCTGGTCCGGTAAAGATTTGCAGCCTCTGAAACCCCATATAGGGTCACTATGAGTCATGATTGTCAGTGGATGGGTGGGTTCCAGAAAAACAAACAAATCAGTCTTAATAGAATACACACAGAATATTTCTTAAATGCAAGGATGGAGAGGCTTCAGCTGTTTTACCTTGGACACTTCACCGGGAAAGACCAGTCCCTACAAAGGGAGAACATGGTTGGCAGAGTGGAGGATCAGTGAAAGTGCGGGAGAAGCCACCACTGCCAACTCCAGCCCAGCAACGCTCCTGAAGACGGTGTGGGACTTGGCAAGATTTCCTTCTGTTACACAGGGGTGACCCTGAGATGGACCACATGCAACAGCCATGAGCAACCCCACCTGTTCATAACAGAGTCGAGGCCTAGCCTAGCCACATCGCGGCATCAACTTAACTCTCATACTTCTTTTCTTCTTTTAGCTCCTGTATCATCCTCCTCCTCCTCCTCCTCCTCCTTCTCCTCCTCCTCCTCCTCCTCCTAGCTTTTATAACTGAAGCCCCAAAGTGATTGTAGCAGCGAGTGCACAGGAGGAATTGGAATGGAACCAGTTCAGGTTCATATTTTTCCCACTCCGGGCTGTGCTTAAGGTCTCAGAGACTCAAAGCCCCATCAACACTCCAACCACCCAATGCTAAGCCTGCTGCAAACTTCTTAATTATTGTTTCAAGTTAATGAGGAAAGATTCTAGCTGGAAGGGAATCCCAAGGTGTGGGTTAGCTACACCCCTGGTGCGGGGGGCGGAGGGGGTATGTCCCTAAGGCTCTTCAACCCAGGAGAAGGTTTGATGAGCTGGCCCTTTAGAACGGGTTGAGGGAGGAAGCTGAGACAGGAGGCACAGGTCCTCATGACCCCACAGTCCCATCTGCTCCTTCATCACCTCTTGTCTCCCAAATGAAGCCTATTTTTGTCAAAGCACAAACATTCACGTCGTCACTGGGTAGTCACTTCATGTGCATTATCTCCTCGGTGTCTCACTGACTCTTAACATGGTGGCTATAGAGCTGTTATGGCGATCATTCCCATCTACAGATGGCGGAACTCAAACTCGGAGTGGCCGATGACCTCCTGGGACCCGATTCGTTCCTGTGAAAGCAGAGGTCCTTGAGAATGGGGTCTGACGCCCAACGTCTTTGCTTTTTGTTCCACCCACCACTCTGGCTTCTCGCCTTACTGAAACATCTTGTTTAAAGGACACCCTCTTTTCCATTCCAGAAATATCCCCCCCTTAATTGTTTGACGATGAGATGTGAAAAGCACTCTCGTGATTGACACAGGCCTTGACGCACGCTGTTTTATTTTCGTGTTTGTTTTCATTGTTCGCCGGTTTGCATCTGCCTCGTTAGTCATTTCACACAGGAAGGGTTGACTTTATACTTGATGCTTCACAGACTATTTAGGGGAGAGCATTCCACAAACAAGCTTGGGATCATGAAAACTGAAATTGGCAAGATATGTTTCTCCCTCCCTCCCTCCCGGAAAGTGGAAGCCATTGTCTGTTGATGGGATGGTTTGTCTTCTTCATTCCGGGGACACTTGAACAATGGATTTGAAAGCTGCTCCCTAGGCGGCAGAACAAAGAATAGCATGCCTGCTAGTTAAAGCAGAGAACTGTCCTGAAATCTGTGATAACAGTGGGCTTCCTTGGCTAAGGAAAACTTTACTGGTCTTAAAAAAACAAACAAACAAACAAACAAACAAGCACCACCACCACCAACAAAAAAAACATAGCATGGAAAAGAGCCAGGCTCTCGAGGGAGAGGGAGAATGGGGTCGCTGCCGCAGAATTCTTTAGGGCCTTGGGTTTTGTTTCTGCCAAAATGGAGAAGTCTCCTTTTAGCTCAGAGAAACATTTTCCCAACAGAAAGCCCAAATACATCCTGGAAGCATTGCCCAGGTGTCAGCACCAGGTAGGCTGCCGGGAACACGCATTCGACAATCAGAGTGGAGCCAAGAAGGGATCCTGCAGCCAGGGCGTTTGCTGGACAATTTTGACGATCAGCAGCATTTTGATGAAAGGCCAGTAGAATAAGATTTATTATCCCGGGAAGAACCAGGGAATTTGGAACGTTCTTTAATGAACTGGCAGGACTGCTGACCTCATAGCCGGCAATCTGAGGAGCCGTTCCCCTGACCGGAAGACTCAAAGTGCACTTGAAGCTGACCTCTGGCTTGACTTCTGTTTGAGGTTCGTGGACAGTGGTGTAGCTGCTGAAGCTTTGCAGATTCCTCCATCTGCTCTCCAGCAAGCATGCTGCCCTGCCTGCTGGAGCGCAGTACAGTCACAGGCTGGCATGGTGTGGGACATGTGTCCCGAGTCCCTTGGAATCTAGGGCCACCTGCTTCCTTCTCTCCCTCCCCAACATCAAAGGCTTTGATTTTTATGTCTTGATGTTGGTTGTTTCTTTGGTAATGCTTCATCCAGGAATAAAGGTGACTGAAATGTTGGCATGGCCAGGCGGGTGTCATTTGCAAATAAGCCTGGAGACATGCCTGTGGACCATTCTGAAGTGAAGGCCAGCTGATCTCGTCGCCAAGGGGATGGATTAGGCCCTCTTCCTGGGAAGGGAGGTGGCACTGTACTGCATGGGCGAGAGCGCAGAGAGGGCTCTTATTAATTTGACCTCTGGGTGACGGTAGCTTCAGCCTCTTATCTCCTCACTTCTCATTGGCATTAGCTACTGATTATGTCACTCAGCCCATCTCTCTGAAGGGCGCTGAAAGAGACCCAGCTTCGTGCCCGTATTATCTACATAAGGCAGACGGAGAGATAGTCTCCTGCTGTTTCTTCTGGGTTACTAAGGAAGAGCCCTCTGAATCCGGTTGTTTTTGTCTAAACGAACAACCCTAAAAAAATAGGAGAACAGGGGTCTTTGGAGTTATTTCATTACCTACCTGACTACAATAAAAAATATTAAGGCGAACCCATAAGGATCAATAGATGGAATCATAATAAATGAAGAAAAGATTGAAGTTGTCAAGGGTTTCGTTTTTTCTGGATCCCCAATCAATGCATAAAAACAGCAATCCAGAAGTCAAGTCACACATTGCATTGGGCACATCTGTCTCGCAGGCCTCTTTAAAGGGATGAAGAGCAGAGAAGTCACGCTGGGGACTCGCGTGCCTGACCACAGTCGCGGTATTTGCAATCACCTTGCATGCCCGGGAAAGCTCGGCAATACATCGGAAAGGGAGGAGAGGAATTGACGCCTCTGCAGTCTGAGCTCGGGAAAGCCTGCCAGGAGAACCAACGGGCCTTTCCTGGAGCAAGCATGGCGTGAATGCTCCTTCGAAGCAAGACTGGTGAGGCACAGTCTCACATACTCCGGGCATGTCATCAGGAGAGAGCAGCCCTTGCAAAAGAGCATCGTTGTTGGTAAAGTTCCATGCTTTGCCAAAGGGTAAGGAAGGGGACCCTCAGCAGCGTGGCTGCAGCAACGGACTCAAACGCAGGAATATTTGTGAGGAGGCACGGGGCGGGCAGGGTTTCATTCCGTTGCTCTGAGGTCGCTGTGAGCAAGAGCTGACTCCCTGGCACAGAGCAACAGTAGCGAATCTTGGTATGAAAGCCGTGCTCGCCGCGTTTTGATGGTGTTTTACGCTCATCATCAGTATTGTAGTTGTCACGGACTTGATTCCAATTCATGGCGTCCCGTGCGCATCAGAGTAGAACTGGTCTTTCTATCCAGGAGTCTCTGTATGGACTCGGCCAACCTTTCAGTTAGCAGTCAACTGGCTTGCCATTTGCACCCCCAGGGACCCTAAATCAGTCAACACAGAAACAATTCAAATGTGCCTGCTTTGACTTGGACTCGGGTCGTCCCTACTCTAACCTAGCACAATAAAAAGCAACCGGGTTGCTGTCTCGTCCATTCCGACTGACACCTGCCTGTCTGAACGCGTGTGGGATCTCTGAGTTCCTTACAAGGACACTTACAAAGCAACATGAAGATTTTTGCTCTACAATCTCCAGAGCACTCATATCTGTATATCTATCTATAGAGATAGATAGATAAATGGATAGATGAATCTCCATAATAATGCTCCTAGGAGACTATTCTTTTGCCCACTTTATGGATAAAATTACTGAATCTTTCAAGGACTTTAGGATACTTGTCACAGCTACTGAGATAGAACGTGAAGAGCTTGCCTTGGCTCCCCTTGCTCTCTCAGGCTGGTCAGTGACATTATATTCCAGCCAGCTGATGAAAGATGATCACAGCTGTTTACTAAAACGAGATCCCTCCATGGTTCATTAACATGAGGAATTTGCCAATACTGAGCAAATCTTGTGAACATACATGTTCAACTGCGT
The DNA here is from genome assembly GCF_050624435.1 of Tenrec ecaudatus. Taxonomy (NCBI): domain Eukaryota; kingdom Metazoa; phylum Chordata; class Mammalia; order Afrosoricida; family Tenrecidae; genus Tenrec; species Tenrec ecaudatus. The sequence continues at coordinate 138,912,986 of NC_134534.1, forward strand.
CAGTAGAAAGCGTTCTGGAGGACTGAGCACACAATGGCTAACAGTGGTCACCTCTAGGGGTTCTTGGGATGAGAGGTGGGGTCTCCTAGTGGTGAGGTGCCATTGAGTCTGTTATGACTCAGAGCAACCCTATGTTTAAGCAGAACCAAAAGTCACCCAGTCCGGCACCATCCTTGCAATTTGTTAAGCTGTGTGTGAGCCTCTGACCGCAGCCACGGGGACGATCCGTCTTGATGTCCTTCTCCGGGGATTGGTTGCTTCTGATATCAAGGATACCATCACTATTTACTTTATATGCTTATTTTTATTTGGAATTTTAGTGACAAGAATCGGTTACATATAACATTCGCTGTACGCTTGCTTAATGAAAACAAATAGCAACACCTTGGTGGTGCAAAGGTTAACAGGATCGGCTGGTAACCAGAGGTTTGGAGGATCGAGACTACCAGGAAGGACCTCCGAAGCTATGCCTGGAAATCTGCTTTGATAAAAGCCAACTTTGAAAACTCTGCGGAGCACACTCTGGGCTGACACACGTGGGGTGTACATCAAAGAGAATGAGCCCAACAGCACCGCTTAAGGGGAAAGACCTAGAAGGTCTTCCCGATCAGATCTTTCTCCCATGCCCCACCCCATCCCCTCTCTCCAATTCTTCAGCCCCTCAGCAAGAAGCAGAATATTGCTGTCCTCTCGGTTAAATGCATCCTGGACAGTAACCAGAGCCCCACAATCTCCCCGGCACACTGGTGAGGGCCAAAAAGCATCCCCCCCACCCCCACCCCCACCCCCGTTGACATTTTCATATCGTTAGCCAGTGTGAGCCCCTTCACAGTCTGCTCAAAGAGAGATCAATTAGCTCCTGTTTACTCCTCGTTCTACAGATAATAGATCTGTAACTCACGCTGATAATGGAGGTATATTGGCAAAGCTAGATGTGGGCTTGTTCTATGCAGGGCACCTCCTGGAAACCAGCTGAAGAAAATTGTATCTCCGTGAAAGAGGATGTCCAGAATAATTCGTACTTGGTTTTCATGTCAGGCTTTGTATGACCCTGGCATCTCACTCCTCTGGGCAATAACCCATCTATGTGATTCTAGCATTGAGAAGCAGAGGGAGCCTCCCCCCCCCCCCCCCCCCCCCCGCCCAGGAAGAAATGGGGTCATTGGCGAGCGTGGTTTTGTTCGATACCAATTTTACCAGCTGAATAGAATTTGGGGATAGCAGAGGCATTTGGGATCAGAGTTGGTGACGGAAGTTCTCAAGGCATCTCCGGCTGCCTCTCAGTCCTGAAATGCTCATTCCTGAGTCTTTCTCACGTTGCCCAGCCCTTGTTTAAACTCCGCCCGCCCGCAGGGAGACAAAGGCTCCCAGCCTTGAGGAAAGGTAGGCTGAAACTCAGAAGGGCCCTTTGTTCCCAGCTAGCACTGTACTCCCCTCCAGCCCTGGGGTCATGATAAAAAATGTCAGCCGGGGAAAGAAACCCACTTCGTTGTCTGTTAAAGCACTCGACTTTAGGGAGGAGGTCTCTAACGTACATCTTGGTAACTTACATCATCAAGTGCCCTTTCTAAGGCATGGCCTCACTGCCCTCAACTGAGTCCAGGGAACCAGGGAAAGGGGGAGAAAAACAAATAAATAAATATACTCCAGAAGGGTTAATTACCAAAATATTAACAGAAGTCATGTGAGGTGGCACAATTCCTAGTGATTTAAAAATAGAAGACAACTTTTGGGGTGGGGGCTCTATATTCTTCTGACACCCCCCCCCCCGATTTTCTACAATGAAGGTGGTTTAGCTCTCTAGTCAGTATAAAATATTTTGCTTCTAAAAAGAAGCCCACGTATCAATGCATAAATGGTTTTAACTCTAAAAAGGAGCAACAAAGGTATACACATACTATTTGCTTTGAGACGGAAGAGTGCTGGGAATTTTACGAGGGAGAAATAAACCACGGTGTCTACAGCGTCTATTCCTAGTAAAGGAATTAAGGGGTTTTTTATGGCTGATGTACATTTTTAATGTATTTTTCATATTCTCTATAAAAAGCCTATAGGAGATTTACAATCTTAAATACTGAACATGTTTTTCAAAGGTGGAAAAGGGTGTGTGAAGGAGAGTCTCCATAAATTGTGAAATATCATTATTATTCCTGAAGGAATGACGGACTCCCTGATTCCTAAAATAGATGCGATTTCTCCAAAATACCTAATTGATATTTGGATTGTAATGCATCCATCATTCGGGATCTAGTTAAAAATCCCTAATTCCTCCTAAACGGATTTAAATTAATCTGCTCACCCGAGACCCACTCCTTACTGTCAAGTCAACTCCAGTTCACGGGGTCATTGTAGGACAGCGCGTCAACCTGCCCCGCCGGGTTTTCTAGGTTGACACCTTTGTGGAAACAGACTGCTCCATCTTTCTCCGGCGCAGCTGCAGCCGAGGTTCAGCCTGAGCTGGAGCACTGTGGCACCAGGCTTCGGCGGTCACTACGGGAAGTGGGTGCTCCCCCCTCGAGGGTCTCCCTGCATTGGAAACCCCAGTGACCCTTGCTTTCTCTCCTTTCTCTGTGGTCTCCACTCTGGTGGCCACAGTTCCCTGATGGAACCCAGACTGCTGCCCTCCACACTGTTAGTAAGACTCACCGCTGGAGTTTCTCTAATGGGGTCAGTTTCTATGATCACAAATGAAAGTTCACGGCTAGGATGGCATGACGATCTCGGATTCATCAAGTCACCCTCTAGCTCCGTTTTACCCTGCTGCGAGAGGCAGCCGTCGGGGGCTGAGAGGGAGCCGAGGCTTGGGGGCTAAGGACCTCCACTCACGGAGGTGAGAGCCTCGGCCGGCCGGCCTGCCCGGTCCTGCCCTCTCTCCCTCCTGACCCTCGCTGATCTGGGAGCCAGGGTGCCTGCTTCAAGACGTATCCCTCCCACCAACTGCATCCAGTTCCACGTCCTGCGAAGTGGACCTGCTCACGGAAAGGTCTTTGACAAGCCTCTGAACTGATACATCCCTGGAACATTCAGGGGTAGGGAGGGTGTTTCTGGTTTGGTTTGGTTTTCAGGAGAAGGAAGGAGACACAGTGAGCAGTCGCTGCAGCTGTAACTCAAAGCCGCATCAGAAAAAGAAACCTGTTTGTGGAGCTCAGCCATTCCTTCTTTGACACAATACAGTAAATGCAATCTGGTGTCGCAGACTATTTAGGTAAATACCAGCTCTAATAATAGCCGCGTATCAATTGGAAAGTATTTTTAGCCTGTGTGCGCTAGCTCCCCAGCCGTTGCCTTTAGAAAGCCGAGCGACCCGTGTGATCACCCTGGCCTTGTTTCAGAGGGAGATGATTGATCGTGCGAGCCCGGGAACATCGACGCTACTTAATGGGTCCTTAGCTTTGAGAATAATGGAGGAAAAAACCCTGTGTGTCATTTGATAACCTCCATGGCAAAGAAGAAGAGTTTGGGAGGGAAAGGCATTGAACAGGAAAAGAGGAAACTTAATTCCCTAATTAATCTCACTCTGCTTCTGGCATAATTCTGGATGGCATCGAATATTAAAAACTGGCATGCCCCACTTCGTCCTCTTCCCTCCACACTGTCTCCTATCCATCTCTGACAGGACTCCCTTATGACAATGGAGAAAGAGGAGAGAGCGGGTCCCCCCTACAGTTTGCCATTTTCTATTCTGTGTTCACCGATCTTCCCAACTCTCCCACCTCCAGGTGATCCTGTGAGAGGACAGGGCTTCTGAGTGTGATGGATTTTGAAGATGCCCGCGTTCCCCAGTGTCCTTATCAGATGCTCTCAGGCCGTCTCCGACTCAGAGTGAGGCTATGCACAGCGGAGTGACCCACGGCCTGGCCCTTCCTCGCCCTCTCAATCACCCCTATGTCTGAGCCCAGTGTTGCAGCCCCTGTGTTTGTCCGTCTCGTTGATGGTCTTCTTCTTTTTTCGTGACGACCTGTTGACTCAGCATGATGTCCTTCTCCCGCGACTAGTCCCTCTTGCTAACATGACCATCACTTTTCTGTCTGTTCATTGTACTGCGGTGGCTTGTGTGTCGCTGGGACTCTGGAAGCCGTGTCAGTATTTCCAATACCAGCAGGATTGCCCATGGTGGGCAGGGGTCAGTGGAGCTTCTAGACTAAGGCAGACTTACAAGAAGGATGTGATGCCTATGAGGGCCTTCCAAAAGTCTGTGGGAAATTGACATTCTCTTTAACATCATTCTACTGTCCACGAGCTTTTTTAAGTCCCTTCATACTTATGAAAATAATGGCTAGTGAAAAACCTTGAGTAGGGTGGGGGAGGGAAACAATGAGGAGCTGATACCCAGGGCTCAAGTAGAAAGGAAATGTTTTGAAAAGGAGGATGACAACATATGTACTGATGTGCTTGACACATTGGGTGTATGGATTGTTATAAGAGCTGTAAGAGTCCCCAATAAAATGACTAACTTAAATAAAATATTTTCAAAGCCTTGTGTAGCAACAGAACATTGTCTGATATGGTGCTAGAATCTGAGCCCTGGAGGTTAGAAGGCACTCAAAATATGGCTTGGGCTGCCTCCTGTGGGTGGAGTAGATCTTTCAGGACCTTGGCTTGCTGGTGGGGCACAACCCACAGGGAGAAGAAACGGCTGTAAACATTCCTTGATATTCCTGTTAAACGTGGAGTCTGATTCCCATCAGACTATGAGTCTGACTTGGTGACTCACTTCAGATTAATGTGCTCTGGAAGAAATGATGGCGTGTGATGCTGAGATCAGGTCATAAAAGGCATGCTGAGTCCCATCTGGCTTTCTGGACTCACTCCACTATAGTGAAACTAAAGGTCATGTTACAAGGATGCTCAACTAGACTCGTGGAGAGGCCCATGTGGAACGGAACTTCCGACAGCGAGGGAGTGAGGCTCGCTGCTGGGTGGGTTTGAACTACCAACCATTTGGTTCGCAGTGGAGTACTTAACCATTGTGCCACCTCCGCGGCTTGGAGACAGGTGTAAGAGGATTTTTCCACGAGCCAAAATAGAAAAGAAAAGGGGATTAGCTCATCTGACGGCCTCCCAATCTCTCTCTCTCGGAACAGACGTCTCCTCTGAACGTGAAAAAGGCTGTCCCTGCCCGGGCCAATGGAGTGCCAATGGACTTGATAGAAAATGAAATAAAGTATTTTCAAAGAAGAGAATCCTTAAAACAGTTCTCCTATTGACACTTCCCCTGGCACTACTCCCGCTACATTTCCTCACGAGGTAGAGGAGGGAGAAGTTGGCCTCAGGGAGACCACCTGTCACAGTGGAAATTCCTATGTCACAGAAAACCCTCCCACCCCCAGCTCATGACCCACTTAGGAGAAGCCAGATTCCAGCTAAGGAAGCAAGTTCCCACCCAACAACGGAAAAGACCCTAGCGTCAGATTTGACATGCATGTGTGCGTGTGTTTGTAGCATCACACTCGAGCGCCACGTGAGCAGAGACGTACATGGAGCACACGCCGCTTGTGATCATTTTGGGTACCACCAGGGTAACGTGGACAGAAGCACTACTCCTGACCACAGAACATGGGCCAGTTTGTGACATACGCCTTAGGGAGGACTTTAGCCTGCGTGCGCACATTACAGCTTAGGGTGCTTCAAATAATCTTGTGGGCTCCCTGTATCCATCGACCCCTTCTGACCTTTCTTAGACGACTCCTTCCATTAGCCTCTCTTCCAGAAACACAACAGTCTCCTCCTTCCCTCCGTCCTTGCTAGTGGAAAACACTTTTCCATGAGTTGTTTTTGATGGTTGCTGTTTGGTTTGGTTGAGGTCTCTGTAAATGGAAACTTTCTCCATTTCAGAGTCACTGGTCCAGAAATAACGCAAGCAATTGTGCTGTGCCTTAGTGTCTTTGAAATTATATATCTTATGCACACCCCCAAAAATAATAATGGAAAACAGGCTGTGAAATGCCAGCGGCATCCGTTTCTTGGGTTATTTATGTAAATGCTTCTGAAGAAGGCATATCCATGACCTACAGACTTGAAATACCGAGTCAGAGGTCGGCTACCTGGGTGAGGTTTAACAGTCACTTCAGGGGGAAAAAATCAATCTGGCCTTTATTATTTTTCTTGGGAGAATTGGAAATAACATTCATTAGAAAAATCCACTTCCCTCCAACTCCAAAGGGATTTCAAATTTTCCAATTGTTACTTAAATATTGCATCTCTGGTAATGGTTGTCCTCAGAGAGGACTATTGGCTAGCATGCATGTAGTCTTCCCAGGCTTGTAGCTGCTACGCTGATAGGAAAATTGTGGTTTTACTTAGAGTTCATCTTTAAGTGCCAAACCATGACTCTCGATTTCACGTGTCCACAGTGTCATCTACAAATGTTGTTCTAACCTTTAAAAAGCCATTTTAAATGGAAACAACTTGGTATCATAAATTTTAACAGTATATTCATTTTGCCAAGTGTTATAGTAATACTTGGATTTGTCTGTATCCCCAAGCTCATGTGCATACGTCGTTGTGGACTCTTAGCAACCCTGCCTTCAAAAGAACAAACCACTACCCAGTCTGGCTCCATCCTCCAAGTGTTCTTATGGCGGACGGAGCCCATTGCTGCAGCCACTGTGCCACCCTCTCAGCTTCATGTCCTTCTCCAGGGCCTGGTCTCTCCTGACAACATGTCCCAGAGGACTTGAGATGAATGATGTCTTGCAATCCACGCCTCTAAGGGACATACTGCCTGTACTTCTTCTGAGACAGATCTGTTGCTTCTTTTGGCTGTCCCTGTGCTTCCAAAATTTTTCACCAACCCCCTGATTCAAATGCATCGTGTTTTCTCCTGTCGTCCTTATGCAAGGTCTGACTTTCACATGCTTATGAGTCGATCAAAGTACTATCCTTGGTCTCCAATGCTTTAAAGAGATCTGCAGCATAATGCAATGACATAGACACACATGCACGTGTGTGTATACATGGGTGTATGTAAGGATGCATGTGTACTACCTCGTATGGCAATTAAAAGTATGGGATCTAGAATCAAACTGCTTGACCTGAATCCTCCCTTCCGTACGAGTCTATGTGTGTTACTTAGCATCTGTTTCTGCATCTATGGAACTGGAACAGTAATAGTGACTGCCAGCAATGGCACTAACTGCCTGATTGAGTTGTGATTGGATGAGTTAGTGCTTATTTATTTGGTGCTTAAAATAGAGTGTGACTCATAGTAAGTTCTCAGGAAATGTTAGGTATTTTGATGATTAGTCCACGTGAAGTGCTTATGGTTTGTAAATAGTTCAATAACGTTGGCTGTGGTCGTCATTACACGGTGGTGTTTCATTCTGTGGCACATAGGGCCATGCTGGGTTGGAACTAACTAGGTGGCGCCCACCCACAATAACAGCAATTTTGTCTTCATTAATTATATTTGTGATCTCTGCCTGAAGAACAGAAAACGTATGTGCCTTGAATGTCGTTGGTCTACAAAGACCGCTGCTCATGAAAATGCTCTTTAGAAGATTGGACCCTGTGAAAAACCAAGAATGATGTTCATCAGCTCCAATCATATTTTCACCGAGATTACTCCTTGCCTTGCTTTGGAGTGGCTACCATCCTTCCCGCCCCCGGGTGGCACGGGCAGTTAGCACACTCAGCTGCTATCCAGCCAGCCGGCAATTTGAGCTCACCTCAAGGCGCCTCAGAAGAAAGCTGCATTGATCAACTTGCTAGAAAGCAGACAGCGGAAGCTGGCGGGCGCACAGGGCAGCTCTGACCCACAAAAGCGTGCCCTGGGGTCAGAGTTGACTGGACAGGAGAAGGTGACTGGCTCCGTCCTCTGGTTTTCTGACTCCCTTCTTGCAGTAGCCTTGCGTTGTTGCTGGGCCCTGGGTTCAGTTAGATGTCCTATTCTCAGAGTCCCTTTTGGTGGCTCTCTCTCCTGCTCCTGGACTCTGGTTCCATTGTGCCCAAAGAGGGGTTGTCTCAGAAGCGATGCTCCTTTTCTTTTTGAAATTTTAATGAATTGCCTTATTGGGGGCTCTTACAGCTCTTATAACAATCCATACATCCATTGTGTTAAGTACATTTGCACATATGTTGCCATCATCCTTTTCAAAACATTTTCTTTCTGCCTGAGCTCCTCATTTTTTTCCTCCTTCCTCACCCTCCCACCATCAGAAACCCTTGATAAATTATAAATTACTATTATTTTCATATCTTACACCATCCACTGTCTCCCTTTACCCATGTTTCTACTGGTCATCACCCTGGGGAAGGGGGGCTTATATACCAAATTTTTCAATTGGTTCTCCTTTCCCCACCCTCCCCCTACCCTCATGATATTGCTACTCCAATTATTGTTCCTGAGGCATTTATCTGTCCTGGATTCCTTGTGTTGAGAGCTCTTATCTGTACCAGTGTACATGCTCTAGTCTAGCCAGATTTGTAAGGTTAAACTGGGGTCATGATGGTGGTGAGGAGGAAGCATTAAAGAACTAGAGGAATGTTGTGTGTTTTGTCAATGTCAGTGCTGTATTGCACCCTGTCTGGCTTGTCCTTTCCTTGTGACCCTTCTGTGAGGGGATGCCCAATTCTCTCCTGATGGCTTTGGGTCTCCACTCTGCACCCCCCAGCCCCCACCCTTGGGTCTTCTGATGGCTGGTCCTGATCCTGTGGAAAACCTTGTGATCACACAGGGTGGATGCTTCTTCCATGTGGACTTTGTTGCTTTCTAGCTAGATGGTCTGTTGTTTATCTTCAAGCCTTTAAGACCCCAGACATTATATATTTTAATAGCTGGGCACCGTCAGCTTTCTTTACCACATTTACTTATGCACCCATTTTGCCTTCAGTGATCCTGTCGGGAAGGTGGGGATGCTCCTTTTCACAGAGAAGCCTCGAAACATGGAAAACAGAGTGAAGCAAAGGCTGTGTTGTCCTGTCAACCCAAGTAGAACTGACTTTTCAGTATCTCACGCTAACCTCCTTGGTGTGTGTGCTGGTACAGTCCTGAGAAATGGTTTTATCCACCACAAAGCCTTCTGGCAATTATTGCAGAGGGCCAGACTTTAGCTTGGGGCTAGCCCACCCTGCGGTTTAGTTGGGAAGCTAATTGAGAGTTGATGAAATAGTCTCACTGTTAAGATAGACCCCAGTCACATCTCAACATCCCTTTTCCTTTTGACCATGTCTAGAGAAGTCCCACTCCATGTCGACACCAGCCGCGTGACTGGATAATTACAGGAAATCCTGGCTCCACTCTGCCGAAAAGAAAGAATTCTTACAGAAGAATTTCAGACTCTTTAACTATTTCCCCCTTTGTCGTTGTCTGGATGTGTGCCCTTGATCTGCTTGCTTGTCTCTTTGCTGGTTCTGTGATGCTTTCCTCCCGGATCCCCCACCCCACTCCCCACCTCCACCCTTCAGCCTGTTTACATGAACATGACGCCCTAATACACAGCCTTCTCCTCTAGCTGCTTTGAGTTCGTGTCTCTCTCATTCTCTTTAGGGAGGAAAGATTTCATGTGCTTGAATGTGCAGCTCTTGCCTCAGAATATTTTTATAGTTCAGATAGATAGATAGATTTCATTAATAAATGTATTGGTAGATATCCATTCTCTTTGACTTTGATTAATGCCTTTTTCTGTGGTGTTCTTAGCTGATTGTGTCCTTTAACAGTGATAAAAGCAAAGACTATAGGGGACTCATCTGAGGTTTAGAGGGATTGCTTAGTTTAGGTAGATGTTTGTAAGAATAGAATCAGGTTCAGAAGGAGCTCCTGAGTTGAAATCAAGGTCACTGTCTCGGCTTGACTGCAGTTTTTCCTTTCCTCAGTTCTGGCATCCTGCTGTCTATACATCTCTTGTGCTGAGTGGCTGTGGCTGCAAGTGTTAGGGAACAGGACAGGACAGAGCCGTGTCTGAGATGATTTGAAAAGGGAGCTGAGCCGGGAAGTGACCCACCAAATTCACTCAAGTTCAAGTGAGAGGAGGGATCCTCGCGAAGGACCCAGCCCGCAGCACAGCTGTCTGTAGCTTCGTTTGCCCGAAGCACATGTAATCGGTTTTCATTTTCTCTGACATTTATTGTTTTAGGGCGGAGCTGACAGGGGGAGGGGCATTAGCCACAAATATGGCAAGGTTAAGGAACAATGAGTCTAGTCTGAAGCATTGTCTGCAGAGAGTTGACATCACAGGCCCATCCGTCAATATTATTGACTTGGCCAAGCTTCAAGGTAGAGTGATTTCCACCAGGCAATTCAGCCTGCACCAGAAAATGGTGTGCTGGGGGCAAAATGTCTTCAGCCAGTCTTTTGGATGATACATTTTGGGAACTTTTTCTCATTTTAAAAATAGAACTTGAAGTGATTGCAGCCAGGAAGATGCTTAATTAGATTCATATAGGAGCCACCAGCTGTTCCTAAGACAGTCAGAAACGTCGGCAGTTTCTTCTGATTCTGTAAAGATGGGAGGTGGTATCCTTTGCGTGCCAACATGGAGAGCCACCGGGCTCCCATGACCACGCTGGGCACACAGAGCTCACACCCTCCCCCTCGTTACCCCAGAGGGATTCGTAAACCCACAGTGACGTGTCCGCAAAGCGGTGCTGCTGTTTGTTTGGTTGTTAGGTGCCATCGAGTCAACAAGGCAACTGGGCGGCAGGAAGAGACGCTGCCCGGTCATAGAGTAGCCTCACAATCATGCCTGTTGAGTCCGTTGTTGGAACCACTGGGTGATTCCATCCTGTTAAAGGACTTCTTTATCTCTGACTGTATGTTTAGTCAATCACTACATCCTTTTCCCAGCACCAGTTCCTCCTGATAATGTACCCAAAGTATGGAAGACAAAATCTAACCATCCTCTCTTCTAATAAGCCTTCCAGCTGTACCTTTCCCAAGACAGACTGGTTTGCTTTCCTGGAGGTCCACGGAATGGTTGATGTTCTTCAACACTGGAAGTCAGTGTCTGGCGACACTCTTGGTGGCCACACTTGGGGGTGGGCTGCGTTAGTGACATCTGTGGGTGGTGGTGAAGTGCCATCAAGTCAGCTCTGACTCATTGCAACCATCTGTCCAACAGAATGAAGCGCTGGCCGCCCTGCGCCAGCCTCACCCTTGTTTTATTTGAAGATCGTGTCCACTGCCCCTCTGCCTTACAAGCACGATGTCCTTCCCCAGGATCTGGTCTCTCCTGATAACATGTCCAAAGTACATGAGACCCAGTCCAGTCACCCGTTCCTCTAAGGAGCATTCTGACTTCTTCCAAGACCGATCTCTTTGTTCTTTTGGCAATCTATGGGACTTTCAATGCTCAATTCAAACATGTTTCTTCTCCCATTTCCGTAGTCAAGGTTCAACTTTTACATGCATACGAACTGATGGAAAATGCCATGGCCTAAATCAGGGGAACCCTAATCCTCAAAGTGACCTTAATCCTTGCTCTTTGATACTTTAAAGCCGTTTTGTGCAGCAGATTTACCCAGTACAATATGTCATTGGATCTCTTGACTGCTGCTTCCATGAGAATTGATTGTGGATCCAAGTAAAGTGAAAAATCTTGAGGATTTCGTCTATTGATGGTGTTGCTTATTGAACTAGTAGTTGTTCCTTTTAATTTTCTTATATTGAGGTGTAATCCATCCTGAGGGCTGTAGTCTTTGATCTTCATCAGTACATTCTCTCTTATTTCAGCAAACAAGGTGTGATCACCTGCCTATTACAGGTTGTTCATGAGCCTGCCTCTAATCTTGCTGCCTCCCCCTCCTTTATACAGTCTAACGTCCCTGTCTTTGCTGAGTAGATATGGATGCTGCTGTGGAAAGTGGGTGCTCATTAGAGCATGAGCCATCATAACCCATCCTGATTCTCCCTCAGTTTCTCTCCTCCACACTCTCAAAGGTAAAGTCTATCTCTGCTAGAGTAGTTTCTGAGCCTTGGCAAACCAGAGTTGTGGGATTGTGGCCAGGGGCTGGAGCACAGAGAAGAAACAGAGGAACCAGAATAATAGGAAAGAAAGTGGAAGAAAGTTTCCAGAAAGGTGACACTATTTTCTATAACCCAGATTTGGGAGAAAGCAAGAAGATGTAGGACAGTGAGGGTGTTGGATAAGCGGGGACTGAAAGAACATTGAGGTTTGGTAAACCCGGGGCGCTTGACTTGAGTCAGGAAGAACGGAGACTCTCCCACGTGCTGCTTAGAGTCAGGAGCCGAGAAGCCAGCCTCACACGTTCCGAGGTGAAAGGACCTTCTTCCTTGAAGGCTTTCCTGAGGAAAGGCACCCAGCTTCTACTTGGTAACGTCAGTGATTGAGAATGTTCTATTTGCAATACAGAAATTTTGTTAAGAACACAAACACTGGAGCCAAACTACCTGGGTTCAGATCCAGGGTTCACCAATGACTGACTGTGGGACCTTGGAACAATTACCAACATCTCCCTGCCTCCAGTTTCTGTGCCTGTACATGGGGATAATAATATTAATCACTGTAGAGCATTGTTGTGAAGGTTACATATAGCTAGAGTAATAAAGGATATCCACTGCCGAGGATGCTGTTTAGCATGTGATGAGTGGCATGCTATTACTGAGTTCCATATATGAGGAAGTTCTTTTGCAGCTTGGATGCATTTTCTGTCTTTTATTCTTGTTTATTTATCCCAGTCTCAGGTCCAAAGTAACTCAGAGCTAATCTGCTTTCCCTTCTACTTGGGCACCCTCCAAACCTTTGAAGTTAATGACCCCTCCCCCTTTCCTTTCCTTACATCGGTTTCGAGGTGAACTCTTGCGTATGTGGTTCCTTCTGCCTATGTGCCCCTTCCCTCCGATCTGCCCTTGGTCCTATGCGAGCACCTTCTAATGCAGATTTCGTCTTCTTCAAGATGCCTCCCCTCAACTGGTGTAATTTTCTCACCACAGAGTATAGGATCTCATAGCAATTTGCACAGCTTGTCACTGCTGTGTATGACTTGATATCATCTTGATATTCCAGCATGATGATTTTGCTTGGGGGGTGGGGGGAGGGGAGGGAACGTCTCTTGAATGCATTAGGAGGAATATGGAAACATTAGGTGGGCACAAAGCAAAAGCCTTATTGCATTTAAAGGCATACAGCATTCTCTTTGGAGAATAGGGCTTCGGAATAAGGAAATAGGTGGACAGAACGTTAATGGTTTCAAACAATTGTAGGAAACAGGCCTGCCTACAATTTCATAAACAGATCATCTTTGACTCTGATAATTCCATCAAAGAAGGGAGACTTCTTATATCCTTGAATTTGGATTGCTTAGCTCTCCTGGAGCCGTGGCTGCCGACCACAGGTTAGCAGGTCAAATGCAGCAGCTGCTCTGTGGGCGAAAGGGGAGGCTTCCCTCTGGAGTACAGATTTACAACGTTGACCCGGGGAAGGGGGGGGGGGGCAGTTCCACTCTGCTCCGTAGGCCACAGGAGCTGGAACCCACTCAGCAGCAGTGGTTGGTGGGGAGTCAGCACTCTGACTGGGCTTTGTTGGGGGGAATCCTGTTAATGGGGACCAACAAACAAAAGACACAGGAACAAAAGGGAGTGAGTTAATTCCCAGAATTCAGATAAGACAAAGGGGGTGATGAAAGGGCCAGGGGGAGAAGAGAGTGAGCAAGCCAGGGGTCCTTTGGTGGCAGTCCCTGACAGTCAAGTTGAAGTATTGGAAACTAGAGCCATCGAGGAAGGCCTTTGAAAGGAAATTGGCTGCACACTAAACATGTTCTCTTCCAGTTGGTGTTTTCTTGTGGGATTAAATAAAGATTTAAGTGGCGTTTGATTTTAATTTTCTGCCAGACTACTGTTTCTTTAAATATGACATAGCCCAGAGAGCCAGCCGTGTGCGTCTCCCATTGGGTTTGGGTTCCGGTCTATTTAGACTGGCCCACGGGGTGTGACAGTTCATGGGGGCTGCTGTCATGTGCGGCTGTGAACAGTGTGTCGCGGTAGCAGATGGCAGTCCTAAGGAAGAGAGTTGCTCTATTTATGTCTATAAAGACGTGAGACCATCAAGTCTGGGTGCGATTCAAAGTATCCGTAAACCTCAGATGCATAATGTAGGCGGTTTCTCCTCGCTCCCTAGATGAGACCGATCCCCAGTCACATTCTCTACCTAGAGATGGGTCCAAAGAACAAGTTGTTTGGAAATAAAATCAATGTGGTTAAGTCCCTTGCCTTTTTGTTAATTTTTCAAATAAATTTAAAAAATAAATCATGTAAATATTATCTGGGATAGAAAATTTATGAAAAATACCAGTATTGTGTTTTTCTGCCTTGGCTACTGATTCCCACCAAAAAAAGATATTTGCCATACTCAAGCGCCTCACAGTTTAAAAGTATTACCTATTGCTATCCATTGGGGGCTAAGTGCATCCTCTGGATGTGCAAAGGAGAGGTGATGTTTTCACACTTTTCAAACTACTTTTTTTTAATCATTTATTGGGGGCTCATACAACTCTTATCACAATCCATCCATCCATCCATCCATTGTGTCGAGCACATTTGTGCATTTGTTGTCATCATCCTTCTCCAAACATTTGCTTTCTCCTTGAGGCCTTGATATCAGCTGCTCTCAAACCACTTTTAAGGACTAGAACCAAACTCACCACCACCGAGTGAGTGGTTCTGACCCAGAGGGACCCTAAAGGACAGTGGAGCTGCCCTGTGGACCTCCAAAGTGGTGAATCCTCAAGGGAGCGGAAAGCCTCGTCTCCCAAGAAGTGGCTGCTGGATTCAAACTGCTGACCACATAGTTAGCAGCCCAGTGAGTCACCATCTTCCCACCAGGAACATTTCTTTATGATCAGGCATAAAAGAAGCCACCTTAAACATTTCTGTCCGGCCATCTCATAGAGAACCCTAATTTCCGCGTGTGTTACACAAAGCCAGTTCTCCTGCAGCTTCCTAAACTTGCTCCTCTTTTGAGGTTAAGCTTTTCCACCTCCCTCAGAAAGCGTCTCGCTGCACTATCACAGTTAGGTGTCCGGAGCAGTGCAGTTTGGGTGATGTCCGCAAACACTTTCAGTAGAGCCAGCCCCAGCCGTTGAAGCAGTAGTTCGTTTTGAGACACTTTGTGATTTGACTGGTGGAACGCTTTCAATATGCGACCAAGCTTTTACTTCATTTCACTGTTAAGTTTGACTTATAAAATTTCAGCAAGCATTGAGCACATTCTGCATAGCATCCAGGGAGTCCTGGGGGGCAGAGTGGGTGACAGGCTGGGCTGCTAACCTCAGTGTTTGCCGTTCAAAGCCATCAGCTTCTCCGCAGCAGAGAAATGAGGCTTTCCCATCCAGTAAAGAGTTACAGTCTCAAGAACCCACGGGGGCAGTTCTACCCTGTCCTAGAGAGTCACTCGAGGGCAGTGAGTTTGTTTTTGATATGTAAGTGACTATTCTTTATTGTCATTGGGTCGATTCTGACTCGAGGCCACCCTAGGGTACAAAGGAGCGTTGCTCCTGTCTTCCAAGAGGCCATGGATGGACTTGAACCCTTCCACTGGTTACCAAGGGCAGCATCCGTTGGGCCACTCCTGTAAGCTTCTAGCCAGGGAATCCTAAGTACGATTCTAGGCAGAACAGGCACGTCTCCAACAGCCTCACTATCAGGCAGAGACTGTTGTAATCTTGATTTTGCTGGATCAAACTCGATACTCGGCCAGTTGACGCCTGATAGACACGACCTGAATTTGTTCTGGGTGCAAGTATCCCTCACTGGTGCCGTGACAGACATTTCCTCCCAGGCTTTTTGGACGTTGTTGGGGTCTTTTCCTTCTTAATGCATTATTTGTATTCTTGTCTGTATAGTATTGTGTCTTTATCCTTACCACCTCAGTGTGGCCTTGGTTTGTATTGTTTTCTGTTGGGTCTCCCAGCTGTGAAGCACAGGAGGAGTGGATGCATGATGGTAATAACAGCTACAAGGGGATATAAACAAGATGGGGGGGCGTCATAGGGAGGGGAAGGGGTTTTCTGGAGTAACTAATGAAGACGGGAGGTGGGAGGGAGCACTAGAATGGATTGTGATTACATAACTCATATTTCTTTATTAATCGTTTTATTGGAGGGCCCTTATTCATTAAGTTGTACTAACCACACTTGTACATATGTCACCATCAACATTTCCAAAACATGTTCTTTTCTGCTTGAGCCCTTGGTATCAGCTCCTCTTTTTCCCCTCTCCCCCCTCCCACTCTTGTGAATCCTTCGTCAATTATATATTGTTGCTGTTATTTCGTGTCTTACATTGTCCGTTGTCTCCCTTCACCCACCTTTCTGTTAATCGTCCCCCTGAGGGGTGGGCTATAGAACCAACCTTGTGTGTAACTCATCTTAAATGCAAGTTAACCATGGAGGGGTGGTATGCTAAAACTTATGTGGGGATGATGGTATAATTTTCCTTGATATGATTGAGCTATTGAATTATGTAAATGACTTGCCATTAAAGCTGTTGGTGGAGGGGAGATTCTAGGCAGAGAATCCTCTATAAGAGACGAGATATCTTCTCCACTAACATATTTTCAGTGATGATCTCTGAGAGGTCAAATCACAAACAAATTTAATTTTCTTGTTTTGGATAATACTGGTCGAATAAGGAGTAAAATTATTATTATTTTTACCATGAACACTAAGATGAGACTATTTCCATTGTGTTTCTGATATGTCAGAGGAATTGGTAGGGTGTCGCTCTGACATCATTTGTATGTTTCTAGATGGTTCTTGAAGTGTTCAGAAGAGAGAACTGGGCAAAAAGAGGGCACGGTGAAGGTGAAAAGAAATTGTGTGTGAGACATGTGACGAGAGACTGTGTGAGGTACTTTTTTTTTTTAAAACGTTTTATTAGGGGCTCATACAACTCTTATCACAATCCATACATATACATACATCAATTGTATACAGCACTTCCGTACATTCTTTGCCCTAATCATTTTCAAAGCATTTGCTCTCCACTTAAGCCCTTTGCATCAGGTCCTCTTTTTATTCCCCTCCCTCCCCACTACCCCCTCCCTCATGAGCCCTTGATAATTTATAGATTATTATTTTGTCATATCTTGCCCTGTCCGACGTCTCCCTTCACCCCCTTCTCTGTTGTCCGTCCCCCAGGGAGGAGGTCACATGTAGATCCTTGTAATTGGTTCCCCCTTTCCAACCCACTCACCCTCTACTCTCCCAGCATCGCCCCTCACACCCCTGGTCCTGAAGGTATCATCCACCCTGGATTCCCTGTGCCTCCAGCTCCTATATGCACCAGTGTGCATCCTCTGCTCTAGCCAGACTTGCAAGGTAGAATTCGGATCATGGTAGTTGGGGGGAGGAAGCATCCAGGATCTGGGGGAAAGCTGTGTTCTTCATCGGTACTACATCACACCCTGGCTGACCCATCTCCTCTCCTAAACCCCTCTATGAGGGGATCTCCAGTGGCCGACAAACGACTTTGGGTCTTAGAGAAGCAACCTAAGCTGGGTCTGAGAAGGTGTTTGGCCAGTTGAGGGGGACAGGCACTCTCCAACCAAACCAAACAGAACACGGGTCATTCAAAGCAAAGGTATTATTATACTTGCATCCGTAGTTCACTTCTATGAATGCAAGATTGCCTCCGAGTCTTAGAATGACACCAGCGCCCAAGCGTTCTCAGTCCCCGGTTCCGCTTCAAGCACACCATAGGGGGAAAGAGGCCAGAGGAAGGCTGGGGTGTCAGTAGGCATTGTACTGGGAAAGCAAGGCCAGGCTGCAGAGAGTGGTGGGTCAACGGATGTGAGGAGTATCCTTTCCTCGCCTGCATGGGCCATCTCTCCGGGACTGTGCCCACTCTCTGTTTGGCGGCGACTGGGAGACGTGTTGTGACATGGCTCGGTGACATTTCCTTACATGCAGCTCAAAGCTGGGAGACATCACAGCGAAATGCCATCGCAGAAGCGCAGTCTGTCTCAGGGCCGACCAGCATGGCCGTCTGAGCAGAGCACTGAGTGTTATTGATCTAAACCAGGGCACCACTGGGACACCGCCGGTGACCCTCATCAGATCAGGGGCTCACATTCCGGGCGCACTCCAACAACAAAGGGAAAGCAGACAAACAGAGGTGACAAGGCGGGTTGAACAAACTGTTTTGTTAATGACTGGCCCGCGTTAATAATGTAACTCCCAAAGCAACCAGCGCAAGAACAGACCCAAATGGAGTCAGCGGCTAGTCTCACTGTAAGACTTTCAAGCTAAGAGGCAGATTGCTTTAGAGCTTGCAAAGGGCTCTGTTAAGATTCCTAATTGGAAGGCACTTTTTCAACCTAATGTTCACGAGGATGCGGATTATTAGACACGCCGGTGTTCGAGACACTAAGCGTATTTGCATTCCGTCCTGAGCGAGAGGACAGTGGGAGTAATAGGATTATTTTAAGACGCAGAGCCTGTGCTAATGACTGGCCCAGAGGTCCAGCTCCTCGAGTCCAGTCAAGGGGGCATCGTGGCCCCAGACGTGAGCGCGGGCCCTGCACCCTCCCGCACCAGGACCTTTGGGCTTCCAGCAAGGAAAGCAAGACAGGCGCCACCGAGCTTTCTCTGAAAGTCAAAAGCTAGCACTCCTGCCAACTATGGAGCTCAGCTCTGCGGCACGGCCAGTGTCACAGAGCACGGTGGAGGCGCTGCCTCTCAGGGTGCTGGAGGGACGCGAGGGAGGCCGGTGCAGAGTTAACGTCGGGGAGCAAAAGAAGAAACCCGGTCCAACAGCATTCAAGTGTGATCAGCCTCTTGATAAACGATAAACAGGAGAAGACAGTGAGATACAGAAAGGGAAACTGAAACCTGCTCATTGGGTGCAAATTGAAATAAGGAATGAAGGGGCACAACACACCCCATGCCCCTCTCTCCCTTCTCCCTCCCTATCCGTACAGTGGAAGGGAAAGTAGGCCGTGGGGTCTGAATTGCGAATGTGTACAAAACACAACAAGAACAAGTCTTCAGCCGACTCCGACTCCCAGCAGTCTCCTCTGTGTCTGAGTGGGTGTTCCATCGGACATTGGATGCTTAGGTTCCTGGGGGGTGGGGAGCAGACCTTTATTCCACGGTCCTGCTGGCTGGTTTGGAACCTCCAACCTTCCCGCTAGCTGCTGAGCCTTTAACCATTTGCACCACTTAGTCTGTTTGCTAAAATAACTTAAAATTGGGACAGGTGTGCCTCTGCGAAGCGGTTTCATTTCTTGCTTTGAAGAGGACACTAAGCAGACATTGCCTAACAAGATGCCGGACACACGGTGGTCAGCCAGCAACTACGAGGGATGTCCTCACTCTCCGTCGGCTGTGAGACGTGCAAAGAGAGTGGGCTGTGGGCTCTCTTGGAGAGATGGTCGGGCAAAACAGTAATCAGGTGGTTGGTTGCAGGATCGGGGTGGTTAAGAATTCAGGACAGTTAGATTTTTCAGACCCCAAACCCTCGAGAGACATTTTGCAGAGGACTTGGTTCCTGTGTGCACGACGGTTCGAGAGGACGGCGGTTCAAAACCACTCGCCACTCTGTGGGGGAGAAAGCCATGGCAGTCTGCTGCCATGGAGATTCCCACCTTCAGAAACCCGCTGGGGCAGGGCTACGCTGTCTTGCAGGGTACGGTGTCGGAATGGATGGGAGGACAATGGGTTTTGACAGGACTAAATGCCGGCGGAGAGAAGAGGCTGGCTTCTCGGGCTCCGGCAGTGAGGCGGCCGGAGCGGCCGGTGCCTGGCAGAGCTCACAGGCCGTGGGGTCATCCTTGCGACCATCCATCATTGTGCTGCCCGGCGAGCCCTCGGGGCTTATTGAGCTCCACCAGACTGTGTGCTCTGCTTTTTAATTTTCTTGCTGCTTCCTTAGCTGACAAGCTGTCAGCTGTCACTTCTGGTTGCTGTCAGTGTGCCCACTTCTAAGCACCTTCTTCTTCTAACTTGCAGCTCCTGGAAAGCCCCGGATAGTCAAGGTGGCTAGAGATGTATATGGGAGGGCAGAGTCTACAGCAGCTACATGTTGGTCCGATGACCACTTGTACAGGTTAGAGTACTGGGTGTGTGGCCACCAACTCAACTAGAATGACCTCTAATTGGCTTAGAACTCAGCGGTTCTCAACTTTGCTAATGCTGAGACCCTTTAATACGGTTCCTCATATGGTGGTGACCCCCCCCCCCCACCATAAAATTACTTTTGTTGCTGCTTCATCACGGCAATTTTGCTACTGTTATTAATCGGGCAACCCCTGTGAAAGGGTCGTTTGACCCCCAAAGGGGTCTCGACCCACAGGTTGAGAACCGCTGGCTTAGCTCTTGAGCGAGCAGGCATTCAGATAGCCCTGTTTGTACGGCAACTCTGGGAAGGCAGCCATTCCTCAAGGATCAAATGATTGCACACTTTGAAGTTAGCCTTTTCAACCTCTTACGGAAAAATGTTATTGTGACAAGCCCGGATGTGTACCAGAAGGACCAGCTGCCAGGTCCTGCGAAGCCTCCACCCTGCCTGGTTTGCTGCAATCCATTGTTGGGCTATTGTATCATTGGGGCTCCCCTCCTTCCTTTGGCTCTCTACTTCCCCAGACACAAGCCTTTTCTAGTGATGGTCTGTCCTGATGATATTGGCTGGGCATAGAGTTCTTGGTGCTTTTCTTCTGTTATCAACACACAGCCCTGCGGGCTGAGAAGGATGATTGTTGATGTTAGGTGCTGCTGAATCGGTTCCAACTCATCGTGGCCCCAGGTACCACAGAACCTGACACTGCCTGGCCCGAGCCGTTCTCACGATTGTTCTTATGTGTGGGCCCGTTGTTGTTGACACGGTGGCCTCAGTTCATCTTGTGGAGGGGCTTTTTCTTTTTCCCGCTGCCCCTTTACTTTCTCAAGCAAGTTGTCCTTTTCCGGGAACCGGTGTCCCCTGACAACAGATCAGAATAGGTCAGATGCAGTCTTGCCACCTTTGCCTCTAAGAGGCAATCTTGCTGTACTTCTTCCAAGACAGATTTGTTTGTTCTTTTGGCAATCTGTGGTATATTTAATATTCTGCACCAGCTCCATAACTCAACGACATCTCTTCTTCTATCTTCCTTACTCAGTGTTCAACTTTCACATGCCTATGAGGCAATGGAAAATGACCTGGCGTGGGTCGGCTGCACCTTAGAACTCAAAATCCTAACCAATGTGTCATTTGATCTCTTGAAAGCTGCTTCCATGAGCATTGATTATGGATCAAAGCAAGAAGAAATCCTAGACAACTTCAATCTTTTCTCCATTTATCATGATGTTTCCTATTGGTCCAGTTGTGAGATTTTTTTTAACATTGATTTTTAATCCATACTGAAGGCTACAATCCTTGATCTTCATCAGCAAGCGCTTCAAGTCCTCTTCACTTTCAGCACGCGAGGTTGTGTCACCTGCATCTGTGCCCTGGTGGGGTAGTGGCTTCTCATTGAGCTGCTCACCACAAGGTCAGCAGTTCAAAACCACCAGCCGCTCTGTGGGAGAAAGAGGCCGCGTTCTACTCCTGTAAAGAGTGACAGTTTCAGAAACCCACGGGGCAGTTCTACCCTGTCCTAGATGGCCACTGGGGTGGAATCGTCTTTATGGCAGGGAGTTTGGGGAAGTATTACTACCTGTTGGACAGGGAGGAAATCTGAAGCACAGAGTTCACTATATCCAGTGTCACACAACCCGAAAGTGACAAAGCCAGGAGTCTGAGCCTCTGAGCTTGTGTTCTTCCCAGCAGGCCACCCTGCTGCACTACACTGCAGGTCTGTCTGTGGGTGAGGGTAGCAAAGGGCGTACACTGCAGTTTCTCGGGTTAAATAACTGCATGGGGCTTGGGACCAAATTGAAAATAATTTCTGTGGCTCTGTAGGGTGTGAAGATTGCATGGATCACTAACACGCTCCTAGAGTAATTTCCACACACACCCCCATTGTTCCCCTAAATTAGATGTGGAAAATGTCGGGTGGGCAAGCAGTGTGAGGCCCACCCAACTATCAGTACCAGCTAAGGTCACACACCTCACCAAAGAGAAGTCGTTCCAGCATCACATTCCAAACCCATACTCACTGCCAGTGAGTCGGTGAGTCTATTCTGACTCCTGTCTATAGTTCCACCCTATAGGATAGGACAGAACTGCCACTGGGGGTTTCCGAGACAGTATTTCCCCACCAGCCGTTTGATTGGCAAGTAATTTATATATCATATCATTCAATAGTTCAATCAGATCACGGAGAATTGTACAATCACCCCCATGTACTTCTTTATGGGAGTAGAAAGTCTCATCTTTCTCCCATGGAGCCGCTGGTGGGTGTGTAAGGTTTCTCCACCCAGTAGACTGGGTAAGACGTTGGTTCTTAGCTTCGCACAAGAAAGAATTCACGACGCCTGTTTTGAAATCCAATTGGGTTTTTATGAAGGGCGGGAGAAGTTTCGGGTTTTACTGTCTCGAAAGAGTACATGCTATCTCAGGGACATGTGTGGAGGCGCGGGAGCCGCCTGGGGCTGTGCCAAC
Source organism: Tenrec ecaudatus (assembly GCF_050624435.1). Lineage (NCBI taxonomy): Eukaryota > Metazoa > Chordata > Mammalia > Afrosoricida > Tenrecidae > Tenrec > Tenrec ecaudatus. The sequence continues at coordinate 138,935,457 of NC_134534.1, forward strand.
CTCGTGGAACAGCGCACCCATCCCTGCGGACCTGGGGGAGGGATCCCAGGGACTGAGGGGCCAAGGGAGAAAGGGCAAGAGGCCGCAGAGGCCTGAGCGCTGGGGCAAGAGGACTGGAGCCAGAGAGTGCACAAGAGGGCACTGGGGGAACTAACTCCTAGAAAAAGCTCCCTGCCCTTGTCCTGGCCCTCCCCCTGGCTGGGGGCGGTGTGGTTGAAGGTATTGTCTGACCCCATTGGCTGGGCGGAGCCCACCTGGGTGATGTCATGAGCCGGGCCTAGTTTGGACCAGCCAGATGTACATGCCACCTGGTTGGGGGCTTGAATTTGAACATACTCAATTAAGGGTCTTCACAGGCATTGAAGGATCTCCTGATTTCCTTCCAACCTCCTCTAAGGGGGCTGTGCAGGCAGGGGAGGGACAACCCCCTGACCCTGTATCTAGCTACCTGACAGTTTCAAATTGGTAACCTCGCAATGAGGAGCCCAATGGGCAGCCCTCACCAGGGGAGTGAGTTGATGAAATGGTTGACCAGTATGGGCTGGGAAGGATGTTCTAAAAATCCAAAGGACCTTTGGCCTAAAAAAGATTCCCCACCCCTGCTCTACATCTACAACCGACAGGCAATGATCACGTCTGACCGGTTTGTCACTCCCTAATTCCATGGATAATGCAGAAAACCAGCACCAAGAACAAAGTTAAGGTCAAAGGCTAGGGGCCCGGTGACTGGACACTGTGTAGCAGCATGCACCTGGCTAAGCCACTGAGGCAGGTTGCTCTGTGATGGCCTTCACCGTATTTGTTCCCTTCCTGCTCCAAGAAGGGTCTCCTTGGGTGTCTCCGCTGACCGAAGAGGTTTGCATTCAGAGCGAACACCGCCTTTTTCCTTCCAAAGATTAAGTTCATTGAAGGAATTGCCTTGGGGAGAGGGAAGGAAGTTGAATTCCTGGGCAGGGAGGTGTTGGTAGATGCGGAGAAGGCGACTCCCCACGGCCAGACAGGCTCCATGAGAAGCAGTCCTTCCCTGCTTCCTCGGCCCTCTAGGAGCTGAGGCCTGTGAGAGAGAGGGAGCCACACCAGGCAGTAGGGTCAGCCCTATACATAGGGACTCCCGCCTCGCCACCCTGCTCCTCTGTCCCAAAATGATCAGAGTGAAGTGCCTGCCGAACCTGTGAGATAAAGACGCAGACGTGGATGGTATTTTATAAGTTGACTTCCATTTTTGAGGAGACCCTGCATGGTGAAGATAGTTGAGCGCTAACCTCCAAAGGAAAGGCTTAGCAAACTGAACTGTTCCCCACTGGCATCGAGTCCCTTCCAGCCCGTAGCAATCCTACAGAAAGAGCAGAACTGCTGCGTAGGGCTTCTGAGGCCGAAACTCACTACATGTACCGGCAGGATCATCTGCTCTGGCAGAGCGGCTTCCGAGTTTGAACTGATGGCCCATCCAGTGCTTAACTGACTGCACCACCACCGCTTTGAAATAGCCTGTAGTGCAGAGTTCTACTCTGACACCCCTGAGGGCACAAAAGTCAGAATTAACAGCAGCTGGCAACTAAAATAATGACATACACAGAGTGTAATCACCCAGCTCCCCGAATTTCTATCAGTTATTTCCCCCTATTATGCAGTAGTAATGGGAAACGTCAGGACACTGCAGTAAAATGATGATTGGGAGTATGCATCTTTGTTCCTGATTCTAGTTGAAATGAGGGTTGATATGTTGTTCTTTAGGCTAATAGGCTTAGTTCACAATAACTCAAACTAATCAGACTCATAGCAGCCCCACAGAAGAGAGTAGCACTGCCCCAGTGGGTTTTCTGAGACTGTAGACTTTATGGGAGTAGAAAGCTGCATCCTCCTCCTGAGGAGGGACTGGTGGTTTTAGTGACCCTGTGGTTGGCAGTTCATCGTGTAACCCACTGCACCAAAAGTACACCTTTTGACGATTTACCCAGTGTCCTTCCGTTCCTGCATCACCATAGAACTCTCACTGGGAATGGCTACTGAATTCTGTCAGATGCCTTGTGAGCATTTAGTAATATGATTGTATGGTTTTCTATTCTAAGTTCTTGATAAAAATAAATTGTATTAATCTATTTTCTGATAGTGAATCGCCCTTATGTCCTGAGAATAAACCTTATATGGTCATAGTCTTTCAATCTATTAATAGATTCAATCTGCATGTGTGTTATTTGGAAATGTCACGTGTGTTTGCCAGTGGGATCGGTCTAGAGTACTTTCTGTCGATTAGGCTTTGATGTCAAAGGAAAGAGGCGTTATGCATTGGAATCGCGAGATGACAGTGAGTTTTGAGTGGGTGGGGTGCGTTACGAGTTGGGTGTTCATGAAAAGATCTGTGGTTCTGTAGTGTAAACCTGCCAGCCCTCCATAAGGGAAAGAGGGGGTCTCTGCTCCCAGAAAGATTTGTAAGCTTGGAAACCCACAGACGTAGTTGTGCTTTAGCTCCGAGGGAACCTCTGAGTCAGAACTGACCTGACGGCAGTGGGGTTTGAGTTTGGCTGTTATTACTTTCGGGTATTTATTGTTAGTTTATTATTTTAGTTTATATATGTATTTATTGCTAGTTTATTTAGCCATTATATCATAGAATGAATTCGACAACTTTTACAATTTTTTTTCTGAAATTCTGCAATAATTTTTTAAAATGGCTTTATTGAGGTATAGTTGATATGCAATAAGCGACATCTATTTAAAGTACAAAATATGAACAACCAGTGAGCCTATCCCTACACTCCGTCCCACAAGTATCCTTCGTGAGAAACGGGTGATTCCTTGCGCGTGCCCTCACCCTCGGCTCGGGCAGCCACGGGTCGGCTGCCGTCCCTGCGCATCAGTTTGCACTTTCTGGAGTTGTAGACAAACGGAAGCCTGCAGTATCTTCTCTGTGCCATCGGGGCTCCTTGTTATGATTGAGTGACATGCCATTGGAGCCACTGGTTCATGCAAATGGTTAACACGCTCAAAGGCTAACCAAAGAGTCAAAGGTTCAAGCCCACCCAGAGTCACCTCAGAAAAGAAAGTGGAGGGGTGGGGTGGTGGCTGGAGATTTATTTCCAACACACCAGCCATTTAAAACCAGCCCTGCTTTTGGACTTTGATTTTGGACTTTTAACCTCCAGAACTGTGAGAAAGCAAATTTCTGTTGTGTGAGGGCCCCTAGTTTGTGGGACTTTGTTAGCGCATCCCTGGGAAAGGAGTCCAGGCAGTCAACTAGGAAGCACCCACAAAGATTGAGACACAGGAACACCTTGGACACACGAGAGGCCCAGGAGGGGGCGCTACCTCCACAGCAGCGGGCTTCTGCAGGCCACGCTATTGTGAGGATAAGCCACACGGACTGTTGATGGACAGGTGGGTTGTTTCCAAATTGAAACTATTACAAATAAAGCGTCTGTGAACGAGTGCATGTGAGTTTGTGAATCGGCATTCATTTCCTTTTTCTGGAGGAAATATCAAGAGGTGGAGTGGCTGGATCATGCGGTAGACATGAATTTGACTTTTCTGCAATTGCTAAACCCTTTTGCCCCAGTGGTTATGACATTCAAGATCCCTTATCGCCACTGTGGTACACCTCTATTTCTCCCACATGCTGACCAACCCGCGGCCTAATCAGTCTTTTTTATTTTCATCATTCTAACAGGTGTGGAAGAGTATCTCTTGAGATTTTAATTTGCACTTCTGGTGCCTATTTGCTATCCACATCTCTTTGTTGGGGACGTATTTGTTCACATCTTTTGCCCATTTTTATTGGATTATTTCCTTTTTGTTGAATTTGAGGTATATATATTATATTTTACTTATTATGTGTAATATAGTATCTATATAATATGTGTGTGTATAGGGGTACCCTCCACAAAACCAGAACTGCTCTTGGTGGGTGAGGGGCGGGAAGGAGCAGAGCTTTCGTAGTACACATTTTCTCCTGCTAGACAGACTCACTCTGAGTTAATGCACCCAGTGGCATCAGGGCAGGGTCTCTGATCACAGTGAAGTTTTTCATAACAGTTTCGCTCAAGCCTCATTTTTTTGTGATGACCCATTTAAGAGAAGAGCATGCAGCTGTGGAATTTTGTTTCCTGTGTGGCAGGGGGGATTGGGGGGGGGTACGTGCCAGGAGAGGGCAGGAAATGCTGCAGAAACTGCTGTGATTGACACAGCTTACAAGGACAGCACTATGGGAACAACTCAAATATATGAGTGGTTTTCTCATTTCAAAAAAGGTGAAATGTCGATTGATGACAAACCTTGTTCTAGACGTCTACCAACTTCCCAAACCTGTGAAAATGTCCATTCATAGTGCATTTGGAGTTCCTTCCACCAGGTCAGACTGTTAATCAAGCTTTCTACTTAGAGGTTCTGAAAAGATTGCATAACAGTGTGGGACAAAAAACGGTCTGACTTGTGACCAACAGATGACTGGTTCTGCCACCAGGACAATGGGCCTGCTGGCGCACGCCTCTTGCCCCACACACCGGACTCATCTGACCTCACTGCATGCGAGGTTTGTTTTTTGTTTTTTGTTTCTGAGAATGCAGAGGGACATGAAAGAGCAGCGATTTGAGGACATAGAAAAGGTAAAGAAAAAAACGAGGGAGGGGCTGTCAGCTGTGCAAACAGTTAAGTTTGAAAAATGTTTCAAACAAGAATGGAATCGCAGATTTGACAAATGCATTAAGTGTAATGGAGAGTACTTTGAAGGTGATAAAATTGTTTTATAAAAAAAATTAAATACATAGCTTTGAGAAAAATTCCATTTGGCGGGGGCTACCCCCTCATTTATAATATAAGTGTCCACATGGCATGGTGAAGGTAGCATGGAGCTGCTAACTGACAGGTCGGTGGTTTGAACCCACGAGGAACTCCATGGAAGAAAGATGGGGCCGGTCTTCTGTAAAGATGGCAGCCTTCGAAGCCCCCCGAGGGCGGTTACTACGTGACGTTCTCGTGAGTCCGAATCAAGTCAGGGGAGCCTGCCCTGTGTTGTCGCTCGGTGCCATTGGGTCGGCTCCAGTTCATCAGGAGCCTCTGGACAACAAAAGGAAGCCTTGCCTGGTCTGGCGCCGTCCCGGTTGTTACGTTTAAGCCCATTGTTGCAGGGACCTCGACAATCCACCTTATCGCGGCTCTTCCTGTCCCTCGCTGACCCTCCACCAAGCACAGCGTCTTTCTCTAGAGGCTGCTCTGGCCTGATAATATGTGCGAGATGATCTTGTGATCACCGTGACCTTGCTTCTGAGGAGCATTCTGACTGGACTTTCTCCAAGATAGATCTGTTTTGCTATTTCGTGACTTAGGGGCTTTTATCTTTACTTAAACCTCCACTCTAGTTTCTGCTGTTTGGGGCGGTTTCTTTTTTGTTGTTGTTCTTTTTAGAAAATTGAAAAAGCAAGTCTTCGTTAGTTCCTTTCCATCTTGATCCTGAAGGCATTCAAAATGATAAACTTCTCCTCTTAGGACAAGCTGCCCTGTGTCTCCTGGTGCTGTTAGTCTGTCTGCTCTTGTTTGTTGCTGTACACACGCGAGGGGGCTTAGAATGACAGACATTTATCTACAGGAGCAGAGAGCCTCATCTTTCTCCCAAGGAGTGGCTGGCAGTTTCAAACTACTGACCTCAAGGGTAGCAGCCCGACACACAACCACTCTGTCACTGGAGAGCCTAATTCTCAAGGCCAGGAGTCAAAGGCAAGGTGTCAGCAGGGCCACGGTCTATCTCAAGGTTCTAAGTGAGAATAATTCCTTGTTTCTTCAGCTCCTAGAAGTTACCCAAAATCCGTAACATCGTTTGGTTTGCAACTGTGTGTCTCCCATCTCAACCTCTGTCTCTTTACACAGTCAGCCTCGGGGGTGGGGGTGGGGGTGGGGTTGTGTGTGTGTGTGTGTGTGTGTGTTCATAGTGTTCTCCTTTCTGTGTATCTAGGTCCAAATTTCCCAAGTCTTATAAGGATACCAAGCATTGGCTTAGGACTCAACAAAATCTAATATGACCTCATTTTACCTTTCTAACATCTGCAAAGACTCTGCTTCTATGGTGGTTAAATAATTCCATGTCATCCTCAAGATATATAAAAGTATAGAAGTGGTATTCAACCTGTCAATCAGGTCACAGCCTGATGGCGCCTCCTTGTGGGCGTGGCCTTCTCCTGAGGAGGGCCCTGGGACCCTCCCCTTCCCTCTGCTTCACCTTCTGCTGGCTGACCCTGGCTCCTTCCAGAGCCCTGGATGTCAGCACCACAATTTGCTGCACGGGACTGTGCACCCACCGGCCTGGGGTCTTCCTGCATTCTGCTCCTTGCGTGTGACTGCGTGAGTCTGAAGAGGGACGTAGGGACTAACAGACTTGAGTTGGGTGTTTTCTTGATATATAATTAATTACTCCTTGAACTAAACCTCTTTCTTGCACATATATAAATGTCACTGAATTTGTTTCTCTAGTCAACCTGGCTTAACATAGTTTCCAAATGAGTTCACATTCACAGGAACCAAGGATCAGAACTTCAAAATAACTTTGTGTGTGTGTGTGTGTGTGTGTGTGTGTGTACACGATGACGACAACACAGTTCAACCCACAAAAGTGGCAGATTCTTTGGCTTTTCTCTTTGATCCAAAGTTGCTCTCCACCTCTTTGGACTGTCATTGTTGTTCAGTGTTGCTGAGACACTTCAGACTCCTAGCTCCCCAGTGGGAATGAAACACCCCGGTCCTGCACCATCCTGACAGGTATTGATGGTTGAGCCCATTGATGCAGCCACTGTGCCAATCCATCGTGTCAGGTGTCTGTCTCTTTTTCACTGCCCCTCTACTTTACTGAGCGGGGTGGCCTTTATTATGGATTGGAGCCTTATGGCCATACTTCTTCCAAGACGGGTCTGTTGGTTCTTTGGGCAGTCCATGGTACTTTTAAATCTTCTTTGCCAGCACCGTAACTCAAAGGCATCGATTCTTCTTCTTGATTATAAAGCGGGAAATGGTAGTTTGTAAAGGAAAAAGAAAATCTCAAAATGCTTTTCAAGGTTTTATTTACAGGCTAGATTGGGCCAGTTTGTCTGGGGAAACAAATCCAGTGATAGCTATGTACAAGGAAGAACTTTATATTGAGCAGTTTCATATCAAGAAGGAACCCCAGCCCAGTCCGCAAGTCCCATGCGAGTCCGCAAGTCCCCCTTCAGACTCATGTAGCCACAGCTGGTGATGCAGAATGGTGAGCCGAGAAGCAGGAAGCTCACCGCCAGAGGGCACAGGGATGGTAGAAACGCGGCAGGACGCTGGCAGCTCTCCGTGTTGGGCAGCCCCCATGGGGCGATTTTTCGAGGTGGACAGAGTTCTGGCAAAGAAGCAGAGGGAGAACACTTCCCAGAGTTCCTCACTTTAATACAAAAGCCATACCCGCAAGGAGGTGTCATCAAGCACACACCTAATTGACAAGCTTAACTCCGCCCCTGGCCAGGAAGGTCTACTTCACATCAAGCCATCCAGCTCCCACATGGAGGTGTCCCTTCTCTGTGATCCCGTTCTATCAACATCCCTGGGCATTTTCAAGTGATACATATTCTCTATGCAATGCACGTAACATTCTGTCAGTACCACGGACATGACGGGTACTGATTATGGTTTCAGTCTGAGATCTCAAGAGGAGCAAAACCAGTGACGTGTATATAGTTATATAGACAGAGACGATTACTTCAAGGAGATAGCATCTGCAACTGTGAGAACATGGCTAACAACACTGCAGGGCTTAGCAAGCTCCGAACCTGTGGGGCAGGTAGCAAGCTGGGTGCTTCTGCAGACTCAAGGCTTCTACTGGTTCAGTGGCTGGAGAGTTTAGAATCTGTAGATCAGACAGAGCAGAAGCTGAAGGCTTCTTGTATTCTAAGAAGCAGAGAGGTCTAGTGATGACAAGAATATAGGATCTAAAGCAGCAGTTCTCAACCTGTGGGTCGCGACCCCCTTGAGGGTCGAACAACCCTTTCCAGGGATCGCCTAAGACCATTGGAAAACACATAAATATTTCAAAATATATAATTGCATATTATTTTGTGATTAATCACTATGCTTTAGTTATGTTCAATTTGTAACAATGACAATACATCCTGCCTATCAGATACTTACATTATGATTCATAACAGTAGCAAAATTACAGTTATGAAGTAGCAACGAAAATAATTTTATGGTTGGGGGAGTCACCCCAATATGAGGAACCGTATGAAAGGGTCGCGGCATGAGGAAGGTTGCGAACCACTGCTCTAAATAGAAGGAGCATTACCAGAGCACCCATTTATATGCTGGAAGCAGGCCACACCCTCAAGGAAATTCCCCTTTCATCTGATTGGCTGCTCACATCGGATTCTGTAAGGTAGATGTCTACCACGCCTAGCCAAATGGGCACACAGCAGTAACCATAACAACTATTTGGTTGTGTTTTGTTTTTTGATCGCTCTATTTCTTGCTGATTTCTTTCTGTTAGATATGAGTTTAAAGGTATCTGTAAGTTCCTGATGGCAATAGTAAGTGCATCAATTTCTCGTGTTTGATTTATGCATTTAACATCTGGGATTTGCGTGATTCTGTGTCTATCGTATCCTTTTAATAAATGTCAGCTTTATTGTTACAACATGGCCTTCTAGAGCCTAGTGCGGGGCATTGACCTCTCCTGCTCATTTTCCTCCATCCCAAAGGCTCTCTTCCGGCTTGTTGGTGGCTTGATTATTATTATTTCCTTGGAAAAGGGTATGAGGGTGTTATAGTCTCTATTTGCCTATCTTCAAATACCTGTATTTAAACCTGACCATTGGGCGAGGGGCGGGGAAGTCTCACCATAGACACTTTCATAGATGTTGTTGTCGCTGTTAGCTGCCACTGAGCAGACCTCTGGGTCATGTGACCCCGTGCACAATAGCATGAGATTCTGCACCATCGCATGCCCAGCCATGGAGCAGGCCATTGGGACTTACAGGGCTCTTCCTGGCAGATATTTGGAAGTAGATTTCCAGGCCTTTCTTCTTTAGTCCAGAAGTGCCCATGGAACCTGTTCAGCAGCATACCAACACACAGGCCTGCGATGGCTACACGGCAGGCGCATCGACCAGGAATTGAACTCTGGTCTCCTGTGTGGAAGGTAAGCACTCTCCCACCAACACCAGGGACCCTCTCTCTCTCCGTAGTGTAGCTCCATCTTTGGACAACGCTGATGAGGTTGTCTCTGAGTGTAGAGGTGGGCACAGAGTCAGCCGCGTCGCCACTGTGCCTGTTCCAGGAAACCTCGTCCACAGTGGATTCTCCGAAATGTCCGTTTTTCTGACAACAATCACCTGCATCCCACACTCTAGCACCAGCCGTTCTTTTATCTTCATCTAACAACATACCAAGTCTCGGACCCAGATATTGCCCAGCCCACTGAATTCCTCCATCAGACCTTCCACCGGTGGAAACCCTTGCTTGAGCCCCACTGCCCTTTGACACCAGCTGGGGACTCTCACGAGAATCAGTGAGATGGGCAATATTTGCGGAGGCAAACCCCCCCTAAAAGCAAACTCACTGTCATGAGGTCCATTCTGACTCAGCAATCCTAGAGGCCAGAGTGGGGCTGCTCCCGAGGGTGGCCTTGAAGTGCTGACCTTGTGGGTAGTAGGCCAACACACAACCGTCGTCGTCCTAGTGTAGAGAGACAAAGGGCATTGCTTTCAGGCCCCTGTACTCCCAGAAAACCCCTCCTCCATCGGTCAGGGCAGAATTCTTTAGGCAATTTTTCTACATATTTTCTTTAGAGAGAGAGAGTTCAAACGTAGGGATGTGTCAGTGACAACGAAGTGGTTATCCACAAACTACAGCATCTTTCAAACAGATTAGGCGTTAAATTATTTTTCTCTGAAATAAGGCTGAATGCGCAGAGTCTGTGTTCTCCAAAAGAATTTTTTTCCCCCTAAAAAAGAACGAGGCATTCCAAAAATGCCAGACATTTGGCTTGTACATGCTCTTGGAAGTCTGTCCACCAACTTGCTTCTGAAGAGGGGGAAGCTAGGGCTCTTCCGGGCACAGTGTGAGGTCCAGAGCGTTGGGGTCCACCCCAGGACAGGATTCCAGAGAGGCCGTCTGATGAGAGAGCAGAATCCCCAAGTCCCCCTGGCTTGCTGTTGCAAGGCCTGTGCTCACAGAGAAGAAAGGAAGGCAGGCTTGCACAGACTGTGAGAGAAAAGCAGTAGAGACCACCCAAGCATGCCTCTCCTTCTTGGTCTCCTCTCTCATTCATCAGGAGGACACAGCAAGTGTGCACAGCTCGGGGGCTCAGGGCCAATAGGGAGAGGTCCCTTGTTTCTGCTTTATTTAAAACATTAAAAAGGAGGCGTGGTAGTTGGGTGTTGAAAAGGGGCCCGAGGGAAAAATTAGCGCAGTTGGGTTGGAATTGTGGTGGACCATGGAGTTTAAGGAGGCCTCGCGGTGCAGTCGTTAAGCAGCTACCTACTGCTTGCAAGGTAGACAGCGCAAATCCACCAAGGGCTTCACAGAAACAAAGAGTGAGCCAACTGCTCCCATCAGGGTGGCGGTTCTGCTCTGTCCTGGAGAGTGGCTCAGAGTCCGAATCCACATGATGGTATACGCAGCAACAAGAAAAGGGGCCAGGCTGGAAAGATGAATTTGTAATCGAATGTTTAATTCTGTAGGGAAGTCATACCTGGATCAGAACAAGGGGAAGGTCTCCATTGGAGCTGTGGTTCCGGCAGCTTCTTCTGACCCTGGCGTGTGGAATGGATCTTGTTTGGGAGATGGGTAGTGCAGTTTGCTGGCCAGGAAAGCTTGGAGCTGTCACAGAATGGGAGAAGAGGTGGAGGAGGCAGGTATGAACTACACAAGAGGCAGCCACCACGGGACCTGGCAAAATCACCTCAGGTTAATTTGGGGGTTAATTGATTTTTATACTATACACTTTAAGTGAGGTTTAAAATGTAGGCTTCTATGAAAAAAAAAGTCACAACAGTTATTTAAATTATCAACAGACAAAAGGAAGATCAGGTCCACATGTCATATCTTTTTAGAGGGGGGATAAACCCTCAAATCAGACAAGAAAAGTGTTTCTATTGTGTCTTCGATTTCAGACACTTCCTAGGGAGGAAAGGTAATTAGAAAGAGGAGCGGTCCACTGTCTGGAATGACCTGAAGGGAGGAACTCCAGGGAGGGGGAGCAGGGGACTCCTGTGGAGGTGCCCTACTCACAAAGGACGAAGGACGGTGCTGTGGTCAGGCCTTGGCAACAGGAAGGAGGGGGTCATGAAAGCCCGCCTCCAGATTCAGACTCCTTGAGTACAAATCCTACTGTCACCTGCTAGCTGTGTGGTCTTGGTCATGTTACTCAACCTCTCTGAGCCTCTGTGTCCCTGGCTGTAATATGAATAGGGTTGTATACAGATGAAATGATTGAACACAAAGAGAAAACTTAGAAAGCACATAGCCCTCTGCTGTGGAGTCCACTCCTAGTGACCCGGGGAGACAAATTGGCGCTGGCCTGCAGAATCTCCAACATCCTCTCAAGAGTAGATTGCCACACCTTTTGCTCGAGAGTACCTGTCCCCAACGGAGCACTTCATCTCTGCCGCAAAGCACATAGAACATGCATGTGAGAGTTTGGGGCCATCATGACTAGTATTACTACTACTGGGCTAATTCAAAAGAGAATCATAATAAAAGTTGTCCTTTACATGTAAACATAGTGATTTCCCAAGCCAATGAAAATCGTGAAATCACCAAGTCTTAGGTGTGTCACCAGCTCAGATGTCGGCTTTCACTGGTTTGGCCTCCCTGATCATCTCTAACTATTAGCCATTTGTTGAGTGTTCTTTGAAAACTCCTAATGGGTTATCACCCTAACTCTGTTTTTTAATGCGTAATCTTTGAGTTTCTCAAGTGGACTTTTAGATGTTTGTGTGGATTGGGGTGGGGGTGGGCACGTCTTCTTATTTTTACCCCTTGACGTGCCAGAGGAGTTGAGAACAGGATAGGTGTTGAATCAGTGCTTGGTTGATTCAATGAAGGAAATAACTGTATTTTTCAAAGATGATCCTCAACCTGCGGATCTGTACAGATCTTTAAAGAATCTGTTGCTGCATATAACTAATTCAGGCTCATGGTTTCAAAGGACATATCCAGCCTTTAAGCTAGTAGAGGGTGTCCCCCAATGATTTTTCACCAGTGAAATGTACATGGTGCCCAGATTCACTGTTTTAACGGAAGTACCAAGCTTGCTTCCCTTTGCTAAGGCAGACTCGGTAGACACTGCTGCCCTCTGCTGGCCATTCTTCACCAGGAATTTTTAAGGAGAAACCCATGGTCATGGAGTTGTGTTTGTGTGTCAGAGCACAGCTAGACTATATAGGATTCCCCAGGCTGTGAATCATTACAGGATAAGGAGCCTCATCTTTCTCCCTCAGAGAAGCCAAGGAATTTGAACCATGAACCTAGTTATTAGCATTCCAACACTTACCAGTGAATGACTCTCTAATTGCCATCTAGTTGATGCCAACTCATAATGACCCTACAGGACAGGGTAGAGCTGCCTCAGTGGGTTTCCAAGACTGTAACTCTTTATGAGACTAGAAAGCCTCATTTGTCTCCTGTGAAGCGGCTGGTGGTTTCGAACAGATAACCAGCCATTCAACCCCAGGGCTCCCGTGAACAATACACATACATCACATAGAGAGTAAGCGATGGCTGGATTAGGACCTCTTCCAGCCCTAAACCCTAGAGCTGGCTTCAAAATAGTGCTTACTTTCCTTGTGATATTGTTTTTATTTGGGGCCAGGGCTGCTGCTTCAGTACTAAGCTGCGTAAAACCTTCCCTGGTGACACAAATGGTTAAGCAGTCAACTACTAGCCAAAGGTTAGCAGTTCACACACACCCAGAGGCTCCTCAGAAGAAACCCTGTGGAGCCATGCTAATCAGCACACACAGAATCCCTGTGGACCAAATAGACTTGAGGTCAGACAGCAAGCAGAACAGCCCAGCCATTCTGACTGCCCTGGGATGCTTCCATAGTTCCCATTACATGGGAGCTATCTGAATCTTTCCAAAAGTCACAGTCTCATTCCTCTACTGCTGGTGGGTGAGCCAGCCCCTTTTCATTAGGTGTGTGTCGTTGCTTCAAGCTGCTCTGAAGAAGAGCTTGGAATTCAGACGCCATCCTTATCGCCATCTGGTAGCATTAAAACAGTGCTCAGTGGCTGAGTTTTAGCTGGACTTTTGATTAAAAGGATCATTAATTCACTCTTCTCCTTTTTATTTCTTTTGCTCTTCCTCCTCTTGTATCCAGGTCCTGACGTGACCTTTGATAGGGCACTCCCTTGGTCCCCTTTATCACTTTATTAAATGATATCCTTTTATTTCTGGAAATCACCCCAATCAGCTCCTAAAGATGCCGTGTTTGCAGCTGCATAAAATGCCATCATCTATTACAGTGGTTCACCTTGTTTCCTATATTGGGCAGTTCTAATAATTTACAGTTTCATGGTTCTATGAATATTGCCATGCAAGTATGGTTTTGTATTGTTAGAAGTGTGTATACCTTCAAGATAAGTTCCTAGACATTGAGTCTCTACTCAAGTACTCCCTCAGTGCAAGAACACTTGGTTCTATTAAACTGGCATTCCCTGATGTTCACCTTCCTGACATGATCGCTGAAGACAAAGTGGGTGCATAAGCAAATGTGGCGAAGAAAGCTGATGGTGCTGGTCTATCAAAAGAGATAGTGACTGGGGTCTTAAAGGCTTGAAGATAAACAAGTGGTCATCTTGCTGAGAAGCAACCAAGCCCACACGGAAGAAGCACACCAGCCTGTGTGATCACAAGGTGCCGAAGGGATCAGGTATCAGGCATCAAAGAACAAAAAATCATATCATTTCTTAATGAGGGAGAGTGTGGAGTGGGGACCCAAAGTCCATCTGTAGGCAACAGGAGATCGCCTTACAGAAGAGTTGTGGGGAAGAGACGAGCCAGTCAGGGTACAGGGTAGCAATGATGAAACATACAACTTTCTTCTACTTCCTAAATGCTCCCCCCCCATCATGATCCCAATTCTACCTTACAAATCCAACTAGACCAGAGGATGTACACTGGTAGAGATAGGAACTGGAAACACAGGGAATCCAGGACAGATGATCCCTTTAGGACCAGTGGTGAGAGTGATGATGCTGGGAGGGTGGAGGGAAGGTGGGGTAGAAAGGGGGAACCGATTACAAGGATCTACATATAAACCCGTCCCTGGGGGACGGACAACAGAAAAGTCGGTGAAGGGAGACATCAGACATTGTAAGACATAACAACAAAATAATAATTTATAAATTATCAAGGTTTCATGGGGTGGGAGGCGGGAAATGAGCTGATACCAAGGGCTCAAGTAGAAAGCAAATGTCTTGAGAATGATGAGGGCAACAAGTGTACAAATGTGCTTGACACAATGGATGAATGAATTGTGATGAGTTGTATGAGCCCCCAATAAAATTAAAAATTATAATAATAAAGAGATAAGTTCCTAGAAATGAGATCCAGTTAAGGGTGAACACATAGAAGATTTTGTCCCAGAAAACAAACTCACCGCCATCAAGTTGATTCGGACTCAGGAACCCTGCAGGATAGGATACAACTGTCCCTGTGGTTCCGAGACTATACCTCTCCCCCCGCCGCACCCCCCAGGACAATAATTCTTTACACTAGCAGGAAGCCTCATCTTTCTCCCACAGAGCCGCTAGTGGTTTCGAACTGCTGGCCTTGAAGTTATGCACCCAAAGCATAACCACTATACCAGCAGGTTGGTTTTGTTAGATGTAACCAAATCACCCTTCAAAGGGGCTGAAATTGACTTCTGAGACTGGGAGTCATCGGCATTTCATTGAGAGGATGTTGTGGTTGGTGTTCAGTACCTTTGAGAAGATTCTGACTCACCAGAGCCCGGAGTGAGAGCATGGAGCTGCTCTCCAGGGTTTCCCATGCTGTCCTCCTGTCGGCTGGGTGGAGCCTCTGGGTAGGTGGGAACCAGCCAACTTTTCCCTTAGCAGCCACTTGCTTAACCATCTTCACCACCAGGGATCCTTAATGCAAGGGCCAGACCCCACCAAGTCACTGCCATCGAATCCATTCCAGCTTCTTGGGACCCTGTAGGTCATGGTAAAACTGCCCCCTTGGGTTTCTGGAACTTGAGACCTTTATGGGAGCAAGCAGCCTCATCTTTTCCATCAGAGTAACTGGGGAGCAGCAGCTCCGTGCTTAGTTCACGAAGCCACCAGGGCACCGGCTGCAAGGGCACACATACTAAACGAAACAAGCAGAATTGCCAGCCACGAGGTCATGAAGTTCTCTGGGGAAGAGCAGGGGAGTGATACAAGTTGGCTATGCAAGGAGGGGCGTTACTACTCGTTCTGGGACACAGGCCAACCAAGGCCCCCTCTGCAGAGAGGGATGAGCATTCCTTCCAGATTCCTGTGCACAGCCATTTCTGCATCCTGGTGCTGTCAGCTTCTCCCGTCCCCGCCAGGCTTACCGGCCCACCTCTTCTTGGTGTCAGCTGGCTCCCAACTCTCCCACCTGTGGCTCTTCTGCCTGCA
This sequence comes from Tenrec ecaudatus, assembly GCF_050624435.1. Classification (NCBI taxonomy): domain Eukaryota; kingdom Metazoa; phylum Chordata; class Mammalia; order Afrosoricida; family Tenrecidae; genus Tenrec; species Tenrec ecaudatus. The sequence continues at coordinate 138,951,063 of NC_134534.1, forward strand.
TGGCCTTGCTCTCTGTCACACACGCTCCGTAGTCCATGTCCCCTACCGACGGGGGATTCTCACAATGGTTCCCAGTTCAGAATCTGAAAAGTCTCAGTTGGAGTGACCCCCTACTGTGTTAGACAGGGTTCTCTAGAGAGACAAAACCAGATTGCTAGTAATTTTATATATTTGTTTATAAAGATAGATATATAACACAGAAATGAACTGTTAAATTATATACAGATAGATAGATAATACAAGAAATGAACAGTTAAATTATAAAGCAGTGAGACACTGGCAGTTCTTCAAGTCTTGAGGGCTGCCAGTTCTTTCTCTATAGAGAGAGCTGGGCTATATATACCCAGGCAGCAAACAGCAAGGCAGGTCACCAACTGTCGGTCCCCAGCTCCAGAGATGTACATTCCAGTTGTGTGGGCTTAAAGGGACCTCAACTTACAGCGACACAGTTCACAGGCTAGGCATCCCACAAGTAGTGTAGCTTGCAAATTGCACAGAGCAAGCAAGGCAGCCGCACACAGGTATGATGATTTAAGAGCGAGAGACAAGAAAGGCGAGATTCACTGAGCCATTTTCTCTCTGCCCTTCAATTAATCCCACTTGTGTTTATCGGCCAGGCTGGCACAATAAATGATCTCACCCACCTTCCCTTTGAGGAGAGAACTCTTTATGCTGCTGTGGACCACACAGCACCTGGCCTGCAGGGCATGTGGTGGCACGGAGGGTCTGGTGCCCATCCAGGGTTGACCCCTCAATGGGACTGGATTTTGGAAGGTTCGCATGACTCCTGATGTAGGCGGTTTACCAGAGATGAAGGGAAATGGTGGTCATGCTGTGGTAGCCGTCTCACCGTCCTTGCCGGAGTGCTTGGTTCGATCCCTAGTCAATGCACCTTACCTGTGGCCACTCTCCCCACTCCCAAAGGGACACAGGCACCTTTACAGAAAATAATGCCAGTGGTCAGCACTGCAATTGCCCCCTGGCCAAACATCTGTCACTCATCTAAGTACTGAGCTTCATTGAGCACCTTGGACAATTAACACAAAAATCATATCACTGCCATCAGGGACCAATGATTGGTTTAATAGAAGAGAGACGAGAGAGAGAGAAAATGAACTGGCTCTGACAAGAACACCCCCCCCCCCCCTTGGCCCTTCAATTTGGGAGAAGGTTACATTAAATAAAATCGTTCATAATATCAAGGCCTCTTTCAGGGTAAAAGAGGTTCTGAAGTGAAGGTAGAAGGGAGGCTGGGTCTGAAGGGCAGTACGTTGGGCCGTGGAGTCCTCAGGGCAGCCAGGGCAGGGGCCAGGGAGGAAAGAGCCGGCTCGCTGACACCCTCGGACGTTCATTTGTTCCATGGGTGCTCTAACTCCTTCCCCACAACAAGGAGAACCCCTCCGAGGAGCTCACTGACCCCTCACAGGTCTGTCCTGCACCCAGCATCCTGATCAGACACTCAACACCTGTCAATAACTGACCAGATCAATATACTAACAGTGAGCTTCATGAACAACACACGCTCAACACGTCCCCGCTGCGTGCAAATGGCTTCCAGTATTGGAAATAGGAAAACCGATGCTGCTTAGGTTAGCTACCCGTGCGTGCTAACCTGTGCTAGGCCCAATGACATGTCCCAAGTATGAGGCTTCTCTCTCAAACGCTACTTGGGAAAGGTGTCATTTAGGGAGAGAGAACTGAGCCTGCCTCTTTGGTAGATCACTGTGACCCCTAAACCTATTGCTAGGAGTAGATTCCGATTGATAGTCACCCTACAGGATAGATTAGAACAGTCCCACAGGTTTCCAAGGTTGTAAATATTTACAGAAGCAGGCTGCCTTGGTTTCCCCCGCTGAGCTGCTAGGGGATTCATGCCACCATGCCTCTTTTTCAACAGTCTGCGCTTCAATCACTGCACCACCCCTGCTCCTCCTGGTACTGTCCTAACACTTAAATGCCCTCTGTGCCGAGCAGATGCTCCCTGTACAGTCCTGCCCACTGCGCTGTAACCAACTGCAGAGCAGGATGGAGACTGGTCTTATGCAGGGAAGCTGTAATCATCGCCTCTCACACAGTCTTTGAAATTCAATGAAAAAGCTGAAAGCGCGTGTAATTAAAAGTGAGCGTCACCATAGCAAAGCAGATAAAGTTAATTATACATTAAAAGGAAGATTTTTTTTTCTCTCCCCCTGCAGTGGGCATGGTAGTCATCAATATCCACAGCCCTGGGGGGCAGCCCAGGGAGCTGCGGAGGCTGAATCCAGCGCCCTGGTTTCAGAGCCAAATTCTCTAACATGAAGGGGAAGTACAAAGGCTCCGAAGGAGGAGGAGGCCCCCGCTGGGTCAGATCTCTAAGTAACTCCAGGTTTCTGGAGAAGAGGGCTTGTAACGCTGATAATGAATGAAGAAAGCAGGATTTAAAACAACAAACAAACCTGTGTGAGAGCAAATCAAAGGAGACCTGCACTTGCTTAGTTCCCCACAACCTTTTGTGATTAAGTATGTTAATTTCCTTGAGGTGGGGTTCCATAAAGAAGGTACTTAGTTATGTTCTCACTGTAAAAACCAAACCAAACCCCAAAAACCCCCTGTAAGACCCCAGCCTTGCAGGTTCAAGAAGGATCTTTGTCAAACTAGTTAATCCAGTGGAATTGAGTTAATAGTTACAAAGAGACTGATCAATGGGCAATTTACAGTTCAATAATGACCTGTCAATACCAGCCCCCGAGTTACTTTGATCAACCAAATCACAGTAACAGTTCAGGGTTCTATTGATTTCCCAGCAATTAATGGTAGGATGCTAAAAAGACAGAAAAAAAAAATGCAGATCTGCCTGGAAATCGGTCCCCTGTGTGTGCAGGCTTGGAGCCCTGATGAGGTAGTGGGTTACAGGGTTACACCAACCAACTGCAAGGCCAGCCGTTCAGAATCACCAGCCAGGCTTTTAACTCCCATAAAGATTTAAGTCTTCCTCAGAGGGTGGGGTGGAGAGGGGGAGCCGATTACAAGGATCTACATATAACTTCCTCCCTGGGGGATGGACAACAGAAAAGTGGGTGAAGGGAAATGTTGGACTGTCAGGGGAAGCCAGCCCCTAACACATCATTACGGGTCCAGGAGGCGCAATTGTACAGCGATAATAAGTAAAGATCATAGTAAAGTTATCGAGAGCATGAGAGAAGTATTGAAATAAATGGAGTCAGACACGATTCATGGTAGTATGCTCACCTCTGCCCCGCCTGATGGTCCATGTGGAGGGAAGAAAATAGAGCCAAATTGGAATGTCTGCTTCCATAGGGAGAATGGATCAACCATGTGCTCACTTTGCAGCACAGCTTTAAGGGAGAAACTGTGGAAAACTTAGACAACTGCAGGAACATGTACCTGGACTACATCCCCAACTACCAGAGTGGTGGTCTTCCAGCCGTGGAATTCTAGTCTTCCAGATTCCCTCCGTTCAAGTCAGGGAATAAGTCCCAGTTTTATTTCCCTACAGTTCTAGTATCCCACATTTCCCCACTCAGCATTATGTTTAAGATTCAATAGTGTAACGGAGGCAGCATGGTCTCTCTTCATATCTTTCAGCTTCCTGTAGAAGCGACAGGAGACTGCAAGCATCACAGTTGTGATGATAAACAACACAGTCAGACTGGAACTTAAGCTATGTGAGATACTTTGCCCCCAAGCTCACTAGTCCAACCCTTCCATGCCACTCACCAACTGCTTAATTATATCAGCGCCAGGAGATGCCTCAAGCTTGTCTTTGAATGTATAGAAAATATCCTTTTTAAGCTGATCAATATCTAATGGAATGTTCCCCTTAAACCCTTGCAAATGTTTTCTAATCAAATCCCAATCGTGCAATATTACATTATATAGGTAAGGAGTTACACAGAAATCAGTTATGTTCCAATCACATTATAGCATTGGCAAGTCCAAAATCTTGATCTTTCAGCAAAACAACAGTCTGTAGTAATAGTCCAGTCATTATTGTATAAAATGTTCAGTTATGATAGAGTCCCAGAGTTTCTTTTAGACAGCGTCAGCAATGGAAGAAATATCTCAGCAGTCAGCAATCGCCATTCTCAGGACTCTGCCAGGTCTCCTTGATGTTTTGAATAACTTCAGTAACAGGACAGGGGGGTCAGGTCACACATCAGCTTCCCTCCTTTCTTCTGGGCCTTGCTGGCTGAAGAGAAATCCACCTATCTCCTTTGCCTGTGAAAATATAAACAAATAGCCCCTCTCTTTGGGGTGTCATTAACCTGAAAAAGGAATTATGATTAATATTGGGTGGCTTCTCCATCTGTTCCTTGTCTGTCTTTCTCCAAACGTGGTTGCATCCTTTTAAAGGGAGTCCATCAGCTTTATTCTGTAAAAACATAAATGCATAGCCCTTTCTCCAGGTGGATCCCAAACGCGGTGTCCATCGTCTTGGGGCTTCTTAGGATCAGTTTTCTCTGTAAAAGTGAAAATGTGTTTATCTGCCCTAATTTTGTTACAAGCTTTTAGGAAGGAGGAAATTTTTTTGGTTAAAATGACTAAATTAACTTTGTCACACATAAGATTCCTCTTCTTCCCCTTTTGTTTTAACAATGTAAATATTAAAGCATTGCTAGCAATCTCAGTTAACTTGTTTGGTCTTGAACCAGTAAAACTACTAGTTAGATAGCCTCCATTGTTAAGTAAATTTTGGCTTCCAGCTCTCAGGGAATCTGGAGAGCTAAGATGCAAATTTTGGCTCCCAGCTCTCAGAGAATTAAGAGAGCTGACTAGTTGGGGAAATTTACGTACTTTGAAAGACTGAAAAAAAATCTTAATAAATTTGTTCTGCTGTTCTTTAAGTAATTTACCAGACAGACATTTTTTTTTCTCCAAGCTCACCGACAAGGTTATAGACTCAATGAGGCCGTTTTGCCTTTCAGGCTTCTCACGCTGTACGATTTTACAATCCTGCAATAGTCTCTCTTGGTTAACTTCACCCATTCCTACCAAGCTGGATTTAGGGGAAGTTAATGGGAGGGTCTTGGACCCTCTTGATTGCCCTAAGGAAATGACCCTGTATCCATAGTTTAAAAACCTCTTCCCTTCAATTTCTAATTCCATGTGGGGGCGCTGTTGTTTCCCCACCACAGCATTCCAGAAGACCCCTTGATTTAAAGGTGGTCAGATTTCTTTAGTACTCTTTCCTGATAGGAAACTTTTGACTCTAAAAATGCAAGGAGGTAAAAATTGGCATAAGCGATCTCCCTTCTTTATAAACCATGGTATATCAGAACTCATCATTGCCTTAATTTCTTCATAACCCTGATCAATAATTCCAGCGACACCATGAGAATTTGGATTGGACTTTCCTAATAAACATCCTATAGTTCTTTTAGGCAGTGGACCCCAATTACTCTTACACATCGGGCAGTGTAAGATATGACAAAATGATCATTTATAAATTATCAATTGTTCATGAGGGAGGGAGAGCGGGGAGGGAGGGGGAAAATGAGCTGATGCCAAGGGTTTAAGTGAAGAGCAAATGTTTTGAGAATAATGAGGGCAACGGATATACAAATGTGCTTTACGCAATTGATGTATGTATGGATTGTGATGAGTAGTATGAGCCCCCGATAAAATGATTAAAAAAAAAAAAGATTTAGAGTTTCAGAAACCTACCCGCGGAGCAGTTCTACTCTGTTCCATAGGGTTGCTGGAGTCATCAACTCAAGGGCAGTGCGTTTCATGTGCAGGGGACCTAGGGGGTTGGCCTCCTGGTTCATTTGTGCCCGAGGCAGCTGTGCCCGGAAGCCTCTGGCAATGGCAGCCTGACTGATGACACAGCTACGCTAGGAACCCAGATGGTCAACCCGTCACAGAGTTTCAACCGCCTGCTCTAGAGTCATGGGTCTTTACGCACGTGTCTCCTTAAACCCCAAAACGACTTTTTGATCATGGATTCAATTCTTGTCACAAATCTGAATCTCTGATGATAATCTGTGTGTGTGTGTGCATGTGTGTGTGCATGTGTGTGTGCGCATGCGTGTGCGTGCGTGTGCGTGCTCTTTAAAGTCTTTCATTCCTTTCTGATGAACTTGAGTTTATACCTCCTGCCTCTTTCCATGGAAACACCTGACTTCTCAGCTCTGCCCTGTGGCATAGTGGTTCCGAGCCGGGCTGTAGTCTGAGACCCCTCGTCAGGAGCGTAGGCTATTCCACACCGGAAAGCACCGCACCTCCACAGGCGGAAGGCCTTGCCGTCTAGTCACCCAGGACCCTCTTGGGTTCCTATTCCTTCGTGGTGACTGTTTATCCTTCCTCAGGAGCAGCCTTTGGAACTTTCTCTTTGTGATCACTCTTCCGAAGGTTTGTGGTTTTGTTTTCTTATTTTTTTTTTAAATTTTAACAATTTATTGGGGCTCATACAATTCTTTTCACAGTTCATGCATATACATACATCAATTGTATAAAGCACATCTGTACAGTCTTTGCCCTAATCATTTTTTTCTCTTTTCTTCTTTTACATTTTATTAGGGACTCAAACAACTCTTACCACAATCCATACATATACATACATCAATTGTATAAAGCACATCCATACATTCCCTGCCCCAATCATTCTCAAGGCATTTGCTCTCCACTTAAGCCCCTTGCATCAGGTCTGTTTTCTTCTTCATACCCATAGCCAAGTATTCCTTTATCCTTAATGCCACGTCCAGTTCTGGACCGTTTTCTCATTTTTCTTGGCCCCTCTCTTTTGAGAACTCCTAATCAGAGGTGGGTTTTTCTAGAGCGAGTCTGTATGAATACCAGCCAGGTTTCCTGAAGGAAAACATACCGTGTCCAACCAGCTCCTCTGGGTAGCCTAACTTATAGAGTCGTGACCTGCTGACCCACCACGAAACTGGTTTCCTCCGGCTTCTCTCCACCCAGCCAGCCTTACACAGAGAGGAGTTTCTCTGAGAGGCGCATCACAGGAAGGCGGGTATTTCAAAACAAGGGTATTTAATGTATCTGGAGCTGATTACAAATAGTCCCCGGTGTCAAATCAAAAGTGAAGTAATGAGTTCTGAGCTAGGAAAACAGATCTTAAGTGTTTGGTTCCCCCCCCCCCCACTGTTTTTTTTTTATTACATCAGAAATTATTTTTAAAACGTCAAGTAGTACATACTCTACCTTAGTCCTTATTTCTATATTCCAGATTGGTCTAAGATCTAAGTACTGAAAAAAGCCAACAGTATATCAAAGTGAAACACCAGTTGCCATGAGTGGAGTCAGTTCTGATGGGCAGTGGCCCTGGGGCCAGCGTGGCGCTGCCCTGCTGCTTCCTACGAGTGTCGTCCTTTCGGGAGCAGCCTGCCAAGTCTGCCTCTCAAAGAGCAGCTGGGGGGTCCGAACCATACACCTTCCATCAGCACATCAGAGCTGAGCCACCACACTACCAGGGCCCCTTTTAAGCCTAAATGTACCAGAGGGAAATGGGTGACTATTTTTTATAAACTATGAAGTTGAAAATAATAACAGATATAAATAAAAGCAACAATGCTAGCAATCATTTTGTTCACATTATACATGTTGACACTTACATTAAAGTGTCATTTGGTCATTCCTATGCACTTGAAGCATCTTTGACATCGAATACTTCTCTGTGAACTTCATATGTGTTCTTTCAAGTTAGATTATGTCTCCCCCTGTCTCCTCTTGAAAATCTTGACTTGTATTTGGACCACACTGGACCATGGGCCATAATTACCACGGGCTTTTTTCTTTCTTTCTTAATACACTTACCCCAATTTGTCGACATCATCCATAACTACGTTCTGCTTGTTTCGCATTGTCATCTCATTTTTGCTTTTGAGAAATTGTTGACCTTTTGCCTCACATACATTTGAACATGGAATAGTGAAGAGGGAAGACCAGAGAAGAAGCGATGCACTTGAAATACGGTGTTGGCAAAAAAGAGTCATATGCCAGGGGCTGCTGGGATGAACAAAACTGGCTTAGAAGAAATACAGCCAGACGCTTCTTAAAAGTGAGGAGGACAAAACTTGGTCTCACATAGTTTGTACGAATTAACCAGAAGGACCAGTCCCTGGAGGTGACCTCCTGCTCGGTCAAGTTGAGGGTCGGCAAAAAGAGGGAGGGCGTCCAGAGATGAGCTGCTGCCTCAGTGGCCGCAGGTGTGAGGACGGTGCAGGACTGAGCAACATTGTGTGCTGTGGCACACGGGGGCCGGGGTCTGGAATGACTGGAGGGCACTAAGCAAAAGCAACGAAGTGTCATACTATTGGTGTTTAGGCACAGCACCGATCACACAGACAATTCACTATCGTGTGTCACTCTGCTGTTTCATTCCTGTGCAAACCCCACTGCGGAGACTCAGCTCCAGGTGTCCAAAGTGACCCAGGGCAGCAGTGTCAGGGTGTGCTCCATTCTCTACTCTTCCGGGTTGTCTTTTTCTTTCTTTTTTTACAATCTGAGTTCTGACAGCGAACATTTCGAGCAGCGAAAAAAGATGAATAAAAGTGGGTTTGTTTAGATCATACATGTAAAAAATTCTTTGTGTAATATTGACCCATTACATCAAAACAGAAATTGTTTGTTTACCTTTTTATTCAGTAATTGTTCCTCTAGAGATTTCCTGTAAGAAATAGGTACACATGTGGGAAGATGTATTTGCACACGGATGGCCAATGGTAGAGTAAAAATTGCAGACTTGTTGAAGCCCCTGTCAAAGCATTCCAGGGGGAAGTGGGACCAGACATGTAATGCAGTGCTGTGTGGCCAGGAGGGATGAGGACATCAATCTGTATGTATTGGCACCAGAAGGTACCCACAGTACATGGTAGGGTAAACAAAACCATTTATAAGATGCAAGTATAGAATGGTACATGTAGGTAACTTTTAATCTGAACTCGGTGGAGTAGTGGGTTATGAGTTGGGCTCCTACCTGCAAGGGCAGTAGTTCAAAACCACCAGCTGCTCCTTGGAAGAAAAACGAGGCTTTCTCCTCCTGCAGAGATTTACAGTCTCAGAAACCCACAGGGGCAGCTCTACTCCCACCTTTAGGGTCACAATGAGTCAAGTCGACTGCACGGTAGTGGGTTTGTCTATGGTTTGGAATGTCTCTACAGTGTCAGGTCCGCGACTCCTGCAGTCTTAGTGCCTGGAACAGTGCCCGGCACTACCTAACCACGCAGTAACTCTTTGTAGAGTGAGTGAGTGAGTGAAAGATGTTTAGAACGTTCTAACAGACATCTAACAGTGGTGCAGTGCTAGGAATACTTTCCCTTGATATCTGTGTTTTTTCTATCATTTGAGTTATAGCCAAAATGCTTATTTTATTTCAATACAACCCCCCTCCCCCCTAAACTCACTCACTGCCGTCAAGTCAATTCTAACTTAGAAGGATAGGGCAGAACCGTCCCTGTGGGTTTCCAAGACTGTAACTCTTTACAGGAATAAAGAGCCTCTTTCTCCCAAGGAGAAGTTGATGATTTCAAACCGCTGACCTTGTGGTGCTTTGCAGCCCAGTTTTAACCACTCTGTCCCCAGGGATCCCTGTGCCCCAAATAATATTGTAAAATATATTAACAGCTGCTGGTGAGAATGTGGCATTTCCAAGCATTTCACTGGCCGCGCAAACTGGTGTAACTCGTCTGGAAAATCATTTGACTTTAAACATACAAAATCATGAAAACTTTCATTTTGGGGTCTAGTTATCCTGCATGGGAATTTGTGCTGTGCACAGTATAACATTATCTTTATATCTAAGGCCATTCCTCTTAACTTTGGGAAACCCAAAGATACCTTTAAGGAGGGAAAGAGTGACTGTCACCTATGATTATCCGTTACATGGAACTCTGTGTCGCTTTAACAGTTTCGAAGACATTGTAGCAACATGAAGACAAGAAGGTAGAAAATGCAGACACAGCAGGATTTCATTGTATGTCTAAAATAACCCAAGTGATGATGCTGTTGCATGTATTGAAGATTGGAATCCTGGGTACTGTTTTCTTAGGATAGGTGTGTGTGTGTGTGTGTGTGTGTGCGCGCGCGCGCAGAACATGGATCTTGGCGCTGTAGATAAAGACTTTTATTATTTCGGTGTTATATGTGTTATGTGCCCTAAACTCTTTATGCCTCAGTGTTTTGATCTGGATAGTGGGGCTAATAGCGCTGCCTCATAATTTTAAGACTGAAATCACTGCTGCGCAAGATCTATGTAAAGTGTTGAGAGGCAAAGGTGTCGCTTTGAGCACGAGGATGCACCTGACCCACGCCGTGCTGTTGTCATATACATGCTAATGCTGGACAATGAATAAGGAAGACAGAAGAATTGATGCATTTGGATGACATTGTTGGTGAAGATCATTGAAAAATATCATGATTACCATCACAAACAAACCTAGGAGGAAATACAGCCAGGATTCTCATTAGAGGTGAGGATGAAGAGATTTTGTCTCACACACTTTGGACATGTCAGGAGAGACCAGTCCCGGAGGAGGACATCGTGCTTGGTAAAGGGGCAGCAAGAAAGAGGAAGGCCATTAACAAGATGGATTGGCACAGTGGCTGCAGTCATGGCCCCAACATGACAATGCCGAGATGAGACTGGACCCGATGGTGTTTTGTTCTGTTGAGCATCGGGTCACTGTGAGCCAGCGCCCACTCCACAGCACGCAACCACATAGGAAAGACCCAGGAAAGAGTAAGGACCAGACCCGACATGGGGGTTGAATCTACTGTTAAAATATATATCTCTCGATTATATATATATATAAAATCTCGAAAGAAGGGCAGCTTCTATTAATTCTACAACGGAATGAAGAGTAAAATAGTTTAAAGCAAGGGTGGAAATAGGTTTAGGAATTAGAATTGGATTTGGAATTGGATCCCTATTATGGGGATTCTGCAGGGAGCGTTGGTGGAGCAACGGTTAAGCACCTCACTGCAAGACTGGCGATCCAAACGCACCAGCTTCCTTGGAAGAGAAGGATGTGGTCATCCAGTTCTGTAAAGGTGAACCCCAAATCCACGCCATCAAGTCCATTCGGATTGAGAATGCACCGGCGCACAGCCTTGAGTGGGAAACTCCTTGGGCGCCGCTAGGGGGCGCCAGCGTCCGTGCTCAGGCCGCTCCCGGCGGTGGCCAGCAGAGGCCGCTGTCGGCGCGGATGCCGGAAGTCCCGTCAGAGGCGGCAGCCCCGCTCGTCGGCTCCTTCCGCTGCCGCCGCCGCCGCGGTTGTCTGCTGGGTTGCTGTGTTCCTTTCGCCGTCCCGGGCCCCGACGCCGAGATGCCGCTGGAGAACCTAGAGGAGGAGGGTCTACCCAAGAACCCCGACCTGCGCATCGCGCAGCTGCGCTTCCTGCTCAGCCTGCCCGAGCACCGCGGGGACGCGGCCGTGCGCGACGAGCTGATGGCGGCCGTGCGCGACAACAGTGAGGCCGCGCGAGCGCCGAGTCAGCGGCCTAGGCCGACGCCGCGCGCGGGAGTCCGCGGGAAGGCCCCCGACCCCAGCCCGGGCTTCTCAGCCCTTCCACCGGCCCCCTTGTGATGGGCTACCCCCGGGGAACCCGAAATTGCTCTGTGAGGGGGCAGCTTCTCTGTTCGGTCTTGAGCACGGGGGACTCGAGATACACTGTCGTTGGGGGGTGGGCCCGGCCTAAGGACTTCACTGGAGAGGAGAGCGGAGTTTGAGACCAGTTCTTAAGCCCTTTCGGGCAGTAGTAGCGCTTGGGGGCGTTGGGAGCGGCGGGGGCTCCCGGGTGTGTGTCCCGCTCATTGCCTGGGAACTCGGGGAGAGCGCTGTGTGGAGGCGAACTGGCTCGCCGGTGTGGGTGTAGAGGCCGAGGCCGCCTGACTGCCCCAGCTGTAAAACAACCCCACCTGCAACCGTTTACAGACCTGCTGGCACAGCCCTGAACCAAGCTCTCCCCGCCCCGCCCCCGCCCCCCAGTGGGTTAGGGGACTGAGGGGTGACCCAAACAGTGTGCAGGAAGAGGTGGGTGCACTCTTGACAGTCCAACAGGCTCAGGAATCCCGCTCTGTTCCATTTTCTTCCTTTCAGACATGGCTCCTTATTACGAAGCCTTGTGTAAATCCCTCGACTGGCAGATAGACGTGGACCTGCTCACGAAGATGAAGAAGGCGAACGAAGAAGAGCTGAAACGTTTGGATGATATGCTGGAAGACGCAGAGAAGAATCTGGGCGAGAGCGAGATCCGCGACGCCATGATGACCAAGGCAGAGTACCTCTGTCGGATAGGCGACAAAGTAAGCAGAGGTGGCTGGCTTCTCCTTTGTGGTGAAGGGACCCCACACTCGGGAAGCATTCCAGATTAGGGAGACTTCTTTTATTAAGCAGCAATTTACTTTGGGAACACTACAAAGGTTGCACGCCTGCCTGCCGGAGTTAGTGAAACAGTCTAAAGACGCGTTCATACAGGGTCTTGCTGGTCCTCGCTGCTTCTCTCCAAGGGCCGGGCTGGTGATGCTTTTGGTGTTTTGTTTTCCATTTATTCTGAATTGGGCTCATTGGAACCAGTGGTTCTGTTCATTTTACAATTATGTGATGCTCTCCTGTAACAAACCTAAAACATAATAAACATTGAAGTTCTTTTCTCAATTCGGTAGGTCTGGGAGATCATTCCAAGTTAATACATCCAAGGTCTGTTCTGGTTAACTGCTGCCGAATTTTTACATGTTGGGTCAGCTGTGCCATAATTTATGTAGCTGTTGATGGACATAAGTGTAGTTTTCAGCCTTTCTTTTTTTTGCTCTACCAACTGTTGCTGTGTAAAACACTTTTTGGCACACCTCATTTCTGGGTATGCTAGTGATTCCGTGGGGTGTATTCCAAACCTTAAATGGCTACCTCCTAGACGGTTTCATTTTTGCAGTAAAAGTTTTAGTTGGCATAGTCAAATCTGTTCCCTCCACTAGCCAGCCCAGTTTATAGTCCTCTGATGCTGCCTGAGAGAGACAGCTCCCTGCCAGGTCAGAGCTTTCTAATTTAGTAGCTGTGGAGTGGTTGAAAGGGTGTACTGGCCGTGTGTTCTCAAGTATTCAGGTGTAAGAGAAGGTCGTGATGGTCATATAAAAGTGAAACCAGGCTCATGAGTCAGATTGCTGCCATTCTCATTTCAGTTTCAATCATTAGGAGGTACTACTGCACTTCTGTGTGTCTCGGGTACTGGATCTGTAAAATTGGGGTGACAGTTTCTCCTGGATGAGATTTAAAGATGGGGGCAGAGACCATAAAGTCGTACCTGGTACATAGTTGATGCTAAATAATGGGGAGGTTTGGTGCCCTGGTTGTATAGTGGTTTTGCATGGGGCTGCTAACTGAGCAGTCAGCAGTTTGAAACCATCAGCCACTCCTCAGGAGAACGACGAACTGTTTGCGCCCATGAAGTTGCAGTCTCAAAAACCCACACGGGCAGTTGCTCCCTGTCTTACAGGGTCTTTATGGGTCTGAATTGTTTCAATGACAGTGAGTTTGAGGGGGGGTTTTTTGGTTTGTTTTTAATTAAAACAAGCTATGTATTACAAGTGAACGCCAAGCCTAACACTTTTGACTCAGGCCTTGAATTTTTAAGAGCATGCTTGACTCAGCATTGGAGGATTGTCATCTGGTGATGTTCTTATACATTGCCTCCATGTTTACTGAGTAGCATACTTGGAGAAAGAAAGAAAAAAAATCCTTCCTATTTACTCTCCTTTGCCTTTTATGTTTTCTTTAGTATTACCAGAGAGTGAATTTACTGGGATTTTCTTAATTGATTATGGTCATTCTTTCTGATGCTCATTTTGCTGCAGAATTGTTAGTGGTTAAGTCTTTTAAGAAAGGTCCTTCTTTTAACCTGCTCTCAGTAGTGTAGTCCCCATTACCGTGGAGTGTAAGCTGTGACAGGCTGAGCTGCTGTTTTCACTCCTTAAGCTTGCTGTCATGTGTTTCTCCTGGATGCACTGATTCTGGTCAGTGGTTGAGTGTATTTAGAAACCAGGAACGGATTGTTAGATGTGCTCGTTGCTGTCTAGCCCTTTTGCAAACTTAGGAGACAGTAATTACATAAAATAAAGCCACAGACATATACCAAAAAGTACCAGCATATAAAAAAGTGATTTTATTCATTCTGGTGTCTTATGTTTTGAGATAGAATTGAATACTTAGGTATTGGAGTATTTAGAACACTCAGAGGTTAAATACTGATGTACTTAACGACAGCACACTCTACACAGGTGTACAGGGTAGTGTAATAAGCACTTTGAACCCTTGACTTTGCGGTCCCTTATTTCATCTCTGCTCCCACCCATTGGAAGAAACTGCAGGCAGCTGATGTGCTTTGACCTTCCTCTCCTCAACTGATGCTTTGGTTGTCTTGATAGGAAGGGGCTTTGACGGCCTTTCGAAAGACTTATGACAAAACGGTGGCCTTGGGGCATCGACTGGATATTGTGTTCTATCTCCTCAGAATTGGCTTATTTTACATGGATAATGATCTCATCACCCGCAACACAGAAAAGGCAAAAAGGTACATTGTTCAAATGAGGCGATATATATTCTCTCTAAATTTCTGATGCTGCAAATAAGGGATTAATGTAAGAAACATGTTCATTTTCTTTTCAATGAGTAAATTTGGTCAAAGAATTTAGCATTTATTTATCAAAGAATTTATATATTTAGCAAAATCTTTAAAAAATATATTTGGTAAAATAATTCTGTTGGTGCAAGTTGCTCACTATTGTTTGCTCCTTGAAAATTACAGAAACCTTAAAAATTGTTGCTACCCTTAACTTTTTATTTTTCATAGCTTGATAGAGGAAGGAGGAGATTGGGACAGGAGAAATCGTCTAAAAGTGTACCAAGGCCTTTATTGTGTGGCTATTCGGGATTTCAAACAGGCAGCCGAGCTTTTTCTTGACACTGTTTCAACATTTACATCCTATGAGCTTATGGATTACAAGACCTTTGTGACCTACACCGTTTATGTCTGTATGATCGCCTTAGAGAGACCGGACCTCAGGGAAAAGGTAATGAATGGCTGGAGCATTCAGTACTTAGATTGCAAGATTGACTCGTGCTTTTCTAGTTTAAAAAATCATTCAAGATAAGATTTTGTTTTTTCCAATTCTAGGTTATTAAAGGAGCAGAAATTCTTGAAGTGTTACATAGTCTTCCAGCAGTTCGGCAGTATCTCTTTTCACTCTATGAATGCCGTTACTCCGTTTTTTTCCAGTCATTGGGTAAGCACAGAATGTCTCATTTCAATCATGTCTTATCGGAACTCTGATAGTTCTGGTGTGCAAACAGCCTTAGAGGATTTTTCACACATCTGAAAACATGTGAGCAGAAAATCATAGGCTAAAGTTTTTGTTTAGAGGGTGATCAGCAAGCTAGCATATTTCTCCTTTGTTTAGGGACTAAAAATTGCTTCTATATTTTTAAAGGTTTATAAAATTAAAGCCAATGAAACGAAGCGCACACACCAGAAGTCTGGCTCTTTGCTGATCAGCCTGGGGCAGTTGTAGGAGGGCATGAGCAAGTCAGCCTGGGGAAGATGGGAGGGCATTCTGAAACTCCCTTTGGATGGAGGTGAAGTGACCCTTGCATCTGACAGTGGGTTATCTGTGTGCCTTAGCTAAACATTTATGCTGATTTGTAAATGGCTGTGGGCTGAGGAAATGGTGTGCTGAAAGTACTTGTGTAGTTTGTAGTGATTTACCTGAAGAAATTTGCTGATTTATTCTCTTGCTTTCCATTCTTTCTGGCCATTTGATATTCTGGTACCCAAATGACCATATTTATATCAGTAAGACAATAGGGATCCTTCCCACATGATTTTCTTACATCTTAAATAACTTAGAATCAATACATTCTTTTATTTTATGAAATAAATTGTATCCATGACATTTGGGGCTGGTACATATGTAATTATGTGTGTGTGTACATACATGTATACATGTGCTTATCTATCTGCATATGTCATTGTTCTTTTGGTTGTTCAGTAACACACTCTTGTTTTCTGCAGGCCTGTCTTATCCTTCCTTTGGCCTCAGCTTGGCTTATTACCTTGTTCCCTCTCTTTCATTTTTCATCGTACACATACACATTCAGATATATAACATACATCTGAATGGTATTGATCCCCAAAAAAGACTGAAGAAAAGTCAGTAATTTTAATCTCTAGAGATTGCCATCTTGCTTGAGCCCCATATATATCATTGATTTCACTTCTCTTTGGCCTCCTGTAGTCTTGTTAGCTGTCTCTCGCTACGTTGTGCATCTGCCATCCTTGCTCATCCGCTTCTACATGCAGCCTGGGTCTGCCCTCGTCTCTGCACAGCGGTCTGTCTGCCTTCTGTGCCCACCCTCGTCAGTGGAGGGTCTCCTGTTCACTTACTGTGTCACTTTATTTTCTTCACAGAACTGTGTAGTTTAAGAAATTTGTTTTATTTGCCTGTTTGTTGCCCTTTGGAATTTATTTTGTGTGGCAACCAGGATCTTGTTTTTGTTTATACCTTAATTCACTAGCTTAGAGCAGTAAGTTAATTGAAAAAAATAATTCGTGCTTGTGTGAGTTTCTTAAATCCTATGTACAATTTTGTTGTAGTCATATTTTAAAAACGTATTGGCATATGATTCACACGTCGTACAATTCCATAGCGCAGGCGCACGAAGAAGTGCGGTCATCACCACAGGCAATCGGAGAGCATTTTCTTCTTTCTCGTTCCAATTGTTACTCGCTCATTTTCCCCCAACCTCCCCTGCTGTGCCCCCGGGAGCATTAATTCAGTTACTATCTCTAGATTACCTATTCTGGATTTCATAAACAGAAAACCAGATCAAACACAACAACAAATTTAACAATAAAGCAAAACAGAAAAACCTCAGTAGAAAAGAAAGAAAAATTTAAAAGCCAGATAGAACAAATTGAAAATGAGTCAGAAGGGAGAAGAAGAAATGATCGAGTGTTACGTTTTCACCTGACTGCGTCTTCAGTAGTCCACTTTGCCGTGCCCTCTGCATGCCAACAAGGCTGTTCACGTCCTGTTCTCTGAACAGAGGGTGTACCAGGTAGCTTATCCACATGCATTTCCCCTTCAGTTTTGTTTTCTTTTAACTGAAAGAAACTGGTTCAGAAGGGAGATCAAATGGTAAGATACTTAATTTTAAGCTAACTACATCTGCCATGGTGGACTTTACAGTGCTCTGTCTGCTAACAAGACTGTTCACGTCCTTTGTGCTCACAGGGCATTCACCAGAGGCTTAATGTACATGTGAACCCTACAGATGGATTTTGGTTTCCCACAGCATTCTGCAAAACAGTTGTTCACAATTTAAGCTCTGAGACATTTCCCTCCTTGAGATTTGGGTTTTATTGTTGATAATCTTTGTATCATACACATTGGTGTGCTGCTGCCACGTGGACTTACTTGAACCTCACTTAGATGGCTGCTTGTTTGAAAACAAGCCTTTAAATTCCTCTGATAGCCAGGCACCAAATTGATAGCCACACTTTGCTATTAGCACCCTTATCTTCAGTGATCTCTTGATAAGAGAGACATCAAGTAGGGCCATGTCATAAGAATTAATTGTTCTTAGATTGGCGCTCAAAGAGCAATTGTATATAAAGAAAACATCCCAGCCAAGTCCATAAGTGTGATATTAGCCCATATGTCCAACATTAGTCCACGAATTCCTCTTCAGACTCACGCAGCACATGCAGTTATGCCCAATGCAGGCAGAGAGGGAGAGGGAGAGAGGCCCAACTTCTGATGGCAGAATCAAGAGGAAGTTCCCAGAATCCTCATGAGAAGGCCATGCCCGCAAGGAGGGATCATGGGGCTGTGACCTGTTTGAGAGGCTAGATTCCACCCCTTCATTCTTTTATCAAGTTGACATGAAATTGTGTAACCACCACAATTATCAATCACGCCCCTGGGTCATAACATGATTCTAATGATAGTGTCAGTTTAGCCAGTGGTTTAGAATTGAATCACTGTTGAAAGAAACAGACATTATACAAGTATAGACTGGCTATTAGAATCTCATTACATAAATTGTTGACTTGTACAGATTACATTCTTAAGTAGCTAGGGAAAACATTTTTAGGTGTTCTTTATAGAACTATTATGCTACAAACAAAGATGGGGGACCTCCAAAATGTTCATGGACAGCTGGAATTAAGAGATACTGGAATATTCCCACAAACTTTTTGAAATCCCTTTGTCCTCTGCTTCATAATTTTTCAAGGTATGCTTATGTGTTTTTCTATTTAGAATTTAAGTTGTTTTTTTTGTATATAAATTTATTGGGGACTCTTATAGCTCTTATAACATCAATTGTATCAATCACATTTGTACATATGTTGCCATCATTATTTGCAAAATATTTTTCTACTTGAATCCTTAGTATCAGCTCCTCTTTTTCCCCCTTCCTCCTCTACCGTTCCATCCTCATGAACCCTTGGAAAATTATAAATTATTATTTTCATATCTTACACCCACATTTCTGTTGTTCCTCCCCCTTCAGAGGATGATCTTTTCTTTTTTTTTGAATCTATACTACCTGAATTTTTTTTTTAACAATTTATTGGGGCTCATACAATTCTTATCACAGTTCATACATATACATACATCAATTGTATAAAGCACATCCGCACATTCCCTGCCCCAATCATTCTCAAGGCATTTGCTCTCCACTTGCTACTTTGGATTTCTGATTTTCTTTGCCTGCTGTTTATACTTGATTGGTTTTTTTAAAGTAAGATAATTTACTTAAGGACATGGGAAAATTTCCATGAATAAAATGTTAGCACTTGAACTTTGTCATCTGTCATCAAAGTCCCTTGGAAGCTGTTTCTTGTCCGATGGTTGATGCCAAGTAGATGTTGAGTGGTGTGTTGAGTGGTGTTGGCTTATACAAACCTTGCTGCTCGGCCCCACTGTGGAGGGGTGAGACGAAAGGCACTGGGAAATATTTCACTTGTTGGATGCATCTGTTTTGGACTCAGCCAGAATTGCTTTAATTTTTAAAACTTTCCTTGGATGTGTCATTTTAGCTATTGTGGAACAAGAAATGAAAAAGGATTGGCTCTTTGCTCCTCATTATCGATACTACGTAAGAGAAATGAGAATTCATGCCTACAGCCAGCTCCTGGAATCCTATAGGTCACTGACCCTTGGCTATATGGCAGAAGCCTTTGGTGTTGGTGTGGAATTCATTGATCAGTAAGTGGAAGACTATGTTAATTCTTCAAGGTCATCTTTTAAGTAATGTATGCGCTTGTCCCGCCCCCCCCCCTAAAATATTATCAAAATTGGCATGTGTATTGCTTTGGCCTTTCTTATCCTCTGCCTTGGTGGGGACACTGACATTGCACAGAGGCTAGGCGAGTTGCTTGCTCTCAAGGTGGTTTTTTCTTCTTTTTGGACCACAATGCTGGTCTGTCCTTGACTCTGGGTCTTCATCTTTGGTTGATGGACCATTCATTGGATCATGGTGGCTCTGTAATCCCATCCAGGTTTTATTGTGCGGTTGCAAGTCTAGTCACATTGGTTGCTAAATGTGGGGCTCCTGGCACTTGAGTTATTGATTGGACTTACTGAGCCATCAGTGAGTATTTTCCCTGACTCATGCAGGAGTAAGAATATACAAGCAAAAATATAAAATAGTCATTCTGTGGAGATCATTGTGCTAGTAGCTTAGATATATGGCCTGTCTGAAAGTGAAGTGAGTGTGCTTTGAGAAGTCGGCCATAGTTCTTTTTAACAAATGCAAACACTTTGAAGCAGGCACACATTTGGATGATACAGCCTTGTATGTGTGGGCGGGAGGGACACAGGTGTGGAGGGTAAGGGAGAGGTAGTGGGCCCTGTCGTGCTTTGTGGGCTGTGGTACTGGCTTGGGATTTAAGTGTGGTGTGACGCCACTGGAGGATATGCTTAGGGTAATGGGAATAAAATTTGGGGGCAGGAAACAGAAGAGGCTATGGGGTTAGGTTTTTGTTGTGATACGGTATCTAGACCTAGTGGTGTACACTGGAGGGCAAACAATCAGAAATAATTTTTCTCTAAACATTTGGTTGTACGTATGTTTATCACATTTCCATCAGATTTTCGAAAGCAACATTAAACAAGTTTCCAGGTCCTCCTCAACAGTTGTTTAACTCAAGCCCCTTTCTTTGGGAAAAAAAGCAGTGATATTTTTGTGGTTTTTGAAAGACATGCCCTTGTCAAAATGAAGAAGACGTTAACCATAGTCTCTAGTTTTGTTTTATCTCTGAAATGCACTGGACTTTGTCTCAAGGAGTGTCTGGTGGTTCAAACTGCTGACCTTGCGGTTAGCAGCCCAATACCACTGCTAGTCTAGGACATCCTATAGCTTTAAACTGTCAAGATTGTACAGTCGATTACAAACAGAATGCTATCTTATTTCCTTTTATACATATAATTCAACACCACATGCATTTGTTCAACCATCACTGCTAAGCATTTCCAAAATGCCACATCTCTCTTCACAGACCCTTGAGGTCTCCTAAGCAAGGAGTCATCTTTTCTGTCTCCTTCCCAACCTGACCCTGGTGACCACAAAATTAGCACTTGTGGATGGAGACCTAAGAGGGGACTTGCTAGATCATTCCATCATTCTGTATTGTAAGTTTGAGGAACCACTAAAGTATAATGATTACTCCATTTTATAACTTCACCAAAAATGAATGAGGGTTTTCATTTCTCTTTAGTGTGTGTGTGTATATATATTTATATATATAAATCATAATGACATTGAACATCTTGTAATATGCTAGTTGGCCATTCAAGTTCCTTGCCCATGTTTCGGTCAGGTTGTTTTTGTAAAGTGCATTAGTTCTTGGTGTATGGTGGACATAAATTCTAATTAGGTATATGCTCCCAATGTTTTAAAAGTATATATCATTTGTCGCTACTGTATTATATCTGATTTGCTTTTGCCTCTGCAACCTGGTATCCTCAGCACCATTTAAAGACACTGCTTTGTCATTTCTACAAAGAAGCTTATTGGGATTGTGATGGGATTGTGTTTATTTTTAGGTATTTTATTCTTTGAGATGGCATGAATTCCTTTCCAGGTGACTTCTTTACTTTTATTAAGTCTAGTCCCTTTCTTGTGATATGTTGTTCTCTAACAGACCATGCCATCGGTGGAAAGGGGCAGATAGGTAACAAAAATGCTGCCCAAATTGTGAAAGGAGATGAATTTGTCTGACAGCTTTACTATTATGTTTTATTTCTGACGTTCCTTTTATGTGTGTAATTGCTTATACCTTTTTCATATTGAAGATAGTGTGACTTAATACATCTCTGCAATCCTAATATGCTATTCTGCCTTTTTTTTTTTTTAAATCTGAGACCTCAAGAGTTACTTTGAAGTTGAAGGAAACTTGGCAGTTGATTAACTTTACTTCCTAGGCAATGGTTTCCTCTGATAGGAGGGGGCATCAAAGAGTTCATAATAAACAAGAGTTAATTAAGATCTTGGAATTGAATTTCCCCATGAATTTTCTTGAAGCCCCCCTTTCTTTGTTTTATTATTTGATACCTATGTTCCATCTGAATATGAACTCATAGGATAATATTCTGGTATACAGTATAATCGTACAGTATACTAGGGATGATCTTTGTTTCTATTGATTAAACAGAGAATGCTTAACAAAACTAAACTGTTCTTCTCCCTTTTTAATCAGGGAGCTCTCTAGATTTATTGCTGCTGGGAGACTACACTGCAAAATAGATAAAGTGAATGAAATTGTAGAAACCAACAGGTACTTTTATCTTGTTCATTGTTTTTTATACTGCTCAGAATAAGTGCAATTTTTTAAACGGGGAGTAATGTGACAATTCTGTTTTTTTTCCCCTTGAATTTATTTATAGACCTGATAGCAAGAACTGGCAGTACCAAGAAACTATCAAGAAAGGAGATCTGCTATTAAACAGAGTCCAAAAACTTTCCAGAGTAATTAATATGTAAAACCCCATAAACAAAGGGTTTCCTTTAGAGATGTTTGGAATTTTTATTGGTTCACCATGTTACCAACTCAACGGTATAAAATAAACATTGTTCCAATTTACTTTTTATTTTTTTTAACATTTTATTAGGGCAATTTACTTTTTAAAGGTGAGTATAACTATTCTAAAATAGTCATTCATTAAGTGGTTTTCATTAAGTAAATTTCAGATTTTAGTATATAATTCCAACTAACTGCCTTATTTGTAAAATAAGAATATAATCTTTATATTCTAATTTGTCTTCATACAATACTTGATAATTATTCACCAAACTCACTGCAAGTTAGCAGTTCAAAACCAGCAGCTCTCTGCTCCCTTAGAGGCAGAACTTCTTTAAGGGCCTTCTGAAAAGTCTTCAAGTCGAGGCTAGGGAGCAACAAAGGAAAATGGGGAGTATGAACAGTCTGTTGTTTAAACTGGGAAAGCACATCGTCTAGAAATCGGTTGTAAATAAGCTGATATAATTTATTCTCAATAAAGACAGAAACCCAAAAGGGCAGATCTAGTCGGCTTTATTAGGATCCCTATGATGAAGGTTATTTATACGTGATTGGGAATCAAAGTCCAATAGTAAACACCCCTCATGGCAAATTATCAGAAGCAGTAGCTAGTGTCATTGTGCGGCAAGGAGGACCGGGTCGGTCGATGATTTGGTAAAGAGTGCAATGCGTCAAAGCCGGACTTTGGGAAGGAGTTTGTGTTAATAAGATGCTGGATATTTTTAAATATTGAGAACACTCACCTAAGTGTTTCTAAAATGCTTATAAAATCCTATTAATGATTGTGATTTCTTAACCTCCCTGGCGGTAATCCGAAGTGTGGCTTGGGGTAAATGGTAACTGTCAGAAGTTTATCATACCTGGAATGTCTACTAGAGAGATGAAAATGAGAAGTTTTTAAAATATAAAACAACAAATTTTAGGCAAAACAATGTACCACTTTGGGTACAAAATTAACTGACATATTTAGACTGCCAGGGAGGTTAAAGAAATTACGGCTTAAAAATTCCCTTAAAACCCACCACCATCGAGTTGATTCTAACTCATATAACTTGGTTCCCCCGATTGTTTCCAAGGCTGTAATCTTTGTGGATGAAGACGGCCTCATCATTCTCCCAAGGAGGGTTTGAGAAGGCCAATGTCTGTCAGTTTATTGACACCACTCCTTCCTTCAGCCAGTTCCCAGCGTGGACCAATGTGAACACTAATAACTAGGAATTTAAACGAAGGCTTTATTTTGTTGCTCATCTAGAAGAGAGAAAAGCCGCAAAGTACTTTATCCCTATCCTGCTTGATTTTATTTCTGCAATTCTAGGCCAACTTCCAAATATTAACGGGTGAGGAAGACTGACTAGTATTAAGTGTTACCTTCATCTCAAGTAATTAAGGTGAGGAAACTGAAAAGTCCAAGGCTGTGAAATAGTTTAGGAATAAAGCAAGAATACAGTTTTAGGGGGAGGAGCTGATATTTCCCATTTCTTATTCTCAAAAGTAATATATACTCATGACAGCATTTTGATGAAATTCTCCCATATAAGGAGAATGCATGGAAAAATACCATCTTTTTATTCCATTTTCCATGTGTTTTTTGAAACTTGTATTTAGTTCTATGCATATCACCTGTTATATACACTGTTCAAAAGTTACTCAATGTAATTATGAATCCTAGTGGGTTTCAGTAGCGCCACAGTATCAGTGTGAAGGTGGACGTGGAATTGGACCTAGCTCTCAAAGGACAGACAGGCGGAGCGAGAAAAGTCGAGCTCTGGACCCAGTCTTCCACACACTGCACCGTGTGAGAGGGGTTGCTCCCTTCCCGGGTTTGTCTGGACAATGAGGTAGACTGATTGGGCTTAGTAAGAAGGAGGGTTATTTATGGGAAAACACTGCAAGCTATAAAGCAGAAAACCGAATGATGTGTTTGACTGCATTCACGAGACTCAAGGTTGCCCAGTTACCCAGTAACGTCTGCAGTGAATGGTGTGGGGGCCATATCTGACCTTTAGCTTCCCTATTGCCACAGGCTGGGTTCAGACAGCTAGCCTATTCTGACAGCAACCATTTCTCCCATGGCACTCCACTTCTGTGCTACGTTTTATAATTTGTTGCAGTGGCCACATACAATGCATAATACTCAATTATGGAGATTTATTAGGGAAGTTCATTTGTTACCCCGAGTCTCTCAGTGGCCCTCAAAGTCTGCTCCTCTTCTCTGTCCTTTAGCCTCTGCAGCCTCTCCTACAGACTTTAACATATTCTGGTGAGTAACCAAGGAAGAGGGCTGTGAGAGGCCATGTAGCACCTATGCGGTACTCAGCATTGTTTGGTTTGGAATGAACCTGTAGTATAGTGAAGACTTAAGACTTCACCCTTTCAGATAAAGTATGATTAAACATGCTGGCAACTCGTGTACAAGGCGGGGTCCAGTAGTATCAAGGTGGCATGGCACGTTTACAAGGTGGCCAGGGCATGTAAGATCGGAGTGGAATTCCAAGTTGAGTTTTCAGAATTCCTTGTGTATCACTCCTAGATCTAGAATGAGCGTGGGGGACGAAGTAGAGATCACTGGGGTACAGATTAAGGTTGTTCATTTGAAAGAGCCAGCTGGTGCCATCCTGAATGAAGTAGTTGCAATGAGAGGCAATGTGTGTGGTGTGAGGGCGGGAGGAGGTCTGGCTGTAAGTACTGAGACAGGGGTCACTGGGTGGCGAGCAGCTTCAAGGCAAGAATTTGAGTGAAGGTGGCAGTTGGGTGACTGGCTGGGTAAAGGACTAGGAAGAATGTAGACTTTGCCCCATGTTGCTGAGACACAAAAGGACAGCTTCTAATGGATTTCACGCAGAGTCCTTAAAAATCAAATCTAAGTTGAGCACAGAAAATCCATTAATTACAGAGAAAGCCTAGGGAACCCCTGAGCTGTAGTAACTAGGCACCCCTGAAAGGAATGGTTGCCATTTGTTAGAAGTCTGCACTCAGTGGTCACTTCCCCAAGGGAGGGTGGAAAGATGGACTGGACGGCCACACACAGTCTTGATACTCAGGTGTCCTCCAACTACGGCCCACAGGCCACATGCGGTCTGCCGAGAACATGGGACAGAGATCTGACTCCCTGTTTACAAATTTTGAGGACCCCTGCTTTAAGTCTTCAGAAACAGGAAAAGTATACGTCTGTGGCTCTGTGGCTTTGAAATCAAAAGGTAGTGATTGCTAGATTTTTGCTTTCTCAGCAGGATTTACTCTGCCTCCCCCCAGATGACCATTGTGGAGATAATAAGGCTTGTTACTAACAACCACAAGTCTGTACCATTAAGAACAGAGAAAAAGGCGGTGCTAATTCCGCCTCTTTGTAATGGTCTCAGTTTAACCGTGGTGATTCGTGAGACTAAGTATATTTCAGGACATTGGCCATGTGGTCAATTTAGTCATCCATTTAGCTACTTACTCAAGCCACAAGTTCAGTATAGATACTTAAACCAAATACTGGTTTTTAGACGAGTGTATTCCTAAATTACAACTACTTAGTAGGCTAAAAGTTGGTCTTGATATAATCTAGGAAATAAACACTATTTTTTTTACATACAAGGAGTCTCCAAGAATTTTCCAGGGGAAAATGGAACTTAAAGGGGGGAATAAAAAGGATTAGGAAACCAACAAGTCAGGAGGAGAGGAGCTTAATGAGAGGGTAAGCAGAGAACGTTGTCACGGAGGAGAAACGTGTGAAACTTCCGGGTGTTTTTGTGAAAGCTATGGCTAACTTTTCAAAACACTCTCGCTGTAGGCAATTTCTCTTTGGCCCTCCAGAAAGTTAAAGTGCCTTGAGCATGCAAAAAATCTGTTGTGGCAACCTTGCTTTTGAGCAGTTGGTTCCCCTTTTTGACTAGGCCAGTTTTCACTGCCCGCTAGCCATGGCTTTGATTGTGTATTGTCTTCAGGATCATATTGCGAATGCCGTGCTGCTGCCTATTAGTTTTCAAAGACATGCTTCAGAGTCTTGGTTTACTATGTCCATCAGTGGAAATTTCACTGAACTTTTTGAGTCCGAATTTAGTTACACCAATTAAAAACAGCAGAACTAGCTGGTCCTCTTTAATTAGGCCATGACTGACTGACATTCATTTTTCCCTCCCAACAGTATTATTTGTTATTGAGTGAATAACATTGATTGACCAATATAAAAAAGGTATATCTAACTTGTCACCTGTTAACATCATGTAAAATCATCTTAGAATTCATATCGTGATTTTTTCATGTTATGAAATACTTTTGATTAAAACTGGAAAATTAAGACTTAAAAAAAATCCAACTAGACTAAATAGGAGCTACCAGAAGTGAGAGAAAAGGTAAGTATTCTCCTTATATTGATGTTCCTATGTGCTCAATGCACGAGGCTGTCAGTTATCAACTCGACCTTTAGAACACTGGGGCTGATACAGGGAGAAGAAAGTCAGTTTAGCACAGCAGTGCTCAGCCTGTGAGTCCTGACCCTGTTGGGGGTTGAACGACCCTTTTACAGGGGTCACCTGATTCCTAACAATAGCAATATGTAGTAATGAAGTGATGAAAATAATTTTATGGTGGTGGTGGGGGGGGTGGTTACCCCAACATGAGGAACTGTATGAAAGGGTCGCGGCATGAGGAAGCAATGTGGAGAACCACTGGTCTAGCATAGCAGCAGCCAGGCAGGTGGAAATTGAAGCTAGACTGCCTAGGCACCGTAGGGAATTTTAAAAAATACCAAAACAATGAACCTCAGATTCACTCACTACCACTGAGGCAAAGCTGACTCACAGTGCCCCTATAGGGCAGAACTAACTGCCCCTTTAGCCCTCTAAGATTATAAGTCTACTGGGGCAGAAAGCCATTTTCCCAGGAGCTTCTGGTGGTCTTGTACTGCAGACCTTGGCCTTAGCAGCTCAACGCAGTCTTCCCCTTCATGAGGGCACTGGAGCATAGATGCCCCGCAGGATTCATGAGCATGTGAGTTCCGTCATCTGATTACCAGATGGTCCATTTGTGATGTTTGAGAGGATGAGTCTTTTTTTTTTAAGCATGAGGGGGGATAAGGAATCTAGAGGAATTTTGTTTTTGAAGACACGTACTATATGTAAACAGCCCTTCAAGGAATGAAATCAATATTCTATTAACCCCCCAATACCCCTGGCTGCCTGATTGTCATCAGTCTTCTCTTGGGGTGTAAATCATGCATATTTTCCTTATGAGTTTTCTCAGCATGTTCTCTAGTTTGTCCATGTCTTATGTCTAAAATTCTCTAGTGTAAATGTACCAGAGCTTGCTTAGCCATTCTGTAGTTGGGTTTTGGTTGTTTGTGTTTTGCTATTATGGAAATTGTTGAAATAAACATAGGCATGCTTATGTCCATGATGGATTTTTGATTTTTCGGGTATATATCCAGTAGAGAATGCTAGATTATAAGGTACTTGCATTTGTGTAAGGAAGCGCCATACTGATTTCTGTAGGGGTTGCACAATTCTATGTAAAGGCATTCCTCTCCACAACCTCGCCAGCATGTTTTATTGAAACATTTCAAAAGTATTAGTGTACAGAGATCTCATTAATTTGTATTTCTCATTGCTAATGATTGCGAACAATTTTTTATGTGGTGGTTGGCCGCCTACGTGTTGTCTTTGGTAATCTGTGTATTTTTAAAATGTCACTTTCTATGAATTTTGAAGATTAGCCCTTTATCTGATGTATTACCTAATAGTTTCCCCAGTCTGGGTTCTCTGTTGACTCTTTTCTGTGAAATGTCATAGTTTTAGTTGGTCCAGGTTTTTCATCTTTTGCAGTAAGGATGTTTTTCATTATTTTCAGTAGTGTGTTTTACGCTTTTCATTAGGTCCTTAAGTTTGTGCCTATTTTTTTACCGATCTTTGTAGTTATGTGATTTATATTTAGGCCTTTGATCTATCTTGAGTTTGTTTTTGTAAATGGTGTGAAGTAGGGTCTTTGTTTCAGTCCTGCAGAAGATCAATTTTTTCAGCACTGTTTTAGTTCTCTATCGAAATTTACGTGTTTATATATTATAGCATTTCTAAATTCCCAATTCTAATCCATTGGTCTTCAAATCTGTTGTACTAGGATGTTTTGATTACCCTTCTATCAAGGAAAAATGTACAATTGATTTTTCCCTTTTCCTTGACCATTTTTTCGATAGCTGACATGTTCACTCTTCTCTGCCTCCTAAGACACACCCAGGCAGTGCCAGCATTGGTCAGTGGGCTTTGGCTGTGGACAGTTTAATTAGGTAAGACTCCGCTCTACAAGGAGGAGACTGAAGGAAAAGAGAAAAGTGCTGAGGGGAAGAATCTTTGGCTTGACTTAAAAGGTTGAAGGGTAAAAGGAGCATGAGCATGCAAATAGGGAAGGAGAGACACAATGCTCCCTGGTTTTTCCAAACTCTAGCCAAGATTTGCATGACTGGGCAGCCACAGGATTGTGACCCTTCTCTGGGCTTGCACTGTTATGTTACGTTGTTACAATATTACATGAGTTAAACTGCACCAAATCTTATGTTCCCGGTGGTATTTAAAGTCATTGGCAGTCTGGCTCTTAACTTCTCCAACCCTGTCAGAACCTCCCTTTCACAGGGCCCAGAAAGAATTACTTTCCACCCCGCCTAACACCTGTGTGTTCATTCAGTTCACTTGCCGGGCCTGCAAATAGCTGATGGGTGAATGCTAAATGCCATATGCTAAAGAGTCAACACTGCCAACTCCCCCTGAATCGGGCCAGTCTCCTCTTCCCAGAGTGACTTTCACCTGACAGGGAATGGAAAGAATGAGTTAAAAAGATGAAGGCAACCTTTACCTGGGATGTTTGAGAAGGACACTCACATTCCAAGAAATACTGGGAAGGAGGCTCATGGGTAGATTTGCGTGGCTGGTTGATGGAAGGATGAGATCAGAAACCCATGGGGCAGTGAGGAAAGCCCTCCACGTTGGGTGTGGGGATTTTGAGCAAATGCTCTCATTAGCTTCAGCAACCCAAAACCTCAATAACTTATTTGCATATGGAAAAATGGGCCAGATTTCCAGAGAAGAGATTGTTGTGCTCTGGGCTAAAACCTCCTTTGAACTGCCAATAAAAGGAAGTATCGGAAGACAAATATGTCTGTGGTCCTGTTAGATTATAATGGGTTCAGAAGTTCTGATTGGGAACAGGATGTAGGGGACATAGCTGGGCCTTTGAGCTCACTACACGGGTTTCCCATTTGTTGTGTACAAAGTAATTGCACTGTCAAGTATATGGTGGTGTTAATGGTCTATGTAAAACCAAACATGTCTGTCTTGATAATGCTAATGCCTGTTATTGCTATCGCCCTTTCTATCGTTGACATGTGAACATGTTCAATGTACAAATAAAAAAAAAAGTTTACCTTAGACCAGCACTTGCATCCACTCGTAATCAGTCAGCAGCCTCCAATCTCATGGACTGCATCATTAACAGTGTTCATTCTCTTTCCCGAATATGACCAGAGAACATCCTGGTTCCAAAATGCAGCAAAGCCTAGTGCTAGCAGCAGGAGAGGCACAAGAGGATTGCTTTGGAAACGAAACAAGGTTACTCAACAATGCTAAGGTGTGTTCGCACAATGCCCGTGTTGCATAACACCCCTCTTCCAAGGCATATTTCGGATCTGAAGCAGCACGTTGCTGTCGGTAACACCATGCCTTGGTTTCTGTCACAAACCTGCAGGGCAAGTATGTAGTAGGCCACTGTGTGCACCATTACTAATTTAGCTCAGGCCAGGATCTGTGCACAAGAATGGAAACATCAAGCCTTGCGAAGTTTTTTCAAGGATGTAGGAGGGGAACTACAGTGAAGCTGCTTTTTAAACGTGTGTTTGATACCAAAAATGAAGACAAGTCAGACTGAAACGGGGTCCAGCGCAATGAGGCAGAAACATGTGAACTATTTCATGCAGCCACCTTATTTATTAAGTCCTAATTTTATTGCCCGTTTAGTAACATGTTTGTTCCACAAACTAATTTTTCATAAAGCAAAGCACAACTTTTTCTTATAAATAGTATAAATTATTTTATTTACAGAACTTGTTACAAAACAAATAGACTATATATTTCTTCTCTTTTAAATATCCAAAGTAATTTTCTATCCCTTGACATTTGTTCATGTTCTATACAGCAGCCAACACAAAGTCCAGCTGAGATGTTGATGATGTGTACAAGTGATCAGACTCTACACATCTTAACACAGAGGAGATTGCTGTGCTCACCAAGCTCAGACAAAGCAGCCAGGTGCTTTGAAGGCCCTGCATTCACACTGACAGCATGTAGTGCTCCTTGTCAATGATCTAAAAATGTTTTGCACAAAAGGTTAAAAACGATTATTGTCCGCAAAACAATGAAACTTTGAATGATCATTGTTTTCAAAGCCCACCCCCAGGACAGAGTGAGACATTAAGAAATTCCTTGGCAACAGAACTCTTGCAGGAAGACAGCTGCCTATATCAATTACATATCTCAAATGTTTTTTCAGAGGTACTTCTTTGATATTTTTGGAATACAAAATATTCTTAAATATTCTCTTTTAAACTCTAGCTCATGGATGAATAACAAAGCGGACACATCCTGTAAGCTGCTGGAAAAACCCCCGGTGCCACTGGGTAACCTACCTCCAAACCAAAGGTCTGTGTCTTCAAAGACCTGACAACATTACAAGCACTGGTGGCTTTCAACTCCTCCCCTAAAATTTAGAAGCAATATTTGGGTGGGAGGGGGGTGAAAGCAAACTCCAAAAGTTCAACTGAACATTCAAGTCTTTAAAGAAAATCTTTCCAAGCTTAAAACTAGGTTATCAGGCACTTTCAGTTTTTTTCCTCCATTAGTTTTAAACCACTCACACAGGAGCACACATGTGCTCAGGGTGCACACGCACACACCATACCAACAAAAAAAAGCAGTGTGTCACTTATTACATGTAGTCTGTTGGGAAATCGGGCATCTAGGGAGAAGCAATGCCCACTTCATCTGTATGAACCCACTCCCAGACACAAGAAGGGACGAAGACTTTCACAGACCAGAGGCATCCCTTAAACAGTAAAGGAGGCAGATTCTAGAACTATTGGCTTGGCAGTGAACCACTTCAAATTATAAAAAGGTATTTACTTTTATTAATTAATAAATAAATACTAGATGATCTCAATTGTACCAAAACAGGGTATCAGAAAAAAAGACCTGTGCAAAAATACATATTTAAATATGTACAATTCATTTTTTAACAAAATATGTCTTCTGAAATAGGGGTACTTCCATATTTATAGAACAAGAAATTCCAAAATAAAGATACAAAAGTAGGTTTCGTATTAACTCTTTGTTCATCATTGCAGCACTTTGTTTTTGTAGGTTAAGAAAATTGCAGAAGTCATGAAATTTTATTGGAAACAATATAAAAATTATCTTGCTTTTAAATTGATACCAAAGTCTGTCTAGAAACAACCCAACCACTGCAAATTTGGTTTTTCAAGTTAATTTAATTCAAAAAAATATTTGTACTCCCGTGTTGTAAATGGTCTTAAGTGTTCATCATAATAAAAAGTAGTTGTAGGAGAAAATAAAAATATTTTTAACAACAGTCTAAACTTTAATAGCACTGTTTAGAATAGGTCTGTTTGTGGCAGGCAGAGTCCAAAATGGCTAATTTCCTAATCCTGAAGCTGAGTAACCGCCAGGCGACAGAATGAACCTCAAATACCACCTCAGGCTAAGAAATGAAATGATCAACACCTGCTTGCTGCTGTGGATCCTGTTCACATCCTTCAGAACAGCATGATCTATGTAAATTCCATCACTAAAACAACTTTGCAACCATCAAGTTCCTCAGCTTTGAAAACAAAGTCTACCCCTACCCCATTGCACTTGTCACCAAGGACTCACACTTGGCATGTTCAGTTCTGCGTCTCCTCCGCTCTGCCGCCCCCGGCACCACCCCCCTCCCCCCCAGCTCTCTTGTGATGACCGGCTAGGCCAATTCTTGGAACCGCATACAACTGGCTTACCTAAGCTTTCGCCTGATTAAACTCTCTTAAAGTATCATTTAAATATTTACTAATTGATTGCATAATAAGTGAACAGGACAATGTTCCCCCTTGGGGAAAAAAATCAATATTTTACATCAATTGATTGCTAGAGTATCTGCATAAAGTTTTCCGGTTGGTTTTCTTACATAATAAGGATAATTTTGTAGCAATTCACATTATTAGGCTGGTAACCAAGTATTCATATTCTACTTGATGTTGACTTGAAATTCCCTGAAACTTATAATTTGAAACTCAAGAGTCTGTTGAAACTCAAGAGTCTGGGGGGTAGGATACATTGCTTGGCTCTATCCAGACAATTATTAGAGCCTTGGAAAATTTACCCTGTTTGTGGCAACTTTGTGTGTTTGTCTAAGCAGAAAAGACCTTGTTTTCGTTTCAGGGGTGTGGTGTCAGAATCACCAGTTTAAAAAGCCCCGGCTCACTTTTCTCACGCAGTGATGTATGAACTTAGGAAGTCCCGTGTGGCTGGGCTACTAGAAAGCGTATCCTGGAGAGCTCCACACTCGGGAAGATGGCTGGCATGTAATCCCACAAAGGGAGGCGTGTCAGGCAATAATACATTACATTTCCACATGGGGATGTCTGCCTTCTTTACACACACCCCTTCCTGCTGTCTGCTCCCCACCCCAACAGCATCCGTAAACATCTGTAGTGGCATGAAGGGGGGTGGGTGGGGTGGGTATACACACACGCACACACACTGGGGAGGGTTCGACATGGTGACTGACATACGAGTTCCAGGGCGGTATCCGAAGTAGAGCCTGAGTGTAACGCAGAGCACGCCTTGGAAACATTGCAGTGAACGCTGCTTCTGTGGGTGAGTTTCTGCTGCGTGTCTTAAGAACGTCACTTTAAAAAGGCAACTTCTTAACAACAGAAGGCTGGCTAGGTCAGTCGGCCCCATCAAGCATACCGATTAACGTGGAGAAGATGAGACCATTCCTTGACAACCAGGGCAAGCTCCCCGCACCCCAACTCCAGGATGATTTTACTTCATCCCTGCCCCCACATTAGGCTTCTCTGTATCAAAACTGGCTTGCATTTGTTTCACATACCTGCATCTTTTAAAATCATATAGGATTACGTTTGTACCATGAAAATTAAGCCTCTAAAATGGTGTGTACTTGCTCTCTGGACATCTATGGCTTCAAACCAGTTAGAACATTCTGAGTGTTTCTTATCTCAAATGACTTGCCCAAAGGCTGCGTAAAAACAGGCTGTTCTGTCCTGGTGCCTTGTGCTACTGTCCACACACCATCCTGGAATGCTGCCACACAAGCCTCCCTTCCACAGGGCTGCTGGGGCGCAGCACTCTGCCTCGCCTCCGGAGGGTGCCTCCAGGTACGAGCCTCACTCCTGGGAACTGACCTACAGAAGACAGTGTACAAGAACCAAATCAAACAAGTTGGCAGGGGCATGCGTGGGAGGGAGATGAGACTACACCCACGCTCTTGCCAAAACATTCTTTCACCAGCCAATCTACTTGACAAGAGTGGCTCCATGATATACTGCAAGTTACAACAAAAACACAGGCTTCTCACAGATTGGTAGCACAAGCAGTCCAGACCACTTAACACTGATAAAAGCAATTCGGTGGCTGAACTTGATCCAGTGTCCTTTATGAGTACTCACTGCTACAGACATAGCTTCAGGGAATCCTTGTTAAAACAACAGCCCGGCAGCTTCCTACCCTTGAGACCCACAGGAGGTTGGGGAAACAGACTCAAAGGCATCGTGGAGTCCAGAGTGTTGAGTGGAGGTGTAACTTGTCCTCAAAAGTGTCCAGATTACTCCTCCCCGTGCTATTTTTCAGCTGTCAGGGACGTGCCTTTGGCTTTCAAAAAAGAGGGGAGGGAAACAATGGACAAAGAGGTAAGTAGGTGGCTGTACACTGGGCAGCCCTGACTACACTGGTTTCCAGAGGACACGCTGTCACTGGAAACGCCACTGAGGGCAGTGCCAGGAGCAGTCAGCTACAGAGTTCGGCCTTGGCTTTTCAAAAGCCTTCATTGCACTTGGCTGCAATCATGCTAGAAGATTTGCTTTTAAAAAACTGAACAGAAGAGATGCTGGACTGGGTTTCCAGGTCACAGGTTTGCCTTTCCTCACTTGACTGTGTGTCCCTGAGGGAATTCCAGGTTGTCAAGTGACAAGTGAATAAGGTCACACAGGCCAGCACCTACAGGTGTGAAAGCTCCCAGCCCATGATGGGCTCTTGCCCAGTGTACTGCCGCTCTGCCCGTGGTGCTGCAGCCACGGGTGCTCACTCGGGCGGCTGCAGCCAGTCAACAGATGTGTTCCACAGCTAGCTCTGCAGGGGACAATGTGAGGTTCCTGGCTTCCTTTGCGAGCAGCATGCTTCGATGCACTTTGTGACTGCTGACCACTTTGAAGTGACATCTAGACGAACATAAATGTACATTTTCTCGGGGCCTCACTTACCCATCGAGCACCTCCAACAATTTATGCAACAGAATCAAAGTCACA
Source organism: Tenrec ecaudatus (assembly GCF_050624435.1). Lineage (NCBI taxonomy): Eukaryota > Metazoa > Chordata > Mammalia > Afrosoricida > Tenrecidae > Tenrec > Tenrec ecaudatus. The sequence goes on from NC_134534.1 coordinate 138,985,663, forward strand.
GAGGAATTGCTCTCAAACACAAACGTGGGTTTTAGCTGATTTTAAGGACCAGAACCCCAAGGCAGGCGGGCTGGGTTTCCATGTGTACCAGAGGTGCCTCCCTCAGATGGTATAAACCGGAGGCGGCAAGCTGGTAGCTCACCAGCCACACTTGGTTATGTGGTTTGTTACACCGACTCAAAACTATTGATTTTAGAAACGGTCCAAGTTCGCATAGAGGTCCAAATCTGATGCTAAAACTGTTTGGGGGAAGCAAGCTCCTGCCTGTAGTGGGGCAGTAAGTGTGCCCCATTTTCCACAGACACATTACTCCTGCTGGCGCGTAACCTCCCCTTACTGACTTATGGGAAGCGGGGTCTGAAGGGCTGGATGAAGACGGCATGCTCAGTGGGACAAATAGTCACCCCAGTGGAAGCCCCCAGAGCTCGCTGTCCATCAGCAAGCCCCTCGGCAAGGTGCAGGGGTGGCTGGACAGCGTCTTGCTGCGTTTGCACTGCATTTTATGCTTATCATCAACTACAATGAAGGGAAAGCAATATGCTCACTTGTGCAGGAACACCCTGATAAAAAACCAAAAAGCCCACAACAAACAAACATACCGAAAGCCCGGAAGTACTTGAAGCTCAAGGCGAAGGCTGTTTGCAGTTGCTACTTAAATCTGTGGATAATTATTTTCCTCATACTTTTGATAAGTGTTACATTCAGAGATATTGGAGGGAAATTAAATCACAGTAGGAAACTTCTTGGTATTAAAAAAAGAATAAAAGGCCCTAAGCCCTAACTTTGGCTTACAGTTCTGAATAGGAGAAAAGGAAAAAGAAAAAGCCTCACATTTTAAATCAGGGCTCGAGGGCGATGCTGCTGTAATTCCTGCTCAAAAGAATAGCGAGCGTCCTCCCGATAAATGACGTAACCAGAAGAGCACAGGAAGCCGAGGAAAGAGCCCAGAAAAGGTGCACAGACACAGCCGAGAGAGAGAGAGAGAGAGAGAGAGAGAGAGAGAGAGAGAGAGAGAGAGAGAGAGAGAGAGAGAGAGAGAGAGAGACAGAGAGACAGAGAGACAGAGAGACAGAGAGACAAGACAGGCAACTTGCGAGTCCAGCACCCCACGTGGCCACTTCCCCTCTACTGGGCCCAAGCACACTGCTCTCTAATCTAGTTGTCCACGTGAGAGTATCCTCTGCCGGGGCACCTGGCTTTAATCTCGTCTTCCCATCTCCCTTCGGAGGAGGGAGGAGAAAATATGAGGTGAGATGCAACCACAAAGCCTGCAATTCTCGAGGTGAAAATATAGGAAACTGGCTCGTTCCATTTCAGTACTATGAGCCCCGCCCCTGCAGTCGGCTCAGGCGCTCTCCTGGAGGCACCAGTGGAGGAGGGCTCTCAAGAAGCCCGTGCTCCCCGTGCTCCCGGTGCTCCCCCTGCCTCCTGAGCCCATTCTGCTGGTGAGTGGCTCTGGAAAGCCCCACCTGTTACATGCACCCCTGTGGTTCCTTACCCAGGTACACCTTCCCCATAAGCATTAGAGAGACTGGTACAGGGCACCCCTTGCCATTTTACCTTCAAGTGGCCATGAACTTTTACCTTTTTCTGTTTTTAAAGACAGCCGCCACACCAATCAACCCAACCACACCGATCTCCAAGCCGGCCAGAGATCCCGGGAGTCAGGCATTCCCACGGGGCTCAGAGTCCATTTCCTACCTGATGGAGATGGGAATTGTTCATCAGTCCTTGTGCCCCCGGGATGGTGCCTGTGTGTTTCATGTGGACGTTGTTCATGGCTGGCAACTTGGCAACCTTGGTGGCTTTGCTGCCGCTGCCGCTGCCAGAGCCAGGAGAGCACTTCCTCTTCTTCCCCAGGAACCTGTCCAGAGCGGCGTGCGCGTGGGGGAAGCTGCTGTGCGAGTTGGCAGTCAGTTCCGGAGACTGGTGGATGAAAGGGCCCAGAGAAAGGGTGGAGTCTCCACTGTTCACCATCACACTCATCCTCTTGATGGGCTCCGAGGGACTCCCGCCGGGGGGCCCCCTCCCTGCCTGGTCGTGGCGAGAGCTCACTGCCACTGCGCTCGCTTTATTCGTCACACAGCTGAAGCCAAGGCTGTGGGAAGATGTTGCCGTTGAGGGGCAGGGAGGCCCAGAGGGAGCCACACAGTTTTTCCTAAAAGACTCCATGGAATGAGAAGAGGAGGAGGAGCAGGAGGCGGCAAAGGCGTGGACCAACAGTGGGGAACTATTTTTGCGCTTCTTTCCTGAGCCCCCGCTGCTGCTGCTGCTGCTGCTGCTGCTGCTGCTGCTACTGGCACCATGACAGTTCGTACTGTTACCAGGAGGCTCCTTGGGCCTTAAAGACTTGCTGGATTTCAATTTCTGAGGTTTCCTGGACATGGAGGTGGAGGAGGGGGAGGGGGGGGAGGAGGAGGACACTGGTCTGGACTGCATGCTGCACACAGGGCCCGAGGTGCCGGGGGTGGCAGGCTGCGCGTTTAGTGTGGTTCCGTGAGCCGGCACCGATTTGCTATGTGGGGAGTGGCAGGTGGACGAGAGCAGGACCGGAGGTGTAGAGATGGTGGGTACCCCAAGGAGGCCGACCCCACACTGGGATGTCAACACGGAGTTTGTCCGGTGAGGAGCTCGGGTGGAAACAGGCGCCGTGGTGCTGGACACTGGGGGGATTTTCCTGAACAGAGAGAGGGGGGGGGGTGACAGTCATCACACAGCCATCCAGGAAAGGGTCAGACGAACGAACGAACACACGCCCGCCCTTTTTACCTTGGACGCTGACCCCAAGGGAAAATCCTGGGCTGCTACCAACCCAAGAGGTTCCTCACAGCCTTCCCAAAGACCAAGCCCGCGCGCTGTGCTCCACAAGGTCCTGTGTGTGTCCCGACCCCTGCTCCTCAGGTCCAAGAACAAGCTCGATTTCACATTACCAACTGCTGTTGATTCCAACTCATGGGGACCCATCCGCATTAGAACAGAAATGAACTTCATGGGGTCTTCTCCCCAGAAGGGCCACTAGGTGAGTACACTGAACCTGGACCCCCCGTCAGCTAGCAGCTGGGCTGGTCAAGGTGGCCCTGTGTCTCTTCTGGCTGGGACATGCTGAGCTCCTGTTTTGGCTCAGCAACCCTTTGTTGGGCAACCTGGCCTGCTCCCCAGGCCGTGCAGGAGTGGAGTTGCAGCACTGTGCAAGACTGCCGATTAAGGCCGGCCGGGCTTCTTGACAGACAGAGCATCCCCGGGGTCCAGCAGGGAGCGCTCAGTGAGTGTGGAGAGAACTGCAAAACTCATGAGGAGGAGAGGAAGTGCACTGCTAGGCTGTCACTACTGGGCTGTCTGGCTTCAGTCCCGGGGCTACAATAATTGATCACGTGTATGGGCAAGAGGCACAGCTCGTTTTCAAATGAGACAGCACCAGAGATTTTAAAACTTAAGTTCCAACATTGAAAACGGTGCCAATACAGCTTTGCACTTGACCTATGGGGTAGTTTGGGCTGACCCAGTTACAGCCCTGTTGCAATTTGAGCTCAGCTGCTTTAGAGCAGGGGTTTGCAAACTTGAGACAGAGCGCTAATCCTGTCCCCATAAACAATATTAAATTTATTCAAGAGTCATAGATATATTTTCGCAAACAAGTGAAATCACCATTATCTGCATATCTTGATTTTTCTTCTTTCAGTTTTATTTCAGAGCCCCATGCATGTACTGAAAGAGCCACGTATGGCTCGTGAGCGCAAGTTCACAGATCTGGGGCTAGACTGACTGCTAAGGCCCTTCCCAGACATCTGAGAACAGCAGTTACTCAAAAAAGAATTAATGCAAATGTCTGCACCTGCTTTAAACACACCACTCACAAATGTAGTTCTGGGCCTAGGCCAGAACTTCTCAGCCTCCAGAGTGTCCCAGTCACCAGTGGCACCCAACATCAATGAGGGATTGGGGGGGGGGGGGAGGCAGTGATCTCTCCAAGAATCTGGCTCTGTTTTCTGAGAGGCATGTTAGAAAGTTGGTGTGCAGGCATCCTTCATCAGAGCAAGCATCTTAGCAAGGCCCCCAGTGGTTCTCAGTGACAGGCATCCTTATCCTTCATCAGAGCAAGCATCTTAGCAAGGGCCCCAATGGCTCTCAGTGACAGGCACTCTGCTTTTGAGTGCTGTGGCGTCTCGTGGCCACCAGGGGGCTCAGGACGCCAAGGCCTAAGGACCAGGGGAAAGAAAAGCCTTCAGAGGGGGACAGAGTCAATCTCTTGGTCCAAGTTACTCTTACAAATGCCCTTTCAGGTGATTTCTAACCATTTGCACGTTAAGAATATATGAGGGGATGCCAGCCCCCCCCCCCCCGCCCAAAATCAGAATTTCACTGGGTGGAGCCCAGCTTTCGTAGTACGTAATTTTCCTACTAGGTGAGCACTGAGCAACTAACTGAGTTCAGGCACCTGTGGCAGCGCCTAGGAAGGTTCTGTCTGGTCACAGTGAATTTTTTTGTAAAAGCAGTTTTGCTCAAATCTCGGTTTTTTGTGATGGCTGATTTAAGAGAACAACGTGTGGCTGTGAAATGTTGTTTCCTGCTTGGATAAAATGCCGCAGAAACTGTTGTGATGTTGAGCGCAGCTTACAAGGACAGCACTGTGGGAAAACGCAAGTGTACCAGTGGTTTTCTCCTTTCAAAAAAAAAAAGGTAAAATGTCAACTGACGACAAAACTCATTCCGGACTGACATTTGTCAGTTTTCTGAATAGATGAAAATGTTGTCCTGTAGTGCATTTTTGGAGTTCAGTCCACCAGGTCAGACTGTTCATCAAGTTTTCTATTTAGAGGTGCTGAAAAGATTGCACAACTGTGCACAACAAAAAATACCTGATTTGTGGCATTTGGGGACTGGTTTTGTCACCACAGCAATGCACCTGTTCATGCAGCTATCTCAATGTGCCAGTTTTTGGCAAACAAACAAACCACAAAAACACAAAAAACTCAGCACGTCTTTCTTGGCCCCCACATCTTCTTCTCTTGACCTCACTCTGGGTGACTTCTTGTTCCCACGAATGCAGAGGGTCATGAAAGGTTGGCGATTTGAGGACGTAGAAGAGGTGAAAGAAACGAGGGAGGTGCTATCAGCTGGCCAAACAGATGAGTTTGAACCATGTATTAAGTGTGATGGAGAGTACTTTGAAGGTGATAAGGTAGTTTGGTAAAATAAAATACATAGCTTTGAAAAATAATTCTGGTGGATAAGCAAATGAGGTGAAGAAAGCTGATCATGCCCAACTATCGAAAGATACAGCATCTAGGGTCTTAAAGGCTTGAAGGTAAACAAGCAGTCATCTAGCTCGGAAGCAACAAAGCCCACATGGAAGAAGCACATCAGCCTGTGCGATCACGAGGTGTCAAAGGGATGAGGTATCAGGCATCATCAGAACAAAAAAACCATTATCATTGTGAATGAGGAGGAATGTGGAGTGGGGACCCAAAGCCCATCTGTAGGAAACTGGACATCCCTTTACGGAAGGGTCTTGGGGAGGAGACGAGCCAGTCAGGGTGCAGTGTAGCAACAATGAATCATACAATTTTCCTCTAGTTCCTAAATGCTTTCCTCCCTACCCCCCAGTATCATGATCCCAATTCTACCTTACAAATCTGGCTAGACCAGAGGATGTACACTGGTACGGATAGGAACTGGAAACACAGGGAATCCAGGGCAGTTGATCCCTTCAGGACCAGTGGTGAGAGTGGCGATACTGGGAGGGTGAAGGGAGGTGGGGTAGAAAGGAGGAACCCTTTTTTACAGGGATCTACATATAACCTTCTCTCTGGGGGACGGACAACAGAAAAATGGGTGAAGGGAGTGTCGGACAGTGTATGTGACAAAATAATAATTTATAAATTATCAATGTGTCATGAGGGAGCGGGGAGTAGGGAAGGAGGGGGAAAATGAGGAACTGATGCCAGGGGCTTAGGTGGAGAGCAAATGTTTTGAGAATGATGAGGGCAACGAATGTACGAATGTGCTTTATTACAATTGATGTAGTGTGGATTGGAATGAGTTGTGTATGAGCCCCAATAAAAATGATTAAAAAAAGAAAATAATAATAATTCCATTGGGGGTGGGTGGGTGGGGTGTATCACCTCGTATAATCACCTTGACTTGTGTTTGCACAAGCTCTGTAAAGGTTTCCAAACTCAAAATCTCCCTGCCATTGACTCATAGTGACCCTCAAGAGGACAGAGTAGAACTGCCCTCGTAGGTTTCTGAGGCGGAATCTATATGGGAGCACAAAGCCTCTTCCCTTTTTCAGCTGGTCGGTTCGAACTGCTGACCTTGAGGTTAGAAGCCCAACTTGTAATCCACTATGCTACCAGGGCTCCTGAAAATCTTCTCTATTCAAGATACCACACTACCAACCAAACAGCAAACCACCCCTCCCCCTTCAGGATATAGGGATCGTGGTCCCCCATTACCATGGGAGGGACAGTTCACAGAAATCCCGGATGAGACATGGTCTCCTGCAGAGCAGAGCAGCCACCAGTCTCACGGCCTCGCTGGTCAAGACTGCACATACAGGGCAACCTATTTCCTGCTAGCTCAAATCCTACTTCCACGGAGCCACAAACCCATTCCAATAAGCAGCTAAAAGGCAGGGGTGATGGACACCTGGGCCTCTTCCTGGAAAAGAAGGAATTCTGGATGAGCTGGGCGGCAGCACACACAGGACCACTGTGAGTCTCACCAAGGGCCCGAGAAATGCCCTGGACAGCAGATTTCTTCTGGGTGAGAACACCGACCCACCGTCAACCAACCCCCGCATCCCCCAGGACTGCCTGAGAAGACACCTCTCCCGAACTCCAGACAGTCCCAGCCTGCAAGCCAGCTCACAGTAAGCAGCAAGTCTGTCCCTCCTACCTGGACATTTTAAGATCTAGAAGTCATGTTAATGGAAAGCGATGGTTTGCTCTTCCCTAGAAGCAAATGCTATGGTCTCACCCTTCTGACTGGGGATAGGGCACAGTCCTGCTTGTCAGACATTTAATTCACACTGTAATCTGGAAAACCTGTTTACATGGGTGGCTGTTTCAGGAACTGGGGCCATCTTCACCCACAGGCCTCTGGTCACAAGTCACAGGCCGGTACACCCAAACCAAACTCCCTGCCACCCAGTGACTCCACAACTCATGGTGACCCGATGGGACAGCGTAGGACTGCCCCTGTAGGTTTCTGAGACTGTGCCTCTTTATGGGGAGGAGAAATCCTTGTCTTTCTCCCGAGGAGCCGTTGGTGGTTTCAAACTGCTGACTTTCCGGATTACAGCCCAATTCGTAACCCACTACACCACCAGTATAGTGGGGGCAACGTTCTGGGGCCCCTTCTCAACACTGATGAGTACAGGGCGGCCTGACTGAACAAGCAGCTGAGATTTCACGCATCTTGGGAGCCTTTTGATGGGGAGAGGTTCTCAGATCCTGTTTAAACCACTGCCCCGATGCTGTGTCTGCGCAGCAACAATGCTCCTTCCTTCCTCCTTCAGGCAGGCTTCAGGAGAGGAGCTTTGAAAGCAGTGAGCTGCAGAGATGTGCAGCAGCAGACAGACCAGCAGGCGCCTGGGTCTGGCTGTCTAGAAGAGATGTTCCCTCTGCCACCAAGTCAATTCAGGCTCACAGCGACCATGAGGTTTCCAACCGTGTAACTCTTTAGGAGTGCACAGACTCAGCTTTCCCACAGAATGGCTGGTGGGCTCAGCCCGACCCTGTGATGAGCACCCCCAGAGCTGCTACAGAACAAATGCTAAAGCCTATAAATGACCATGGTGAGGTTCTTTGTCTTGTGGAATTCTGGGAGCTCCTGCCGAGCCTGCTGTATCACACACTATCATTCCTGCCTAGAACGCGCCCACCAGCCTCACCCCCAGCAGCTGCACTCGCAGGCAGCCAGCCAGCCAGCCAGCCCAGGACAAGGGTTGCTTTTCCAGAGGCTTTATGACCGGCCGCCTGGCCCTACCACTAATGCGCTGTCTTAACGATGACTTCCGCTTCAACATCTCCAGAACAGGAGTGATCACACTTCCTACAGAAGTGTGTGTGTGTGTGTGTGTGTGTGTGTGTCACAAGACCACAGAGGTATTTCATTAAGCTGCCTGCCGCAGGAAGCTAGTGTTAGCTTGGCTGTTATTGTTTCCAGCGTTTTACTATGACACGCTGTGCCCCCTTTCTTTTTATGTGTGCCAGGTTCCCACTAGAACGTGAGCTCCGTGTAGTGGGAGGACCCCAGACTGAGGTGTGGGTGCTCAAGGAGAGAGCTGACTGACAAGTGAGGAGATAAGGAGGTCTCTCCTGCGGACTAGGGGAAGGCCGTGTTTTCACTGTGGATAAGCACATCTTCATGACCGCCTCCCCACGAGAAACCGAAAAAAGAAAACGTTGCAGACATGCAGCAAGGCACAGGGCAGGCACTCACTTCCACAGCTGCGCGTTCAGATGCTTCTCCACCATGAGGTTGAGGGCGCAGCGAAGCCGGTTCCACCTGGAGTCAAACACGTAATAACCTCTTCCAATCTGCCGGCTCCCAAATGTGCAAAACTGAAAGAGAATGCAACCGTACCAACTCCGATGAGGGCACAGCCTGGCGAGGGCTCGCACTACCCAACTAAGACGGAGCTTACTCAAGGACCACAAGCTATGAAGCATGAGCGTGACAATGCCTAGCCCTGAGTACCGTGGAAAGGGAAAAAGCAGGAGGCAGCCCAGACAAAGTGCGGCCTCTGGGGTGCCCTGTTCTAGCCGCTCACACACCTGGACCGCATCCCACACGTGAGGGCATGCCGAGGTCCCTGGCACACCCCCCTGCAGTGCCCTGTCCATGCTGCGTAAAGAGGGTCAACACGGGGTGGTGGACGTGGAACTTACAGATGCTGGCTGAGGATGATGACCTGAATAATGACAGTCCAGTTTTTCAACAGACTCTTCTTTGTCATCGCCTTCGCCCTCCTCACTGGATAACCGAGAAGCTGGCTCAGTGGCAGGCAGGGGAGGGTGTGGAGGTTCATGGCCTGGTGGAGGGTCAATGGGGGCACTCCCAGCTTGCTGAGCAGGGCAGCCTGGAGGCCTTGGTGAGCAGAAAGTGCATCATGGATCAATCACACACCTGGGAAGAGCCGCCCTACCTCAGATACAATGTATCCAACCACCAGAGAGGCCTGGGTGGTCTGGCTACCAACACTGGGGACCAGCAGATGCTAAGCCAGGTACCCTGGGAGGGAAGGGGCCTTCTTCTAGAACCACCTCACTCAGACTCAGAGCAACACTATCGGGCAGAGGAGAACTGGCCCTGTGGGTTTCTGAGACCATAGATCTTCATGGGAACAGACCACCTCATCTTTCTCCCATGGGGCAGCTGGTGGGTTCTAACCACTGACCCTGTGGTTAGTAGCCCAGTGACTAATCCTTAACACCACCAGGGCTCCTTTTGCCCGAATGCTATGCTGAGCACAGCTGTCTGCCAGATTTAACCAAAGTTCTTTATGCAAGGCAACTCAGGTGGCTCCCCAAGAGGGAAAATGTACATGGAGTTTAAGAGAATTGTGTGATTCTTGTACAACTGGATTATGGCAGCAATTAGTCGAGGTAATTTGCAAATGGTTGTAAAATAGCATAGTAGGAACGGGGAGATAAAAGCAAGGCAGCATGACTTTATTCTCCGCCTGCTGTGCATGGATACGAAGGCATTCTTCGTACATTTACAATGGCCTGGTGGTTCTCAAGTCAAAGCTCCCCTTTCACCTGCAGAAAAATGTCCACAAGGAACTGGCCCAAGGTCTCGTTAAGGCAACGACAGCTGGACCTGACCACCGTTGGGTGAGCCTCCCTTGACTGCACACCCATGGACACCCAGAAGACAGCGGTTCAGGCAGGTCAGGCTGGAGCATATCCTTGAGTTTCCACGAGGGAGGTACCTGACCCCACTGTGCAACCATTCCAAGGATCAGCCGAGTGAGGGAAGTGTGAGTAACAGAAGTGTTTGCTGATCTACTTTAAAGGCTGACACGGAGGCCTCTCTCTGCCTGCGGGACATTGAGTACAACGCCCTTTCCTTGGAAAGGCATGCAAACACACACGCACGCGCACCAGAGATTCCACAGTCAGGGCCTGCAAGATGCATGTCTGATAAATACTCAGGGAAACACTTTGATCCATTGCTTAGAATGGTGCTAACATACCTAAGCCATGCTCAGGCCAAAGTCCCAAATGAATGAATGAAAAAAAAAAAAACACATCAAAAAATGGATGCTCTAAAAACTCAGGCTAAAAGTCTGTCCCCAGGGCAGATTCCCACTGCTGTGTTTCTCACAAAGTGAAACAAATGAATGGGACACTGTTGCCAAAGCCATGTGAAATGTTCTAATCACTAACCTGCAGGAAACAGCAGAGTTTCAACCGTGGCCCTTGCTAATGCTGACCCGAGTGGGACAGATACTGCTAACCTTAAATCGGCAGCTTTTCTCTGGCCAAGCAGCAGCCTTGGTTGAAACTTGCTGGTGAACCAAAAACATTTTTTGTCTCATAGTAACTCCAAATAAAAAATTAAAAATCTCTATCGTGAGCATGATGTACATTCCCCGACCGCAGGGCTGTCCTGGAGCTAGCTGCCCTCAGAGGAGGAGTGGGAGGGCTTGGCTTACCTTGGAAGACTGGAGGTGTGGGGCTGAAGTTTACTAGCGAGCGGAAGCTTTGCTTCAGCAGGAATCACTCCATGGGAGGTGTGGTGTGGCCCCTGGGAAGTTCGAGGCAGGGCGAGAGGCAGGTCCCTGAGAGGCTGCGTTGGTTGCTGAGAGTTCGCATGGCGAATCAATTCCTTTTCCCTGGTTTTGTTTTTGTGCTCAGCTAATAACACATCAAATCGTTTTCTTCTTCCCTGGACGGCCCTTCGCTGGGTTAAGGAATGTGTCTAAAGACAACAACAACAAAAAAAACCCAGAAACTGAGGACCGACAGTAGTTTTTTAAAAATTGTTTTCCTTACTTTTATTGGGGGCTCTTACATCTCTTAGCACAATCCATACATTCATCCAGTGTGTGAAGCACATTTGCACATATGCCGCCATCATCATTTCAAAGCATTCTCTTCCCACTTGAGCCCCTGATGTCAGTTCCCCATTTCGTCCTTCTCTCCCCCACCCGTCCTCCCTCATGAACCCTTGATAAGTTATAGATTATTTTTCCCTATCTTACATCGTCCTCCGTCACCCCGCACCCACTTTTCTGTTATTTGTCCCCTTAGAAGGGGGTTCTAGTTCATCCTTGTGATGGAACCCCCTTGCTCCCCCACCCTCCTCTAATCCTCCTGGTAGCTCTACTCTCCTTGTTGGCATCAACAGTAGTTTTTTTAATCTGTCATATATTCAAGACATGCATATATAAAAAAAAGCAATCTGCATGAATGAACTATTTAAGTGAATGATCTGCGGATTATGGTGCTAAAACTATTTTTTTTAAAGCAATCTGGATCAGTATCATGGCTGTTCAGCATTTGATAAGCTAAAAATCCTGTGAGGACATTATTTTTCTCTTCCACTTGGAAGAAGCACATCTTCCAAGCTCAAGTGTATGAGAGTTTGGTGTGGGGATCACCTGTCCCCACCCCTCCCTCAGAACAGCCATGTAAGTGGTGCCGCCTGTTACGCAGCTAGAAGCACACACGGTGTCACGGGCGCTCTCTTCAACTCCACTAGGAAAGTCACTGCAAACGACATACAGTGCTCAGTGTTTCAAGGGAAAAATGATTCCATGAGGCATGCATCAGAAAATTGAAACACAACAGGCTCTTTTCTACCAAAGCCAGGGGGAGACTGTGGAGGGCTGGCTCCGGCCCAGAAGGAGGGCCCGGGAAGAAAGGCTGGTGAGGAGCAGAGTGAGAGAGCACAGTGAGTTTCAGCAAGCTGTGGCCGAAATCAAGAAAACGGATGGAGAGCATTCTGCAGTCTGAGGGTCACCCTCTAACTTCGGAATTAAGAAATGGGACATTGAGGAAAAGGCCAGTTATGACAGGGCAGTGGTAGAGGCACATTATATACACATACATGTTTAAAAGTTTATATTCCAAAAGTGTTGGATAATTACTGTAATTTTTTAAAAAGGTCACCAGGACCATTCCTGTACTTAAACCAAAACCAAACTCACTGCCATCTAGTTGATTCTGACTCACGTGGGTTTCCAAAACTGACCTCTTCAAGGGAGTGGAAAGCCTCAACGTTCTCCCATGCCATCCTTAGCAAACAATGAGGCCAAGGTATCGGATAACTGAACTGGTCGGAGCTGGGCAGTCAAGTGCTATCTCTGTGACAACTGTGTGCAAGTCAAGTTAGTGTGACCCTTACAGGCTGCTGGAATCGGCATCTGTGAGAAGTGTTAGGAGACCCTAATTCTCACTGAATTGACATTAGCCACAGCGGACTGAAATCACATACCCCTTGAAGATGAGTGAATTCAAGTCCATACTTCTTTTTTCTCTTTAATGTTGAAAATACCATAAATGATATTCCATGCTCGTGCTCACATAGTATACGCACGCACACACACACACACACACACACACACACACAGATGCACCAGTTTATATATAGCAGCACATTACTAGAATTTAAGGGGGGATTATGCTTCCCACATTCATTTAAAATTCAATAACCTAATCTACCCCATCAGACAAACCACACACTATCTGCACAAAATGTCATTGAGCACTGGCAACTAAATGAATGTGTGTCACCCTTTTAAAAATGTGTACTCAATGTTAAGATGTCATACATCCCCAAGAAAATCACCTGAGCAAGGACAAGGCACTTCACCCAGACCTAACAATGCACCCGACACTTAAAAGGCTTCAGGCAAAAAGCCTTCCACCACAGTCCGGACTGATCGAATGACAATGTCATTGGTCCACCTGCCCTCGTCTCCAGACAGATGTATAAACCTCTCTCCTCATCTTGCGATGTCCTCAGGTACTAGTGAACAAAGTGGGCAGAGCTCATGGATATACTGAGCTTGTTTGAAAAGTGCAAGATTCCACAGAAACTGAGAGACACTCCAAACACAAATGTGGCAGTTTCACATACATCGTTTGTCCTGCACTGCCACCCCAGAAGTCAGGGGGCTGAATGGCTGTACGACTAGGCTCATACACGTTCAGACTTCTGGCACCACTCCCTCCTGATTTCAAAGGGCCCCTCCGTCCTCTTCAGTACCTGGCCTTCTCCATGCCAGTCCGTGTTTGTGCTTGCACTGCCGGCCTTCGCCCCGCCCCACCAGAGCCTCTGCACGTGTATATACGCCAACGCACTCCTCCCACCTTGAAAAGACAAGGACGACCAGAACAGGACAGGACGGGAGGGAAGTGGGGGCTGAGAGGGTGGCAGATAGGTAAGCTGGGAAGGAAGGACAAAAGTTGGGAGCAGCAGGGCTGACAAAGAAGAGAATGAACAATGATCCAGACAGAAGGGACCAGGGCAGCAACATGGGGGCAGATTCTGGGGCCAAATGGGAGGCCAGGAGAGGAGAAAGACCGAGAGAGAAAGCCCTGTGAGAAAGTCAGGGCAGTCAGAAGGGGCCTGGCTGGCAGGGCACTGCATTTTCCGGCAGTTTTATGCTGAACTCATGACAAGTCAGAGCAGAAGGCACATAATGCTGCAATGACAGTTGGCTTCGCACCATGCGGCAGTTAGTAAGGACGCCCTTACAAGAAGGCATGGGCAGGGAGATGGGGCAGGGGGGAGGAGAGGGGAGATTATCCACAACAAGCTATGTCACCTAGCACTAAGGCCCAGCAAGAAAGTCGCTCAAACTCCTTGCAGATGCTGAAGTGAAAACACATTTGGTTTACTGCGGTGCCTCAACTCCTTGCAGATGCTCAAGTGAAAACGCATTTGGTTTACTGCGGTGCCTAACAGAGGACCAGAGAGAGCATCTTAAGTACGGAGAGGGGTCTTCCCTGTCAGAGGGGAGTGGAACCATACGAAACCCCTGCTGCTGGAGCCAGGGAGGCAGGGTGAGTGGAGGTCCAGCTCTGAGCAGAGCAAGGACAGAGGCTTGCTGTCACAGGCTCCCTAGAGGGAATGAGGCAGTGACACAACTGCATGGTCTTTCCAGCAGCACGTGGGCATTTAGGAAGAACACTTCAGGCAGGACAAAAGGGAGAAGATCCTTATATTTTATTGGCCAAGGCATAAGTCAGGTGCATAAGGCCAGCTCAACAAAGCCACAGGTACTTACATGGGGTTCTTTGAGACTTAAGAAGTATGGATTTTACAGACATGTGGAGACTCATTTGTATGCAAAGGGCATTTCTACACTTACTCTAAATCGGAACAATTTGCACCACAGTAATGTCTCTGCAGACATATTACCAAGCCTTTTCAAGTAACAGATTTCATAGGGAAGCACAGTGCTCCCCTGGATACGGCTCTGCTCATCAGAAACGGCCTTCCTTCCCTCCAGACTGTCCCCTCTAAGAACAGACTACACACTGTGTCATCCCATGACTATCTCTCCGTCGTTTATGAAATCCATAACAGTCCTGTGGGTTCTTGGCTTTAAGGGTCATCAGGGCACACCCATCTGGCCGCTTCTCAAGAGTCCTGCGCACACACTGCAGGAGGCCACCTACCTTGCATGTCAAAGACCGGGTGCAGGGCTTCTTGGTGTCGAGATCAATGACCCCACAGTGTATGTCAGGATCAAACTCTCTTTCTGTCAAAAGCACACAGACATTACAATGGGTTTGACAACACTCTGTGATTTTGTAAAGAAGAAATATCAAGACAGATAACTTATGATTTGAGTAAAGCCTATCACGTCATTAATAAATACACAATCTGTAAGAACTTATGTGACACACCACAAAGCAGAGGCAACACAGACAAGTGATAGGGTGGCCACAGCCATCAGGTGACAGGTAAGATACATTCTTAGTACACCCTGCAAATTATTACTAAACACTGCATTTGCATTCCTTATATATATATAGACGTGCTCCTTAAAGAGCGCCGAGAACCAGCGTGTTGCCTAAAGAAAGGCCTCTGTACTGTCCGCACTTCATATACACACACCCCCAAGAGGGAGAGTGTCACGTTACCTGATAATCTCTTATTTAAAAATTTCCGATGATTGGAACTGTCTTCGGCTTTCTTCTCGGGGGCGGGCGGTGCAGGAAGCCCTCTGCCATTCAGAATCTGTCCGGGTGAAGGCAAGTGTTGCTTTGGTATGGAGGGGCAGTTAAGGCCAGGTTTGCCTGAGGAACTCACAGTAGCAGAACAGGTTGGCCCCACGGCAGATTTCAGTAGTGTGCCATCCATCTTTAGGGGAAACTTCTCCACTTTGATGGGGGCCGGCAGGCTGTCATAGAGGAAGCAACAACACCAGCATCTCAGTGCCTGGCAGCCTAGGAGGCTGCTGAGCTGGAGGGACATGGGCAGATCTGGCCCAGCTCCCACTGGGCACTTTATGTGTTAGAAGTCTGTGTTCAGAAATGCCAGGAAGAATCACACTTATTCCGGATAAGACCTCCTGACAAGGCAAAACCTTGGTGGACCTTCAAATTTTACGTCATCTTTCATTACCGTACATGCTCATGTATAAGCCGAGTTTTAGGTGCCTTGGCTGATGTTTAGGTCAGCTTATACTTGAATATATATGGTATTTCGGAAAAATGCTACAGTCGGGACAAGGAGACAACCAGACCTAATAACTGAAATCAACTTCTGCAAGAAGCAAAAACATGAAAAGGTGCAAAAAGCCCAAGACTATCTGGAAGGTATCTTAAAAGTATGTTTTTGACAACTGTCATTTAAATAAATTAATCCATCAAAACAGAATAAACCTCTAAAAAAAGGGGGTGGGGAGAATACTTCCCAAAAATACGTCACTAAGAATTCACAAGAAGCACCAATGAGCTGACACTATATCTACAAGCACGTGGCACAGGGTTGATGAGCACGGATTGTGCACTACCAGCAAAGGACCAGACTGCGACTCTGGGGACCTTCCTGACATACCATTTTGCTTGGTAAAGCTTACTGCGGTGGTGCAAAGCTAGCTAATGGCTCCATCTCCCTCTGAAGCCCCACTCCTTATAGAGGATTGGATTGATGAGGTTTAACACACTTTGTTCAGTAGAGTTTCTGTTCTAACAGCTGCTGAGCTGAAGAGTGGCTTATGAACTGCACTGGCATTTTCTTTGGCTTTGAGACAGTTCAGGAATGAAAGCCAAAGTTTCTGTACTGCACTTCTGACAGATGAGCTGGGCTGGGGGCTGGCTTAGCAACCAGGACAAACAGCTCCAAACAGCTGTATCTGCAGCCAGAGATACTGCAAGATGCCGGAGCATCTCCCAGCTGCCAAGTCATCGGACAGTAGCAGGTGCTGGACCCTGCTGGAATTAACCAGGTTATCAGAACCCTGGGACTGAGATGTGTGTGGTTTACGCTCCAGAAGGGAGGCAGGCCGGCCAGGGAACGGCCACACAGGCTGAGGGATGCCACCAGGAGGCAAGAAGGGATTACATGGGAGAGCATGCCTGCTCCCTCACAGGACCTCCAGGAACCTGTTAACCTACAGACCCACTGTGGACACTTGCCAAACCCTTGCCTGGAGTGTAGGAACCCCTTTCAGTCTTTCTTGATTGCTGCTGTGACATCAAGGCTGGTGGAAAGGAAGCATTGCTCCCTATTTGCTCTGCAGGCACGCAAACCTTTTAGACCAGATTCCTGAAATGTCTCCACCTTGTAATATCTACTAGCAAGAACAGAAGAAATCCAGTCTCCTATGATGAGTCAGGTACTATGAATACATTACACGCTTCCTATAACCTTGTACAGTGGATACATAAAGAGAAGAAAGGGGGCCTTGCCCAAAGCCCTGCAGCCAGGAAGTGCCAGGGGTAGAATTTGAACCCTGGGCCTGTTTTGACTTGAAGTCTCCCAGGCTAAAGTCCCTCAAGCTCATCAAGCTTTGTTCTCCGTACCTGAAAAAAAAGTGGTGGTTAGCAACAATATCAACTTGAGCATAATTCATACATAGAGCTTTAGTATTTGGCTCATAACAAAAGATTAATATATTTTTTTGTTTTCACAACTGTCTAATAGCTCTCAAGAATAAAATAGGGAAACAAAAAGAAACAATCATGTATTTCTGAAATTTCCCCCAAATGGGCTCTGTCTTCTATTATGAATGGATACACCCAGGTATTACTGCTGTGTGCAGCCCCATCACTCCCAGCAGGTAAGCTGGGGCCTTACAGCCATACTCACAATTTCGGATTGACTTTACTTTGCTGAATGATTTGTATTGACCTGGTGTCCCCCCTGAGCTGCTGTTTTTCTTTGGGTGATTTTGACAACTTGGAGCTGGCGGCAGATGCGCTCAGGAGGCCTGCACTGGAAGAGCGGCTGCTTCCACTTGCACTGCCTCCTTTGCTTTTGGACAGAGAGGGGAAGAGGGAAAACACTGAAGTGGGAGGACCGGCCAAAGAAGGCTTGCTGGGTGAGCTGTGTCTTCTTTCTGGAAAAGGAAAGAAAGAAAGAAAGAAAAAGTCATCCCCTTGCAGTTACCTCAAAAGAGTACCCTGAAATCACCATGTTTAGGTTCCACTACGTGCCAGTCAACGAAAATATGTGAGAGCAATAACAGCTTTCAGAAATGACTTATCTAGGCCGCACAGACTGATTGACAATTCTAGGAACTGGTCCTCCTGTCTACGAATCATCTCAGCATCAAGAGGTTTATCATCTAGACCACCCATTAGGAAATTCAGCCGCCAGCCTAAGCCATGAGAGGACGGCCAGGGCAGAAAAACAAACGTCACCAGCATCATCTTGCAGCCAGAGAAAAGAGACTTATTCGATCATCTGCAGAGCTCCGCTACTGACACCGCACGGGATTCTTTCTCCTTTCTAGCACTGCACCTCTCCAATTTTCAAAATAGCAAATGTTAGGAAACAAGTTGTACCTTCCTTTTTTCTCTTTCTGTCACTACCCACACCAGCATATGACACCAATAAGAAGGTTTCTAGGGTTACCTTACCATTCCTTAAGAATCTGCCGAAATTTTCCAGTGAATCATTTCACTTTTTTTTTTTTTTTAAATAATCTCACTTGACTACAGATGGCTCGGCTCCGGTTCACACCACAAGGATGCCAAAGGCGCAAGACAAAAATACCACAAATAGCTGCGCCTCCTTCTGAAACCAGTAAGTAATTCATAGTTCAGCACAGACCACACAGGTTTAACTGAAAATAAATCTATCCACTAGAGAAATCAGGATTTTTGAGAGGAAAGCAATCCATACTAATATAAATCAAGAGCCGTTGAAGACTGTTACCATCTGAAACAAGTTAATTATTTTGGTAACTTTATCCACTTAAATACCTTATGATGATAGCTAAGTGGATCCTTGCAATTAACCCTTGTAAGTTAACATTCTATGTGCTTAATTAAAACAGTTAAAAGGCACGTGATCCAACATTTACTTATGACAACATGGGAGCAAAACAAGTGGTTTTTAATTAGGCAGGTTAAAAGCAGTGACTACAAATACTGCTTCGGTGGTTTCCTGCCAAAGGTCTTTTTGTAGGAGTCCCGGGCATCCCTAGGAAGCTGTGCTGCCTTGTTCCTGGAAGGATACTGGTTCAACAATGCTTTCGGAGGCACTGAAGAGCCAGTTCTACACCAGGGTAAGATTCTTATGAGATCTGCAGGTTCTAATAGAGGCTATAGCTAAGTCAGGAAGGTTCAATTGATAATGGTGGTTTTGTCCTCTTGCTTCTTCCCCACCGCCAATGAGAATGTTGTGTGTAAGAAAAGAACGTGAAAATAAGTTGGATAATTTTCAAAACTCTCCATCAGTTTGTTGGTGTGTTAGGCTGGGTACTTTAGAGAAACGAATCCACAGAAAATCCTATGTATGAGAGTTTTATATAAAGGTTAAGTGCACATCAAGAAAACATCCCAACCCAGTGCTGCCCAAGCCCACAAGTCCAACATTAACCCATATGTCCAACGTCAATCCACAAAATCCTCCATCTCACAAAACACATGCAATGATGCTGACTGCAGGAGGAAAGCCAAGTCAGTGAACGTGTAAGCATCTCAGTGCTGGCAGGGGTCTCCACACGGCTGCTCCAGCACCCAGGGCTGCATCGGGGTAGGTCCATGTGGCTTCTCCTCGGGGATGTCTTGCAGGAAGTGAGCCTTGCCAGCTGAAGCAGGGACTGGCTAAGGCAGCTAGCTGCACCCTTGTCCGACCATCACAAAGCAAGAGACCCAAGAACTAGAAAGACCAAGCCATTGATCTCTCCGCCCTTCGATTAAGCCCACATGTGTTTATTGGCCAGGCTGGCACCCCCCACCTTCACTACCTCAGTTGGTTCTGTTGTTTACAGCTAGTCCTTCTCTCCCATGTACACTCAATACCTGAACCTACTTCCAGCGGGGAAGGTGTCCGACCGCGTTTACAGCTCAACTGCCTGCACTAAAGAACAGCTTCCCTGGGCGGTGTCCTGGTCATCCTCCTCTGTAGGGCACGGCACAGAGCAGGCCTCCATCTAAAGCAGGGGTCCTCAAACTGCCGCTCGCCGAGGACATTTATCCGCCCCGCCGGGTGATTTTGCCCTGTTTTGGTTTGTTACTTCAAAATAAGACATTTGCAGTGTGCACAGGAACTTGTTCATAGTTTTTTTTTAAGCTATAGTCCGGCCCTCCAACGGGTCTGAGGGACAGTGAACTGGCCCCCTTTTTAAAAAGTTTGAGCACCCCTGATCTAATGTCTGCACATTAATTCATTCAATTAGCATTTGCTTTTCTTGTAAAGAGGACTGATTTTCCAGTGACCCCAGGTCTGTGGTCTTCACCCTTGGCTGCACACTCACATAACCTATGGAGTTGAGTTAATTGGTGCAGGGTGTGTCAGAGATGTCCAGAATTTTACAAGCTCCTCTATGTAGTTCTGCTCTGCAGCCAAGGTTGAGAGGCTGCCCTGGACTCCAGTCATGTCTCAAGAACTATTAACCACGGCTGAGAAGTTAACAGTTGTACAAAGCTGAGAACACTCCCTGGCACATGCACTGAAGTTCATTGCCGTTACTTGTCCTAAAGCAATGTTTTCCAAATTTCTATCAACTGGAAGCGGTTTGCACAATTTTTACCTAAGCCACATAAAATACTATTTTCCCTCAACACTTATTTAAATTACTAACAACTCTACAGTCAATAATAGAGGCTACCCCTCCTTAGCATTACTGGCATTTTAATCAAGCCAGCTCTTAGAACAGGGCTGCAGGATGTCTGGCCCGGTCTCCTAATCACCAGTAGTTACCCTCCACCAGGAACAACAGGAAACCACCCGTCTACCTCCAGGTAGCCTCCAGGAATCAGGCACCACCTGTAGCATAGAGAGGTATTTTCTAAAGAATACTTCAGCTCTCTATAAATCAACAGGTTTCTAAGTTCCTCCTAAAATCACCTTGGGCAGCACCAGTCGTGATGCAATGCAAGAAAAGCCCTTGTTTCTGGTTCAAAGAGGATAATCAACCAGACCCTGTGACTTCTAAATACATGCATTCATTCTGAGCGCGCAAATTCTCAAGCAAAGGTCCCTGAGCAAATGTAGGGCATTTTACCTTAAGATCAAATGATGCACATGAAGTTCTCAACTCGATTACACAAATCAGTGGTGTTACAAAACTTATTTAAAATGCAAAAGTGTCCACAGTCATTGGCGTTGTTATACTAGGGAAGAATCTGAGCATAACACAAACTCTGCCTTGCTTCTGTGCAATTCTGTCTGCCAGAAACCTCAAGTGAAGGCAGAAAACCCGGCCAAATGAGGACACTGAGCTCACCCACTGACAACTACCAGGATTCACTGACAGCGTTCAAGCCACACCCCCACGGCTGGCTGCCACCTTTCTTCCGGTTTGAGAGCACCCGCTCCTCGTTCCCCTGTCCCCAGTGCACAGTAACTTCCGAACAGCAGCCAGCCCTACTGTTGCCGACCTCCCTTCTCCTAGTATACTTTCGGTCTGTGTTTAGGCAAAGTGGCAGATGGATTCTACTACGCAGAACATTTGAACCATTTTATAGAAAACAACTGTTGTCTTCATTAGGGTCTTTTGGGTGTCACTGATGAAGCTTTGAAGCCTTAAGCCTGTCATCCTGTCCTCATAACCCCCTATAGTTTTTAATCGAACAATTTGCACAGAGGGGCGATTTATGTTTTAGAAATGTACACATCATGCTACAGCAGTAACTCAGGACGTGTCTAGCGTGTCCCTCCAGTTTCCTATTCCCAGTACAGTGCACCTCTCTTTTTCTTTATAATGTTTTCCTTTCTGGCCTATTAACTCTTGATAGGGAATGAGCAGAAGAAAGTCAGTACTCAAAGCTTCCCCATGTTAAAAGATAGCTGATGTACAAACCAAGAATGGCCATCTAGCATGTGAACGGCTTTCATTCACTAAAACTTGAGACAGATTGTGTGTGTGTGTGTTCATGTGTAACAGATCCTAGCTGAAAAGTGCCAGCTCAAATCCTTGTCATGTTACTGAATTCTTCCATATCATGATCTGGGAACTTGTTCTGGGAAAAAGCAGCACCTGGCTTTCTCCTCATAAGGAAGCAGAGGTAAAATCTAATTTCATTATACTTGTTTTCCATAGATTTTAAGCTGGGCTTCCAGGATTTGGTTTGTTTACTTTTAGAAAAAAAGTTTCCCTATATCAAGAGAATCATGCAAATTAAGGCTCACATTAGGGGCCCTATAGTAAGTGGACAAGTGGTGGTGAGATGCCACGTTAAACTGTACTGTGGTTTGCTAAGGAGTCCAAGTTGAGTTTTTCAAAGCAGTCCTCTCTTCCAGGGTCTTGCACCAGCCCAGAGAAAGCATACACTGGCCCTGGGAGAGGAGTGCACTTTGCATCATTCCAGCGAGAAGCAGTCAATCAGGCAGATCGAGAGACAAATAACACACAGCCAGAGACAGATCCACCTAGGTGAGTGAGTGAGTGAGTGAGTTGAGTGAGTGAGTGAGTGAGTGAGTGAGTGAGTGAGTGAGTGAGTGAGTGAGTGTGTGTGTGTGTGTGTGTGTTAGGGGATAAGAGGCAGGGCAGGCAGACACAGACATCAGATGGAGACTGAGAGCAAAAGACAGATGGCAGGACTTTTCTCCTCCTTTTTGTGGCTTCAAATGTGACAATGCTTGCTGAAGGATCTGCGTGGGCGATGGGCAAGGGAGGAAGGAGGACAGGTTTCTGTAGGTCTTCCAAAGTGGACAACAGCCAAGAATACTGAGCTTGTACTTTGCATTCACTAAGATTAAACATATACTCTCTCTCCCCGCACACCCCCGCCATGTAATATATCAAGATGCCAAAAACTCAAAACTCAGACCCAATGCCATCAAGTGGACACCAACCCAGAGACCCTAGTGGGTTACACGTTGGGCTGCTAACCGTAAAGTCAGCAGTTTGAAACCACCAGTCACTTTGAGGAATTAAGGCAGCGGTTCTCAACTTTTCACAGGGGTCGCCCAATTCATGACAGTACCAAAATTACAGTTATGAAGTAGCAATGAAAATAATTTATGGTTGGTGGGTCACCACAACATGGTGCGGCATTAGGAAGGTTGAGAACCACTGGATTAAGGGGAGGCTTTTTAGACCATAAAAGATTTACAAAATCAGAAACCCAGAAAAGCTGTCTGTTTTATAGGATCATTGCAGACAGCATTGAGAATGAAGACGGAAGTAATTCAAAACAGGAGATCAAAGCAAATAATGCGATCTTTCTATATATCACAAGTCCCAGTGTGGCACTGCTGGGTAGGTGCTGGGCTGCTCGCCGCTCTAACCTTCTAAGAGGGTTGCTATGAATTGGAATTGACCGAATGGCAGTGAGTAGACATATGTCACAAGTAAATACACTGCTGTGAAAATAACTGAAAGCAATTTATAAAATTAGGGTATAAATCTAATAAACCATCAAAGCAAATCATAACTTCACACATTACCATTTATGCTTACAAATATTTAGAAGGACATAGACCAAATTTGTTTATTTTTTAAGGTGGTTATTCCTGGAATAACTTTTATGTACTATTTAATATTTCTATATAGAATATGGTTTACTTGATTACCAAAGGGATCAAAATACTATTTAGTGTTATCTCATTTTGACACATGAAGAAACAAAGCATGGTACACCAATCATCCATGTGCACAATACAGTTTCCCTGTTCTGAACTGGGCACCCCAAAGTGGCTAACTGCTCCTGAAAAAAAAAAAACTCTCACAAAACTTTTTTTACTCTGGACTCTTTAAATGTATATCACTAAAGCTCTAACTCTTCTAAATAACTGACTAAGAAGTCGGCTTCTGTTTCCTGGCCAGAACCCAAGTGTAGGCACCATGCGATGAGATTTTCAGGGATTAGCTTCTTCACGCCTGACCACCAACCCAGCCAATCAGAAGACGGTTGTATCTTCATCACTTTCCTGATGAGGAAGCCAAGGGTTTAAGGGGCTAAAGTCACTTAGTGGAGGTCACACAGCTAGTTAAGAAGCAGAGTTGGAATGGATCTCAGGCAAGCTGCCTCCTTTTCCAGTCACAAACACACCCTGACCCTCCTGCCCTTAGATAGCATTTTTTAACAAGTCAGGGTGTACAATGGTCCAGAGGGAAAGAAGACAGTGGGGAGGGGAGAGTGGTAAAATCAGATAGTAGAGAGCACTTCACAAGTGCTCAGCAAAAAACCAAACGAAACACCAAACAAACAATTTTAGCCCAAAGGTTACAAAGGCTAAACACACAGCTTTGTTAAATTTAGGGTGGGGGTGTTTTGGATTTCATCTTTTCATTTTGGAAGCTGCTATCTGTAGTAGTTAGGTACTGGGCTGCTCACTGCAAGGTCAGCAGTTCAAAATCACCAGCTGCTCTTCAGAATAAAGATGAGGCTTTCTACTCCTATAAAAAGGCACAGCCCCAGAAACTCAGAATTTACTCCATAGCAATGAGTTTGGTTTTTAGCTTGTGCAGCATAGTAAGTAACAGTTACATACTTTAAAAGGCTCATCACCTTTGCTTCACTTACCTATGTTTACTTCAAACTTCTGTCTTTCAAACTGAATCACATTCAGAATCCTTCAGTGTATCTACAGATTATATGGATGATTATTTTTACATGTACATACACATCATGTGTCTCCATAAGCCAAATCCATCTGGTGGCAACAAAATATACATATGCGCATAATTGTGTGTGTGTGTGTGTACACACCGAATCAAACTCACTGCCATCAAGTCAATGGCATCCACCTGTCACTCTCTGAGGGACGAAGAAGGGTAGTAATACACTCAGAAACTCAGGGAGCTCTACCCTATCCTATAGGGTCGTTATGATTTATGTGTGTGTGTGTGTGTGTGTGTGTGATATTACATATATACTTAAAAATCAGGGCTGACTTCACAGTACCTATTTAGCATTATTCCCTAAGCAACAATAACTGTAAAAATAGGACACTGGGATTTATGTTGTATTTATATTTTCTAATTACTATTCATACATCATGGCTGAATCATATCAAATGCATTAAGCTTTAAAAAAATAATTTTATTGGCGGCTCATATAACTCATCACAATCCATACATGCATCCATGTGTCAAGCACATTTGTATATTTGGTGTCATCATCACTCTCAAAACATTTTTAGTTAAAAAAAATCATTTTATTAGGGGCTCATACAACTCTTACAATCCACACACACATCAATTGTATAAAGCACATTTGTACATTCATTGCCCTCATCATTCTCAAAACATTTGCTCTCCACTTAAGCCCCTGGCATCTGCTCCTCATTTTTCCTCCTCCCTCATGAACCCTTAATTTATAAATTATTATTTTGTCATATCTTACACTGTCCAACATCTCTCTTCACCCATTTCTCTGTTGTCCGTCCCCCAGGAAGGAGGTTATATGTAGATCCTTGTAATTGGTTCCCCCTTTCCACCCCACCCTCACATTTTAAGCTTTTAATGATCCTTTTACTACGTTCATGGCATCAGTTTTTCTCTTTTTTCTTATTCTTCTTTTATTCCTTATAACTTCTTATACTTTTCTAAAAACGAACATTTCCAGCACACCAGAAAGCACGACCCCACAGGAAAACCACGCTAGTGGCAGCATGCCTTCTCCCCACCCTAAGTCTTCACTGTCTGCTCTGAGCCCATCAGCCACCTGATTATGACACAAAGAGACAGAAGAGTGTAGTCGAATTTCTGAAGATATCGATCTGGGGGACTGTCCCCGGAATACTCAGTCTCAAGTTTGGGGAGAGCCGACCTCTGGCACACAGGCCTCACAAGCCAATTAGACAGAAGGGGAGAGCAGAGGCAGCCTGTGGAAGCATGCTTAGGTGGGTTACATAAGGGCAATGGCAAACACCAAGAAAGACAAAGTCTTTACTGAAAAGGATGATTTCAACACCAGCTCCCCTAACAAATTCAACTCCAACTGCGATCTCTGCCAAAAGCATTTCTCCTCCCCATAATGTGGAGGTGCTTTTAAACGAAAACATAAGGGGAAAGTGCAGAAGAGAGAGCCATTTACAGCACTTGGGCCACATGAAACAAGTTTTCACCAAAGGTCTATAATCAAATTATCAAGCTCTTCAAGTCAATACTTTATGACAGAAACAAAAGCCCTGCTCAAGTATTCCTGGTCTCTTGACATTTCCAAGTCACTGAACAGAGTGAACCCACTGCGGTGGCATCCCCATTCAGAGCAGACCACAAAGGGCAGATTACAAGGGGAAGACTCCTCTGGCGGGGGAAGGGCCAGGCGTGAATGGATTTTCAATAATGTTGCTAAGAAAGGAGCAGAAATATGGCAACCTCAAATAATCCTCTTGCCAGAAATTCTTCCCATGAGGACTGTTTCTTCAGGGCTTTCTTTGCAAGTATATGACAAATACAAAAACCTTACTCAACACCTGGGTTTGTGTGTGATACCTTTTCCCTGTCTGTGTAACTTGAAGCTCGGCAGTCATTAAAAAAAAAAGTCACACTGCACCCTGACTGGCTCATCTCCTCCCCGTGAACCTTCTATAAGGGAATGTCCAGTTACCTACAGATGCTCATAGCTAATGTTCAATGAAAACGAGCATCAATGACTCCTCCTCCGTCAGCCAGGAACTCTTCTCCGGAGCCAGCGTGGGAGCAGTAAGTAGGGCTTCGATGGTGAGCAGCAACGCTGCTGGCCATAGTCTCTTTCCCAGGGGAGGTGGCGGCTCCTGCCGTGCAACAATATGTTGAAGATGCTGGCTGAATTGGGGCCTAAGTCGAACTGGATAATGAAGGGAGTTGCTAAACCAATGCTATTACTGGTGAGTGCCACCAGTCTGTTCCCACTTACACCAACCCTAGTATAACAGAGCCTTGTGGCATAATGGCTTTGTACTGAGCTGCTAATGGCAAGGTCAGCAGTTTGAAACCATCAGCTGTTTCTTGGGAGCAAAACCAGGCTTTCATTTTCCTATACGTTCTAATTTGGGTACTTTAAAATTTTTTAGTAAACTATAATGTGGCAATTACATCATCTCTTGTCAACTTGCGAAGGGGTAGAGTCTAGCCTGTCAATCAGGTCATAGCCAATGAGGTCTCTGTATTGGCATGACCTTCTCCTGAGGATTCTGGGAACTCCTGTCTTCATCCCTGGAGGTGGGACACATTCTCTGCTTTGACTCTCTGCTACATATTCCTGTTGACAAGCCACATGGAACTATGCTGATGGAGCCAGAGCCCTGGAATGCCTCATGGAGTTCCCTGCCAGGACAGAGATGCTTCCACCACCACTGGATCCACAAGACTTTCCACCCACTGGCCTGTGAGCTTCCTGCATTCAGTATCATTTCAAGTGTTGAGTGAGTCTGAAGAGGAATTTATAGACTGGTATCAGACATATTGGCTAATATTGGGCTTATGGACTTGATCTGGACTAGACTGGGATGTTTTCTTAATATACAATTACTCTTTGATATAAAGTTCTTTCCTATATATAAAAAAAGTTAAAAAAACCCAAACACTTTTTGTTTTGTTTTGTTTTAAACGTTTTATTAGGGGCTCATACAACTCTTATCACAGTCCATACATATACATACATCAATTGTATAAAGCACATCTGTACATTCTTTGCCCTAATCATTTTCTTTTCTTTCTTTTTTTCCCCCTTTTCTTTTTTTACATTTTATTAGGGACTCATACAACTCTTATCACAATCCATACATATACATACATCAATTGTATAAAGCACATCCATACATTCCCTGCCCCAATCATTCTCAAAGCATTTGCTCTCCACTTAAGTCCTTTGCATCAGGTCCACTTTTTTTCCCCTCCCTCCCCGCTCCCCCCTCCCTCATGTGCCCTTTGTAATTTCTACATCGTTATTTTGTCATATCTTGCTCTATCCGGAGTCTCCCTTCCCCCCCTTCTCTGCCGTCCCTCTCCCAGGGAGGAGGTCACATGTGGATCCTTGTAATCAATTCCCCCTTTCCAACCCACTCACCCTACACTCTCCCAGCATCGCCCCTCACACCCTTGGTCCTGAAGGTATCATCCACCCTGGATTCCCTGTGCCTCCAGCCCTCATATGTACCAGTGTACAACCTCTGCCCTATCCAGCCCTGCAAGGTAGAATTCGGATCATGGTAGTTGGCGGGAGGAAGCATCCAGGATCTGGGGGAAAGCTGTGCTCTTCGTCTGTACTACCTTGCACCCTGACTGACCCATCTCCTCTCCTAAACCCCTCTATGAGGGGATCTCCAGTGGCCGACACTTGGGCCTTGGGTCTCCACTCTGCACTTCCCCCTTCATTCAATGTGGTATATATATAAATATATATATACATATATACACACACACACATTTTTTTTTTGCATGATGCCTTATACCTGGTCCCTTTGGCACCTCGTGATCACACTGGCTGGTGTGCTTCTTCCATGTGGGCTTTTTTGCTTCTGAGCTAGATGGCCGCTTGTTCACCTTCAAGCCTTTAAGACCCCAGACACTATCTCTTTTGATAGCCGGGCACCATCAGCTTTCTTCGCCACATTTGCTTATGCACCCATTTGTCTTCAGCGATCCTATCATGGAGGTGTGCAGCCAATGATATGATGATTTTTTGTTCTTTGATGCCTGATAACTGATCCCTTTGGGATCACTCGCTCACTCAGGCTGGTGTGTTCTTCCATGTGGGCTTTGTTGCTTCTGAGCTAGATGGCCGCTTGTTTATCTTCAAGCCTTTAAGACCCCAGTCACTATCTCTTTTGATAGCCGGGCACCATCAGCTTTCTTCACCATATTTACTTGTTCACCCACTTTGGCTCCAGCCGTTGTGTCGGGAGAGTGAGCATCATAGAGTTCCAATTTAATAAAAGAAAGTATTCATGCATTGAGAAACCCAAACACTTTTATGAAAGATTAAAAGCTAGAGGAAAAGAGGAGGCACTGCAGATTAGAACAGGTGACCACCTTGATTACAAGTCCAGTAGTCCCTTTTCATAATCATTGTCACAGACCACCTATCACCAGGCCAATGGTCAGGTTCCTTTCTGTCAGAGCACCCTCCCTTTGTTAGGGTCAGAGGCGGGCTCTATGCCCAGAGTTAGCCTCAGGGTCACACACCTACACTGGCTCTCGAGGAAAGTACCTTGTGTGACAAGCTGCCACACTGCCCGGAGCACAACACAGCCATCACACTGCTTATGGCACCCCTGTGATTTCCACGTCACCACGGCTGACTACACAGTATCATGCTATAATTGACATGCTGAGTGACACTTTTACTTTGCTAGCAGTCATAAGGGCTTCCATCTTCTGTCCTCAGGAAGCACGGTGTTACCTGATGACACTGATAGAGCACAGCAAAGCCTGAGAAGCATGGCAGAGCTGACTGATGCACCCCATTTTCCCGTGGCCACACTTACCTCCTACCCCATCCTGCACTTAAAACGATTCCATCCGCCAAGTAACAACATGTGTGAAGGAAAAACAAAACTAAAGAAGCCAAAACAAAAAGTCCAGCAGCCTCCAAACACTGTTGATGTAATGCTGTGGTTCTCAACCTTCCTCATGACGCAACCCTTTCGTACAGTTCCTCATGTTGTGGTGACCCCCCCCCCCACCATAAAATTATTTTCGTTGCTACTACATAACTGTAATTTTGCTACTGTTTTGAATCGGGCAACCCCTGTGAAAGGGTCATTCGATCCCCAAAGGGGTCACAACCCAGAGGTTGAGAACCACCGCTGTAATGCTTTGATCTATTAAGGGAAATAAAGCACCCTAGAAATCCAGTGGATTATCATTACAACTTTAACTTCCAATTTGTTGGACCATATAATAGTTCAAGCATCACTACAAGGGACATTTTAGGTTTTGATCACTTTCTCCCAAATGGAAGATAAAGGAGCAACATTAAAACAAAAAAACTTCTCCCCAGTACTAATATATGCCTTTACCACTCCTATTCAGCTTTTACACACACACACGCCGTATGCAGCAGTCCTCAATCAGGGGGTTGGGACACTTTTCGGGGGTAAAATGACCCTGTCACAGGGGTTGCCAAATCACAACAGTATCAAAATTACAGTTATGAAATAGCACTGAAAATAATTTTATGGTGGGGGGAGGCCGTCACCACAACATGAGGAACTGTATTAAAGGGTTGTGACATTTGGAAGGTGGAGAACCACTCCTTAGAGGATTAAAAATTAGGGAGGGAGGGTGTGAAAAGAGAAAATGAATCTGAAAAAACTCATTAAAGAAGCTCTCTGATTCTTTTGAATGACTACTTCTATGCAGGAATTCAGACAGGGAGCACCGTCCTCCCACGCCAAGGAGGAGCACCACCCCCAGGTGCACAGAAGGACAGCACCATCTGCTGAAAGCACGGTGCTGAGTCTGTACGTCACTATGCTAATTTGCCAGTTTCCACTGGCCGTGTGTATGTAGATATACTTCTCATGTCACTTTATTCCACGAGACTTGGGGAGAATCCCACAAACATGGGCACGACAGCAAAACCACAAACTCAGAGAACAGCCCAGAGGCCTTCTTCATGAACCATTTTGTTATTAAGAATGAGTGATTCACTTCTTAACAATACCAACGTTTTCAACGAGTTTACAGCATGTGTTTACTCTGGGGAGGGAACTATACCTGCCCCAACTGCAGGTTCTCCACCAATAACCACCACAATGAATATTCGAATAAAAATGGAACCAGATATAACAAAGCTAACATTGCCTGATAATTGAGAAGGAGATGAGGAGGCAAAATCAAGTTTACTGAATTAACAATATGAAGAACGATTTTACGATAAGCTTGCATTTAAATCCTATAAAACTGGGAAGCTAAATTTTCAACCTCAATGAGCACCATCTGATCAAGCTCATTATTGCAGAAGGAATGAAATTTGAATCCAGTGAAAATGCAAGAACTCAATTCCCACCTCAACTTTCTGCAAGACAGAAAGCAGAGAGCTGAGGTAACTTTGAGAACAGCCTGTCCCCCGACTCCAAATTAAACAAACAAACAAAAACCCAGGTTAAACTTCTAGGTACCTTAAGATACAACTGGCAGTCAAGCCATAATTATATTTTTATGCACTTAATTTAAGTTACTGAATGACTTCTCAGGGCCACTGCTTCTATCTTGAAGCTGTTCCTCTCGACTGTTCAGTTTACAACTTTGCTGTGGATTAAACATCTGACAAAACAGCTTTCAAACACAATCTACAGGAAACACTGAGAACTGCCTGTCATGAAACCTCACTCACCACAAATAAGATAAAAACAAACAGCGTGTTACAAGGTCCTTCCATTTTTGGAGAGCCGCATAACCAAAGCGCTCCCTGTTTTGAGCTACAGGAACTGTCGGGTGCAAACCTCAGCATTTTGTAGGAGTTAATAGCAAACTCAACTCCTATCTGCTTTTGAACTTTGGCCAGATCACTCAAATGACATTTCAGAACGGCTCCTGTGCCCGCTCCTGCTGCGACTGCCCACTCTGATCCACCGCCGCTGCAGAGCCCACTCCCAGCACCGCTTCCGCAGTGTGCCCCTGGGCCTGCTGGCAGGGCAGCTGGCTGCCAGGAGAGAGGAGGCCCACACACTCTCCAGACTCTGCTGTTTGGATCCGCACAGTGTTAGCAAAGAACTAACCCACCTTCCGCAGGCTCTATCAGACCTGGGCCACCTGCCAAGTCCAGCCTCGGAAAACTGCCTCGGCAAACTTACCCCGTGGAGCTTTCCGCCCCCGTGCGAAGGGAGGACTGTGCCGAAGAGGCTTCTTGTTCCCTTCCATTCACATAATTTGGTTGTGCTTCATTGCACACTTGCTACTTCAGGCTTGCATCATGATTTAGGTCTGCCCACCATCTCCAAATATGCTCCATGTTTGGGCTTATGTAACATTTGCTACTACTGTAAAAAGCACTTGAATTACAAAGGTCCTGGCAGATCAACAGAAAACAGGGGGTGGAGTCTAATTTAATCTAATATGGTCATACAAGGCATCCTGGACTGTGTAAATTAATCCTTCAGTTTGAAAGACAACTTGCCAAAACTGGGGAAAATGGAAGTTAAAAATGTGACTTGCCAAAATGTGAATTACGCACAGCTTACTTTTTCTATCTTTAAACTGCAACTATTACTGTCAGGTATATCAGACATTTAAGCAATTCATTATAAAACCTACATTTGAAGACTACCTTAGAAGTCAAACATATTTTTATAAAGAACAAGATCCAGTCACCACATGTTTTATTCCCACATGCTCTATACTTAAAAAAAAAAAAAGTTGATTATACCAGGACATACTTTTTCTTTCTCAACAAATTTGGTAACAAAAAGGCTAGCCTACTTTCTGTATTACATATCTATTTATATAGTAAATCCCGAAGATTATACAACTGACTGCCCAGAGTTTGATGTTCAATCATTAGATGGCATATTAAATAAAACTGAAGGTAATTTTAAGCTGAAAATTTCCCTCATGAAGTGGCTCTTTGGATACAGAGTGAAGCCCTGGTGGTGAAGTGGTTATGCACTGGGCTTCGATCTGTATGGTGGGCAGTTCACAATCACCAGCAGCTCCACAGGAGCAAGACTGGGTTTTCTACTCCCGTAATCAGTTACAGTCTTGGAAACCCAAGGCAGTTACTATGAGTCAACACTAACTTGATGGCAGCAAGTTTGGTTTTTTTTTGGTTTTAGAAACAATCTCCCAGATCGTCTGGCTTCCACTCTCAGCCCTATCTCATGTCCCACAACTCTTCCTCTTGTCTACCAATGTACCTTATCATGAAGTAAACACAGGAAAATGGGAATTTTATGATCAGAAAGGCTGACCAGGTACATAAAGACTCAGATTGATAGTTCAGAATGAATATTTTTAGGTAGCCTCCCCTACAGAATTCAACATCCCATTCAGAATATTTGGAAAAAGTCACAAATTACACACACAGAAGAGTCAGAGAATATAGGAAATGACTTCTATCAGACCTGACACAAATTCTGAAATTCACTGAAACAGAAGATTAACAGCTATACTGTTATTTTCACTGTAAGCATTCACTTCTAAACAATATCATGATCCAGGTTTTCTATAAACTACCCCCATTCATATTCCCTATGGCCACATTTAAACCACCTAAAGGAACATGCAACCCAAAAGATGTGAAGTTATTTCAATGAAGGTTTTCTTCAATGTGAAGCAATTCCACTGCTGTACTCACACACAGAGTACCACTGCTCACTGCACCCACCTATTCTCCCCCAGGGAGCAGGTAGGAGCCTCTCTGAGGGAGCTGGGGAATGGGGACCTTTCTCCTAACAGCCTCAGTTTCACCTACACGGTACACGGGTATGATCTCCTAGCATAAGTGCTTACCTTTTCATCATTACTTTTTGTAGCTAATGCTAGTAAGGAAGAGAGGGGGCAGGGGGGTGGGGGGAAATCACCACCAGAACCAGTCATGAGTGTGTGGGAACAAAATCTTTATTCTGTAACCCTGATGATAAACAGGGCAAATTTTAGCAAATCTTCTTAAATGCTACTAACACTGCATTTAATGTCATATACAAATAAGGAAGAAACAATGTAAACTTACTTAGTTATGCATTGGGCTGCTACCCACAAGGTCAGTAGTTTAAAACCACCAGCTGCTCCAAAGGAGAAAAGGCAAGGCTTTCTACTTGAGTAGACTATAGTCTCCGATCTCTGAAGTTCTACCCTGTCCGATAGGTTGGTTATGAGTTGGAATTGACTCAATGGCAGTGAGTTGTTTTTTTGTTGGATATAAAAGGGGTGAATGGTAGTATAAGCTAGGAAAATATACCTGTGTCTGATAAAATATACACAAAACATGGGCATCAAGTGAACATTTAACTTGTAAACATATCCATGCCCTTCAATATCCTGAAGAAAATGTTCAAGCAAATACTACCTTGTTCTGATCATCTCCCAATATCCTATTCAAATAAGTGTTTTTTTTTAAATGAGAAA
This sequence comes from Tenrec ecaudatus, assembly GCF_050624435.1. Lineage (NCBI taxonomy): Eukaryota > Metazoa > Chordata > Mammalia > Afrosoricida > Tenrecidae > Tenrec > Tenrec ecaudatus. Next base: position 139,019,252 of record NC_134534.1, read on the forward strand.
TCTCCCAATGAAAGTTCCTACTTAAAATCTATGCCTGGAGACATGTTATACTTATGTTTTCCTTATGGAAAAATAAAGACCAGACTAAGTGCAAAAAAGGCCATAGACTAAAATATAATTTTTGTAGAATAACTCATTCCTTACAGACCAAAAATTACACTTCCTGGCTGTCGTTTGGACTAATCATTTTACTCTGGTGCACAAAGGAAGTCCTGAGATAACGCAACAGGCCTTCCCTCACATCACAGAGAATGAGAAAAAGGCAATAGTTGAGAGGTGGAAAAGGGTGAGAATAAGTTATGGTTACTTACTGGGCTGGAATGCCCAACTTGATTATCAACTTGATCTGCAGAGCTCTTTATTGTAGCAGTGAGAGAACAGCCAGCCTGCAGTCTGGGGCCTAGGTCCCTTTGGGCCTTGTCTTCACCAGACACACTGACAACACCTCCATCTCTCACCCGGCATGGTAAGGAACAGAATTATGAATGCACTATCAGAGAGTAACAAATGCTCGATACAACTAGTTCCTGATTTAGGGTGTATGAGTTACAACAAAGCAAAGCCATGGCCTTCTGTTTGTTTTTCTGCCGTCTGCTAGAAGAGAGTGCACTGACACAGAGTATAACTGGCTGATGCTATCATTCTCAGAGGTTTCTCCTAAGTGTCTACATGCAATGCTTCCAACCCCCAAAGGCAAATACAGATCTATTTTAAAAGATGCTGATAATGAGAGGCAATAAAAGCAGCACAGCAGCACCAACAAAAGGTATTCAACTTATACGGAAACCGACTTACAAATAAGCGCACTGGGAGGGGACCCTCTTCATAAACTGGGGGCTACCTACACATGTAGGACTATGAGAACATTTAGGGTGGGCAGGTCAAAGAAAGGAGGCCCATGAGTAGCACAGGGCAGATAGAGAACTTAGTGAAGTCTCTAATCTTGGGATTTTCTGAATCAAACCCCTGAGAAGACTACCCAAGTGTCATTCAGCATTGTGCAGGGTAACCAACAAGCTGTTGGCAGTTGTGAAATAGCCTGCCTCTGTCACTCGCCAGTGCTCCATTTTATAGGAGCTCAACAAGTCTCCACAGCACTCATGCCACTGTCTCAGCAGGCCAGGTAGCTTTTAATTGGCCTTAATTGGCACTTACAAGAGCTTTAACATTCCTTACCAGCTGCCAAGGAGCACTTGAAAGGAGGACAAAGTATTTTCAAATTTGGAAAATACCAAACAATTCCTTCAGCCAGGAGGCCTGGAAGCCTGCTATCTAAAACCAGATTAGCTTCACCAAGAAATATTGCTACACTCATTGAACCCTCACACTGGATGTGGGGTGGTGGTGGTGTTTAAATGGATACGAGTCACCTTGATGGCTCAGATCACTCAATAATAGCCTTCCCCAAGCTTGCATCATCTGATCTGTTTGTGGATGGCTAGGTAGGCCTCAGCCACACTTCACATGGGTATCTTTTTAGCTGTCCCAATTGTTCAAAGGCTGGCAAATAAAAGATGTCCACATAGCCTGCTTTACACAGGCTTTGTGTTAACCATGGTTTGACCTTAGTCTGGTCATTATTTGATACACAAAGTGAACGCTGTTAAAAGGCCACCAATCACAAGTGCAAGAAGTATAATGAGATCAGAAACACAATTGATGATGGTTCTTCACTGGCCTTGCAATTAATCTTACTCCAAATTATTATCCTCTAGGAGACAAGTTTGTAGAGGTCCATCCAAGCTTTACCATAACTAAGATTTGTTTCATGGGGTAAATTCCATACAGAGTGAATAGAAATTTCCCAAAAATGGCTGCAGGAGAATTGCCTAAGGTTTAAATCAGTATTTCTCTAAAACCAGTCACTCACTTGATAGATCTCTGCATCATATCCTTAATGCACTCCCTCAATGCATGAGCACTTTGCTCTGTTAAATAGGCATTCTATCATGCTCACCCTCCTGACACAACCTCTGAAGCCAAAGCGGGTGAACAAGCAAATGTGGTGAAGAAAGCTCATGGTGCCTGGCTATCAAAAGAGATAGTGTCTGGGGTCTTGAAGGCTTGAAGGTAAACAAGCGGCCATCTAGCTGAGAAGCAACAAAGCCCACATGGACGAAGCACACCAGCCTGTGCGATCACAAGGTGTCAAAGGGATCAGGTATAAGGCATCATCAGGAAAAAAATAAATCTTACCATAGTGAATGAAAGGGCAAGTGCAGAGTGGAGACCCAAAGCCCATTTGGAATAGCTGAAACCCAGGTGGGGACAGAGCATGATAGTGGGACAGGAGGAAAGTCAAAGGAAATAGAGGAAAGAGCTAGGGGGCAACGGGCATTTATAGAGCTCTAGACAAAGACCACTGGAGATCCCCTTGTAGAGGGGTCTAGGGGAGGACATGAGTCAGTCAGGGTGCGAGGTAGCACCAATGAAGAATACAGCTTTCCTCCAGTTCCTAAATGCTCCCTCCCTCCCCACCAGCTACCATGATCTGAATTCTACCTTGCAAGTCTGGATAGAGCAGAGGATGTACACTGGTGCAGATAGGAGCTGGAGGCAGGAATCCAGGGCGGATGATACCTTCAGGATCAGGGGTGTGAGGGGCAATGCTGGGAGGGTAGAGGGAGAGGGGGTTGGAAAGAGGGAACTGATTACAAGGACCTACGAGTGACCGCCTCGCTGGGGGACGGACAACAGAAAAGGGGTGAAGGGAGACGTCGGACAGGGCAAGATATGGCAAAATAATAATTTATAAATTATCAAGGGCTCATGAGGGAGGGGGTAGTGGGGAGGGAGGGGAAAAAAAAGAGGACCTGATGCAAAGGGCTTAAGTGGAGAGCAAATGCTTTGAAAAAGATGAGGGCAAAGAATGTACAGATGTGCTTTACACAATTGATGTATGTATGGATTGTGAAAGAGTTGCACGAGTCCCTAATAAAATGTTAAGAAAAAACTTATGATTGTACCAAACATGTGTAAAGTCCTCCAAAAATATCTCACTTTTCAAAGCAATTAAAAGTTTGAATGGATCCCATTAAAACTCAGGAATAAAACATCATTAAATGGAAAAAATTTTTTAGAAAGTATCACATTCTGATAATGCCTTGAGCAAGTAAATTCTGATTCGCTCTTGTTTTGGTTAAGCAGACAGAGCAGCACAACTGAACACAGGGAAATCTCACATACACACAAACGACTTTTATAAAATATAGCAAATCAACAACTTTATAAAGCTCACTCAAAATCTTCTAGTATTAGGAGGTCTAACAATCTTTTTTTAAACGCCACCCATATAGGGTAATGAAACAAATTCCATTCCTCGATTTACTTTTGATTGGGAAGATAATTTAAGAGGCATATATATCCAATGTTTGGGTTAGAAACTATTTAATTTACTTTTAACTTTAAATTGAGATCATTGCCTTCCCTGTTTAAAATAAATTTTTTTCAGTCACATAAAAGATGAAGCTATACTTGAAGTTTGATTTTGAAAAAGTGTTGTCTTAAACGTAAAATGAACACCTAAAAACTGGGATTTCTAGACACATTATCTCAAACGAAGAAGCAAAAGAGCTCAAGTTAGCTACTGCCCCCTTAACACAAACTAGTTTATATTATGGGCTGGGAAAAGCACATCCATCAGAGGAATGATTCCCCAACGAATACTCCCTCTTCTGGTCATGTGAAACACCACAGCTTAGCAATGCAGAAATACCAGCCATCTATGTATCTAAACAGCGTATAAAGTAGTCTTGTGAAATAACTTCAGAAAAACAAACTTTTACCAAGTATAAAATGTGAAATTACATGTTGAAAAGTATGAAGCCCACTCATCCATTAAGTGCTAATGATTTCTATATGCAGCAGACACATCAAGAGTAGCATGGGTCAATGTTAACAATTTATATTTTACTTAATAGTCCTGGCAAGAAACTCTTACTCCAGTGGGACAGCCCAAGCTACTGAAGTAGTTCACGAACTTACAGTAGGATTAACATCGAGGTTGTCCAAATGACCAGGCACACGGTAGAAAATCAATAGGCACAAATACTTAAGATTATCAAAATACTACCCGTAGTCCCCCTCCATCACAGAAGGTAGGTCAAATATATGAATGAAGTGGAAACGAGCATTCTTTAAATAATAAAAAAAACTTGGCAGAAGACTAGGCACTACAATGTAAAGATGTTAACATATACTTAAATATATATACACATATATTTAATGTAGTATATATTTAATATTGTAATGTATTGATATATACTTATTATATACACATCTTTAATACAGGATATACATATTTTATATTTAAAGTTAAAGAATACTCAAAAACCTTTCAAATGAATGTGCTGTGGGGTGCATGGGGAGAACTGGGCAGTCTCACTTTGTCTGGTGTAAAGGCGTCTCAAAGGCACAGGTCCAACTGCACCTTGAAAAGATGGAGGAGGGTTATCCATTTCGATCCTATTCTTATCTTCGTGTCATTGGGCATGTCATTTACAAAACATGTTTGAAACTGATTGTGGTAACTGCTGTACATACTGCTTGATGTGGTTGAACTATGGAATGGCACCATGATACCTGTATTAGCTCTCGATAAAATGATTTTGGAAAATAAATATGTATATCCGCTTAATGCAAAACAAATTAAATTGTTTTGCTTTTAATCAATAAACTCTTGCTTAAATGAGAACATGAGAGGGACAAGGGAAAACTTGTATTCTCACTTGTTGACTGACCTATTGACCTTTAAAAAGAATAACTGATTCCAAAACTTGGTCGGGGTGCAGTAAATTACTTACTATGATTGGATGGGACGATGCAAATAAAGTTCTATGGCCGACTAAGGGGACTGAAACACATGGTTAACAGTAATGCAAATACGGTGCATAACACATCTGTGGGGGTGTCACCATACACTAAGTGTGTAGAATCCTAATGAAAGGATTAGTTGGTTTTGCCATCTTGCTAGGCTTAAAAGTGCCAGTTCCAGAGGAGAGGGGGAAACTCACACTACCACCAACAGAGAAGAGCTAGAAGTAGAATGACCTTAGACCATGACCTTGGACCTCGAGTCCTTTCCTAAGAACTTCCTAGAATCAGAATTGAGACCGAACAAGGCGGGAAAGGAGGGAGGAGGAGAGAGAACTGTAATATGAGAGATGACAAGAAGCAGAGAGACATGGAGGCAGCAGAACCACAAGACCAACATGGAAAGGCATGCTGGACTTCCAGCTCTCAGAGTAAAGCAAATGCAGTGGGCACACTAACCCATAGATTAAGAGATGAGAACCTTCAGAAGCCAAGACTTACTGGAGTGGGGTGCCTATGGCCACTTCTTGGAGGCACTAAAGAGCTCTATAATCACGGAGTAGGGAAGAGGCAGGCCAAGGGGCTGAGAGCTGAAGGAGAGAGGTCTGGCTAGGTGGGGGTACCTCCCCCCAAACTGGAATTACACTGAGCAGAACTTTCATAGTACACACTTTTCCTGCTGGGCGAGCTTCGAGCAACTAGCTCTTATTGCACCCAGGCCACTAGGCGTTAACTAGGAAGGTTCTCTCTGATCACAGAGAATTTTTTTCATAAAAGCAGTTTTGCTGGAACCTTGTTCTTTGTGATGACTGATTTAAGAGAACAGCGTGTGGCTGTGGAATTTTGTTTCCTGCTCGGGGAAAAATGTCACAGAAAATGTTGTGATGTTTAACCCAGTTTGCAAGGACAGCACTATAGAACAAACTCAAGTGTATGCGTGGTTTTATCATTTCAAAAGAGGTAAAATGGCAATCGATGACAAATCTTATTCTGGACATCCATCAACTTTCTGAATGGACAAACATGTCGACTCATAGTGCATTTGGAGTTCATTCTACTAGGTCAGACTGTTCATCAAGCTTTCTATTTAGAAGTTCCGAAAAGATTGCGTTTAACAGTGTGCAACAAAAAAGGCTGATTTGTAGCAGATGGGGACTGGGGACTGGTTTTGCCACCGTGACATTGCACCTGTTCATGTAGCCATCAATGCACCAGTTTTTGGTAAAAGCAGCATGCCTCTCTTGCCCATATACCTGACCTTACTCTGTGCCACTTCTTTTTGTTTCTGCAAATGCAGAGGGATATGAAAGGACAGCAATGTGATGATGTAGAAGAGGGAAGAAAGAAAACCAGGGAGGTGCTTTCCGCCATCCAAACACATGAGTTTGGAAAATGTTTCCAAGAATAGAATCGCAGATGTGAAAAATTATTAAGTGTAATGGAGAGTATTTTGAAAGTGATAAGGTTTTGTAAAAAAAAAATTAAATACATAGCTTTCCTTTGGTACTCCTTTGCATGAGCAGTGCTGAAAAGTTGCCCTGAATAAAGAACTGTATCCTGAACTTTTCCTGGTCCTGAATTGTAAAATGTTACTTCCCTAATAAACCCATAACTGTGTGTGAGTATGGGCTGTGAGCTGCGTGTAGCCAACCCAGCAGAGAAGTACCATATATACTTGAGTATAAGCTGGCCCAAATATCAGCTGAGGCACCTAATTTTACCACAAGAACGGCTTTAAAAATGTGCTGAAAACCTCACTTACACACGAGTATATCTAAGGTAGATGGGACAGCTGAAAAGGTTATTCCTCCACTGCAAAGGAATCCGCCTAACGCTATGACCGTGATTCTCCTCACTCTTCCTAGAGTTAGCTTAGGAGGCTGAACACTGTCCTATGCTATTTATTTTCTACCCTTTCAATCTTTAGAAAATGTCTAAATACTGAATATAAAATACATCAAGCTTTCCATTCAGTTCAGTACACCTCATGAATACAAACAAAATAAAGGCTACCATATTCAAACTGAAAAGAACCATCCTGTGATATCCAAACTAAATTAATCCAGCTGCTTAAACAACAAAATCATAAGTTTTCATCCCTTCCTTGTCTATGCCACACACACCCCCCCCCACACCATACTTCCGATACAGATTCCATAGAGCAAACCTAAATCCTCCTTGAGAACTGGCTTTGCAGTGCCTCTATGGTCCACACCAAGTCTCTTCCTGGCTACCCAACAGGGTCCAATGACATCTGGGCCCTGGATCCTTCTCTTTTCTACAATGCCTAACCCTAACCCAATTCTAACTCTGTCCAGGTGAGGGTTCTTCCTTGCATTCTGTTGTACCTCCTCCCTGGCCTAGGTTCCAGGCCATTTCCATCTGAGAATCTTTAAACTTGTCACTTCCTCTATCACAATGGTTCTCAACCTTCCTAATGCCATGACCCTTTAATACAGGTTCCTCATATTGTGGTGACCCCCCCAACCATAAAATTATTTTCATTGCTACTTCATAGCTATAATTTTGCTACTGTTATGAATCGAGCGACCCCGTGAAAGGGTCATTCGATCCCCAAAGGGGTCACGACCCACAGGTTGAGAACCACTGCTCTATCGGGAACACACTTATCCCAATTCAAAGGTTCAAATGATTGGCTTCCCCCACCCCACCCCGTCACCTCCTCTTTTAAATCCTTAGCTTAAGCAAAAACTCCTTAGAGTGGCTTTCCTTAATTCTTAGTGAGCTGGTCAAGTCATTCTTAAATTATCCTTAACATTATCACTGACTAAAATAGTCTTTTCTTTCTTCTAGATATATGTTATCTCTCATGACCACTCAGACTATAAACTACTTGAAATGAGACACAGCTGTCTGAATCAGTGGAATACAAGGCCTAACACACAGTAGGCACTAGATATTTGTCAAATGCATGCAAACCAAGGCCAATTTCACTTCTTTCAAAAATCCACTCCAAAGGCATATTGATAAAGATATCAGTAAGAGGAAAAAACACGTTTCAAAAGTTAGAAACGCAAACGTTCCTACACACGACATAAATAAGGTAGAGACTATTTTAAAGAAACCAGCCTATTATACAACAAAGGAAAAAAGATAAAATTATACTAGGTAAGGAGAGAATAGGTTTTTGTCTCGTGTTACTAAAGTTATTTTTAAAAAATTAGCACCACTTGGCATGTGGCAAAGAAAAAACAACAAAAACCACCTTCACTATGTTTCTTACACCCTCTTACTTGGTAAGTGGTTTTCTGGACAATAGGGAATTTGGAATTGCTCAAATGTAGACCCGTCTTGACACTGCTCACTTTGTGACTTGCCTGCTAGTGTTGGCAATCCCTCCCCGCCTCACTTGACAACATCCCACCACTCCACAGCTGGGCGAAGGCCAGTATGTATTTTAACTAGAGCAAAAGAGCACAATATTTATGTCCACTTAAACAAATCAATCTTTACATTGTTAGCTGAAGAAATATAAGGGAGCTTCAACATGCTCATGGAAAAATGGAATGAAAAATAATGGAATTTTCCCATGCAGATTTTAAAGCCCTATAATTAGTATGCCAATATCTAAAGATGCTACAAAATAAGAAGTGGAATGTGGCTTTGGCTAGCTACTCTGGTTTAGGGTTAAATACAGTAGAGGAACAGCTGGAGAGAAATCCAGTGACTAAGTAAATCAAATCCATATGATCATTACATCTTGGAATTACTAAATATTCTAGGGGGATATGTTTAAAGCAACACTGACCCAGTCATCCGAAGTAAACTTAAAATTCTACCTGAGTGACATATGTCATGATAAGTTTTGTGACATGTACAATGAGTTCTATCTTGCCAGAACTTTCTTTTTTAACAGTGTACTTCCTTATTATATGTATAAGAAATCATTAAGAGTAGCAAGAATAATATGCAGGTTAAATTTTATCTGTGTAAGTAAAATTTAATTTAGTGATTTAATCTGTAAACTGATAATGAAATCACCTAATAAGTGCATGGTGAAGACCAAGAAATGAGGTAATACAAGAATACTTCATAAAAACCATCATTATCTGTAGACTTAAAAAACACCAATCCTAGAAAGACTAATTATCACAAAGTTTCAAAGCAGAAATAAAAAAGACTGAAAATTTACTGGCACATTTAGCTAACACACAAAGGAAAAAGGGGGAAAACATTTTGTCTTTTCTTCATCTGAAACCAAAGTTACTTAGTTGTCAAAAAACTCATTTAAAAAATATACTTGTTGCTATTGTTCCTTCCCAGGACTTACTCAATCAGATGGATAAGATAAAAATAATCAACCAAACCCCAAACTCACACTGCCATCGAGTAAATTCCAACTCACAGTGAGCCCAGAGAACAGGTAGAATTGCCCTTGAGAGTTTCTGAGACTGTGAGCAAAAGAGGGTACAAATAAAAACGAACAGCAAAGCCTTTGCTTTATCTCGAAAAGTCATGGTGACATAGTAATGGCTACTTGGGCTGGGACCCTCAAGGTCTGCAGTTCGAATCCACCAGCTGCTCCACAGGAGAAAGGCAAGGCTTTCTACTCCCATAAACAATTACAGTCTCAGAAACTCACAGGGCAGTTCTACCCTGCTGTCATCGGGGCTATGAGTGGGCACTGACTCCATGGCAGTAAGCTTTGCTTTTGAGATTTATCTTGCAGGTACACTTAATTTTGTGATGGCAGTCGTTGATCACAAATTCATGAAGTATTATCAAAAATAAGAACCAATATTTTTTCCAGAACCAGCCCATCAAATCTCACAGAAGAATCATTTTGTTCTTATGCTAATATTCTTAGAAACCAATTAACTAGCTTAAAACCTTGTAATTTGTATTCATTCATTGGCTGATGAAAATGAGATTTTTAGGGGAAAAAAACCTCATATGTTGCCATCTAAAAGAATCCACACCATCTCAATGCACATCAAGGGACATTAGGTCTAATAGACAATGTGTGTGGTTGCTAATTTTTCAGGATTTTTAATATCTGCAAATGAAGAAAGCTGGAAGGTCACAATAGTGTTAAAGTTCTGAAAACAGCTGATTGCCTGAGAGGCAGAGCTTTGTGCTCAAGCCTGACCAATCTTTCTGCAGACTCACATTATCAACAAATAGCTATCATACTGACTGATTACTACTAACAAAGGATGCTTGTCCTATGAGCCTTCTGCAGATCGGTATAAAGTTCTAGAATTCTGCTACCAAGGTAGGATGCACCCTATGACCAGGTAGATAGGCTCCTGAAGCATCAGAACACACACCCTCATCACTCACGCTGGTATTGACCAGAATAGAGAGTGGGCATAGCTCCTCAACACGACAACATCAGATCCCAGGCAAAAAAGCACTCCCTTTCATATCACGTGCCACTGCTGAACACCACCATGTGACATAGATAACACACCCAAAGTATGGTCTTTTAAACAAAGGGCACAGCAGTGCCAGGCTCAGTGCTTATACTGGCAAGTGTCCATTGAAAATTTAGTCATCTTTTTGGACTATTGATTTTCATACTTACCTTTTTATGGTAAATACATGAAACATGAAGGGGCTTCCAAAAGTGTGGGAAAATGGAATGAAAAGATAACGGGATTTTCCCACAAACTTTTGGATGCTCCCTCATACTCCTCCCTCCCTCCCTCCCTTCCTAGCTACCTACCTATGTAGTGCTTTGACAAGGTTTTCTTTATAAATGGAGTTAGCTAGATAAAAATGATCTTATTTAAAGAAAATCACTTAGTGGAATTAAGTAAGTAAACCATTAAAAATAGTGTATGGTTATGGTTGGTAAAAAATAGCCAAGGCACATGTGCCTAGCTAAGGTCGTGCTCAGGGACTCTCAGTTGTACCAAGAGTTGAATAAGTGGATCAGCCTAACCAAACATGCTAATAGCTGACACTTGAAGATGGGTTTCAATTAATTATAGCGATTCTACATGTAGCACCTATCTCAACTAAATTAACATCACTCATTTATTTCACTGCTCCCTCCCCCAACGTGTCTGCTTAAAAAAAAAGTAAATTCATAAGTAACCGCAGAGAGGGCAGGAAAATGCAGTGTAGTGAAACACAAACAATGTATCAGAATCACCTGGAAAGCTCTTTCCCAAAGTTCCAAAGTCATCTGCTAGCAGTACCAAGTCAGAGACTCATTATAAAGTTGTGTAGATAGGACCCCAGCTCATGCTATTCACAAGTTAGTTTAAGGAGAACACAAAGCAACTATGACTAACTTGCCAAACACCCTGAAAGGAATGGCGCTTCTGGCCCTTCTTCACACTGACATTTTAGAGGGAATTAAGGGGGCATCAAAACCCAGCTGCTGTGAGGTCGCCTCTGATCCACGATATCCCACAATGTGTGTCACAGCAGAACCCTGATCCACGGGGTGTTCCAGGGCTCCGTTTCCAAAAGTCCAGTTAGTCTTCCCCACCTCTCCTGCCCCAGGAATCTTTGGGCAGGTTTGAAGCTCCAACCTTTCAATTAGCAGATGGACATGTTACCATTTTGCATCTCTCTCAGGGACCCCTAAAAACGTGACAGTATCAGCACATACTATAAAGATTAAAAGATTTCCATTCACCTGAAAAGGGTCTTGAGAAGCTATATGCTTAAGAAGTTCCCTTTTGATTAAAATCTGAAATCAGCAGTAGAAATCTCTCCTGATTCTTCAAAATAACTGAGTAACTACAAAGAAAACCAGGAGGCATGTTGACTTTTTTCAAAACATTAAAACAATCAGGAAAACATGGTATTACTATGTAGTTCCCAAGAACAAGCCAATCTGTATCAGGGCTAGGAAAACTGGGAATGTCAAAATGATACAACAATCACCAACCATCACTGTAGTTGCTCACTCCCTAAAAGGTTGCTTGGCAGCAAAAAAATATGTGGGTTCTTACTACTGTGGGTAGTAGGATGCTCACCAGTGCAGAATCACATAACCAGCCCTATGAATGGCTGTGCTATTTCTCGCCCACTGTGGCTTCCTTCCCTGCCCTGGCAGCACTGCTGGAGTTTGTAGCAATGGCTTATTTGTTCATAGAAGTCACAGATAAATATCAGTAATGCTTGAATTAACAGAACACTCAGATTTCCACCAATATCATCAGAAGATAAGAAAATGTCCTTGGCAGTTATACCTTCTTTCTAATATTGTAATACACAGACAACAGCTATTCAGGGGGAAATAAAAAAGAGATTTGAAAAATCTTTTTGTTGTGTGTGTTAACTGTAGAAAGAGCCCTGGTGTCATAGTGCATTATCCATTGAGCTGCTTACTGAGAGGTCAGCAGTTTGAACCTGCCAGCAGGTTATGCATAAGATGAAGCTTTGCTCTCCAAAATGTACCACCTCTTGAAATCTGAAGGAGTTCTACTTTGTCCTATAGAGTGTGAGACAGTTTAATTATGGAATACAAGAACAGGCCTCCTGGAATTATGAAAAAACATCCCTCCTCCCCGAGACAAAGGGGATCGTGGCAGTACTGCCAACCACCTTGGAACCCAGTGTCCCTTTTCACTTAGCGGGGCGTCATTTCTAAAAGACTCCAATACCACAAAGTTACTGTACATTTATGGCACCTCTCAACCCCATCTACCTCTAACTATCTTGCTAATTCCATCCACCTTCTTTCTGACGGATATTGAACTAATCAGGCATGATAGAATTGTTCCCTTGGGTTTCTGAGACTATAAGTCTTTATAGGAATATAAAGTCTCATCTTTTCTCCTAAGGAGTGGCTAGTGGTTTTGAACTGCTGACCTTGCCCAACAAATAACCCACTGGAATCCACTCAATGGCAAGAGTTTCTCCTCTGTGGTTCCTGCCTCTCTCAGAGAACGTGGCCCTCATGTTTGTGCCGTGACTCCCCCTTTGACATCTTTAATAGTAGCGTGAGGAAAGCCCCACTGAGGCTCCGCCAAGCACAGTTCCTGTCTACTCAGGCAGTCATTTTTGCCTATGAATTCTGCATCCCACCATCTTCTCATTTACATCACCTCCTTGTCATTCTATAAGCTTGTTATCAGGAGGCACTGTAACACTTGTGCAAAGACACAGGGTAGGAATACAATGTAAAGACACTCCCTCTGTCACACACTAACATTCTAAGAGGTAAGCAGAAAGGTAAACAAATCTCTATACAGTGTTGTGTAGCCACTGAATGGTGTGTTTCTGGAAGAGGGAGCCAGAAGGCCCTTTTTCTTCCTAGAGAAATTCTGGAAGCAGTGGCATCTTTACTTGGGCCTTGGCAGTCATTTTCATACCGTGGTGCTTTCTCTCTCTCTCTCCGTTCCAATTTGCGCTGCCCAACAATCCTGCTGGTGCACCACTACCTCACACCACTGTGATGCTGGAAGATCTGAAACTGGTCTCTTGCCACATCCAGGACAAGGGGCTCTCTCATGGGCAAAAAGGCGCTCGGAGTTAGTCTCAACCTGCCTTTGCACACAGCTCTCCACATGTGAGTACATCAGCTCAAGCCAAAAGGGATGCCCTGTAGAACATTCCAGACAGCCTGGAATGTCCTGTCTCTGCCCTTGTGTCACCCATTGCCAGCCTGGGACCACCAAATATGGTTGTTCAGTGAACACACTGTGCGGCTCTATGTGTCATCCCTATCTAGCCCCATCAAAATGCTTCTTCTCATCTCATTGTCCACAACAGGCACGTGTACGTGCTTAAAAATTGAGAAAAGAGCATTACTGATAGGAAAAATGAAATTTACTCTTAAAAATAACATGGTTATTTTCTCCAAGAAGCTTTCGCTGGGTTATTCAACAAGACAATTTATATTCCTTACTCACGAGACCTTGAACTGTTCGATAACTTCAGATACGCATCTTCCAGTGTCTACAGCTACACTTTTCTCTCTCTTACTCTGATCTCTTAGTATATTCCCAGGCATTGCACTGGGTCTTTACCTATGCTATCTCCACCATGAACCTATGGGGTTGATATTACCAAGGAAGCTGAGGCTGGATAATTTGCTCAAGGCAAAGAACTAGACGATGGGTCTTATAAAGTTGACATTTAAATCCAGATTAGTCTGGCTTCAAAATCTACCTCTAATACACTAAGCAAAGAACGAATTGTCTTTTCCAATACCAGCCACCCTAAGAGTCAAATAGGGAGACACAATAGCTTCCATCCTTGTACCCACTTAGCGACTACCCTGGGGCCTCACCCAGAAGTGGGATCCAAGAACCTCTAATTGACTAAATATATATTTCTGGGGGAAAAAGAGTGGGAAGTTGATTGTGATGGCAAATAACAGCTGTTCTTCCTGTGAGCACGGCACGTTTCTAGCTTTTAAAGGTAACTCAAACTCATGTTGTCTTCTAAGCTGGACGCTAGTTTCAGGATAAGCATGCACCACCTTTTGTATTTCAACTATTCTCTGTGTTTGTTTTCCTCTTCTCAGCAAACTAGTTAGTGGCTGGGCTGTGTTCCTCCTTTATAGAAGTTTTCCAATGCCCTCAAGCCTCTTGCCCTGGCCTACAAGTTGTGCAAGATTCTACCTGTAACCTGGGACACTGGGATGCATCTGGCCTCTAGCTCCCTCCACTCACTACCTTCCAGCTCACTGGCTCCCTATTCAGGGGAAGCTCTTATTCCATCTAGATCGCTTTTTGAGTAGCCTACTCTCTTCACCTAGGGCACAAAGCACCAGAGTCACCTCCTCTGAGGCTTTCCTTACACAGCTTCTACCGAAGGGGCCCAGTGCTAGCAGTAAGGGCAATGAGAAAACAACGTGCAGCTTTTCATCACAAACTTGTTTTAAACACTTTAGGTGGTACTATGACAATGCAAAGAAGCCCTGGTGGCACAGTGATTAAAGCACACCTGAATGGGCAGTGGTTTCAACACTAGCCTACTCCACGTGGCAATCAGCTTCCATAAGGACTTACGGCCAAGAAAACACTATAGAGCTCTTCTTTGTTCTGTAGCAGTGGTGCTCAACCTGTGGGTCGCGACTCCTTTGGGGGGGGAGGGTTGAAGGACCTTTTCACAGGGGTCACCCAATTCATTACAGTAGCAAAATTAGTTGTGAAGTAGCAACGGAAATAATTTTATGGTTGGGGGGGTCACCACAACATGAGGAACTGTATTAAAGGGTTGTGACATTAGGAAGGTTGAGAACCACTGATTTATAGGGTCAATATGAAGCTAGAATCAACTCAAAGGCAATGGATATGATGTAAAATGACCTATTTGGACTCTTCAATGATGAAACACCAGGTAACAAGCTTGGCCACCACTTGTCAGTCTGTTGCACTATGGTGACTTGTGTGTTGCTGTGATAGTGGAAGCTATGCCACTGGTACTTCACCCATGCTAGACAGGTTTCAACAGAGCCTATTGACTAAGACAGGCTAGGAAGAAGAACCTGGTAATCTACTTTTGAAAATCTTCTGACTAGTAGAAGAACACCGGGTCCCTGGAGGACCTCACACTTCATAAAACAGAGGGTCAGAATAAAGAGGAAGTCCCTCCCTGAGATGTCCTGACACAGTAGCTACAACAGGCTCACACATGGCAATGTGTGTGAGGGAGGCGCACAGCTGGGCAGTGTAGTACTTTGATCTGCACTAGGTTGTACACAAGGTTGCTGGGTGGCGCCTAAAAAGTTTTAGGCGTTCACAGAACCCATAAGACCACCAAGTCTCCAGTTAAGAACATTTTCATTTTGATGAGAAGTTGTAAGGTCTTCAAAACCCCAAGGAGAATATGACATCAAGAAAAGATTCAGAACCACTGATCTCGGAAGTTTCAAACCCACAATCCTTTTAAAACGTCATGCATTCATATTGTGTGTGTGTCATCTAGAATTATAACTGCCACTGGATCATCAGCCACATGGTCTAGAAGGAAAAGAAATCATTAGCTATACTGTTTAACAGAGATCATTAAAAATACATTTTCCTCTGATTATTAGTAATCAGATAATGCACATCACTTTCAAGAAAGAATTAAACAGAAAATACCACACAGTTGACAGGTTTTCACTCATTCAATGAATTAGAAAGCCCACTGCCAACCAGGGAAGGTTATTATTTTACTCTACCCATCCTGCTGCAGGCCTTCAGCTTAGTCCTGCTTTATCTTTAACCCTCTAGTAATTATTTTAAATGGTTAAGCACTTACCATAATGTGATTGAAATGCCTGCGGTTTGACAACCTGATTACAGTCGTTACACACCACCAAGTAGAAATCATCATGGGCTGGACAGAGACCAAATATTGGCATGTCTGCAACAAAGAGAAAGCATTATTCACCTCATCTGGCTATGATGTGATCCGAAGCTGGCCACTGGGGGCTTGACCACTACTTTCTAATTGAGCTGACTTACTATAATATAAAGTGTACCAGGACAAAACGGTAGTCCAGCTTAAACATAATGGACATGGCAGACCTTACTATTAGTAGAAAAATTAGGCGTAGAGACATTTACAAAGGACTAAAGTCACATTCTGCAAACGTCATTAGTATGAGGTAAAATACACAAACCTACTAAGACGCAGATGATGAGGACATGTGCAAAGGGAAGTAACTAATGAGTGCTAAAAGGATTCTGGAGAAGAACAGAAAACCAAAAACACAACTAATGAACTGCTCAGTAATTCATTCACAAAGCTGTACCATCGAGTGGCTTTATTTGCCTGCCTGTACACTGTATCCCAGCCATGTGGCCCTGGAGTTCTATGAAACAGTGAAGGAGGAAGGAGGCAGAAGTCTCGCTGAAGAGTAAAATGGCTGGTCTCTCCAGTGTGCCATACAAAGAAAGTCATTTTTATGTATTTTTTTTTCTGGTCATGGCAATCTCGACTTCTTTTGCTTATCTACTGATGGCACTGGATACACGAGACTGACCAATAATTCAGCACAAACACCTTACTTTGTATGTTACTTTCACTTCAGTTACCCAAACAGGGCAGTATACCAGTTTCTTTTTTTAATGGTTAAGAAGTCAACTTAATTAAAATGTGAAAGTGAAACTAAACTATCTAGATATACGTGAAAACTGAGAGTAACTTACCACCTGGCAATATTTGGTTAAATGAAAATATATCCCAACCTCGAACTATTGCTAACAGTCATCTAGGGAACATACCTAAGAACTAAGTGGCTCAGAAGCCAAATGTTTCAGAATCTTTTTAAACGAGTATTTTACACCACACACTATTTAGAATATATCCAAGAAATGTACAATTAGACACTGTTTTAGGTAAGCACACATCAATCTTTGGTGAACTTGGTGGTTTGAAAGGGGGTGGGGAGGGAGGACCTGAGGAGATGTAAAGTGATTATAATCCCTAAAACATCAAATAAACTACGGTGTAATATCTAAGCAAGGCGATAGCTTGGATTTTCCTATTTTCCACTTAATTGTACAGAGCTGGCTGAAAACAAGCCTGAAACATGCCCTGACTCAAGGTGATTCTAGGATGCATCAGCAACAGTTTCCATGTGCCGTTATCTTATTTTATCCACACAATATCTAGGTAGATACCATTATGCCCCGACTTTAAAGAGGAGGAAAATGAGCCACACACAGAAAAGTGAAGTAATTTGTGTGAGATCAATACATATCTGGGCCTCAAATCTGACTCATAAGTGACATAAATGTGGTTCCTGGTGACGATCAGAGGAATATGGTTTCTAGAAATCTCGTCCACATTTCAATCCCAGGAACTTGGAATTGCCAGGGCTCCACACCGTGAACGGCATGAATCGGTAGACGGCGTAAGAAGTTTCTGGGACACTGGAGACTGGGACTTAGAATCAAACAGTGTGCGGCTATCTTCCTCAAAGGCATGGCCACGCTGAGTTACCTTCCGTGTTTGGGGGAGAAGGGGAACAGTCTTATCCCTGCAATGACGCACATGTAATAGCTATTTCACATGGTCATGGTTCCTTGACTTGGCATTTCACTCTAACGTTTTAAGTACATGATCTTAAGTTTCATCATAGCATGTGCTAAATGCCTGACAGAAGGCTATTACTAAAGGCATAGTATGAATTATATAAGTTGTATTATCTTTACTGATTTAGATTTTTGAAAGTCGAAACATCTATAAGCAGCAAATCAATTGTTTTGCTTATTAAATCAAATCAATCCATTTCATAAAACAATTGATTTCAGTTTAGTTTTGGGCCTCTGCTCCTGGCTAGTTTCCCAAAGTACTGAATGTCAAGCAACGTTGCTTGAAATACATCATTTTACCAGGTAAATCTTGTGACCCTACTCCCAATTTATAAATATGAGGAAGAAAAAAATAAGCTATAGTGATTCTTTCAAGTTTTAGATTAAGTTGTCATAGTGACCTTTATGTAGAAAATTGTTTTTGCCCTTTGGTCCTATTGTGAGACTTAAAAAACATTAGTAAAAGCTGTAGTGGTTACAATTTGGCTGCGATGCGCACGGTCAGAGGTTCAAAACCACCAGCAGCTCTGCGGCGGGAGAAAGACGGGGCTTTGTACTCCCTGACACACTTACAGTCACAGTACCCACAGGGGCCACTATGAGTGAGCGCTGAGCAGATGGCACTGAATGTGGTTGGGAGTGAAAGTAAGGGGAAAGGTCAGTTCTGTTGGGGAGCAGCAATCTATACTTTTTAAAAAGTTTGCACCGATTAAAAAATATTATTTGCCATTGATGATAAAAGAGAAAAAGTTGCTATTTACTGAAAAAAATATTATGTGCCAGGCACTATACTGAGCACTTTTTACCTGGCTTATCATTTATTTCCGAGCAATAGAAGATGAAGGAGCTTCAGAAAGTTCATGGGAAAGTAGAACTGAAAGATAATGGAATCTTTCCACAATCCTTTTAGAGCCCCCTCATATCATTTTCTATTTCTGTTGGGGAAGCTAACTTATTTAGAAAGAGCTGTTTTGCACCAGCAGGATGCAAACTGCATTCTCTGTGATTAAGAACAAAGCTCCGTTTTTAAATCTCTCATTAGCACATCCAGAAAAAAAAAAGTATATATGCAAATAAGCACAGAACCCCTTCGGAAAAGAAACACAGTATATGTTACTCCAGGCCAAGTCACCTCCTGATGTATTATGATTATCTAAAGCAACTTTCAGAGTTTGGTTTTGTAATTCTTTACTTTTAAATATCCATATTTGGAAGTAAGCTAGAAGCTACAAAATTTAAGTAAAATGTCTTCTTCAGAAAAAAAAGGAAAAAAAGAGAGTTATATATTCCCTTCTACTCTGGGACATTCCTGAGGCCTTAGCAACAGGAGCAGCATGCGGACTGTTGTGGCGACACAAAGAACCGATCTGTGTGAGATAGTATATTATGTTTTCTCGATACTTTTAAGGCATTAATTAATTCACAATCAAGACCATCTACAAATTAGCCTATGAAATTTGCCCAAATTCTGGAAAAAGTTTGATTTATGACAATACAATGTCAGGTTAATAAAAATGAGCTCCTACTGCATTAGTAACATTTAATCTTACTTAAATAATTTTAAATTGTCTTTGAATCATGGATTCTCAACTAATTTTACTATTGTTTAAGGCCTTAGGTTAACCTTATCTAATAATAGTTAGTGACAGAAGTTGAAGCCAGTAGCAGCCCCTGGGGAGACAGAGGGGCTTTCTACTCCTGTAAAGAATCACAGCCGTGGAAACCCACAGGGGCAGTTCCACCCTGCCCTACAGGGTACTGCTAAGGAGAAGGCTTTAACCAGACAGCAGAAATGTTTTGAGCACCCCTATCTAGGCCAGCAAACTAAGAATGGAGTTTAAACACATGTACGCAAAACTCTAAGTCAAGCCCTGATTGATAGCTGGTATTCTCCATTACTTTGGGGTTCCTGTCCCTTTTTTGAGGACTGTATGGCAAAAAACAAAAAACACCACATGTGTGTCATAGCAAAGTACTTAACTTTTGCAGTACCCTGGGAGTTTCCCTCCTCCCACACATGCCAAACTTCCGCATGCTATGACTCCCACATGCCCTTCTCTGGCCTACACATAGTTCCCAAGCTCTGTCTCAACTCACATATCCAAGTGGCTATTCTCTAACACCATTTGAACATCACACATGTATCTCAAATAAAACAAACTAAAAAATGTGTCCCTACTCTGGTTCCTACACTCTCAAAAGCCTTCCTATTTTTGTTAACGTAACAGTCCACCGCCCCCGCCCCCAACACACATACCAAACCAACAAGCCCCATAACTTCCTAAAACTACTCTAATTACAAACCTAGGGATCATTGCCTACATTTCTCTCTCTCATCACATCTAGCAGCCCTAGTCAGTTCCGAGCCACCAATGTAGGGCCTGTCACCAGTACCTTTCCACTGAACTTGGAACCAGCCTCCTGGGTGGTCTACAATCCCTTCCTACAAAACTCAGAGTACAATTCTCTGAACTCCTCCCCCAGTTTATGTCCCCCCTCTTCCTAGAAGTTCTCCAGTGACTTCCTACTCCTCTGGGAATAAAATCCCAACATCACCTCTACACGGCGCCCCACCCCCTGCAGTCCTGCCAGATGTGCTGTCCGTCTCCTCTGACCTCTGGTGCCTGGGTTCTCTACTCCCCTCTGCTCAGGCCCAGAAAGCTCACGCCCAGCCAGCCTGGTCCCTCATCCTCACAAGTCTGGCATAGTCACACACTTCAGATCTCTGCTCAGTGTAGTCTTTGCTCTGGCCCCTTCCCAATAGCCATTATTTATCACTGATAAATCTCAAGAGAGTGATTACAAGTGTGGGTTGGGCCATTCTCCTAATTGTCTTTCCCAAGCTACACATCCTTGGGCAAGTTCTATAACCTCTTTGAACTTACTTCAGTTTCCTGTTCTTCAGTTTCCATTAATGATGCTCATACTACTTACTTCATAAGGTCATTACAATAATTAATAGAATATGCACAAAGCCACAGAAAGATGCCTGGCCCCAGGAAGGGCTCATTTAATGTCTCCCCCATACCCTGTGAGATAGGAGTCATATATTGCCACTGTTTTTTTCACACAAGAGAAACTTCACAAATTAAGTGGCAGAGCCAAAAATCGAACCTAGTTCTAGGCTTAAAGTGCCAAGCCTAGGCACTTTGCAATGTTCTCCCCCAAATACTGCTAGATTTGGGCTCCTATGTGCCACTCCCACATCAGGGCCTGGCTGGCTCCTATGTGCCACTCCCACATCAGGGCCTGGCTGGCTCCTATGTGCCACTCCCACATCAGGGCCTGGCTGGCTCCTATGTGCCACTCCCAGGTAGAGCGCCAGCCACCTTTACTCTGCTGTCAGAGCCATCTCCCTGTAAAGCAATGATGCCATTCATCTCCTTAAACACCTCTGCTGACTGCACACAAGCACCTGGACGCCTGATCTTTGTCTGGAAGCAAGGCCCTCAGCACTGTAGTGCCTCCCACCTCTCCAGCCTAAGTCTAGGCTGCTGCAGTGTCAGGGCTGCCTTAACATTCCCAGGATCTTCCCTATTCCCCTACAGTTTTGCCTTCTGCCCAGCACAGTCCCAGTGACATGGAAAACCCAATGAGAACCTGTTCATACCACTTTTAACTCCATTCCAGGCCTTCAATGATTTATGATGATGATTGTTAATTTATACCTGAGAAACTCAGCAACCCTTGCCTCAAAGGGCCACTAAATAGAGATTTGTCTTGTGCATATGCAACACAAATGACTGGAACTGGAGACCTTCCTGTGACTTCCAGTTGCTCTTAGGGACACAAATTAGGATGCTTGATCTGGACCAAAGGTCCTGATCAAACTTAGCTGTTTCTTCTTCTCCCCTGGTTCTCTGTACCTGCCCCCTGCTCTTCGTTTGGCCCCTGAAGCACATCACGCTTTCTCTCTGGCTCCAGTATCTTTACATTTGCTGTTCCCTCTGCCTGGAACTCACTCCCCCCTGATCTTTACCTGGCTTATTCTAGCCTCAATGTCTCTTACTTGGGAGTCCTGGCTAGGCAGGGCTTGCTACCTGTTCTTAAAACTGACTTTGCCTTGGCACACAAGGCTGTAACTATTCTCCTATCTCTGAGTTTTCATCACCATTTCCTCTAAGCAGAATAAGCTCCATATATGTCATGCTTGTGGCTACATAATGCCTGTGCCTAACTTGACACATAGGAAAAGCTGCTATGAATATGCATCAACTAATTGATGAATAATAATTAGATTAGGTTCCCATGATGCCATAAAAGCCAAGGTTATAGTTATGGTCTGCTCTGATGTCATTTGATGACATGTGATCGCCTATGAGAATTTAGCATACCATTCAGTGATACCAAAGCTCAAGGAGAGTAGAGAATCCTACAGTTTAAAATACATTACATATGGATTCATACCTGGAGGCAGTTTCTTGGTGGAATTTTTGTGTGTCAGGGTTTAATCCTTGTATTTGAACACTGGCGAATCTCTTTTGATAATAAACATGAAACAGGAGCCAAAGCAGCCCTAGGGTCAGACTACTAGAATTCCAATTCCTACTCTTAACAGAGTTTAATTATTTAATCTCTCTGAGCTTCACTTTCCTCATCTACAAAGTAAGGTGATTAGGAGAGTATGTTACAGAGTGAGGATTAAAGTAACTAATCTCAATAAAGCATTAAATGTCAAAAATTGTTATCTTAAAAAGTAAATCAAACAAGAGACATACTGGGAATATTTGCTTCCAGCAGTAGATACACACACACCAAAAGGCAATTTACTATTTGGCAACATAAACACAACTCTCAGGGGGCTGCAAGTTCCTCCTGCAGACCACAAACTTTTCCCTCTAGGAAATGAAAGGCAGAGGAGAATCCGGGAACTCCATCAAGGAGGCTTGCTGGCCCATGCCTAGTAGTTTATGCTTGACCCTGAATGTCAGAGATTATTCAAGACTTTAAACCAGGAAGTCACAAGACATGAAAGTCAAATTCTGGAATGAGTGGATCAATTTAGATTCAGGAAAGTCAGACTGAGAGAGAAAAATCCTGTGAAATGATGGAAGAAACCTGACTGAAGGCTGACTCTGAGAGGCCCTCCCCTCCTAAGAAAACAGGAGATGGCAGGTGAGGCAGCGGGAGGTATTTAAAGCCTGGCCTGTAGTATGTTTCTCTAACATTATTGCAGCTCCTATTTATTGACACGTGAGTATAGGAGAGGAAGAACTTAGGTGTGTTAAGGCCATATAAGCACAGCTGCTAATAAGGCCACCAGACTATGGAGTCACGCTCCCAATCCAACTGGCTAGGTTTAAATCCTAATCCTGTTATTTTGTGCCTATACTTCAGTTTCCTCATCCCAAACTAAGGAAAAGAAAACAGCAGCACCCAACTCACAGGTTGTTGGGATGACTAATGAATATATGTAAGACATTAAGAATAGAGCCAGGCACATACATAATAAATACAATTTTGTAGATATGAATTCTTTCTATCCTCCCCATCACATTCCTCTACTCTCCGAGTCAAATGTACCTTTCCTTCACTTTTGGCCCCAATATCCACAGTGAGGTTCTTAAATCATAAATCACATGTCAATTGGCCTGATCACACCTCTTTCCCCCCAAAATCGCTGCCATGAGTCTATTTTCATAGTGACGCAGTAGGCTAGAGCAGAACTGCCCTGTGGGTTTCTGAGCCTTAGAACAAGCAAACTCACTGCCATCGATCGAGCTGATGCTGAATCGTGGCACCCTACACACCAGGGTAAAACTGCCCCTGTGAGTTCCTGAGACTGTAAATGTTACAGAAGGAGTAGAGAGGCCCATCTTTGTGTCACAGAACTTGATGCCATTGAGTCGATGTCAAGTAATAGTGACCCTGTAGGTTTCCGAGACTGTTTTATGGAAAATCTCAGTCTTTCTCCGGAAGAGCTGCTAGTGGTTTCAAACTGCGGGCAGCCCAGATGAGGGCAGCCCAGCAAGTAGCACTCCATCACCAGGGCTCACGATGGTTGAGAATTGCTGATCTTGCAGTTAGCAGGCCCAGTGACTAAAACACTTTCATACCAGGGCTCATTAATGAAACCCATTAGTGATTCTCCAACGTTGAATTACTGAGAAGGTCCTGACTGATCTTTGCAACTTCAAGATATCAGACTCTCCACCCCAGTTTTTTTACTTGCTTGACAATTATGACAACATGTCAGTCACTTTCCTACCTCGGGGCCTTTGCCAAATTGGTGGTCCCTCAGTAAGGACTGGTTTTGACTGGTTGACTGGAGGTCGCACTTAAATTTCGTTGCAAAGACCTATCCTGACCACTTTTTGAGGTAGCCTACTATTCGTTCCCAGTCTCTTCTCACCACGCTATCAGTTCTTTGCTATTTATATTTGTTTTGCTATATATGTGTGTGTGTGTATATATATATATATATATGATTTCAAAAAACACAAGACTGGATGACAACTGACAACAAAAAGACTGTTTTTCTCTCTCCCCTACCATGTAAATTTCATGATGGCAGGGACCCTGCCTACACAGTATATCGCCTTGCATAAACATAGTAGGCTTTCAACAAAAGAATTTTTGAGAGTGCCCCTGGAATCAGATAACCTAAGCTCAAACCTTAACCCCACCACTCAAGAGGTTTGTGACCTTGAGCAAGTTTGTTACTGATTTCTTCTGTGTCTTAGTATTTTCATCTGTAAAGTGGGGATGATAATCACTCATTGCTATCAAATAAAATCCAACTCACAGTAACCCTATAGGACAGGATAAAACTGCCCTTGTGGGTTTCTGAGACTGTAACTGTTTATGCAAGAAGGCCTCTTCTTTCTCCTGTGGATCAGCTGGTGATTTTGAACTACTGACCTTGAGTTAGCAGACTATTTACCATTAATTACCCAATTCTTAACCATTAATTACCCTCCCTAGGACTCCAGGGATGCTGACATTATCTACCTTAATGGGTAGTTATCTGGACCAAATGTGCTACTATAAAGACCTCAGAATTATGTCTGCACAAAGTATGTGCTAGATACATGTTAACGTATAATAATGACTGCTAGTTTTACTGTACGTCAGTAGCTGCAGGACCTCACAGACTATGTATCAAGTATTAACTAGGGATCTATTGGGTATCATAGCAAGTACACTACCGTGGTAATTACACAATTTCATGTCAACTTGATAAATAGAGTGAAGGGGTGGAGCTTAGCCTGTGAATAAAGTCACAGCCTGATTGTGCCTCCTGGTGGGCATGACCTTATGTGGATTCAGGGAACTTCATCTCTTCCTCCCCATAGGTAGGACACTCTCTCTGCTCCACATTCTTATTGACAAGCCACATGGAGCCACTTTGATGGCAGCCAGAGCCCTAGAGATGCTGCCACTGCCATTGGAGCCACAGGACTTCCCACCTACAGCCTGTGATCTTCCTGTATTTGGCATCACTACATGTGCTACATTTAGTCTGAAGAGGAATTCATGGGGGTAATATTGGACTTATGGTTTAATATCAAACCTATGGACTTGATCTGGACTGGGGTGTTTTACTGATGCATAATTATTTCTTGAAATAAAGTTCTCTCTTACACATATGAGTGTCGATGAATTTGTTTCTCTAGTCAACCTGGACTAACACAACTATAAACACCACCTACCCATTCATTCATATTTTTATTTTAGCTATTGGTACATAACCATAAAAGTAACAACAAAAATCCTGCAAGTAGTAATACCAAAAAAATAAAGCTTAGACTTATTCAGTGCTTTTGTTCCATGTAAAGTGCTAAAATTTAACTCATTTCATCAGGGCAATACAACCTATCTCACTTTATACTTACTCTCACAGCCTCATATTAGTGCCTAGAGTACGTCTAGATAACCTAAAAACCTGGAAAGTTGGCCATCACACACTAGAAGTTTTATTTAGTCAGCACCAAATTGATTTCAAATGGCAAATCTCAAAACTCTCAAAACAACCAAACAAAGCAAGAAAACAAATAAACAAAAACAAACCTCAAGGCCATCAAGTCAATTCCTATTCATAGGGATCTTTTTTTTTTTTTTTTTTCATTTTTTTTTTAATTATTTTTTATTTTTTAACAAATTATTGGGGCTGATACAATTCTTTTCACAGTTCATACATATACATACATCAATTGTATAAAGCACATCTGTACAGTCTTTGCCCTAATCATTTTTTTCTCCTCTTTTCTTCATTTACATTTTATTAGGGACTCCAACAACTCTTACCACAATCCATACATATACATACATCAGTTGTATAAAGCACACCCATACATTCCCTGTCCCAATCATTCTCAAGGCATTTGCTCTTCACTTAAGCCCCTTGCATCAGGTCCTCATAGGGATCTTATAGGGTAGGGTAGAACTACCCGTGTGGGTTTCTGAGACAAACTCTTTAAGGGAGTAGAAATCCAAAACTTTCTCTGCAGGGCTGGCTGGTGGTTTCAAACTTCTGACCTTGAAGTAAGCAGCCCAACATGTAATCACTATGCCATCTGGGCTCCCCAAATTGATTTCAACTTGTCTCAATAATGGGCAATCGAAATTAAAATCAATGATCTAAAAATGTGTTTTACTTGAGTGGAGGCCCAAAGTCCTTCTGCTACTTTAATACGAAACCTATAAATAACAGCACATAGCTCTATTTCCCCATTCTCACATATATTTGCATATGTATGTGCCTTTATTTAGAGCTCTATAAATGCCCTTTGCCTCCTTGCTCTTTCCTCTATTTCCTCTGACTTTCCTCTTGTCCCACTATCATGTTCAGTCTTCATTTGGGTTTCATTGGGCCTCCACTCAAGGACTCCCTCATGCAAGAATGCTTTCTTCTATTAAATCAGCATTCTATGATGCTCACCTTCTCGACACAACCGCTGAAGACAATGTGGGTGCATAAGCACGTGTGTGAGGAAAGCTGATGGTGCCCGGCTGCCACAGGATATAGCGTCTGGTATCTTAAAAGCTTGAAGGTAAAACAAGAGGCCATCTAGCTCAGAAGCAACAGGGCCCACATGGAGGAGGCACACGGCCTGTGTGATCACGAGGTGTCGAAGGGATCGGGTATCAGGATTCAAAGAGCAAAAAAATCTTATCATTGTGTGCTCACCTCTCTGATACGATCGCTGAAGACAAATGGGTGCATAAGTAAATGTGGCAAAGAAAGCTGATGTCGCCCGGCTATCAAAAGATACAGCATCTGGGGTCTTAAAGGCTTGAAGGTAAATAAGCGTCATCTAGCTCAGAAGCAACAAAGCCCACATTGGAAGAAGCACACCAGCCTGTGCGATGACAAGGTGTCAAAGGGATCAGGTATAAGGCATCAAAGAACAAAAAATCAAATCATAGTGAATGAGGGGGGAGTGCGGAGTGGAGACCCAAAGCCCATTTGTAGGCAACTGGACATCCCCTTACAGAAAGTTCTTGGGGAGGAGACGGGCCAGTCCTGGTGAGATGCAGCAATGATGAAACATAACTTTCTTCTAGTTCCTAACTGCTACGCCGCCGCTCCCCGCCCCCAATTCTACCTTACAAATCTGGCTAGACCAGAGGATGTAAACTGGTACAGATAGCAACTGTAAACACAGGGAATCCAGGGCAGATGATCCCTTCAGGACCAGTGGTGTGAGTGGCGATACTGGGAGGTTAGAGGGAGGGAGGCTTGGAAAGGGGGAACTGGTTACAAGGATCTACATGTGACCTCCTCCCTGGGGAACAGACAACAGAAAAGTGGATAAAGGAAGACTTAGGACAGGGCAAGATATGACAAAATAGTAATTTATAAATTATTAAGGGTTCATGAGGGAGAGAGGAGCGGGGAGGGAGGGGAAAATGAGGAGCTGATGCCAGGGGCTTAAGTGGAAAACAAATGTTTTGAGAATGATGAAGGCAATGAATGTACAAATGTGCTTTACACAATTAATGTATGTATGAATTGGGATGAGAGCTGTATGAACCCCTAATAAAGCAATTAAAAAATAGACAATACAGGTCAATAAAGTGGTTAGATTAAAAATAAACAAATAAAATATGTGTTTTAAGAGCTGCTAGGTGGGCGGTTGACATGTCTGCAGGCAAAGGATGAAGTAGAATTTTATTTCCACCCCCCACATAGATATCTCCTAAATTCCTACCTGTGCTTCAATACTTAAAAGAAACTAGACTTCCCTCTGAACACATGTTAAATAATGGAACCATCACAGGCTTAAACAGGCCAAACAGCAACCTGCCAGAATGTGTGTGGTTAGGGGGCCTGTCTGAAAAAAGTCAATAAAGATTGGATAAGAAAAGAAGTGAGGTTTTCATGTAAAAAGCAACCAAGGAAACACCAGGAGCTCAAAGAGTTGGAAAGGAAGAAATGCTCTTGTCTAATATTTAATAATCACAGGCCAATCTTATCTGAACACCCTCCAGAGCTAACAGCCACCAGTGTTATTGTCCTCATTGTTTGCTGTTGAGACTTGATAACTGGGACAATGCTGAGGAGATAAGTATCAATAAACATCAAAATCTAGGACTCTGGTTAGGGAATGAGAGAAGGTGACACTTTGGTGTCCTGTATGGCAGTATGCCATGATAAAGTGCCTCACTGTAACAAGTTATTCCCTCAAAATACATCTGGCAAATTCTGACTTCTCAGATCAGAAACCAAGTCTGCAGTGCCATGTGTCTGCCATCATGCTTACCCAATCTTATCTGCATTACTGCCAGTAGTCTAAGCTTATAACCTTTGGTAGCTGTGAGCTATGACGCAGTCTCTTGCTTAGCTGGTTTTATAGCATCAAACTAAAACAAATCCTTGCAGGCAAATACTCCTAACCATCCCCAAGACTATTGCCCTTAGATATATTTTAAACCTTAAATGAAAAATATCCCGTGTCCTTATTCCTAAATCCAAACAGCAGCTTATAGCTTAACTAGTAAAAAACATTATGCTCTTTAAAGATCTATATATATATATGGGATCAAACAGAAAACAGCAAAGCAGGAAGGAAGCTCATGGGCCGGTGAGTTAATTTACGTTAGTGGGAAAGGAACCACTCAGGAAGGGGGTGACAATGGCTGCCCAGCTCAAGGAATGCAATGTCAGAGAATTTTACACGTAAGAAAAAATTCGAAATGGTCTAAGTTTATGCTCTACCTCTAACAACATTTTTATGTAAATTATAAAAAGTTACTTAACTTCTCAGCAACCAGTTTCTTTACTTAAAAGTGAACATAATTACGTCTGTTTCAGGTTGTTGTTGAACTGCCTGAAATACTCCAAGTAAAATGATTAGCACTCTTTTTGGTCTTAATATATTAAGCAGAGTACATACAGCCACCCTAAAGACCCACTACCTCTGGGCCCATTTGTTTTATCAACATTATTGTTGTAGGGATAATGTTAATACTCTCATGACTCAATAAGCAATCCTTATAACAACATGTGTCCTATCTAGAAGCTCCAAAAAAAAAAACAACCATAGCTCTCATACAACTAAGCACAACATTAACTATTGAACACTGCCTCATGGCCTTTATCTTTTGAAAAGAGTCTCCTTAAATAGGCCATGTCCTGATCCATAAAACAAAAATCAAGAAATCTGAGAGAACTAATACTATACATAGTATATTATGTGACCGCAATAAAATAAATGTAGAAGTATCTCTAAAAGAAAGGTAACGGAAAAACTTCCCAATACTTGGAACCTAAACACACTTCAAATAACCACCTATCTATCATATAGCAAGAGGGGAAAAACCACATGGATGATTTATGAACATAAAGTACAATATATTAAAATTCAGAGTACAAATAGCTAGAGTGGGAAAGAGTTACCTTATAGCACTGAAATCTCTCAAGTTTCTAAAGCAAAAAGTTATTAAAATTAATAATTATTTATAAATTATCAAGGGTTCGGGGGGAGGGGGGAGCTAGGGGAAAATGAGGAGCTGATGCCAGGGGCTCAGGTAGAGAGTGGGTGTTTTGAGAATGATGATGGCAGCATATGTACAAATGTGCTGGACACAAATGATGTATGTACAGATTGTAAAGAGTTGTATGAGCCCCTAATAAAATGATTTAAAAAATAATAATAATCTAATCCATCTTGACCAAGAAAAAGAGCAAAACAAAGAATTAGTAAAAGGAAAGGGATCGTAAAGAGCAGAAATCAACTAAATGGAAAAGAACACCAAAATAAATCAGTAATGCAGCAAAATGCTGGGTCTTTGAAAAGATCAATAAAACCAACAAACTACTACAAGACAAATAAGAAAAAAGACAAACTACTATTACTAAATATGAAAGATGATCTGGCAGACATCAGAAGGGTAATTTGTTAGTCTGGGTACAATAGAGAAACAAATCCACAGAAGCTCATGTATAAGAGAGAGTTTTATAAAAAGGATAAGTGCACATCAAGAAAATATTCCAACCCAGTGCTGCCCAAGCCCACAAGTCCAACATTAACCCACATGTCCGACACCAATCCACAAAGTCCTCCATCTCACAAAACACATGCAATGCTGCCAAACTGCAGGAGGAAAGCCGAGTCAGTGAACATGTAAGCATTTCAGTGCTGGCAGGGGTCTCCACACGGCTGCTCTAGCACCCAAGGCTGCATTGGGGTAGGTCTATGCAGCTTCTCCTTGGGGATGTCTTGCAGGCAGTGAGCCTTGACAGCGGAAGCAGGGAACTGGCTAAGGCAGATACACCCTGGTCTGACCATCACAAAGCAAGAGACCCGAGAACTAGAAAGGTGAGGCTCACCTAGTCATTTATCCCTCCCCGCCCTTCAATTAAACCCACATGTGTTTATCGGCCAGGTTGGCACAATAAACTTTAACTATCTCAGGTAACAAGGTTACCTTATGAAAAACTTTACAGGAACACATTTGACAACTTGGGTGAAATGAGACAATATCTTTAGAAGTACAGACCATCTCAACATGAAATAACTTGAGTATCACTTCAATTATTATACAGAGCCCTGGAGGATCAATAGTTAAGTACTAGATTGCTAGCTGGCAGGTTAGCAGTTTGACCCCAAAAACTGTTTCATGGGAAAGATGTACTAATCTTCTTCCAGAAAGATTACTGACTTGCACCCAATAAAGCAGATCTACTCTGTCCTACATGGTTGCTATGAGTTGAGATGATAAACTGGGTTGACAATGAGTTTTGATAATTATTTTTTAAAACTTGATTTGAAGAGTCTTCCTGCAATACATTGGACTAGTAGATAGCAACACAGACCCTCTACTACACAGACCCGCTCCCACCTCCCAATAAAAGAAGGCTTATAGCAATCATATAGGGCAGATTTGTACAGCTCCCAAAGACTTCAGGCTTTCAATCTTCACAAGAGCAGATGGCTTCCTCTTTCTCTCATGGAATGGCTAGTGGGTTCAAACTACTGACCTTGTAGTTAGCGGCCCAATGCATAACCAACTATACTACCAGGACTCCTCAAAGCAAAGACACATAAGACTAAATGAAACAGATATCAATGACAGAAATGCACAAACTGCTAACTTTGAGAAAATGCTGGACAAAAGCCATAAAAAAGGAGACAGAGGTTGGCTAGTCTGATGTGGCATAGTCAGTTTGAGCTTGCAATGAGAAGGTGGGACCCTCTCTTGTTCCCTATACCCTTATCTTATCCAGAAACGTGGTAACAGATTCCCACCCCACCCCCTTTCTTCCCCCCCTGCCTCACAATCCCTTCCACCTGAGCTGTGCACACGCTCCCCGGCTCCCAGTAAATCAGGTACTGAGGACATCACTGAAGGTCAAATCTGGAGGCTTGTGAACTTCCCCTAATTCAGACCAGTAGAACATATAGGTCCATGTACCTGGATAAGCAAGAATTCCTTCCATTACCTGCCCCAAACTGATCTCTGGACCCCCCCCCCCAAAAAAAGGCTTCCAGAACAAGCATCTTGATGCCAGGCGCCACCTGAGCAGGCATGAAACACTGCTGAACCAGGTACCCTATCTCAGACAATCTATAGACTAGCAGGTACTCCATGGAACAGATAATATTCCACTTGATGATGATGATACTGCAATGGACTTATAACCCAGGGGGGATGATTGATGTTTATATGGGTTTTCTTTCTTTTTGTGAGTGTATGTGTTCTGTTTGTTTGGTTGCTGGTTGGCTTACGGTTATTGGTGCAGTTGGTCTTACAGGGTTGTGATTTTATCTTATTACTACAACAGACAAAATAAACTAGCAGATGGAGTCTGGACTCCCACTTATCTCTAGCTCCAATTCAAGAAGTTAGTGCTAGTAACATGGCCCTGCTTGATACTTGCCTTCATGAAAAGATCACTGAAGAACTGAAGACAAAAGGTGCTATAGCAAAGTGTGGTGAAGAAAGCAGATGGTGCCCAGCTGTCAATCAGAATGGTGTCTGGGGTCTTAAAGGTTTGTACTGAAACAAACAGACATCTAAGCAAGAAGTCAACTAAGTCCACACGGAAGAAGCACACCAGCTTGTATGATCCAAAGATGACAACTATAAAACTCGAATATGACGAAGGGTAAAGTATCAGAGCTAAAATTGTGAACACCCAATTTGTAGAAGGCTGAAGAGGACAGTGGGAGTCCAAAACCCATCTGCAGACTGTCTAGTCAGACTGAGCCTTTGGCAGATCCCCTCTTGCCACAGGCAAGACTCTCAAACAGCGTACCCGGCAGAGACCACTGTAATTTTGATTATGATCGATCAAATGTGGTACGTGGCCAGTTGACCTCCCAATAGACCGGACCTGAATTTGTTTTGAGTGCAAGTATCTCTTACTTGTTCCATGACAAAAATTTCTTCCCTGGCTTTTTAAATGCCAACGGGGTCTTTTCTTCTAACTCATAGTTGTATTTTTATCTTTATGCTATTATTATTTTATCCTTACCACCTTTTTTCAATTTTCTTTTTTGTTTCTGTTGGGTTTCCCAGTTGTGAAGCACAGGACAAGAGTTTATAGGAACTTGGGGTGGGGGTGGGGGGTGATAGGGAGGAAAGGGGATTTTTGGAAATATACAATGAAGGCTGAAGAGGGGGATGGAGCACTAGAACTGATTGTGATAGCACAACTCATTTTAAAGGCGATTTAACCATAGGTGTGGGGGATGTTCTAAAATTGATGTTGTAATGATTGTACAATTCTTGATATGATTGAACTATGGAATTTTATGATATGTAAATTATGTGCCAATAAAACTGTTGGGAAAAAAGATTAATCTATGATGCTTGTACTGTATGAACACTCAAATTGTTTCAAGACTTTAGTTAATTTTCAGAATTATGAAAAAGGTGATTGGTATTGACAATTGTTGGCAGCATTCTCACCGCTTTAATAGTGAAGTAGATTTTGGAGGTTCATACTCTACCATTCTGGAAGTGTTTAATGGAAACATTTCAATGGAGAAAAATCTATTCAGATTTTTCTATTTTTAACAGAGTTCAAACTACTTTCTGGGAAAAGAAGGTAGTAGTTCAAAAGCAGGAGGCAACTTTGAAATCTTTTGTAGTAGTACAGAATGGGAGACATGAGAGACAGGAGATGGCAACGAGATGACAGAGAAAGAATTCAGAGACATTTACAAAGTATTGCTGACATGACTTGGTAATGAATGGCTTGGATAAAGAGTGGTGAGAGGACTGATGCCAAATTTCTCATCTTGTGGAACAAGATGGATGGGTGGTACCTGTCTCTGAGAAAGAACCAGGAGAAAAGCCAGGTCAAAGAATGAGGAAACATACCTAGAACACCTGAGTTTCAGCTACCTCTGCAACATCCCAGAAGACAGCGATGGAGTCAATTTGGATATATGAGTCTGATCAACTTGATTATTAATTTTAGACAAATATCTTATAAACCCAAGTGCTAAAATTTTATTTCCTCCAAGTGTAAGAAAAACCAGGACTTAAAAGGGCCAGGCCATTCCATGATGCACACCTTACCTGACACAATCTCTGAAGACAAATGTGTGCTTAAGCAACTGTGGTGAAGAAAGCTGATGGTGCCCAACTATCAAAAGATACAGTGTCTGGGGTCTTAAGGCTTTAAGATTAACAAGAGGCCCTCTAGCTCAGAAGCAACAAAGCCCACATGGAAGAAGCACACCAACCTATGTGACCATGAGCTGTCAAAGGGATCAGGTATCAGGCATCAAAGAACAAAAAATCGTATCATTGTAAATGAGGGTGAGTGCAGAGTGGAGACCCAAAGCCCATCTGTAGTCAACTGCACACCCCCTTACTGAAGGGTCGCGGGGAGGAGACGAGCCAGTCAGGGTACAGGGTAGCAACGATGAAACATACAACTTTCTTCTAGTTCTTAAATGCTTCCTCCCCTCACTATCACAATCCCAATTCTACCTTACAAATCTGACTAAACCAGAGGATGTACATTGGTACAGATAGGAACTGGAAACACAGAGAATCCAGGACAGATGATCCCTTCAGGACCAGTGGTGTGAGTGGTGATGCTTGAGGGTGGAGGGAAGATGGGGTAGAAAGGGGGAACCTATTACAAGGATTTACATATAACCTCCTCCCTGGGGGACAGACAACAGAGGTAGGTGAAGGGAGACAACAGAGAGTATAAGATTTGACAGAATAATAATAATTTATAAATTATCAAGGGTTCATAGAAGGGGGAACAAGGAGGGAGGGGAGGAAATGAGGAGCTGATATTAAGGGCTCATGTAGCAGGCAGATGTTTTGAGAATGATGATGGCAACAAATGTACAGATGTGTTTGACACAATGGATAGATTGATGGATGGATTGTGATAAGAGCTGTACGAGCCCCCAATAAAATGGTTTTCTAAAAAAGGGGCCAGGCACACAAGAGTACTAAGTATCAACAATTCAAAGTCACTGAGGAGTTAAATTTATGGTTCTAAGAATGAGAACCGCACACAAATGTCTGAAACTACTACTCAGTCCTTAAATTCAAGCGAATTAAAGCTTTCCCCAAAGGCAGGTTTAAAGTTGGAATAAAAATAAAGATAAATCTTTGCCATGTCGAATTAATTGCTATACTCATACATGTGTCAATTTAATATTCTTCTTGATGCTTGTGAAAACAATTCCAATAGGTCAGATTCACTCACTCCTTTTTTCATTCCATAAATACTTGGTCAGATCACAGGAAAATCACTGGGGACAGGTCAGACTAGGTCCCTGAAGTGCAACTGGATGGGTTTTAATGCTGGCTTTCCAGAATATTTTACTTTTTAAGATTCATATTCATTTTTTCTAAATCTCATTTCTTGGCTGAGAAAGAGGAGAAAGACTTTGAAAGGAAGAGAGACAGAGACAGAGACAGAGAGAGAGAGAGAGAGTTTTAATTCCTAATCATTTATTTCTACCTCTACTCTCTCAATGTTACAAAAGCTTTTCCTGTTTAAATCAATTTAAAAAAACCTCAAACTGATAAGTATTAAGATTAGGGATAAAGGGGGTTGTTTTCACCAAATTCTTACACCACAATAAAGGGGATGGAAAGACATCAGATACATATTAGACACCTATGGGGATGATCCAAAGCTGGGAATGCTCAGACCAAGATCACCTAGACACGGTGGTCAACCTGGGCACATACTAGGTACCTATATCATGTCACAGGTGCACCTGAACTCAGCCACTAAGAATGGCCAATATCCACAACCTTGCCCCCTCAAGTAGGGTAGCAGGGATAAAAAGCAGAGACCAAAGGCAGTGGCTCTCTTATTCAGGACTTCTTCCACGTGGCTTTCTGTGCAGCCATCTTCAGTTGTGAACTTTCCCACAGCCAGGCAGCCTTGGATGCTTTCCAGGGAGAGCTGTACTATCTGAGGCTGTATTACCTGTAACTTTCCTTTCCCTTGTAACGGTTACTTGGATTTACAACAGTGCTTCTCGTCAGCGTTGAGAAGCAAGAACAGATGAAAATCATCCCAGAAACCTAACAAACCAGTCATCAAACCCATTCTGACGATGAGACAGAATAAAACAGGTCTCAGTTTTCCAAGGCTGTAATCTTTACTGTGTCTCATCGCTGCAACTCATAACAGAATAAAACACCCCTCAGTTCTGCACTATCCTCAAAATTAGGATACCAGGGCCCATTGTGGCAGGCTCTGTGTTCATCCATCTCAAGGGTCTTTTTTTACTGACTAGACTTTATCAAGTAAAATGTCCATTTCCAGGGAAGCTCTCTCCTGATTATATGTCCGATTTCACTGTCCTCACTTCTACTATTCTAAAATAAACCCAACTCACCACCATTGAGATGATTCCAATGTATAGTAACCATATTGGGTAGGGTATAATATCCTCTGTGGGTTATCACGAAATCTTTATGCGAGTAGAAAGCTGTTCACTCACAGCTATTGAATCAATTCGGACTCATAGCAACCCTATAACACAGGGTTTCCAAAACTAAAACTCTTTGGGGAAGTAGAAAGCCTCATCTTTCTCCCATGGAGTAGCTGGTGGTTTTAAACTGCTGATCTTATAGTTAGCAGCCCAACTTGTAACCCACTGTACCACCAGCGCCCTGTTGAAAGCCTTAGGTGCAGTGTAGTGGTTAAACACTGGGCTGCTAAGGATAAGGTCATCAGTTTAAAACTACCAGTTGTTCTTTGGGAAAATAGGTGGGGCTGGCTTTCTACTGCAGTGGAGTTACTGTTTAGGAATCTCAGGGGCAGTTCTACCCTGTCCCAGAGGGTCACACTGAATCAGCATTGCCTTGAGCGGCAGTGAGTTCGGGGTTCTTTTTGTTTGCTTGTTTGTGGTAGTTTCCTACCACTAGGGAACAGGCTAAACGCATCTTTAACTCATTTCTGCTTGAAAGACTCTAAGACCTAATTCTGATAAGCAGTACTTTCATAAGAAAGTTTTATGCATTCTCTTCTCTCAGTTTTACTTCAGACTTCGAAGTTTCACTCCCAGTCCTTACAGGTGAAACTGGACAAATACCCAAAACTAGGTGCTCTAAACTCCCTTACCACAGCCATATGCAAATAAACGTGGCTGGCAGGTAACACCCAAAGCAGCCACAGCTGACTGCCCCCTCAAGCTAGACCCACATTTCTTCCCAGTTCTCTCCCAGCACACCCCCATCACCAGTGCTTCTAAAAGTAAAAGTCAGACCAAATGTTTTAACAGACAGTAAATGTAACAACAGATGCCCTGCCAAACATTTATTGTGTACTAATTGGGAAATGATATAAAGCACTTCACATGCTTTGTGTTATTACTAACCTATTAACAAATACAGAAGCAGGCAGGAAGAGGTTAAGTAATTTGCCCAAATCACAGAGTATATGAGGGGCTGGCATCAAATGTTAATCCAGCTAACTCTAGATACCAGCTTCTCTCCAAATAGGCCGTCAGTCACAGCCCTTCATCCCTTCCTCCATTAAGCATTTTTCTAGGGCCAGTGTTAAGCTATCTAAGGCTGCTCTAAAAGGAAAACCACTCATGGGTGGCTGTGAGAAACAGAAGTTCATCTGTGAAGCCAGAAGTGTAATTTCAAGGCACCAGCTCTGGAAGAAGGTCCTGGGTAGCTTCTGCTTCTGCTTTCTGGTTCCCAGAAGATGTGTCAGGTTAGGATTTAAAACACATTTGAGATCCGTATTCTACCTTGCAGGACTGGATAGGGCAGAGGTTGTACACTGGTGCATATAGGAGCTGGAGGCACAGGGAATCCAGGGTGGGTGATACCTTCAGGAACAGGGGTGTGAGGGGCGATGCTGGGAGAGAGGAGGGTGAGTGGGTTGGAAAGGGGGAACTGATTACAAGGATCCACATGTGACCTCCTCCCTGGGAGATGGACGGCAGAGAAGGGGGGGAAGGGAAGCTCCGGATAGGGCAAGATATAAGAAAATAACAATCTATAAATTATCAAGGGCTCAAGAGGGAGGGGGGAGCAGGGAGGGAGGGGGAAAAAAAGAGGACCTGATGCAAAGGGCTTAAGTGGAGAGCAAATGCTTTGAAAATGATCAGGGCAAAGAATGTATGGATGTGCTTTATAAAATTGATGTATGTATATGTATGGATTGTGGTAACAGTTGTATGAGCCTCTAATAAAATGTAAAAAAAAAAGAAAATGATTAGAGCAAAGAATGTACAGATGTGCTTTATACAATTGATGTATGTATATGTATGGATTGTGATAAAGTTGTACGAGCCCCTAATAAAATGTTTAAAAAAAAACACATTTGAGGGGACTCTAATTCAATTCATAACTGGAGCCTACTATGTACTGTCTCGGAAAAGAGTATACAGTACATGGAATCAGCCTTTATAGAACCAACAGTTTAATTCTATAAAAATATTACATTACAAAAAATACCACTATTTAAACTTTCAGATACTTGCTTGTGTAAAACTATTTGTGTAAATCACACTTTATATACAATACTGCTTAAAATTTGCCCTCACCTGATAAACCCTAATTACGAATTTTGATGTTCACAGAATTTTTGGAAATTATTTAGTAAGAGTAGTTGTAGGGGTTAATTCAAATAAGTTTCTCCAACTGCGGTCCAAAACTTTCCCATTTGAATTTTCCATTGATGGTGACAGAAAAATTGGAGAACATTTAGGTGATAGCTGAACACCATGATGAACATACAATGTCACTGGCTTTTACATAAGGGATTCTGACATAGTATTTTGTTACCGATATTTACATAAAGGGTAGAAAAGAATGAAGCAAAACAAAGCTACCACAATTCACATTGCCCTTCTTCACCATTCTCATTTAACACAACAGGCAGCATTTAAAGACCACCACAGGGAAAAAGAACTTCATGTGCAAATAAATACTATCTAACAAATTACTCTTTCCCTCACCAAGTTTTCAGTCTACCTCATTTTTTGCCAACATATTCCTGTCCTCAACTCAGAAAAACAGTCAACTCGTAGCCTTATTTACCTCCATGCTTATGATTAATGGCAAGGTCATATCTCTGCAAGCAGTTGCTTAATTATTTTGCACCCCCACCTTCTGGCAGCCTGCCTCTGCCACAGGACAACAAATATAATTAGAAGAAGCTCAAGGAGGAACCTTTTTCATCGTTTTTGAGATTTCTTATGGTGGGGCTTGTTGCTTTCTTTAAATGGTTTGGAGAGTTGTGAAGCACTTAAAAATCCAGGTTAAAGTCATCCGAAAACAATAATGTTACCATTCTTTACTTTATTTGCTTCAATATTCAACTGGGAGGGAAAGGGGGCAGGAAACTGACCAAGAACTCAATAGCCTGAGATATGGGCTAAATAGAATCATGGAAGAGGCAAAGCCAGCTGTATTCCAAGGCAGATGCTCATCATTTTCATGAGTGCTGTAATATGAGGTTAATCCATCAATAAATATTTACCTAGAATGTAGCACAGGCAGTCTTCCACTTTCCTACACAGAACCACATGTGAGAAAGTCAAATAGGAGATTAGTGGGATTCTGTACTGAGTGCCACAAATCACAAGATCTCTAATTCGATCTCATCTTTGTGACTCAGTCTCCAGGGATATACTTTTGGTATTTCAATGGTAAATACAGCAGTGCCTTGACTGGCTTAATCCCACCTAACATTCAAATGGGGTCATTACTTTCTGCATGTCTAATGAATCTCGGTTAATTTCTAAAGTTTGCTAAAAACACCTTACAACATTATTCCTGAACCACCGCATGGAACTGCCCTGTTGTGTGTATTACTAATGTTAGAACAGAAGCTTCTTTCTACATTTGAGGTAGTCTGCTTGCAGTTAGGGGCCTTGTTGTCTAGAATTTGGGGTGGGGGGGATGCAATGAAATACCAGAATGCTAAGACAGTGTGATGCTTACACTTTGAAAAGCAGCCAACATTCTGTAACTGTGTACCTACTACTTTTGAGGCACTCCTTCCAAATGCTGAGGATAGCAGTGAGCAAAATCATGCCCTCACGGAGCTTGCATCTTAAGTTGATCCACGCCGACTATTTCAAGTGCATTTCAGAGCAGTATGTACTGAATGACAGGCAACAATGGTCATAGAATTTTCGCTTTCCTGCCAGCATATCTAATTTACAGAAATTACAAGCAACCCCAATGTATAGTTGAAGATATATTTCAAATATAGTTAAATGTATAGTTCAATTACCATATATACTTGAGTATAAGCCAACCCAAATATTAGCCAAGGCACCTTAATTTTACCACAAAACTGCATAAAAATGTGCTGAAAAACTTGGCTTATATACAAGTATATATGATAACTAGACATACATATAATTCACATGAACTATAGTTCAATGTACAGTTGAAGATGCTTCCAATGACCAGTATCAGATCATTAGTTTGTCTCCTACATATATCATCATAGTGAGCAAAATGTAGTAAAACTGTCAAGTAACCACTCAAGCCCATGGGAAAAGGGCAAAAGCAGGGGCTGTGAAAAACTCCACTGCTGATTCCAGTATTATCGTGTGTCAGGTTTGACAGATCCTTACTCCAGAGGTTTGTGTATTCACAATCATGAGAAAGCCTGTTGAGAGGGAGGGACCCTTACAGAACACAGCATAGTGCAGGCTGTTCAAAAGTCTGGGATTGTAGTATGAGGCACTATGCTTGGTGCTAAGAAAAAACCACAGCATGATGATCTTGGCCCACAGAGTGCCCAATCTAATCTGAAGAGCCACGCACTCACGTAAGTATCATATTCATTAATCTCAAAGTTGTCATCAAGTGTAAGTAATGTCAGCTTTGGGGGAAGGGTGAAATTAAAATAAGCACCTTGGGCTCAAGGGAAAACAAAGCAGTGGCTATTCTCTAGCACTTCCTGGGTGCTGTTGTGCAGATGCAAGTGGGACCGTGGATGGGGAAGGAGTATAACTTGCCCAAGGGTTGGTATGGAAGTAGTGGAGTAGAGATTACAACACTGAAAACACAACCCACTGTCATCAAATCAATTCCAACTCAGGGCGGAGCTAAACTGCCCGCTACAGGGTTTTCCAAGGCTGTAATAGTTTGGAAGCAGACTTCCAGATCTTTCTCTGGCAGAGCAGCTGGTGGGCTCAAAGGGATGGCCATCTGGTTAGCAGCCAACCTGCTTAGCCACCATGCCAAGGGCGCCTTGGAGCAGAAATGGAATCCAATAAATGAATCTGAAGTTCCTGTGCAATATGCACTCACTCACTACAAACTCTGGGTATGATTACAGGAACCCAGAGAGGAGGTACTTAAAAAACTGAGTCATCAGAATATAATAATCTTATTTTATCCTCCCCTCAGTTCCTATCCAAAATTATTCCCTTTCTTCCTCTCACAAAGGACATCCCTCCCCCCTTCATCCTCCATCCAATTCGGTCCTCTGCAAGCACAGAAAGTAAGAATGATTGTCTGATTTCTCCTTCCATTACTCCAAGAGTGAGCCTCATAAAATACAAAAGATCAAAACAAAAACCTACCTCCCCAAATCCCAAACCATTTTTTTCCCTCTGTGAATCCTCTTCCCAGAAATGGTAAAACAGGAGGACCTGATGCAAAGGGCTTAAGTGGAGAGCAAATGCTTTGAGAATGATTGGGGCAGGGAATGTGTGGATGTGCTTTATACAATTGATGTATGTATATGTATGGATTGTGTTAAGAGTTGTATGAGCCCCTAATAAAATGTTTAAAAAAAAAAAGAATAAGGTGTTAGCAAAAAAAGAAATGGTAAAACAGAACTTAGGGCATGAAAGAGGCCAGACTCGATCATAGCCTCTGAGTAGGCAGGAACCAAGAGGCAGTGGGAGAGGCTGCCAGATGGTAAGCAAGTAAGTAAGAAAGGACAGGACACAAGGGGGTGGTTTTCAGAGTTCCCCAGCTACTGTAGGAATTCAGTCTTTGTCCTCTGAATACAAATCTAGTACACCTACTCCTCACTTATCAACTGTTTCACGAACCAACTTTTCACACTTATGACGAGAGTAAAAAAATCTATTATGTACATTAACCTTGGTTCCTCCCTCATGTCCAGCTCCTGGCCCACATGTCTATCAGACTCAAAGCTGAAGTTGTCAGCTGTCCAGAAGGCCCCTTACAGGCTCTCTTCCCCACTGCCACTGTGGCAGCTCTTTGTGAGAAAAGACGCAACTGCGGTGTCCTGGGAGTGGGAAGAGAGCGAGGAGGAGGCTCTGTTGCTACTGCGGCTCCCTCCACTCAATTTAAGTTCCCTAGAGAGACCAAGTCTTGTAGTAGGAAGAGAGTAATCTGGGGCCTGGATGCTGCAGCAGCAGAAGCCAGGCAGCTCCTCTCCTGCTCCTGCAGCCCAAGCTACTGAGTTCTTCTAAGCTGCTACTAGTAGTCTTGAGGACCTTGGCCTTGGATTCCAAGTTGCCAAGACCAGCAGCACAAATCCTAGATCAGCTCAAGCACTAGCCCTAACAGCAGGACCGTGGGATGAAGGTTTTGGGAGGGGACTGTCTCCATCTTCTCTTTACATAATTCCCTGGTCTTTGGAACCTAATAGCGTCATTGATTTTGAAACGGAGGAAAAACAGTTTTCCCAGTATAACATTTGTGAATGAAACACACACACACACACACACACACACACACACACACACACACACACACACACACACGGCAGAGGGTTAGGGGGAGATGGGGAGCTAATAGGAATACAGGAAAGAAGAAAATATTCTAGTACTGATTGTGGTAATGATTGTACAGCTCTCGATATGAACTACTGAATTGTATGATGTATGGATAATGTCCAATAAAACTTTAAAAAAGAAAGTAAAAAAACCACACAACTTGGCTGGTTTTGTTTTGGGTGGGGGGAGGGGGGTTGGGGACCCAGGGTCTTCTCTATTTTAAGGTATGAAATTGGATTTATGTCGGAGAATAAACTGGGTGGGTCGATTCATTCAAATGTCTGTGCTTGAAAAGTTCAGCCTTTTCAGTTATACAAAACTATCCATTTCACTTAACCCTGTTACAGCGAACTTGCTAATGCTGGATTTGTACCCAGAGATCTCACAGTGCAGGAACCCTGTTGGTAGTGTTAACCCTTGACTACTAAAGGGAAGGTCTGCACTATAAATCCACCTGCCACTATACGGGAAAAGATGTCCATAAGGCCGTTTTGACTTGGAATATACTCAATGGCACTGGATTTGGTTTTTTTATTTTCTTAAAATAATACACAAACTAATCAATTAGGCTCTCCACTCAATAGGTACTCACAAGTTATGATATATCAATTGTATTATCCATACAGCAAGAACCATTATCTTCTGCACCCAAGAAAGGTTGCCTAACAAAGCTACTGTGCTCATGTTATTCAATACTCAAGACTGTTATATTCTCAAACAAAGATGAAAAATTATCATTCATGGGAAAATGGTATTTCCTTCTTTCTGGAGAGGGAGAGAAGCTAAACTACGGTCCCTTAATATGCTGTTCTTCATCCCCAATCCTGTTATGAAATGTGCAGTTAACTCAGGGGCAGGTAGAAAACAGCTTTCCCCTCTGTGACTGTAAAGGCTGGGGCTTACAGAACAGATGAATAGAACCAACCAACAGCAGTGAAAGCCACACTCTCAGTTTTGGGTGAATTAAAGAGCAACTGTCCTCAGTATTTCTGAATTCTTAGGGGAAGAGAATTGTAATCAGGAAGTCTATAACTAATTCTTCACTTAAGAACGGTACTGATTAATTACTTTGAAAGCCAGACCTCAATTTTAACATTATAAGGCTTTAAGTTTCTACAAAACAAGAACAGTGATCTCAACAGACCCAAACATGAGGAAGAAGAAAATGCATGCAGACTGCTCTTAGAGGCAAGGATGGAAAGACTTCTTCTCATGTACTTTGGACATGTTATCAGCAGAGACGAGTACCTGGAGAAGGACATCAAGCTTGTAAAGGGGATGAGGGGTAGAAAGGAAGCAGGCCCTTGATGAGATTAATTAACAGTGGCTGCGACAATGGACTCAAACAATAAGAGTAATTCCAATGCTGGCATAAGCCCTGGTGGAGTTTCGTCCTGCTGTACATAGGGTCACTGTGAGTCAGATCCAACTCAAGGGCACCTCATAGCTACAAGCTTGGACCAGAGGCGGAGTGATGCAATGGCTCAGTCCTCAGTTGCTAACAGAAAGACCAGAAGTTTGAACACCAGCTGCTCCTGGGGAGAAAGACGAGGCAGCCGGCTTCAGGAAAGACTGTTGTCGGGCTCAGCTGAGTGGGTTGCAGCTCCTGGTTATCCTACGTACAATATAAAGAAACACTGCCAGGTCTGACATCACCTTCAGAGTCACGGAAACTGAGCCACAATGGTTACGTCTAGGTCCAAGGGTAGTCTGACTGACTACGGGTAGTCTCCAGGGTTCCCCAGTCTACATCCTACCAGTAAGTCTGGGTTTAAAAAAAAATGTTTTCATTATTATTTTGTTTGTGATTTTAAATTTTGTTCCACATTAAAATAGATAAATTTTAAAAATTTATAATAATATGGGGCCTTGAACCCAAAGCCTACTTTAATTACAGTAAAATCTTAATGGAAACTTATAGGGGCATTAAACGATCTTTGTGTATTTTCATTGGTAATGCTACAAACTTGCTATAAAGGCCTTTGAAAATCAGATGGAAAGCATAAGCTCTCTCCTTTGGAAACAGTACAACCTATGCAATGATGAACAATATTTTTCATAAATCAAGGTTTTAAAGGACTTCACAGTATTAGAATAGCCCTACACTGGGAACTCTAGATTTCAAAGTTCTGCATTAGTTCTGCATGATTGTACTTCCATTTCCAAATTTCAGGTTTTTAAGCACACTCAAAATTTACATGTGACCCACATTACCATCATGAGAGTAGAGACACTGAAAGAGAGTAGGATTTAATGTGAATTTTTCTCCTGAAGTAAGAGTTAAAGGGGTAGGGGAAACAATTTAATGAGGTTACAGATACAAAAGAGACCACATAAACCACAAGTAATGCAGGTAAAGAGGTGGGGAAAGAGAAAGAAAAAAGAGAGATGGCAATGATGTATCTTCTTTCTGAAGAGGGAAGAAAAGGGGAGCCACACTTGA
This sequence comes from Tenrec ecaudatus, assembly GCF_050624435.1. NCBI lineage: Eukaryota > Metazoa > Chordata > Mammalia > Afrosoricida > Tenrecidae > Tenrec > Tenrec ecaudatus. Next base: position 139,064,086 of record NC_134534.1, read on the forward strand.
TGGGGGGAACATGGCTTGCTTTCTGAAGCAGGCTTCAGTCCTCAGGGGCTCCTCCTCTGACACCTTACACAACCAAAGTCACGCTCACTGAAAGCAAGATGCCAGAGGTATTATCCATGGTTACTGCCCACAAAACCTTTATCAGAACTAAAGTATCATTTTGGGTAATTAAATTTCAGGCCTTTCCCTGTCCCTCCCTCTCTCCCCCCTCCTCGTTCGTTCGTGTGTGTGTGGGGGGGGGGGGGGCAGGGGAAAGGATGGAAGATAGATGCTATCAGCAAGACTCACAGTAAAAGTGAGTAGTTGTAACTTCACTTATACACTCTACTAACTCCAGCATTTGGGGCCCACCTCTTAGATACTCATTGTGTTTCATTTAATTCCTTAGTGGATCTTTCAAACACTCTACTTTCCCATGCTGCATAGGCAATCAATAGCCATACTGAACAAAATCAATGCATAAGCACCCACCAACACGTGTCCACAGAACTGGTTACCTGTCCAGTGCCATAAAACCAGGCATATATCCTTTAAGCAATAATGGTATGGTAGTACCCACCGAAAATTTTAAACTGTGGGAGCTACAAAATATTGAGTGATTATGTTTTCACTCTGTCCCTCTCTTCGTTTGACAGAGGCCACAGACAGACACCATTATGGCCACCGCCTGCCAGCAGAGGAAGGGCTGCACCCAAAGGGGTCCTATTACGAGATCTTTTCCTTGGGCAAATAAGGATTTGAGTGATGATGCTAAACCAAGTGCTTGCAAGACTCCCTAATTACCTTTTCATAAAACTGACAGCACTTAAGGTTTCCTGGGGATTTGGGAATAAAAATAAAAACTTGTTACCTTTTAAAATGAGAGGAAAGCTGTCTCTGAACAAGATTGAATTCTGCCAATATAAAACATTAAAGTCTGACCTCTCAAAGTCATCAGCACTATTTGAGAACCATTAAAATATACATTAAGACCTATTTTCCATGTTAAAAAAGAAGAACCTTTAAATTTGGTCCAATTTAGTCATAGCCATTTTAAAATCCTAGATTTCTGCTAAAGGTTATTGAAGAGGTAATTCCATTCCAGTTCCTGTAGTTGGATGGGGGAGCCTCTCCATCATCTCTCATCACCTGCCAGTCAGTTCACTGACAGTGTGGTGTGAACCCACTGTGTACAACCAGACACAGGATTGCTGGGACAGGCCCGAGGCTAAGAGCATCACACACAGGCAAGACCACAGTATTGCAACACAATCTAAGCAAAGAATAACGGCTGATGCAAAGTTTTGTTGTTGTTGCCACTTTAACCTCTTAACCTCTGGGTAGCACTACCACCAAGACAAGCAGAGATTTGGGGGGACAGGGGTGGGTAGGAGAAGAGTCAGCAGTAAAATCAATCAACTCAGCTAAACAGAACATGACTTACTGAGTGTAAGTTAAAATTAATGATTTTAATTAAAAGAAGATTTCTAGATCATCTTAGGTTACAATTATCTGTGTTACTAGACTGTTGTATTAGTTGTAATTATCTTCCCTGTTGAAGACACTGCCTCAAGTGATCAGTGTACATATTACTTCCCTAGAAGTTTAAGAAATGTCTGAAATATTTTTCAGTTGTCTCAACTAACTGGAACTACTAGGATTTCTTTCCTGAAAGTTTCTCATGCTGGCAGCAAACATTTTACGAATTATGTAACGGTGTGGATTTTAAAAAAATCCCTTGCATGGCCTCATTTCCCCACCCCCATCACGTGCATCTGTCCAAGTGCTACATGCCCTCAATGTTTAAATCCAAGTTCTTGAGACAATGCCCCCATTCTCCCTGGTGGAACTTCACTACTGCTGTTAATCCCCTCACCCTTTGTTTTTCCATCCCAGTTCCTCTAGAGCAGTGGTTCTCAACTGTGGGTAGTAAGCCCTTTGGGGGTGGGGGGTGGGGGTGTCGAATGATCCTTTCACCAGGGTCGCCCAATTCATAACAGTAGCAAAATGACAGTTATGAAGTAGCAATAAAAATAATTTTATGGTTGGGGGGTCATCACAACTTGAACTGTGTAAAAGAGTCGGCATTAGGAAGGTTGAGAGCCACTGCTCTAAAGGATACATTTCCACTTTACTCATTTACCAATAAATTAAAGCCAGTGTCCCCTCAAAAACTGCAGCTCAACAGAAAGAAGTGTGCTTTGCTGTGAACTCAATTCCAATTCATGGCAGCTGCGTGTTCAGAGGGGAGTGGCGCCACAGGGAGGGAGGGAAGGGTGTTAGGTCTTATGGAGGCAAGACTGCCAGGTCTGGCTTCACAAGTGCCTCCGATTGGGCTTGAACCATCAAACTTCTGGCTAGTCATCAAGCGCTTAACCATCTGCACCACCTGGGAATTTACACAGAAATCAGCCATCACTCACTGGCAAATCTGGGAATCCTAGACACACCATTTATAGATTGTTTGAGTGTTGGGCAAGTCAACTTGTATGAGCCTCAGTTTTCTTATCTTTCAAAAGTGGGTAAGAGAAATACCTCCTTCAAAGTATGAATGTAAGAACTGAGTGAGCAATCTATGAAAAACTCTCAGCCCAGAAAGCTCCAAAAATGACAACTATTATTACTGCTACATGCTTATGGGTGTTGGCTAAGATAGGTAATTTTTCAGGTACTCAGTTACTTTTCAAAGTCTATTCCTAATAAAATGGATATGCAAATCATATAGCTATTCAGATATTTTCATCATACACTAAAGAAGCTGTTTTATTTCAGAATTACTAGAGAGGGGGTGAAAAAAGGTATCTTTGTGAAGGTTCTCCAGAGATACTAGACACTTGCTGGATACTCGTGCATATAAAATAAAAATATTTTATTATTTTCTGCCCTTGCAAAACTATCACTCAATGAAAAGAATTTGATTCATGAGATTATAAATTCACACAGCAACAGATTATTTTCAGCCACAGTCACTGCCGTTAAGAAAATATCTACCAAACATAAGATCTTGAGGAGAAAGGGATAGCACAGCTACTAGTTAACAATGAAAAGCTCAAAACAACAACAAAAACACCCCAATGAAAAGCTCGTCGGACACGGGGCTAAGTGAGGTAAGAACAGAAAGTGTAGCGGATAAAAGCTACACTCTACTGAGCCTGTCTCCAGTCCAGTTTATCAGGGAAAAAGCCTATGAACAGGAATAGAGAAGGAGGAATATAAATTCCCTATTGAGACACTGAAAAACACAGCTTATCTTGGGAAACTAAACCCTGGTTCTTTCCAGGGGCACATAAGGAACCAGGCACACTGTCAGTTAGTCACTGATAATCAGTTATTCCCAAACCCATACCATTTCTCTCTCTTCACAGCATGGCTTATATGCCACTCAACAAAACAGAGGGTGATAGGATACTGGACACAAAAATGAACTCAATTAAACTTGACAATCAAGTAGGGAATGAAATGCTACCTATTGCAGTAAACACCTTCCCTCCACCCCAACAGTAGGCCAAAGAGCAGTATTAGTGGGCGGTCTGCACTACAAAGAACCCTGGTGGGACAGTGGCTAAGCACTGAATTGCTTACCAAAAGGCCAGAAGTTTGAATTCACCAGCCTGAGAGAGGAAAATGTGGCCAACTGCTTCATTACAATGTAGAGCCTTGGAAATCACATAAATACCCCTACCTCTACTCTGTTCTTCAGGGGCACTGTGAGTTGGATCAACTTGATATTCCTGGATTTGGTTTATGATGGTTTTGGTCTGTAAGGTTTTCCCCTTCTAGGCAAGTTTTGCAAATTTAGTCAAGATCTATTTTAAAATCTGCCATGATTAAATTTCTTTTACCCAATACCTATTGGTTTTTATGGACACAAGGCACTATTGGACAACTTGTGATCAGGGTGATAAAGTAACAGTGATGTGGTTTATGAAGGTATACCTAGCCACCTATCCTAAGCTTAGCACAATAAGAAACTGGCAATATGGGGGCAGGGGACATCCGTATCCCCAGCATGTGCAAGGGGGGTTGGAAGTAGCAAAGAGCCCAGTGGGCTGAAGGAACCAGAAGAAGGCACCTGTGTGTGAGCACAGTAGTGGGCAAAGGGGAAACTGGCAGGTGGTGAATTCTGACATCCCAGCAGAGTCCACAACCATCAGAGCCGCTGGGGATTTGGAATTTCAAGGTCCCTAACTCCACCCCAGCACTTAGCTCTGATCTCTTCTACTATACGTGCCCTACCCCAGGCCACTTGGGCCACTGAAGCATCCTGTTGTGCCAAGATCAGAACAGGCTTTCTCCCACCACAACCTTTGGAGTTAATGTGCCTTCAGCTTAAAGGTTCTTCCTGGATATCCATAGGGCTCCCCATCCTCCCCCCCTTGACTGGTAAAACCCCTTCTAGTCTATGTTAAACTGTTCTCCTGTCTTATTTTCCTCTCAACCTAATGCTGACACACTCTACTTTTCTGTTGTTTCCTTCACTCCGATAGCTCCATGAAGGCAGTGTTGTGCACAATGGTATTCCTAAAGACTACAACTACCGCAAGTAGGGACTAAAGGGTAAGATGGCACGTATAATGAGCCAGTTGATAACTGAAAATAAGTGCTCAATAAATGCATGTGAATGCATGCAGGGGAAGAATCCATTTTAGAATTCATGAATGTACTTTTGGGGAGTTTACATTAAGGAGGTAGGCTACAACCCCAACTGGTCTCTGTTGTTTAACCATCACCAATTCTACACTGCCACCACAAAGATCTTTACAAAGTACAAATGTCATTCTATCAGCCCCACAAAGGTCTTCAGAGCACACCTGACCTACCCTCAGGACAAACCACAACCTTCTTTTGAGGATGACTTGCTTCCTGCTGCATTTCTTGCTGGACACTCACCTCCCCAGGCTGCAACAACTTCTCAGTCAATCCAGAGATGCCCCCCTCAGAAGCTTCCATATGACACACTAACTTATCCTGAAAGGCTTAGCAAAAGCTCCACCTTTCCCATTCATCTGCTCCCGGGAGCCTTCATGGCGTGATCACATTTTCCCTCCCAGCGCTCTCACAGCATTTCACCCAAACTTCTGCTTTCCTGGATTCACATTATGATGTGACCCACGAGGAGTTTGGTTTTTCTTCTATGCGTATTTTAAACGGCACTGCCATCAAGTCAATTCTGACTCACAGTGACTAAACAGGTTTTCCCAGACTGTGAAGCTTTACCAGGGCAGCTGGTGCCTTTGCATTTCTGATCTTGAGGTTAAGCAGTCCAATGCCTAACTGACACACCACCAGGGCCTTTCTGTGTGTGCCTCACTGCCATCAAGTCGGTTCCAACTGAGTAAAAGTATTATTTTTCTCTTGGAAAGTGGCTGGTGATTTCTAGCTGCTGGCCTGCCCAACATGTTGCCCAGTAAACCACCAGCCCTCTAAAGGATATACAGCTTGGTCAGTGCCTCGTCTAGACTCTTCCTTCTACCTATTCTCAACGGATGACTTCTCTCCACTCCCCTCTCACACAAATGACAAAACCACTGTACTACCCCTACGATTCCCTGTCCCAATCTGCAACTCACTTCCCAGATATTCCTTGTTGTTACAGTGGAAGAAGGTCCCTGATTCTACCAAAGACCAGCTTGCCCCCTTGGGCTGTGGTCCTATGCCCTTCTGATAACCTAAGTCAGTTTTATGATTATCCCATTTTCTCATGTCATCAATTCCTGCCCTTCCTGAATTGCTCCCAGCAGATAAAATGTTCTAATAGTATAAAAAGTTAAAAAGTCTTCCCTTTATTCCCTTTATGTTATGTCCGTCTTGCTACTCACTCATTTCTCCAACCCCTTTCAAAGCAAAACCCCTTAAACAGCTGTCCCACATTTGCCCTCTCAACTTCAACATATGTTCTTACAGGCACCCCAACCCCAACCCCGCCAACATGACCTCCAGTCAGACATCTGCCTCCCCAACAACCCTGAGATCATGAGTTACACTTCTATGTAAATCTATAGCCAGAAATGGATTCTCTGACCTTGCTTCACTTTACAGCAGTACTGTACATAAGGCATCACTCCACCTTAAATGCATTTTTTTCCCTCTTGGAATTAACACCACCACAATCATATGGACTTCCTCGCATCTCACTAATCGTGCGGATCCTTCCTTATTTCCATTCCCTCAGTGTGGATAGTAAGCCAGGGCTCTGCTCCTAGCCCTCTTTACTTTACTTCCCTCTCGCTTTATGGAAGTCTCTCAGTCTCACTGCTTTCAATACATTGTATACAATGATGCCACAGACCCCCCTCCCCCCCCAGTACACCTTCTGCCCAGGTTGCCTCACCAAGCTCTGGACTAAAAATTCAACAGCTAACTTTGCAGCTGGCCGAGAAGGCCCGCGAAGTATATCCAAAAAGATGTGGCCAGGAACAGAGCTTCTGACCTTGATGTTTCCTATTCCCCATCACGTCTTTAGTACTCGGTTACTCAAGCTCCAAATAGTTCTTGTCTTTCTCCCACTCACATCCAATTTCTCTAAAACCCATCATGTCACCTCTACTCTTAAAAAGTATCCTGGAGGACAACCTCTCAGCATGCTGTCATCACCAGTCTAAGCCACCATCACGTCATCTGGTCACCCATCCATCCCCCTCGCAATCCACTGAAACACAGCCGCTATCGGCATTTACATAGCAGGAGTTAGATCACTCCTTGCCCTGGGTAGCTACCTCCCAATAAACTCCAGCTCCTTTCTTTTGTTCTGTGATCTGACCTTCGTTATTTCTTTCCACCCTTCCCCACTCCCATCTCACAGCCCACCTTCTTGCTTCTCCTTCTGCGCAACTCTTCTTCCGTCCTGGATGTCACAGCAACTACTGTTTCTTGGTTCAAATGTTAAGATCAAGTTAGCTAAAGAAGCCTTCTCAATGCCCAACTCATTAGCCTACCTCACTGGCATTTTATAGCACCAGAAAGCCCTTGAAAACATTTGGGTACCAATGATCTCTTTCTTCACTTGAAGGCAGGGCTCTGCCTGATGGTCACTACGCATCCAGCACCCATCGAGAGAATCTGGCACTTACACCACTAGCTCCACATGTATTTGAAGACCAACTTACCTACCTCGCTTTCAGGTTAGGATGGGTCTTCTCGCACCGTTTACATTGGTATCCTCAAACTAGCCCAGCACAAAACAAAAATAATTTGTCCATCAAATGTTTATAAAAGCTGAATGAATGAGGGTAAGACAGTGCAGGCTAGAGTGTTCTCAAGAGTAGAACCACACTGGACACAATATCCCGAGTCCTGCTAAGCAACAGTGTGGACCTTGTCAGGAAGTGAAGTGACAAGAGTGGGAAGTATAATCCTGCCTGTCAATAAATGCCCAACGTATTTACATGAGCCTCTTTGACAAAGTATCAACTGCCTGATGTCCAAAACCCGTAACTGAAGATTTAAAACTGGCCGGTAGTGAGATTACAATGAATGAGGTGGTTTTTTTAAAGTTATATTTTACTTTATTATTTTATTGGGGGATCTTACAACACTCCATACATCAATTGTATCGAGCACATTTGTATACATTGTCACCATCATTTCCAACATATTTTCTACTTCAGCCCTTGGTATAAGCTCCTCTTTTTTCACCTCCCTCCCCCTGAATGGCACCTTTCAGGTTCCATACTTCCATTATTGCCTTTTTATAGTAAGCAACGGTGCTAGAGTTCATTTCTATAATATTTTTTTCCCATAAAAACAAATCTTCCCATGTAGTTTCCAAAGAGAGCTAGGCAGCATAAAGAACTGCTTTAAGTAAAAGGATGTTTCTAAGAATTGAAAAGGTATTATTCTAAACTCCCTCAGGCAGAAACCCCTTGTAATCACCACCACACAGACACAAAATCATGTTAAGCAGGAACTGCAAGCACCTGGCCTATCTATTTCCCAACTTGGTGAGGATGACTTCACTCTGTGAGCGATCATTTACCTTTCTTACACAGAAAAAAGGATTTAAAAAGCACGATAAGAAGTCATTTAAAAAAATATAAATTCCAGGCTTCCAGATGAGGAGCTGGAGCAACACTGCACAAACAAGGGAAAGCACCGAGGAGGAAACATCTGTCAACTTCCACTTCTGCTTTGCACTAGAGTCCAGCAGTGTTTGAAACTTGGGTTCATTGGCTATACTTTGCTGTCCTCAACATGCCACGCTTCCCTCTCACTGCCCACTCTGCTGGGGAGAACCGGCATTGCCCGTCCTGCTGCTCCCTTGAGATCCTGGCTGCCCACCGAGCTGAAGCATGCCCGTAACACTGCATTTTCATTAGGGATAAAAATATAATTATTAACTAACATCTTATTGGCTAACCACTGCATAAAGTATTTAGCTTGCATTAGATCTTTTAATCCTCTCAAGCACTATAAAACACTAGTACTATTCCTCACTTATAGGCAAGTAGACTGAGACTCGGAAAATGCTTATCATTTTCCTTAAGCCGCTTACCTGACTCAAGCTGAGGTTCGAAGCTAGTTTAACTCCAAAACTGGAATTCCCAGTGCTGTTTCTCTTTAAAGCCGTCTTAGGCGCATACCATATGGAACCCCCTTTCTGCACGCATCTACCAACAGCACACAGAGCCGTGCTGGGGAGCCCACATTAGAAAACAGGGATTCAAAGCAGGGCTCTCAAACACCAACACAGAGAAGCCGTCTTGGAGATGTCCACAATGAAATGAAAAAATGAGAATGCACTAAATTTTTTCTAAAACTGAACTCCCCACTCCACATATCTTCCTCCATTAATTTAAAGGACTACGCAACCCTTATTTGAAATCAATGTCCCACACACTTTCATGGTGACAGGTAAGTGAAATGAGTGGATGAGAACACTGGCACCCCTAAATTTGGTGGCCCTCAATAATTTACCAGGCTTCCCAAGTGTGAAATAACATCTCGGAGAGCCACCAGTTAAAAGTCTTCTCTTTTTTCCTACTACTCTATCTCTGCAGTTCAGGATTACGGAAAACACTGGGGTAATCTGTTGTTTCTGTTTTAAGATTAAGAATCTACAGTTGTTGTACGAGCTCCCAATAAAATGATTTTTTTAAAAGGAATCTATTGACAGTCATTACTTTGTCTTTCCCATATGCCTACACGAGAGAAAAGGTATTACACGTTACCAGGGTTTTTATTTATTACAAAAAAAGAACAGGAAGACATAATTCAGCTTTATGAGTGGCCAAATGAACCAATCATTCTTCTTGCACTCATTTATAATAATCCCTTTGCCTTTCTCTCTAAAGTATAGTAACTCCACCTGTTAGGTCTACTAGCAGGCTTCTTTTTCTCTCCAGAACTTCAATCAAAAAATACATTAATGGTCAGAGGGGCACATTTATTAGAAATACTGCCATAAACTTTGAATATCTATTGAGATTTAAAACAATCTTATATTAAAATGCTATTTAAAGAGTGAAATTTTACTTCTCCCTTTTAAGTTTTTTTTTTTGAAAGGCACAAATTCCAGCTGATCATGTTTGCTAACTGCTAGAACCTTAGCTTTCATGTAATCTTTTAAAAGTCAATTAATTCTACTATAACACCGTCCCCGCCCCCCTACCCTTCCAAAAAAAAGCTGTTCTAAGAGAACCACTCGCTACTTACAGTATACAGACTGACTATTGCAAGGCACCTCTTCTGAATAATCTGATATTCTGATTTTAAGAACTTTGCCCTGCCCCACCCCAAGATTATGTCAGCCGAGATACCATCAGGAATCTAGGAGGCCTGCCCACTCATGAAACATGGACCAACACTTTGGAACATAGCAGACTGGTTAAGTCCATGTGTTGTAGGGTTACTAACTACTCCCAAGCCAAATCTGACTCAGAGATCCTGTAAGTCAGAGAACGGTCCCTTATTTCTGAAACTGTTAACTCTTTATGAGAATATAAAGTCTTTCTCCTATGGAGTATCTATTGACTTTCTGGGTAGCAGGCCAAAGTGTAACCACTCCAGGCAAATCTCTCTGAAATACTTTGTAGCACTGCAAGTTACCTTACTACTCTAGATCTGTTTCTTCATGTATAAAATGGGCATAATGGCAGCACTGCTAATATTGCTGGTACAGATTATAACCAATAAAACATACACTGACACACAGTAAACTTGCTGCTGAACTAGAGCTATCTTCCTACATGTATGAGCCTTGTGAGATTCGGACACCAAGAGTAGAATATCCGAGACTACATAATAACAAATATGCAGATCATAGTCCATAGTGATGCTCACCTGACATTACATTTACACAAACAACTGAAAACTTCTAAGTGTGGTCCAGAGTGGGAAGTCCATTCTATGGCGGTACCAATGGCCTGGTTTCCACTACTATGAAGCCTTGAAGACGTCAGAATTCAGGGTGCATTGTGCCAAGTGTTGTAATTTTAAAATTCTTCAAGATGTGGGATCCAAGAACACAGATTGCTCCCTTCTCGAATGATAATGCAGATATGCTTCCAGGAGAATCCTTCTTAATAATTCCCAAGTCCTCCACCAGGACTTCTGCTACACTAAGGCAGCTCAAGGTCAGTAATGTGAAAGAAACAAAATCAGATAGCCTGTCTCCAAGGACTTACTAAAACCCAGGCACCACCCTTACAGCCCAAGAGCCCTGGAAGCTCAGAAACACTCTTGATACTGCCCTTCAACAGGTATATGGCCGAGAAAAAAGAATGGTAAAAGTACATCAGTACGGAACTGTGTAACTGTGGATTTTCTTTTATCTCAATTCATTTCTTCAACACCAAACTTTAATTTAAAAATACTGGATCTTACTATTTTAAATATCTTTTAAAATCATTTTATTGGGGGCTTGTACAACTCTTATCACAATCCATACATCCATCCATTGTGTCAAGCACATTTGTACATTTGTTGCCCTCATCATTCTCAAAACATTTGCTTTCTACTTAAAAGCCCTTGGTATCAGCTCATTTTCTCCTCCCACTCTGCTCCCCCCACCCCACTATTTTAAATATTGTCCTCCCTTAAAAAGAGTTAGATCAAACAAACAAAACAGTTCAAATCACAATCTACAGAATAGGTTTTCTTCCACTAGCTAAGAAACTCCTTAAAACATGGATTGGCAGATATTTTAAGCTTTGAAGGTTATACGATCTTCGTAATACCTGCTCAACTTTGTTGTCCGCTGTATCCAGAAAGCAGCAACACACACTAAAAAAATAAATGGGCAGAACTGTGTGCCAATCAAAATTTATCTATGGATTCTGACATTTGAATTTCATGCAATTTTCACATGTACTGCAAAATTTTATGTGCTTTTACTCCAATTATTTAACAATATAAAAACCATTCTTAGTGAGTGAGGCTGCAGGCAGGACTTGGCCCATGGCCTGTAGTTTGCATAGAACATATATGTAGTTTGCTTAGAAAATCTAGGGGCCACAGGAACAAAGAATCCCTATTAAAAGGTCTAGCAGGGACACCAGGCACTACTTCACCTATGGCTTTGTGCCGAACGTCCTGGTAGGGAGTCATACACACGAGCTATGAGCAAAGGGGCTACCACGGTCTCGGTAGCCCGGACAATCTATAACCCAGTCCCTAAGAACTCCTTAAATGTCCATTCTTGGTTGACAAGTCCTCCAGGTGATTCTGATGCACACTATAACTTGGGTCTTGCTGGTTTCTATCCAAGGCCAAGTATAGATCTCTACTTGAGATATAAGCCAACTGCAAATGTGGCCACCTGCCAGAAACCTTACACACCCACAGGTCAGAAGAGACAGCATAGTTCACCTCCCAAGAAATACACCTAAGGGCTCTATTTTGTAGGAAAGAAGTTTAAGTTCCTGCAAGTATTTCAAAAAATAAAAACGCAGTGACATGATATCTAACACTTGTGAGTAGTGGGGTAAAGATGAATTAAGATTGGGCCATACTTTTATCACTTTTTGAGAATGGAAAATGGATTTACGGAAGCTCGTTAAAATATTTTCTCGGGTCTTAAAGGCTTGAAGGTGAACAAGCGGCCATCTAGCTCAGAAGCAAATAAGCCCACATGGAAGAAGCACACCGGCCAGTGCGATCACGAGGTGCCCAAGGGACAAGGTATAAGGCATCATGCAAAAAAAAAAAAAAAAGATATAAGTGTGTGTATGTATGTGTATATGTGTGTATATATATGTATATATATATATCATATTAAATGAAGGGGGAAGTGCAGAGTGGAGACCCAAGGCCCAAGTGTCGGCCAATGGAGATCCCCTCATAGAGGGGTTTAGGAGAGGAGATGGGTTAATTAGGGTGTGAGGTAGTATCGATGAAGAACACAGCTTTCCCCCAGATCCTGGATGCTTCCTCCCCCCAACTACCATGATCCGAATTCTACCTTGCAGGCCTGGATAGGACAGAGGCTGTACACTGGTACATATGAGGGCTGGAGGTACAGGGAATCCAGGGTGGATGATACCTTCAGGACCAAGGGTGTGAGGGACGATGCTGGGAGAGTGGAGGGTGAGTGGGCTGGAAAGGGGGAACTGATTACAAGGATCCACATGTGACCTCTTCCCTGGGAGAGGGACAGCAGAGAAGGGGGGAAGGGAGACTCCGGATAGGGAAAGATATGACAAAATAACGATGTATAAATTACCAAGGGCACATGAGGGAGGGGGGAATGGGGAGGGAGGGGGAAAAAAAGAGGACCTGATGCAAGGGGCTTAAGTGGAGAGCAAATGCCTTGAGAATGATTGGGGCAGGGAATGTATGGATGTGCTTTATACAATTGATGTATGTATATGTATGGATTGTGGTAAGAGTTGTATGAGTCCCTAATAAAATGTAAAAGAAGAAAAGAGAAAAAAATGATTAGGGCAAAGACTGTACAGATGTGCTTTATACAATTGATGTATGTATATGTATGGATTGTGGTAAGAGTTGTATGAGTCCCTAATAAAATGTAAAAGAAGAAAAGAGAAAAATATGATTAGGGCAAAGACTGTACAGATGTGCTTTATACAATTGATGTATGTATATGTATGAACTGTGAAAAGAATTGTATGAGCCCCAATAAATTGTTAAAATAAAAAAAATAAATAAAAATATTTTCTCCAGCACAGCAAAATCACTCTCTACAACCTGAGACCACAAAAACTAATAGGTGGCTGCGGATCACACTGTAAGGTCCTAGATAGTGTGGGAGAGAAATGTGAAACAAAAGTCAAAATTAAAAAAAAAAAATGACAAAGCTTGCTGGTCAGTTCAAGAAAGGAATCCCTGCCCTGAGAAGATGTTTGTAGCTATGGCCAGGTCTGGAACTAAACAAACCAATTTTCTGTCAAGTAATAGGCAGGTCTCTAAGGGGAACAATGACACTTGGTCACATGAACACCTTAGAACAATCAGCCATTTGAGATTAAGAGGGCAACACTTACCAGAGGACAAAGTTCAGAGGGCTGGGGAGGGAAGAGGACTGAAAACAGGAAGCAGGGCAGGTGATGCTACATTGTGGAAACTGCAATCAATGGCATGACACAAAATGTGTCTAAATTGTTGAGTGGAAAACCAATTTGTTCTGTAGAGGTTGACTCAATCCATAAGAAACTGTCCATAAGAAAAAAAAGGTAATGTTCCCCACTGCAGAGGTAGGCTTTCAGGTCTACCATGTAGTGTCGCTAAAAAGCACTTGATACCAATACCTGTTTGTTTTCAGTTAACTACCTACCAACAGTTCAACCAACCACCCAGGAAGTGGCACTGTTAGGTTACCTCAGTCTGCTGGCTGAGGCTGTCCACCTCTCTCGTTTTTCTCTTGACCTAGCTGCCGGTAGAGGCCACCCAATTCCTTTTCCATCCTGTCTCAGACTACATTCTCGTTCAGTTCATTCAAGTGCACCCATCGCCCTGGAAACAGCTGCACACGACCTTATTAAAGTGTTGAAAAACAGGTATGCTACTTTGAACATTAAGGTGAGCCTGACCCAAGCCCTGGTATTTTCAATCACCTCATAAGCATGTGAAAGTTGTACATTGAATAAGGAAGCCTGAAAAAGGGTAAGTGCACTTGAACTATGGTGGTCAAGAATGCTGAAATTACCATGGACTGCCAAAAGAACAAACAAATCTATCTTGGAAGAAATTCAGCCAGAATGCTCCTTAGAAGCAAGGATGGCAAAACTTGTCTCGTGTACTTTGGACATGCTGTCAGGCGAGACCTGTCCCTGGAGAACATTATGCTTGACAGAGAGGCATCGAGGATGAGAAAGGCCATCAACAAGATGGATGGACACAGTGGCTGCAACAATGGGCTCAAGTATAACAACTGTGGGGATGGCCCAGGACTGGGTGGTATTTTGTTCCGTTGTACATAGGATCTCTGAGTTGGAACAAAATTCTTGACACCTAACATCATCTCCCCGGATTCCCAAACTGCTCCCTTGTCTAACTATCAGAGAAAACAGAAGTGGTGCCCATCTTCACCCAGTCTGAAAAGCGCAATGGGCTGTTAAATTCAAGACAGGGCTAGTGCAGCAAGTAAGACCGCCTCTGGCCTCCCTCGGGTCCATGAAGCGCACACTCACAGGATAGGTACCATTTTTCTTACGGGTCAAAATACAATGGAAAATTAGTTACACAGACCATTAACTCTTAAGTTGGTCAATTCAATCTTCCCAATAGTCCAATGTATGCATTTTCAACACACATTTTCTGAAGATAAATAGATGACAGGAGTTGTGTATGTCCCAACAATGTGCTAGTCCTTCATGGAGCTCAGCCCAAGAAGTGGAACATCCCAAAATAGAAAATGTTCAGTGGTAATAACTAGAGTATTTGGAAAAACAGCAAACCATACAGGGTCCCTTAATGTTGTTCAACAGGTAGACTTAGGTTAGGGATAGCTTCCCCAAGAAATGTCATTTCTCCAATTATATTATCAACTCCCACAAGGAACTTATATATTTTTTAATTTGCTGAGAAACTAAGGCACTCAATGTTTTGATTCTCTAAGACTGTTTATTGGCTCAAGCATTATTCAGTTATTTATATCAACTAATTCAATTTACAAATAATTGTTAATCCACATTTCGCAAATCACCTTTGGTGGGGAAAAAAGAAATTGTGTTCTAAATATTGTCATTACAAAGAAAAAGGCAAAATAAATTACGTCTTATACCAAAATCAACTGTGCTACAAAATTACATTAGAAAACAAACAAGGCTATAAGAAACTGAGAATTGAGAGACAAAAATTAAGCAGGCCTCTGACATAGTACTGAACCTCTTTACAAATTTGCCACCCTGTGCTGACAGAAAGATGGAGTCAATCTTGACTTATGGTGGCCCATGCATGCCCGAGTAGGGTGGTGCTTTATAGAGTTTCAAAAACTGAAGTGTCTGGCAAGTGAACTGTTTACACCACCCACAATTCCAATAGAAGAAAATACAGGAATACAGCCAAAAGACAGTGGATGACATTTCTACATTAGCTAAACTACAGGGGATCCTCACTTCTATTTAAATTAATAGTTCCAGTCTTTTCCCAATAGAGAACTGGACAAAAGAAGCTACAAATGGAGAGAGAAAAAACAGCCACTGGAAATATGGGCTACAATTCCAGTCTAATACACGGAGAATCATTACAAACATTATAAATTACATTACAAACTAACCAAACATTACTTAACCTACTCCATGGCAACTGGTCTGGTTTAGGACCACCTAAGACCATTCCTGATGGCATAGTGGGCTATGCATTGAATTGCTAACTACAAGGTCAGTGGTTCAAATCCAGGAATCATTGAGAGAAAGAAGAGGCTGTCTCCTCCTATAAAGATTTAAAAGTTGACAGACAACAGAAAAATGGGTGATGAGAGACTTAGACATGAAAAAATAATAATTTATACATTTTCAAGGGTTCATGAGGAAGGGAGGGAGGGAGGTGTGGAAGAGAGGGGGGTAAATGAGGAGCTGATACAGAGGGCCCAAGAATAAAGAACATGTCTTGAAAACGATGATGGCAACAAATGTACAAATGTACTTGATACAATGGATAGATGTATGGATTGTGATAAGAGTTGTACAAGCTCCCAATAAAAGATGTAGAAGTCTTATAAAACAAACAGGTCGGTTTTGCTGTGTCCTATAGGGTTGCGATGAATCAGAACTGACTTGGTGGCAGTGAGCTTAGTTCGGAAAGCCCATTCAAGCAAGTCCTGGAAGTACAGTGGGTGTTGAGGTGCTTGGCTGCCAACCGAAAAGTTGGAACATTTGAACGCACCAGTCACGCTGCCAGAGAAAGGTGAGGCAGTGTGCTTTCCTCAGTGCTTACAGCCTCAGAAACTCTGTGGGCAGTGCCACTGGTGCTGCCGGGCCGCTCTGAGTCAGAGGGCTTGCCAACAGGGGGCTTGCGTTGTTTTTGTTTTAAAGCCCACTCAAAGACCCCACAGTAGAACTTTGAGCCCATGTAGATCCCAAGTGAGGGGATCAAGTCTACAACAGTCAACATTTGATT
The DNA here is from genome assembly GCF_050624435.1 of Tenrec ecaudatus. Taxonomy (NCBI): domain Eukaryota; kingdom Metazoa; phylum Chordata; class Mammalia; order Afrosoricida; family Tenrecidae; genus Tenrec; species Tenrec ecaudatus. The sequence goes on from NC_134534.1 coordinate 139,080,580, forward strand.
GGGGGCTTGTACAGCTCTTATCACAATCCATACATCCATTCATCCTCAAGCACATTTATATATTTGTTGCCATCATCACTTTCAAAACATTTTCTTTCTACTTGAGACCTTGATATCAGCTCATTTTTACCCTCCCTCCCTCCCTCCCTCATGAACCCTTAATAATTTATAAGTTTTTATTTTTTTCATGTCTTACACTGACTGATATGTCCCTTTACCCACTTTTCTGTTGTCCAGCCACCCTGGGGTGGGGTTATATGTAGATCATTGTAATCGGTTCCCCTTTCCTCCCCCCACCTTCTCCTTCCCCTCCTGCTATTGCTACTCCCATTACTGGTACTGAGGGGTTTATCTGTCCTGGATTCCCTTATCTGTACCTGTGTATATGCTCTGGTCTGGCCGGATTTGTAAGGTAGAAATGTAGTCATGATATTAGAGGAAAGTTGTATGTTTCATCGGTACTATACTGCCCCCTGACTGGCTTTCGACTGAGCTATCTTACATACCGCTCATACATATACACACAGCTAGGAGGTCGACTGACTCATGGCAGTGCCAGAAGCATCAGAGTTGAACTATGCTTCCTCAGGATTTTCAATGGCTAATTTTCCAAAAGTAGATTGCCAAGCCCTTCTTCTGAGGCACCTTCAGGTAGTCTCAAATTCCCAAGCCTTCAGTTAGTAGCTAAGTGCAATAACCAGATACACCACCTAGGGATAGGTGTATCTGTATCTTGTTTGATATTCTGTACAAGGTTTCCAAAACACTTAAGACACTGGGAGTTTAACTAGCACTTTTTACAATATTAAAATGTATTTTCATCTCTTAAGCACCGTTAGGAGTGCAGAGATCCATTGCGTGAATGGCTAAAGCAGATTCTTAAACTGCCCCCAAATCCACAAAGTCACCAACAGACTGAATTTAAAACTTCAGTCTCTACTTAAAACAGGCACGTGTGAACTCCAGCCAGAGTGGTAGCAATCACTGTCCCAAAATCAGTGGTTCTCAACCTTCCTAATGCCGTGATCCTTTAGTACAGTTCCTCGTGTTGTAGTGAGCCCCCAACTATAAAATTATTTTCATGGCTACTTTATAACTGTCATTTTGCTACGGTTAGCAATCAGGTGACCCCTGTGAAAGGGTTGTTCAAACCCCAAAGGGGTCTTGATCAACAAGTTGAGAACCTCTGCGGCTTAGAGAAAAGCAGCAAAAGAGTATTTCTATTAAAAACTAGGAAGTTGTTAGAACCACAGCAACCAGACCTATGGCCTACTGCACCTAACGTAGTAGGAAAAGTCTTGTGTCTCTACAGAAAACCTGCTGAGTAAAAGTCTCAGCAGAAAATAAGAACTGGATCTAAGCCGCTACATTTGGTAGGGTTTCACTGCAGACTAAGTTGCCCTGTGAAACAGTAATATACTCACTCATCCTCTATAGAGGAGTTACCAATAACCAGCACCCTGATTGTGCAGATTTCTGAACCCTTTGTGAGAAATGTATACACACCCAGAGAATGAACACTAAGAACAAGTGTGGGTCACATCCTCTAAATCTCTACTCCAACTGCTTCCTGTAAGAGTTACCACCTAGTGATTTTAATTTTTTAAGCCCAGGCGGTCTGCCAATTCAACACTAAAACCGGACCAACAACTGATTTTTCCTATTGCAACATCGCCAGCAAGTCCTATGCTCTCCCTCTTTTCTTTACTTTTCAAATAGCAATCCTCATTGTCAAAACCACCTACAGTGTTCTCATGCATACAAGCAAGCACCGTACAGTCTGTGAAAACTTGCAGCCCCTCTAGAGCATTAGATTCTTTATGAATAAACACACAACCAAAAACCAAACTCACTGTACATATATGATAAGCATAGGTGTGTCCGTCCAATGTCAAAATCTAGCAATTTGCTCTATATTGTAGCCCTGTCAGAAGGTCCCTTAGAGTTACCAACGCCAATACTCTTCACAGTTCCAAGAGTCCAAAACCAGAAACCAAACTCACTGTCAGTGAGTTGATTCCGACTTTCAGTGAACCTAAAGGACAGGGCAGGACTGTCCCAGTAGGTTTCCAATACTGTAAGTAACTTTTTATGGGAGTAGAAATCCTCCTCTTTCTCCACACCAAGAGGCCAACAAGTGGCCAATTGAAAGAACAAAGACTATGACTATGTAGAAAAGGCAGACCCTGAACACAAGAATAGTGAAGATAAGAGTCACAATTGGCAGATGGTGGACTTGAAAAATATTCCAACAGCCAAAGCTCTTCCCATTCTGGAGACCTGGGCAATAATTCTGACAAAATGAATGGATACAAATGAGAAAGAATAAAACTGCAACAGGGAAAACAAATTCAGTATTTGGGCTATCAAACTTGACTTAAGGCCACTTGAAAAAACTTGAATCTAAGCCTCTAGTTAAATAGGTGGGTGGGACTTGATGTCTTTTCTAACCAGTGTATCCAGGTCTGGAGCTGGCACTAGGTCAGAAAAACTGCTAATTCAAAGAAAAAGGGAGTCTTAAGGCAGAGTCTGATAGTGCCCAGGTACCTGCTCCTTCATTTGGAGTTACACCCCAAGCTACGCATATTTCCCTAGCGTATCCTTTCACAAGGCAGTTTCCTTAAAAACAAGCAAATAATAGGCAGCTGCTGTGGGTTATACACCTTGAGCTGCTTAACCACTTTATGCCAGTGATTCAAACCCACTAACTACGCCATGGGAGAAACATGAGGTTGCCTACTTCTGTAAAGATTTGTCTTTGAAACACATTTGTCTGATCGAACCGCTATGAGTGAACAGCGACTCAATGACAGTTGGTGGGTACAGGTAATAAAGGCATGTTCCTCCCTATAACCCTGGCCTTTTCTTTATCTTGGCAACTGACACACAAAAACCAATCAACTACCCTTTTCATCGAAGCATCATTTTGTAGCACCCTACACTTTGCACAGGCTCCATCTACCTCCTTAAGAACTGTTCCCATTCCTTAAGTCAATTGTGTACAGAAGTCAGAGCAGTTTGTACAATTCCTATCTAACGGGAGCCAAATGTCTGTCTTCGTACAGTGCACCTTCTTTCTGTATGTTAAAATAAAAGTTAAAGAAACACTTCCAGATACACCAAAACACCTTTAACATACCATCGTCATAATAGTTTTGATGCATGTTACAAAGTGGTGTTCTTTTTAATACCAATGATTGTAGATACCTCAAAATTTTAATATAACAGGCTTTGAGAGGTTTTTGTCAATAATTACTAGGGTTGCACTTCAGTTGGATGTTAGTAACCTGGGGATCGCCTCTTACTTAAATCTTAGAGAAATAAGACAGCACAGGTAGAGAAGTTGAAAATTCCTTTTGATTGGCAGCTGAAAATTTCAGGTGGCCGGATTTCCTTTCCAATATATCTAAGCATTTACAGAATTCTTCCCTCTACTTGTGGTTTTCCATGAGGGTCTGACTTGAAGTGAGAAACTTGCTGCCGGGTCCTAGTGCTCATGGGGACTAAAGGTAGGCTATCAGCTGTCCTGCAAGCCTGCTCATTACTGGACCACTGGCCACTCATGCTGCACCGGGACAGCAGCTCCCAGCCCCCACCCCCAAAGCATCCTGGTGGACACCTCATTACAAGAACTTCCTGTAAACCAGATTTTCCTACACTCAGTGTCTTGCTTGCCCCCCTTTCTTTCTTGGGTAGCATCTTCAGCATGAGGGAAGTAGTAGGTGAGGTGGACCCTGGTTGGCAAGGAAACTTTCCCCCAGGATTTGCAGACCTCCATCAGAGGAGCTGGACTCACCTTCCCGACAGAGTCCCATGACTTCACGGTTCTTCCCAAACTCCTTAAAACTTTCATCCAATTCCGTCCCTAGGAGATACACACACACATGAGGAAGGTAGAGGCAGGTCAGTGGCTAGAGTATGACCCACGCTCATGCACGCACTGGGTAGGTGTGAGCGCCTCACCTTTCCCCAACCTGGGATACCATCTCTGACCCTGGAGGGAGCAGACAAGGAAGGACTGGAAAGGGGAGGGATGGGAAAGAAGGGAGGTAAGGAGGGGTGGGCAGCGTGGGGGGCGGGGTGGGGAGAGGAGGGTGTGGACACTCACCGTCCTTCCCAGGAAGTTTGGAAGCTTCGACCCACAGATTCCACGACTGTCCCAGCATCGTCTCAGGACTAGGCAGGGGCCTGCATTCCCCGACGGTCGCCATTGCGGTAGCCGCAGCGGAGGTGGAAGAGGTGCCGGGGCCGCCGTCCTCCGGGCGTAGGCGCCTTGGCGGCGGCGGCTGCCGTTGAAGCTGCGGAGGCTGCGGCGGCGGCTGCTGCTGCCGGGCGGCCGCGGCCGCTGCTCCGCCCGCCGCCACCACCGCTCGGCGCAGCTCCCCCCTGACGTCATCCGCGGCCCGCTCCGACATTCTTTCCGCTCCTACAATGTAACAAAAAAGGGGGAAAAGAGTCGCGCGGGGGCCGCTTTTAAGGAGGCGCCGGGGAGTTCCGGCGGCGTGCGCGGCCCGCGGGCCGGGTGGGGCGCGATGACAGCGCCCCCCGGCCGCCCGGCGTCCCCGCCCCCGCCCGCCTACTCCAGGGCCACCCCCCGCCCGGGGCGCTAAGTCCACGGCGCCGGCTAGCTTTCGGTTTCGACTCCGGCGGCCCCTCGGGCCAGGGACTCGGCGCCGGCGGCCCGCCACCGCCGCGTGGGCTTCCTTGCCTGCCTCCGGCCGGGGTCCTGGCCCGGGGCGCGGAAGCCCAAGTCCAGAGCTGCTCGCGCCGTGGGCCCACGTCCCACCGCGGAAGACCGTGGCGGCGAGGCCCGACACGTGCCCCTTTCCCCCAGGAAGCCCACCCTGAGGCCGCTCGCATCCCCGTTCCGGGCCCGGAGACCCCACTCCTTCCTTCCGTTCGTGCGTCCGTCCGAGCGGCGGCGCCCGGCCGGCTCCCTTAAGCGGAGGCGCCTCCCGCCGCCGCCTCCTCCCCCACGCCGGTCCCTCCCTCTCCGCTCGCTCCGGCGAAGTTTGCACGTCAAGCCCCCGGAGTGGAGCCAGGGCGAAGTCGGAAACGCAGCCACCGATGGAGAGGCAGGCTGGCCTGCCGGGGCAACCCTGAGTGTCATCCCCGTCGGGCGCTCCCGCCCCGGGCGCAGGGGGCGGGGCAGGGAAGAGGAGGCCGGGGCCCCTTTCCGTGCAGCTAGCTCACTAGCGGCCGCTCAGCTGTCAAAAAACATGAATGGGGAGCTACCACTCAGTAAGCTGCCTGGCCAGCTGGGAACCGTCCGCAGTCAAGAAAATGCGGCCCAGGTGTGGACCCGATACCCACTGCGCGCACAAGGCTCTCCACGTGTGTGCCCCACGCAGTCCACCGCGGGGTCACAGCGCGCGTCGGAGGGGCTGGAATAGCTAAAGCTAGCAAAAGGGTCACGAACTCAGTGTCAAACGGTGTGAAGGAGTCAAACACACGCAGGCAATCCTTAATCAGGTCTCCACATTTCTCTGTTTACCTCATTGCTCCTAGAAGTAATTCATTCGCCAAGAAAATAAAAGATAAAATTGCCATTTAAACAGGATTCGTTTCCATTTCGAGATGTTAGTTTCCTATAATTGTCGCTTCTGGGGCAGTGTGAGAATTTAAGAACGTACCGAATTTCTAGAAAACTGCTTAGAATATAGTTTCCCAATTTTGTTGACTAAATTAAATATTGGCCCAGGAAACTTGGAAGCTCTCCCAACATACACATAGCTTTTGCTTAAGTAATAATGTGAACTAAAAGCTTACTAAAGGAAGGAAAACGTGGTAAGTACTTGAAACAGCAGCAGCCCACACCAAGCACTCAGTAATTCGATTTTTTTTTGTTTTTAGTTTGTTGATACACACACACACACACACATATATATATTTAATCATTGGGGGCTCCTACAACTCGGTACAAACCATACATCAGTTGTATCCGACATATTCTACATATATTCGTTCCATCGTTCTTTTCTAGACATTTACTTTCCATTTACATTTACATTCCAACAACTAAAGAAACCAAGTTCACCTTGCTGAAACAAACATATTTAAATAAGTATAAAAATTAATGAGGAAATATTGCAACCTAAATTTAACCCATGGCTCCAATAAAAAGGATGTTTTACATTTAAAAGTCAAATGATTCCAAACACACACACACGTTGTGATTTAGCATATGTACATGCTAAAGCATTTTAGTATATATATATATAATTATTTTTAACGAAAGATTTAGAAATGAGTCTTTTGGTTGTGTGATTAAAACACAAGTCCAATAAGTGAAATTATGAATGCTTCCTGTCTTGATCTAAGAAGTAGTAATAGTAAAATAACCCCAAAAGGTAGATATAAGTAGAAATATTATAGGAAATCATTTCTGAAGTGTCAACTTACTACAAGTGCATCAGTAAGAATATGTAAAGGTAAAATAAATGTGCAACTCTCTTGGCAATAACAGAGTTCCTGATTCTTCACATACTCCCCAATTGGCAGATTTCCCCAATGCAGACTTGCATATTTGCATTCCTTCCAAATAAAAATTCCAGTTACATTCAACATTTTCCATCTCCCTATACTAAAATGCACAATTTATAAAATAGGTTGAATTTTACGTCATCACTTAAGATTAATAAATTGAATTTTAATGCCACTTGGAGCTACAAGTAAAAATAAAAGCTAAGGGCCACCTGGCTTCCATGCTAACTAGGTGCCAAAGAGAGCTCACCTGCTCAGAATACTGGATGAGAACTCAAATAAGGGGTAGTCCCACTGCCTAGAAACACTGCTTGATATAACTCCTTTGTTACATATGACAGTATTTTAAATTCACTAACCTATAAAGCATTATAAATTCTGTTCTAATTCCAGTTTGATACCTTTTTTCCCCCTCCAGCTTTTGATTGGTTTAATAAACAAAACAAAAATGGGGAAGAAAAAAACAAAGAACCAAGTCGTGGTTATTCAGGAAAATTAATTACTAATAGCAGCTATCAACTATTGAGCACCTACTAAATGCCAGGCATTGTTGTACATACCTTTACCTTTATCTCAAATTATACTCATTATTGCATAAAGTAGAAGTTGTAATATTTAAATATACAGATAGGAAAATTGGGCAAGGGTCTGGAATCAACCTTTCTGGGGTCAGATGCTGCACCGCTCCTCCACTTATAAGCTGTGTAACTTTGGGCAACTTACCTAATTTCTGCACTTCAGAGTACTCATCTGTGAAATGGAAGGCTAGGCTTTGAGGATTACATGGACAGATTTGTGCTTTGCAAAATAAATACTATTAATTTTGTTAATTAATAAATAAATAAATGTTATACTGAATGGCATAATTTAGCCCAATCCTTATCAGCGAAATTTACCAGCAATCTGAAGTGAGTAACACACAATTCCTGGAACACTAAACCCAAACCACTTACTCCACTCATTTCACATCAATTCTAACTCACAGTGATCCTGTAATTGGACTGAGAACTAACTGCCTCATAGGCTTTACAAGGCTGTGTGTGGAGTGGTTGGTGGATTGTAGCTACTGGCCTTTTGGTTGGCAGGCAAGCACTTTAACCACTGTGCCACCAAGGTTCCTAATTCCTGGCAACCCCCCACCAATTTGCTTCTGTATAGCCTATACATTTTATCCCCCCATCCCCTCTCCTGTCTCTCCTTCTCCTTTCCCTTTCTCTTCCCTACTCTCTTCCTCTCTTTTCTCTGTAACCCTTTCAAGAATAAGCAGTTTCTGGTATCCATCCACCTCTGATTTGAGTTTCCTAATGGTTTGAATAAATCACCAACAAAAGTCAAATTTTCAGCCTGAGAGAATGCTGTGGGGCAACTCTACTGAAGAGAATTACTTAATATGGCCCTTTTAGTGATCCTCTAGGTAACACCCAAAAAATAATTGGGCTGGTGGTGCTGGTGGTGGTGGTGATGGTTAGGTGCTGTTGAACTGAGCGTGACTCATCCTGAAATGAGCATATGACTATGTAGATTTGAGATGTTTGTTGTCACCCTGGGGGAGTATGACTTAGGCATTGGGCAAGCCTGGTAGTTCAAACCTACAAACAGTTCCACATGAGAAAGATGAGGCTGTATGTTTCAGTTTTAACAGTTTCAGAAACCCTATATAAGAACACTATGAATTGGAATCAACTCTACAGCAGCGAGTGAAGGGGAATTCGATAGCATTTCAACAATATAAATAAGGTGCATGGCTGCTTGTGTGGTTGGACTATGCAAATGATGTATATGGCACCCTAAGGAGGGGAGTGCTTAGTTTTGCCACTCCACTAGGTTTAAAACATACCATCCGAGAAATGGAAAGAAGGAATCCCACTACCATCAAGAGGTAGGCTAGAGATCCCTGCGCTAGCATTCTGCTCAATTAAAAAACCAACTAGCAAAAACAAAAAACCCAACTATCCTAGAAAGTGAAATCTTACTAAGTGGTTGCCTCTGGGGTATCTATTGCCTCTGGGGTATGCTAAGAAAGCTTTGTAACACTTAACCCAGAAGCAGGGCAGAGGCCAAGGGACTGCATGGCCCAGAGGCAGAGGAGGCAATGTGTGAAAGGCAGTGTGTGTGGGCAAGGAAAAGAAGCAGCTGTTCTAACCAAAGAACTGTAACCTTAGCATTTCCCATGTCTGAATTGTAACTTCAGGGATAACTTCCTTAAAAGCCCCATAATCAAGGATGTTGTCTGTGAGTTCTGTGTGACCATTACAATGAATTATGGAACCTAGCAGAGAAGTAGAGGGCCAAAAAGAGGACCTGATGCAGAGGGCTTAAGTGGAGAGCAAATGCTTTGAGAGTGATTAGGGCAAAGAATGTACGGATGTGCTTTGTAAAACTGATGTATGCATATGTGTGGATTGTGATAAGAGTTGTATGAGGCCCTAATAAAATGTAAAAAAAGAAAAGAAAAAAAAAGAAAATGATTAGGGCAAAGAATGTACAGATGTGCTTTATATAATTGATGTATGTATATGTATGGATTGTGATAAGAGTTGTATGAGCCCCTAGTAAAATGTTAAAAAAAAAAAAGTAGAGGGCCATGGAACAGACAGCAATATTTTAAAAGAACTTTTTATACAAAGAGTATTGGTCATTAAAGGAGAGTATAACAGAAAAGCAAATACTCAGGTTTAACTACCACGGAAGAATAAAGAACTTGGTGACCTCCTACATCTCTCTTCACACCAAATAAATATAAAAGAAAATGGCCAAAACAATTTACATTCATTCAATATCGCATTTTAATATAGTAATGGCCTTGTATGATACCAATCAACTCTCCTGCCAGGATATTTCTGATGATGTCTAATAACTCTGAGGAGCTTCAATTATCTGTCTGCAAGTTTGAATCATATGCTTTACAAGGTTTAATGCTGTGGATTAAATCTATCAAGCTTTCCCAAATATCTCCCCTGTGCATGGCTCCCTGCTAGGCACCAGGGTAAAGAACACACCATCATTTCCCTCAGTAGACTAGAAAAGTGAGATTTATGGTGAAATTTTTAATTTATCGAAAGGCTCTTCTGGAAAAAGCTGTTGCCACCAATTAGACTGTCTGTAGATTAAGAACTGGGCCGTCAGAAGTGAAGTGCTGCCAAATTCTGAGCTTTCAGCCTTCCAAGGATGTATTTAAAACATGGTCTTACTTCACCATCCAAATTTAGGGATGTTCCCAGTAGGTGCCAAGGGTAATAAGGTCTCTCTTTACAAAAAGGATTCTTTGCACAGCAGATTCACTTGTAAAATGCCTTTGTTCAAAGGCCAAAGGCATCACTAAGCACACAAAGCATTGATCTTCCTAGTCTTTAAAGCCAGTGTAATGTAAAATGATTAAAACAGCCCAAAACTTTTCTAAGATCCAACACCCCACACAACCAACCTTTTTATTTGGAAGAAAACCACCAGACCCAATAGTACAATTTAATAAAATGGGCACCAACAGTTACAGAATTATATAAATATATATACATTTATCTGTGCAAATTAAATTAGGTGAGGGGTAAAGGAGATTCTCCATTATCAATCACAAGGAATGGGCATCATTTTGCATCAAGAAAATTAGATCCATTGAAATTAGAAATTGTTCTGAGTTCAGTTTCTCTCTCTCTTCTGAGGACTGGCTGGGCTTTGTTCCTAGTCCCTCTCTCTTCTGACCCTACCTCTCCTCTCCCTTCTTTCTCTCCTAGACAGCACAAGGGCTCACTTCAGCATATGGAGTAAAGAAGGTCTCCCCCTCCAGTGAAATACCTCAGACCTGTCACGAATACATCAATAACTCCAGCAGAGGGAGTACAGTGGAAGGAGTAAATTGAATTCATCAGCTCAGTGGCTGGAATTGCTGACAAGCTAGTGCAAAATCAGAAATTTGAGGTTTTAAGATAAGGAAAATTATCTTTTAAAGAATTAACCTGTACATGATTTCATTCTACAAATCGTATCATTTGGCAATCAGCTCAGAGCCTTGAATTTTTTTGTTTTCTTAACCGCATGTGTGTAGCTGCATACAAATTCTCCCAAAGAAACATTCACCAGTAATAATAATAATAAATGTTAGAAAATAAAAATAATGCATTCATAAAAAGAAGCTCAAGCTGATTATTTTTAGAATTTAAAACTGACCTATATACATAGACCAAGAGGCAGTCATTCTAAGAAAACAAGGTGTACTGTATAGTTCAAAATGAGGAAAGGTATGTATCCATATTATATCCTTGCACCATACTTATTTATGTATGATGAGCAAATGGTATGAGGTGAAGAACATGGTATCAGGATTGGTGGAAGGCTCACTAACAACTTTTAATATGCCTTGCTTGCTGAAAGCAAATAGGACTTGAAGCATGTACTGATGAGTTTAAACTGAACAAAAATCTTCACAACCAGACCTCTGAACATCATGATTAACAAAGAAAAGACTGAAGTCACAAATTTCATTTTGCTTGGATCTACAATCAGTGCTTATGGAGACCGCAGTCTAGAAATCAGACAAATTACACTGGGCAAAATCTACTACATGTGATCCCTTAAGGTATTAAAGAGCAGAGATGTCAATTTGAATACTCAGCTTGTTGGCGCAAGCTCTGATGGTTTCAGCTGCCTTACATGCATGAGAACAATGAATAGGTAAGCGTGAAGAAGTGATGCATTTGAATTGTGGTGCTGGCAAAGAATGTGGAATCAACCATGAACTGCCAGAAGAATGAACAACTGTGTCTTGGAAGTACAGCCAGAAAGCTTCTTGGAAGTGAGGATGTGAGACTTCATCCCGCATACTCTGGATGTGTTGTCTTGAGGGATCAATCCTTGGAGCAGGTAAAGAACGAGGTCAGTGAGAAAGAGGAAGCCCTCAGTGAGACCGACGCGCGCGCTGGCTGCAAAAACGGATTCAAGCAGCAGCGACTCTACGGACGGCACTGGCATTTAACAACAGTGTTAGGGCAATTTTGACTCAAAAAATATTCCTCACACAATTTAAAATAGTTAGACTAACTAATGTTAATAAAACAGATGGGTTCAAAGGAACTGAAACATGGAACCAAAAACCAGCTATAAAGGTTAAGTGGCATTGCCTCGGGTGCAATGAAATGCAAAGACTACACTGCTACTAAAAGTAATTTCCTGTCACTTTGGCACTGACGTGACTATAAATAGCACCAACTTATGGGCCCAGGAAGGAGTCCTGGGGGCAGAGGGTAGTGGGTTCTAACCACAAGGTCAGCAGGTGGAACCAATCAGCCCCTCCCTGGGAGAAAAATTAGGCTTTTTGCTCCTGTAAATTTTCAGTCTTAGAAACCCATAGGGGAAGTTCAGTCAGAATCAATTCAACGGCAGGGAAAGTTTTGATGAGCACAGTAGGAAACTGCATGAGTTATGGAGTGAATCTGTCCAGGGAGAATCCAAGTTCTTCTGCTTACTAGCTGTGTTAACTCTGAGGAAATCACTTAATCTCTCTGTGTCTTTTCCTGGTCTACAACATGAGGAAAGCAAACAGTGTCTATTTTGTGAGAAGCCAAAGCATTCTGAAAGTGTTTGCTCATTTTAGTACACTATCCCTGTCACATAGTAAAACCAATTCTAATCTGTCTATGCTATGCTATGCTATCAGATCATTCTCATTGAAGCATGACTCTAGTTATGTCAGTCCTTATTCTACTTTGAGAGGCTCCCTGCTGACAAGTGAGTGAAATAAAACCTCTCCAATCTGCCCCGGTGTTCAACGCCCTCCCACAGGTGCTCTATGAGCCAACCACAACAATCAACTCTGAGTGGTAACCATGTTCCCCGACTCTGGTTCCCAGTTCCCACACTTTTGATCATACACGTTACTCCATCCATAATGCCTTCTCTATACTTCAATAACAGGCCTCTTCAAATTCCATTTCTTAAATACAATCTTTCCTGAATCATTCCAAGTACATGAGAACTCAACCCGATCTCTAGAGCAGTGGTTCTCAACCTTCCTAATGCCGCAACCCCCAGCCATAAAATTATTTTTGTTGCTCCTTCATAACTCTAAGTTTGGTACTGTTATGAATCGTCATATAAATATCTGATAGGCAGGATGTATTTTCATTGTTACAAATTGAACATAATTAAAGCATAGTGATGAATCACAGAATTATTACATATTGTTTTTGTATATATATAATTTATTGTTTTGTATATATATTGTGAAATATTTATTTCTAATTACAAATAAATGAAACTTTGTCTTGAAGCATGGTGTAGCATGGGTAACAATCTTCATGTGGGGTACTCATATGTGGGCGTATTTGCATGTGGGCGTATCTGCATGTGGGCGTATCTGCATGTGGGCGTATCTGCATGTGGGCAGACCCACCTGGAGACGGATAGAGGAGCAGTGTCTTGGTTCCTAAGACCATAGGAAATATGTGTTTTTCTATGGTCTCAGGTGACCCTTGTGAAAGGGTCATTCTACCTCCAAAGGGATCACAACTCACTGGTTGAGAACCACCGCTCTAGATCATGGTACTTCATGGACTGGAAGTTATGAATATATGCTCTACAGTTATGATGCTGATGAGATATGCACTTAGCTCCTTAGGAAGCAGGTTGGCCTTGCCCATAGAAAGGTGTAATTTGGAGCTTGGAACTCCCCTCTTCAACCATAAAATATGTGGTAGGTACTCCCTAAGCTGGTTAGCAAAATGCCTTAGGGCATTTTGGTTCAGGGACCAATAGGACAGGTCAGTCAGTACAAGAGGAAGGAAAGGAAGAGACATTTCTTCCCTTTTCCTCATAAAGTTGTAGGTCTAAACAAAGCTGTAGATCCAGCAAACACTGCCCCCTGACTTTTTTACATTCTTTGTACCAGCAGCCAAAGGTCCCATTGAGATTTGTCTTAGTATTGCTACCCAAAGGGCTGGCTGTCCCAAACATGTGCACCCCCTCACTGATGTTAAGTGCTGCACATTCTGTTTCAATTCAAAGCGACCCTATGTACAATAGAATGAACCACTGCCTGGTCCTGTGCTGTGTCAGACTCCATTGTTGCAACCACATGTCAACTCATGTCCTTCCTCTTGTTCACTGACTCTCCCAGCAACTGGCCCCTGCTGATAACATGCTCAATGTATGTGAGACAAAGCCTCATCATCCCTGGTTCTGGTTATATTTCTCTCAAGAGATCTGTTTGTTTTTCTTGCAGCTCATGGTATATTCAATATTCTTTGCCAACACTGAAATTCAAATGCATCAGTTCTTCGGTCTTCTTTATTGATTTTCTAGCATTCGCATGCATATGAAGCAGCTGAAAATATCATACCTTAGTCCTCAAAGTGATATCTTGTCTTTAACACTTTAATGAGGTCTTGTAAGGCAGATCTGGCCAATGCAAAGTATCCTTTGATTTCTTAACTGCTGCTTCCATGAGAATTTATTTGGATCCAAGTGAATGAAATCCTTGACAACTTCAATCTTTTCTTTGTTAATCAAAATTTTGTTTATTGGCCCAGTTGTGAAGATTTTTGTTTTATTTATATTGAGGTTAAATCCATATAGAAATCTGTAGTATTCAATCTGCACCAACAAGTGCTTCAAGATCTCTTTTCAGTGAGCAAAGTCGTGACACCTGTATATCATAGGTTGTTAGGGGGCCTTCCTCCAATTCTGATGCCAACTTCTTCATATAGTCCAGGTTCTTAGATTACTTACTCAGATTACGTATGGTGCAGAGCTTTGAATAGGGCTTAGCGATAGTGATAGCCAATAACAACTAAATAAGAACAGATCTAAATTTGTGAAATCTGCAGATACATAACTGGAATGAGAAAAACCACGGGTTGAAGGCCTGGAATGAGACTCAGAAAGGGTAAAGGAAGCCCTTTCAAGGAGCCTGATGGGAGGAGATAGGATCAGTGCTAGGAATGTGAACAGGGGCAACACACATTCAGTACAGTGTTCCCAGAGTGATCTCTGAGAGGGAAACAACAGTTTCTGACTCTGCTTATCAAGACATTTGGTTTCTACGCAATACTCATGGGCGTCCTTGTTTTCTGAAAGGGCGATTGAGTTTCTAGAAAGGTGGTCTTTTCCATAATCAGCACCTGATCTTGTTTTGACTAATGCTCCATAGTCTCTTTCCACAGATGAAGTCAATTTGATTCCGGTATATTCCATCCAGCAAGGTTCACCTGTATAGTCACCCATTATGTTGCTGAAAAATGTTATGTGCAATAAATAAGTCACTGTTCTTGCAAAATGCTATCATGTGATCCCCTGCATCATTTCTATCACTAAGGCCATATTTCTCAAACGTAATTCCTTTTTTTTGTTTCTAAGTTTTGCATCCCAATCATCTTGATTGCATATTTGATGTTTGAGACTGCAGAAGTTGGTAAAAATCTTCAATTTCTTGGCCTTTGGTATTAGTGTGGTCGGAGTGTAAATTTGAAGAATAGTCATGTTACCTGGCATTCATTGTAGACATGTGGATTTTATCCTATCGCTGCCTGGGTTGTATTTCAAGATAGATCCTGAAATTTTATTTATTTTTTTTCCATGAAGATGAGACCATTCCTCTTCAATTTGTCACTCTTGTCTTATTAAACCATGACTCTCTGATTCAAAATGGCCATGATCAGTCCTTTACAGCTCACCAATGTACTGAGAAGGTGCTGCCCCTTTAGATTGGTCATGGACTCTACCGCTTCTTACAGTAGCTCTTCTTTCCCCAACTCACCTAGTCCCTGAAGATTAAGCTTGTTCTTCTTTTATGTGGCCCTTGTCGTGTACTCCTGATATTATATTAACCAGCTCATTGGTTTAATATTTTAGACTACGTCTTAGCCAAAAGGCAAAGAAGCAGTTTGTATAGTATTTTTCAAAAGCCTAAGTCATAATTAAAGTCAGTAGAAATCACATCCTATTTTTATCTTTTTCTTCTTCAGGGACAAATTCCTATATACAGGTAGTAGCAGCTCCATAAAGAGTTATGGACTTTTTATTCTTTTTTTTTAAGAGGCATGGAATTATGAGTGACTTTGGCATTCTTTTCTCAAACATGTTTCCCTTCTATCCTCAAACCTCACCACTGTCATTTGTCTAAGAAAAAACTTTCAATGTCTCCCTTCTGATACCTTCTGGACAAACAGAACCCTTCCGCTGTGATGAGTTGGAAGATTACCAAAGGACATCTCTACCTGGCTGGCCTACCTACTTTAAAGCACAAAATATAAGGGCCCATTTTGAATGTGGAGACTCCAGCCTCTTCTTCTCACTTCACCTGAACAGCATTGCATACACTCCTGAAGCCCCTGTTTTGCTTTATGTAGAAGTGGAAATGTTTTCCTTATAGATGAATGTGCACATTGTCTGAAACATTTCCACCTCTCCTGAAGTTCCCTAAAACCTGATTGAAACATCCATCACATCACATTTCTAGACTGCCTGAGTATGTGAGCAGACTGCTTACAAAAGTGGAAACTCCTTTGGTCTTCCCTATTTGGATTCTGTTCAGTTTATCATTAAATGACTCATCTTAAGCAGCACCTTCACTTGTCAGCTACCTTAGTTTCATTCCCCAATAGAAGAAAAATGGAATTTAAAAAAAATCGAAGTGTCCCCATGAAGTCTTTCTCTTTTCTCCATTAATTGACACTTAGCCCCTCTCTTTCCCAAACAGTGAAAACACTGGTAGACAGGTAGTGAGAAACTCAATTAATGGTGTCTACTATTTCTGTAGTGATCTGACACTGCTCACGAACCCAGAGTTGGCTGGCAGGCTGGGCACAGGATCTGGTCTCAGAAAGAATACTTGCAGAACTGTGTTTGCTTTATATTCTGGGTTCGGATCGTCCCTAGCCTTGAAAAGTTAAATCTATATTGCTTGGGAAAAAAGAGGAAATCAGGAAGTGGAGCTGGGAAGAAAGACAAGAATACACCTTTGGACAATTTCCCAAGAAAGGGTGTGTTTGAATTAGGGGGTTAAAGTGTGGTGGTTGTATCACTAAATGCTCCTGAAATTTCATGGTACGTACTTAAGAAACAGCGGTTTCTGTGTTGACAAACACATGATGAATGGAAGTGTACAATAATATTGTACTCCTAAAGTCTTAGTAATTACTCATATTACTAAGATCATATTTATGATTACCTTGAATTTTGAGATCTTACTCAAATGCCTTAAAATAACAGCAATAGTAAGAAAATAACCATCATTTAGTGTAAGTCAAGCCCTACCATATTCAGAAGCATCACATTTATTCAGCTCTACTAAGTGTAAACAACCAGTTACCTTTTCTTTGGATGGCAGGCAAAAATCCTGATCAATTTACCAGTGGATCTCCATCTGCTGTGATTGTGGAAGCTCTTTCTTCTTCTTACTGCTGTTCAGATCTAGGAAGAAAGAAAAAGGGAATGGAGATAAAACCTGTGGAGAAAGCCAATCAGAAATCTACTATCTCATTTGTTTCTAGAGTTTTCAAAATTACCACTTGCTCTTTGAAATGTCAAAATGTTAAAATTCAAAGCGCTTTTGCCAATTTTTCAATAAATGCAATTGAGTCTGTTTTTTGTTTTTTAAGAATGAATTTAACTGGCTCTATTTACAGTAAACTATGAACAAATGACTATTCAGTATGTACAGAATCAGCCTCCTGGGGCTTAAAATCATTGTGGTAATTTGCTGTTAATGAGTTTTCACTTAATTTTGAAAACGGCTATTCAGAAAGTCTGCTCTGATGAAACCTGTCAGAATCACAGACAAATATCACACACATACTGAGTGAGATTATTATTTGGAGAGCTCACTCAATCCTTTATCATTCAGCAGTTTATAAAAACAATTCATAATACTTCAAACAGCAAACAAAAAACTCAATTAAGCTATCTTTCTAAAAAGCAGGAGGAAATTATGTGTTCCATTATCTATACAATTGTATGAATATGTATACATATGTCGTAAAAAATGTAGCTAGACCTCAAATTAATTTGGGGAGGAGGGGGCAAGTTAAAAAATCAAGGGATTAGGGATTAACAAACCAGAGTTAGAAATTAAGCTGATTTTCAAAGTTGACATGTGGCAGAAGCGAAAGAGCAGCAAATATGGGCAATGACACAGCTACAGGGCAGAGGATGTCAAGTACACAGCACAAGACAGCCTGGTTTCATATGACACCTTTGCTACTCCTACACTTTTCCTATGATCCCCATTGACTATACACCAAGGTCAGGTGATGAGAATTTTGCTTTGCTCAATTTTCATCTATGCTTAAATGGTAAACCAATTATCTCTAGAGTTTGAGATGCTAAGATCCTAAAAAGACATCTCTGAAAGTCAGCGGCTGAAATTCTGTGCCATATTTTGATCACTCATTCACAATGATCTTAACTGGCTTTTAAGTTACTCCTCCTGGATTATGTCCTTCTTCTGCCCCTTCTTAAGCAGTTTTAGTTTTATTCACCTACAAAATACGATTCAATGATATTTAAAATCATCCCTATAATCTTTATAAGCCAGATGTTTCTCTTGCCTAGGTTGGCTTCTAATTTCTCCTCAGGCTTCTACTTTTTAACTTTTTTTTAGTGCTCCTTTTCTGCCTTTTACAATAAAAACAGCTATCTTGCTAAACATGTTTGTCCTAAATCAAAATTCATTCATTTGCATCCTAAATAGTGTGCAAAGGCCATGGAAAATCACTGACAGTAAGCCATAAATGAAGACACTAGAGACCAGCAATAAAAGATGTTACGCTAGAGATAACTATCCACCTCCTGCAGGCGATCCCTCTTTGGAGTCCACTGGAAGCGGAGGTGGAACAGCACATGCACTAGACTAGGCTCTGGGCTGGATGCTATTTCACTAGGCCAAGCCATTTTTCAGTTTTCCATTAGGGAACTCCCCAACTCTTTCTCCAAAGTGTACCAGGATGTCATCAGATTTGGGTGATACAAAATCTCCCCAAGATAGTGTTTGGCTTTGAAAAAAATCACCATTTCATTAGCCTGCATACCTTAAAAATGCTTTACAGGAAAACCTATTCTTATGAGAAAAATGGTAGTGGCAGTTACTAAAAAAAAGCATTTTAAAATAGTAACTTCTCTATTTAGAATAAGGATCAGGAGCCATTCTTTAGCAAGAAATAGAAAAGCAAGGCAAAAACTCTCCCATGCTTGTATATACTCTTCTTATTTGCTCTTCACCATTCTCAGTGCTTATCAGAGCTGTTGTTCTGATTTCCATTTTACTAGCAAGGAAACAGAATAAGAGAGGTTAAAATTTGACCAAGATTACCCAGCAAAACCATGGCTTGAAACCAAAACTAGAATTCAGGGTTTTGATATAGTTTAGTTCCCTTTACAGTAGACTAAGCTGCCTAAGTAGCAAAATTACTGTTGTTGTGGAAAGAAAAAGAGAAACAATTTAAATGGTAGATGTAGAGAAACTCTTCTAAGAATAGAAACAAAAAAACAGACACCTTTTACCCATTCAACACCTACTGTGCAACAAGCCTTGAATAAACATACTTTTTAAGAATGCAATGAATGGCCTACTGGGGGCAGAAGCAAATAAGAACAACGGGCAGAACTTCAGCATCTTCCAAGGTCTGAGATACAGAAATTTAAATTACTCTTTTAAAAAAAGAGGGGGTGGGGGACGATGAAGCAAATGTAGCAGTCTCCTTTCAGAAGATGGTCTAGCTCAGTGGTTCTCAACCTTCCTACTGCTGACAGCCTTTAAGACAGTTCCTGCTGTTGTGGTGACCCCCAACCATAAAATTATTTTCGTTGCTACTTCATAACTGTCATTTCGCTAATGTTATGAATCAGGCGACCCCTGTGAAAGGGTCGTTCGAACTCCCCCCCGCCCCCCAACGGGGTTGCGACCCACAGGTTGAGAACCACTGGTCTGACTCATGCTGACCCTTTTTCTAAGTACTGTGTAATTTGGAGCCCCAATGGTTAAACATTCAACACTTGTCAAAAGGTATGAGTTAAACCCACCCTGAGCTCTGCTTCTAAAATGCCGCCTCCTTGCTGGTCCACATAGTGTCACCATGAGGTTGGTCTGATATGATGACAACTAATAACCATGTCATTCTCATTCCAGCCTGGTCATATTTCTACTATGGGACTCCAAATCCCTTCCGTCTTAGACAAAACTGGACACATGATTCAACCAAGACATTCAATTTGTTCTCTGGGAACTAGAAACTGGGACAAAGAGGATGTAGTTCAACCTGGACTATAAGCTATCATCGTGAGTTCTCAGTCTAGGGGAAAATGTCATTCAGCAAAAAAAACAAAAACTGAATTAAGGAATAGTATGATATGTATATTAATTCCCAACTAATAAAAAAAACAAAAGAGAAGAATGGACTTGCTGCTCTGAGTGAACGTGACCCAGGAGGCTCTGTAGACTCAGTAGAGAGAGAGACAGTCTCTGCCTAGGGGGTTCCTAGGCTTTCTTGTCCCAGGTATAGTCCTCCAGAGGTCCAAAGCACTTCTTTTCTGGGGTTCCAAGAATCCTCTGAATCTGCTGGAGACATGACCTTCTTTTGAACTTAAGGAGCTCTGGTAGCACAGGGAGTTACGGTAAGTCTTGTACTGTTAACCAAGAGGTCAACCATTTGAACTCACCAGCCACTCCGAAGGAGCTGGAGCCAAAGGAGAAAGATAAAGATACCAGGAGAAATAAGAGGTCCTGTGCTTCCATAAAGATTTATAGCCTTATAAACTATAGGGATAAGTTTTATGCTGTCTTATAGGGTTTCTATGAGTTGGTTTTTGGAACTTAAGTCCTTTGAATTGATTTATGATAACTGATAATTGAGATAGCATCCACCCTGCCCAAGGCAACAAATGCTTTCATGTTAAATAACAAAAGAGTAAATATCCATAGAATTTGTAAAAAAATAAGATCCTGTGACTTGCCCAAGGGCTCCCACCTCTCTAATCAGAGAAATGCCCACACTGTAGTACAGGGGAAAAAGCCCAACCTGTGTCCTGTTAAGACTGCAAGTCTCATTAACAACATAATCTATATCACCTATTATATAACTGATGAGTCTGTTAGGTAGTCCAGCGAAGGGCTGGGACGTCCATAACACACGCCGAGGGCTGAGCTATGGAAACAAAGCAGAGCACACTGCACGTGCTCAGAGGGTCAGGTTTCCTGCCAGGTACCTGTGCGCATGCGCTATACCTGGATTGGCCCACCTAGGCCAGGTGAATTCAATTCAGTCAATGGGGTCGACCAGAGGTCGTCCACCACACCTCCCGACAGAATAACTGAAAAGGCAGGAGTCAGGAGTCAACCGTGTGACTTTGCGAGCAGTTTCCAGACAGACTGCACCGTTCAGGAGGAGCCCTGTGGAGGCCTGTGTAAGCCTTAAACTTCTTCTAATGCTCATAAAACTCACTTGTATCACAAACCAGGCTTCGGCGTGAATTCACTCTCGCACGGAGCCAAGGACCGAGGTATATCTATCCCCAGAGAGATCTAACAAGTCTGTCAAAATTAAGCAAAAATCTATTAACAATGATAGAAGAAAGAAGAAACCAGCTTAACTGTGTTGGTCTTGTTTTGAAGCAAAAATGATAAACTTTCTTTTTATTCCTTAGACCATAAACAGCCCTCTGTAAGGTAACCCTGGCACCCTCGATACTTGGGGAGAGTGGGGAGGGGTGGGGGAGAGGATGGTCTGGAGAGGCAGAGTATCCCAGATGTACATATTGGCTGAACTCCATCTAAGTTACAGCTGAATTTTTGAAGGCCAACTCCGTTCTCTCCACCCTGTAAAGGAAAAGACTGAGAAGCCAGAGAGGTTTCCCCGACTTGTTGATTTACTCAGTAAAAATGCACTGAGTTAGGTGTCTATGCCAGATCCTGTGCCTGGCTTTAGAATCCACAGTGCACTCGGCAGGCACTTAACTCCTGTTTAGCTTCCCACCCCACTCCTGCCAGCCCTTCACTCTCAGTGCAAAAGAAAACCCTCAGAAGTAAAATTTCCTACTTTCTTGTTTGTCTTTCATGGTGACCTTCGGGAAAATAGGAATATGTTGCAAACATTGTAAGGTAGGAAGATCACGATTCTGTGTTCTCAGTTTCTCTTGGAAACTCTACAAACTGAGCTCAGGGATCCACTGTCCGGCATGGTGGCTCACTGGCTGAGGCTGTGGGTGCACATTCCAGCCCCTGTCTGGCTCCATCAATTATTTTCCTTCCCAGTTTGCATCCTGTAGACAGCGAGGTCCATGACCTCAAAACTATATTGCTTTCCTAGACTCTCCCGATATGAAAAAAATAACCAGTTTCAAAAAGCAGGTTACATGCCAACTGTAGGCCTAGATATACCGGTAAACATGGTTCCCTATTTCATTTACTAGCTCTTAACCTACCCAAGTACCACCTTGCTTTCACTCTGACAGGCCGCCTCCCTGGCAAAGCAAAGTTCAAGAATGAAATACGGTACTCTGTACACCTGTCTTTCAGTGGTACTACTGGTTTCCCCCTCTCGAAATGTCAGTCATGAGTTTTACACCTACAGAACTACAGTGACTGCTCTCAGAGCCACTTCGCTGACCACTAAAATGTGCATTTAGAAACACGCTGGTGAAGTAGGGTCTAAGATCAATTACTAGTCAGTCCCTGCAGTCAGTCCTAGGGTTTTCCACACCCTCTGTGCCATGCCTCAAGTGGAGTCTCACCATGTCTGTCCATTTTCTGGCAGCTTCTATGTACCTACACATTCACCTCCTCTCCTCTCTCAGAGGGGTTCAGTATTACAGCCCACCATCCCTTTTGCCGTTTCTGGGCTCACAGGGCTCCCACCTCAAGTCCTGTCTCTCTCAAGCTTTGCTGAGGTCAGCTGTGTTCCCTCTCTTTTTAGCTGAGAAGGGAGGTCAACAGCCACTTTTCTACCAACTGTGATTATAGTACACTATTTCACCATTCGCCTAAGAGTGAACAAAGACTATAGAATTCCCAATTCTCCAATTTGTTATGGTGTAAATATCTTGAGGGACAATGTACAAAAATGCATAACCATAACAGTTGTACTAATAGCAGACGTGAATGAGCCTTTACTATGTGACCAGGAAGCCTTTTATTTGAATCATGATACTTAATCTTCCCAAACAGATGATACAGTTACTCTTACTATTCTCCTTCAACAGACAAAACTGAGCCTTGCAGGATGAGCCCAGTAGGGGTTAGAAATGAGTGAAACTCAAAACCATTCCCTCCACTGCCACATGTCACATCAATTTCCTGTCTCTAGTCCTGGGCACCTGCTGTTCCTTCATCCTGAATTCCTTTCTTCCCACTTCCAAATAATTCCCACCCATCCTTCAAAATCCAGTTCAAATGGAAGCTTTGCAGGTGATCACACTCACTTCTTAAAGTGTGCTTCTTGGAGGCAGGGTCTGCAACGTTTCATCTAGTATCTCTCTGGCTGCACAATAAGTGTCCATGAAGGCCAGCTGGCTGGATGGAATTGATTAAATTGAGCCACTGGCTCAGACAGCTACCTAAGTTATCGTGTGCCATGATAATTTGCAATTAACCTGAAGGCATAAACTACAACATTTACTTACCCTCATTCTTCTCAGCAAAACCCACACAGCACCACCACCACCGACAGGGATTATGGTTGTTGGGTGCCTTTGTCAGTTTGGACTGAAAGAAATTCCTCTGTATAACAGAACAAAATGCTGTCTGGTCCTTCACCATCTTCACAATTGTTATGTTTTGCGTCTATTGTGGACTCAGTGTTTGACCTGTTTCAGTCCTTGTGTCAAGCCATCTCATTGAGGGTCTTCATCTTTTTTGCTGACTCTCCTCTTTGCCAAGCATGATGCCCCCTTTCAGGGACTTATCTGATAGATAACATGTCCAAAGTGTGAGAGATGAAGTCCTGACACACTCGTACTTTTGTCGACACAGATTTGCTTGTCCTTTGCCAATACCACGATTCAAATGCATTGCTTCTTTTCCAGTCTTCCTTCCTGTCCAGGTTTCACAAGCACATGAGGTGATTGAAAACACCCTCGAGCTTGGGTTAGGGACACTTTAGTCTTCAAAGTGACATCTTTGCTCCTTAACACGTTAATGCGCTTATGCAGCATATTTGCCCAATGCAATATGTTTTTTTATTTCTTAATTACTGCTTCCGAGGATGTTGACTATGGATACGAGTAAATCAAATCCTTAACAAAGTCTGTTCTCCATTTATCATGATGTTGTCGACTGGTCCAGAGGCCTTCTTTACATTGAGTTGCCATCCACACTACTTTGATTTTCATCAGCAAGTACTTCTGCTCCACAATTTAGCAAGCAAGTTTGTGTCATCTGGATGGCGGGCTGTGAATATGCCTTCCTCCTTTCCTGATGCCCAATCTTCTACATACAGTGCCACTTCTCAGATTATTTGCTCAGCACACAGATGAAATCAACAGAGTAAAAGAACACAGCCCCAACACACAGAGTTCCTAATTTTAAACCATACAGTAGTCCCTTTGAAGGACGGCCTCTGGGTCTAGGTGAAGGTGCTACATGAGCATAATTAAGAATTCCCACTCTTTGCAACGTTACCCACAGTTTGTTATGATTCACATAGTTGAGCTCTTAGTCAATAACATACAAGTAAACATCTTTTCTGATATTCTCTACTTTCAGCCATGAGAGGAAAGAAAGGCAAGATGATCTAATCCGTCTGTTGTACGCCTCTTACTAGGAGAAAGGAGTGTGTGTGGAGGTAATTGGGAAAGTGAGAGGGCAGGGATGGTTTCTTTCTTCCTACCAGTCCTTTCTGCTGAGGTACCGCTAGGGTAGATACAACCCTCCAACCTTTCAGTAATTAGTACTTCAGAGACTCAGAGATTGGTGTCATTCAGAGGCACCTCTCATACTGTAATAAGCATATAGTAAACAGGGAAATAAACATCATCTCCTCCTGTAAGTGGCCCAGAGTTATAGAATTCTAAAATTAATATAAATGTCCTCAATTTAAATAAAGATGTTAAACAAATGAACAGCTACAAATATTTAACTTTGGGGTCATACTTATATTACACAAATATTTAAGTTTGGGGTCATACTTATATTACCAAGAGATAACAACTTTCCCTGAGTACCTATACTGGGGTCAGTCCTGTACAAAGCACTTTTCATACACTATACCCAAAGAAGCTATGCACCTAATGGTGCAATAGTTAAACACTTGTCTGCTAACTTAAAGGTTGACAGTTTGAGCCTACCAGTGCTTCTGCAAGAAAAAGGGCCTGATAATCTACTTTCATAAATATAGCTTAAGACATTCTGTAGGGCAGTTCTACTATGCCCTGTAGAGTTGCTACGAGTTCTGCAGGGGCAGTGAATTCTTTAGTGTGGCTCTTACTGCTAAAGTCTCTTTCATTCATACCAAATGGCCTTTTCCTGCTTGGGTCTGTAAGAAGATAGGGGAAGACACTAATAAGATTCACCTCTAGGAACTGTTAAAAGGATTCATTGAGTTTACCATCCTGCAGGGTATTAAGTCATTTTGGGGAAGGGGGGGCACACTACTAGCAAGAGCCAGGAAATGAGAGTGTCTTCTAGACCTAAGATCCCTGCCCAGTGAATTTCCTTGATCCAGAAGACATCTGTAGCAACAGAGGAGCAGCAGTAACACTGCGAGGCAGAGTGGTGAACTTCCCAGTTGACAGAGTAAATAAAACGGAGTGTTCTGGGGCAAAAAGCTAGAGTGTGTGGAGTGGGGTGCCTTTGGGCACATAATTGGGAGACCTGTGCTTGCTGACACATGGAGGTGAAGCTGAGTGCTTTCAGATTGAGGTTTCCTAGAGTGGGAAGTTACCTCTTCAGGGACCTGGGTTTATGGAGGAGCCCTGGTGGCATAACTAGTTATGAGTGGGGCTGCTAATCTCATGAACAGCAGTTAGAAACCACCAGCTATCCCTCCGGTCAAAGATGCAGTTGAGAAAGACAGGTCTCAAAAACCTACAGGGAGAGTTCTACCCTGCACTATGGTCAGGTTAGTCAGAATTGACTTGATGGCAGTGTTAACAGTTTTATCGGCATATAATTCACTTAACATACAAATCCACAGTTCAATCACATTATAGAGTTGTACAACCACCACCACAGACGATGGTGATGTGATGGTGGGAAGGGTTGCTGACTCAGAGCTTGGCCTTTAGGTGGAGGCTTACAGTGAAGTGGCATGACCTCTGGGAATTTATTACAAGCCCTAAAGCAGTGGTCCTCAACCTTCCTAATGCCGTGACGCTTCAATACAGTTCCTCATGTTGTGGTGACCACCCCCCCACAACCATAAAATTATTTTCGTTGCTACTTTATAACTGTAACTTTGCTACTGCTATGAATCAGGCGATCCTGGTGAAAGGGTCGTAGGACCAAAAGGGGTTGCGACCCACAGGTTGAAAACTGCTGTCGTAAAGGAAGTTTGCAACATGTCCCAACAGAGCATCTATATCCTGATCATTTCTCCCAGGTACTGTGTAGCCTGTAAACTTCCACTGTGAGTTCTGTGTGGCCACTGCAAAGAATTATAGAGTCTAGAACAGGGGTTCTCAAATTGTGGGCTGGGCCCCTTTGGCAGTTGAATGACTCTTTCACAGGGGTCACCTAAGACCATCGGAAAACACATTAATATTTCACAATATATAATTACATATTGTTTTGTGATTAATCACTTTGCTTTAATTATGCTTAATTATGTTCAATTTGTAACAATGGAAATACATCCTGCATGTCAGATAGTTATATTACAATTCATAAGAGTAGCAAAATTACAGTTATGGAGTAGCAACAAAAATAACTTTATGGTTGGGGGTCGCCACAACATGAGGAATTGTATTAAAGGGTCGCAGTATTAGGAAGGTTGAGAACCACTGGCTTAGAAGAAAAGTAGAGTACAGAAAGAGTAGTGTTGTATATGCAAATATACCGTATATACTCGTGTATAAGCCGAGTTTTTCAGCACGAAAAATGTACCTCCCCCCCCCCCAACAGGACGAGTGATCGGTATCTCACAGGTGACTGCCTTTTCTCCGCTGTTCATTCAAAGCCCCGCTGACACTGCAGGGCTTTGAATGTTTGTTTACTCACATCTAACCAATCAGAGCCGTCCTATGACGTGTATCTTTGAATAAGCCTTTTAAAGTCCGTGTGTGCGCGAACGATGTGGCATGAATAGATGTCAGCTGGTCAAACCCGACTAACAAAAGGAGGATATCTCATGAAGCCTGACATAGAGTTAATAGCAAAGTGGGTTCGAGATGCATGGGAAGACATTACAGAAGACATGGTGCAACGTGCCTTCCAGAAATGTAGTCTTAGTAATGCTATGGATGGCAGTGAAGACTGCGCTTTGTATGAAAATGACAGCAGTGATGGTGATGACGGCGATCTCAGTGAGGACAGCGTCTATGATGACCTCACACCAGCTGAAACTCTGCAATGGGATACGGATGATGATGAGGAATCCAGTTTTGAAGGATTTGAACTATTTATATTTTAGCTTGGTTGCTGATTGAGCTCAGGGAATAGCACTCTTAAGGTATCATTGTTGATACCTTATTGTTTTTGTTGAACCTATTTTCCACTTACTGTGCTAGTGTATTAATGTTAAATGACTTGTCCTTTTACTTATGCTTTTTATTTAAAATAAATATTTAAATACATTACCCCACTGATACATTAAATACATTACCCCACTGATGTCTCGATTTTTAGTAATTTTATTTTCATTTGTTTTGATGATTGAAACTCAGCAATCGCTTCTGCATTTTCCACCCTAGGCTTATACTCAAGTCAATCAATTGTTCTGGTTTCCCAGGTACCTCGGATTATACTCGGGTCGGCTTATATTCGAGTATATGCGGTAAGTCCTAAGAACACCACCCAACAGAAGCAATGGTCCTCAGTTAAATAGCATACCCAAGGTCATGACCAAAAGGTTAACGGTGTTGGGGTGGAAACAGCGAAAGGGAAGAGGCATGGGGTACAAAAAAAAAATTCACATCTATGGAGAGTTTAAGAAGATGTCGTTTATTTCATTTCTTAAGATGGGCTGTATAAATATATGTTTATTTAAAAACAAATAAAAAATCTCTCCAGATTCCTTATCCCTCAAACCTAAATAATGATTGATTGGCTTGGGGGGAAAATGAGAAGAGGAAAAGTAAAAGTGAAATGTTGAAATGGACTTGAAATCTTGATTGACAAACAAGTTTATCTCAAACAACCAAACAAAAAACAAAAACAAATGTCTAACAGTAAAAGCCGTGACCAGTAAGGAAAAAAGTTTAATTTCTATTAATAGTGCTACAGGGTCTTTTCTACAATTCCTACTTACTGAGAAGCTAGTGAGGCCATTACAAATTCCACGCTCTAAACCAACCAGGAAAAATTCTTCCTATTCTAATCAAGCCTTTCTAAAGCAACACACAAGCCACCCTGGTCTGTTTGTCATACTATGGTGGGCTGTGTGTTGCTGTGATGCTGGAAGCTATGTTACTGGTACTGAATTTCAAACACCAGTAGGGTCACTCAAAGTGAACAGGCTTCAGCAGAGCTTCCAGAATAAGAGCTAACTATGACGAAGCAAACAGACTGTCTACTTCAGAAGAAATAGCCACTGGAAACCTTATGCATATCATTGAAGCACTGTCAGATACATATAAGTAGAACACTGTCAGAGATAGTGCCCAAAAATGAGCTGCTCAGATCAGAAGGCAGTTAAAATATGACTGAGGAAGATCTGCCTTCTTAAAAGTAGAGTTGACCATAAAGATATGAATGGAGTAAAACCTGTGGGAGTAAAACCTTCGGGACCTACATTTATCGATGAGGCGCATCTCAAACTGTGAACCAACAGCTGCAAAAATCTACTGATAGAACTTGAAATGGTCAAACTCTGAATCTAGGAAAATTGGAAGTCATAAAAAATAAAATGGATGAATAAAGATGAATATCTTACACATTAGTGAGCTGAAATAGGTTGGTATTTCTTAAATCAGAAAATCATAGGTGTACTATGCTAGGTATGCTAGGAATGACAATCGAAAGGAATAATGTTGCATTTACTAAAAAAGGGGACATTAAAAAAAAGGGGGACATTTAAAAATCTATCTCGAAGTACATTGCTGTCTGTGATGGGATTTTATCTATCCGCATTCAATAAAACCCAATCAATACAATTACAATTCAAACTTATGCACCGACCACAAATAATTGTGATGAAGAAATTGAAGAATTTTACCAATATCCTCAGTCTAATATCACTCAAATATGTAATCAGGAAGTACTGATGATTATTGGCAATTGGAATGCAAAAGTTGGAAACAAAGAGGAAGGAATTGTAGTTGGAAACTAAGGTCTTGGTAACAAACAAAGCTGGACATTGCATGACCGAATTTTGCAAGAACAATGAATTATTCATAGCAAATACCTTTTATCAACAACACAAATGGCAACTATACGCATGGACTACTACAGAAGTAATACATAGAAATCAAATTGATCTGTGAGAAGAGCCGAAGTATAAGATTAAAATAAGCGACTAAAACTGGGTTGAAGCTGAAGAAAATTAAAACAAGTCTACAGGAGCCAAAATATGGCTTAAAGTAAATCCCACTTGAATTTCAAGAATAGATTTTCTGCATTGAACACTAATTACAGAGGACCTGAGGAGCTATGGGAGGACATCAAGAACATCATACATGAAGAAAGCAAAAGATCATTTAAAAGACAAGAAAGAAAGAAAAGATCAATATAGATGTGTCAGAAGAAACTCTGAAGCTTGCTATTAATCATAGAATAGTAAATGAAAATGGAAGAAATGATGACGCCAAAGATCTGAACAAAATATTTCAAAGAGGAGCTCAAGACAAAGTAGAATATCATGAGATATGCAAAGACTTAGAGTTAGAAAATCCAAAACAAACAAAAGAAAACCCAAAACACACACACAGCATATCTTAAACGGAAAGATCTGAAGAAAAACCATCAAGCCTCGAGTTACAATCTTGAAAGATTCTATGGGCAAAACATTGAATGCAAGAGGCATTGAAAGAAGATGGAAAGAATATATACAGTCACTATACCAAAAAGAACTAGTAGGTTGTGATGGTTTCATAATTTCATGTGTGTAGGGGTGGAATCTAGCCTGACAATCAGGTCACCACCTGATGGTGTCTCCTTGTGGGTGTGACCTCCTTCATAAGGAGGGTCCCTCTCTCTGTCTTCACCTTCCTATTGAGGAGCCACCTTGAGACTTGCGAGAGCCCTGTGATGCGTCCACCGCCATAGAATCCACAAGACTTTCCCCCCCCTCCCCCCAGCCTGTGATCTTCCTGCATTTCTGCATCATTGTGAGGGGCTGCACGAGTCTGCAGAGGGGCTGATGGACTAGTATTAGACTTGTGGACTTGCGTTGGACTGGGCTGGGATGTTTTCTCCATGCACAATTCTTTATATAAAGCTTTCTCTTACACCAATATGAGCGCCTCTGTATTTGTGTATCTATGTAACTCAGTCTAACACAGAGGTATTCCACAATTTCAGGAGGTAATATTTGAGTAGGAACCAAAGGCACTAAAGGAAGAAATTCAAAATGCACTGAAAACACTAGCCAAAAACAAGTCTCCAGGAATTGATGGAATACCAATTGATATTTTTCAACAAACTGATGAAAACTGAGTACTGGAAGCACTCAATCATATGAATCAGGAAATCTAAACGAGAGCTACCAGGCCCAATGAATGGAAAAGATACATATTTGTATCCATTCCAAAGAAAGGTGACCCGGCACAACCCTCAAACTATAAAACAATACCATTAATATCACATGCAAGTCAAATTTTGCTCAAGATCATGCAATGATGGTTGCAGCAGTACACTGACAGGGAGCTCTCAGAGGTTCAAGCAGGATTCAAGAGGACACAGAACAAGGGATATCATTGCTGATGTCAGTTGGATCTTGGCTGAAAGAGAATAACAGAAAGATGCAGACTTGTATTTTCCTGACGATGTAAAATTATTTCACTGTGTGGAGCCTAACAAACTATGGATACCTTTGCGAAGAACAGGAAATCCAGGACCCTTCGTGTGTTCATGTGGACCTTGTAGTGAATCAAGAGGCAGTTGTGGGACCAGAACAAAGGAATGCTGCGTGGTTGAAAATCAGGAGAGGAGTGCGCCAGGGCTGTACCCCTCACCATATCATTCAGTCTGCATGCTGAGCAAATCTTCAGAGAAGCTGAATTATATGAAGAACGTGCCATCGAGATTGGAGGAAGGCTTATTAACAAGCCGACATATGCAGATGACACAATCTTGCTTGCTGAAAGTGAGGAGGACTTGAAGCACTTACTGATCAAGATCAAGGGCTGCAGCCTTCAGTATGGATTACATCGCAAATGTAAAGACCGAAATCTTCACAATTGGACCAAGAGGTAACATCATGATGAATGAAGAAAAGACTCCAGTTGTCAAATATTTCACCTTGCTTGGATTCATAATCAATACTCATGGAAATAGCAATAAGAGAGATCAAAGGATGCACTGGTAAATGGGTAAATGTGCTGCACAAGACCTCTTTAAAATGTTGAAAAGCAAGGAAGTTACTTTGTAGATTAGGGTGAGCCTAATCCAAGCCATGGTATTTTCAATTGCCTCATATGCATGTGAAAGTAGGACACTGAGTAAGGAAGATCAATGAAGAATGGTTACATTTGAATTATAGTGCTGGAGAAGAAACTGAAGGTACAATGGACTGCTAAAAGGACAAACCAACCTGTCTTAAAAGAGGTTGGGCCAGAGTGCTCCTTGGAGGCAACTACTGAAAGATTTCTTCTCACCTGTGGTCAAGAAACCAGTTTCTGGAGAAGGATGGATATCATGCTTGCTAAAGTAGAGAGGCAGTGAAAAAGAGCTTCATTGCTAACCCACACTAGCTGTAAATTCAGTAAAAAAATAAATATATGTTGTGTTATGCTACTGAGATGTCGATTGGCTACGAAAGTCAGCAACTTTGTTCATTATTACACCTCTTCTTTTTCTCTCCACTTTATCAGTTTACTGTGCTGTGTTGGCTTGTGAGTCGCTATGATGGTGGAAGCTATGCCACCAGTGTTTTAGGACCATTTTGTTATCTAGCACTGCTACAACAGAAATATCACAGTGGCTAACTTTTACAAACAAAAATCTATTTTCTCACAGTTCGGGTGACTAGAAGGCCAAATCACCAGCTGCAGCTCTAGAAGCTGGCTTTCTCTGTCTGCTCTGGGGGAGGTACTTTGGAGATCTCCATGCAATCCAGCATCAACCTGGCCTTGAATCTAGGAAGTTCTCAGAGCAGAGACCCTAACAAAACCAAGAACAATGGGGTCACATTTCTCACAAAGACTATTTCAAGATCTATCCTGAAGTACCACTTTCATTAACAAGGCCTGATCCTGTCTTAGTAACATAACAGCTCACTCCCAAATGAAACTATAACCACGGGCAACCAAGCTAAACTCACTGCCATTAAGTTGATTCTGAGTTATGATTCTGACTCTAAACAACTCTATAAGACCAGGTGGAACTGAACCTATAAATTTCCAAGACTGTAACTTTTCTTTTTAATTGGGGGCTCTTACAACTCTTATAACAATCCATACATCCACTGTGTCAAGCCCATTTATACAAATATTGTCATAATCCTTTGCAAAACATTTTATTTCCACTGGGGCCTCAGACCCTCATTTTCTTTCTACCTATCATTTTTTCCCTCCCTGCCCCACCCTTCCACTCTCATGAGCCCTTGATAAATTATAAATTTTTATTATTTTCATATCTTATACCGTCTGCTCTCTCCCTTTACCCATGTTTCTGCTGTTTGTTGCCCTGGGTGGGGGTAGGAAGGGTTGTACTCATCTTTGTGATCAGTTTTTGCAATCTTTGCAATCCATCTTTGCAATCAATTCCCCCTATCTCCCCCTACCTTACACTTACCCTCATGGTATCGCTACTCCCATTACTGTTCCTGAGGGGCTTATCTGTCCTGGATTCCGTGTGTTGAGAGCTCTTATCTGTACCAGTGTACACGCTCTGGTCTAGCAAGACTATAACTCTTTACAGGAGTAGCAAGCCCATCTTTGTCCCAAGGAGCAGCTGGTGGTTACTACCTGCTGACCTTTGGGTTATTGGCACAACAGATAAACACAATACCACTGTGGTTCCCATGCTTATACATAGAATGCGGGAATTGCTTCCTGAAATTTCTATAAGTCAAACAATGCATTGCATTGGATAAATCTGCTGCACAAGATCTCTCTAAAGTGCTAAAAAGCAAGGAGGTTACTTTGAGGACTAATGGGGGCCTGACCCAAGCCATGGTACGTTCTACGCCTCATATGCATGTCAACGTTGGACACTGAAGAAGGTTATGGTGCTGGCAAAGAATATTGATGGCACCATGGACATCAAAAGAACAAACAAATCTGTTGGAAGAATTACAGCCAGAATACTCCTTAGAAGCAAGGATAGTGGGACTCTGTCTCACAGGCATAGTGGCTAGGATGTAAAACTAATCACAAAATGGTGGATCATGAGGTCACAAAATGGAGGACAACTATATAACCCTTGGAATCACAGCCTCTCCATGTTGACACGGACTCTGGAAGGATGCTATTCAGTCCATGATGATCACCCATGGTGAGTAGGTTTCAGCAGGGCTTTCAGACCAATAGCAACTAGGATAAAAAGCTTGGTTACTTACTTCTGAAAATTTTCCAAAGAAAATTTTATGGATCACAAGCAAACATTGTTCAACTTGCTTGCTTGAACCTGAAGGACTCAAACATGCTGGCGAATGTGTTGTACATGAACTTGAATGAGTCAGAGCTGCTACAGCAGCTAACAGCACACTATTATCATTGTCATCTTTGTCATTATCCATAGCAGCTTTGAATCGAGGAAATACTGGCAGAATACTAAACCTTTTATATATACTATTCACTTGCCACTGTGAGATATGCATTATTAGTGTTTTACAAATCTTTCCCTTTTGAACATTTACAGCATTTTCTAGCTAAAAGATGTATTTTGCATCTAATTATGCAATGCATTTCCACATCTTGCAATAGTGAGTTCAAAACTTTTCACTCCTGCAGTGAATGAATTTCCCTGTGTGGATGACTTGTTGTTCTCATCTGGGTAATTAACTGCGAGTAGAAGGAAGGTGGGGCTCATAATCCCTATCACTTCACAAACTGCTTTTATAAACTAACCATTTAATAAACGAACACACTCTCTAAATATAGATTAGCAAATTATAAAATTTTGAAAATGTCATTACTATATGAATGTTCATAATAGGTAATAATGGGTTTTCCCTTCATGTTTTGGGTAACTGTTTTCTTAAACAAATCTGACCAACAAAACTGGCTTATTTACTATAAAAGTGTTGCTCGGTATGTTTATTTCAGTGTCTTCCCTTAATGAGTACCATTAAGGTACTTATTCAATACTGTAATTACATGAGTGAATGTACATAAAAATTATATAGTTGATGATCGATAAATAATTGTTTGCCTTCTCCTCCATTCCAAAAACTACTTCAACTACAATCACGTATATATGCTGCTTGGAAGAAAACAAAAGTGATCAAGGGAAAGGGGGAAAAAAAGTTAAGCAGGTAAGTACAAGTTGATTTTAATTACTAAGAGTATTTCTGAACTGAGAAGAAAGCTGTCTAAAAATGTTCAGCACCAGAGCCAAATAAAAATTGTCAATTAGAAAATTATCCCATTCATAAAAATCTGTCTTGATACAACCTTTAGGAACAGGAGCCTGGGCTCCCTGCAGAGCCAGAGTTCACAGCCCCTCTCACACTGCTGGGGAGCTGTAGAGGGGCACCCTGGGACCTGCCTTCTATTCTCTCGGTTTGGAACGATTGGTCACATGGGATTCCCTAGAGCTATGTTATCATTAATTGCCGCCGAACACTAACCTGCTCTCCCCTAAGATTCCAGAAGAGTTTCTTATTTTATTAGGAAACAACACATCGTTTGAAGATTAGTTCCTTCTGAGTCCATTTGTTCCTAGCCCTTGTCTCCCCATAGAACTTCTACTCAGGACATTCAAAGCATCTTATTGACGTGATGCGGTCACTGGCTTTCATATGGTGACATTTCTCACTAACCACATATGGCAAATCGAAGACACGATTTTTACATTAGTTAATTAATGTAAATGTTTCAACTATTGTGCATTTAAATAGAATTCTCTTAAAAGCCTTTCTACTTTGCGGGATTCTTTTAAGGCAAAATGGACACAAATATACTTATGTGGTATAATTAAAATATATAGTTGGGGTTTCTTACTCCTCTCAGTGGTCAATAGTAATATCTATCTTGTTGATAAAGTGGGCTTTCCCTGGAGAAATTTCCTTTAGCTCTGCAGTATCACCCTTAACAGTAAGCAATAAGGTTAATGCTATAATCAGCTACTAGGTTGGCACAGTCAACTTTAGCTACTGTTCAAATATAGCAACAGTATATAGAACACCCAAGCTAGAAAAAGACACCTTTGAAAATGAATGAATCAAACTCTAAGTAACAAGTTCTTTTGAAAATAAACCTTCTATATTGGCTCCCAATAAAATGGTTTTTTGGGGAAAAAATTCTTTGAAAATAAATATTTTAATGTACTATTTTCCAGAGGCTGAGTGAGAGGGAAAAACATTATCATGAGATGACATTACTGTAGGATTCCACTTATGCAACATTCACAAACGACAAATTATAGAGCTGGAGAAGAGATTAAGGGTTGCCAAGAGTTAAGAGATCACGGAAGCCAGGGGAGTGAGTGTAACTATGAAAGAATTGTTCTGTATCGTGATGGTGGTGGTTATTGGAAGAGAACTACGTGCATGTTTGAAACCAGTATTGAGTTCCTGGTTTGGGGGCGGGGGGCTATCTTTATGGAAGTTGTAACCAATGAGGGAAATAGGAGGAAGAGTAATCGGGACCTTTGTAATACCCTATGAATTTGAAATTACTTCACAAGAAAGTTTAAAAACAACTAGAAGTGTATTACACTACACATACACAGGTACTTTACAACATTTCTTCAATTTGTAAGCTTTAATAATATCCAAGGAGCCCTGGTATCCCAGTGGGTTATGTGTTGGGCTGTTAACCTCAAGGTCAAGAGTTCAAAACCATCAGCTGTTCCATGGGAAAACGGGCCTTTCTACTCTTGTAAAGATTTACATTTTCAGAAACTTCCATGGGCAGTTCTACCCAGTCCTACAGGGTCACTTAGGTAGCCACTCAATGGCAGTGAAGCTTAGGTAAACATATTCTATCATTTGATTTTCCATTTTGTATACAAATGGACTATCAGTCATCTTGATGGAGGCAAGAGAGGGGGCATAAGCAGAGCAGCTAGGATGCTCACTGTGCACCCATGGCCATGCCAGCAACGCTGAACACGATGGCAGCTAATATCTGGATGTCTTACAGAGGACCAAAAGCACAGGCTTTTAAAGACAAATCTTAAAGTCTGTAAGACTTTGTCATTAAAGAATGAGAGCCTTAGAATAGCATACTTTAATCATAACAGAAATTAAAAAAACATGTTTTGTGGTTTCTGTATGTTAATCAAGAGCCCATTGAGAACATTATTATATGTGATTTGAAAGATACATTATTAGACTTGTAAGTACCAAATAGATCTCTTTCCCATATACACATTGTACTCATCTCTACAATTCAAATATCTCCCTTGCTAAATTAATATAAATGGCTGCAATATGTCAATAATAAATAAAAGACAAAAAGAATTCCAGAAGCTGGGTAATACAAATTAAACAAAACTAATGAAAGTTATTTCACTAGGGTTTCAGCCTGTAATTTTTTATCACTGATTAAAATGTAACATTCTGAGACATCAAAAGCATGACTCCCAGATTCCCTGTATATTACACCTAAGCAGGCTCCAGACTGGTTCATCATAACTAGGAATCTAAAGAGAGGTTGGCAGGACTTCATAAATACCTTCCTGTTCGGTTCGCTCCTTTCTACGGTGATGCAATTTGACCTACATTGCCAGTGCCCATTGAAACTTCGTGGGAGGGGGAAGAGGAGAGTTTTTCATTTCTCTTGCCCTCTGATTAACTAGGACAGCAAATGTCACTCAAGGGACTGCTACTAGGCAGAAACGGGGAGGGGGGGGCTAGGGGGGGCGGAGGGAGATGCGGCAGGGAGGGAAGCCATGCCAGTAGGAATTCCACAGGAAGACATTTAGAAATACTGTATTCCCTGATCCTGAGAACAAATTGTCATGCCAGAATCAGCCCAGAACACAGGGGTTGTTTTATTTACTGTTAGGTTCTCATCACGATGAGAAAGTGAACGTCTTTGTTAAAGTATTTTTTCCTCATTTTAAAATATATTTTTAATTTTAGAATAGTTAAGGATTTAGTCAAAAGTTGAGCAGATTGTACAAAGAATTCCAATATATCCCACAGCTGTTTTCCTGTTAGCTTCTTACATCAGTAAGGTAATGCGTTCTTATAATGAATTCATAATGACACACTATGGCTCACTGGAGTCCATACTTTATTCTGAGCTCCTTCATTTGAGTCCAGGGTCTGAATTGAAAAGTCAGTTCCAGCTTCCTGTCCAAGACACCACATTGCAGCTTGTCTTATCACCTTACTCTACACCAGTGGTTCTCAACCGTGGGTCGCAACCCCTTTGGGGGGGTCGAACAACCCTTTCACAGGGGTATCCCCATTCATAACAGTAGCAAAATTACAGTTATGAAGTAGTAACGACAATAATTTTATGGTTGGGGGGGTCACCACAACATGAGGAACTGTATTAAAGGATCGTGGCAGTAGGAAGGTTGAGAACCACTGCTCTACACGATAACAGGCTTTCCTGGCTTTTGAATGATCTTGACACTTTTGAGAAGTATTAGTGAAGTCATTTGAATAAAGTCTTCCACGATTATATTGAGTTTGAGAGCGGAAGACCAAAGATGTAAAGTGGCATTTTCATTGTATCACATCAAAGGTACACTATCATTGTTCATGTTTACTTTGCTCATCTGCCTATGGTAGTATTTGTTAGATTTCAAGTTACTCTCTTTTGTCCCTTTCCAGTCTTTGGAAAGAAGTGCACAGTTGCACAGCCCACACTTAAAGACCCAAGAGTTGGCCTCTACCTCTTTGAGGTGGCAGAGGGTTAAATACGTTATTGGAAATTCTTCTGCACAGGAGATTTTATCTATTCTCTCCTGTGTATATATGCTTAAGTATTTATCAAATAATTTCTTTATATCAGCAGTATCCATGATACAAGCAGTCATCTGGTTCAGAACAAGATCTGTTCCTGTGAGTTAAAGTCTTAAAGTGGAATTTGCAGATACGTCAGATCAGGTGCACAGAGTTCTTATATAGTTATGGTGGCACAGCAAGTTAAGCGCTGGGCTGTTAATCACAAAGTCCGTAGTTCAAACTGCTCCATGAATGACAAGCTGCCAGCTACCAGAGAGTTAGCCTTAGAAACGTGACAGATCCATTCTGCGTTGTTCCTGTGCATCATAATGGTCTGACCCTCCACCAAATCATGGGGCTAGTGCAGCGCGGGCAGTGTTTTGTTCCTTTATGCATGGGTTGCCATGAGTCTGACTTAACTGTAGCACACAGCATAACTATATTAAATACGTAGTGTAGAACTAATAAAATAATTTAGGGTCATGTTCAGAAAAAAGATAGCCAAGTCTTTCTTGCAAGTCCATCTTAGTCTAGAAGCTCTGGTGAAACTTGCTCAGAATCACAGCAAAATGCAAACCTCCAGTGACAGAGAGGTGGTGGCTGCACATGAGGTACACTGGCTGATAGTTAAATCCAGGTCTCCCACATGGATGGCAATAGTTCTGAAACACTGCTGCCCTCATATTTACATTACATTGATTATATGCCTGGGCAATAAATCAGTACCATGTTATTTAATGTTGGGGAGCATTGGTTACACAGTGGTTAAAGTGCTCCTCTGTGAGCAGAAGGTCAGTGGTTTTAATCCACCAGCCACTCCCAGGGAGAAAGATGCAGCTGTTTCTGAAAAGATTTAGAACAAAAATAAAAGAGGACCTGATGCAAAGGGCTTAAGTGGAAAGCAAATGCTTTGAGAATGATAGGGATAGGGAATGTGCAGATGTGCTTTATACAATTGATGTATATATGAATTGTGATAAGAGTTGTATGAGTCCCTAATAAAATGCAAAAAAAGAAAAGAGGAGGAAAAAAAAGAAAATGATTAGGGAAAAGAATGTACAGATGTGCTTTATACAATTGATGAATGTATATGTATGGATTGTGATAAGAGTTGTATGAGCCCCTAATAAAATGTTTTAAAAAAAAAGATTTAGAACAACCTTCCTAATTGTGTGACCCTTTCAGAGTTCCTCATGTGGAGGTGCTCCCCCAACCATGAAATTTTTGTTGCTACTTCATAACTGTAATTTTGCTACTGCTATGAATCGGGCAACTCCTGTGAAAGGGCCGTTCAACCCCCAAAGGGGTCGCGACCACAGGTTGAGAACTGCTGATCTAGAGTCTTAGAACCCCTACAGGAAAAGTTCTACTCTGTCCTCCTCTTAGGTGCCATCTGACCTTGTACACAACAGAATGTAACACTGACTAGTACTGGGCCACCCTCACAGTTGTTCTCATGCTTGAGACCACCCATGCAGCCACCGTGTCAATCCACCTCCTTGAGGGCATTCCTCTTCTTTGCTGAGCCACCACTTTATCAAACTGTTC
Organism: Tenrec ecaudatus; assembly: GCF_050624435.1. Lineage (NCBI taxonomy): Eukaryota > Metazoa > Chordata > Mammalia > Afrosoricida > Tenrecidae > Tenrec > Tenrec ecaudatus. The sequence continues at coordinate 139,119,912 of NC_134534.1, forward strand.
TATAATTCCAAATTAACTTGAGGGCAGTGACGTGGGTTGTGGGCACTGGCCATTAAGAGTACTTTCAGTAGACTTCTGTGTCTCTTTGACATAGCTCATCATTGTGTGTATTTTTCATTTTGTTTTAAGGGCACTTGATCAGTTCCTGGCACTAGAATATCCCTCTGTCTCACCCTCGAATCAGCCATTTCTGATTCCTTTTATTGGAAAATGGTATTCAAAACTAACATCTGGGCATTGGTGTTTTAGGCTGATACTTTTTCTCCCTAACATGAATAACTTGTATTGTAAATCAACACAATTATCCCTTTAAGTATCTGTTCTGTAGTATAACATGATAAAGAAAATGAAGAGGATGCATGATAATCAAACTCTCATCTGACTTAGACACCTTTGATGTTTGATGTAGTCAATTAATGCTTTATCAAAATGATGTTCCCACATTTGGGGGTAGGGGAACAGTAAGAGGGTTTTCTGTCATTGGGAAGGGGTAGGCAGGGGATTTAGAATCAATGCTGTGTGCAAGCTGATTCTGCAGTGAGATCTCCTTTCTTCCCTCGCTGCCATCAAGTGGTATTTCCTTAATGTCAGTTCTTAATTATTTGAGCTAAAAGAACACAGAAGGATTCATCAGATTTGGCTTTGAAATACATTACTGAAGACTTTTGGAAGCAGCTACACCTTCCTATTTATGGTTAGCAAATTTTAACATCGCAACTAGTTTTTCTCCATTGAGAATAAACTAATCAAGCTGAATACAAAGACAGAGCTTTGAGCTTCTTGGGCAGTTGGGGCACCTAGTGGGAAGTAAACAGACTTGTAGAGACAGGGCTGCAGAAACCAGTTAATTCTATGCAGTGTACACTGGGCAAATTCTTCACCCCAACTGCCATTAGTCTGTATAAAAGAGATGATGTTAATAGGCTCTTGGATGATATCAGACTTAAAAAAATTTTTTTAATAGGAAAACAGACTGAGACCAGCATCAATTTTCTCTGTCATCTCTTTCTTATTCAACTGATTAACATTCATATTCAGTAAACATACATTGAACTTCTACTAGGCACCGGGCAGCACACTATGCCTGGTGCTTCCAATTCAATATATTAGAAAAAGAAGAAGGGCTTCTTCTCCTTTTTCCTGGTGTTGATGGACAACGAGGCAGGCTTTTGTAATGTTGCAGGCACAAAATGGCTGAAAGAACCTGCTTTAGTGTACAGAACAGCTGTTATCATCTTAGAAAGAAAAGATCCTAACTTCCTAATCTGAAAAACAGTTACAATCACACCTACTTCCTGCACAAATGCATGGAAAGCATAGTTTTGGCCTACAGGAAGCATTCTTCTTAAGTGTTAGTTCATGCTCATGTTGTGCATTTCATCATACACAGATTAAGAACTACTAGGGCTACCCACTAGGCGTTTAATTACTTAGAATCCCAATTTTACCATTTGGGTAAAGCCTGCCCACAAGTCCCAAACAATCTTGGATTGAAACCCCCTCCCAAAAAAAAAAAAACATATTCAGTCAAGAGGCCAGGATATATACAAGTTATACTAAAAACAATAACACCACCTCAAAGTTGACCCTGTGCCTGCCCTATGTTAGAAGATTTACTTAAATATTATATCATGATATTATGAGCTATTTTGATTTTCTCCAGTTTCCAGATGATAAAACTGAAGCTACAGGGGTTACATGCTCAAAGTTGCCACCTACTTGAACTAGGCAATTAGCCTTCACACTAAACCAAATCAGAATATTAAACCCACAAACATAAAAATCCACTCATTTTATATTGCGGACTCCTTTTCAAACACTGTCATGGCAAGAGCTTCATGGGTCTAAAATATTCATTAAAAAGTTTCCGTTGGAGACACAGTGTGCGAATTGCACCTGACCTGATCCCACCACACCGAGGCAAAGCACTGGGGGAGTGCAGCGGAACAGCAAGGGAATGGAGTGGCAAGGTCCCCAGGGAATGCTGAAAGTGGACTTTGGGGCCAGGGCGTGGTGCCCCAACAGACTGGACTGGAAAACTCCTAAAGGCCAATAAACAATCCTTGAACTAACTACAAGCTTTTTTTCTTGATGCATTTTGTTTTGTTCTTTGTCAGTGGTTTGTTTATTGTTGTTTTGTTGTCTGGTTGTATACTGTTGCTTTGTTTTCCTCTGTCTTGTTTTCTTGCATGTTATTATCTCCACAGGTCTGTCTAAATAAGACAGGCTGGATGAACTATCTGGAGGAAAAACAATGGGACCGACAGTTCCAGGGGGACTTGGGATAGGGGGAGGTGGGGGAGTAAGGAAGTGGTGTTAACAAACTCAGGGACAAGGGAACAACATAGGACCCAAATTGGTGGTGAGGAGGGAGTGGCAGGCCTGGTAGGGAATGATCAAGGGTAAGGTTATGTAAAGAAGAGGTATAGCTGTAACCCAGGTGGGGACGGAGCAAGATAGTGGGGTAGGAGGAAAGTCAAGGGAAATAGAGGAAAGAGCTAGGAGGCAAAGAGCATTTATAGAGGTCTAGACAAAGCCATGTACATGCAAATATATATATGAGGATGGGGAAATAGATCTATGTGTCTATATTTATAGGCTTAGTATTAAGGTGGTGGAAGGACCTTGGGCCTCTACTCATGCACTCCCTCAATGCATGAATACTTTCTTCTATTAAATTGGCACTCTATGATGCTCACCCTCCCAACACAACTGTTGAAGCCAAGGCGGGTAAACAAGTAAATGTGGTGAAGAAAGCTGATGGAGCCCGGCTATCAAAAGAGATAGTGTCTGGGGTCTTAAAGGCTTGAAGATAAACAAGTGGTCAGAAGCAACAAAGCCCACATGGAAGAACACACCAGCCTGTGTGGTCACGTGATCCCGAAGGGATCAGTTATTAGGCATCACAGAACAAAAAAATCATATCACTGGCTGCACACCTCCATGATACGATTGCCGAGAACAAACGGGTGCATAAGCAAATGTGGCAAAGAAAGCTGATGGTGCCCAGCTATCAAAAGAGATAGTGTCTGGGGTCTTAAAAGTCTTGAAGGTGAACAAGCAGCTATCTAGCTCAGAAGCAACAAAACCCACATGGAAGAAGCACACCAGCCTGTGCAATCACGAGGTGCCAAAGGGATCAGGTATAAGGCATCATCCAAAAAAAAATTACCATAGTGAATGAAGGGGGAAGTGCAGAGTGGAGACCCAAAGCCCATTTGTCCGGCCACTGGAGATCCCCTCACAGAGGGGTCTAGGGGAGGAGATGAGTCAGTCAGGGTGTGATGTAGCACCAATGAAGAATACAGCTTTCCCCCAGATCCTGGATGCTTCCTCCCCCCCAACTTCCATGATCCGAATTCGACCTTGCAAGACTGGATAGAGCAGAGGTTGTACACTGGTGCATATGGGAGCTGGAGGCACAGGGAATCCAGGGTGGATGATGCTTTCAGGACCAGGGGTGTGAGGGGCGATACTGGGTAAGTAGAGGGTGAGTGGGTTGGAAAGGGGGAACCCATTAAAAGGACCTACATGTGACCTCCTCCCTGGGGGATGGACAACAGAAAAGGGGGTGAAGGGAGACGTCGGATAGGGCAAGATATGACAAAATAATAATCTATAAATTATCAAGGGCTCATGAGGGAGGGGGGAGCGGAGAGGGAGGGGGAAAAAGAAGACCCGATGCAACGGGCTTAAGTGGAGAGCAAATGCTTTGAAAATAATTAGGGCAAAGAATGTACAGATGTGCTTTACACAATTGATGTATGTATATATATGGATTGTGATAAGAGTTGTATGAGCCCCTAATAAAATGTTAAAAAAAAAAGTTTCCGTTGATGTGCCTGGCTATCAAAAAGATATAGCGTCTGGGGTCTTAGAGGCTTGAAGGCAAACAAGCGGCCATCTAGCTCGGAAGCAACAAAGCCCACAAAGAAGCACACAGTGTAAGCAAATACAAGGTGTTGAAGGGACCATGTAGCAGACACCAAGAAACAAAAACCATCATTGTGTGATTACCTTCCTCACATAAACGTTGAAGACGAAGATGTGCATAAGCAAGTGTGGTGAAGGAGGCTTATGGTGCCTGGCTATTGAGAGATATAGCGTCCGGGGACTTAAAGACTTGAAAGTAAACAAGCGGCCATCTAGCCCAGAAGCAACAAAGCCCACATGGAAGCAGCACACCAAAATGTGTGATCGTGAAGGGCAGAGGGGACCAGGTCTCAAACAACAAAGGCGGGGCGGGGGTGGGGGGGAATCACATCACCGTGAATGAGAGGGAGTGCGTGATGGGGACCCAGTGCCCATCTATAGACAGTTGGACATCCCTTGCAGAGGGGTAGTGGGGAGGAGATGAGTCACTCAGGGTTCAGTGTAGCAACAATGAAACTCAAAACCTGCCTCTAGTTCTTGAACACTTCCTCCCCTCCCAATTATCATGATCCCATCCATAGGATGCACAGTGGTGCAGTAGGGATCTGGAAACACAGGGAATTTAGGACGGATGAACCCCTCAGGACCAGCAGTGGGAGTGGCGACACTGGGAGGGAAGGGGGTGTAGAAAAAGAGAACAGATCTTGGGATCTATGTGTAACCTCCTCTCTGAGAGATGAGCAATGGGAAGGTGGGTGAGGGGAGACGCCGGGCAGTGTAAGATAAGATAAAATAATTATTTATAAACTATTAAGGGTTCAGGGGGAAGGGGGAAGCGGGGAGGGAGGGGAAGGGAAAAAAAGGAAAACCTAAGTGGAAGGCGAATATTGAGAACGATGAGGGCAACAAATGTATAAGGGTGCTTTACTCAATTGATGTATATATGGATTGTGATAAGACTTGTATGAGCCCCAATAAAAAGATTTATTAAATTAAAAAAGTTTCCGTTGATACTGAAATATAAACAGGGAGATCTTTGGACCCTTTTTTCTCTAAAATGGACTCAGAATTTGAACTTCCTGTCTCTCAAATATTTTCAAAGAAAAAACCTATCAAGATCTTTAACAGTAGTGACTCTGGTACAGCCTGCAAATCCCATCCCTCTCTAACCTCAGTTTATCACTGTTAGCCTTGCAAGGGCTCCCGTCACACTGAGCAGGGTCAGCTCCCCAAAGTTATCCTGCCTGCAGGTATTTGTACTAGCAGCTGCTTCTAGATGCGGTCACCTGCCACATCTGAAAAAGTAATCCCATTATAAGTCCCTAAATTTGGTTTAAGATTTCCTGTGTGCGCTCATCAAGATCAATGTTCTCTGGATTCACATGTGTACTACTCCGTACAAGGACCTTTTCGGTCTTACACCTAGGACAATCACATAAAGACATGGATAGGAGCAATAGGTGTTTGGAATTAAATCAATTTTCATGATGAGCCAAAAGCCAGAGAAGAGCTGGCCCCCTGTGGGTTTCTAAGCTTTAAATCTTTATGGGAGGAGAAACTCATGTTTTTCCCCATGGGGCAGCTGTTGAATTTGAACTACTGACCTTGTAGTTAGCCGACCAAACTGCAACCCACTAACCCACCAGGGCTTGGAATCAACTCACTGGCAGTGAGAATAAAATAGTCAATACAAGGAGTCCTGAGGGCACAGGGGTGATTAAGCTCCTTGCTGATAACTGACAGGTTGACAGTTTAAACTGAGTAAGTGCTCTTGGAAGAAAAAGGTGGCTTCCATAAAGACAGTTCAGGATGGTTCTACTCTGACCTACAATCCCACCAGGATTGACGTGAAAGCCATCTGTTTTGTTTGGTTATTAGTAAGATTGATAAAATTATGAAATGAAACAGAACCCCCCAGGTTTTTTTTTCAAATCCTTTTTAAAAAGCTGAAAATCTTCTAGATTGGCTGTGTAAGAATCTTGCCAATAAAAAAAGATCAAATGTCCTTTGGACAATTAATCTTAACCAAAAACAAACAAATAATCCATTGGACACATTTGTGTTTAAAAGTTTATATGCACAATTTTAAAAAGATCTTAGTTTAACATTAAATGAGAACAAAATGCTCCAACAGAACGTCTTTCAATGATTTTCCAATTTTTCTGAGAACTGCTCAGATTCTCCCTTTGAGTACTTAATTACTGTGGTAAAGGCTGTATAAATGGATGGTAAGAACTGAGTCATAAAGCGGTGCATAAGCAAATGTGGTGAAGAAAGCTGATATCCAACTATCAAAAGATATAGCTTCTGGGGTCTTAAAGGCTTGAAGGTAAACAAGAGGCTCTCTAGTTCACAAGCAACAAAGCCCACAAGGAAGGGAAGGTGAGGTGGAAAGGGAGAACCGATTACAAGGATCTACATATAACCTCCTCCCTGGGGGACGGACAACAGAAGAGTAGGTAAAGGGAGACATCGGACAGTGTAAGATATGACAAAATAATAATTTATAAATTATCAAGGGTTCATGAAGGAGGGGGAGCACAGAGGGAGGGGGGAAAATGAGGAGCTGATGCCAGGGGCTTAAGTGGAGAGCAAATGTTTTGAGAATGATGAGGGTAATGAATGTACAAATGTGCTTTACACAATTGATGTATGTATGGATTGTGATAAGAGTTGTATGAGGCCCCTAATAAATTTTTTTTAAAAGAATACAGGGAAACTATCAGTTGAAAAAGATAAATAACTGAGTCATAATCAATAGTTCACATACTTTTAAGGTTTATTTTGAGATTTGGGAAGATGAGGATAAGTTGTTTTTAAGGTATCCTGTAATTCCATCCTTACAGTCCCTTTGAAGTAATGTTGTCATTCTCCCTATTTTAAAACTGAGGAACAATGAACACCTAGTAAGTGTGACTTCTGTATTTCTCTCCACATGCTCAGTCACAGGAGCCCAGGTGGCACAGTGAGTTCTACATTGGACTGCTAACTGGAAGGTCAGCGACTCAAACCCACCAGCCACTCCGCTGGGGAAAGATGAGGCTGTCTGTTCCCATAAAGATTTAGTCATAGAACTCTATGGGACAGCTCTAGTCTGCCCTGTAGGGTCCCTGTGTCTTGGAATGGACTTGACAGCAGTGGATGTGGTTTGGGGGGCTCACATTCACTGATGATAAAATGGCCGAAAAATCATTATTTTCCTTTGTCACTTGCATTAGAACGGGAGCCCTGATGGTACAATGGTTATGAGTTGGGCTGCTAACTGAAAGGTTAGCAGCAGTTCGAATGCACCAGTTGTTCCATGGGGAAAAGGCAAGCTTTCCACTCCTGTAAAGAGTAACATCCTCAGGATTGCACAGGGGCAGGTCGACCCTGTCCTAGAGGGAGATAGTATATTCCCTGGCTATAAGTGACAAACTCTTGATTCAGATACCTTTAAAAAAGTGTGCTGGGAAGGAGAAAATTTACTTACACAAATGACAATTTTAGGATATACTCAGGGATTTTTAACCATGCCATTAATATTAGCTCTCCCTCTATCTCTGAGCATGGCTTGTTGTTTGTGTTCATCCTGATTCTGTTCTCACATTGTGCCCCTCAGAAAGGTGGGTGCCCAGGCTGCCCCATATACCCTCCTGGTGGGTCTGTCAAACCCAAAGTAAAACTCTGTTTAGCCCAGGTTGGGCTATGTACCCACCGCCAAACCAATCTCTAAAATACGGATGGCAGAGGACTTGATTGCTCTGGTGTAAAACACATGACCGCCCCTATGTGGTTAACAGTTTACTTGGACTGTGCTAAATAGGAGTGGGTGGGTGGGGAAGTGAAGTGGGTGGGTGAGTGGGTGAGTGAGTGACTGACTTTAGGAAAGGCTGAGAATTTTCTGCTTGCCTCTTGTTCTACCCCTAGAATAATTTTCCATCATTCTGGGTCCTTTTATTTGTCCCCAATAGCTGACCTCTAGAAACTCCTTGCTGGCAGGTTTCCAGAGGGTCTGGCCAGTGGGAACCACTAGAAGGAGAAAAAGAGTAGAAAGTGGGGTAGGGTAGAGGTGGGGGTTCTTCTTAGCTGCTCCCTCCCAGATCTGGGCTGCATTTTCTGGCAATGGCCAAATCCCTCCCAGGACTGCAGCTCCAGTCAGATGACCTCTCCTCCAGAGCTGGAGCCTCGTTCACTATAAGACTATTTCTTCTCTTGGTTCCTTGTGACCTAGCACGGATAATGGCTTTCCCTTGTTTCTAGGTGCTTCAAAAACCGCATGTTGTCCAGTACTCTGACAACACCCCAGAAAACAGTCTTTCCATTTAAGGCTCTTTGAACCCCGAGTTGGGCTCTGTTCCCTGCTAGACCCTGACTACAATACATGGCTAAGGACCTTGGACCTAGAAATTCAAATCATAGACAAAATCATCAGTCTCCCTCCTTTCCCTATTGCACTTACCACCATGGTTATTCCTATTCCAGAGTAATCCCTTCCCACCAAGCATTACATGCAAGCTCTTTCATTTCTCAGGTAGAAGTGACGCCTTGTAAGCTGGTCAGTAGGGAGAATACCGGACTATGCTCTGGAAGGGCAGCTGGCAGAGTGAGGGGCCAACATATAACCATTCTCTGTTCCATGTCAAGAATAAGACATTTACAACAAGATGTCATATCCTCCTCCATGGGTTTCCTTTCATTGAGGGCAAGGACTCAAAGTCAGCATTGTATTTTCACACTGAATCCAAACCAACAAGTTGTATCCCTGTCTGGCGAAGTTGCCCATGTGTTACTTCACTTTGTTAGTTTCTCAAACGGAGGATCTGCTTACCTCTACCCAAGGCAGACAGAAAGAGAGCCAATGATCTTGTATTATGAGCCACCTGCTCAATCCTGCCTTCTTTCTCTCTTTCATCCCAAGATAAATCTTTCTTCTGAGCTAAGACAAAAGATGATCGGGATGATTGGGGGCTGTGTTTTGCCTTGCCTGCCTCTTTAAGAGATCTAACCAGATTAGCACTTTTCTGTTCCACAGGAGAGAACTGACATATGTTTGTACCATAATGTGCACCGAACTCCTTCTCTGGATCTGTCTTACCAAGGAAACTGGACTTTTGGGGGGTAGGAGTGGGCATGAGGGTTAGATGTGAACTGAAGACACCTGGGTGTCTCTAAAGACTCCACCTTGCTGTCACTTGGCCCAATCTAGAGACTTCAGTGCTGCTCAATGCTGGTGTGCTCTTTTGAACAGGCTGATTTAGAGGGCGCTTTTCTTTTCGTTTTTAGGGTTCGTCTGGGTGCCAAGAACTGATGCAGTTTGTGTCTACAAGCGACTGCAATGAGGACTCTAAATACCTCCTTCTGCAACCAGCAAGCATTTGGAGCTGACAGAAAATGTTAAAATAAAAACATGAGCAGATAGACTGCAGAAAACATGCTTTCTTTGCTGCATGTCAGCCAAAGCTAGCCAAAGGGCAAGGCAGCTCTTTTCTCCCAGCATGCAGGGGATGGCCCTCTGCTCAGCATGGAGGCAACACCTCCCAGCAGTCTGAAAGGCACAGGGATTATTAAGAGCAGAGTCACACTGTGTGTTCATTTCTTCCACTCGTTACCCTAATGGCCAAGCATTACTTTCCAAGACTATGCTATTGGGAAACTTGATAAAGCAGCTGGATGAATAGACATCAAATGTTAAAAATGTAGTCTTTAAGTAGTAAAAGTATAAGAAGCTTTTATTGTGTGTGCATTTCTAAAAATGCCCTCGTTTTCTACAAGCATAAGATATTTGTAATCAGAAAAAAAATTACTAAACATTTTTAAAAATTCTATAAGCACTCAGAAATTCCAGTTTTCCAAAAGAACCTAAACCATTTTTAAAGGTTTTTAATTGTGAATTGGGTGAAGGTTTCAAGCCCAGACCATCAGTTTTACATTCAACAAAATATATGTAATTCTTGGCACTCAAAATCCAAATGATCCTCCGTAGCTGCATTTTAAGATTTGCTAGTAAAGCAATCTATTTTTCTAATTTGTGGACTTTTAAAAAAAGAAAATATTCAAAAGGTTAAAAATGAGAACATATAACTGACTACAATCTTGAGATAATGTATACTCCTGCAGGTCAAAATTTACTATTCACAAAATTCACACTGGAAAATACTAAAATACAAATGAAAAATAATGGAACTGTTTGCCCTTTGTAAGAATACCATGCAGACGACATCATATCATATGCAGCTATATGACGAAGACTACAGATAAACTGGTGTCTGTTCCACTACAAATGCTGGCCAATAAAAACGTTCGAGTCTACAGCTGCTTACTACTTGACACAAGATCTATGGAAAAGAAAGCTATCGTTGCTGGCTGTTAGCTCATGAAATCAGACACACCAAGAAACCTGCCTACTACCAGAGCATGCTTACTGTTTACGAGGACAATAATTTGTCAGTTTACAGCCATTTATAAATAGAAAATTGAAATAATATATTTTCTAGGAGCTAGCTTTTCTCATAATCTATAATCGCTACACACGCATTAGTCACGTGTTGTAATGATGAAATATATTAACAGGAAATCTTAGCAACCATAAGCATCTTTACTAGCTTCTGGAAGCTAATAAATTTGAACAAATGATTCCTTTTAAGCTATCCTAATGTAATGATGGTCTCTTTTCTAGCTTCAATTTACAAATGGTTTATAGGTATAACTGCCACATGAAAAATCACCAACAGGTGGGGGCACAGAGAAGGGGGTACAGAGCTGCTTTAGGGCAGTAAGATGTGCTGAGCCAGAACCCGAACAGTGCCTTTGACTCAGTACTTAAACCCTCAAATTGCCACTGGAGAGAGCACAAGGTAGCTAAAAGTATGCATTTGTTTAGGTCAATCTTTACTAGCACTGTTTAGAATTAGGCTTAAGGAAACTAAGGGTCCAAAATGTTTGGCCAAAAAGCTAGACCCTGAGACGAACTAAAAATGCAAGAGAAAAACAAACAAAAAAAGAAACAACTTGTTGACTTGTGTGAACAGAACGCAATAGGAAGCAGTAAAAATCAGTGCCTAAGTAAATTTTAAAAGACAGACAATTTTAAAACTAGTGTTAACATTAGAAAACTAGTGTTAAATATTAGAAATTTTTAAAAGATAGACAATTTTAAAACTAGTGTTAGATATTAGAAAGGTAAAGAAAATCGTGGATCCTCTTTGTTTACACAGAGTCTGAGCAAGCACGAACCACCTTTATTCAGACCAACAGACACATTTATGGTGCAGGGTGGAAGGCAACTTCCAGAGTAAGCTTAGCATACAGTCCTTCTGTATGGTAACACAACACTGTCCAACACTGTCCGGAGACTTTAATTAAACAAGTGTCAAGTGCTCTTCTCAAAACTTCTCGTAGTGGTGACAAGAACAGCAAAAAAAAAAAAAAACCCCAAACATTTTGGACCATTTAAAAGAAGAATCCAGCAGAGGCTGGGAGGTTAAGAGACTGCACCACAAGGTGGTAATTAGAAGGTAATTAGAAGGAAGCAAAAAAAAAAAAAAAAACAAAGGCAGACTGAAAGGCTCCAAGACATACTTCAAAACCAGCTAATCAGCTCCCTAACCCTAAATAGTAAGGTAAAGGGGTTCTGTGGGGGAGTCCAAGGCAAGGACCCCAACCATTCCACACCAAGTTCATCCATCTCCAATTCAACCCCAAACCTGCAGAAATCAGAAAGCAGGTTCTGGTGTTTGCAACCCCTGTTCTCGAATTGCCCTCGGTAGAGGCATAGGCAGTCAGAACAGTGGTTCTCTTCCCCAAAGTTCAAGATTGTGGGGGATGGGGGTGGGGGGTGGGGGTGGAGTGGGGTGGGGGAAGGCATCTCTATATTATCTCCTCACCTTAAATAACTGGTCTTTCTGACTTCAAAGGAATTAAGTCTAAAACAAAACAGGCTATATGTGAAAATGCTCTATATAAAAATCACTTTCTATTGGCACAATATTTTACCTCTAAAAAGTGGTTTCTCCACAACCTAGGGGCAGGAATGGGAAGAGAGATACCAGATGGGAAGGGAGAGGGGGGGAGAGAAGGAGGAACCGATCATAATGATCCACACGTAACTCCACCAGTGGGGAAGAACAACAAAAACCATGGGGGGAGACAGTGGTGGGGTGAGATATGAAAACAATAATTTAGAATCTATCAAAGAGTCACAAGGAGGGAGGAGAAGAGCTGATACCAAGGGCTCAATAGAAAGTAACTGTCTAGAAAAGAATGATGGCAACATATGTATAAATATGCCTGATACAATTGATGTAGGGATTGTAATAAGCATTGTAAGAGCCCTCATAAAATGATTTTAAAAAAGAACCCCTCCCCCCCAAAAAAGTGGTTTCCCTTGTATTACAAAGGCAATATAAATATAGGATATTCTTTCAGTCTATGATCTATAAAGTTTCAAATGTTTATTTTTCAATTATACCCACTCTTCATTTATCAACCGTGGCTAAATACCAAAGACTAGGGCATTATGTGAAAACTGGCATTTTGTGAAAATGGAGAATAGTACAAAATGAAGAATGATTATATCATTACATAACTGAAATCACTGAGAATCACAGCCCAGTCAAGCTGACATGTGACCTTCATTAACTAGCACAGTCAACGTTACTCTCCCCTCTCCCCTCAGCATTCATTACTGCCAGAAATATGTTGTTAAGTGTGCACAACAGTTGGAGAGTTTTCACTACTGTTGCAAATGTAAAATGTTGGACAGCATGATAGTTGATGAGAAGTAGGTATAGAGGGGCCTCACAAAGCTCATGGAAAAAATGGAATTAAAGGTAAGGGAACTGTTCCATGAAATACTGGTATTTGAAGTCCCCTTGCATCAGTAAGGTTACAATAAAATCATCTAGGTACCAAGCGAAAACAACAAATCCTGAGTAACTTGGGGGCAGTTAGTGCAGACACCAATAGTTACATAAATTCCACTGGATCCTATGCACAGGTAAAAATGTTCTTATAGGTGACCCTGTTACCAACTAGTGATCATAATTCATAAGCTATTCTATAAAACACAGGCAAATTCATGACTTTAAAATGGAGCGCTATGATGGTATAGTACAGTGGTTCTCAGCCTTCCTAATGCCGTGACCCTTTAATACAGTTCCTCATGTGGTGGTAATCCCCCAACCATAAAATTATTTTCATTGCTACTTCATCACTGTGAATTTGCTACTGTTATGAATCGGGCGACCCTTGTAAAAGGGTCATTCGACTCCCAAAGGGGTTGCAACCTACAGGCTGAGAACCATTAGTAGGTTATGTAATGGGCTGCCAACTGCAAGGCCAGCAGTCTGTACCCAACAGCTGCTCTGTGGAAGACGTACAGCCTCAGAAGGCCAAAGAGGCAGCTCTTACTGCCCTCGAGAGCTGCAATGCATCAGGAATCGACGGGGTGGCAGTGGATTTGGCTTTACGTTATAGAAGTATGTCTAAATAAGCGATTTCCCTTAGTCAGTGATAAGGTGAAATGGAAAAAGGCTGGTGTGGACTGGTGAGAAGCACAAACTAGGGTTTAGGAGAATGTTGGTTGGGAGGAAAAGGGATGATCAAGTGCAAAGAAACTCACGGAGCATCCAAAACATCTACTGGTTTCACCTGCCTTCTGCTGGACAACTACAACTCTCTCATTGGGTAGAGTGGGGTGGCAAGCAGGGTGCCCACCTCCATCTTGTCCACAAATGGGCACAGGGCTCTCAGATACACTATTAGCTGAGGGTGGGATTAAACATAACCAGAGAGGGCAAGCTCACTGAACTTTCCCAAAGGTTAGCTTACCTTACTTAGAAAATGGGGATAATGGCCTCACCTCAGAGAAATGCTACCCCAAGCTAACACAAGGGTGCACTTAGCACCTCCTCACAGCAGTGCACTCACTTCATCACTCATGGCAAACAATGGGAATTTGCGAATCTAGCAAAAGACACACATGGCAGATTCAAAGATGATTGTAACAATTCCCATCTAGTGGGCATGTCCCTGGTGCAGTATACTCTAGCATCTCCCATCAAGAAATGCTGTCTAATTCTCATTCTTTGGATCTGGGCTGGCCTTATGACTTGCTTTGACTAATGGAACGCAGCCAGGGACTGTGTGACTTCTAAGTCTAGGCTCTCAAGAGTCTTCGCAGTTCACTGTCTCTTGGAACACAGTGTCTCCAAGTGAGAAAATTTAACCTAGCCACTGGAAGATGAGTCATCTAGTGCCCAGAAGACATGTCTCAATTAGAAGGTTGAAGACCAACCAGTTCCAACTTAAGCCTTCTGATGACTGAAGCCACATTAGTGACCCTAGTCAGGCAATATACAGGAAGAACTGCCTTGCCCTAATTGCTGATCAAGAGTTGTGAGCAAATAAAATGGTGGTTGTCTTAGCTGCAAAATTTGGAAGATATTTGCTACTCAGCAATAGATATAGATGATAGCTGCTTCCTCAATACAAGGGTAAGTCATGCACGGGCTTATTTCAAACAAAATATGTTAAAAGACACCTCTGTCATCAGGGAATGGCTACAGACAAGTTCTCTTAGCAGTGCACCTGTCTTAGGCTTGTAAGAGTATCTAAAAAAAAATCTAATAGTGGCTTCCAGGGGGATTCGGGAGGCCAGTTGAATGCCAGGCAAATCAGATAGCACAACAGAAGATGGTGACTCTTTTAGATTCCAAAGGAGTCTTTGTTGTTGTTGTTGACTTTTTACTGTAAATCAGGTGAGGGCTTACATTTCAGATAATCCATTTTGTCTTCAACAACTTAATCTACTTCTCAAACCTCCCAATAGCCTGCCCTACCCCACCACAAAGGGGACACCTAGAGAGATTTCTTGAAGAACCCAGGACAATCATAGGAGTTTATTAGGAAGACAGCTTCAGAAGATGGAAAATTGCACTACTAACAAAAGGGCCTGAAAAGTTACGCTGCAGATTGTTTTTCCCCATCAAGATAATCAATGCACCTGCACATTCTTTGAGGGATACCAAGGGCTGTCCTATGAGAATTTGGCTGAGAAATGGTACCCCATCCATCCTACAGGCCTGATCTTGCCTCTTCACAGTGCTGTTTGCTCCTAAAGCTCAGAGAACATCTCAAAGGAACACAACACAACTGAGTCCTTCAATGACGCTACAACTACCATTTTGGTTTGATGTACATTGGAGAGCACAGAGTTCTTTGGGGAAGAGTTGGAGATGGAAACACTGCCTTCAGGAGTGTATAGACTTATTCTTCGAGGAAGGATATGTCAAGAAACAAGAGCTTCACACTTTTAATCGGCTTCTATGGCTTTGTAACAATACTTTTTTACTTACCCTTGTACCTAAATTTATTCTTCTATTTCCTAAGAGTTCCCTTGACAAACTCAAAGCCCAGTGTCAGCATACAGTAACTATATTATAACCTGATGTGGCTAAACTTATTATCTAGCCGCAGGTCAGTGTTTGTAAATCCATATAAGCACTGAAATGTATCGGTCAAAATTTGGGGGCATGAGTAAAGGACATACTCCAAGGCCAAAATAACTTTTTATTTTGCTAAAATTATCAGAATTAAACCACAAGGGTGCAGGTGTAAAATAGCTGCGTTGAAATTAAAGGCAACTAGCTGAGAAGAAAACAAACTTATTGACACCAAGTCAATTCTGAACCACAGTGACAAAATCCATTTAAAAAGTAAAAACCAAATCCAAACTCTCCTCCTTAATTAACAGTTTGCTCCTGGCATTTCTCCCCAGATACTTCAGAGGTCGAAACACTCTTTTAAAAGTTCAGCACAGGAAGTTGCCCCTACTTAGAGAGTCATGATGAGAAGCAAGATGGCATCTGGCAGCATGATGGGTCAGGGAAGCAAACCACATACACTGTTAATAAGGTTCCCTGCTAGAACTGGCAACCCTAAAGCCAATGTCTGAGAGGCTCTGACATCGCAGGAATGCCACTACGCTCTTCTACAGTGTCACAGTCATCTCTGGCAGCCAAGCCCAGGCTTGCTGTTGGTGCATCAGGGCTCACCAGACGTTGCCGCAATGATCAAAATCTTACCTCAGAAAGATAGAAGTAAACTTGGGTCTCAAGGAGAAATCGAATTTATTGAACACAGAGGTCTATAATAATCACTGACAGTGTGGCTGTTGTCTGTCATCCGACATCTTTTATTATAACCTTATGAAAAAGAGGTTCCCAAAGGGGGGGAAACCAAAATGAAAGTTCAGCACACACTGCCCAGAATAAATTCTTGTCGTAGGGCAACATGCATTCAACCTTTACTGAGCACCAACTCTGTGTTGCCCCTGAACACTTTCCCTTTTTTAAAAAAGAAATAAACCCATTTAATTGCTAATACGAGAGAACTTCAAAAATTTTGTGGGGAGAAAAACTCCATCATCTTTCCATTCCATTGTTCCATGAACTTTTTGAAGACTTCTGGTTTACACAGAGAAACCAGAGCAGAGGAGTGATTGGGTACTTCCTGATCGATCACACACTGGTCTAAAAGAGGAGGGATAGTAACAGCAAATAGCGCCACAGGAAAAGCTGCTAACCACAAGGTTGGCGGGTCAAACCTTCCAGTGGCCTGCTCCCCTAAAGACTGACAGTCTGGGGACACCTACAAAGAGCTGCTTTGAGTTGGAATTGACTCAGTGACAGTGGGTTCAATATTGTTATTATCAATTTATTGCTTTCATTACTGTTGTTACCTCCTCCATCTGTTCCATCACTTCCTCTTTTTTTTTTTACCAGAGTAAAAAGCCTCATCTTTCTATCCTGGAGAAGTTGGTGGTTTCAAACTGCTGACCTTGCGGTTAGCAGCCCAATCAGTAATCACTTCACCACCAGGGTTCCTCCATTTTCTCTTTTTCAGTCCTGATAAGTACTCAGCTACCTTAATCTTCATAATAAGTTAAGCAAGGTTATTTTATAGATGAGCAGGCTAAGGCCTAACTGAATAGAAGTAATTGATATAGTAAGTCGTAAAGCCCATTGATTTAACCACTACCCTAAACTGCTCCTGGGTCCCTGGGTGGCTCACACTGTTGAGCAATTAGCTACTAGCCAAAAGGTTGGAGGGTCTAGTCCACTGAGAGGCAGGCACCTTGGAAAAGAGGACTGGCAATCTGTTTCTGAAAGGTCTCAAGCCATAAAACTATGAAACACAGTTTTACTTTGACGCACATGGAGTCCCACAGTCAAAATCAATTAAAAACCAATTTGTTTTATACAGCTTCCACACATATTCCTTATGTTTATAGAAATTTTAACAATTTAAGAAAACAATCCAACACCACAAAACATGCTGCATAACATAGTCTTCTTTATCAATGTAAATAACTCTGAATGATCTCTAGTGAATATCTCCTAAAAACAGCAATTTAGTCCTACATGGAATCTTTTCTTTCCTCTTGGAAAAATCTGGAAAGTACTCTTGTTCCTTAGTAGTAGAGGAAAGATGTTTCAGGTCATATAAAGAAATGCATTTCCCTTCTCATTCAACACCACACAGAACATGAAGCAAGTGAATTGTCTCAGGAGGGTTGGTTCCTTTAGCCGCAAATAGGAGATGCTTTCAATTCCCCTTGATAGCTTATCATTTTTCGCCCTGATGACAAAAAGCACAGGATTGCTGTGAAAAATATCAGAGGAGAGTATAAAGCAGAGGTCCTCAAACTTTTTAAACAGGGGGCCAGTTCACTGTCCCTCAGACCCGCTGGAGGGCCAGACTATAGTTTAAAAAAACTATGAACAAATTCCTATGCACACTGCACATGTCTTATTTTGAAGTTAAAAAAAAAACAAAACGGGGCAAAAACACCTGGCAAGCCGGATAAATGTCCTCGACCGGCTCCACAGGCCACAGTTTGAGGACACCTAGTATAAAGCATTAAGATCATCTTAAACAAACATGGAGCTCTGGTAGTATAGTGGCTGTGCATTGGACTGCAATGCACATGATCACCAGTTTGAAACCACCAGCAGTTCCTCCAGCAAAAAACTAGGTTTTCTACACCTGTAAACAGTTCCAGTCTTAGAAACCCACAGGCGTCACAGTAAGGCAGCACTGACTTGGTGGCGGTGAGTGAAATTTATCCTTCCTGATGTATTTTTTGGCTGTTTAACCAGAGGGTGTTTTTCCACTTTAAAGAGCATACATTCTACTAGTTTCAGATGGTCTTCCTCTCCCCCTCCTGCCCCCCGGAACATCATTTCATGTCAAAAATTATTGACCCGTGTCATCTTTTTTTTAAAGAATGGGTGGTATATTACTTTATGGCTAGGCCCTAGCCGACATCATTAATAAGCAGTTAGAAATCTTTTACTCTTACAAATACAGCATCGTGAGCCTGGTACATATATCTATGCACATTTGACCAAGTCTTTCTTTAGGATAAACTCCTACAAGTACACTTGCCTTTTTTTTAATGGACTTTTGATTCATATTGCCCAAAATCATGCAGAAAGATATGCCAATTTTACCTTTCAAAAAAGAAAATCTCAAATGTTAAGAGTAATGATATAACTTATCTTTTATATCCAGATAAAATGGCAGTGTTTTTTAATCATATTTTATAGCTAAATATCTAACAGATCAATTCAGGCTCCTGAATACTGCATTGAGTTTACCGTTGGTGGGGAAACATTTTCAAATACCCAAAAGCTTCGAATAGTTTTATTTTCCACATGACATATTTTTGAAAAGTTATACTCCAAATGAACATTAAAATTTCTTTAAGTCCACCAGGTTCAATACCAGCTCAAGCTGATCTCATCTGTCAGTAGAACTGTGTCCTATAGTATTTTCAGTGGGCAATTTTTCAGAAGTAGATTGCCAGGCCTTTCTTCTGAGGCTTCTTTTGAAACTCCAAACTTTCTGTTAGCACACGAGTCTGTTAACTACTTGCACCACTTACGGATGTCACAAAAAGCATAAAGCCCAACTGAGAGTGACCCTACAGGCAAAGCAGAACTGCTCCATGGCGTTCCCAAGGCTGTGATCTTACGGAGGCATCTTTTGCTTGCAAAGAAGCTGGTGGATTAGCTACAGTGCGCATTAGCCACTGTACCACCAGGGTTGCTAAAAAGAATTGAACAACTAGCAAAGCAGTTCAGAATGTTAAAAGGCAGGAAACCAAACTCACTGCCATTGGGTTAATTCTGACTCATAACTTCTCTATTTGGCAGAGTAGAACTGCCCCAGTGGGTTTCCGAGGCTATAAATCTTTATGGGAACAGAAAGCCTCATCTTTCTCTCACCAAGTGCCTGTTGGTTTTGAACTGCTAATCTTGCAGTTTGCAGCCAAACACATAACCACTTTGCCACTCAGGTCCCTTAAAATGCAAGAAAAGACGCACACAAAACACACACACACATACCCAAAAATCCCAAATAGTTAAGTCAGTTATCAGATCATCAAACCTGCATCCTATACAAACAAAGGTCCAGAGAGAAGTAGGGGCGAGTGGAAAACTAAAACAGTGGCCCTGAGAGCTTCCGTGATAGCCAGATGAAATTACACACAGACATATATATCTGTGTGCTCTGAACACACCAATCCTGGAACTAATCTCCAGGGGTTAGAACACAAGAAGAATCTTTGTATGCTTTAGTTAACCAAACATATTGTGCAGGAAGGGGGCTGGGAGGGCAAAATAAAGATCTCCTTAAGGTAGAGTGTCTAGTTAGCAGCCTGGGGGCTGGTATCAATTACTTCCCCTCCAGGGCAGTCGGATAAGAAGAACATCAAGCATTAGAGAGCTTTAAAGGCACTGATTCCCCTCAAAATCATGACACATGACAAGGCTCAATCATCAAGTTCTGTGGAACACTGGGCAAAGTGAGAATATCTTTTTCAATAAATAAAATTAACTGGTGACACAGTATAAAGAAGAGAAGGTCACACACCATGACTAATAACAGCTTATCCACTGAAGTTTCACCCTAATGAAGGAGATGAGGGCATTAGAACAAGCTGACATAACAAATACAGTGTGGGAGGTGACAAATGGCAGTGACTCAGGGGGGTGCTGCTGGGTGACACCACACACCTACAGGACTTATGGATCTAACTTCTTTTGACTAAGAGGAGCAGCAAACTAAAATGCACAGGCCCAAAGCAGCTACTACCTATACACATCATAAGGATCTCTTTCCATTTTAAAATGGTTCAAAGTCAAAGAGGAATAAGAGTTCATGTCACATAAAAACCCTATGAAATTCAAATGTCAGTGTCCATAAACAAAAGCTGCTTTTGCCTACAATAAGAGAGCCGACAGAGACCCAGGTGGATTCCAAAGCAGGCACTATTTACTATGTGGCCCTAGACAGAAAAGGTGTGTTGACCTCTGTTCTAGGCTATGGAGTCCCTGGTGGCACAATTGGTTAAGTGCTTGGCTACGCTCTGAAAAGCAGGTGGGTTTAACCTACCCAAAGGTCCTTAGGAGGAAAGGGTTTCTCAAAACTCACAGCCTTGAAAAGCCCACAGAGCACAGTTCTATTATAAAGCACCATGGGGTCACCAAGTGGATTGAATGCAACTATCTTGGTTTTTTTGTCTTTGGTTCTAGGCCACAAAATTAGCAAGCCTTTGATCAGCTCATGGCTCCGAACCTGTACAGGCTTGGCTGGCTGTTGATACCACCGGGATTTAGACAAAACCTGCCACCCTAGTCAGAGACTGCAACCCAATGCCAATGACAGTGGGCAAATTTAATATGCCCTATCCTGCCTATGGCAACCAGAGAAGCTGACGCTCTTGTGAGTTGAGAGCAGTATGACTCCAGATCTCTGGGGGAATGAGGATCACTAAACAGTTGTTCTTTGAAAGGTAATCTTCTAAAAATGAGACTAAACTATTCTCAAAATGGATCAGCCTCTTCTGGGCACTCATGGGACTGGGTAGAGTCCCCAGCCGGTGTAAACGGATAATGCATGAAATGCATGGCCACCAACAAAAAGCTTGGCCTTGAAGAGTCAACCCTGAGGTAGCGCAGAAGAAAGGCTTGGCAATCTACTTCCCGATAGTCAGCCATTGAAACCTTAGGGAGCACAGTTCTACTTTAATACACATGGGGTCATCAGGAACTAGAACAGACTCTATGGGCACTGGTAAGGAGCAAGCAAAGCCCGCAGCTGGACGATCTCATTTAACTACCACCTCTTGAAGTGACTGGCCCAAGGTGAACACAACCAAAAGCTCAGGAAATGGGTGTCAACTCCAGGTCCGAGTCTAAAGTCAGTGTTCATTATCATTACGTCATCCAAAAGCAAACGGCCCACGAGAGGAAAAGGAAGAGGTGCTGGGAAAGTAGAAGCTTATTTATTGTCACGACCATAGCATTATATTTTATTCATGTATCACATGCTCTCTTTTTGCTCACAATACCTTGCTTTCTTCAAAGATTACAAAGGGGACAATATAGTTCATGCTCTGCCAGATTATTTTCCCTGTGGAAAAAACTGACACAGGTACGCAATTGTGAAGACGTTTAAAATATGTCAGAATTAGACAACCAAAGTTACAGGTGCAATGTTCATTCATGAAATCTCTGCAATGCCTGTTAAGGGTCTCAAAAGGGGGGGTCAGGAGGCATATTCTGGGGTGATGGACTAGAGAGTACATATGGAGGGTTCTATTATTGTTATTATTACTATTCCCGTTTTTCACTGATATGACAGGTAAACAGGTGATATTACACAGAATCTTACTCAAACAGCTAGCTACGATGCACTACTAGTTCTTTCTGCCCAGCATTTATTGTTTTGCAAACCATAGTGCCATTTTCCATCAACATCCCCCAAATGTCTGCAATACCCAAACAAAAAACCCTCCACAAAATCTACTGCCATCAAGTCCATTCTGGGTCAGGGACGCTGCGGGAGAGTCTCAAATTGTTCTCTCAGGCTTCCAAAGCGGTACCTCTGTATAGAGCAGACAGCCCCATCTCCCTCCCTACCTTCTCCACCCCAGGCTCAGCTGGTGATTTTGAATTGCTGACTTCATGGTTAGCAAACCAAAGCTTAGCCCACTTCACCACCAGGGTTCTTGCTCTATAATGCAAGGATCATTTAATCCTAATTAACATTTTAAAATCTGATTTATAAAAATGTTTTAGCTTACTAATATTTTTACTAATCCTATTAGGTTATAATAGGAGCCACGGTGGTGTAATGTTACACATTGGGCTGCTAACTGCAAGGTCAACAGTTCAAAACCACCAGCCCCTCTGAGCGGAAAAAGTTGAAACTTTTTACTCCTGTAATGAGTTAGTAAAGAGTTACAGTCTTGAAACCCACAGGGGCAGTTCTACCTAGTCCTGAGTCGGCATCAACTTGATGGCAGTGAGTATGGTTTCTGGATCATTATATGAAACATTATCATATATCATGACTACAAGTGTTCATATGCAGATATTTACTATTAACTGTTAGGGCAAATGTTCCCCAAATGTGTGTGTGTGTGTGTGTGTGTGTGTGTGCGCGCGCGCACGCACAAACGGCTTATCAGCTCACAAGTATGCTTTGCTGTGCAAACAAAATGTAAGTGCATTTGCATGTCCAGGTTGTCATGAGAAGAGGTAAGACCACATTAAAGGCAAGTACTGAGCACAAAGATCTACTTTGTCTTAATTATTTTCTCTTAGCAATGATTATCCTTAACTTCCATTTTACTTAATAGAAAAAGTTCTTTCTTACACATTTTGGGCCCTGAGCCTCTTTTAAAATATAAACCCTCTCCTCAGAAAAATATACATTAAAAAAACCAAAAACATAATTTAGAGCACAACTGAGTGCAGACGGTTAAGGAATTCCTTGAAGTCCACCTATGGACTATGGGTAACCTGGCTCTCAAAGCACATGGCAGAAAATGACTCCATCATTTCAGACCCAGCATAAAATGACCATGTAGCTGGCTCCACATCCATCCCTTGAAGCTTTGGAAGGCAAATATTAAATAAATACTTGATAACTAATCTGCTCTGAACTAGGCTCTCTCTGAAAGAAAGCAGAAATGGGGTGATTTGCATGCAGTAAATCTAAATCAGAGGTCACGCAAGTTCAAGTCCTAAATCAGTTCTGATATAACTTAAAATCTGTTACTTCCATTTCTGCTTCTGCCCACACATATCGCCTTACAAATAGAAATTCTGAAATTTACTAAAAACACTAAAAGGTGTTCTCTCTTCTATGAAACATGCTTTCTCAACATATGTGAAAGTGTATCTAGATACATGCATATATGACATGAAGAGATAGCAATCTGAAAACTTCTTAAGTGTCATACACATAAAATCTGTGCCAATGTAGTTGTTAGTTAAGTATGTGGCTAGCATGCTGTCTTCGGCTACTGACTCAAGAGCATTCAGTAGTGTTAATTTTCAAGTAAACTTCTTATTTTGGTCTTTCCAATCCTTCCTGGCCTATTGCTTCAGAAAATGTCTAGTGCTGTCCAACAAAATTACAATTTATACACGGAACTAACGAAAGTGTTCACTCAGGGCTCTATCTATGAATACCTGACAACATAGCTCATGAAAATTAACAGTTATGGGGACGATGATACTTTCCTATAAAAACATCAAAGCTTATTTTAAACCACTAGATACTGTTTCAAAGTCAGTATGAAGACCAAGTAACAAATTCAAAAGAACATCACTTCAGCACTTGACAATTACCTTTTAAATATTAACCATCTCACTAAAATGTCACTCGGGGTGGCCAGGTATCCTGTCAATGGACACTTTCCGTTTACAAGAGTTAAGATTTAAAGCAATCCTTCTTTTGGTTATTGTCCTCTCAGTTGAAATATAAGGAACTGAACAGAGTCTGATGCCATCCATGTACAGCCAGCAGTAGGCCCAACATTATTTCAAAGCCAGAGGGAGACTTGACATCCTAGGGGAGGGAATGAAACCAAAAACTCTGTTCTCCAGGCAATTTAACAGTCAAAGGTGCCAATTCTCGAGGGCTCTGTAAATGACACTATTGAACTTTCTGGACTCTGGCAGACGAACAAAATTTTGCAATGAAACGACTTCCAGCTAAAATTAAACACACTTTAGAGTCATGCATGTGCATTTGCAACTGTTCCTCTTTGAAACCACCAAGGGAAAAGTGGCCCAAATTTCGTTTAAAACAAAAAACAAAACCCAAAGAACTGGAACAAATCAAAACCAAAAAACCTGAAGCCACCGAATCCAATTGCTTCATCCTGGATATCAATAGAGTCCTTGGGAAGCCTGAGCACTGGAAAATGGTATGGCTGAATAAAATTGCAAATCGGAGGCGTTCTAAACAACGACCTGCTTCTTGAGGCTAATTCATCGTATCTAGCCCACCGGAGGCCAAGTCAGCCGTGCGGTGCCGGTTTCCTTAGCCGCCTCTCACCGCTTGCATGTTGCAACTTTACGAGAACCTCGTCCAAGTTCAATCATTGGCTTTGGGGAAGAGATGCCAATACAATCTGCCGTCCGCTCCGGAAATGTGTTAAACAAACACGCGCGCACACACACACACGCACACGCGACGGCAGTGACGCTCCCCCACCCCGCGCACTCTCAACTTCCCCTTGAGATGGGGGCAGTTACAGTAAGAGGGGGTTGTTTTTGTTTTGTTAATCCAAGAATATAAAAACAAAAGTCCCGTCCCCCACCCCCACCCCCCGCCGGCCGGAATCATGATCGCGGAGAGGATGCCTGCTCCGTCGGGGAAACTCGGTGCCCGCGGAGGTAGGAGCCCGGGCGGCACGCGGTGCTCGTGGCCCCGCCAACTCCTCCTCCGCGAGGCAGCCAAGTGTCCGCTTCCCCTCGGCCCAGCTTCGCCCCGAGCCGCGGGCGAAGGGGTCGCCGCGGAGCCAGGACCGCGCGCGACCTCGAGCCCGGGGCCTCCCGGGACCCACGGCCCCGCCTGGCGTGAGCCCGTGCGTTCGAGCCCCGCGTGGGCACCCACGCCGCCCGCGGGTCCCACGCCTCAGCCTAGGGCTCCCCCGGTCCAGGAACCCCCGGCCGCGCCGCCGCCCTCACCACCCGCGGGGCAGCCAGCCCGTCCCCAGCGGCCGCGGCAGCCACCCGGACGGGGCGGCGGCGCCGGGTTCGCCTCCGGGGCCGGCCCCGACCCCCGGGAGCCCGCAGCCCCCGCCGCGTCCCGCAGCCCCGGCGGCGCCCGGCGAGCTCACCTGGCGGCAGGCGGCGGCCTCCGGGGCGGCCTCTGGGCGTGGGCCGGGCGGGGGCGGCGAGGGGGGCGGCCGGGGCCGGGGCGCCGCCGGGACCCCCAGCCCGCGGGGCCTGGCCTCCACACGCGCCGCCCGCGGCCGCCCGCGGGGAGCTGGGGCAGCGCGGGGAGCGCGGGTCCCGCGGCGGCGGCGGCGGCGCGGCGCGGCGCGGCGCGGCTCAGGCGTCGGAGCGGGCGGCCGCGGGCGCCGCCGCCTCCTCCTCCATGGCTGTTTACCCGGCTGCATTGTGGGAGTTTGACCTCCGCCGCCGCCAACCGCCGCCTCAGCTGGCGCCGCCGCCGCCGCCGCCGCGCACGCCATGGGAGCCGTGACTGACGGTGAGGCCCGCTCGCCGCCGCCCGACCGGCTCGCCGCCGCCCCGGAGCCCCCCGGCCGCTCGCGGGAGCCCCCCGGCCTCCCTGCTCCGAGCCCCTGGCTGGCGAGCGCCGCCCCCGAGCGCTCCGGCCTTCCCAGCCGGCTCTCCCGCGCGGAGGCCGCGTGGCGCGCGGCGCGGGGGCCGGGGCCGGGGGCGCAGGGCTGCGGGCGAGTGCGGGGGGCACCCGGGGAGGGGCCGGGGCGTCTGCGGAGCGCTGCGAGGAAGTGGGCGCGCGGGGGGCCGCCAGGGCGGCTGTTCCCGGAGCTCGAGCCCGAGAAGTGCCCGGCTCCGGCGTGCGACCCCTGAAGGGGGCCGCCTGGGACGCCCCCGGCCCCCGACTCCGGAGAGCACCGCCCGAAGTAGGAGCGACCTGCAGGGGGGCGTGGGGGGGCTGGAGGGCCGTGGGGCGACTTCTGTGTAAGCGAAGGAGCCAGGCTGCGGAGAGGGGGCGGCGGCCTGGGAAGATTCGCGTGCGTTTGTGGAGGAGGGTGGTCTGTTGGGCCGATTGAGGGGAGGTTGGGGCGCAGAGCCCGAGCTCGGGGAGTGGCGGCAGGGATCGTGTGGCGCCTTGGGGAAGGATGAGCAGTTAGGATGGGAGGAGGGGTGCCTAGCGCAGAGGGACAGGGGGTCTCTGACACCCGGTTATGGGAAGAGTTGTGATCACTGGGAAGGCTGCGTGACTGCTGACTGTGGATGCCTGCGGAGAGTTGGGGACGGAGGGGGGGGGGGTGGTTCTCCAACTTAAAGGGGGGCTGGCCAATGCGATCGGCCCGAATTTGTGGGTGTGGTAAGTGGTAGTGGAGGTGGGAGGCTAGCAAAGGACCAGAAACGTCGAGGGAAGTTTCACTTTTGCTTCATTGCCGTCGATGTTTATTCTTTCTGGGCTGGCTGTTGAAATCACAGCCCGGAACCAGCAGGCTGTGTGAGATCTTCTCTCCGAGGTTACGGTCTAGGGGGGAAGGCAACGTTGAATAAATTAGTGTTAGGCAAGGGCCTTGTTACCACTGGGGAGTTTAACATTGAGGGCTGTTGGGGCATGGCCCCAAGTTAGCTTTTCCAGTTTTCCGGGAACCAGCAATCCTCCCTGGAAAACTTAATCTCATGCTTTGAAGGATAAACAATACATGCGGGGACTGGTGTATCCAGCGACGAGCTACTTGTGTAAAGGCCTAAAGTGTTGGGAGAACCCAAAAGATGGTCAGCAATGACGAGGCTTCAGGAAGTCAGGAGCCAGAGCTTTCTAAGTCTTGACATGGGCGTAGGATAATCAGATTTGCAATAAAAATGAAATAGCCATGTGGGGAATGATGACAGAACAGGAAAGTGGAAAGCAAGTCCCCCTCCACTTTCTAGCATTTCTGTAGTCCTTATACCCTCAGTCATGCGGCTTTCTAATGACCTGCATTTTACTTAGGAAACCAGGACACAAAGAGACCAAGAAATTGCCCAAGGTCTCAAAAGTACGGGTGGGGAGCCTAGGCTCAAAACCAGGCAGCCTTGCTCCCAGTTCCTGCTCTTCACCCCTATGCATTCTCCTCTGGGAGAGAGAATGGGAATGCAGAGCCTGGGCAGCAGACGGAAGTGAAATGGATGCAGCAGAATGTTAGGACTTCAGTGATTGAGTGTGAATGTGGAGCGGAGTCTTCAGCATGACCTCATGATTCTGGCTTGCCCAACTGCAGGCCTCTTAGCGCTTGTTCTCTATTGAGATGGAGAACCACAGGAGGGGTATGTTTTATCTGACAGAAGGGCCAGGAAGATGAGTTCTGACCACAGCCAAGTGCCCTTCGTACCGTTGGGGACATCAGGAATCCCCACTCAGCCACTTATAAGCTAGCTGGCCTTGGGCAGGTTAATTAACCTCAGTGAGTCTCATTTTCATTTTCTATACATGAGAGCAATGAAATATTCATCATAGATTGTAGTGAGTATTAAATCCAATAAAAAGTGTAAAGCGCTTTGCACTGCGTCTAACACCTAGTATTGGTCCATAACGGGTATTAAATATGAGAGCCGGGCTACTTGCCTCTCTGCTCCTTCTTCTCTTTCTGCCTGGTGAAATCCCATTTATTTTTCTGTTCTCTTTCCCCACTTAGATCTCTCTACCTATTAAGCACAGTGTTTTATGCATATTACTGCTGTAGCCCTCAGAACTGATTTATAGCTGTGCCCTCCTCCTGAAAAGATTTAATGCAGCACACCATAGTGAACAGATCTAAAAGTAATGTAAATGGATAACAAGAAGGGCAAAAAGAACATTGAGCGAAGGGTGAGCCTCAAAATTCAGGAGTTAATGTGTGGTACTCGGTTCAGAATACTGCAGGCGACTCGGCTCTTTTAAGCAGCCCTGGCCAACACTTTGAAGCAGGGACCACGAAAGAAAGCCATGTGAAATACCCAGCACAGGTTTGTTTTCTATTTTGTTTTTCTCTGACTTACACTTTAGCGAAAACTCTTACCTTTGCGGTCCTCCTCAAGAGGAGCCAGTGTCAAGACATGTCTCTTAGCACATCTCTGTTATAGGTCAAGAAGGCTAACTCAATCAGAAAGGCATGTTAAAGGTGGTGGCTCTGCTGGACTGGCTTAATCCAGTGTGAGTGTGTGTTTGTTATAAGAATAT
The DNA here is from genome assembly GCF_050624435.1 of Tenrec ecaudatus. NCBI lineage: Eukaryota > Metazoa > Chordata > Mammalia > Afrosoricida > Tenrecidae > Tenrec > Tenrec ecaudatus. The sequence continues at coordinate 139,148,007 of NC_134534.1, forward strand.
CTTAGAACATAAAGGACCGGCTGAACCACAGCTTCTTCAGGCAGTGCTCAATAATATGATTTTCCTCAAATGAGCTTGTGCTAAAAATTGAGAAGTGAGTAGTGTGTCTGTGATCAGTGAACAAAAGTCATTGCATACCTTCTAGGTATCCAAGATGCTGGGGCTACAGCTGTAAACTAGACAAAGACCAGTCCTGCCCCTGTTTATGGGAGAGAAACAGAAGAATGCAATCAATTAAGTCAAATAATTTCTGAGAAGTAACCTAATTACCGTAAATTTTGAAACATTATGTTCTGAGAAAGAATGGAGTGGGTGATGACAGAGTAATGGGTGAGGAATAGGTTGAAATGGGGTCATCAGGTAAGACTTACCTGCAAAGCAACATTGGAGCTAAGGCCCAAAGTGGAAGAAGAGGGCTGATGACGTGGAAAAGCTAGCCAGGTGTTGCACATCGAGGCAACAGCCAGTGCTGTGTGCCCACTAGGAAGACAGGCTGGGAAGACTGCATTCAGGAGGGCCCATAGGAGTTTGGTATAAAAAACCAGAGTTCATAAAGAGTTCCTTGTAGTCCATGGGAAGGAGGCTGAGTTGTGTGATATGGGTTGAAGGATGATGTATAATGAACTGATTGAAGGATTTCAAGCAAGAGAGCAATCGAATTGATCTTGTAGATCATTTTATCCAGCTGCATAGAGGAGAGATGCTGGGAAGGCAAGAATAGAAGCAGGGAGCCATGTGAGAACTAGCTTCATGACCCCTTTGGGGGTCAAACAAACCTTTCACAGGGGTCAGGATTAGGAAGGTCGAGAACCACTATAAGAGTTGATGTGGACTTGGATTCTTGTGATTGTGGAGAAATTAATGAGTAGTAGATGAGCTAGATGTTTCAACCATGATCCTGGAAAGTTCTTGGAGAAGCAGGATTACCTAACCTTTGAGTTTAGAAGAAGGCCAATGATGATGTAAATTTGAGGTTCCTGGCAAGGCTCTGGGCTCTCTTGTCATCCTTATGCATGGTCTGCATTCCCAGCCGCTCGGGCTCATAGCAAAGCCACTGAATTTCCTGCATCCAGTACAAGGATACTTTGGTCAAGTTGAGGAACTGCCATGCCTCCAAAAGAAGTGGATGAACTAGACGGAGTATCCCCAACATTGGGATTGTGTAGAAAAAGAAATTGAGGTCCTGGGCAGGGAGGTGGCTTCTGTTCACATAGCTAGTTAGTGATGAAGCCGTCCTTCTTTTCTCGTGGCCACTCCACCGTTGTGGCTAACTGAAAACAGTTTTGATGCTGATACTGTTAATTTAAACTATGTTAACAGTTTGTAATTTGTATTTCTTAACTGAAGGCATGTTAAACAGTGTTAGTGCCCTGATGGAAATCAGTTCAGAAGCAGAATAGAGAACCTAGCTTGGATAGTCTAATATGTCAGAGCAACAGATGGGTGAAAGGGGTTGGAAGAGACTGCACAGTCCATTTATTAGAACTTTTTGGTTTTGAGTGTTTTATTATTTTTTAATTAGAAAAGCGCATGGTTATGTGCCTGTTAAAAATTGAGATGTTGGTTTTTAATCTTTCTGGAATCAGCTCAAGAGTGAGGTGAAGCGTGTATATTTTCCTATGGATGCAGAAGTGACACTACTTACCTGTAAGAGGAAGATAATAATACGCACTTCAAAGCATTGTTGTAAGGATTAAGTGAGATAATATATGTAAGGGTCTTTGAAGGTGGGTGACCATTTAATTTATGGCCCAAACCAGGACACTTTTCAGAGTTAAAGAACTGTGATGTCTGATCACCCCAATACCAAACCAAATATGCAAAACCAATAATGCAACACTATTCCCATGCGTTAGTTCCAACTCATGAACAGCCCTGTGCATCAGTAGCACTGTGCTCCTGGGGGGTTCAGTGCTTGATTTTTTCGGAACTACATGGTCAGGCCTGCTGACTTCCCAAGTGTCTCTGGGTTAGCTGGCATTAACAGTTCACTTTGCAAGGATTCTCATGATTCCAACATAGGAGGGTTTAAACACTGTAAATGCTGGCTGCCGTTGCTATTCCTTTTTCTATGGTCAATTCAAAGATAATTAGGCATGTGTAGGCACAGAATTTTGTTTTGTTTTCCCCCAAGTAATAGCAGTGGGTTTGCCCACTTTGTTTCTTTTGTGGCCCCAGCAAAGAGGTGCCTGTTGTTCAACAATTAATTGTTTCTTTAGCCAAGATAGAGTTTTTGTCCAAAGCAAAAGTGCAGTTTCGACCTTGACTTTGGAACATTGAAAGCACTACACTGTTAACATTGAAACCCAAGCCTATTGCCACCACGCTGCCTCCAACTCAGAGTGCCCCTATCGGGCAGGAAAGAACTGCCCCACAATTCCCAGCCCCCTTCTCTTTACCCGTGCAGACTGCCTCAACTGAATCCCAGGAAGTGGCTAGTGCTTAGGCAAGCCAAGCCCACTGGTTGAGTCAGCTTCTGCAGACCACAGTGGAACTGCCTTTTTGAGTTTCCAAGGCTAAATCTTTTCTGGAGGTGACAGCCTCACCTTTCTCCTCCAGGGGGGCTTACGGACTTGAACTCCTGACCTTGGTTCTTAACAGCCCTCAGGTTCCCCTTAAACCAAGGCTCCTCAGATTTTTTAAACAGGGGGCCAGTTCACTGTCCCTCAGACCATTGGAGGGCCGGACTATAGTTTGAAAAAAAAACTATGAGCAAATTCCTATGCACACTGCACATATCTTATTTTGAAGTGAAAAAAACATACGGGGCAGAAACACCCGGTGGGCTGGATAAATGTCCTAGGCGGACAGTAGGTTGAGGACCCCTGCCTTAAACATTGAAACACCAAAAACAAAGGCCCCTTGGTGGCACAGTGGCTATGCATTGAACTGCTAACTGCGACAGCAGGCTGAAACCAGCAGTCTCTCTTTGGGAGGTAGACCAAGTTATCTACTCCTGTAAAGAGTTACAGTCTCAGAAACCCACAAGGGCAGTCCCCCAAAGCCTTCCTGGTTGCTGTTAGAATGGACAGTGTTAGTGCAGAGACAGTATAGTGACAGTGCAAAGGGGCCCCACATCATTTTTTTAAATTTAATTTTGATTTAACTAATTCCCTTTAAAGTCTGCAATTTATTTAGGCTGAACCTAAACACTTCATCAGAGATTAGTATTTACATGAAGAAATCAAGCTACCATATTATTTTTCTTTTCACCCACATTTTATATACTTAATGTTGTTGGCCTTAAAAAATTATACTTAAGATTTTAGCTACTTAAAAGAAGCAACCAGGCGTTGTTTGACCATCAGGAATCTAACAAAATGCCATGTGCACAATTCCTCTTAACGTGAGAGACAGGGATCTAATGGAAATATGAGCAAACGTTGCTTTCACAGGGTTTGTGTCTGTCTATCTTCTAGTTAGATTGAATAGCCCAAGTCAAGCTAGGTATTTTTTTGTTGTTATTAACAAACAGATTTATTCAAAATAACAATAATTTATAAATTATCAAGGGTTCATCAGGGAGGGAGGGGGAAATGAGGAGCTGATATTAAGGGTTCAAATAGAAAGCAAATGTTTTGAGAATGATGATGGCAGCAAATGTGCTTAACACAATGGATGTATGTATGGCTTGTGATAAGAATTGTATGAGCCCCCAATAAAATGATTTTAAAAAACATTTATTAAGGAGCATTGATTAGAATGAAGAAGAACCCCTCAAAATGACCAATAGTCTCATCACACACATAACCAATGCTGACAGGAGGCGGGGGGAACACACATCACAAAACTGTAGAAGAAATGTACAAAACAAAAAATGAAAACCTCTGGTTTTCCCCTTTCACTCTAATCCTTCTCAATAGAGGTAATCCCTGTGAACTATGTGTGCTTACGTGTGATCACACCCTCCATATTAATTTTTAAATGCCTATAAGCAGTGCAGGAGACCATCTCTGAGCCAGACTCCCCAGTTTGATGGTAAGCTCTGCGTCTTACTTCCTGTGCTGTTTAAATTGCGACAGATTGATTTCAGTTCCTTCATTGGTATGATAGGGATAATTGTATCTACTTTATAGGGTTATTGTGAGGATTAAGTGTGTTGATACGTTTTTTAAAAGCACTTAGAACACCATGATCACTGTGTTTCTGTTATTTGATATGCCAGTAGATGTACTTGTAAAATTTATTCGTACTATTTGGAATTACATTTTCATAATTAATGTAATTATATCATGAAGTTCTCTCTTAATTCAGATCTGCCTCATTATCTTATAAGAATATATAGTATTCAATGAGTTGGGGGGGTGGTCAAATCCCCTAATGCCTAGTTTGTGTCTAGGCTTTCACTCTTAACATATAGTGGTACAAGGGAGCTACTTATGCAGATGGTGTTTGCACACATGTGTGAATAATTTCTAGAAGGCAAATCAAAAGGTACATGTGTTTTAAAATTTTATATAAAATACCAAATTACTCCAGTAGCCAGCTGTTTCTTCAGTTTGATACTAGAGTGGAAGAACACCAAGAACAAGTCTGTGGTGGGTTTGTAGGCATGCTGAAGTCTTGCTAAATGCCTTTAGAAAGGAAAAGTTAATCCTCATTAGTGGATCCCCTGGTGGCTGCTACATGTTGTGCTGCTTGCCTTAAGGTCAGCAGTCGAAACAACCAGCAGAAAGATGAGGCTTTCTACTCACATAAAGAGATGGAAACCTACAGCGGCAATTTTACCCTGTCCTGTTGGGTCGCTCTGAATTGGAATTAACTCTGTGACAGTGAGTTTGAGGTGGTTTTGTTTTGTTTGGAGGTGGGGGTGGAAGGAGAGTATTAAAAATAACCAAACTGGTTGCCTTCAAATTGCTTGACTCCTAGGGACTCCCTGTAGGACAGATTAGAACTGCCCATAAGATTTCCAATGCTATGATCTTTCTACAAACAGGCTGCCACGTCTCTTTATGATTCCTTCTCAGAATTAATCACTCCAGTCCAGCTGATTGCGACTCACAGCGAGTAGAACTGCCCCTTTGGGTTTCTGAGTCTATACCTATACATATTTTTATGGAAGCAGAAAGCCTCTTCTTCCTGGTGAGGAGCAACAGGTATTTTCAAACTGCACTTAGCAGCCCCTAAGCACCAACACACTCTATTCCCCATGATTCACTCAAGTACTGCCATAGAGTCTATTCCGACGCACAGTGACCCGATAGGACAGGGTTTCTGAGACTGTCAGTTTTTGTTGGGATAGAACGCCTCATCTTCCTTGCGTGGAGTGAGACTAGTGGTTTTGAACTTTTGACCTTTTGGTTAGAGGTCCAGTTCACACTCCATTAAGATGCCACCAGGGTTTCTTCAAGTTGGTCTGACTCATAGCAATCCTATGCACAACAAAACAAAATGCTTCAGGCCCTACCCCATGCTCACAATTGCTACTAGGTGTGAGCCCATTGTTGTAGCCACAGTGTCAATCCATCTCTGAGGGCCTTCGTCTTTTTCTCCGCCTCTCCACTTGACCAAACATGCTCTCTTTCTCCAGGGACTGATTTCTCCTGACAGCATCTCCAAAGCATGTAAGATGACATTTCTCCATCGCTGCCTTCAAGGAGCACTCTGGATGGACTTATTCTAAGACAGATTTGTCCTTTTAGCATTTCCTTGACTTTCAATAATCTTCACTAAGACTACAATTCAAATACATCAACTCTTCAGCCTTCCTTATTCATTGTCCAACTTTCAGACGCATGGGAGACAATTGAAAACACAATGACTTGGGACAGATACACCTTAGTCCCTAAGGTTAGTGCTCCTAAAAATCCAGGGAATCAGTTAACCCTCTCCCCATGATGCTGTGAGGTAACAGGCATGTTGGCATCGGATCCATAGTAGTGAACCTGAGTTCTGATTTGGCTAGTAGCTTGCTGGAGGAGGAAGCTACACAATCGTGAGGCTGTTGTCACTGGTTGTCAAAACTTGGGCTGCTATTATGGAAACCTTTCAGTGGAGTTGATTCACTATTCCAACTTGTTTTTCTCTTGTCTCTTCTGGATCTTTGCTCTAAGGCACTCTGAAAAGTTGTTTTGTAATTAAGGATTTAATAGCTTTAGTAGGTGAATAACAATCATGGGTTTGAAAGGAATGCTGGTAAGAGCCCTCTAGCCTATTCTGACTCATACTGACCCTACAGGCTATTGGGCTCCATAGGGTTTCCTAGGCTCCAACCCCCAAGTCTCTTCAGAATAGTAACTCTGGGTTTACAGGAGAGGAGATGGCCTTTTCAAGCTAAAGTGACAATATTGGCAGTGTCCGCTGACCAACCAAACTCACTGTCATCAATTCTGATTCACGTGGACCATGTAACACTGAGCTGCTTGCCTCAGGAGGTGTTGTGTCCTAGGATGTCTTTCTGGAAACCAGCCGCCACCTCTTTCTCCCATGAAGCCACCGGTGGGTTCGAATTGCTGACTTTGGGGGTAACTGCCAAGTGCTTTCGCCACTGTGCCGCAGCACTCCGGACATCTGACCAAAACCAAACCAAACCCTCTACTATCAAGTCAATTCCGACCCAGTAACCTATTGGATGGAGTAGAACTGCGCCTTTGGGTTTCTAAGGCTGAATCTTTGTGAGAACAAACAGCCTCATCTTTTTCCCTAATGTGAGAAATGAATGTGGAGTTTGCGGTCCATCACTTAACCCGCCGTCACCACCTGGGCTTCCTGTCATCTGCTCAAAGGCCTGGAAATCAGAGTTGGTCATGTGACTACTCATTTCTTCTCATCCATCAATTTGTAGAAAATAGAGTGCTAAAGGACTTGTAAAGACGTTTTTAGACTTACTGTGCGCCTTCATTTTACATCTCGTTCAGGTGTCTGTTGACATGCAAGTCAGGAAGGAGGCCTAAGATGTAGCCCAACTTTTGAGAGGAAAACTTTACTGGATGCTATCCATGCATCATAACTGATTCTGTGTATGTAATCATGGCACAGAATGTAACTGAATCCAAGAGGAAATCATTAATTCTGGAATTGTGTTTTAATCAGTTAAACTAATTCTGTTTTTATGCCTTTAGAGCAGTGGTTCTCAACCTTCCCAATGCCGTGATCCTTTCATACAGTTCCTCATGTTGTGGGGACCCCCAACCATAACATTATTCTCATTGCTACTTCATAACTATAATTTTGTTACTGTTATGAATCAGGCTACCCCTGTGAAAGGGTCATTGGACCCCCCCCCCCAAAGGGGTTGCGACCCACAGGTTGAGAACCGCTGCTTTAGAGACATCTCAGATGTGAGATATTTAAGGAAAAACTATAGATATGCACATGCCCATGAAGGAATTTCCATAGTTTGTTTTGTTGTTAGGTGCCATTGAGTCGGCTTGGACCCATAGTGACTGTACACAGCAGAACGAAACACTGTACAATTCTGTGCCATCCTCACAATTGTTCATATACCTGAGCCCAGTGATGCAGCCACTGTGTCAGTCCAACTCATTGAAGGCCTTCCCCTCCGAGGCTCCCCACCCTCGCTCCTCCTCCCCCCTCCCCGCCTTACCAAGCATGATGTCCTCCAGGGACTGGTCTCTCCAGATAATACATGAGGTGGTCTCGTTCCCTCCCCCGCTCACCTGCTAGGTGAGCACCTAGCAACTCGCTCTGAGCTAGTACAACCAGCGGCATCACCTGGGAAGATTTTCTCTGGTCACAGTGAATTTTTTCATAAAACCAGTTTCACTCAAACCTCATTTTATGAGATGGCTGATTTAAAAGAGCCTCATGTGGCTGAGAAATTTTGTTTCCTGCTTGGGGAAAATGCCGCAGAAACTGTTGTGATGTTGAACACAGCCTACAAGGACTACACTATGGGGAAAACTCAAGTGTTCAAATGGTTTTCTCATTAAAAAAAAGATGAAATGTCAATTGATGACACTTCATTTTAATGTCTGTCAACTTCCTGAATGGATGAAAATGTCAACAAAATTCGTGCACTTGTGCTCCAAGACCAACGGCGGACCATTGAGGAGATTGGGAAGTTATCTGGGCTCTCTTGGAGCTCAGTTCAGTGAATTTTAATGGAAGATTTGGGAATGAGAAGGATCCCTGAGAAATATGTGCCTCGAGGTTCTTACTGATCTCAAAAAGAACTTCCAGTGGAAATATGTCGTGCTTTGAAAGAACAGCTCAAGGGACCCAGACTTATTTTCTAAGGTCATTAGTGGTGACAAGACATGGTTCTATTCTTCGGACCCCGAAAGCAAGCATCAGTCAAGCCAGTGGAAGACACCATCTTCACCTTACCCCAAAACAGCTCATCAAGTGAAATCAAAGATCAAAACATGCTCATTTGTGTTTTTTGATGTGAGGAAGATAGTGCATTTGGAGTTCATCCCACCAGATCAGACTGTTCATCAAACTTTAGAGGTTCTGAAAAGATTCCATAACAGTGTGCTACAAAAAAGGCCTGATTTGTTGCAGAATGGAGACTGTTTTTGCCACCATGACAATGCACCTGCTCACACAGCCATCTCAATGTGTCCATTTTGACCAAAAAAACAAAGCCTGCCTCTCTTACCCCAGGCGCCTTATTCACCTGATTTTGCTCTGTGGGACTTCTTTTTGTTTCCTGGAATGAAGAGGGACATGAAAGGGTAGCGATTTGATGACGTAGAAGAGGAAAAGAAAAAATGAGGAAGGTGCTTGTCAACTATACAAACAGATAAATTTGAAAAATGTTTCCAAGAATGGAACTGCGAATTTGACAAATGTATTAAGTGTAATGGAGAGTACTTTGAAAGTGATCAAGTTGTTCTGTAAAAATATTTAAATTCATAGCTTGGGGGAGGGGTGGTTCTGGGTTCTTTTGGGTACTCCTCCCCCCCTTGTATATGCAAAGTGTGTAAGACAAGTCATACCATCCTTGCCTCTGAGGAGAACTCTGGCCTTACTTCTTGCATCACATGTCAGTTTGTTCTTCAGCACAGTTCACATGCATCTGTTCTTCAGTCTTCCTTATTCATTGTCCAACTTTCACATGCACATGAGACTGCCATAGCTGAGGTCTGGCACACCTTCATCCGCAGAATAGCGTCTTTGTTCTTCAACACTCTGAAGAGGTCTTATGCAGCAGATATAACTAATATAATACGTCGTTTGATCTCCTGACTGCTTCTGTGAGCATTGATTGTGGATACATGCAAGCCAAAATCCTTGACAACTTTACTAATAAGTTCATGGAATATTTGAATTAATAAATAATTGGATATCCTCTGTAAAATATCCCCATGAACCTGCTTCATACATTGTGATGCCTGTCCACTCTACCAAGCTTGATTCCCTTTTCCAGGGACTGGTCTCTCCTGACAACATGTCCAAAATACATGAGATGAAGTCTTGCCTTCTTCGCCTCTAAAGAACATTCTGGCTTTATTTCTTCCAAGATAGATTTGTTCTTTTGGCAATCCATGGTACTTTTCAGTATTCTTCACCAGCACCATAATTCAAATGCAGTCTTCCTCACTCAGTGATTAACTTTCACATACCCGTAAGGCAGTGTCTGTTTTGACGGGTGCTTTGTAAGTATCAAAAGAAGATCCCACCTCCCTTCTCAGGGCCTCCTGTGGTAGTGTCCTCCTCCCCAGAGGGAGCGTCCCTACTCCCTTTTGTCTGTTGTCAGCCACTAACAGCCATGGCCTGAGCATGGGCATGCGTGATGCTTCCAGCTAGCGTGAATGAGCTCAGTGAGACTTTTATTTCATAGCCTCAAACTTACTTTGGGTCCTTGTGAACACATCTCATCTGCTCATTGGTCAATCTTGTGTCTTTTGTCCAATAGAGCCTCTCTGCTATGGACATGAAAATAACATTGCTGCCAGCTAGCCCTGGCTAGGCTAAACACAGCTCTTCCTAGGGCGATGGTCCCATGCAGGCGCCACCAAATGCAATTTTAAAATATTTACTGAGCATCTGGAATGTACAAGACAGTGTAAGACCCCTGGGGCAGACGCAGGTAAGTAAGACATAGGACTGGCTTGTTGTGGGTTTGGTTTCTTTGGCCTGGACAGTGTTTTATGCATTCTCAAATACTTTGGAATTAAAGTATCGCATGCATTAATAGAAATCCTCAAATCTTGACTGTACAGCTGGAACAATTACAAATGCGTCTTCAGCATTCTTAGCTAGACTAAGGATTTCGTGAAAAGTCCTGTCTGGCCATGGCGTCCCCTCAGGACACTCCCTCCCTTGGTTCCCTATCCACTGAATGCATTGATGCTGGAGATTTCTGGTCCTCATACTTAAGTCGGACTCAAAGGCCTCCGGTTTGAAAGGGGAAGGTGGGAGTATCTTGGGGGACTTGGGCAGAGCAGAAATAAGACCTGCAAAGAAATGTTGTGCAGTATCAGTGCCTCCAGATTGCCTCACCCACTGAATGCTTACTTTTATTTTTCATAAAGCTAAAACCTGCTTGTGATAAGAGAAAAAAATCACTCTGCATTTTAGTCTTTTCAGAGCATATGCTTTATCTATCTCGGTCTCCATGATAATTAAGAACTAGAAGCATTCATTTGTCTCTTAAAATGTAAACTTAAGATACCTGATGAATATGTATCTTGAGCAGTCTATCGGAGCCAGCACTCTGGCAACCAAACCCAATTCTAAAAATGTTTATCTGATGTGGTCACAGAATGTATTTTAAAACTGGAGTCATCTGCCTTCCAAAGTTTACCTCCGCTGCACCTGCGCTCCACAATATTTCTGCCTACACACAGGAACTATTGTTTGAAGATTTGGTGTTGGTTCCTCATGCAGGCACTCCAGGAATTAGTCTCACTGTAAAAGTTGTTTTAGAAACAGCACTAGTTCAGGCATTGATTTAAAACCAAACCAATGAAAACCTCTACAGATGGCATATGAGAATCTGGTTCTCCTCTGTCTGCAGTGTCTCCCACTAGAGGCAGCCACTATTATCAATGTCTTGGAGATCCTTCTGTAAATATACAAGCACATACACATGCACCCGTTCACACGTAAACTCCCCCTTTCAGCACAAATGGCAGCGTACTGTAAGTGCTGCTTCTGCACCTGTTTTGTTTTTATTTTTACTTACCATATTCTCTAGAGATGTTTCTTCATTTGGCACCAATATATACATCCATATTCTTTTGGCTGCATAATATTACATTTTATTTATATATATAAATATATATTTCATAATTATATATATATTTCACAATTTAACCATTCTTTACTGCTGAGTGTTTCAATTTACAATCTGTCTGCCACAGAGAGTACTGGAAAAAGCATCCTTTTACCACCTGCCTTTGCCAACAGATGCACCTCTATAGCAGAAATTCCTAGAATTGGAATTCTGGGGTCATAAAGGTATATGCATTTTTAAATTTGGCATTATCATTGGCCTCACAAAGATTTGTGCCAGGTCCTACTTCATCAAGTCTATATAAGTGCCACCCCCAAGCTCACTGTAGCATGTCTGTTGTCAGGCCAACCTGATGGGTAAACAATATTTCATTGTTGTCCATATCATTTTGTCCAGAGCGCTCACTCAGAGCTGCAGGGCAGAGAGGTTGGGGCCTCGACTGGTTACTCATCGTTATCATCTGCTGCTTTTCCATCCCTTTACCTAACTTTCCTCCTCTCTTCCTCTTTTCCACTGGAACAAAAGCAGATTGTAACAAACAGACTAAAAAATCTTTGCTGCTGAAGAAATATTACCGATATGCTACCTGCATTGCATTTTCATGTAGCAAAGCCAGACCTTTTCATTCTCTTACCCGCACCTACCAGGACCTCTTTGGAACCTTCCTCTCTTTTCCCCAGGGCTTCCCTCCCAGGAGCCGGAGACAGGAGCACTCGGGACAGGTTTTTCAAGAATGATTGGGTTATGTCCTCAGTGGTACCTGAAAATTATTTCCACTCAACAAACTGGTTGAATGCCAGTTCTGTGAGGGGGGAGGGGTTACCCTGCCGACTCAGATCCCACGGCGCCAGGCCTTTCAATCGAAGGAATGGGTGAGGAGTGCTGGCCAGCGCCAGATGGTCATTTTTACCATCTGTGGCTCTTCCTTCCTGCAGACGAAGTCATACGGAAGCGTCTCCTCATTGATGGAGACGGTGCTGGAGATGATCGAAGAATTAATCTGCTTGTGAAGAGCTTCATTAAATGGTGCAACTCTGGATCCCAGGAAGAGGGGTATTTCGTTTCTCGGTTTCTATACCAATGTCCTGATGTGATTTTAACTTAAATTAAGGGCTCCTTAATGTTTCAAAATTTCCCTCACCCTAAATGTTTTCTGACCTTTTAAAATTCTCAGAGGCATGACTTATGTTGATTAAAATGTTCCGATGTAAGAAAAATTGAAGATTAATTTCAAGTGTTTTTTGTTTGTTTAGGTTTGGGGAGGGGGCAGATCCTATTTTTAGTAAGATGAAATAACTAAGTTGGATATCATTTTTTTAATAAGCTAATAAGAACCCGATGAGGTTAAATATATATTCTTAATTTTTTTTTAACTTAGAAAAAATCTCCTTTGAATTAGCTTTCTACATAGATAAATAGGGAGCCCTGGCGGTAAGTGATTGCATGTTGGGCTGCTAACTGCAAGGTCGGCAGTTTAAAACCACCAGCTCCTGCATGGGAAAAAGGTGAGGTTTTCTGCTCCTCTAAAGAGTTGCAGTCTAGGAAACCCACATGGGGAGTTCTACCCTGCCCTACAGGGTCGCTATGAATCGGCATGGACTCAATGAGTTTTTCGGCCCACTCCTATCAAGTCAGATGGTACCCATGGCGACCCTGAGACTAAATCTTTATTTACAGGAACAGACAGCCTCATCTTCCTGTCACCAAGCAGCTGATGGGTTTGAATGTACACCACCACCCAGGCACTGCACTCTCACCAACAACAACAACAATAAAACAAGCCAGACTCGCTGTAACGCTGTTGGACAGAGTAGAGCTGCTCCTCTCGGTTTCTGAGACACTATCATCTTTAAAGGAGTGAAAAGCCTCTTATTTTTCCTACAGAGCAGTTAGCGGTTTTGAATTGCTGACCTTGTGGTTAGCAACCCAACTCCTTACTCACTCTGCCGCCTGGGCTCCTTAAATAATTTCACAGAGTGAAAAACTAGTGAAAACAAAATTTTGAGGATATAATACCATCACAGTCAAAATATTTTTAAAATGTTTTTTAATCAGAATTCAAATAAGCACGTATTTGAATTAAGCCTATGAACAACAGCTCCATTTTTACATTTGTGCCTAAACCAGTTTATAAATTCAAGTAAACCACATTTGGAAGAAGAAAGCATAAGGGATAAATATTCTAAATTATTTTAAATAAGGCAAATGATTCTGTCAGAACTTGGTGTAAGCTAGTTAGCAAGTCCTCCCCCGCATTATAGCAGTTGAAGTTTGGCGATCTGCAAACATCTTTGTTGTGTTTTTCTCTCGTTTTCATTAGATACAGCCAATACCAACGTATGCTAAGCACACTGTCGCAATGTGAATTTTCAATGGGCAAAACGTTGCTGGTATATGATATGAATCTCAGAGAAATGGAAAATTATGAAAAAATTTACAAAGAAATAGGTAAAGGAAATTAAGGAAATTCTTGTTTGATTTTGTTCTTTATGGTTTCATTTTTCTGGCCGAAAGCAAACAGCTGCTAACCTTTTCTTGGTTAATCGTGAAAATGAAAACAACAATAATATTAATCTCAGAATTACTACATGTTAACTTTATAAATAGATGCCAATATTATGCAATGTTTCGAGTTAGAGCTATTTTTTAATATATACATTTTGTTTGCGATGGAACTTTAAAATGCATTTTAAGATGGCAAATAGAGATTATACATGTTATTATAACTATATATATTTTTAAATAAACACTTTTCATCTAGAATGTAGCATTGCTGGAGCCCATGAAAAAATTGCTGAGTGCAAAAAGCAAATTCTTCAAGCAAAACGAATACGAAAAAATCGCCAAGGTAAGGGTTTTGAGGGATTTAGCGTGCAAATACTTTATCACTGACTAGTATTTCCATGCGATTTTTAATGTGAAGTAAAATTTCAGCTAGGGTCAATCTAAAATCTAAAAAAGAGTTAGGAACCAAACTTAATTTCCTAAAACTGTGCCAGTTTTTAAAATAGAAGAGAAGGAACGCGATGCTGAAAAAGGGTTTTGCTGGATTTTGTTGATTATCTTAATCTAAAATGGTATTTTGTTTTTTGGTTTTTTTCGTAAGTGCTGTTGCCATACCCTTTGGCTACATAATATTATGGTTAATTGGCAAAGGTGATTTATGCAACTACACTGGATTTAGGATTGTTGAAGTAATTATTTTATTTTTGGTGATGATTATCTATACAACAGACCATATATCACTTCCATTTTTACATGTGCAAGTCATTGCAAGGGAATTTATTTTGAATTAGAACTACTTTAAAGAAAAAGTATTGGGTATAGTTAAATTAAAAAACAGGGTTGTTACTAAATCCAAGGCAGGCATTAACTATATTTAATTGAAATATAAGCATTATGCAAGGTTAAGTCTATGTTCTTAATATTTTTAACAGAAAAAGATCAAAGTTTACTTTTGTTTAGATCTTTTTTGTTCTTAGGGGACGTGTTTATGTAGTCCCAAATAATTTTTCAAAGTAATTTTTAATGACATGGACTATTGCTCCCCATGCATTGTGAGAATAAACCTAAATTAAAAAAAAAACATAATGTATAACCACAATTTTAACACATTATATGAAAAATGAGGATGAAGTAGAAAATATTAATGGATATTTTAGGGTTGTTTAATGGCTTAGGTTTTCTTCTTTTTTCATCTTTGCTGTTTACTATTGTATTATTTTATAATACAAAATTAACTATGGGAACCACTCTATGAAATTCACTCTGAGGTCCAAAACAATGAGCTAATTAAGATAAAGTTTAATTTCCTTTTATTAAAAGTTGTTTTAATTCATGACAGAGCACATGTGCTCAAGTTTCAGTGGCCAGTATTTAGCCAGATACCAACATATTTAATTATTAATATTCTAAGATCATTTATGAATATTTTACAAACTCTTTTCTAATGAAGAAAACTATAAGGTGAATACTATCATTCATCATTTCCTAAGGAAGGTTAACAGGAGTTACATGGCTTATTGTGGAGGATTCAGTGGCGTAAAAACAGAGTTCTGAAATTTTAAGTCATTTTAAAATTTCTGGAATCAGTAACTTAAAATGAGGAGAGGTGCCACATGCAGTTATGTAAGATCTGACATTAATAGTTGGATATATTTACCTCACTAATCTTGTTTTGCTGGACAAATAGTGCATACGAGCCTTTTCACAATCAGTCTACTAGATGGTCGATCATGACTCAAATTCACTTCCCTGCTTATGCTCATTTCTTCTAATGCTACCCATGACGAGTTACTTGTAAAATCTGGAGTGGGAGCTGAAACTCTGTTTGGAATGATTCTTGTATCATGTGTCATTGCAGTAATAGAGGAATCAAATGAATTTGGAATTATCTTTCCAGCCGTCAGTTTTGTCATGTCTCTAGATACTTGGCAAATGATAGGAGAGATTTATAATTACAGATTTTATTTTGATAATCCATGTTGAAAACACCTGAGTTTGGTAATCAATTTTTATCTCTTTCAGAGTATGATGCTTTAGCAAAAGTCATCCAGCATCATCCCAACAGGCATGAAACATTAAAGTAAGTTTTGAGAGCTTTACTTTGAAATGGACTCATCTTCATGCTGAAATGTTCATGTACTAACCTTTGCTTCCTTTTTTATGGCAACATATAATGTTTCAGAAGTGACAAGCATATCTTTGATATTACCCATTCTAATATTTGATTAAATGGGTTTTTTCCCTTTTTATTTTATAGCCTATAGATCTAAAATGAATACATGTAATATACAGCCATAGAAAAATGATGAATAAACTATGGTCTCTCCATATGGTAAGATACTACATAGCAGTTAAAAAGAATAAATTAACAAGATACATATTTCTAAACACAAATCTCACACATCATTAGTAAAAGAAAAAACAATATATAATGAATTTTAAAATATTTATAAGTTGATGGCACTGTTTTATTTATTTTACTGAGAAAAAGACATGGAGTAAATATGACAAGATGTTAAAAGTTATCCATTCGTGGTGTTTGTTATTTCATCTGTGTTTTTCTGTATGTAGAAACTTTATCTTAAAATGTTATTTTAATCAAAATAAGTACATATTCAGCAGTTCTGATTCTATAACAGTAGTTAAATTACAGTTATGAAGCAGCAATGAGAATAATGTTATGGTTGAGGGTCACCACAACATGAGGAACTATCTTAAAGGCATGAGGAGGTTGAGAACCACTGACAGATTTAGAAGGTTAAAAGAATCTTCAGCTTTATAAGTGCTCCAATAATGGAGTGGTATAACTCATGCATTTTACATTTTTATGTTAGTCTGGGTAGACTAGCGAAACAAATTAATAGAGACACTCATGTGTATAAGAAAGAACTTTATATACAATAGCAATTGAATATTGAGAAAACATCCCTGCCTACTCCAGATCAAGTTCATATGTCCGATATTAGCCCATATGTCTGATACCGATCTATAAAGCCTCTCCAGACTCAGGAAGTACATGAAATGACACTGATGCAGGAGGATCACAGGCCAGTGGGTGGAAAGTCTTGTGGATCTAGTGGTGGTGTTTGTATCTCAGTGCTGGCAAGGGTCTCTACGTGGCTCCTCCAGCTCAGGGTGCTAGCATAGGTCCATGTGTCTTGTCAGCTGGAATGTCTTCCAGGGAGTGTGTATGTGTCCCGCCTCCAACAAGCTATTTATCTCCTTAGTGCCTACAAATGAGGTCATCAAGCTGCGACCTGATTGTTGACAGGCTAACCTCCACCCCTTCACTAACTACCACAGACCACCCCTGATCAATGTGACACTTTCACACAACTCTTTAGCCATTTATCATTTTCAATAATAAAATCATATATGTACCTAACAGGATAAAAGTAAAATGCAGATAATTTATTATGTGTCGCCGTCATTTAAATATAACATTCTATAAGCGAACAAAACAAAGATATTCTATACTTACCACCTACACCTTAATTCTATAATCCTGTGAATATATTCCAGCACCTATGAAAGTTTGTAAGCCAGCCACTTCATGCCTTTATCCCCCACATTTTGGGTATCCAATTTCTATACTGCCCACTTACATCAGCCCAGTGCTCTGAGGAGACAATCATATTCTTTGACGTGAAGAATCTTTATTTCAGTTGGAACCTTGTGAATTTGCATCCATAAGCAAAGTCGAGTCAGGACAGGACATCCATAAAGTCAGCAGCAATATGCACCAGTTCACAAGCTCAGAAATCTTCTCTTCGTCTGGTCAGCTCAATGTGGGCTGCCTCACTGAACCTCACCTGAATGCCCTTTGGTCGCCTAGCCTTTAGACTATGGATAGTGTCACAAATTCTCAATAACCCTAGTCCCCTTGTGCTAGGTTATGAACTTCAGACCAGTCAATCCACTCTCGTTTTCTCCTCTAGTTCCTGTAAAACCAGGTCCACCCGTGTCAGTGGCCAGACTCAACCCCTCTCTTTATTGCTGCATGTCTCCCACTTCCACTCAACACGTAGATCCAGGGGTCACCTAGCAAGCATTTCAGCCTTCCCACAGGCTCCCTTTAACGTTCAGTCTTAGAGAGGAATTTTCTTCATAGTTCCAGGTATTTTCCAGCCTCTGACAAAAACCACTAGTTCAAGATTCAAAAAGCCAAGAGTTCCTTTTTCTTCATTCTGTCAACAGCCCCCTAGGCAAATCTCTTAGAAGCCCAATGGCCTGAGTACTCCAAAGCACTGAGTGGGGTTAATCTTTTCAGAGCCTTTTTTACAGGCCTTTCCTAACCCATGTAATGATTCAGTTTTTAATGGCTGGAGGCAATGCTTACTTACAAACTCTCTATTTTCATACTTCCTAATAATCCATCTCTATCAATCATTATATCAACAAAAATAAGCAGAAGAAATCAGTATAAACAAAGTAGAATTAGATACTAATCCTAATTCATAAAGCAGCCAAATACAATCCTTATCTAAATTTACCTTAATCCTTATCTAAACTCTTCTATTGATACAAAATACTGCAGTAAGGCCTCTGACAGCATCAAGCCAGAGCCAGGCTTTCTGTCAGCCATTTTGACCTTCTGCCAGCCATTTTCCTTAAGACTCGTGGTTTCTGAGAAATTCAAGGGGTGATTTTTACCCCTGAACTCAAAATATACATTAACAACATTTGTTTTCATCATTTCACACAGAAATGACCAAAGACAACAACCAAAGAAAACAATCAAAACTTGAACTTCCCATATTCTTTCCAGAAAGCAGCCCAGTAAACTGCATGGCCCTTCTGACTTCCGGCTAGCCCAAGAAGACAAATTACTTCGAAGCAGAGGTCATACAGTCATACATGCATCACTCTCCATCTTTATGATTTGTTTCTCTAGTCAACCCGTATTAACAGTTTTCAAAGCACAATTTAGTAACCTAAAAAACTGAGTATTATTTGTGAATTGTGTTACCCCAAGTTGCAAAATAACACACTTCTTTTTTTCTTTCAGGGAACTAGAGGCTCTGGGTAAAGAACTACAGCATCTTTCACATATTAAAGAAAGTGTTGAAGATAAGGTATTTGCATATGGGTGTTAGCCGGTCTAGTATATGTGATGCTGTGCTGCCACTGGCGGCTCTCGTAGACTGCTAACCATCAAGTTGGCAGTTCCAACCTGCCAGCTGCTCTGGGGGAGAAAGATGGGGCTGACTGCTCCCAGAAAGACTTACAGCCTCAGAAACTATGTAGTGTTGCTATGCATCAGAAACGACTTCATGTCAGTGGGTTTGCGTAGGGGGTGTGTGTGCCTAAGTGTATCTATCAACTTAGATCTTAAATTACATGAAATTTTTTCTTTTAATATAGCTGGAATTGAGGCGGAAACAGTTTCACGTTCTTCTTAGTACCATCCACGAACTTCAACAAACACTGGAAAGTAAGTAGAAATAGTCTCAAAAATGATGATGGCAACGAATGTACAAATGCGCTTGATACAATTGATGTATGGATTGTTGTAACAGCTGTAAGAGCCCCTAATAAAAAATATTTTTTAATGTACGTGAAGGTTTTTTAATGATCCAGGAACATGCCTTTTAGGAATTTACATCTCAATTGTAGCACCTTTGAGTTCTGAACAGGAATATATAGTTAACTGACATTAGATGGTACACACATCATTTTCAATATCCTAAATGTGTATACAAAAGTCTTTATAAGCATGTAAGAGTTAAATACACACACAGTGGTTTCATTTTTGAAAATTCTGTGAACATAGATTTGAAAATTTTCTGGTTGTATTATAGTTCATTGCTACAAAGATTTAGGATCCAGACAGGTAATAAGTGAGAGAAGTAATAAGTTCAAGTGAACAGTTATGTGTACCGTGAATGGTGTGTGATTCTGAGAACTGCAGACTTGTTCTCTTTATAGTCAGGGAGAAAGTTGTGTATAACTTAATCTACAACCTTGGACTGTTAAGCAGGTCAGTGGTTCAAGCCCACTAGCCACTTTGAGGGAAGAAGACAAGGTTTTCTGCTCCCATGAAGATTTGCAACCTCAGAAACTCACAGGGGAAGCTCTTCTGTGTCCTGGGGTTGCCATGAGTCAGAATAGACTCTAGCAATGAGTGATTGGAAACTCTTCTGGCTTTAAAGGAAGGCCTGCCATCTATAATTTTGCTTGTGTGTAATATCACACAAATTAAAAAATTTTTTTTCTCCCCGCCCCTAGATTTTTCTCCCCTCCCCTACCTCCACAAATTTAAAATTTAAGCTCACCTAATAAACATCAATCATAATAGCACTTTTCAAGAAAACACTTATGCAAGCCAAAGATAGCCATAAACTGTCATTTTGCCTTGGATTTAAATGTATTGACCAACAAAAGATAAAAACATTTGCTGTATTTACTAGGCACCTCAGCTAAGTATATTTGACTAAGGTTTTATGTTTCTCAATTTCAGATGATGAAAAACTCTCAGAAGTAGAAGAAGCGCAAGAAACAAGCATGGATACAGAGACTAAGCCATAGACAAGCTAATCCGCACCATCCCAAGACACTTAAAATTTCTGTAGTGAAATACTTTGCTTTTAAAAGTAATGCACATTTTATTTACATTTCTATACACAACAGAAAATGACTTCCGCACAGACTTGGTTTTATCCAAATTCATTTTCAGCCCCAAAATGTTTAATAAACTGGTTTCATGGAGGGTTTGTGCTCATTACTATTTCGAGGTAATTTTTAATAGTAACTCCAAGTGCTTACAAAACAAGTTGACTATTATGCAAACAAAGTGTTTCTAGGATTTCCATGAAGAAGAAAGTTCATTTCCAGAGAATGAACTCTTTGGCTCTTTTGGCAATGGAGTCTGTGACTAGGCGTCAGAAGGAATGTGGACTTGGAAATGACATGGTAGATGCTCGTGATTCTGGGCAGCATATAGGGAGTGGCACTGGTACAAGAGGTCAGTGTGCTTCGCGTTGCGTCTCTCGCTCAGCACCTACAAGCGTGGTTGTAAGGAGCCATGTTCAATAGAAGCAGGTTTATTTGATAAAGTTAAGGCTTGTTTGAGATAACTAGTCCATTAAGATTGTTTTCCATGCAAGATTTTATGATCTTAAAATTTAAGCTAAGTCTGAGTCACATATTTTTCTAAAGCACTAAATTACACATTTATTACTTGTAAGGTTCCATTTTTATTCATTTATCCTAGTTCAGAAACATGTCACACTGAGTCAGACCTTAATAATGTTACATTTTTCTAATTTTAATACATAGCATCTTCATCCTTAAAGATGAAAGTTTAAAATTAGCTCAGTAGTAGTCACAGTCAAAGTGTCATCATACCTTGAATCGCTTCCTGCAATTTCATCTGGCAAATCGGGAGAAACTTGTTGGCAGAATCGTTATGCCCTGATGACTGTTTCTATTTTTCATCATTAGTAAGAAGTATGAAGCCCGTGGCCAAATTTTACTTACTTTCCCTCAATTAAAAGTCAGATTTTCAAAAAGCATCTTTAAAAATTATGTTTTTCTTTTTAAAGTATTGTTTGACATAATATCCTAAAAACTCTTACCTATGGCGAATTCTACTAGAGAAGTATGTTTAGGTTTATATACCAAATGATAAGAATCCTTACAAAAATCACTTATCTGACAAGAACAAAATCAGAAGCAGCAGCAGGTACATGGAAGACACACGTTTTTCCATTTATACTTCCTCGTGGTCCTCTTGGACATCCTCTGGAACTGCTTAGAAGACTGAAGAACTTCATCCCCTAGACACTCGCACTGCTGCAACTCCGCGTGCCTTTGGGCCAGTAGCTTCCTGGATTTATCAGTCATGGTTTCTATGAGGTCGTCCACCTGTGGCACATAGAAAGAAAGGAAGCCGTGGGCTGGGAAAGCCTTGTCAAACCCAAAGGGAGTAAGTTCAGGCTTTGGTGGATGCGCCCCAAACCCCAAAGTATTAGTCTAATTCAAGTCAGCAAACAGAGCTTGGAAACATACATTTACCACCTAGTGGTAATGATGATCTCATTTCTTCTCAAAAGAATACTATGTGCTCACCTTCATTTTAATTGAAGAGATTCTATGTTTATTAGCCATACAGCCTCAGGTGCCCTTAGCAATCCTTTAGCCACTTGGAACGCCCCCCCACTGGCATTGTTTCCTAAAGCTAATCATTCATTCTGTCCCGCATCCCTGCTTTCCTGCATGTATATCTCACCAAGGCTTCCGGGAACAGAAGGGTAAAAGCTTTTGCCCACTACCTGCATCTGAAGCTTTCCTACGGTCAAGTCTGATTTTCGGAGCTTGTTTTCCATGCCACGCTTCTTTTTCTTAAGGGCTGGGAAGTGTGGTCTCTTTTTTGTTGAATACGGAACCTATCATAAAAAATGCAAAACCGCGTCAGATTAGGAAGCACCAACAGGATTCCTGGGATGATGCTTCAATAAGAATTCTCGCCCTTGGGACATTCTCTTATAAACTGAACGTTTGCCACGTAACTACACACACTGGGTTGGAGACTATTCCTATTATTCTGCACGCCCCACGTATCTCCTTTGTGCCCAGAGCTCTTTGAAGAGATCTATAGGGTGCAGAGAAATGAGATTGCCTGCCTCTGAAAGAATATACAGTGTCAGGGAAAAAGCAGGTCACTCATAAGGGGGAGAAGAAGAAATTGCTTCTGTGAGCTGCTGAGCACAGTGAGAATGTGGGGCTGTTGTGGACCAGTGCCCCAGAAAGCTCATTATCACTGGATCCAGTCGTTAATTTGGCCTCTGTTCTGCGAGTTATCTTATTTTCACAGCAGACGAGTCTCCAACCATAAAAAAACACACTCTGGCTTCTGTAGCCATCCCTGATATTTCCTCCACAGGCCTTGGCTTGTGGATTACAAGTACCTGTCCTAATAGTGTTGCTATGGGAAATCATTGCTGGGCCGTGGCCTCTGGCCAGCGTGTCCTTTTCAGTCTCATTCCAGTTCACTTTTCTTCCCTCTTGTGCTTAATGCCTAGCAGCAGGATTCTCATAAGACCTGTGCAGGGCAGGTTCGAACCTGGATCCTGCCTTTTCCCTGCAGAGAGTGCACAAAGGGAATCTATGGAACCACCACTCTCATGGCTTCCCCAGGCTCAAATATCACCTGTACAGCCTGCCATGTTCCACCCCAACTTCAACTAGCTTGCTTGCTCTCTGGGCTGCTAACCACCAAGAGAAGCTCAAAGCCACCAGCTTATCTCTGGAGGGGGAAAATGAGGTTTGGTACTCTGTAAAGAGTTACAGTCTTAGAAATCCACACAGGCAGTTCTCTATCCTCTAGGGCCACTCTGACTTAAATTGATGACAGTGAGTTGGGGTTTTAAAATTTTAGTTTCTAAGAAACCAGTTTTCCCTCCTAAGCACTTACCACACGTGTATGTGTGTAATGCACTATCATAAAGGCAGGACTTCTCTGAACACGTGTGAATGGGAGAGAACACCCCTTCCCCAAAAGAGGCAGCCTCTGCCATCATCTGCAGGAATTCAGGTCATTTTACTTTCCAGAAGGCTGTCGTGTTAACGCATTGGACTGCTAATCACAAGAGTTCAGTCTCGGGAACCCACAGAGACAACTCTGCCCCGGCCCATGGGGTTGCTATGAGTCTCCATCCACTCAATGGCAGTGAGTTTGGCTAATTTTAGGTTCCAAAAGAAAGCTGAAACGCCAGTGTTTTGCTTGAAATGTCCTGATTTTTCAATTTGGCTAACTAATTCCAGTCAGTTTTTGAGAACATTCTGAGTGCCTGGCAAAACCTACGTGCAGAGCAGATTCAGCCAAGGGGCTGCCAGTGGACAGCCTCTGCTCTTTGGAGGGAGACACGACCATTCTTCCTCTAGCCAGATGAAGCTAGCCGCCTCTGCAGAGCAGTGCTCTGGTTTATCAAGAAGGCTTTCTTCTCTACTCCGAAGTCATGGTAATGTTTATTGTCCTCCAGAAACTTTCATGTCTTGCCTTTCCCTCTTAGATCTATAATCCAACGAGTTCATTCTGTCTGGTGTGAGATAAGGATCAACTTTCTTCCCCCAGTATGGATGCTCACTTGTCCCAACACCATCGACTCAAAAGATTGTTCTTATGCCACTGCTCATCAGCGTCATGTTTTAATGTCTACCTCCTTCGTTAACCTGTGAGCCCCCCAAGACCAGGACTGTATCCAGTGTTTCACCCTCTTTGCCCCCAAACCTAGAAATTCCCTGGCACGTAGCAGAGGTACAAAAGATAGGACCAAGCATACATGAGAGATGATTTAAAAATATTAGCTCACTCTGAAAATCGTGTCCTAAAACAATGCTGTTCAGTAGACCATCCTGTGGAGGTGGAGCATGGGTCGTATAATGGAGGAATCGAACATTTCTCTGAGTTAACTAGGCACGTGTGCCTACTGCCTATCATCCCACTACATTCCATCATCATTAATGAGAGGGCTGTGGAACCAGGTCTGAATTTGAAGCCTGGCTCCGCCACTGATCTGAGGGAAATGCTCAAGCTTGCAGAAACAATGGCATCGCTGCCTACCCTGTAGGGCTATCTTTAAAATTGTCCTAAGTTATTTTTACAGCACCTACACTAGGGCCTGGACTGTAGTGAGCTTTAAGCAAGTGTTTATGTTTGAAGTAGCAACAATAAATAGTTCAGGATTTTGTTTCAAAAAGCACTCTGGGCAGCTACCTTCACAGTCCCTGTAGCTTGCAAAACTCAAGACAGGCCGGCACTCAAGCTGTTGGGAACGTTGAGTGAGCTGAGCCTTAGCTAACCTTGTAAAAACACCTCAGTAGGATGCAGGCTCCGAAGACCAGGAGGCCGAGAGGGTGATGATGGAGGAGAAGATGGACAGGGGTATGGCCCACATCATTGCAGCGCAGAAAGAGATTCCCTGGAAGGAGCAAGGGCTGGGAGAGCTTAGGAGAAGCTAGCTTGAATTCATCAGCATCTGGACAAGTTTCTGCCTTCGCCGCTCTAAGGTGAGCTCTGGTAGTGTCTGCCACTACCAGAGTCTGATAACTTTCCTGCAACTTCAAGCCAAACTCATTGCCATCGAGTCTATTCTGACTGTTCGTGACACTCTAGCAACAGTATAGGACAGAGCAGAAGTGCTCTTGTGCGTTTCTGAGGTGGCAGATCACTTCAGAAGCAGACACCATACTCTTCCTCCCAAGGAGCAGCTGGTGGTTTTGAACTGGTGACCTTACAGTTAGCAGTCCATATGTCATCCACTATCCCACCGGGGCTGTTTTCCACCCCCCCTTTTTTTTTACACCTGCTTAAAACACAAAAGGTCAGAAGGATCGTGAGGCCCCACTTTCATGGTCTGTGTTCATACTGAAAATCAAGATCCAGCGAGCTTTTGCCCTTCTGCTCCACGGGAGCCAGCAGGGCTTTTAGGAGCATTTCTAGCCCTGCTGTATTTCAGTCCGAACCTGCCATGGCCCACCCTGCCAGCGGCTTCCAGCCACTGCTCACAGCCTCTGCTGGGTGTTTCCTAGTGCCATCCCACCAGCTACCTGTGGGGCCTACCGCATTATAATTCCCAAACAGGTGACGCCGCCCTAGAAGATAGCTCTGCCTTCAAGGAGTTTAAAAACCGTCTGGGTAATTTAGGCTCACACTGATATACTTAGAAGAAAGTGAGCACATAGGTTCACTGTGTATGCTAACAATTCTGTTCCTCAAGAGCACTGGCCCCTTCTGATGCAAACAGCCACATGGAGGAGGCGCCCTGGCACCGCACCGCTGTGGATTCTCGTGCTGCTGACCATAGCGTTGGAAACCGCCAGCCACTCTGCAGGAGGAAGATGAATCTGTGTGTTCCCGGAACGACTCACAGCCTCAGACACCCCAGCAACAGCCCTGCTGGGCCCCAGGGCTCTCCACGAGTTACATACAGGCCACACACGCAGGGAGTTCAAGTTTGTCTCCTAGGTGGCCGACAGCTACAAGGTACACCTGCATCTTTGCAGCAACCTTGCTCGAGTATCGCTGGCCTCCGGAATTCCCAGACCAGGCTCGAATAGGCTAGGCTCCACCACACTAACTTGCCCCCTGAGTAATTGAGACAGTCCGCGTAAACCTTATAAAACCTCCCATTCCGTTCCCCAGATTGTAGCTGGAGCTGATCTGGTGAATGAGCTGCGGGATCAAGCCGGGCGCGGAGGCCCACGTTTACGGAGGGCAGGTAGAGGCAGCAGATTGAAAGGATTCATTCTGAGGGACTTAAGTACAAGAGAACTCATTTTTCCCACAAACCCTAAACGATGACAGACGGCGCTCTGGTGGCACACAGGTTAAGCACTCGGCTGCCAACTGAAAGGTCAGTGGTGCAAACCCCCACCCCTCACCCCCCCACTGGCAGACTGGGAAATGAAGAGATGACTTGTTTCCATAAAGATCACACAGCCTAGACAAACACCACGGGGTGGGGGGTCGGGGGGGTGGGGAGAAGGGCACCTACTCAGTCACATGGGGCCTCCCTGAGTCAAAATCGACAGCAGCACCTAGGATCCGCAGTAGATGGTGTCACATGCAGCTATGTCTTTAGAGCCAGGCTGGTTTGAAGAGTTTTACCTTGTGCGGCCCTGGAGGAAGGGATGAGACAGACAGCCGCTTTGTGGTTCTCCTGGCCCGGAGCAGCGTGTTACCTCCGCTTAGCTCTTCTGTCTCAGCTTCCACTACATCAAGTTGTATAGTCGCTGAGAGAAAGGGGAGGGAGAAAGATCACCGAAGAAAACATTCTGGACAAAGAACACTACCCACTGCTTCAGCTGCTCCTAACTCTCTGGGGTTAACGCGAATGAATGTGGTTGCTCTTCCAGCACATTGTCCCCCTTTCCTGTGGATTTGAGTCTTGGTGGTGACCCCTTCCTCCCTACGACTTATAATTTTATCCTGAGGGAAGATACAGATATATAAACTCACAGGCAATGCTGATGCATAGCAACCCCCTGTGAGGGTTTCGTTTATAGGAGTAGAGACTGCAACTGTTTTTTTTTTAATTAGGGGCTCATACAACTCTTATCACAATCCATACATATACATACATCAATTGTATAAAGCACATCTGTATATTATTTACCCTAATCATTTTCGAAGCACTTGCTCTCCACTTAAGCCCTTTGCATCAGGTCCTCCTTTTTCCCCTCCTTCCCCGCTCTCCCCTCCCTCATGAGCCTTTGACAGGGCAAGATATGACAAAATAATAATTTATAAATTATTATTTTGTTATAAATTATTATTTATAAATTATTATTTTGTCATAGCTTGCCCTGTCCGGCATCACCCTTCACCCCCTTTTCTGTTGTCCGTCCCCCAGGGAGGAGGTCACATGTATATCCTTGTAATCGGTTCCCCCTTTCCAACCCACTCACCCCCTACTCTCCCAGTATTGCCCCCCACACCCGTGGAGACTGCAACTGTTTATAGGAGTAGAAAGCCCAGTCTTTCTCCCAAGGAGCTGCTGCTGGTTTTGAACTGCCGACCATCCAGATCACAGCTCAACTCACGACACCACCAGGGCTTTATATAGAGATAGATAGCCTTCCATCTCAGAGGGTTGCTTTTCTGAAAGAGTTTATATATTTATATATGCATTCTTTCTCCATTGTGGGATTAGAAAAAGTAACCCTCTGAGGTGGAAGGCTAGCCCATGAGTATTTGCTGTTAATTGAAGCAAAATGTAACTCTATTCATCAGCAATGCGGCTCCAGGCTCAGCCTTTCACATACCAACATAGTAGTTTCACAGGCAGAAAATGCATGAGCCCTACATACCACAATATTATTACCATTTTTATCTTTAAAAAATGTATAAGGAAAATTTCTAACAATACCATACCTTAAGGACAGCGTCATAAATAGGCATTAATATTAATAAAACCATACCATTGAATTCAAGAGGCACTAAACTGGAGGTTGGGCTTCTTGTGTTGAGTGAGAGAACAGAAGGTACCGAGTGGGGTGGTCCCCTGGACACAGTCAAAAGCACGGGCAGAGCATGGGAGAGAAGTAGTCACAGTTTGCTGTGTGTTTGCGTGCCGCAGTATGTGCGCCTAAAATCATCTGACGCTTCCTTAATAGGACTTCGCTGGGACCTCAATAAGTGCATCAGCCTACTTGACGTTTCCAGGGTCATCATGCAGGGACGCAACTCAGCAGGTCCACCCAGAACTCAAGTCTTCCTTTCTAACTCATTGAACAGCAGCAGCTCTTCTGTCAACTCAGGGACTTACCCTACAGGCCCACAATTTAGTCTTGACCTTGCCAGCTCTCCTCTGTGTCCTTGATGTCCCAACACTTTGTGTGGATTTTTCTCACGTATCTCCAAAAAGTTGAGATGCTAAGACCAGTCCAAGCAATTGCCATTGCTTGTCTATTTATTGTTCTTCCTCCATCTCTTCTTGTTGTGGTGTTGCCGAGTGCCATTGCGCCAATTTTCACCTCACAATGAGCCCACGGGAGAGTAAAATTGCCCATAGGTTTCTCTAAATTTTATTTTATTGGGGGCTCTTACAGCTCGTATCACTCCATACATATATCCATTTTGTCAAACACATCTGTACATAGGTTGTCATCATCTTTGTCAAAACAGTTTCTTCCTACTTGAGCCCCTGGCATCAGCTCCTCATTTCTCCCTTCCTCCCCCATGCTCCCATAATAATTTATCATTTTTTTCATGTCTTACACCAACTGCTGTCTCATTTCACCCACTTTCCTGCTGTCCGTCCCCCTGGACTGGAGGCCATACGTCAATCATTGTGACTGGTTCCCCCTTACTCCCTCCACCCCCCACCCTACCCTTACCCACCTAGTATCATCATTGCTCCCCTTATAGGTCCTGAGGGCTTTACCTGTTCTGGATTCCCTGTGTTCTGAGCTCTTATCTGCACCAGTGTACATGTCCTGGTCTAGACAGGTTTGTAAGATAGAATTTGTGTCATGGTAGTTCTTTATGGAAGCAGATCTTCAGGTCTCTCCCAGGGAGCTGTGGGTGGCTTCAAACTGTCAATGTTTGAGTTATAATTAAGCCCATAACTTTGCAGTACCAGGCCTGCTGGCAAACTCCAGTTTCATCTCTGCCCTGCAACCAGAGTTCTTTCTTCAAAATGCAAATCTAATTATAAAGATTTCCTACTTAAAAGCATTTCTTTGTGTATCACCATTAGGAGAAGGCTCAACATCCTTCATATGGCCTACAATGCCTTGACCACCTCATTGTGCACTAGAATATCCTTTCATCGGGAGTCCTGGTGGCAGAGTGGTTATGAGTTCCTGAAAGGTCAGCAGTTCGAAACTACTAGCCAGCTCCTCAGGAGAAAGATATGACTTTCTACTCCTTTAAAGTGTCACAGTCTCAGAAACTTGCAGGAGCATTTCCACCCTGTCCTATAAGGTCACAATGAGTCAGAATTGACTCGATGGCATTGAGTTGGTTTGGTTGTGTTCATCCTTTCTTAGTTATGTCCTGTGCCCTCTGGATATTGGGACTTTGAACAAATTCTATCTCCTTCTTAGGAAACCATTCTCCCCACCCTTTCCTGACCTAGCTCTCAGCCGTCCTAAGATTTCAACTTTGTTTTCCCTGCCTTAGAGGGGCCTTTCCTGGACCTCCACCAAAAATAGGCTAGAGCAACCATGTCGTTCCATAGCATCTTGTGATTTTTCTTTGGCATCAGTTATAATTACCTGTAATTACTTGTAACGTTTATCCCACTATGCAATAAAGGAGCCCTGGTGGTGCTGTGGCTTAAGCATGGGGCTGCTGGCCAAACGGTCAGTGGTCAAACCCATCAGTCACTTCAAGTCACTTCAATATGAGGCTGTCCCTTGCATAACAATGTTCAGTCTTGGAAAGCCTAGTGAGCAATGCTACTCTATGAGTCACAATTAACTTGATGGCAACAAGTTTGATTTAGTTTGGTCTTGGCTATATTTTCATGAGGGCGGGGACCACATATGTCCTGTTTGCAGCTATATCTCAAATATAGTCTATAACTATATTGATGAGTGGTATGTAGTCAGTGCTTACAAATATTTGTAAAATAGGAAAACAAGGTGTTAGGGAGTCAGCAGCAAAAAGCAACTATCTTAGAACCACAGAACAGTCAGGGTATAATAAGAGTCAGGTTCAAATTCACTAATCTTTCTGAGATGAGACAATTTGCTCATGTAAAGAGTTACAACCTTCGAAACCCAATGGGCAGTTCTACTCTGACTTATAGGGTTACTATAAGTCAGAAACAATTCAACTGCAGTGGGTTAAACCAAACGGTAGGCATACTTTCTGGAGAAATCTTCATTTACAAATTTGTTCTTCCAACTAAGACAATGTACAGATGAGGAGAAATTTGGTCCTCGGATTCCTGATGGTCCCTCCAACATCAGCTCCACCAGTGGAGAAGCATATCCCCTTTGCTATTTTCAACAGAAACAGACAGGTCAGTCCAAACCAGGTAACTGCTAGATGCTTGGCTGCTTGTATTAGTGACTGCTTTTTCCAGAAGACAGCATTTGTTAGGAAGGGCGCTTGGTCAGCTGGAAAGCAGCAAGGCTTGCTTCTTTTTAAGCACCCACCATGCTTGCAGCCTGATCTGTGTGTGAAATGGGCGGTTGTGTGTGGATCCCCTACCTGCACTGTAAGGTTCAATGTGCTGCCTGAGGCTGGCCTGTAAAGGACATGGAAAAGCTAAAGACAAGAAAGAAAGCAATGATGCTATGGCTAATCACAAGTCATAGGCTCCAAAGAAGCCACAACTTTACCAAAAATATATCGAGATCAAATGTTGATTTTTCCACAAAGAGCATAGAAAAGAAAAAATATCATAAATATATAATAATAATAATGGACAATAAATATATTTTATAATTTACTAATCATACATTTTATTCATATTCAACTATGTGAGCGTGCCCATTTGAAAGGCTGTGTTACTACTTATTCCAGAGACAAAACAAAACAAAAAACGTACATCTAGTATATATATATATATATATATGTGTGTGTGTGTGTGTGTGTGTGTGTATTAGATATACAGAATATACAAATATATACATACAGATTGGATCCACAATATATAATCCTACCTATATGTATAGACACATGTATTATAATTATATTCAAGCATGCATATATGGACATATGCATGTGTATATGTATAGGTACATGAATATTTGTTACCTACACATATGTGCATATATACTGTTTATATATACATGCATATATGCACAGATATACATGAATTCCCATCTATGCATATGTGCATATGTATACAGGTACATATACATACATATATACATAAGAATATATCTGCAGATATAGTCAAATAAACTTTAGACCTGAGTAGGCCACTTATTAATTGAACTGGGAGGAACTTCAAAGAAAATCTATTCCAGTGCTTTGAGAGCACAAAAAGCCACGCTAATGTCATCCCTACTCTTGGGCTTGGAGTTTAATGATAAAAGGCCTACCATTCTGTGAGAGCTTTCTCATCCCTGGTTTGGCAAATAGCGTGGGAGACGGAAGCTCCTTGACAATTCTGGGCAGAAGACCCTGGGAGTTTGAAAGAAGGGCTTCTTTAAGGCTCCTGGAGCCCTCTCTGCTGCCCCTCGCCGGCTTGCTCCTACACTTGGATGGTAGCATCTTCCCCAAAGTCCTCTTCACCTTCTTCATTACATTTTTCTTCTGATTTTGCTGGATTTCTTGAAACTCCATGTTGCTATCACTAGATGATTCCTCTTTGGGGATCAGTACATTTTGTTTCGCTAAGTTGGTGGATACAGCTCTATGCCACCTAAAGCAAACAACAATAATTTGCATAAGGAAAACAGAAAAGTTCAAAACAAATACATAAGCAGTTAAAGTTCAAATTTCAAAGGTGAGTTAAATACACAATTCCTAAAAGAGAAATTAAAGACCAAGAACCAGCTCATACAAAAATAAAGTCAAATCAACTATTAGGGTTTTTTGTCACCAAAATCTAGTACATGCATTTGAATCCTTATTTCATTTCATCCTCACAGCACCAAAAGAGATACGATCTATTATGACTTTCATTTTCCTAATGAGTAAACTATGACAGAGAGGGCAAGTTAAGTGACCATGTGCAGGATGCAGATTGGACTTCCAGTCCATGACATAATAAAACACATCAACTTTCTTGGCTAGTTGTCCATGAGTTCAAAGGTGGCTGGCCCGGATTTTGCTGAATTTGATGGTTCAGAGGTCATAGAGAATCTGCTGTGATAACAAGAAACATACTAGGGGGTACCCCAAAAAATGGAAACATTTTTTCAAAGCTGTGTATTTAAATGTTTAAAAAAATAACCTTGTCACCTTCAAAGTGTTCTCCATTATACTTAATATGTTTGTCAACTCTGCAATTCCATTTTTGGAAACATTTTTCAAATTTATCTGTTTGGATGGCTGACAGTACCTTCCTTGTTTTTTCTTCACCTTTTCTATGTTGTCATATCCCATCCTATCATGTCCCTCTTCAGTCTCGGAAACAAAAAGAAGTTGCACGGAGGGAGGTCAGGTGAGTAGGTGTGGGGGCAAAAGAGGCATACTGTTTTTTGCCCCAAACTGACACACTGAGATGGCTGTGTGAGCAGGTGCATTGTCGTTGTGGCAAAACCAGTTCCACAGCTGTCTACCACAAATCAGGCGTTTTTTGTTACACACTGTGTATAGTCTTTTTTTAAAAGAGAGTTTTATGTAAAGGTTAAGTGCACATCAAGAAAACATCCCAACCTAGTGCTGCCCAAGCCCACAAGTCCAACATTAACCCATATGTCCAACACCAATCCACAAAGTCCTCCTTCATCTCACAAAACAGACACTATGACACCAACTGCAGGAGGAAAGCTGAATCAGTGAACGTGTAAGCATCTCAGCACTGGCAGGGGTCTCCACAGGCTGCTCCAGCACCCAGGGCTGCATCGGGGTAGGTCCATGTGGTTTCTCCTTGGGGGTGTCTCATAGGAAGTGAGTCTTGCCAGCTGAAGCAGGAAAGTGCTAAGGCAACAGCACCCTGGTCTGACCATCCCAAAGCAAGAGACCCGAGAACTAGAAAGGTGAGACTCACTGAGCCATTTATCTCTCCACCTTCAATTAACCCCACATGTGGTTATCTGCCAGGTTGGCACAATAAACTAACTACCTCACACTGTTATGCAATCTTTTTAGAACCTCTAAATAGAAAGCTTGATGAACAGTCTAACTTGATGGAACGAACTCCTAATGCAGTATGAGTCAACATTTTTATCCGGTCGGGAAGTTGATGGATATCCAGAATGAGGCATGTCATCAATCGACATTTTACTGTTTTTGAAATGAGAAAAAACACTTGTACAATTGAGCTTTTTTCCATAGCATTGTCCTTGTAAGCTGTGTTCAACATCACAACAGTTTCTGTAGCATTTTTCCCAAAGGGGAAACAAAATTTCACAGTTGCACGCAGTTCTCTTAAACTGGCCATCATAAAAAACTGCTTTTATGAAAAAACTCATTGTGTCCAGAGAGAACTTTCCCAGGTGACACCACTGGGTGCACTAACTCAGAGCAACTTTCTGGATGCTGGTCTAGTGGCAAAATGCATACTAAAAAAGCTCTGTTCACCCAGTGCAATTCCATTTTTTGGGGGGTACTCCCTCATATACTTTGAGCTCTCCACCCCAAACATCATATTGCATAGAACTCACCTATAGATAATCTCCTCATATTGTAATCTCCATTTAACAAATGGGAAAAATAAAGCTGTGAAAAAATTAAGTAATTTACGCCCAGGTGAGCTGCTACTATCCTATGACACGACTGTTCGATTGCTGTTCTTTTTTGGTATCTGCAGCGGATTGGCCCTGGGACCCCATGGATTTCAAAATCCATGGATGTTTAAGTCCTTTATAAAAAAAATGGTAAGGTGTTTGTATAGACTTTACTTACATCCTCTTGTATACACTAAATCATCTCTATATTACTTCTAATACCTAATGCAATGTACATTCTATGTAAATAGTGCTTTTTGGCCCCTCTTGGTCTTTGAGGGATTGCTTTGACAACATACTTGCTTTTTCCCTCTGTGAATATTTTTGACCTGTGGTTAATTAAATTTGCAGATGTGGAATCCATGGATACAGAGGGTCAGCTGTTCTTACCAAACATTATTCTTCAATTAACTGGCTTTTGTTTTGCTTTGTTAACTTCATTCAGAGAAATAAGATTAATGAAATCCCAGGAGACATACAAAGGGGCTTCAAAAAGTTCATGGAAAAGTTCCATTATCTTCCAAATTCCATTTTCCTACTAACTTTTTGAAGCCCCCTTGTAGGTATGTGTGTAAACACATATAGGCAAGTGAATAAATATCTCATATAAATGTTAAAAATGCATAACTAAAAAAATGCACAACTACAGTGGTAAAACTCTTCTTCAGATTTTACCTAATGCATCTCAAGTCCACCAATAGTGTGCATGCCACATTTCTGAGAAACAGTACTGGAAGCTGAACATAAAGCATTCATTATTACCTGTAATTAGGCATGGGGAGTAGTTTGGTAAGTGCCCAGGTATTGTAATTAAATGGCCTTGGGTCAACTCACCAACAAACTTCTTAGCTGTGTGATCTTGGGCATGATTTTTAACCTCTATATGCTTTGTATTTGAAAGTGGTTATATATATATTTTTAAATGTAAGAATAAAAGAAAATGATTTATAATCTTGGAACATAAGTAAACATTCAAAAATGGTAGTTTTTATTACCATGTAGATCCACTCTGTGAGGAGGAAATGTAAAAGGCAAGTAAGAAAGTGGATTAAACAAGGGAGACCCTCTGGACAGCAGCCTCCTCCTCCTTTTTTCTTCCATAATTTTATTGGCATATAAGTCACATATCATAAAATTCAATAGTCTCATCATATTGGAAGGGTTGTATAATTGCCGCCACCGACAATTTTAGAGCATTGTCTTCTTTCTTGTTTCATTGTCATTAGCACCCCTCATCTCCCCCCACCTCCCCTCCATGCCACCAAGAACCATTCATCCAGGTACTGGCTCTAGAGAGTTACCTATCCCGGATTGCATATGCAGACAAACATGACAACAAACAAACAAGAAAAAAATGTCACAGTAGTAACACAATAAAATAGAGAAAACACTCAATTGAAAAGCAAGCAGACGACATTAAAAAGCAGAACAGATTTAGAATGGGTGAAAAGGAAGATCGAATGATGTTAAATTTGAATCGAGCAGCATCGGCCACCATCAACTTTCCAGTGCATTCTACCTGGTAGTAAGGCGAGTCACGCCCTTGTTCTCTGGTCAGAAGGAATTCATGAGAGGATTGATCCACGTGTATTTCCCCTGCACTTTGTTTTGGTTTTTGGAATATGGAAGCAACTTTAAAATGGATGAAAAGGGAGATCAAATGATAAGGTATTACATTTTAACCTGAGGGCATCTGCCCTGGCCGCCTTCCTTTTGAAGTCAAGAAAGGCAGCTCCACAGAGTATGCATACAGACCTTGTAGTGTGGGTGTTCGCTGTTAGAGAGTTGACCCGGATGCATGACAGCTTCCTACCTAAAGGAAGGAAATGCTGATTGGTCCTGTAGCACCTGATGACCAGCTGTGGCTCTAAGTGCTGGGATCCATGAGGTTTTCAATGACTGATTTTCAACAGTAGACCATCAGGCCTTTCTTCCCAGTCTACCCGAGTCTGGATGTTCTACTGACCGACAGGTGATAGCTGAGTCTGAGATGCTTGTCCAGAAAGTTGAGTCAGGTCTTGTACGGAAGATGAGAGTGCTACCAGGGAGCTGCCAACTTAAAGTCTCATCCTCAATTTCTAGGGTGTGCTGTTGTTACGACTATGTGTCTGCCTCAGGTGTCACTGCATGTGGGTTTGACTCATGATGATAGAGGAAAAGCTCTTTGGTGGTGCAGCAACGAAGCTTTCAGCTGCTAACCAAATGGTTGGTGTGTCAAACCCCCAGCCATTCTAGGGGAGAAAGATGTGTCAGTCTACTCCCCCAAAGATTACAGGCTCAGAAACCCAATGGGACAGTTCTACTCCATCCGATAGGGTTGATAGGAGCAGGATTGACTTGATGGTAATAAGTTTAGTTCCATGTAATCTTTACAGCAGTGATTGCTAAGTTTTTCTTCCAGAGAGCTGTTGGGTTTGTTCCCACCAACAGTCTAGTGCCTGAGTGATTAGCCAGAGCTCAGTGGCTCTTTCTATGGCAGGGTAATGACATAACGATATCGTTGTGTATGGCTATTATAATACTTTTATGGCAAATGGCAGTGAAGTGTTCTGAGGAAGGACCGCCATTTTCTAATCCCTGCTCCCCAAAGTTTTAGGGGGTAGGACCACATTCCACTGATACTTCTCAGAATCTCACTGACTTCAACCACGATGAATATGTTCACACACACACACACACACACACACACACACACACACACACACAGAAATGCAATTTCAGGAGGTACAGGAATTCCTGAAGGCCATCTATTAAAACAGTCCCATCCCTCAGGTTAAAAGCCCAGCTCGAAGCTCTGAATTTCTTGAATGCATTTCTGAAGAAGCTTCTGTCTCCCAATCCCATGCTGATGGAATTTATAACATAATCACAAACAAACAGAAAACCCAAACTCACTGCCATTGAATGTTTCTGACCCTCAGTGACCCTATAGGACAGGGTAGACGTCCCCTCTGAGTTTCTGAGGCTGTACCTTTACAGGAACATAAAGCCCCATTTTCTTCTACTGCTGGTAGCTTTGAACTGCTGACCTCATGGTTAGCAGCTCAACGTGTAACCACTACACTACCAGGCAGTCCGTCAACATAACTCCAGGGTCACGAACAGAACCGATGCCATTTCTGTTATGAAAGGAACTCTTCCTCTCTTAATTTTTAAGTCGTCTTAGCTGGGGTGAACTTATTTGGTTGCATTGCTTCCAGATTAAACATTCCACGTCATATCCATTACTTACTGAAAGCGACAAGCCCGCCATCCCATGTTTCATCGGACTCATGGAAGCTGAGAAGTTTGGTCTTTAATTCTCCAGGCCTCCTGCAAACCCTGCACTGTGACATTGCTGAGCTACTGAGCACTGCCCTTAGTAAGAACCTGGTAACGGAGGAGCCAGCTGAAAGAAGTTGGAAAATAAATCACCACATGCTTAAATGCGTCACATTGACAGTATCTCACACCTGGAGGTACGGTTTTGCCATTGGTAAGAAATACCATTTATGAGATGGTTTCAATGTTAGGTTAAAGAAAGGGTGCTGTAGTCACCAGCCAAAGTTGCTGAGAAACGGAGCCGAAAACACAGACCGTGACTTATTTTGAAGGACGAACCACTGAATCTTCAAAGTGACACTATTTCTTGCATCTGAAACTCTGTGACTGAAGTAGTCACTTAATATCAGTGCTTACGTTGATCTCATCTGTCACTTTAAAACTCCCGCTGGTGTGAAACATGATATTCCCTGTTGTAATGCAGACGTTGCTGATCATACATTGACATTTCCACTGTGGGACTCAGTTTGCTGATCAAAAGTTAATACCCCATCCCCCTACTAACCCATACAGGTTTTATTTCTAAGTACACTTCCTGAAAAAGAGATGCTACATTTTACAATCATCTGAGCCAACATTGCTTAATGTAAAACTCAAAGATTTTTACTCCATAGGGGGGAAAAAAAAGAGTCCTCGTGGCCTACCTTTCAATCCCTTTGCTTTTGAGAGAACCATTTTTCTTCCTGAGTGGCTGAAATCTTCCAGACGGGCCATCTTTGCCGTAGGTAATCTTAAAGGGCTCCAGTGGACACAGCTGTGGGTAGTTCATTGCCAGAAGCTTCGAGTAGCTATTGTGGACTTCTTTTGGTCTAGAGTTCACGGACTTGAAGATCAGACTATCCAGTTAGTTACAAAGGGTACTTTCAACTGCGGGTCCTAGAGGGTAAAGTATGAAGGAAAAATCCAGAGTCTCTGCCTTACTGTCTTCCAGGTGTGGGAGAAGTTGTCTGCAGGCCTGCCCCTGTTTACCATTTCAGAGTTCACCGTGATGCCGTTCACAGTGCGGTGGCAAATTCTGAGGCACTATGTTAGGGATGGATTTCTGGGCAGGGCCAGGCCACAGGGATTTCTAATGAAATCATCAGATTCAAATTGATGCTCAAGCTCAGAATGTGCATATTGACTCTTAACGATGAAAGAATCTGTAAGCAAAACCACAAGCAGAGATACTGCTGGATCACTCCACAGAAGTTGGTGAAGAGTCTTCCTGCCCCCGGGGGGATGCACATACCAGGTCAGCCTTTTGGACATCTCACGCCGCAAGGACTGTGTCATCAGAACGCAGCACGTTTTAGTGGTTTCTTCAAGTGCTTGGAAAGCTGTGAACCCAAACCCAGGCCATCCCTGTTAACACATCCATCCCATTTACGTATTTCACGAAGAGCTAACCCTGTGCCCAGAGTGAACCGTCTAACCACAAGGTGGCAGCAGACACTAGGATTTAGTCCCCATTTCTCTCTCTGGCACAGTTTTTGGTTTAAATAATAATTTCTGTCTGAAATAACCTGATGCTAAGAAGCTGTGCTGGCGCAGTCAGCTGTCATTGGGCCGTAAGCCTCACGGTTAGCAGTTCAAAACCACTAGCCACTCCATGGGTGGAAGAGAAGGCGTTCTACTCCTATAAAGAGTTAGTCTCTTAGAAACCCACAGGAGCAGTCCTAGTTTGTCCCGTAGGGTCACTGTGAGTCCGCATCGACTCGATGGCAGTGAGGTGTTTGGGACGGAGGAAAGAAAGGAGCCACAGCGTTGTAGTGGATGACACACTGGGTTGCAAACCTCAAGGTCAGCAGTTTGAAACCATCAGCCACTTCACAACAGAAAGACAAGACTTTCTGCTCCAGAAAAGATTTATAGCTTCTGAAACTCACTGAGTGAACAAAAAGCTATAGCCCTTTGCCAGGGCATCTGTATATATTTGACGCAGGCCACCCCTGCCCTCCAAGAAATCTCCCTGCACATTAAATCAGGCTGTGACCTGAGGAAGGATGGTACATCCCATCGGAATTCCCTTGAATTGGACCAGGGATGATCACGTCAGACCACATGATGGGACTGGGGCTAGGGTGGTGACTATATCATTACACACCTGCCAAACCAGCAAATCATGGCCCACCCAAATTCAAATTGACACATAACCTCCAACATCAAAGTGGCCAACTCATAATTCCATGGTAAGAATCAAGTGAAATTGAGATTCTACTTTTTCAGGGACTGGGGCCCAGAAACCCACAATTCAGGGAACATCTCAGGAGAGTGGGGTTCAGGCTGTTCTCTGGCCCACACTTTGAGAAGAGCTGAAATTCCACATACCAGTGACCTCAAGGTCAGCAGTTCCAGCTTGCCAGATAGATGAGGCTGTCTGCTTTCATGAAGATTTGCAGCCACATAAACCTTGTGAAGCAGTTCTCTGTGCTCTAGGGCTGCCATGAGTCTGACTCAACTTGATGGCAGTGAATTTAATGGGTTTTAGCCAAATGGGCTTGTGGTCCTACCTAGACTTTTTCCTTAAGCTCGTAAATCTCCGTAGCACAATAAATAGCAAGTGATTGAATGAATGACTAAATGCATGGACCTTACCTTGAACCATGGGCGAGTGTTTTCAAGTCTAATGCAAGCACTGATGTCAAGTGAATGCTGATTCATCGTTACCATGCAGGACAGAGTAGAACTGTCCCCTAGGGTTTCCAAGGCTTAAATCTACTACGGAAGCAGACTCCCTCGTCATTCTTCTTCTGAGCAGCACGGGGTTTGTTTTATTCATCCAGTTATTCAGCCATTATTTCAATGTCTCCTGGGTGTCAGCACTGCTTTAGGCACCAGGGATACTGTAGTGAACCACGAAATCCTCAACACGCTGTGGAAGAGTGAAGCTGATACAACCACAGCAACAGAAGAAAACCAAGAAATTAAATAATTTGTGCTACTGGTTAAGAGCTATGAAGAACTACAAGAGGATGCTAGGATAGGAGCGACTGAGGGTGAGGGTCACTTTTCGAGAGGGTCTCAAGGAAGGCCTGACTTTGGATCTTTGGGACTGGGAGCTGAACAAGGGAAAA
This sequence comes from Tenrec ecaudatus, assembly GCF_050624435.1. Classification (NCBI taxonomy): domain Eukaryota; kingdom Metazoa; phylum Chordata; class Mammalia; order Afrosoricida; family Tenrecidae; genus Tenrec; species Tenrec ecaudatus. The sequence continues at coordinate 139,187,835 of NC_134534.1, forward strand.
GAGCCACTTGTGTGAGCCTTTGGGGAAAGTGTGTTCGGGCTGTTGAAACAATGGTATAAAAGCCCAGCGGTGGACGGAGTCTGCTATCAGTGAAAATGTCTGAGATAGTCAGGGTGGCTGAGGCCATGAGATGGATGCAGGTGATGAATTAGAGAGCCAGGCAGGGGCAGGGCCGACTGGGTCCTGCAGGCCAAATGAAAGATGCCGATCTCCAGTTTTCAAGGATAGTATAGGATCTTCCGTTTTCAGTCAGCATCGATTGATTGTGGGCACTGAGGATTCAACAATGAGCAATCCCAGGCAAGGAATTATGATCCAGTGGAACTGCCGACCAACTAGCTCAACAAATGTAAATCGTTTCAGGAGTTGGTAATAAATGCTACGAAACCCAAACACAACAGGAAAGCAGAGTAGGAAGTGCCTAGAGTGCACACCTTTGCCAGAGGGATCCAGGAACACCTCTTCAAGAGGTGATGCTGCAAATGAGGCACCAATACTGAACAGGAGGCCAACGAGGCTAAGAAATGCAGACCAAAGATGCAAAAGCGCATGAGCGAAGGTTTTCACCTGGGGCAGGGAGCAGACATGTCTGAGAGCCCAAAGAAGGCCAAGGTGTTAAGAACATAGGCAGCAAGGAATGCAAGCTGAGGCAGGGTTTGAGAAAGAGAGCTGTGTGCCGCTTGGGGAATACACCGGAGAGGAGAGAGCTTGCTTGTGGAACATCCCTCGGTAGACACCTGGTCCAGGCTGCGGGGTGGTGAGTCAAAGTGGAATGAGACAGAGCATTTGGAATCAGGAAATCTTTAGGGAGGAAGCATTTGACTGCTGGCCCGAAAGTTGGCTGGTGGGTGGAACCCACCTGAGGCCTTGAGAGAGACAGCCCTGCACCTGCGGGGCTCCTAAGTCACTGCCATCGAGGCGATGCCGATATAGAGCTACCCAGTAGGACAGGGCAGAACTAGCCTTGTGGGTTTCGGAGATGGCCACCCTTTCTGGGAATAGAAAACCTCAGCCTTCTCCCGAGGAACGCCCGGTACTTTCAAATCGCTAACACTGAACCAGTTAGCAGGCCAGCTCGTACGCCCTAGGCCACCAGGGCTCCTAAGAGCCTTGGAAATCTATGGAGCACACAGGGGGCTGGAATTGATTTGCTGGCAACTAACCACAGCAAACATAATTCCAAAAAGGCCATTAGCTTTGGAAAGGCCACGACCTTGGAACCCCACGGAGTGACACTCTGCACCACAGCACGTGAGGTTTGCCATACATCGGAATGGACTCAGCGTCCGTTGTCTTTTAAAATAATACTTAAACGTGAAGTCTTTCACAGTACTCGGTATGGGTGGGAAGAAGGAAGGGAGGTGGGGGGATGTTAGGTTGGGGCACCAGACCGCTGCTGCACTTCAAGTGTGAGCCGGTAGTTTTAGGCGGGGCCAGCAGAGCAAGCCAGAAGGACATCAACACAAGAGTCCCCATGAGCCTACTTTTCTTTTCATCCATCTTCCCAGGACAAGGATGGAGTCCCCCACAGGTGACCATTATCTGAACATTTGTTAAAGTCCCTCTGAAATGCTAGAGCAGGGCAAACTCTGGACAACACCCAGCCTGCCTAATCCTGTTGAGGTAACCACAGCAACATTGGACTCCTAAAGAGACAGCCACAGAATAAACCTCTAAATCCGGGGTGGCACACCTGGATGCCCCAGGAGCCAGGTAGCTAAATGGGAGAAGCACTGGGGACTTACAGGGTGTGGCGGGAACCTTTAGTCTACAGGTGACACTTTGCTGGCCCCAGAGAGCCTTTTAAGCCAACTTTGCCCTAAATCAGGTCTTGCCCACACATGGTAACTAAAGCGGTTTTCTCCCCACTTTTTAGCTTGTGTCTGACAGCTCTTGCCTCTAGCTGGCTGAAGATTAGCCTCACCTGGCAACTTGTAAGCCGTCTGCAAAACATGGTAAATTGAGATTCTGAGCCTTTTTCCAAGTCTGGGTGTGGCAGACACATAGAACAAGGCAGACAATAAGGCTTTTTTCCCTTTTAATATTGACCTTAGTGTGTGGCAAGTTTGTAGGTAACAAAACACCTGCTATCTTGACAAATATTCCTATGTCCAGTCCAGCGACACTACTGATGCTCATCATGTCATTCAACCATCACCTGTTCTCGTGTCTCCATCGCTCCAACCAGAAGTTTAATGTCCCCTAAACATGGTGTGCTGTCCTTTCTTCCTAAACTTTGTTCTCTAAAGACTTGCCTGATATTTTTCCTTTTGCAATAAGTGACACATTTCACTCTGTGCAGTGTCTTCAGATTTCGTTAGTAGACTACTGGGTTGGCAAACTGTGGGTCTAGAGCCATGTGTGACTCTTTTGGTATATATGTGTGGTCCCGAAAGTTGAAAATGAGAATAAAACTATCATAATTTCCTTTATAAAAATTTTAAAGGATATTATTCAGCTAATGGTGATTTTACTTGTGAAAATATATTTATGGCTTTTGAATAATTTTTTAATTCTTGGGAGGGACAGGATTGGTTCTTCTGTCTCAAAAGTTTGCATCTGCCCCTGACTTGGTAACATCAACCAGGACTCCCTGAAGTAGCAAAGTGGCCGTTCCCTGCTTTGCTAGCATGGGGGAGATGTTGGCATGTAGGGGAATATGAGCTTTGGGCCGTGGTCAAGCAAAGCTGCTGGCTGGGAGGGGAAGGTGTCACTTTACAGATCACTCTGGAAGACTCGTGTCATAGGCAAATACAGGGCACCTAGAGACAGAATGTTTCTCTCAGAGATGACTCCTTACACACACACACACACACACACACACACACATACACGCGCGCGCGCATACACACTCCCAAGAAGGCTCTGGCTGCAGCAGTCAAAACATCTCCAACGACTAAAGACGTTTTCCAGTAAATGATGCCGATTTTTCACTTTTTCTTTTTGTTGGTGGCTGCCCCAGGTCAGTATCTGTGATTTGGCATTTCTATAACCATGCATGTTTGAAATAATCGTGTGAGTGCGGGAGTCCACCCTTTAGCTCCTTAGAGCCTCTGGGGTCATTTCTCAGTGTGGTCTTTGAGCCTGTCGGGCGCTCCCTGGCTGTGACAAGGGGACTCACGTGTGTTGGAAAGGCTGCGCTTTCCTCAGAACATTCTCCTGCGCACAGCTGGCACCGCGGGCACCCCAGGTGCCTGCTCTCTGGAGGATACTTGGCACTCTCTATGTGTACTGGAAACGGGCACAGGTGCAGGGCAAGTCTTCCACCACAGGGGAGCTACCCTGCAGACATACTTACACAAGACTACAAGAGCAAGTGGATATATGTATATCCGTGTGTGGAGACGGCTATATATATGTTTATTTGTAGCAGCAAAGACTGGAGATCCATGCCTGTTAGCAGAAGATTGGTTAAATGAATGGTACCAGGTGTGTCCTGAGGCCTGTTTGGTGCAGGTTAAAAGGTAATTGATAACATACTACAGCACAGAAACAGGATGTCTGGAAACTGTGAACATAAGATAACCTTTTAAAATAATCTATCTATATTCACATACAAGCATGCATAGAAAGTTCTGGAAGGATATATATACCAACATAAACCTGATATATTTATCTATTGCTATATACCAAAGATTTAATAGCAGTTATTGTTTAGAAATTGGTAGGGCTGAAGGGATGGGGAAGAATAAGAATACAAATTTATTTTGTATATTTCTACTTTGTTTTCTTTAAAAAAGGAGTGCACACTTCATTTGTAGTAATGATTTTAAAACCAATCCAAATAATGTTAAATTGAATCACTCAAAGTTTGACAGCATAATACCAAGATATGCTGTGAGAGATCCCGGCCCGCCCCCCGCCCCCCACCGTTGCTTGGGTTGATTTTCTAAAGTAACTTGAATCATTGCATTTAGCTAGTTACTTTTGAATCCATCTCTTTAACAAACAGGCAAAAGCTAAATGTCAGACAAGCATGTATTCACTATTTTAAGGATAAATTCTAGATGTCTGAAAACTAAAAAAGCAATAAGCAAAAAGTCCAACAACCTTCAGATAATCCAAATTTCTTCGTTAGGCCTTATTGCCTTTGTGTTTCCAATAAAAATACATTCTAATGTTTGAAAGAACAACGTCAAACTTCTCCAGTTACACTGTCCAGCGTGGTGTCCACTAGCCACCTATAGAAAGGGTCCCTAGCATCGCAATGGCTAAGTGTTGGCCGCTAACAGAAAGGTTAGCCGCTAAGCCCACTAGCTACTCGATGGCTACGAAGCACTTTCCAAACTTTATGGCCCTGGAAACCTTACTCTGTCCCTGGGCTCATTACCAACTGGAAGGCAATGAGTTGCCACATCTGCTCATTAAACAACTGCATGTGTCTAGTCTGAATGAGCTATGCTGTCAGTGTAAAATAGACACTAGATTTCCAAGATGCAGTATGAAATAAAGCGATGTAATACTTCACTCGAATATTGGAAAACTCAGCTCCTGCTTTGTAAATGCACCTGTCCTTTTGAAATTAAAATAATAGGTAATTGCATTAGCTCAGCAGGTGGGGTATGTAGTAAAGTAAGGATATAATAAAGTCTAAGAAAGAATTTAGTTTACTGTAAGTCTTTTTTGAATGCCGGAGGACATGAAACTACTTATTGGGCCTGGTGAGGGTTTTTAAATGAATGGTGTCTGCAGGAGGATGATAAATTAAAATTTTTTAACAAATTAAAAAAGAATTTAGTTTAATCTAATTGGTGTGTGTGTGTGTGTGTGTGTGTGTGTGTGTGTGTGTGTGTGTGAGATGTGGGTTTAACCCTCGGGTCACAAACTAGAGACTCTAAGATGTGTCTGGCTTACATAACCGGGCAACATTGCTATGGGGAATGTGGAAATATGGACCAGGTAGTGTTTATTTCCTTTAGGTTGGAATGAACGTTTCATTTTACCATAGTCCTTACCCTTACCAATCTTCAAAAGGCCTGATATCCTATAACCTGCTCTTTGGCAATATTTTGCCATCTCCGCTAAAGGAGTGCGGCTGGGATTTTCACCGCCCCTCTTCTCCCGGACGCAGAGAAGGAGCCCCTCCCTCACCACCATCAAGTCACATGGCTGCATTTTCGCGCAGCAGTGTTGCACAGTTCCCCTGCGATCCAGCTATAGGACAACCATCATCTTTATCCCTTTTATTTTGAATTACTGATTTAATTTTAAAGATGGAGAGTTTATGATGGAGCTATTCTGCCAGGAAATGTGCGATAAAATCACAACTCTACTAATTTAAATAACAGTGTGTGCATGAGTTCATGTGCTTTGAAAATTGTTGTCCTCTTTTCTAGAGTTATAGGAGGGGGTACCCCCCACTCCAAACCCAGAGCTGTATTCTGCAGAGCAGAGATTTTGAAGCACGCATTTTTCCTGCTGGACAAGCACCCAGTATCTTGCTCTGTGTCGGTGCACCCAGCAGTGTCCCCTGGGAGGGTTCTCTCTGGTCACAGTCAAATTTATCATGTAAGAGCCCCCAATGAAATGACATGAAAGGTAATTTTAAAAAGTGAAAAAAGAAAAGAAATTTTTCGTAAAAGCAGTTTTCCTCAAACCTGTTTTTGTGATGGCTGACTTAAGAGAACAGCGTGGGGCTGTGAACTTGGTTCCTGCTCCGGCAAAATGCGCAGGAACTGTTGTGCTGTTGAACACAGCTGACAAGGGCAGCGCGATGGGAAACACTCAAGTGTACCCGTGGTTTTCGCATTTCAAAAGAGGTGAAATGTGGATTAATGACAAACCTCGTTCTGCACTTCTGTCAATTTCCCCAACTGATGAAAAATGTCGACTCGGAGTGCATTTGGAGTTCGTTCCACCAGGACAGGCTGTTCATCAAGCTTCTATTTGGAGGTTCTGAAAAGACTGCATAACACGGTGGGTGTGACAAAAAAGGCCTGATTTGTGGCAGATGGGAGATTGGTTTTGCCACCACGACAATGCACCTACTCATGCAGTCTTCTCAGTATGCCATTTTTTTTTTGCAAAAAAAATCAAAACAAAATAGTATGCCTCTCTTGTCCCACGTGTCTGACTCACCTGACCTTGCTGCATGCTATTTCTTTTTGTTTCTGCAAACAAAGAGGGACATGAAAGGACAGTGATTTGACGACTTAGAAGAGGTGAAGAAAAAAATGAGGGAGGTGCTGGTAGCCATCCAAACAGATGAGTTTGAAAAATGTTTCCAAGAATAGAATTGCAGATTTGACAAATGTATTAACTGTAATGGAGAGCACTTTTAAGGTGATAAGGTTGTTCTGTAAAAATAATTAAATACATAGCTTTAAAAATAAATTCTGTTTTTTGGGGGGTGGGTACCCCTTCTTATGTCCAAGATATTGAACTGTTTCTCAGACTCTACCTCTAGTGGGGAGCAAAGTTGTCCCCTAATATCTCAGCACAGAAAAATATATCAAAGAACACATGAAATCAATTCATTCTCCAATGTCATGGCAAAGAGGCATCACCAAAGGCAGAAATGAGTCTGTTGCTGAGGTCCAACTTGTACAATCAGGCAGAAATTCAGAACTAATGAAATTATATATAATTACAAGTTTTTAAATGCACACAGTGTCACAAAATAACAAGGCCTTGACAAATAGGCCAGTAAGACCTGATTGATTTATTTTAATTAGCTAAAAAAGCATCATTCATTCATTAAACAAATACCTAAGTGCCGCTTTGGGCTGTCTACTGTTTTGCTCTAGGATACAGCAGGAAAGAAATGGACAACATTATCTGATTTCATGAGATTTATATTGTAGTTAGGAGCCGTAGTGGCACTGTTGGGAACGCTGGGTTGCTAACTGCGAGGTTGGCAGTTCAAATCCACCAGCCGCTCCTTGGAAGGATGACACGGCTCACTTAGAGACTCTGTACTATGTTGCAGTAAGTCATCATCCACTCAGTGTTGGTGTTTTCTTTTAATTTATTGTTGTTATTCTAATTAATGGGAGCAGATTCGATGCATAATTTCAGGAGATAAGAAGTACTTTCAGGGGTGGGAATCTATTGTCTTTTTATATAACAGTGGCCTGGGGGTGGGGGAGAGCGTCTCACTCGGACACAGTGACATTTTTACCGGGAAGAGACAATTCTGGGCCAGAAGACCGGTCAGTGCAAAAGTCATTAGGTGGCGCCTACTTCCTGTGTTTAAGGAGGGGAAGGCTCACCGGGTTGGAGCAGATCGAGTGAGGTGGAGAGCAGCAGAAGTCAGACAGAGAAAGGAGGACCTGTCGGGCGGGAAAGAAGCTCTGGGGGGACAGCGGATTAAGCTTCGGGCTGCTAACTCCAAGGCCCAGCCATTCAAAGTCACCAACCATTCCGAGGAGGAAGATGAGCTTGTCTGTTCCAGGAAAGATGGATAGCCTCTGGAACGCTAAGGCGCAGTGCTACCCTGTCCTACAGGATTGCATGAGTTGGAATCAACTTAATGTTCGTGACACTTGGATCTGTGGGAACTCGAGGTTGTCGTGGGAACTTCAGCTTTTATTTCATGGGAGATGGGAAATGGTCAGAGGAGGCTGAGAAAAGGCGACCTGGGAGCCGCTTTAGCTTTGAGCACATTGTCACCTACCTCCATGTGTGTAAAACGTGCTTATTGATGATACAGAATCTGTCAGAGATGAAACAAAAATCCCATAGTCGCCACTAAATAGCTTTTGCATTTGTTTTCCATTGTTGCTGTAACACATTACCAGGAACTTGGTTGGCTGTAAACAACACGGATGCCCTAGCTCACATTTCTGTCATCAGAAACCGAACATAGGTCTCACTGCGCAGGGCTTTGTTCCCTTCTGGAGACGCTTAGGGTGAGCCAGCTTCCTTGTCTTTTCCAGTTTCTAGAGACCATCCTCTTTCCTTGGCTTGATGTCTCCTTCCCCCATCGTCACAGCCTGCAACACTACATCTTTCTGATCATTTTTTCACACCAGGTTGTCTGCTTCCACCTCTCCCTTCCACTTTAATGATCCTTGTGAAGGAACTCACCTGGCTAATCCAGGATAATCTTCCTATTTCAAGTTGCTGAATTTAGTCACATTTGCAACATCTCTTTTGCCACAGTGAGATATGTAAGGTAATTACTATCTGTCATTCACTGAAGACTGCTCCATAAAGCATAAATTCTCTGATTTTTAATGTTTTAAAAATTTTGCCTTCTGGCAAAAAGGAGCAGTGCTGGCCTAGGGAAGTTGGATCTCTGTTTACTGAAATGTTGGCATTGAAGGGCTATGGGAGGGATTCTGCTAGAATCTGCCTCTACTCCCTTTTTTGGGTGCACCACCACGTGTCTTATTAACTGACAGGGACTGAGAGTAGGGTGAGGCGAAGCAATTACAAAGCCCTGTTCACCACTATCTGTGTTTTATGTCCTACACACACTCTGCTAGCCTATCTTCTCACTCCCTGTCATGGAGTCAGTTCTGACTTACAGTGACCTATAGGACAGGATAGAACTTCCCCTGTAATTCTTTGCATAAGTAGGAAACCATGTCTTTCTACCTGACCTATCTTAGCACTGAACACACAAATGCTAGAATAACTCAATCCAACCAGAGTCTTCATTTGAAAATAGAGAGGGACTAGGACTAGACCTTAGGGCATCACCTTTACCCATTCTTGTCTCCGAAGCAGTCTAGCCCTAGTCCACCTTAGCTAAGATCCCTACCATAACGAAAGGCTCCAGCTGAAATTAATGGGAGCAAGAAAAAATAAAGGAGAGGAAATGAAGGAACAAGAATAATAGAATAAAAGTAGGCCAACTCAGTAGGGTGTATAATGACTTTTTGTCTCTGAATGCATTGTGACTTTGAGCACTGAGTAATTTCCTGATGCTGCAGGGTTACATAGAAGTTATACAGAAATATGGCATTGAGAGAACTATTTTTACTCACATGTCATGCGTCATGTCTAATAAGACTTGAAATGAATTGTTGTAAACATAAATTCTACATTTCCTATATGAGTAAATGGCAAATATTTATTAAAATAATGGCCAATAATCCAACTAAACTCTCTCTTAAAAACAGTGAACTATTTTCTCTGTCTGGTTCAGCCACAGGGGCTTCAAGTCAAGCAATAGTTGATTTCCAGCTTACTGTCCAAGTGCTCTGTCATATGTTCACTGGGGGGCAGCACTGGATCTGAGTCAAGGTCTGCTGACTCAAAAGTCATTCGTGATATGGGTCTTCTTCTTCCTCAGGGTTATTGATACCTATTGGCTGAAGGCTTTCACTTTCCCCAATTCCCATAGAAACTTCATCGTGAATCATGACATTGACTCAACTACGCTGGAATATGGAATTTACATCTGAAAGTTTGGGGTTCAAATCCAGCCTGTACTGCACGCAATTTAGGACCACTAGGCTTTTTTGTTCCTTAGACTTCCTGTGTGCAAAGCGGAAGTCCTAACATGCTGCCCCTCCCCTGGGAGTTGTGAGGATTAAATGAGAAAATCCACATACAATAAACGCCCTGTATGTGATAATGAATCTTACTTATTATTCACTCAAAAACACACATTTAGGTACTTTTATTTTGGTGATAAAAGGAAACACATTTAAAAAAATTGTTTTATTAGAGGCTCATACAACTCTTATCACAATCCATACATACACCAATTGTGTAAAGCACATTTGTACATTCATTGGCCTCATCATTCTCAAAACATGTGCTCTCTGCCTAAGCCCCTGGCATCAGCTCCTCATTTTCCCCCTCCCTCCCTGCTCCCCCCTCCCTCATGAACACTTGATAATTTATAAATTATTATTTTGTCATATCTTACACTGTTCGATGTCTCCCTTCACCCACTCTTCTGTTGTAGGTCCCCCAGGGAGGAGGTCACATGTGGATCCTTGTAATCGGTTCCCCGTTTCCACCCCACCCTCCCTCCACCCTCCTGGTATTGCCACTCACACCACTGGTCCTGAAGGGATCATCCACCCTGGATTTCCTGTGATTCCAGTTCCTATCTGTACCAATGTACATCCTCTGGTCTAGCCAGATTTGTAAAGTAGAATTGGGATTATGATAGTGGGGGAGGAGGAAGCATTTAGGAACTAGAGGAAAGTTGTATGTTTCATTGTTGCTACATCACACTCTGACTGGCTCGTCTCCTCCCCAAGACCCTTCTGTAAGGGGATGTCCATTGGCCTACAAATGGGCTTTGAGTCTCCACTCCACACTCCCTCCCTCATTCACTATAAGATTTTTTGTTCTGATGATGTCTGGTACCTGATCCCTTCAACACCTTGTGATCGCACAGGCTGGTGGGCTTTGTTGCTTCTGAGCTAGGTGGCCGCTTGTTTACCTTCAAGTCTTTAAGATCCCAGACACTATATCTTTTGATAGCTGGGCACCATCAGCTTTCTTCGCCACATTTGCTTATGCACCCATTTGTCTTCAGCGATCGTGTCAGGGAGGTGAGCACACAGTGATATGATTTTTTGTTCTTTGATGCTTGATAACTGATCCCTTTGGCACCTCATGATCATGCAGGCTGGTATGCTTCTTCCATGTGGGCTTTGTTGCTTCTGAGCTAGATGGCTGCTTGTTTACCTTCAAGCCTTTAAGATCCCAGGCACCATCAGCTTTCTTCACCACATTTGTTTATTCATCCACTTTGTCTTCAGAGGTTGTGTCGGGAAGGTGAGTGTCACAGAATGCCAATTTAATAGAAGAAAATATTCTTGCATTGAGGGAGTACTTGTGTGGAGGCCCAATGTCCTTTGCTACCTTAATATTAAACCTATAAATATATGCACATAGATTTATTTCCCCATCCTCACATATAAATATATTTCTATATGTACATGACTTTATTTGGACCTCTATAAATACCCTTTGCCTCCTAGCTCTTTCCTCTATTTACTTTGACTTTCCTCTTGTTCCACTATCATGCTCAATCTTCATTTGGGTTTCAGTAATTCCTCTTGGTTACATTACCCTTGGTCACTCCCTACCAGGCCTCCCACACCCTCCTCACCACTGATTGGGTCACTTGTTGTTCCCTTGTCCCTGGGCTTGTTACCACCACTATCTTTACCCCCATCTCCTCCTTTCCCATGTGCCCCTGGAGCTGTCGGTCCCGTTGTTTTCTCCTCCAGATTGTTCATCCAGCCTATCTTATTTAGACAGACCTGCAGAGATAATAACATGTACAAAAACAAGATAGAGCAACAATATACAACAATATACAACAAAACATCATCAACAACAAGCCAATGACAAAAAAACAAAACATAAGAAAGAAAAACTTGTCATTAGTTCCAGGACTCTTTGTTGGCCTTTAAGAGTGAAGAAACATATTTCTTATAGTTATGGTTTATGGTTTCCTGGGGAGTCACAAAAGTACAAGGCAATTATAATGCAACATTGAGAATCTACCCAACATGTGCAGGTCAAGGAAGATTTTCTGGAGGAAAAAATGTTCAAGGGAAGGCTAGGTAGGTTTTTGGAAAACAAAAAGTGCTTTAGAAATAATAAGTGCATATAGTTGTCCAGAGGTGGACTGCAGATATGGGGAAGTTCAGGATAATTGGAACAGAAAGTATAAAGAGAATTGCAGAGAGATGTGATCATTGGGCAGGGGTCAGATTCAGCAGGACCAGACAGCATTTCCTTCAGTGTTTTCCATCAGTGTTAATCAGAGCTAGTGGCCTGAATTCCATGACAGCACTTCTCTCCTAATGTGAATGGCCATCAAAAAGTTATTTTTAAAAATTATTTTATTGGGGATTCAGACAATTCTTATCGCAATCCCTGCATACATCCATTGTGTCAAGCACAGATGTACATTTGTTGCCATCATCATTCTCAAAACATTTGCCTTCAACTTGAGCCCTTAATATTGGCTACTCATTTTTCCCTCTCCCTCCCCACTCCCTCTCCCTCCCCACTCCCTCTCCCTCATGAACCTTTCATAATTCATCAATTATTATTATTTTGTCACATGTTACACTCTCTGATATTTCTCCCCGTCCTCTTCTCTGCTGTCCATCCCCCAGGGAGAAGGCTATACATAGATTCTTGTAGTCGGTTCCCCCTTTCTACCCCACGTTCCCTACACCCTCCAGGCATCACCACTCTCACCAAAGGTCCAGAAGAGGTCATCTGTCCTGGATTCCCTGTGTTTCTGGTTGCTATCTGTACCAGTGTACATCCTCTGGTCTAGCCAGATTTGTAAGGTAGAATTGGGATCATGATAGTGGCAGTGGGGAGGAAGCATTTAAGAACGAGAGGAAAGTTATATGTTTCATTGTTGCTACCCTGCACCCTGACTGGTTCATCTCCTCTACACAACCCTTCAGTAAGGGGGTGTCCAGTTGACTACCGATGGGCTTTGAATCTCCACTCTGCACTCACCCACATTTACAATGATATGATTTTTTATTTTTTATGCTTGATACCCTATCCCTTCGACAGCTTGTGGTCACACAGGCTGGTGTCATCTTCCCTGTGGGCTTTGTTACTTCTGAGCTAGATGGCCGCTTGTTTATCTTCAAGCCTTTAAGGCCCCAGATGCTATATCTTTTGATAGCAAGACACCATCAGTTTTCTTCACCACATTTGTTTATGCACATCTTTGTCTTCAATGATTCTATAAAGAAGGTAGGCACTCACTGAAATGATTTTTAGTTCTTTGATGTCTGATAACTGATCCTTTCTACACCTCGTGATCAGACAGGCTGGTGTGCTTCTTCTATGTGGGCCTTGATGGTTCTCAGCTAGATGGCCACTTATTTATCTTCAAGCCTTTAAGACCGCAGATGCTATATCTTTTGATAGCCGGACACCATCAGCTTTCTTCACCATATTTGCTTTTGCACACATTTTTCTTCAGCAATCGTGTCAGGAAGGTGTGCATCCTGGAATGCCAATTTAATAGAACAACATGTTCTTGCATTGAGTAACTGCTTGATTGGAAGCCCAATATTCATCTGCTGCCTTAATACTAAACTTATGAATATATGCACAAAGATCTGTTTCCTCACACTCTTATATAAATATATTTACATTTGTACATTTCCTGTCTTTAGACTTCTATAAATACCCTTTGTCACCTAGTTCTTTCCTCTATTTCCTTTTACTTTCCTCTTGTCCCACTATCATGCTCAGCCTTAATTTGGGTTTCAGTAATTTCTCTTGGTTACATTGCCCTTGCTGAATTCCTACCAGGCCTTTCACACCCTCCTTGCCACTGATTTTGGATCACTTGTTGCTCCCCTGTTCCTGGGTTGGTCAACACCACCTCCTTACCCTCACCTTCCTGTCTCCCATGTCCCCCGGAACCATTGGTCCCGTTGCTTTTCTCCTCCAAACTATTTGTCCAGTTTATCTTATCTAGATAGATCTGCAGGGAAAATAATATGCACCAAAATACAAGCCATAGCAAGATAGGCAATGAATGAGAACACGGTGATGAATGAGAACACAGTGATGACAACAAAAAAGAAAACCAATTACCCATAGAAGAATACATTAATTAAAAGAAAAAAATTTTTTAAGAAAGAAAAACCTGTAAATAGATCAAGGTCTGATTTTTTATCTCTAGGCGTGTCCTTTAGTCAGGTCCGATGGGGCACCAATGCTCTGGCCCCAGAGTCTGTCCTTTATACTCCCTCAGGGGCTCCCTGCTCTGCTCCCACAGTTGCTCTGCCGCATGCCCTTAGTGGTTTGCTTGGTGTCACAGGGTCAGTCTGGGCCACCTGACACTGAGTCTCCAGTGTTGTCCCCCTTAGGGCCCTGGGCCATCAAGGGATGGCATGTCTTGTAATGGAATCAGCCATATTGTCCACTCTGGGCATTGGCCGTTCAGAGCAGGGACATCGTCCTCCAGGTCTGGTGGGCCAGGATGTGCTCCACTCTCTTTTCCTCCCATTTATTTGTTCCTGTGTGCTCTGATCAGACATGCGCCTCACTGCTAGCTGCAACTTCAGGGCTGTCCTCTCAAGTAAATTATTCTGGGGGGATGGGAAGTTGTCCATGTAGCTGGTATGGGGGTCGAGCCCTCAGGCCCTTCCACTGGCTCCCCGAAAAGTTCTTAATGTTTGTTGTACATTGTAAAAAATGGTGATATCACATTGGTTTGAATTTTCCTAGAAGCCAGTCTCAAGAGAAGGGTTCACGGGCAGGTATTTTGTTTCCAGCACATACCAGCAGGGATAAGGAAGGGAGATAATGAATAAAAGGCAGATAATTAAAGATGTGCTATTAAGCATGTGTGAAAGAGTCCCAGTCACCCAGTGGGGTAAGTATTGGGCTGCTAACTACTAGGTCAGTAGTTCAAAACACCCACCACTGCATAGGAGCAAGATGAAGCTGTCTGTTCCCAAAAAGCTTTTTTGGGAAACCCATTTAAGCTCATTATGAGTAAGATTAACTGTCTGGATCATAACAAACTATGGATAGCCTTGAGGAGAATTTGAATTCCAGAATACTTAATTGTGCTCATGCCGAACCTATGCGAGGGTCAAGAAGCAGTTGTATGAGTAGAACAAGGGAATACTGCTTGGTCCAAAATCAGGAAAGGTATGCATTAGGATTGTCTTCTCTTTCCATCTTATTCAATCTGCATGCTGAGCAAATAATCATAGAAGCTGTGTTACATGAAAAATAATATGACATCAGGGCCAGAGGAAGGCTTATTTACGACTTGCTATATGCAGATGACCCAACCTTACTTGCTGAAAGTAAGACGAAGCCCTTGCTGGTAAAGATCTAGAATGTCAGTCTTCAGAATGGAATACAGTTTAATGCAAAGGAAACCAAAATCCTCACAACTGGACCAATAAGTAACATAATGATCAAAGGAAGAAAGGTTGAAGTTGTCAAGGATTTAGTCTTGCTTGGATCCACAATCAGTGCTCACAGAAGCAAGTAGTTAAGAGATCAAATGACACATTGCATTCTGCAAATCGCTACACAACACCTCTTTAGTATTGTAAAGCAAGGGTGTTTCTTAACAACTGCTAAGACGTGCCTTAGCACCCAAACCATGGTGTTTTCAATGACCTCATATGCGTGTGAAAGTTGGACATTGAACAAGGAAAACTGAAGAAGAAGGGTTACATTTGAGATATATATTGAGATACATTTGAGAACACTTAAAGCACCATGGACTCCCTCCCCCAGGCCCCAGGTATGTCTTGGAAGAAGTAGAGGCAAAGATGGTGAGACTTCATCTCATGTACTTTTTGGCCATCTTATCAGGAAAGACCAGTCCCTGGAGGAGGACATGATGCTTGGTAAAGCCAGGGTCAGTGAAAAGAGGAAGGCCCTGACAAGCTGACCTGACGCAGTGGTCACAACAATGGGCTCCAACATAAGAACAATTGTGATGATGGTGCAAGGGTGGACGGTGCTTGCTCTGTTACACTTAATCACAGCAGTGAGTGGGAAATGGCTGATGGCGTCACGCCTTTGTCTTATTTTGTATCGAGCATGTGAGAACTGGGGGCCACCACAGCCCAAACCCACTGGGGAACTCAGGGTTCAATGTTGGTGGACTTCAGAATTACATACCCTGAAGTGTGCGCAATGGAGCCTGTCTGATTGCAGTCTGTCTGGTGGTCATTGGTTAAGGACTGACTGCTTCCAAGGACATTGACACTCTGGCATGCTCAACCCTCCTGTGAGCAGGCCAAGATGCTCCGCAGGTCGGCCCTGGATGTTCTCAGTAAGCAGTGGGGCTTGGACAGGATGCACATGGATCATTTGATACACATATCTAAGGAAGCTTGTAAGAAACAGGAAAGTTTCGAAACCCACCCTTGTTGGCACTCTATGAGTGTCTTATGTTTCTCTACATCATGTGAGCAGAGACACTGGCTGCCTTTGTGCAGGACTATTTTTTTCACAGCTGTCTAGATAGTAATAGAGATAATGTCTCCACCTGGAACAAATGATGGGTTGTTTACCATCTAATATAATAAATCAAGATAATTTCTCCCTCTAAGACAACGGTGATCTAAATTCAGAATTCCATCAATGTGCTGCAAACCCATTGCATACAGATTACCCATCACAGGCTCTCTGTGTTGCCTTAAGATCTTGAAGAGCTAATGGAATTGATGAGAACCTGAAGTTAATGCTGCTTGCTATGGCCTGGGTACCAAAGTTCATCTCTCTGACCATGGAGCCTCGTGCCTTCTGCTAATACCCAGAACATTAGGGCAGGCTAACCTGTTAACTTGCAAGTAGGATAAAGGCTGCGACCTTTCACAGTTTTTAATGATTCTACCTATCCAACTCTGTCTTTTTTGCTGTTGTTGTTAAACACAGTCTTATTGACTCTTCATCCACATGTCATACAATTCAATGGTTCGATCATATCAAGAAGAGTTGTTCAATCATTACCACATCAATTTTAGAATTTTTCTTCATTGAATTCATTGCTGTTAGTGTAATTATTGTTTTATAAATTATGGCAAAAATATACACAACATTCTTCAATTCAACAATGTCTACGTGTATAATTCAGTGCCATTGATTATACTCTTCATGGTGTATAACCATTATTGATATCTTTTTCCAAATTATTCCACCACTGTTAACATAAACTCAATGCCATCTAAACAAAAACTCTTTCTCTGTCACCCATGGTTACGACAGGTCAAATTTGGTTTCTTTTATTTTAGTAGTTTTCTTGATATAAAATTCACATATCCTATGCCTCTCTAGTTAAGTTGCTTTTAAAAAGAGTTGTATACATATCATCACCGTTAGTTCTAGTGCTCCCTCTCCCCTCCCGTATTCATTATTTGCTCACCAATTCCCCTCACCCTCCCCACTCAGATGGTAAGTCTTTTCATCAGAAAAAAAAGGTGCTATAAGTGTTTATTGTATTTTTGTTTTGTAGCTTTAAAATGTGATAGAGGTTGGGAAGCCTTATGGAAATTCTTATGGAAAAATAAAACTTGTTGTTTTCCCCCAGATGTTGCAGCAGTTTTCCATTTCAACATTCAGAATGCCAGCCCTCTTCTGGAAAACGCGTCTGACCATACACAGGTGGCCATAATCACTGCATCTTTCTCACATCACGCTTCTCTGGTTGGAGATCCTGTTATCATTAATGCAAATCCTACAGTCCATCCATTTGTGCTATCTCCTAAAGCCACAAACCGGTGGGAAGTAAGTATACAGGCAAAGGATATCTTAACTTGGTATCACAAAACCAAACCAACCAACCAAATAGACCAAACTCAATGCCATTGAGTAATTTCTGACTCATGGCAACACTATAAGGCAGGGTAGAATTTCCACTGCAGTTTTCTGGGATTATAACTCTTTTTGGGAGTAGAAAGCCTCCTATTTCTCCCGAGGAGTGGCTGGTAGTTTCAAACTGTTGACCTTGAACTTAGCAGCCCAACACATAACAACTGCGTAGCTTGGGCTCCTTGGTACCACGAGGATTCTAAAATTAGACAATTGTCCTCTCCTTTCCTACCTTCTTCTGAATGTTATTAATTCACTGGGACACCACTAAGTGCTAACTGTTTGAAAAATCACTGGAGACAGCAATATTCATGTATCGTGCAGAAATCTATGAGGTCCTAAGAGCTCTGCAGTGCAGTGGTTGAGCGCACCAACTAACAGGCCAGAGGTCCAACCCGTTCAGCCACTCCGTGGGACAAAGATGTGACAATCTGTGGCTTTAAAGGTTGACAGCCTTGGAAAGCCCATGGGATGGTGCGAATCTGTCTGATAGGTAGCTCTGACTTGGAATTTGACTCAACCAGGTTTTGGGTAAAGACATCATTAGACAGAGGGATATCATGGTAGAACATGGCTCTTGCCTTCCTGGCATCTCCTGATTCAGAGAGAGGCATGTTAATCAAGTGGAAACAACACGTATCAAATTATACGTGCAGCAAGATCTACGGAAGATCATTTATAGATGAGGATACTTAACGGCACAATTGACTTTGTCCATGACCATGGGCAACAGTGTGCAGACCAAGTGGGAATTAAGTAGAGGAAGAGGGAGGAACAGGTCAGGTAGAAAGAACACCAGTGCAAAGGGGAGGATGAGCAGGGGAGAAGGCCCTGAGAAGAGGTCAGTTTGGTAGGAGCTGAAAGGTAAGCATGGAGAGAGATTTCAGAAGAGAAACTCAAACTGGGAAAACTAGGAGAGGCTTTGCCAGGAGCTAAGACTCCTTTAAGAGAACTCAAGGAAAGGACATCAGATCAGAGGAGATGACATCAGCAAAATCCTAGGCCCGTTTCCATAGAGTTCATTTCAAATTGCGGTGACCCTGTTTGCAAAGCTCTACATACTGACAGAGGCACATCTTTCTCTCACGGGTTCAAAATGTCAACTTTGGGGTTACCAGGGGAGGGAAGGACCCTTGTGCCCCCAGAGCTCTAGCCAAGGCCTCGAAGCTTCTGAACAGGGCATCTCATGAAGACCAAGAGTCCGTGTGGCTAGAAGAGAGCGCTTGCAGGGCCTGCAAGCTATGTTAGGAAGTGCTATTTGCTCTCCCGTACCATGAAGTGAATTTCTCCTCTAGGGCACAGTTCAGGCAGGTTTGCTGCTCATAATCAAAGATTTTGGTTCTCTAACTTCAGGGTGCCTCCAATGAGACATGCTCATTGGCTTCACAGCATGTACCTGGGCCTTTCTCTGTCGCCTTCATGGGACTTGAGGAACAAGGAGCACCGCCTGAGCACGAGGTTTTTGCTGCTTGCTGGGACATGAGAAACACGGTCTAAGAGCAGCGCGTGCTTTCTGCCAAAAAGTCTTACACAGAGAAAACTGAGTTTGTTTCTAACTTTGATCCCGACAGAGTCGACAGATGTCTAATTAATTGATCATCATCATGGGTTCTGAAAGGGGCTATGGAATAGTGGCTAAGAACACAGAATCTAGAGCCAATGAGTTTGGGTTCAAATACTGGTTTGATGTGTATTCTTTTGGGAAGTTTATTTCAGCTCTATGGTTTGATATTTGTTATCCATAAATGATAATAGCAATATGAGCTGCCTCATATGGTTGTTGTCTCAGTATTCAGTAAGTTAAAAGCTTAGGGCAGTGCCTAGTGTTCTCCCAGTACTATATTAGGGCGAATAGTGTTGTTTAATGATCGCTTGGCTATGTTAAAGGTCTTTGCAAAAAGCAGAGACAGCCAGAGGAGAAACCCAGACTGGGAACGTGCAGAAAGACTCTGCCCAGGAGGAGCTAAGACTCCTTAAAGGAGATGGAAGGAAAAGGGATTTAGATCCCAGGAAAGAGCTCAGCAAAAGTCAAGAGACTTAAAGACACAGTGTCTCAGGAATACTCAGTATGAATGCAACGGGAAGATGATGAGGGAGGAAGTGGGCAGAGGGGAGGATAAAACTCTATGGAGAAACGCAGAGATTAGTGGACAGATTTATTTATTGTGATTTAGGTGGTGGTTTTATATTTCAGACCACCAATTTTGTATTCACCCATATGAACTGCTTTCAACACCCCTATAGCTTACCCCACCCACCCTCCTTTCATGTCTCTTCTTCTTGTGGATGATACCCACTTTCGCCTTCACCCAAGTCACTGCCTGCCAATCCTGGAGCTTTCCCATCTTGCTGATCTCCAAAGTCTGCTGCCTTTGCTCTTCAAGCCTGTCTCTTTCCTGTTTTAACTTCAGTGCTCTCATGCAATATTTGTCATGAGTAGATTTCTGGCTCCAGTGTATCCACTCAGTAGTTATCACTGTCACTCCCTTTGATTTCCTATCTGCAAAACGAGAGAATTATATCAAATTCCTTGATGATTTTGTTGGGTTAATAAGAGGATCCAATTACATAAGATATTTTGTAAAGCATAACAGGATACTTTTCAAAACAAGTGGCAATAAGCTTATCCGTATTTATTACAGTTTATTCTTTAGTTTTAAAATCATTTTATTGGGAGCTCATACAACTCTTATCACAATCCACACATACATCAATTGCGTAAAGCACATTTGTACATTCGTTACCCTCATCATTCTCAAAATATTTGCTCTCCATTTAATCCCCTGGCATCAGCTCCTCATACGCCACCCCCCACTCTCCCCTTCCTCATGAACTCTTGATAATTAATAAATTATTTTTTGTCATATCTTACACTGTCCGATGTCTCCCTTCACCCACTTTTCTGTTGTCCATCCCCCAAGGAGGAGGTCACATGTAGGTCCTTGTACCTCTCTCCCTCAACCCTCCCGGTATCGCCACTCTCACCACTGGTCCTGAAAGGATCATCTGTCCTGGATCCCCTGTGTTTCCAGTTCCTATCTGTACCAGTGTACAGCCTCTGGTCTAGCCAGATTTGTAAGGTAGAATTGGGATGATGATAGTGGGTGGGGAGGAAGCATTTAGGAACTAGAGGAAAGTTGTATGTTTCATCGTTGCTACACTGCACCGACTGGCTCCTCTTTCCTCTCTCTCCCCGACCCTTCTGTAAGTGGATGTTCAGTTGCCTACAGATGGGCTTTATTTTTTTATGATCATTTTTGGGGCTCTTACAGTTCTAACAATCCATACATCAATTGTATCAAGCATATTTGCATATATGTTGTCATCATTATTTTCTAAACATTTACTTTCTATTTGAGCCCTTGGTATCAGCTCCTCTTGTTTCTCTCCCTCCTCACACCCCACCCTATAGTTTATTCATAGAAGTTTGAATTTCAATGCCCTAACCAATGTTTAATGTTGAAAGAAAAAAAGTTACAACAGTAGGAAGTTGCCGAGACTGAATGGATTAAAGACAGGAGAAATGACAGGAAAGGAATTCACATCAGGCTTTCTAAAACCCTTTGGGAAATAGCTAGGAATTTAGATGCATTCAAAGTAACCCAACCCAACTCACTGCCATCAAGCCAATTCTGACTCACAGTGAAGCAGAAAGCTTCACCTACCTCCGGAAGTACAGCTGGGGGGTTTGAACTGTTGACCTTGAAGTTAGCAACCCAACTCTTATCCCACTAGGGGTAGTATTGACCTTTAGCTGTAACAATGTATCTAACAAAACACTTCAAAGCTCAATGGCATACAGTAGTAAGCACGCATTTCTTGCTTGTGAATCTGTGGATTGGCTGGTGTCTGGCTGGTCTAGCTTGGTTTCACTCTAGGTTACAGGGTGGGTTCAGGGCTGTTTCTTGTGCCTCTCTCATCCTTTCCCACTGTTAGGAGAGGAAAGGTGACATCAACCCACAGACTCAGGTTTCATGCGTCACCTGCCTAGGCCAGGGGGTGGGGAAATATACCTCACTTTGTAGTGGAAAGAGCTCCAACGTCACATGACAAAGGACACAATCACAGGGAAGGGGACAGAATGTGGGCCATTAAATCCATCTCCCACATCGAGGAAACCGCTGGACAGTTTTACAGAAAATAGAAGCTGAGACGCTGACTTTTTCAGAGGACCACTCCAGCTGCTATGAGCCGAGCAGCTGCTCAGAGGCAAGGACGCAGACAGGGAGACTTGTCAGGTTGGGAGGTCCGAGTTACAACTGTCAGCTTCGGCTAGGTATACGATTGTACCTCAAGCTCGTTCTTGATGGGAGTTTTATTACTAGCCTAAGTAGCAGCAACATGACAGCAGAGACAGTTAAGCTCATTTGTGTTCCGTTCAGTGGCACGCTCCCTGTGCTTTGAAGAGGTCAGCGAGGCACAGTTGTTGTAAACACAGGCTTCGGGATCTGAGTCACAGCGCCTCTACTGAGCAGCAATGTGATCCCGGGTCAGTAACTTAACTTGCCGAGGCCTGGCTTCGCTCTTTTGCATGCTGGGATTAATAATAATAATAAATAATAATACCACCACTTCACTCAGGGATTAGTAAGCAGACCTAAGGAGATAATGCAAGGAAAGTGCCGTTTGGGCTTCACACAGAACCAGTAGCTAGCACATGGTAACCGCTCCCATAGTAAACACATACAAGACTTTACCTGTCAGCATATGGCAGCCAGGTTAAAGATTAAACAAACAAGCGTCTCTAAGAAAGATGGGCCAACTTGTCACCACTGTATCATGGACAAGCTCTGGATAGCCAGAGAAGCAGTTGAATCGGAAAGCAGTTTGCCAGTGTGGAGCACACCTGCAGACAAAGGCTAAATTAAACGAGTTCGTTTCGTCTCTACAGTATTACAGTGTAACAGGGCTTACACCGTTCTATTTGGGGTTCAGCATATCATTATCCCTGTTGAGCTCCCTCCCTTGCAAGATATGTGCTTGTTTGCTTAGCAAAAGACTGATTGAGCGAGAGGGGAGGGGGGTTCGTGCAGGCAAAACAACAACAACAAAACCCGGTTTCCTGGGGGGAACAATAGCAAAGCTTGAAGTGAGTTGATTATATAGATAACTCAGTGGAAATGAGACAAGGTATGCGCTCTGGTTATGTAACCCTCAAATTACTGCCTGTCATGGACAACATAAAGGAGGTTCCGTACCCAGGATGGGAGCATGAACCCAGTCACCCTTAGTGTGTGCACTTCCTGCTCCCTGCTGCATGGAATCCACCGGAATGGGGCTCAAAGCATCTGCCAATCGTCCTCTGCAAGTGTACAGAATAAGTATTTATGATTCTTTTGAAAATTCAATAAATGTATTTTTAAATGTTTATGGAGTGTGATGTTGTGCCAGGAGCAAGATGACACAGCTCGGTCCCCGTGGAGCTTCTGGGCCAGAGGGACCACAGAGGGCAAGGGCCAGCCTGGGCCCAGGGCCGCACTCGTAGGTTATGGAAGGTCCTTGAGGACAAGGCCGTGCTTCGTTGCGCTCGGTTGTTGGTGCGGATTGCGGCACAGCCCGTTCTGGCTCATAGCAGCCCATGCGACAGAGTCGAACTGCCCTGTAGGGTTTTTCTAGGCGGTACCATTTACAGAAACAGCCCCCATAGAATTGACAGGTAGGCTTGACCGGCCAGCCTTTCAGCCAGCTACAGAGCACTTTACCTGGATCCCCCAGGGCTCTCTGCACGTCTTTAAACCGGACTTAGGGCTCCATTAGGGATTCTAGATAATATCTGCATCAATTAAATGTATCTGGGAGCGTCAGAGCGTGAGGAAAAGGGCAGCCCGTTTTAGAATTAGGGACACGTTGCTTTGCCCCTCAGCTCTCCTTGACTAGCTGGGTTCACACAAAATCACTGACTTCTGAGCCTCAGTTTCCTCACTGGTACCAGGAGAATGATAGTAACAGTTATTTCATAGGATCGAATGAGACTCAGCAACAGTAATGTGTCCAGCACAAGAGAAGAGCTGCCACAGGTCAGGGAAGGCGAGAGAGCATGCAGCTAGCTGTGACTGTCAGAGGTGCAGGGAGTTTAGCACCCAGGATTGGGGTGGGGGGGTGGGGTCCTGAGGTCAGACTGCAGGGGTCAAGCCCGAGCTCTGCCTCTTCCTCCAGCAAGACCACCCTGGCTGGATTATATTGTCTGTAGGCGGCAATGTCCTCCTCTGTGCAGTGGGGGTAGTGACTGCACCTCCCGCCCAGGTTTGCTTTGATGAGGGAGCACAGAGAAAAGTGCCTCGCACATAGAACAAAGCCCCAATACTTACCTGGCAGGGGAGATACCATGATCACGAAGGTGGTTTTCCCAGGGCGAGGCTCACCCATTGCACTCCGGGTGTGCTGACCCCTGCGATTTCCCCAAATGTGGGAAACTCGACTGCATAATTTGTGGTAGTGGGGGACTGCATTCGCGCTATCCCCTAAGATAAAAAAAAAAAAAGAACAAAGCCCCAAACCCCACTCACTGCCACTGAGGCGATTTCGACGCAGAGTGACAGAGCAAAACGTCCCCTGTGGGTTTCTGAGGCTTTATGGGAGTGGAAAGCCTCATCTTTCTCCCGAAGAGTGGATGGTGTGTTCAAACAGCTGACCTTGCAGTTGGCAGCCCTATGTGTAAGCCCACGATGCTACCAGGGCTCCTAGCATGAGCGCTTGCCAGAATGAGGCAGACATGGTGAAATTATGATCTTTTCTGCTCAAAGTCAGCAGTGGTATGTCTGGGAAGGTATCCTGGGATGGTGTCCACTCACTTGTGCAGTGTAGCAGTGCTGCTGACCCTATGGATTTGGGTGTCCAGGCTTGGGGACACACATCTTGCCTCTGTTTCTTGCTGGATGCCCATACTAGGCCTCAGTGTCTTCATTTGTAAAATGGGGATAACCCTTCTTACCAATCAATTACATTACCCATTTTTTTCTTAGGGTTGTGATATAATTCCTATTGAGATTAAGACGTCATGATTTGACATAGACTGTCGAAAGAAAGATGCGATTATTTTTTCCCGTGGGTTTTGCTACTTGATAAAATCGGTTTTCTATTATTTTGATAGAAATAAGGCTTTAAAAACAGGCATCTTCTAACTACCCTGCCCCATGCTAGACTTGAGGATGCTAGCAACAGACCATTCAAAGCTTTGGCATAACAGAGGTAGAAATCCAGGCTGGACACCAAAGGGTCATGGCCAAAGGCACAGAGCACGAGGCTTGAGTCCAGCCCATCTGGTGCTCAGCTCCAGGTTCCCCTGAGCGCAGCAGTTCAAACATTAGAGTGCAAAGTACAAAGAAAACTTAGGAGATGTTGGGAGTTTCAATCTCAGATGTGGCTGTGTGATCAGAGAAGCGCTGATATGCCTTTTCAGGTGATAGGCTAAGTTCATGGAGGTCAGATTCACTGGATTGCTCTCCGTGAACTTGGACAAGTTGCTCAACTGTTGTAGTTGTATGTTGTAGTTGCTATTGAATAGATTGCAACTCAATGACCTGCCCCTTTCAATAGAGAGGAATGTCCTGTTGGGGTTTCCAGGCTGTGATACTACAAAAGCAGAACGTCAGGTTCTTTGTCCCACAAAGAGGCTGGTGGCTTAGAATGATCAACCTTGGGTTAATAACTGAACAGTTGGCAGGTGAGTCCTTAACCATTTGTACTACCAAGGACTCTTCTTAACCTTTACTTGTATATCTATCCTTGGACTGTCTCTGCCAAGTCGTGACCTGTTGGAGTGAATTGATGAGTTCTCGGCAATATGAACAGTTCCCATGAATTGAGCATTAAGGACTTACCAGCTGCAAGGGCTTTATATGAATTATATCTTTTAGCCCCCCAAACCAAGGCCTGCATCTGTAAAATGTACCCGAGACCCAGGTCAGGGGGCAGTTGCAAGGACAGAATGAGATGTTTGTAGTGTTCTCAAGCTAGTCTCTGACAATTGGGGTTGGAAAAGGAGCTCAATAAACTATTAGCTTGATTATTATGAAGACTACCCTGGAGATGTGAGGATGAGAAGAAAACGTCTTGTTACGACTTGAGGGAATGCTTTGTTCACTGAGGCCTTTGATAGATCGTTTGCTTCTACCTTTGTAAGTACAGGGTTTATATGTTCAGTTTTTTAAGGTGTTTCACATTGGATGTTATAGAGGTAAATTCGCCGACGTACCCCATTTAAAATAAGTCATTTGCTCCATTATCTTGTTTCTTTATTCTTTTTTTTCTTTAGTTATTCACCTCTGGGCTCCCCAAGCTGGATTTTGAGACTGTGGCCCTCTACTCCCTGGTGATCTATGCCAAAGACAACCAAGGTGCCACAGCCTCACAGACCATTGCAATCCAGATTGCAGATGTGAATGAGCCACCTGCCTTCACTGGCTCCCTCTCTCAGAGCGACCAAGGTACTGATCTCTCCTTTGGGAAAGGGGAGCCAATGGGAATGCATATGTAGACACTGTGCTCTGTGCTGTGATTAGACTAAGGATAAAGGGAATTATAAAACAGACCAAATCCCACTGCTGTCGAGTCAAGCCTTGTGGTATGAGTTGGGGGAGCATACCCCCCACCACTAATCATGGGTTGAGTAAGCACAAGCACAATTGTACGGTTGAGATATATAAGTATTATATTAAAGTCATTGAGAGCATGAGAGATAAAAGAGCTATTGCGATAATGGAGTCAGACACATTTCATGGTAGCATGCTCACCTCAGCCCCGCTTGATGGTCCATGTGGAGAGAGGGGGAAGGGAAGGAGGACAAAGGAACAAGGGAGTGAGGATGGGAGAGGAGAGGAGGAGCCAAGTGAGAGAGCGAGCTCTCTGTTGGGGGCATGCAAGCCCACTGATCCAGGTAAAGACATCCATCATAGGAAGGGGTTGCACTACAGGTTAGACAGCAATGAGAGTGATACACATGCAGTAGGAAGAGGAGGGATTGGGGGTATACATGTGACAAGATGGGCGGATCCTAGATTTAGGATGGCTGCTTAACTTTGACCTGTTTGCTGGATCTTCATAGGAACCATTATCAGTAGGGTGTAAACCCCACCTATAGGAACCATATAGATGACTGCAGGCCTGTCCATTGTCCTTAACAGCAGGGAGCAGGGCGACTGCAGTCTGGCAACCAATTGCCCTCAGGGAAGATGCCTGCCAGCGTCTGACCACCCCCCAGCCCCCACAAAGTCTGACTCATGGCTACCTTACAGTACAGGGTACATTGCTCCAATGAGTTTCTGAGGCTCTGAATCTTTTTGGAAGCAGATTGCCTCCCTTTCTCGTGCACACTGATTGGTGGGGTTGGACTACAGCTCAGTGTTTAGCAATCACCCTGATAGCATTGAACCTTGAAAGTGACTTGAATAGCAAATTTTCAATATGTGATCTCCACTGCTTTAAACATAGATGTACGTCTTAGGCTAGGTTCTGTAGAGAAGTAAACATATACATGTAAACAGTGACACACACACACACACAGGGATACACCCCCCAAAAACAGAATTTTTGTCAACCCTATGATTTAATTTTTTAAAAAACAAAACAACCTTCTCACCTTCAAAGCACTCTCCATTAGACAACACATTTGTCAAATCTGCAACTCCATTCTTGGAAACATTTTTCAAACTCAACTGTTTGCATGGCTGATAGCACCTCCCTCATTTTTTTTCTTAACCTGTTCTTACTTTTAAAAAATCATTTTATTGGGGGCTTGTACAACGCATAACAATCCATCCATCCATCCACTGTGTCAAGCACATCTGTACATTTGTTGCCATCATTTTCAAAACTTTTTTTCTATTTGAACCCTTGGTTTCAGCTCCCCCTTTTCCCCCTCCCTTCCTCCCTCCCTCCCTCATGAACCCTTGATAATTTATAATTCTTTTTCATGTCTTACACTGACTGATGTCTCCGTTCACCCACTTTTCTGTTGTCCATCTCCCTGGGAGGAGGTTATAGTAGATTGTTGTTCTCAGTTTCCCCTTTCTCTCCCACCTTTCCCTTATCCTCCTGGTATGGTTATTCTCAACATTGGTTCTGAGGGGTTTATCTGCCCTGGATTCCCTGTGTCTCCAGTTGCTATCTGTACCAGTGTATATTTTCTGGTCTAGCCAGATTTGTAAGGTAGAATTGGGGTCATGATAGTGGTTGCGGTAGGTGGGGTGGGGAAGATGGCACAGAAGCATTACAGAACTAGAGGAAAGTTGTATGTTTCATCGGTGCTATACTGCACCCTGGCTGGCTTGTCACAGATAGAATCTGGGTCTCCACTCTGAACTCACGCTCATTGACAATGATATGTTTTTTAGTTCTGGGTCTTCGATGCCTGATACCTGATCCTATGGACACCTCATGATCACACAGGCTGGTGTGCTTCTTCCATGTGGGCTCTGCTGCTTCTCAGCTAGATCGCTGCTTGTTTATCTTCAAGTTTTTAAGACCCCAAATTCTATAACTTTTTATTATTGGCACCATCAGCTTTCTTCACCACATTTGCTTATGCACCCGCTTTGTCTTCAGCAATCGTGTCGGGAAGGTGCACATCACAGAGTGCCAGATTAATAGAACAAAGTGTTCTTGTGTTGAGGGAGTACTTAAGTAGAGGCCCAATGTCCATCTGCTACCTTAATACTAAACCTATAAATATATGCACATAGATCTATTCCCCACCATCATATATAAATATATTTACATATGTACATGCCAGAATTTAGACCTCTATAAATGCCCTTTGCCTCCTAGTCCTTTCATCTATTTCCTTTTACTTTCCTCTTGGCCCAACTATCATTCTCAGCCTTCATTTGGGTTTCAGTAATTCCTCTTGGTTACATTGCCCTCAAACAAGCCCTATCAGGCCTCCTACATCCTCCTGGCCATCAATTTTAGATCACTTGTTGTTCTATTGTCCCCGGGTTTGTTAACACCCATGTCCTTTCCCTTGCCTCCCCCTCTTCCATGCCCTCCCCCAACTGTGGGTCTCATTGTTCCTCCAGATTGTTTATCCCACTTATCTAGACAGACATGCAAAGAGAATAATATGCACAAAAACAAGACAGAGCAAAACAAAGAAGCAAAAGGAAAGAAAAGAACAACAACAAAAACCAACGACCAAAAAAAAAAAAGCCTATAAATAGTTCAAGGTCTGTTTGTTGACCTTTAGGAGTGTTTTCAGGTCAAGTCTGATGGGGTGCCACGCCCTAGCCACAAAGTCTATTTTTGGTATTCCCTGGGGACTTCTTTGCTCTGCTCCCCTTGCTGTTCTGTTGTATGCCTTTCGTGTATCACCTCGGAGTGGGGGGTCAGATTGGGCAGAATGCCTACACTGTGTCTCCAGTGTTGTCCCTTGTAGTGCTATGGGTCAGTGAGGGATGTTCTGTCTCCGTCACCCACTTTGATGTTGTCGGAGCAGTCTTTCAAAGCATGGCATGTTTCCACTTTATGCTCTTTTTGTTGATCAGTCAGAACCAAAATTTGCAGTGATCCTGCTCATTCCCAAATCTTCCACTTAAATTCACTGAACCGAGCTCCGGGATAGTCCAGATAACTTCCCGGTCTCTTCACTGATCTGTCCTTGGTCTTTGAGCACAAGTGCACAGATTTTGTCAATATTCTTGTTAGTTTGGGAAGCTGACAGACATCCAGAACAAGATTTGTCATCAATTGACATTTCACCATTTTTGACATGAGAAAACCACTTAACGCTTGAGTTTTTTACATAGCGCTCTCCTTTTAACTGTATCTAGCATCATAACAGTTTCTGCAGTATTTTTCCCAAGCAGGAAGCAAAATTTCAGTCTCACACTGTTCTCTTAAACCAGCCATCACAAACGAGGTTCTTGTGAAATTGCTTGTATGAAAAAATTCACTGACCAGAGAGAATCTTCCCAGGTGACAGCCCTGGGTGCACTATTTCAGAGCGAATTGCTTGATGCTTGCCTTGTTGGGATCGGGTGGGATCGGGGGAGATGTGTACTATGAATGCTCTGCCCACTTTGTTGGTACCCCCTCATATGTATGTACGTGTACATATGTATATATGAGTGTATACACATGTGTGTATCAAGAATATGGCTTACACTGCTGTAGAAGTGGGCTAGTCTGAGTCCAGGCAGGAAGTTCATGGGTCAGATGTTAAGCTGATTGACTCACTTAACTTTGGGGGTTGATAAAACAAGGTCAGCAGGAAGAACCCAGGCTGGTGGCTACAGAGAAGGATGAATTTAGGGTCAATAGGTCAGGCTTGTGCCTAGAGAGGTTAATGAATACAAGGTCAGCAGGTCAAATGGAAGGTCATTGGCTTAAGTCTAAAGAATCAGAAGTTGATGAGCCAGATGTAGGATCCAGCAAGTTTTTCTACATTGTCGACTTATATGGGAAGTGGGACACACTCTCAAGGAAAGGTCTTCTCAATTGTATCAATGCTGTGTAAGCGAGTTGCATTCCACCCTAATCATCCTATAAACAATTGGCTACTTACAACAGTTTCCATAGTGAACTTGACTGCATTTTACTAGGTCCTCTCATGGGGGATTACCAGGTTTTAAGTGCCAAACCACTAAGAATCCTGGTCCGGCCACGTTGACACAAAATGTAACCATCACAGATAAGAAGATAGACATTAATAAAATAATCAGATAAAATTAGTAAATGAGTTGTAATTACCAATTACTCAATATTTTTAGACCTCAGTTTCCTCATCACTAAAATGAAAATGGTAATAAAGTTATCAAAGGTGTTATATACTTAGCAGTTAATGATCAATTTTATTCTTGTTTAAATTAATCGCTATCTTTGGTTTGTAATTAACAGAGGATAGATACCTGATAAATGGTATCTATCACGGTTATTATTATTGGCTTAATGGAGATTAATCTATGAAAATATTTGTGCCTAATAAACACACTATCACCAGTTTTCTCTAAAATCCAGTATTGGGTGAGGATTACCTCGGGTTGAGTGTGCTAACAGTCACTGAAGCACATCGATTGTCTATTTTCTGGCAGTTGCGGAGATTTATATCCTAGAAGACACTGCTCCGGGCACAGTCATTTACAGAGCAGCAGCCAAGGACCCAGAGGATGCTGTTTTGGAGGTAAGTTATGGTTTGGGGCAGAGAATAGCAATGCCTAGTGTTTTATGTGTGACTGTATCCACATAGAAAGCCACACGGACGATCGGGCCAATTATATGCGCAGTTCAGGTTCCAAACATACTTTCTGCCTCAATTATCAAGGCATTTCAGGTGCAGGAGAGGGAGAGCTGGGCTGTCTGGGTAACTGCGCCCCTTCTAGTGCATTCTCTCTTTGGCAGGCAGGCCCAGTCTAATTCTCAGGTAACTTTTGACAAAAGATGCCAAACCGTTTCATTTGTTCTTGGGGAATCTCAGTTGTACACACTGTAAAGGAACAAGGCAGCTAAGAGAATGAATTTGTATTTCAGGATTCGAGGCATTAGCCTCAGGTTTTATAATGTCCCAGGAATGTAATTATTTTCAGGATAGATCTCATCCACTTATAGACACCAGAGGGAAGGGAAGAAACTATGGAGGTGGGGCTGAGAGGTTAGGTTTACGTTTAAAGGTCAACACTGCATGTCACTTAACCATTCTGCTTTTTTGTTTTAATCTCAACATTGGGACGAGTATACTTTGTCTTCTCTCCTTTCAAACCCACAGTGTTTAAACCATAAAACATTCTACAATTGACAGTTTCATCGACGTTTTAATATTTGATACGTTACTGAGTGCTTGTGCCATGTTTTAGCTATCGTGGTGTTTTTGGCTAATGGATTGATGGACTAGATACCATGCCTATAATTTTTTATTTGTACTGCTTTTCTACACTGTCTAACAATCAGAGAAATGTGTATGTTGATGCTATACTCTCAAAATGTATAATTTACTGTGAATGCTATAGGGTCCTTGTCCAAAGCAACTTCAATTTGATCCAACTGATGTTCAACAACCACTGGTCACTAATATCTGAGGCAGTGTCCACACAGCTTTTCCAGGCATCGCATACACTCGAGTAATTACACCAATGAGCACCGCTGTTGTCAAGCTCCCTCCCACACAGTTGTCTTACCCTCCGCCCAGCAGTGCGGTCCCACATTAAGGATGGCACTCGAAAGGTCACAGCTTCCTCTACAATATGCAATTAAGCCCCCTAATCATGCATATTGCTCCAAACCAACAGGTTCGAGATTACAGTATTGAATCCAATCCTCAGCAATTCCTGCCACACAGGATTAAGCTGTCATATGGCAATTGTCTCCTTAGTGTTTTCCATGGCAGATCACCCACCATGGTGGCATTTCAGGGTGGAAAACACATCACAGTCCAATAGGGCCTAGCTGCAACTCTAAGATGCAATCAAAATGACTGGCCAATTATCACAAGTAATTTATTTGTAATGAAGGAGTCCTAAATGCTTGCTCATACACATTAAGTGCTTCTGGCCCTGGCCCTATACTTTGCTCAGAAGAGAATTGACTCTGTGGCCTGTGTGGAAGGCCCCTGCAATGTTTTCTGTGAATTTCACCAAACATGGACTGGCATTTCAGTAGTGACATAGACGATGGAAACTTGCATTTAGACGCCCACAAACATCCTTCTGACACAGTAGATCAGACCAGATGTGTTGTTTTA
This sequence comes from Tenrec ecaudatus, assembly GCF_050624435.1. NCBI lineage: Eukaryota > Metazoa > Chordata > Mammalia > Afrosoricida > Tenrecidae > Tenrec > Tenrec ecaudatus. The sequence continues at coordinate 139,219,756 of NC_134534.1, forward strand.
AGTTTTTAAGACTGAACAACCTTCTCCTCCTCCTCCTCCTCCTCCTCCTTCTCCTCCTCCTCCTCCTCCTCCTCCTCCTTATTCTTCTTCTTCTTTTCCCAATCTACAAGTCAAAGAAATATTGTCTCTCATAATAGGAAGATAGCTTCATTATTTGGGGGCCTGGCGGTAATAATACCATGAATCCATATTAATTATTTATTAGGTGACAGACAAATTGCTTATGGTACTCTCATGTTAGGCCCTGCATTGTTGCTGTTGCTGTCAGGCGTCCTTGAGCTGGTTGGGACTCACAGCGACCTTGTGCACAATAGAACGAAACGCCGTGTGTCCCCGTGTTATCCTCACAATTATTGACATGTTTGAGCCCATGTTGTGGCCATTGTGGCCATCTACTTTGTCTAGGGCCTTCCTCTTTTTGGGTCCCCCTCGACTGTACCAAGTATGATGTCCTTCTCCAGCAAATGATCTCTCCTGACAACATGTGCAAAGTACATGAGACGAAGTCTCACCATCCTGGCCTCTAAGGACATATCTGTTTGTTCTTTTGGCATTCCATGGTACTTCTAATATTCTTCGCCAACACTGCAGTTCAGATACATCGATTTTTCTTAGATCTTCCATATTCAATGTCCAACTTTCCCATGCATATGAAGTCACTGAAAACACCATGGCTTGGGTCTGGCATCCCATAGTTCTCAAAGTAATATCCTTGCATTTCAACACCTTAAAGAGGTCTCATGCAGCAGATTTGTCTAAAGCATTATGTCTTTTGATCTCTTGACTACTGCTTTCATGAGCATGATTATCATTCCAAGCAAGACAAAATCTTTGACAACGTCAAACTTTTCTCCATTAGGATTTGGTCTTACCTTGATCTTCACCAACAAGTGCTTTGAGTCCTTCTCACTTTGACCAAGCAAGTTTGTGTCATCTGCAAGTGGCTGAATAGTCCCTGAAATAGTCGTGCTGTTATTTACTGGACTGATAGACTTGAACTTTATCTTTTATTTTATTGCTTGATGAAGAAGATTAAGGTAATAGAAATAAAATAAGTTGCTTACGCAATAAGTAGTGGAGCTGGGATTTAGGCCTATGTCCATCTTGCTCTACAGTTTATGCCTTTTTAATAAAAACAACAATTCTCAAAATATACTCTACCTAGCACAAGTTCTATTAGCTGCCCCATTGGAAAAAAAAAGATGGCTTTTGGAAAGGTTTATGTATCTCCCCTGAATTCACAAAATGCAGCGTGCGATATGTTCCCAGGAGGGAGTTTTCTAGAAGCAGGCCTTCAAACTGGCTGCAACCAGTTCAGGTATGACAGACACGGTGAAATTGAAAAAGACCCAATATTGCAAAATACTGACCACAACAGATCGAAGCCCTGGAACGAAGACTTAAAAGAGGCATAATGAGTCTTTTCAGGAGCTTGGCGCAGGAGACGGAAAGATCGCAGGACTTTGGAGAGCGACACATATTCAAAGCAGCATGATCAGCTGCCATCGTGGAGGAGGAGCCATGCTAATCTTCTTTGTATCATTACAATTTCAGGAGATGTGCTGTGGAAGTAACCATGGCCACCATCTCTGAACCAGGCGCTATTGTTTCCAACTCAGTGTATCAAGAGATTTGGTTGCTGTAGGCATGCACACTGCTCTTGTTTTCTAAAGAGGAGATTAAATTTCTAGTAGGGCATCAACCTGTAATCTTTTCTGTTCCAGTTATTGTTCTGGCACATCAAGGAAATTCAGGCCCATCCCAGTTTTGCTTCATTAGCAATGACTCAACAGGAAGGAACTGATTTGGAGTCCTCTCTAGAAGAGTGGTATTTCTTTCATGTGCCTTGCTCTGCTTATTTGTCCATAGTCCTTGATGGGAGGGGGGCAGAAGGGGGGAGAAACACTTGCAATGTTTCAGGTAATTCAATGCCTACAGATGGGAAAGATTGCAAAGGACCATGTGGTAGGATTTATATGCAATGTCCTATTTTTAAGGTATATTATGAAAATGAAATTCTGGTTCAGAACTTAGCCCATGGTAATAGCAGAATAAACATAAATCTAACAGGAGTGGATTTCACCCTTGTCTACACCCACCTAGGTTCCAGGGTAGATAATTATGTATCACCTTTTCTTCTCCATATAGGAAGGAATCTCCATATTCCAGCTTAGGGGATGCTCTGAGCTGAGGAAACACGTGGGATCCTTACACAAAATAAGCTGAACAAATAAAAAGTCATGGACGATTAGACCCATTGGAGCTCTTCACAACTTGCAAGGTAAACCACAAGCTCCAAAGTTGCAGAGACAGGTGGATCCGTAGCTGAAATGGGTGGAGCCATAAGCTGATAGGAACAATTAAACAGTAATTTTCCAAAATGGTAGGATCTCTACAGCAGAAAGATAGATTGGCCTGAGCCTTCTGCCCTTTGGGAAAGGACAGTCCTCTCATTCTAATGGCCTGTATCGTTTTTGCCCCAAGAAAGGAAGAGAATGCTATACTATTGGAAAATTAAGGGTGGAGGTGACAACCCAGAGACAAGGGCTCAATTAAAGTCAGATTTCATCAGGCTACTATAGAATGCTTTTTCTCCCCTACACCTGACCACCCCACTACTAGGATTCCAGCAAAATAAGGATGGATTTTAACTGAAGTAGTGGCAAGACAAACTCCCTGAGAAGGACTAGTACGGGAAGTTCACAATTAAGAGGGGGAAACAAAATTAGGGATATTAGAGGACTTTGAAGCTCCTGCAGCCTATATTTACAGTCAACCATAAGCATAACTGACTTCCAGTCAGATTAATACAAATTCTCAATTCTTCTTATCTGATACAACATATTTGTTGTTTAACGAAAAATTATAAGGCACGAAAAAGGCAAGAAAACAATACAATCTGAAGAGACAAACCAAGCATCAGCACCAGATTCATAGAAGATTCAAAACCAGGTAGGGGATTTAAAATAACTGTAGTTTACATGCTAACAACTCTAATGCAAAAAAGTAGACAACATGCAAGAGCAGAGAAATTATTTTAAAAGCAGACAAATCATGTAATAGATGAAAGCTCTAGAAGCAATCAAAAGGAAATTCTAAAAATCAAAAACACTGCTACAGAAATGAAGACTCCCTGTGATGACTGGACATGGCCACGAAAAACCAGTGAGTGTGAAGATCGATCAATAGAAATGTGCCAACCTTAAATGCAAAGAGAGCAAAGAAAAGAGAAAGAGAAAAAACCCAGAACAGAACATCTAAGAAGTGTGGAATAATTAAGAAGACAGAGCATGTATGTAATTTGAGTACAAAAAGGAAAAGAAGGGCTAGAAGAAATAGTTGAAGTAATAACAGACCAGAAATGTCTAAAATTAACAGACTTTAGTTTTAAGAGGTGCAGAGAATACTAAGCAGGATAAATACTGAAGCAACCACACACACACACACACACACACACACACACACACACACACACACACACACACCCGTAAGCACATCTTAAAAAAATATTATATCGGGGCTCTTACAGCTCATCACAATCCATACATCCATCCATTGTGTCAAGCACATTTGTACATTTGTTGCCATCATCATTCTCAAAACATTTTCTTTCTGCTTGAGTCCTTGGTGTCAGCACCTCATTTTCCCTACCCTACCTCATGAATCCTTGACAATTTATAAGTTTTACCCCCTAACTCTTTCACCAACGCCTGTCTCCCTTCATCCAGTTTTCTGTTGTCCATCCCCCAAGGAAGGGGTTATATGTAGATCATTGTGATCGGTTCCCACTTTCTTCCCCCCACCCCCCTGGTATCCCTTACCGTCCTGGTATCACTACTCTCATTATTGGTCCTGAGGGGTTTATCTGTCCTGGAGTTCCTGTGTTTCCATCTCTCATCTGCAGCAGTTACATGCTGTGGTCTAGCCAGATTTGTAAGGTAGAATTGGGGTCATGATAGTAGCGGGGGAGGAAGCATTAAAGAACTAGAGGAAAGTTGTAAGTTTCATTGGTGCTATACTGAACCCTGACTGGCTCATCTCTTCCTTGTGACCCTTCTGCAAGGGGATGACCAATTGTGTAGAGATGGGCTTTGGGTCTCCACTCTGCACTCCTCCTCATTCACATTGATATGATTTTTTGTTCTGGGTCTTTGATGCCTGACACCTGATCCCATCAACACCTCATGATCACACAGGCTGGTGAAGCACAGCTTATTAAAACTTCAGAAAGCTAAAAACAAAGAGAAAGTTTTAAAAGAAAGCAGGTAACAACTTTACCTATAAGAAATAAGGACAAGATTTATATCAAAGTTCTCATTAGAAGTCATGCAAACCAGTAGATAGAAGAGTGAAATATTTAATGTGTTGAAAGGAAAAAAAAAACCTTTCACATGATCAAATTCTTTATCCAGTGAGACTATCTTTCCAAAATAAAGGAGAAATAAAGACAAACAAAAATAACATATATGAATATTGAAAGAACTCATCAGTAGCATACCTGTCCTGGAAAAACTGCTAAAAGAAGCCCATCAGGTGGAGGAAAATAATGTAGAACTATATAAAGAGAGGAAACACAGTAGAGAAGGAATAACTGAAGGTAAAAATAAATCTCATTTTTCTTATTTTTAGTTGATATAATAAAAATAACTTAATGATAATATATTTGATAATTATGGAATATGGATAAATAATCACCACTGTGGCATAAATAATGGATGAGAGGAATTGGGAATATTCTGCTCTAATGTATCTTCATTACTCATGAAGTTCACGTAGCACTATTTGAGAGTGGACTTAGATTGTTTAAGAATGTCTACTGGAAATTCTAAGACAATGATTGATAAACTAAGAAAGGACATAAATTGAAATCACATAAAATATTTAATTAAAACAGAGAAAGGTAAGAAAAGGAAAAAAGAAATATATAGAAAATATTTACATGACAGTTATGAATTCCAACTAATATAACTGTCTAAATGTATCAACTAAAGAAAGATTTTTATAGTGGATAAAGAAACACCAACAAGAAAATTTATAGTATGTTGTCTACCAAAAAACCCATTTTAAATGTGAGAGAGATTTCTATTAAATGGGCAGAGAAAGATTTACCATGCTCACATGAGTTAAAGGAAAGTTGGATTCGCTATATTCATTTCAGACTAAAAGAAATGTAGGTGGCAGCTAGAGAATGCCCCAAAACATAAAATGAGTGATGCTTTTCGTTCATCTGGCTGTTCTGTAAGATAATTTAACAATGGCTGGAAAGGGAAGAGCCGCCATCTGCCCTGAATCCGAGTATAAGGTCCTTGCGACCGGCAGGGGTGGTTTTGAGAATGACCCTGCTCCTCTTCAGAGAAGTCTTGCAAATACCTTTCTCCCCAACCAAACCACGCTCACTGCCACTCAGGCCATGTCTTCCGGGGTGCTCTCCCTTCTATACGTCAACCCTTGGAGCCTCTCCTCTTCAACCGTGGGCCTTTCTTAGCTTTTGAGGTTCAAGGGTCGTGGTGGTGGTGGTGGTGGTGGTAAGGGGGTAACACATGCATCATTTGGGGAAATCTAAATGCCTATTGCTCTGTTCAACTCTGCTTTAAAAGTCCTACTTCTTGAGGCAATATACATGCTGCTGACGGACTGAAAGGGAATAGGAGAGCATGAATTCGGTGAACATTTGTTTTGATTATTCCTTTCTAATTGTGAAGTATATCTTTCAAACTACTTGCTGTGCCTCAGTGTATCTGTCAAACCAGTCAATTAGAACCTTCTGAAAACTAACGTAGGTTTCCAGGACAAGCAGCATGATGGGGCAATTAGGGACAGTTTAGAGTGTGGTGGGAGCTATTTTCGTAATACTCTGAGGTAAAATATCTCCTTCAAGGAACTCCAAAATTAGTGAAAAGTCTTAGAATGTACATTGAATTCTACTGGTAATCTTTTATTTTCTTCTAGGAATTCTATAATAGACAATTGCTAAGTTGACATTCTAATAAATTGTTGGAGAGATTTAAAAATTTTCTAATACAGAGTAATTTCTGAAAGTTTTATGATAGCCATTGAAAAAGAAAAAGATGTACCATTTAATGACAAACAGAAAGTTCATTCCTTGGCTTCATGATTTTTCTCCCTTGTTAGCGTAACTGCAACGAATCAATCAATGTAGGCCGTGTAGGGCATGCAGATAGGAACAAGCAGTATTTTTCATGCAGTCAAGTGAATTGATTGAAGGCTGACAGTGATTAGATTTTTTATGGGAAAGTGATATTTGTTAATTCAAAGAGGGCATAATTAGTGATGGAGTTATCAAAGACTCAACAGTTACATGGCAGCAGAGCTTATAATTATGGGCCTGAGGCTTTTAATTACATACTCCTATTTTATAATTCAGCTAAAAAACAAACATTAAAGCGAGAAAACGAAGAGTCTATTGAGTTAGAAACCAGAAAATGTCAATTTTTTGCTTTACAATTTGGGGTGGTAATTTTCATTTGAATGGGATTGCTTTTAAGCATAATAATTTTAGGGAAAAGGCTTATGTTATAATTTGAGTAATGCCTACATTTTAATTTTTTACAAGTCTATGTGTAAGGAGAAAACACACCAAATAGGTAAAATGTATCTATCTGTTGTAAGATTTGGTCATGCCATTTCTGTATATATTTTTCAGGCAAAATTAATGAGAGATGATTTTTTTCCTTATTGTGAATGAGCCTGAACTACTCAGAGTATAAGAAGATTCCTGTGGTTTCATCTAAGAAAAGTTGATCCAAATGGAATTTTTGGTGCATCAATTGAAAAGTCTAGGGGGTGTAGATTGGGCGCAGGTAAATTCTGGTTTCACATGGTATAAACAGGATAAGGTTTAATCTTTAGACTTATGATCTTCAGCCTTCCCAATCTTCTATGGGCAGCAAGTTGATAGCAGGAATTGTGATTCTCTATGGTGACTGTGGTTAAGTAGTAGAATTCTCACCTTTCATGCAGGAGACCCATGTTCAATTTTTGGCTAATGCACTTCATACACAGCCATCTGTTAGTAGTGGTTTGCGTGTTGCTATGATGCTAAACAGGTTTCAGTGGAGTTTCTCCATTAAGAAGGATTAGGAAGAAAAGCCCAGTGATTTGTTTCTTAAAACAAAACAAAACAAAAAACAGTCAACAACCTTCCCAACACAACCGCCGAAGACAAAGCAGGTGCATAAGCAAATGTAGTGAAGAAAGCTGATGGTGCCTGGCTATAAAAAGATATAGCATCTGGGGTCTTAAAGGTTTGAAGGTATACAAGCAGCTATCTAGCTGAGAAGCAACAAAGCCCACATGGATGAAGCACACCAGCCTGTGTGATCACGAAGTGTTGAAGGGATGAGGTATCAGGCATCATCAGAACAACAAATCTTACCATATTGAATGAGTGGGGGAGTGTGGAGTGGAGACCCAAAGCCCATTTGTAGGCCACTGGATATTCCCTTGCAGAGGGGTCTCGGGGAGGAGGTGAGCCAGACAGGGTGCGATGTAGTAACAATGAAAAATACAACTTTCCTCTAGTTCCTAAATGCTTCCTCCCCCCCACTATCATGATCCCAATTCTACCTTGCCAGTCTGGCTAGACCAGAGGATGTACACTGGTACAGATAGGAATCAGAAACACAGGGAATCCAGGGAGGATGATCCCTTCTGGACCAGTGGTGTGAGTGGTGATACTGGGAACGTAGAGGGAGGGTGGATTGGAAAGCGGGACCTGATTATGAGGATCTACATGTGACCTCCTCCCTGGGGGATGGAGAAGAGAAAAATGGGTGGAGGGAGACATCGGACAGGGCAAGATATGACAAAATAATAATTTATAAATTATCAAGGGTTCATGAGGGAGGGGGCGGTGGGGAGGGAGGAGAAAAAATGAGGACCTGATGCCAGGGGCCTAAGTGGAGAGCAAATGTTTTGAAAATGATGAGGGAAATGAATGTACAAATGTGCTTTACACAATTGATGTGTGTGTGGATTGTGATAAGAGTTGTAAGAGCCCCTAATAAAATGAGAAAAAAAAACAGTCAACGAATCACAACAATAGATTTTCAACTAATCATGGGGATAAAGTCAGAGCAGGCAGAATATCGTTCTGTTGTATATAGGATCCCTGTGGGCCATGGGCTGACCCAGAGCAGCTGATAACAACGATAGGCTAAACAGTTTCAGGCCCATGAGAAGCTTTTTCCTCCAAACCTCAGTGTATTTCAATGGCTCTGATTTGTCCAAGGACTGTTTCTTAAGCAACAACTGAGTCACACTGGACTAGAATGCACTACTGATTGTTAAGGTTGGGTTACAAGACCTACCTCAGGAATGGTAGGTCTTAGAGAAGAGCACAAACACAGGCTTAGAGAATAAGGGGGGATTGGGTCATCGAGGAACGGCTGTAAGATGGAATCTCTATCATCCAGAGTCAAATGCTATTCACTAAGTGAAGCTGCTATATTTAATTAGCCTATCAAAACTTGTCAAATCTCATTAACTTTATTTTGTGTACACAGAATATGTTCATAATCTGAGATTTTAAAATGCTTTCTCATTTTGTCCATGTTCATCAGTGATAATATTATCTATATTTCTCTGAAAACATTTACAGAATAAGGAAAGTTTCAAGAAATTAACTTTTGTGAAAGTGTGCAGTAGTGTTTGGCATGAATTATGGTTGGCAAAGAATGCCAAATATACTATAAACTGCCAGAAGAATTTTGGAAGAAGTACATCCTGAATGCCTTTGAAAAAAAAAGATCATTTTCCCAGGGCTCATTCAGATCTTATCACAATCCATTAGTTCATCCATGTGTCAAGCACATTTGTATATCATCGTTTCCTGTTTTCATTTGAACTTGACCAAGTGATTTTATTTCCATGAACTTCATTTTCTCATCTATAAAATGAAGTTGAGACACTTTAGATAAAAACAAGGATAACAGTTTAAATACAGTCAGTTGTTAAGAGGGTTAAAGAAGTAGTGTCACTTCTTCCAAACTAAACTCACTGTCAAGTCAATTCTGACTCACAGCCACCCAATAAAGACAGGGTAGAACCACTCAAATGGGTTTCTGAGACTGTAGCTCCTTACAAGAGTAGAAAGCCTCATATTTCTCCTGTGGTTTTGAACTGCTTACTTTGTGGTTAGCAGCCCAATGTGTAGCCACCATGCCGCCAGGGCTCCTTATTAGCTACTTAGAGTGTCAGTCAATAACAATCTCCACCAGCCCTCTTTCACAAGCCCTGTTAGTGATGGCTTGCCTATTACTGTGATGCTGAAAGCTATGACACTGGTATTTCTTTTATTTAAAAAAAATCATTTATTGGGGGCTCATACAACTCATCACAATCCATCCATCCATTGCGTCAAGCACATGTATACATTTGTCACCATCATCATTTTCAGAACATTTTCTTTCTACTTGAGCTCTTGGTATCAGCTTTTCATTTTTCTCCCTCCCTCCTCTACCCTACCCCCCTCCCTCTCTCATGAACCCTTGATCATTTATAATTTTTTTTCCCATGTCTTACGCCGACGATTGTCTCCCTTTACCCACTTTTTGTTGTCCATCCCCCTAGGAAGGGGTAATATGTAGTTAATTGTGACCGGTTCCCTCTTTCTCCCCCGACCTTACCCTTACCCTCCTGGTATTGCTACTCTCATTATTGGTCCTGAGGGGTTTATCTGTCCTGAATTCCCTGTGTTTCAAACTCTTATCTGTAGCAGTGTACATGCTCTGGTCTAGCCAGACTTGTAAGGTAGAATTGGGGTTATGATAGTGCGGGGAGGAAGCATTAAAGAACTAGAGGAAAGTTGTTTGTTTCATTGGTGCTGTACTGCACCCTGACTGGTTCATCTCTTCCTTGTGATCCTCTGTATGAGGATGTCCAGCTGTGCACAGATGGGCTCTGGGTCTCTACTCCACACTCCTCCTCATTCACATTGATATGATTTTTTGTTTTGGGTCTTTGATGCCTAATACCTGATCCTATCAATACCTCGTGATCACAAGCATACCTCGTGGTATGCTTCTTCCATGTGGGCTTTGTTGCTTCTGAGCTAGATGGCTGCTTTTTTATCTTCAAGCCTTTAAGATCCCAGACACTATCTCTTTTGATAGCCGGGCACCATCAGCTTTCTTCACCACATATGCTTACCGTGAATACTCGTTAGAAGTGAGGATGGCAAGACTTCATCTCAAGTATTTTGGCATGTTATCAGGAGGATGGCACTCTCAGTAAAGTAGAGGATCAGCAAAGAAAAGGAAGACTCACAACTAGTTGGATGAACACACCAGTGCAACACTACACTCGGACACAGGAAAGATTGTCAGGATGGTGCATGTAAAGTCACTGTGAATTGGAACCAACTCGACGGTACTTTATCGTAATTTAAAAAATGCCCGACTCATGAAATTAAAGCTCCATAAAAGAGGGGACAAAGTCTGTCTTATTCACAAAGGTGTCTTGATATCTAAGAATCACCATGACTGAATCAATTCTGACTCATAGTGACTCTATAGGACAGGTAGACCTGCCCCTATGGGTTTCTGAGACTGTCACTCTCCCAGGAGTAGAAAGTCCCACCTTTCTTTCACGGAGGGGCTGGTGGTTTCAAACTGCTGATCTTGCTGTTGGCAGCCCAATGGGTACTCACTTTGCCACCAAGACTCCATTGATATCTATGAATTAATAAATAAGTGTTCAAACAAATGTGACATGTCCTAAAGTAAAATATATTTTTCCAGTGAAAGAGTGAAATATTTCCATTGACTAGAACTTGGAAATATTTTAAGGCATATTTACTGCAAAGCACAATTTAAAACCACCTGCCTGCATACCCCATTCTAAGAGCTTATTCAGTACAACGTTGAATAAGGGAGACATTAGCCTGCTCTCATGGAGTCGTTGATTGAGGAAAACATAACAATAGAAAATACAAATGGTACAGTGACTGAGTGTATGGAGAAGAAAAATAAAATGTGGCAAAGAGAAAGCATGTGATCAGGACGAGTGGCTATGGTATATGTTATTTTATATCGGTTGGCTAGTTAAATCCTGAGGAGGTGACCTTTGACTAGCGACCTGAATGAAGTGAAAGGAGACCACGCATACATCTTGGGGAAGAGCATTGCAGCTAGAGGCAATAGCAAGTGGAAAAAGTCCCTGTGGTTGAAACAGGCATATGATTTTCAAAGACATACTAACAATACAATGTGTGTGTGTGTGTGTGTGTGTGTATATATATAAAATCTAAGAAAGAATAGGAGAGCTATAAAAATTTAAATGATGTTGGAGATACAGCCAGCAACAATATCCCACTGCCATTGAGTTGATTCTGACTCCTAACAACCGTGTGGGACAGGGCAGAGCTGCTGCAGAGGGTCCCATGGGACCAACACGAGATTCTGTAATTAATATTTTGTTAAATCTGCTTTATTAAACAGCTTTCCATCTTTCTATCCATCCACCAATCCCTCCTGTTTTGATTATGCATATCCATATAACTTGTAGATTCCATTGCTTTTCACTCTGAAGCCCTTTGGTAACTTGCATGCATTTGGAAGGTAATATTGACAGATTTATAAACAAATTGAATATGGGGTATAAAGGAAAGAGAGGACTCAAAAGGCTTTTAGCTTGAGAAGGAGTAGGGTTGAGGAAAAAATTAAAGTGTTTTGTTTTGAACATGTTAAAATTGGAAAGCCAATTTGACAGTAGACAGGATTAAAAAGTCCGGAGCTCAACAAAGAGATGGGGGTGGGGCATCTGGAGTTATCAGCTTGTACTTGGTATTTAAAGTCTGGGGATAATAAGATTACTCATTACATGGAGTCATTTTTTGCATTCTTTATAAGGAATCCATGTGGACATGAGCGAAGAGCAAAGGTCCAAGGACGGAGCCTGGGGTGCCCCCACATTGGCAGGTTAGGTAAGAAAAGAGATTGAAAATGTGAAAACAGCCAGGTAAACACCAAAGCAGCAAAGGGATGGTCTACCTGAAGCAAAGAAATAACCCTTTAAGTAGGAGCATTTTCACAATTGTTCCGAGTTGCTGAGATAGAGTAGAGTCCTGGTGTCTGGCTGCTAACCCCAAGGAGTGCACCGCCCCTGGGAGAGAGTTGAGGCAGTCTGCTTCCATAAAGATTTACAATCTGGGAAACCCTGAGAAAATGCTCTCCTCTATCCTATAGGGTGGCTAGGAGTCAGAATGGCCTCAATGGCAGTTGGTTGTGTTGGTTTTTGGCAACTTGAGAGAGGTGAAGACAGATTGCTCATCGTGGAAAGTGGAAATAGGTTAATTACTAGAACTTGGAGGAAGAGCCTGGCACATAGTGACTGTTCAAAGGGTGAATGGGAAATTCCCAGTGGAGGGGTGAGAAGGAGGGTCTGATTGGAGAAGCTTCAAGTGAATGAGAGGTGAGGAAAGAAAGACACATTTCCCACAGGTTTCCTTAAAAGCAGGGCAGAGAAGCTGGCCGGCATTGGGAGGAGATGATGTGAGTTGTGAATAATCAGGAATATCACAGCATGTTTTATGCTGATGGGAATGATCAGTGGCGAGGAGAAAGATGATAACGCCGGAGGTAATGACAACCGCTGATTGAGTGATGACCTTGAGTGGGCAATGGATGCCTTCCAGGCCTTGAGTGGAGGATTTGCTCTTAGAAGCGCCATGTGCTCATCAGTAATGATAGGGAGGATGACAGGGAATAAAGGGACAGATGCAAATTGCTTAGTCGAGCTAGTGGTTGCATGGGCATTTTCTTACCCATTCAGCTATGAATTATGGAGCGCTTACAAGTGCCAAGCAATACACAAGGTGGCTGTGGTAGTAAAACAAAACAAGACAAAACAAAAGCCAGGCAAACATCTCTACCCTCATGAAGTCTATCCCTGTGCATGTGTGTGTACACAACATACAGCAAATACATCTCTTATTTTCCACAGTGGCTTTGGGTGGTGCAAATTAGCATCATGGTGCACTGCTAGTCAACATTTTTAAAGGACTGAACCCATTTAGAGGAGGCCTAAGAGAAAGACCATGTGATCGGTCAATGAAAACGCCATGGAGCACAGTTCTACTCTGACACACATGGGGTTTGCCGTGAGTTGAAACTGATTCCATAAACATGAGTTTTCTTTCGATGGACTTTTATATCATATATGTTGTTGATACATGGGAGGGTGAGGTAGCCACCTCTCTGACATTGTTTTCTGCCTTCTTTTGCTGGGTTAGTATCAATAGGGAGAAGGATAAGAGAGGGGAACTATAGCAGGGGCCAGCAGGCAGGAATCCAATTAGCAAAAGTAAAGAGTTGGCATTGTTAGCCAGTTTAGAGTTAAGAGTCATGCTAAAGGTCTAACAAGACAAAACAAAAATGCTCTGCTGTTCATTTTTGATAAATTAATGGGATATTAACGCTACTCGTCTTGGGTAGTGGCTACCTATATGTATTAATTTCTTAAAAAGAAAAAAGAAAACCTCATGTAGCTGTTAGGAAAACAGACTATTTTCTAATCAATGTCAACTAACATTTCAAGGGATTGATTTGCCTTTACCTAATTGGCTTGGCATTTTCAAACGTCTCATGCGCATGTGCTAGTTGGATGCTGAATAATGAAGACTGAAGAAAAATCAATGCATTTGAATTATGGTGCTGGCAAAGACTATTGAAAGTACCATGGACTGTCCAAAGAAAGAACAGATTTGTCTTGGGAGAAGTACAGCCAAAATGCTCCTTAGAGGCTCGGACGGTACCACTTTGTCTCACATACGCTGAACATTTTGTTAAGAGAGACCATTGATAAGGTCGAGGGACAGCAAGAAAAGAAGACCTTTGATAAGATGGACTGACACAGTGTCTGCAGCAATGGGCTCAAGCGGAGGAACAATTGTGAGGCTGGCGGATGACCGGGCAGTGTTTCCTTCTGTTGGACCTAGGCAGGCTATGCTTCGGAATAGACTTGAAGGCACCGTTCAATGGGTTTGGGATAATGTGAATAGATCAATGTTTTTAATAACATTATTATATCTGTGCACATGTCTTTCCTTTATATAAAGGAGGTGAATTTCATTCTTTTTGCTCCCTGCTACATCCTTAGTAAATATTTAGAGGATCTCTTGAGAAAATAATTGCTGAGTTGTCCCCAGTGACCTGGCCTTTCACCCTAACTGCATGTTGAAGTATCATTTCCTTATGGCTCCAAGGGAAAAGGGTGGGGTGTGCAGAAGAAGAATATGATATTCTTGGAAATTTCTGATGTGTGATGAAATATTATTCAATTGAGTCATATACCAGCCAAATGGATTTGAGAATTGAGGCAATTATCTGGGTTACCCAAGCTAAAAACCAATTTTGCTTGAAATAGCAATATAATTGTGGGGGAAATGATTTTAAGAAAACCTTTAATTATCTAGAAAAATGTTTAATAGTCCACATGAAAGACAGATGTTTGGGAAAAGCCACAATAAGATTTATAACACATATTTTGGGGGGGGTTATTTACTTCATAATCCACAAGATGGCATGCAAGTTTGCGACATATGTTAGTCAGTAGCCATGCCGTTGGTAAATCATCTTGCAAGAAGCAAGGAACCCAGGGAAACACACTATAATTATATACATGCACTTTTGCTTTTAACGTTTCCTAAAGTTAAGGCTATTGTCTCGCAAAGATATGTATATCCAAGTGTAGTTGCTAGAAGGCTGCCTGAAAAGAAATCAGTTCCCTAAGTCCGTTTCTACAGGGAAAAGTAATAATGATTGGGCTGCTCTGAGTCGAAGACAGGCACGTTTAAACGAGAGAAGACAAAACGAGAGAAGACAAAACGACCGTGGTTCTGCTGCCAATGTCTGCAGGGAAATTGTTACCATTCCGAGGAAGGCAGTATTATAAACAAACTATCTTTTAAGGTGTATTCATTTCTTGCCACAGGGGGGATATATCATGGCAACTCATGCTGAATAGTATAGTGGTTCTTTACATTGGTCATTTGGTTTTTAAAAAGTCAGCCGTTAGGACTCTGATTGAGCACCGACATTTTTACTTGATAGATATGACACACGAAGTTGCCACGAGTGGCCAAGTGGTTTGTTTCTGGTGTTTGGCTTCCCTGGTGACAGCAATAGGGTCTCTTATTAGATTGGTAGTGAAAACAGAGAGGCCAGGGTCTCCAAAGTTAAATCAGAACCACTGGCATGAGTGGCAGGAATCAATGTTTTTTAAAACCCCGCTAGGAGAAAAAAGCCCACTAGACATGCTAATGGATGCCAGAAGAAACTCTGAAACTTGTTGTTGAATGTAAAGCAGCTTCATGGGAAGTAAAAAATGGAGTAGACACTGAACAGAGACCTTCAGAGGAAAGCCTGAAAGACAACCTGAAGCTCTACTGTAAAGCGTTTTAAGACCTGGAGTTAGAAAACCCAAAGAGAAAACAAAGTCAGCATCTTCCCAGTTGACAAAACTGGGGAGATACTTCAAGTTGAATCCGTGGAGGATTCTATGGGCAAAATAGTCAACAAAACAGAAACCATCAAAAGAATATGGAATAAATACATGGAATCACTGTACCAAAAAGAATTGGTTGATGCTCAACCATTTCAAGAGGTAACACATGACTAGGAAGCAATGATGTTGAAGGAAGAAGTCCAAGCCGCACTGAAGGCATTGGTGAAAAACAGGACACCAGAAATGGACAAAATACCAATTGAAATGTTTCATAAACGTGTGCAGCTCTGAAGGTGCTTGCTAGTCTATGCCAAGAAAAATCTAAGATATATATATCGGGTCAACTGACTGGAAGAGATCCATATTCATATCCAGTTCAAAGAAAGTCAATCTAACAGAACACAAAACTTGTCAACAATATAATGAATATTACAAGCAAGTACAACTTTGCTTACAAAAAGTAAAATATGATTGCAGTAACGTATCAGCAGGGAGCTGCCAGTTCAGACCAGATTCAGAAGAGGATGCGTGAAACAAAGTAGATGTCAGAGGGATCTTGGCTGAAAGCAGCGAATACCAGAAAGACATTTACCTGTGTTTCATTGACTATGCAAAGGTATTCACTTGTGTGGATCATAACAAATTATGGATACCATGGCAAAGGATGAGAATTCCAGAACACTTAATAGATAATCAGAGAAATTGGATGAAAAGAAGAAGGTAGCTCATTGGAGGAAGACTCATTAGCAAACTGCAACATGTAGATAACTGTACTTTGCTGTAAGATAAGAGGACTTTCAGCACGTGCTGATGAACATCAAATACTACATATTATAGAAAGGATTGCAGTGTAATGTAAACAAAATAAAATTCTCACAACTGGATCCATAGACAGTGTCATGTTAAACGGAGAAACGATTGAAGTTTTCATTTTACTTGGCTCCACAATCAACGCTCCAGGAAGTAGCCATCAAGAATCAAACAATGTATTACATCAGGTGGATGTGCTGCACCCGATCTATTGAATGTGTTAAAGAACAAACATGTTACTTTGAGGTTTAAGATGTGCCTGACCCAAGCCATGGCATTTTCAATGGCTTCACATGCAGGTGAAAATGGACAATGAGTTGGAAAGACTGGAGAAGAGTTGATGCACGTGAATTATGGTGTCATTGAAGAATATTGAGAGTGCCAGGGACTGCCAGAAGACTGTCCCAATAATTGTGAGCATCCCAGAGGCCTCAGCAGTGATTCTATTCTGTTCTATAGAGAGTTGCTTTGAGTTATAGCTGACTTGATGGTACCTAACAACAACAACAACCCAGGATGTGGTCTGGACACTAGCATATTTAAAGCTTCCCATATTTAAGCTTCCCGGAACGAACCAACTTCAGATTATATATAAATCACGCCAGCCAGTCTGTTAAAAAGTCACATTCCTTGGCTCCCCCACCCCTCTAAGGATTTGGATGCAAGAATATCTGAATATTTAATAAATATTCATGAAAATGCTCATGTGTATGCAAAAGTAGAGTGAACAGGATAATCAATTCCCAGGGAATCGTTCCACTTCAACCATTATCAATTTGTGAATGAGAATGTTTTAATAAATAAGGTTGTCCGTGAGCCACAAGCTAAGAAATGTTGCATACACTCTTGTTAGGTGAGCTTTCTGGTGATGCTACTCAGGATTAACGCTATGCGATATCTTAAGCTAATTTATCTCTCAGTGTTATTGAGTTGATGTTGATTCATAGTTACCCTCAGGACCCCAACTTTCAGCTTAACCTGGTAATGTGTTCTTGGGTTATTTCCTTAATATTTAGAAGACTCAACTTTCACCCGTCAGTATTGGCAGAGGTTATGAATACCATAGCGTCAATTTAAGGGTTAAACGTGGGGAATTCAGAAAAACAAATATCGAGCACAAAATCTGGAGCAGACAAAGCTCTCATTATTCTCATTACCACCAATGCTACAGACACAGCAAAGTCCAGCCAGGGATTCTAGTCTAGCTGTTTTCAAAAGCGTGTGCGTTCAGGGAGAAGCATTCATTTTCCAGTCCTTACATTTGGTCTGGAGTTTGGGCTCTGCCATTTTCAGTCCCCAAGCCTCTCTAAAAGCAAATAGTCACGAGCCTGGCTTTCTGAGAAGCAACTAAACTGGGTTCTGAAGACAGGTCTATCCCCAAGGACCAGATTGTCACACCTTTCTCCTGTGCACTCTGTTCTCAAGTCCTGACATGCAGGCCTGGGCTGTGACTGTTCTTCTTAAGGAGGAGCGGTTTGTTTACAGTATTTCTTCATTACAGAGCATTGTGAAGTTGATTTCAATCATTAACAACCTCCTCACTATGCATCAGTACAGCGAAGGGTGGGGGTGGGTGGGAAGGGGTGGGGTGGGGAAGAAACAAAGCTGTTGCCTGGCACCCCAGAGGGTTAATTTCTTGTCCCTTGGCCTGCCTTTCCATTCAGTGGCTCCTGCATTTGGGTGGTATTCCTAGCAATGAACCTCGCTGCCTAGCAACCACCGTTTCCCAGCCTTCCTGGTACAGTGCAGGAGTTGTTCATATCAATGCTATCATTTGGTTTAAGAGTATCTAGTTTTATGAAATAGGCAATTTCATAAAAATATCATTTCCCAACTGACCTTGTTCTCAAACAATTGTTGACAAGTCTGTAGAGCTGAGCTGCAACCAGTGGAGTGGCTGAAACATAAAAGTGAGTGACTGGAGACATTGGTATATGTTTATCTATAACCAGACCGAGTGCCTGTGAGCACTCTCGCTCTCGGCTCATTTAGCCACCCATCTTCCTCCATCTTCTGGCATGAAGCAGGAATCCCTGCCTCTGCATCTCCCCAAAGTAAATGTGTGATGGATTGCCCTGTAGTCCCGGAATGCTAATCTTCTACAACACTGCTCTACAGGAAGGGAGAAAATCAATCCTGTCTTATTTATATGTGTAAAAATCAGTGCTGTGACTTAAAATTAATCAGAACATGATGATCCATCAGAACACTGATAAGTTAAAAGGTCACCCATTTTTCCAAGTGAATTTTAGGTTGCTCTGCAATCCTTTGGGGTTTAATCTTCTCTATTAAATTATCTCTGGGTCTACACAATTATTAAGCTACTAAACAGTTGGTATAATTAACTCTTGATATTAATTCTCTGATGGGTTTTTAGATCCTTTGTTTTCTAATCATTTTATACTCATCTTCTCCAGAAATCTTGACCCCATTGCCTTCTTCAGCCAATCTAAGCTTTAGCTTATCTTAAAGATTCAATGTGGTAGGTAGAGAAGCAGTCTGTAAAGTTTCTAAAAGCTCATTTCTCAGACTGAAAGAATACCGCTTGGATTTTTTAAGTCTCCACGTTCTTATCTATGAAATGGGAATTCTTTATACCTGTGATAAAGTCCCACCACTTGTCTGTCAGGGCAGTCATTTCAAAAGGTAGCAGGTGATCAAGAAAAGATGGGAATCGAAGAAGAGCAAGATGCCCTAAAGGCCTTAGCAAGAAAGGATCAAGAGTTGACAGAACATGAATGGAGATGCTTCAAAAATCTGAAGCGCATACTCATTATGCCAAGAAACGTGGAAGATACCTACCTGCTCACTGGAAGCGATTCCTATGTGTGCCCATTCCAAAGAAAGATG
The DNA here is from genome assembly GCF_050624435.1 of Tenrec ecaudatus. Lineage (NCBI taxonomy): Eukaryota > Metazoa > Chordata > Mammalia > Afrosoricida > Tenrecidae > Tenrec > Tenrec ecaudatus. The sequence continues at coordinate 139,238,881 of NC_134534.1, forward strand.
ACCCAACAGAATGTGGAAATTATCAAACCATATCAAAGACATGTAAAATTATGCTAAGGTAATTAAAATATGATCACAGTAGCACCTCAACAGTGAGCTACTAGAAATTCAGAAGAGGACACTAGACAAGGGGAATTATTGCTGATAGCAACTGGCTCTTGGCTGAAAGAAGAGAACACTAGAGGTGTTTACTTGTGTTGTATTGACTATGAAAAGACAGTCAACTGTGTGGATCAGAAAGAATTGTGGATAACATCGCAAAGAGTAGGCATGCCAGAACACCTCATTGTGTTTATATGAAGAACTCGTTCATACACCAAGGTGGGGTACCAGTCTCCACAATTGAATGGGTCCAAGGGGTGGTTGTGTAATTGTGAGGTAAAAAGAAAGAGACATCAGACAAGATAAAGCATGCGAATGCTCACCTCCAGGACCATCATGACTTCAGGAGCCAGATCCGCACAGAGAGAGAGAATGTATTTCCAACCAAGGTTTATATATATATACTCTAGGGGCATGCCAGTCCCCTAATTACAGGTAGCCACATGCGTAACAGGAAGGGGGTGTGCAATAGGCATACACGTAATGATAGGCGAGCTCTAGAGTCCAGATGGCAGTCTAATGTTGGTCTCCTTGAGTTGGCTTGACCTTAGGTGTGTTTGGATGCTCCTTCAGGGGGACACCCATTATCCTTATCAGAAGGAAGTGGGCCCTCCTTAGAGGGGGACAGACAATAGGGTCTGACCTTCAGGCAGATAACCTGTAAGCAATTGACCTCCAAGTGTATAGTAAGCACCTCAGTTTGGCATATTTTATGGGGGACATCCTGGGGAATCGTTTTCCTGTTTCCCACACACTAAGAAATAACCACTGGAACAGAACAAAGGGACACTACTTAAAATCAGGAAAAGTGTACTTCAGGCCTGTAATCCTTTCACCACACTTATTCAATCTGTATGTTAGGCAAATAATTTGCGAGACTGGCTCTATGAAGAAGAGGGGGCATCAGATTGGAGGAAGGCTCATGAACAATCTATAATATGTAGATGCCACTATCTTGTTTGCTTAGGCAAAGAGGATTTGAGGCACTAGCTAATGAAGTTCAAAGGCTGTAGCCTTCATATGGATTAAAGCTCAATGTAAACAAGCTAATCCTTGCAACCGGACCAACAGACAACACAGGATAAATGGAGAAAGGCTCGAAGTTGCCAAGGACTTCATTCTACTTGGGTTCTCAATCCACACCCCTGGAAACAGCAGTCAACAAATTAAATGACACAACTGACTTTCTCAGCCAGAAAGCATTGTAAAGTCAATTGTGGTAGATGCAGATAGTTATGATGTAACACCTTATCATTTGATCTTCCTTTGACATTTGTTCCAGTTTTTAATATTTTCTGCTTTCTTTCTGACTGAGGTTCTTCTCTGTTTTATTTTGTCATTATCTTTGTTTCTCTCTTTCTTGATATTGTTTTTGTATTTTTCTATATATGAAATCCAGGATAGGCAAATTTATAGACAGAAAGCGGGTCAATAATTGCCTAGGGACATGGCAAGAGAGGTTGGGGGGAAATGTTAACAACCATAACTACAAGAAAGAAGAAAATGTTCTAAAATTGATTATAGTGATGATTGTACAACTATTCCTAATATGATTGAACTATTGAATTGCATTATATGTGAATGATATGCCAATAAAATAAAATGAATCCAATAATAGATGATGATCTTATTGCTGATATCAAATGGATCTTGGCTGAAAGCAGAGAATTTCAGAGAGATGGTTCCCTGTGTTTCACTGACTACACAAACACATCCAACTGGGTGGATCATAACACTACAGATAACATCTCAAAGAATGGGAGAGAATTCCAGAACCCTTAATTGTGCTCATAAAGAACATGTACATAGAGCAAGAGGCAGTCTGCGAGTGGAGCAAGGGAGCAGGGCATGATATCAAATCAGGAAACGTGCACACAAGGATGGTATCCTTTCTTTATGCTTGTTCACTCTGTATGCTGAGCATCTTCTCCAAGAATCTGGAACTCTATGAAAAAAATGAAGGTTTGCCATCCTCACAAGAAAGCAAGTGAACCTTTGTGTCATTCCAGTCAATTTGCTCCTGAATCTCCTACGAGCAAAAGTTTCCCTTGTGTATAGCTGAAGAGAGCCCTGGTGGTGGAAGGGTTACACATTGGGCTGCTGAAATGTTCGTGGCCACCTAACTCACCACCTAAGGTCAGCGTTAGACAAAGCTGCTGCAGGAGGCGTTTGTGGGTTAAAGAACAAAATGCCGCTTTGAGGTCTGACCCAAGCCGCAGTGCTTCCAATCACTTCATATGCTGCGAAAGCGGAAAACTGCCTAAGGAAGGTCAGAGGAAGATGGATGCCCTTGAACAATGGTGTTGGAAAAGAATATTGAATAATAACAATGTTGAGTCCCGGAGGAACTACCCCTCATTTCATTCCTTCTTCTGTATCTGGCCTGAATTTCTGGAAGTCCTAGTTGATGTGCTATATTTGTTTGTTTGCTTGTTATTTTAAACTTCTTATTGTGAACGAGTTGAAGGTTGCAGAGCAAAACATAGTTTTACATCCAACAGATCATACACATTCTGATTCAATGCATTCGTTGTGATCTCCACAATACACCATCACCATGCCACTTCCTCCCTGTTTCCTGTATCCACGCCTCCTCTTCCCTGACCCTCTGAACATTCCCTGCAGTAACTGCTGCCCTTTTGATGATCTTAAATGGTTGATTATTCTAAGGCAGAGATGAGTTCAGGTCCAGGCTTGAAGGGTAAGGGGGTCCCACTAGGTTCTATTTGACCAGTAAGCCTGTCCTCTTTTGTGATTTTGAGTTCGGTGCCACATATCTCTCCTACTCTAACCAGGATCTCCTAGTGGGATCCTTTTCAGAGTAGTTGGTAGCAGTAGCCAGGGACCTTCTAGTTCTCTGGGTTGTGGAGACAGATATTGCGGTAAATGTTTTTTAATCGTCTTTAGTAACATGTGACTTGTGTGTGACAGTAGTGCTACCGTTGCTAAATTTCTGTAGTCTCTTGGAACATCTTATTTTGGATTGGACATGAATGTAGATATTTTCCAGTTGGTTGACCAGGTAGATTGCTTACACATTTCTTGTCATAGGTGACCAAGCACCTGCATTTTTTTCTTTTTTTACATTTTATTAGGGACTCATACAACTCTTATCACAATCCATACATATTCATACATCAATTGTATAAAGCACATCCTTACATTCTTTGCCGTAATCATTCTCAAAGCATTTGCTCTCCACTTAAGCCCTTTGCATCAGGTCCTCTTTTTTTTCCCCCTCCCTCCCTGCTACCCCCTCCCTCATGTGCCCTTGGTAATTTTTTTTAATTAAAAAACATTTTATTAGGGGCTCATACAACTCTTATCACAATCCATACATATACATACATCAATTGTATAAAACACATCTGTACATTCTTTGCCCTAATCATTTTCTTTTTTTTAAATTTTTTAAAATTTTAACAATTTATTAGGGGCTCATACAATTCTTATGCCCTTGGTAATTTATACATCGTTATTTTGTCATATCTTGCCCTATCCGGAGTCTCCCTTCCCCCCCCTTCTCTGCCATCTCTCTGCACCTACATTTTTTTATCAGCATTTAACATCATCTTGCTGCAGTGTGTTTTTGAAACATTTCATTTAATATTCCATCAATATCTGGAGCCTTGATTTTTGTTACTGCCTCCAGTACAGCTTGGAGCTCTTTTTCAATACCATTGGCTCTTAGTCATATGCTACCTCTTGAAATGGTTGAATGTCCACCAATTATTTTTTTTAGCAGAATCACTCTTCCATCCTCATTAGAAACTTCCTGTATCATTCAGTATTTTAACCAAAGAATCTCTTGATATTGCAACACAAGGCTTGAATTTTGCCCTGGCTTGAGAAATGTCAAGTGTGTTAGAAAGGACCGAAGAGCCGACAATAGCACTAGACATGATGTCCCCTTGCTGGAGCATACCCCATCAGAGGACAATACTAGGGACACATGGCAGGGAGTGTGTGCAGTCTGACCACCCCCACAGTGGGGCGAACCAAGAAGGGAACATAACAGACCAGCAAAGGGAGCAAAGCAAAGCCACAAAACCCCCAAGGAGCTCCCAAATAGAATTCAGCCTAGGGGGAAGCAGTTCCTGGAACCCCCTCCCCACACCAGGACTGGTGGAGAGATAAAGGTCAGTGGATAGACCTGGAATTATGTATGCTTTTCCCTTTTTCCTAGTTTTTTTCCCCCCTCTTTTTATTCAGTCTCTTGTTTTCTTTTTGTTTTGTCTCAGTTATTGTTGGTTTTCCTACCAATATAAGATAGGCCTGGGAAGTAAGCCCGAGGAGAAAGCAACAGGACTGATCGTTCCAGAAGGGTGGATAAACAACGCCATAGACAGGGGAACAACTAGGGAATTACCATACATACTCTTGGTTAAGCTGAGTTTTTCAGCACATTTTAATGCTGTTTTTGTGGTAGAATGAGGTACCTTGGCTGATATTTGGTTGGCTTATACTCGAGTATATACAGTAAAAGCAACAACAAGGAGGACATATAGATCCTGGTGGTGTTGGAGCAACAGCAATTAGCTGAGAGGAATTACTAAGAGGCAGAAGAAGGGCAAGCGTGAGGGTGGGGCAGGAGGAAGGTAAAAGGATCTAGGAAGCAAAGGTACGGATACAGATATACACATAGGTGCACACTTATGTAAATGTATTAATCCATAAAAATAGAGGTGTTGGCATGGGTACCTATATTTATATGGCAATACATTGAGGAAGTGGATAGACTTGGCCTCTGTTCAAGCCCTCCCTCAAATCAAGAACACTTTGCTCTAACAGCCTGGCATTCTGTGATGCTCACAATCACTGAAGACATAATGGGTGCATAAGCAAATGTGGTGAAGAAAGCTGATGGTGCCCGACTATAAAAAGACATAGTGTCTGGGGTTTTAAAGTCTTGAAGTTAAACAAGCAGCCATCTAGTGGAGAAGCAACAAGCACACCAGCCTATGCAATCATGAGGTGTCCATGAAATCAGGTAACAGGCATCAGAAGACCCCAAACAAACAACAAAACATATTGTCGAGAATGAGACGGGGAGGGGTGGGGCGCAGAGAAGAGACCCAAAACCCATCTGTAGACAATAGGACATCCCTCAAAGAAGGGTCACAAGGAAGGAATGAGCCAACCAGGGTGCAGTATGGTTCCAATGAAACACACACTATTCCTCCGGTTCTCTGAGGCTTCCTCACCCCCCACTATCATGACCTCATCAGTGCTGCCTTTCAGTTCTGGCTAGGCCTGAGCATCTACACTGTTACATATAACAGCTCATGACACACAGAATCCAGGTCAGATAAACCCGTCAGGAACACAATTGGGAAGGGAGAAGGTAGTGGGAGGAGGGAAGAAAAGGGGAACCAATCACAGTGATCGACACATAATCTCCGCCCCCTTCCAAGTAGGGAGGAACAACAGAAATGTGGATGAAGGGAGACAGCAGTTGATGTGAGACATGGAAACAATAATAATTTATAATTTATCAAGGCATCACAAGGGTGGGAGGAGGGGAGGGAGGGGAAAAAGTGGAGCTGATACCAAGGGCTCAAGTAGAAAGTAAATGTTTAGAAAATGATGATGGCAACATATGTACAAATATGCTTGAAACAATTGATGTATGTTTTGTTATAAGAGCTGTAAGAGCCCCCAATACAATGATTAAAAAAGGAAGAAATATCAAGTGTGTTCTTTCCTTTTTAATATCCTAATTGATTTATTTGAATTTTTTTGAAGTTCCTCTCTGCTATTAAATTTTATTTTTTTAACAGTTTCAGATGTACAGAAAAAAGGAACAGAAAGCACACGTGCACACTCTGCCCCTAAATATAGCTTCTTCTTTTATTAACAACTTGCCCTAGTGTATGGTGCATTTGTTAAAAAATGATGAGCCAATATTGTTGCATTTCCCTTGAGGAGAGTCAGTAGTCTCCATTAGGAATCCCTGATTATGTTGCACCTGCCAATAGGTTTGGGTGACTGCATCATGCCACGCGTTCTCACTCCCTGTGGCTCCTGGGATCTTCTCACTTCCCTAGAAATTGCCTGCAGTCCACCTTGAGACGTTGCCTAACTTGTGCTAGGTGAGAAATGGTTAGGTAACTGTAAAGATTAAGAATATCCACTTTTAATATTTCATGTCTGGTGTGAAGTCATTCAAATGGAGTATAATTTCATCAGCATCTTTATGGGCCAACATTGAATGAACCCCAATTATGGGTGGGGCAGATGCCAGGTGGCAGGCACAGAGCACAAAGAGATGTCAAGCCTGGTTCTTGGAAGCTTGCATATCTGAGCAGGGAGCCAGCTGGAGGCTTTACAATACTTTGCTTTCTCTTTATTGTCCAATAAACAGTACTTCATTTCCCCGGAGGACTCTGGCTTCACAATCGACAGCATCGGAACCGTTTCTACAGCAGCAGTTTTTGATTTTGAAAGCACAGTGAAAAGGTAAATTCTGCCACTGGGTCTTCATTCACTTGAATGGAAGTTCCTATTTCCCTCTTCTGCAGCGTTTCTGCCATCTGGTCTTTGCATGCACACTCCACATGTAGATGTTTCTGGCATTACTGTAAAGAGTAAAATGGTCCCTTCTGCTACAAGTTCACAATTGCTGGTTTCGGTGCTGTACTTGACTATTTTGAGAGGGCTCAGCGCCACCCATTCCCCACCCCTCACCCCCAACCCCGCCACCCTCCTTCACCATGCATCAGCATGCGTTCAGTGGTTGGGTTGGTATCTTACCTGGGGCCACAGTGTTTCAGTGCTTGGCTCTCAACCAAAAAGTCCGTGGTCTGAATCCAGCACCTGGCATCTGCCTCCTCAAAGATCCAGCCTTGGAAACACCACGGGGCTATTCTACTCTGTCCTAGAGGGCCCAACTAGAGTGGACAGCAATGGGCTTTGACACTGCATGGAAAAATGATTATGCATATGATATTTATCAATCTTATGATCTTAACAAATGCTCATGTTAATGAGCATCTAAGAAGGTAACTTGAAAAAATAAAATAAGATTAAGGCTTTTCCTTTTCTCTTAATTTCTTTTTTGTCCGGAGGAGTCTGTTTGCATTGAACAAGTAGTTTCACACTGCATCCACACTGAAGTTCTATAGAGAGCACACCATTCCTCACTTTTTCTTAGCTCCAAGGAGCCTCGGTGCGGTGGCTACATGTTGGGCTGCTAACTGCAAGCTCAGCAGCTTGAAACCACCAGCCATTACGAGGGAGAAATAGGGGCTTTCTACTCCTGTGAACAGGTATAACCTTGGAAACTCACAAGGGCAGTTCTACCCTATCAACTGGCGTTGACTAAATGGTAGTGAGTTTGTTTTTTTTGTTGGGATAGTGTATCAGTAGCTGATGGCTGCTGTGGGTTACTCACTGAGGTGCTAACTGAAAGGTTCAATGATCAAAGCCGCCAGCTGCTCTGCAGGAGAAAGATGAGGTTTCCTGCACCTGTGGAGATTTCAGAGCTCAGAGACCCAAAGGGGCCGCTGCTCCTTGTTGGACCTGACTTGAGGGCAATGAGTTTGGTTTTGGAGAGTTTTAGAGTTACTGCGTAAGGAATCCTGAGAAGGCTGTGGGATGAGCATTAGACTGCTAGCTGCAAGGCCGGCAGTTCAAACCCACCACCTGCTCCCCGTGAGATGAGGCTGTCTGCTCTCCTAAAGTTTTACAGTCTTGTAAAGTCTACAGTGTGTCACTGAGTCAGAACCAACAGTTGTACATCTTTACTAGTGGGTGGGTAGGGTTATTGTGTAGACCTGTGAGATGAAAGGAACTTTCGGAATGCCTCATTGATTGTTAACAATTGCCTCCTTTCAAAGGGAATATGTCATAGAACAAAAAAAACCCCCAAACCTGAGTCAATTTCAACCTCAGTGACTAGAGAACAGCATAGCATGGCTCCCTCAAAGCCTATTACAAAGCTACAGTATTCAAACCAGCCTGGTACTGGTATTAATGATAGGTATATGGACCAAGGGAATAGATGAAATTATCACCTTCTACTGACAATGACAGCCCCCGGAAAACAAAACAAACAAAACAAAACCCAGAAAACAACAAATGCTAGAGAGGGTATGGAGAGATGAGAATTCTTATGCAGTATTGATAGGTCTGTAAATATGTACAATCACTGTGGAAAGTGATATGGAACTACCTCAAACAACAGGATAGAAATTCCACACAATACAGCTATATAATACAGCTGGCTATATGAGGGGGCACCCCTCCAAAACTGGAATTTAAGCGATGTATTTAAATTATTTTATATAACAACCTTATCACCTTCAAAGTTATCTCAATTACACTTAATACACTTGTCAAATCTGCGATTCCATTCTTGGAAACATTTTTCAAGCTCATATGTTTATATGGCTGTCAATACCTCTCTCGTTTTTTTCCCATCACCTCTTCCATGTTGTCAGATCACTGTCCTTTCATGCCCCTCTGCATTCTCAGAAACAAGTCACATGGAGCAACGTCAGGTGAGTAAGGTGTATATGCAAGAGAGGTGTGCTGTGTTTTCTGCCAAATACTGGGGCACTGAGATGGCTGCATAAGCGGGTGCATTGTTGTGGTGGCAAAACCAGTCCCTGTCTGCCATGAATCAGGTCTTTTGGTCACACACGGTTGTGCAATCTTTTCAGAACCTCTAAATGGAAAGCTTGATTAATAGTTTGACCTGGTGGAACAAACTCTAAGTGCACCACCAGTTGAAATGTTCATCTGTTAGGGAAGTTGACAGATGGTCCAGAATGAGGTTTGTCATCAATCGACATTTCACCTTTTTTGAAATGAGAAAACCACTTGGACACTTGAGTTTTTCCTACAGTGCTGTCCTAGTAAGGTGTGTTCAACATCACAACAGTTTCTGTGGCATTTTTCCTGGGCAGGAAACAAAATTTCACAGCTGCACACTGTTCTCTGATATTTGTCTCACAAAGGAGTGAAACTCCTTTTATGAAAAAATTCACTGTGACCAAATGAGAACATTCCCAGGTGACACCACTGGGTGCACTGACTCCGAGGGAGTTGCTCGATGTTCGCAGGAAAAATGCATGCTATGAAAGTTCTGCTTGACTCAGCACAATTCCAGTTTGGGGGGGAGTACCCCCTCATCTACCCTAAAAAAGTAAGAGCCATAACACATATTCACTCCCATGTTCATCACAACACTCTGTTCACAATAACAAGAAGTTGGAAATAACTCAAATTGTCCATCAGTAGAAGAAGAATAGAGAAACATTCATACTATCATTAGTGGAATACTATGCATCCCTGAAAAACTATAACGAAAATATGAAACACCTCATGACATGAATGGATTTTTAGGGAGCATTATGCTGAGTAAATTCAGTTAGTCACAAGAGGATACATATCATATGAGACCACTACTGTAAGGATAAAAACCAAGACAAAGATTTGCATGTAGAAGAGAACAGACATTGGGAATTCCCAAGGGAAGGAGACACAGGATTAGAATATCAAATTGTGTGAAAGGGAGAAATCAGTGGAGGGATAGACTATAGGAGGTGGGATGATGAGCGATTTGAACTGTTAATGGTCTGAAATGGAAACCACCCTCATCTAATTCACAATTAAAACTTCATTTAAAAAAATCTGGCCTCAAATCATAGTTCAACCACACACACACACACATGCACACACACAGACACACACACGCACACATACAGACGCACGCACACACGCACGCACACACGCACGCACACACGCACGCACACACGCACGCACATGCACACACACATAATAGAATGGCACCAAAAGGTTCCCAAGACTTAAAAACAATTTTAATTAATCAATTTATTGGGGTCTCTTACAGATAATTATAACTGTCTGTGGTTCAATTACTTCAAGCATAATTGTACAATTGTTATCACAATCAGTTTCCAAATGTTTTTTTCTTCTAGAACTCTTTGTTACCAGCTCCCCTTTATCCTCTTCCTCCCTACCTTACCCCCTCCAGGAGTCCTGATTATTTTAATTATATATTATTATTGTTTTGCTGTATCTTACCCCATCCAATATATCTATTCACCTTCAGTTCTGTTATTTGTCCTCTCGCGTAGGGCTATAGAGTCATCCTTGCTGTCAGCTCTACCTTCTCCCCTGTCCCCCCACTTCTCATTGCCTCAGGGAATCATTACTTCCGCTACTGTCTCTGAAGAGTTATCTATCTTGGTTTTATGCATCAAACAATCTTAATTATACAAACGAACATACAGAAGGCTAACAAGATTAATGAGGTAAACAAAGACCATAATATTAAGGGGAGGAAAAATTAAAGAACTAGATGATAGTTATGTGCTTCATCAGTGCTATACTGTACCCTGGATTTATCATCTCTTCCATGTGGCCCTTCTATGAGGGCCCAACCGAGACTGTCTTTATGGAAGCAGACTACCACTATCTTTCTCTTTCAAAGCAGCTGGTGGATTTGAACCACCAACCTTTGAGTTAGCAGCTGCGCACTGTCTTTGTGATGTCAGGGCTCCTTTCAACGGAGATTTAGGAATCTGTGAAATTGCTTTTTCAAACCCTATGAATGAATTAGAAAGGTGTCCCATTCACTGCTGTGGAATTGATTTGGACTTACAGGGACACAAGAGAACAGAATAGAACTGCTCCTGTGGGCTCCTAAGGCGGTTACTCTTCAGAGGAGTGGCAAGCCCATCTTTTTCTCTTGGCATGGTGGGTAGGCGAAACTACGGGTCTTGTGGTTACCAACCCAATATGCAATTCCTTTAATTACCAGCATACCTTAGAAAGGCTTACTGATGTAGTCAGCTAACACCAAATTATTGGCATGTATCTGAATCCAACTCATAGAGACCTTATATAGGTTTCCAAGAGTGCAAATCCTTAAGGGGGCAGAGAGTCTTGTCTTTCTTCTATGGAGCAACTGGTGGGTTTGAACCACTGACCTTGTAGTTAACAGTCTACACTTACCCAACAGCCTCACCAGAGCTCCTTGACCAAATTCAATTTGATATCATTAAGGCCTTTAGGTCTTGCCCAAACCCCATTTGTAGTAGCTAAGATTCCCCAGAGTTATTCATGTTTAAAAAGTGATTTTGACATGATTTAGCTCATAAAACATTTTCTTTTAGGAAAAAAATTATGAAATAAGAGTAAACTAGAGAAATGGTTTAAATTTTAGAGTACATGGACAGAAAACCATTACTTTTGTCCCAATTAACAGTGTATTGTAGATTTAAAAGATTGTTTTTTCCTGAAAGATAACAGGTGACCCACAGCCCAGGTTGGCCTCAGACTGAGCAGTGGCCCGAGAGGAGGCTATTGCAGGGGTAAAATCCAGGTGTGTGTTTAGTCGCTGTTGAATTCTGGTCATCTGTGTTCAAGAGGATGAAAGTTTGCCGGGGCCTGCACATTCATAAAGATCACTGGCATACACTATGTATTTTGAGTGCCTTCCAACCTAAGAGACTTATCTTTTAGCATTTTGTCAATGTCTTTTGTGATCCAAAGGATCTTAATTGGTTAATTTACTGAGGTAGATTACCAGGTCTTTCTTCCTCGTCTTTCTTAGACTTGAATCTCCACTGAAACCTATTCACCATGGGTATACCAGTGACATAGCTTCCAAAGTCACAGCAATATGCAAGCTAAAACGGTATAACAAACTGACAGACAGGTGGGGGAATACCATGACAGTTCTGGGCAAATCAATTAATACAAAGTTTGTCATTTTCTTTTTGTCAAGCACACTTGTAGTCTAAATCCATACACACCTCTGTTGAAATAAAAAGAAACATCACCAAACCAACAAACTAACAACCCCCCTGCCAGGTGCTTTTTATTTCAACTCATACTACTCTAATGGGCAGAGTAGAACTGCTTCATAGGGTCTCTAAGACTGTAGTCTTTTTTAAATTAATAAATCTTTTTATTGGGGCTCATACAACTCTCATCACAATCCATACATACATCAATTGAGCAAAGCACCCTTATACATTCGTTGCACTCGTCATTCTCAAAATTCACCTTCCATTTGGTTTCCTGGAATCAGCTTAGTTTCCCTTTTTTCCCCTTCCCCCTCTCTCCCCGCTCCCCCCTTCCCCCTGGTCCCTTAATAGTTTATAAATAATTATTATATCTTATCTTACACTCCCCGGCGTCTCCTCTCACCCACCTTCTCATTGCCCATCTCCCAGAGAGGAGGTTACACATAGATCTCCAGGATCGGTTCTCCCTTTCTACACCCCCTTCCCTCCTGGTGTCGCCACTCCTACCGCGGGTGTTGAGGGGTTCGTCCGTCCTAGATTCCCTGTGTTTCCAGAGTCTTTATGAAGCAGATTGCTACATCTTTCTCCTTCTGAGTGGCAGGTGAGTTCAAACTGCTGACATTACAGTTGGCAGCCAGCCACTTAACCACTGCTTCTACCAGTCTTCATGTGCTGAAGTACCCAGACTCTCCAAACTCACTGCCATTGAATTGATGCTGACCCTATAGGACAGAGTAGAACTGCCCCTGTGGGTTTCTGAGACTGCAACTCTTTATGGGAGTGGAAAACCTCGTCTTTCTTCCTCAGAGAAGTTGGTGGTTTCAAACTGCTGACCTGATGATTGGTAGCCCAGCGAGTAACCACTCTTCCATCAAGACACCTAAAACCTCCTTAATCAGCTAGCTATCCTAAAGTTTCCCACCATCTTTAATATTGACAAGTTAGAACTCATACTTACAAGCTTTGTTTGCTATATCATGTGAGGTAGTTAGTTTATTGTGCCAAGCTGGCCGATAAACACATGTGGGGTTAATTGAAGAGCAGAGGGATAAATGGCTTGGTGAGACTTGCCTTTCTAGTTCTCGGGTCTCTTGCTTTCTGATGGTCAGACCAGGGTGAGCTGCCTTAGCCAGTTCCCTGCTTCAGCTAGCAAGACTCACTTCCTGCAAGACATCCCTGAGGAGAAGCAACATGGACCTATCCGGATCCAGCCCTGGGTGCTGGAGCAGACGTGTGGAGACCCCTGCCAGTGCTGAGATGTTTACACATTCCCTGACTCGGCTTTCCTCCTGCAGTCGGCATCAACATGTGTGCTTTGCGAGATGGAGGAGGACTTTGTGGATTGGTGTTGGACATACGGGTTAATGGGTTAATATTGAACTTGTGGGCTTGGGCAGCACTGGGTTGGGATGTTTTCTTGATGCACACTTAGCCTTTATATAAAACTCTCTCTTATACATGAATTTCTACAGATTTGTTTCTCTAAAGTACCCAGACTGACACACCTCCTATTCCACTTGACGGGACACGGTTGAGGGTATTGACCATTCTTAGTTGAGTTCAGGCACACCTGTGTCATGATGTCATTGGTACCTAGTGTGTGCACCCAGGCTGACCTTCACCTGTGTCTAGGTGACATTGGTCTGTGTGTGCCCAGCTTTGGATCGTTCCCACAGGTGTCTAATGTGCGCCTGATTTCTTTCCAACCCCTTTATTGTGTCACGGCCATCTAATTTTTGTTTAGCGTAGGCATTTGGTGGAGACAACCCCCTTTATTCCTAATTTTCCTATCAGTTATGGGGATTAACAGATCTTTCTGTGTTCTTGCCTATGCTTTCAACTACTTGGATCAATGATGGCTAATTTGGCTCTTAAAGTGTCAGTCATTTCCCACTGTTAAAATAACCAGTTTGCCTGGCCTTTTAACTATGTAAATCAATTGTTTTGAGCCGACCAGTTAAATCCAAATCGATTCTACTTCTGAGAGAAACTGTTAGTTATTGGGAAATATTAGCTGTCTTTCCTGTGATTGTGCTTGCAGTTTTTCACTGGTCATGAAAGCGCTTGACCCTGGAGGACTTTTTGCTGTTGGAAATGTCAAGGTTTTCCTCATCAACGTCAACAGTAAGGACCCCATTCTCACCTGCAGGTAAGGACATAAAACATGAAGCATCCTGTGTTAACTTGACCTTGCAAATTCAATATGGAAATAATGTCTCTGACATTCATGAGCAAAATTTCCATTACAATGGATTTCCCCCTTCTTTTTCTGTGAAGCAGGGAAATAATAAGTAAAGTGTAAACAACTGCTGAAGATTCCAAATAAAAAAGTGTGCTTAAAAAAGTGAAAGAAAAATTATTTAAAAGTGTAAAATTTGTTGAAATCAGAATAAAATAAGGTGTTATACTATTGCTATATATATTATTCAATTTATTCTTAATATATGACATGTTTCATTGTCTCTCATTAACCTTAAAGAAAGTTGTGATTAAAATTATATACGTAAAAAACACCCCAAACAATATGGGATCTATATAAACTTTCTGAGGACCAGCAATTTTAAGGAGCTGGATTTTATAGGTAAGAACAAAGCTGTTAAGAATACAGTCTCTAGAGTCTGTTTAACTTGAGGTCAAATGATCTCTCAGCTGATTGTTACCTCTGCAACTTACTTAATTTTCTAAAACCTCAATTTCACAACTGTAAATGGGTACAAAATTGTGCCTATTCCTTACTCCCTAGTGATATGATGAGGAATACATGAGAGAGTACATAGAATGGTCTTAGTTTTGTGTTCAAACTGTGCTAAGTACTCAATAACTCACTGCCATGAGTTGATTCAGAATCACAGTGACCCTATAAGGAGAACTGCTCCTGTGGGTTTCTCAGGCTATAAATCTTGACGGTAGTGGAAAGCCTCCTTTTTCTCCTATGGTGTGGCTGTTGGATTTGAACTGCTGATCTTGAGGTCAGGAACCCAAAATGTAACCCACTACGTGAGTAGGGCTCCTCCATCACCAGGGAGGGCAGAAAAGACTATACATCTAACAAATGCCACTCTATCTTTTTTTATTTTAAACAAGTTTACTCAGTATGAACACTACTGCTTTGAGTTTTACCTTGGTAAGCTCAACTCTACACAATAAAGTTGACATTACCCTGGATGAAGAAATTCCAATTGGGAAAACAATCGGCCAATGCCAGGCAACGGATGAAGATAACTTGGGAGAACTAACCTTTGAATTAGATCCAGGAAGTGTTTATTTCACAGTTGATAAAGGTAGGTTGAGAATTGTTCTAAGCAAATTATATTTCTTAGCATACGCTATTGTCATCATCTGTTATTTGTATTTCCTTCGCAAGACTGAACTTCCTGAAGACGGTGCGTCTTCAGGCTAAAGCTATTGGGTAGCAAATGGTATCCTTGTATCTTTCCATCTGTCTCCCCTCAGATCTTATCATTTTAGTTTAGCTGGCAGGAATTCATTTCTTTGCTTGAGGATTTATTTGGCGTCTGATGCCTGCTCCATACTGTCTTCATTTCAATCATCTCTCCCTCAGAGCATGTTACAAATGTTGAAGAAATATTGCCTCCCAGAAACACCTATCCCCACTCAGGCTCCCAACTCTTGCCTGTAAGAAGTTGAATACTCTAGCTCTTTGCCCCTGGGACAATTTTGAAAGTGTGTTCTACTCTGGTTCTAGTGTTCCCCAGTGGGGTTCTTCTCCACTTTCCCACAGTGGCGATCTCCTTGATCTTAAACTTCTAATTGGCATCTTTTCCTTCCTTGCCTTACTTCTTGGGAGTCGCAGGAGCCGCATCCAGGACTTGCCCTGGTCACCACCCACACAGCCTACTTGCCCTGAGATCCTCATCAAACGTCTGCGTCTATGGCAGCTGGAAAGATCCCAGCTCAGAAAGGAAGCATTCTCTCCCATCTGCAGGATGGCACAGATCTCTCTACTGGGCATCTGCTCTCACACTTACCTTTCGCAGCTCCTGCACAGAACCGTTAGGTCACATTGGATCATAGCCCTTCCCTGGGTAGAACTCTCCAGTGATTTCCCTTTGCACTTGGAATGCAATCCAGACTTCTTACCTCACCCATGGATCTTGTTTTCTCTGGTCCTTGTCTCACTCCTTCCAATCGTATCCTGCCTTTATTAAACATCTAGGCCTCCTGCATCAGGATCTCTGCTTTTGCATTTTTCAGAGCGTAGCCATTGTATAGTACCAGTTATTTTTATCACCCAAATTAATTTTTGTTAATATCACATCTATTTGCAATTATTATTATTTATTTTAGTAAATCATTTATTTGGGGACTCTTATAGCTCTTATAACAATCCATACATCAATTGTATAAAGCACATTTGTACATATGTTGCCATCATCATTTTCAAAATACTTTCTTTCTACTTGAACCCTTGGTATCAGCTCCTCTTTTTTCCCTTCCTTCCCCCACCTTCCCACCCTTGTGAATCCTTGATAATTTACAAGTTTTTAAAATTTTCATATTTGACATCATCCACTGTCTCCCTTCACCCTTGTTTCTATTGTTGGTCTCCCCTGTGGGGAGGGTGTTGTACTTAAATCATTGTGATCTGTTCCCCCTTTCT
Organism: Tenrec ecaudatus; assembly: GCF_050624435.1. Lineage (NCBI taxonomy): Eukaryota > Metazoa > Chordata > Mammalia > Afrosoricida > Tenrecidae > Tenrec > Tenrec ecaudatus. The sequence goes on from NC_134534.1 coordinate 139,255,384, forward strand.
TTTTCCTTCTCCCACCTTCCCCCACCCTCATGGTATCATTACTCTCATTATTGGTCCTGAGGGTTTATCTGTCCTGGATTCTGTGTGTTCAGAGCTCTTATCTGTACCAGTGTACATACTGTGATCTAGCCAGATTTGTAAGATAGAACTGGAGTCATGATAGTGGTGGGGTGGGGGGCAGGGAGGAAGCATTAAAGAACTAGAGGAATGTTGTGCGTTTCATTGGTGCTATACTGCACCCTGGTTGGCTCATCCCTGCCTTGTGACCCTTCTGTGAGCAGATATCCAATTGTTCTGAGCCCCCTTGTTCATATCAAAATGATTGTTTGTTTTGGGTCTTCTGATGCCTGATACCTGATCCCGTCTACACCTTGTGATCGCACGGGTGGTGTGCTTCTTTCATGTGGGCTTTATTACTTCCCTGCTAGATGGCTGCTTGTTTAACTTCAAGTCTTTATCTTTTTTTTTGGAAAAAAAATTCTGACCCTTTCTTAGTGTTTGTCTCTCAGCCCTTATTGTTGCATAGATAGAACTCAGCTCGTGACCCATGGCTGGCACTCAGAATGTATTTGTTGAATGAACGGGTAGGTAGATTGGTAAGGGGAAGCATAATGAGTCATAAGCTTATTGCGATTCTTTATAATGTTTTCCGTAATGGTAATCAACTCTTGTTCCGCATACTTCAATTTCTCTTGTCCCATTTGTCCTTCATGGCCTGAAATCAAGACTTCCTCTTCTGGAACATTTTATCTGTTCTCCTAACATAAATACATTTCAATTTTTGCTATCAGCTGATATAGCATAATGAATGATTATATTTTGGTTATATTTATATATTTATAAACAATCACCTATGCATAGCTATATTTTGAACCAGTTTATTAATTCTAATGCATGGGACATAATTTATATGTTATCTTTTCTATTGCCACCTGCATAAAAAGCCCACCTTGAAAATGCTTACCTGGACCCCAGTGCAGCGGACTGTGTTGTGTTGTTCCAGAGCATGGGACTGTGATCACCACTGCCCGCCTGGATGTGGAGAGAGCAGGCTTTGTGAGCATTCAGTCCTTTTCCATCAGGGCCTGTGACCAAGACCGGAGGTGTGCAGCCATTCCAGTGACTGCCTATATCCATGGTATCAATGACAATGCTCCATTCTGTGATCAATATCTGATCAGGTAAGCTGAGAAAAGGTGGGCAGAGGCAAGAATTCAGAGTGAGCAAGAGCAGAGGCATTGCTATACTTAGTGGATCATCAAAGTGACTCTCGTTTGTTCAGCCAGATGTCCTAGCTCTCCTTAGTGCAGGACTGCATTTTACTGGCCATTTTATGGTTGCATTTGAGATAGAGTTGGCAGATTCAGTAAGGGAAACTTTGACACCGCAGGGGAAAGTGCTGAGCTGTCTTGCTCAGAATGACCTGTTGGGCCTCTTTATGCCTGAAAGCTGGTCTTCTAGCTCTGACAGTAAGTGGTTCAGAAGTTGAGTTTTGGGGCCGCATATCTGGCTTAGAGTCCTGGTTCCATCATTTAGTAGCTTTGTGATCTTCACTAACCGACTTAAGTCCTTTGAGCTCAATTTCTTCATTCATAAAATGGTCTAACAATAGCACTTATCACAGTGTGGTTATGAGGAATAAGTGGGATACTTTATTTAATAGTCTGAGCACATGATCCAAACTTTGAAAATGTTAGTTATTACAGGTACATAACCCCTTATCTGAAATCCTTGGTACTTAATACTTTTCAGAGCAAAGACTATTTCGGTATTAGAAACACAGTATGGTTGTGTATGTGGGAGTCGCGGTGGTTCAGTGGTAGAATTCTGTTTCCATGTAGCAGTCTTGGGTTTGATTCCTAGCTAGTGCATCTTATATGTGGCTGCCATCCGTCTGGAAGTGGAGGCGTGTGTGTTGAACCGTCTTCCCTGGAGGCTGCAGACTGAAACAGACTAATGGGGTGGCACAAAGTATTAAATGTTTGACTATTAAAGGAACAGCTGGCAGTTCTGAAACCACCTCAGAAGATCTAGGGATGTGCTTTTGAAAAAACTCACAGCCTGGAAAACTGGTGACATTTCTCCTCTGTACACACAGGGCGACCAAAAGTGGGAATCAGATCAATAGCAACAGAGGAAAAAAAATACATGGGACTGTATTTTTGTTCATAACATATATTGTGTAATATTTCTAGTAGGGACTGGTAGTATTTCAATCATGGAAATTTTGAAGTAGGTCAAACCCATATGAATATTCACATTAAGAGGGACAAATGAAGATCTTATACTTTAGTTGAAGTTATGTTGCCCAAAACTTCAGTTTCAGACAGGATCTGATGTCAAAAAAGTTATGAGAAGAATTTGAGGTTCAGGAATTGGATACAGGATTGTGGGTTTTATTGTCTACATGGCTACATCTGAATCTAATATCTGAAGCTCAGTCTCCAACCCTATATTATGTCACTGTCTATGCCTTTTCTTACCCTGGTCTCTCAATTATAAACAGGAACTGCCCAGGGTCTCCCAAACTTTAGTCCCGGTTACAACAAATGAGATAAAGCAAAAATACATATGGATTGTTGAATGTAAAACTGATGATCTGCCCTATAAACATTCACCCCATTCACAATGAAAAGTGTTTGAAAAATCCATAAAACCTAGAGTCATTGCTACCAAGTCCTTTCTGACTCATAGCCTCACCATGGGATAGTGTAGAACTGCCCCACAGGGTTTCCATTTTTGTCATATTTATGGAAATAAACAGCCACATCTTTCTCTTGTAGAGAAGCTGGTGGGTTTGAACCTCCAAAGTTTTGGTTAGTGGCCAAGTGCTTAACCATTTCATCCCCAGAGCTCTTTCAAATGCTTAGAATTCGTTTAGTAAAGGGCCCTGTATGCATTCAGGGAGTGTTATCCATCACCACCATCATCATCAACATCCTCATCATCACCACCCCAAGTGTGTCATAGTTAACGAAATCCATATGCAGTAACCCTGTGCTATTTAGTCTGTGGAATATTTTATGTGCTCATTTTACTCTACGGAGATTGTATCTTGTTGAGGCAATAAGATGAATGCATATAAAACAGTAATAAAAGTGTAAAATGCAACTTTACCTTAAGTCCTATTTGCTGTGGTTTGTTTGTTGAGAGGAAGTACATCAGAAGTTGCAATAGTAAGATGAGCGTCCTGAGGAGCGAGTAGGAGTTAAATGTTGAGCAGGAAGAGGTATATAAATGGATTAATATAGAGAGGTATAAATAAGTCTCCCATGACTATTGGACAGAAGAACTGTCCATGTTGACCACCATACCTAGATACTCCATGTTGGAACAATTCCAGAAAAGTCTCTGTTCCCATTCAAGCCCTTCTTCAGTGAAATGATGCATCTGATAAATTTCTTCCTTTAAATAAATACCTAGCTGAATGCTCCCCATAAATGAGAAAAACCATTCCAATATCATAGCACCTTCCAGGAAATGGCTTCCCAGATGGTGCTACGAAGCGGATTTATCTGCCTCAGGAAAAATTAGGTTTCTATACACGTGTATTATCCCAGCTAGTGGATATTTATAGGGAAAGCATAGCATTCTAAAGGAATATTCTTCTAAAGTGCTTTTTCTTCTTAAAAATTAAAACAGATATAAAGGCAAAGAGGTGATTGCAAAAGATGTAGTAGTTGCAAGACTCTCGTGCCATGACGTCGATGAGCCTCCTGATATACTCCATTATGCTCCAAGCTCAGGGCCGATTGGGTCTGGACAACTTTTTGAGCAGGTGCCAAATGCTGCACATCTCATTCAGGTGAGCACCAGTTACTGTATTTTCTGGACTTTCCCCATTTTACGGCCACATTTGAGACAGTGTTGATGGATCTTGGAAGGGGAGCATTGACACAGCAGAGAAGAGTTTTGAGCTGTCTTGCTAGAAGGTATTTGAGCAAATCCTTCATTGCCTTATTGCCAACCTTCATTTCCTACTCTTTATAATGAGTGCATGATAATTTATTCCATATTTAGCGAGGGAAATAACTTAGTGGCTATAAAGCATTGTGAATTCCTTAGAGGAAAGTCTGCATGATGATAATACAGAAGAGGTTGATCAGCAACTCTTCTCTCCATCCTCTTTTAGAAATCCTGCCTGTTTACTAGTAGAGGATAGACACAATACATTTATTTATTTATTTCATCCCCACATGGGATTTTGCCTTGGAAGAAATCATCCTTCTAACTCCACATTTCAGTAGATCTTTGTTTAAAAACAATAATCTTCTGGCATGATTCTTCTTTTTTTTTTAATCAAAAACTTTTATTGGCAGCTCTTAGATCTCTTATCACAATCCATGCATTCATCCATTGTGTCAAGCACCTTTGTACATATGTTGCCACCATCATTTTCAAGGCATTTTCTTCTACTTGAGCCCTTGGTCTCAGCTCCTCATTCTTTCTCCCTCCCTCATGAACCCTTCATAAGTTATAGATTATTATTTTCATATCTCACATCATCCTCTGTCACCCGTCACCCACTTTTCTGTTGTTCATCCCTCTGGGAGGGGTTATATGTTGATCCTTGTGATCGAGTGCCCCTTTCTCTTCCACCTTACCCTTATCCTCCTGGTATCTCTTCTCATTGTTGGTCCTGGGGGGGTTATTTATCCTGGATTCCTGGTGTTAAGGGCTCTTATCTGTAGCAGTGTGCATGCTCTGGTCTAATCTGATTTGTAAGGTAGAATTGAGGTCATGATAGTGGGGGGGGGGAAGGTAGCATTAAAGTACTAGAGGAAAGTTGTATATTTCATTGGTTCTATACTGGGGGCTGACTGGCTCATCTCTTTCTTGAGACCCTTATGTGAAGAGATGTCCAATTGTCTACAGATGGGCTTTGGGTCTCCACTCCTCCCCCACCCCCATCCTCCATTCACATTGGTATGATTTTGTTCTAGGTCTTAGATGCCTGATCCCTGATCCCATTGACACCTCATGATCACACAGGCTGGTGTGCTTCTTTCATGTGAGCTTTACTGCTTCTCAGCTAAAAGGCCTCTTGTTTATCTTCAAGTCTTTAAGACTCCAGACACTCTATCTGGGCACCATCAACTTTCTTCACCACATTTTCTTGTGTACCCATTTTGGCTTCAACAATCATGTCGGGATCCACACAATGCTGAATTATTAGAACAAAGTGTTCTTCTTTTGAGGGAGTACTTGAGTTGAGGCCCAGTGACCATCTACTACCCTAATTCTTAACAAATAGATATGAGTACATAGATCTATTTCCCTCATGTTATATAAAAATATATTTACATATGTACATACCTGTATTTAGACATCTATAAATGTTTTTTTTACCTTCTGGTTCTTTCCTCTATTTCCTTTTACTTTCCTCTTATCCTACCATCATGCTCGGCCTTCATTTGGGTTTAGTAATTTCTCACTGTTAGATTGCCCTTGATTAAGCCCCTTGAGGCATTTTACGCCCTTCTCTCCATTGATTTTAGTTCACTTGTTATTCCCTTGTCCCTGGGTTGGTTCCCCACCACCTTCCTTTCTCCCACCCCCCCTTCTCCCATGTCCCCCTGGAACCCTCAGTTCCATTACTTTTGTCTCCAAATTGTTTATCCTGCCTATCATATCTAGATAGACATGCAGAAACATTAATAAGAACAAACACCAGGCAAAGCCAAACAAAATAACAAAGGAAGACAAAATCAACAAAACAACAAAAACAATAACAACAACAAAAAGAAAGCCTATGACAAAAAAAGGAAAACCTATAAACAGTTCCAGGTCTGTTTGTTGACCTTTAGGCGTGTTTTCTAGTCAAGTCTGCTGGGGTGCCATGCTCTATCTCCAAAGTCTACTTTTGGTATTCCCCAGGGACTTCATTGCTTTGCTCTCCTTGCTGCTCTGTTGCATACCCTTGGTGTACCCCAAGTGTGATGGGGTCAGATTGGGAACAATCTGTGGAGTGCCCCAGTGTGATGGGGTCAGATTGGGAACAATTCCCACACTGTGTCTCCAGTATTGTCCCCTGTAGTGCTATTGTTCAGTGAAGGACATTGTGTCTTGTGGAGTGGCCAGCCTTATGGTCCTCTCTGTGCATTGTCTGCTCTGAGCAGGACCTCTCTATTGGTTCCCTGCTCCAGGGCGGTATGTTGTATTCATGTCTTGGTGCAGTGGGTTGAAGCCTGATCTCTATCTCCCTCTCCTGTGGAGATATAAACAATACCCTCCCCTGGGATGGGTTAGTGCCCTGCTCCTCCCCACCACCCATATCTTTTTTTTTCCTCTTTCTTTCCCCCTCCTATTTAACTGGCTGCTGTTTGTATCCCTGGATTGGGTTTGGTCCCTGTCATGGTACCTGGATCTCATGCCAAGGATAAATGTATATAATAGCTTTTCCCCTATGCCCCATTTTTTAAGCTTACCTCAGTTGACTCATGTTGTACTTGTGCTTTTTTGCTTGGCTTACTTTGCTTAGTAACATTTCCTCCAGTTCTTTCCATGTGGCAATGTGCTTCACACATTCATTACTGCTTTTTAGGGATGTGTAGTACTCCATTGTATGTATGTGCCACAGTTTTTTGATCCATTCGTCCCTTGATGGAAATTTGGGTTATTTCTAACTCCTTGCAATTGTAAACTGTGCTGTGATGAACATTAGAGCACAGATTTCTGGCCATAGTTTGTTTCTTGCCTCTTCTGGGGATATGTCTAGGAGGCTGTAAGTAAGGTGACCAGATTTTAACATCGGTAAAGTGGGAAACCATTGATAAAACTCATATCCTGGCAAAATAGCCACATGGCAGCCGAAAACCGTATACCCTAGCTTGTCATGCATTCTTTCCAAAATCAGGACTCTTTAAAAATGCCGTGGGATGCAGGACACATTGTGAAAAATCGGGACTGTCCCGCCAAAAGCAGGATGTCTGGTCACCTAGACTATAGGTCATGTGGTAGCTTGATTTCCATGTGTTTTAGATATCGCCAAGTCAATTTCCATAATGGCTGTACATACCTACAAGTCCACCAACAGTGGATGACAGTTCCTATCTCACCACAGCCCCTCTAACACCTGTTGCTTTCTGATTTTTTGAATTGGGCTATCTTTGAGGGTGTTAGGTGATTTCTCATAGTTGTTTTAATTTGCATTTCTCTTATGGCTAATGATCGGGAACATTGTATTATATGTTTACTGGCCTCTGCCTTTTAATGACTGTAATGTTAGTACATCCATCTGTGTACTCTGTGATGTCATCTTGTACCTTTTGTTTTGTACCTATCTTATCAGGTTGTGTTGTTTGTGTGTATGTGGGTAATTCTTGCTTTCTTTCCACCATTGAGCTAATGCTACCTTGGGGTATGTTTCCTCTTTGTTGCCCTCTCGGTGGAGTCATTGTATGTGTTCGTCTCCTATTTGCGCTCAGTGAGTGTTGATCTTCTGCCCATATTGGGTTGGGAAGAATCTTTTGTAGGGTTGGGTTTCTTATAATGTATTCTTTGAGTTTTTCATTATCTGGGAAGACTCTTACTTCTCCATCTATCTTATTAGATAATTTGGCTGGATATAGTATTCTTGGGTTTGTGTTATTTTGCTTCAAATTTTGGAATATGTTACTCCTCCACTCCCTCCTCTTCTTCATCATGTCCACTGATAGGTCTGAACATATTCTTATTTGGGTACCTTGATAAGTAACTATTTGTTTTTCCTTTGCTTCTTTTATGATTTTCTCTTTTCCTCATAGTTGGATAATTTAACTATTATGTTCCTAGGGTGACTTCTTTTGCAATTCAGTCTGGTTGGTGTTCTTTTGGCCTCCTGAATGATAGCCTGATTTTCATTTATTAAGCTGGGGAAGTTTTTCTTTAAGAATTTCATCGTGATTTTTGCCGTTGACTTCTTTGTTGTGTCTTGTTCCAGTAGTCTAATTATTCTAATATTGTTCTTATTCATAGCATCAGACATGGCGCTCAGGTTTTCTTCAGCTGCTCTGCTCGTGTTTTTTGACTAGTTTCTGTTTGTTGAAGTCTTTCTGGTTATCCTCTAGGTCACAGGTGCGATTCTCTATCTCCTCAAGACTGTTGGTAAATTCTGTTAATTTGCTACTGAATTTTTTTGTTATTTCATCCCGTAGGCCTTGTATTTCCCTTTGGTGTGTGGCCTTTATCGTCTCTATCATTTTACCCTTTTTCTGTATTGCTTCCTTCATATCCTGTATGACTCCAAGCATCATTCTGAAGATTTTTCTGTGGCAGGTCAATGTCTTCTTTTTCTATGCATGCTGTTAGGTTAATGGCATTTCCTGGCATTGTCTTCAGTTTCTCCTGTTTTTTTCGCTAAGGCAGTTGAGGCTGGTTGCTGTTTACATGTTGTTTTAGAGGAGCCTGGTGCAATCTTCCAGAGAGTCGAAGAACACTTGGCTCTCTCTTTGGGAGTCTCCTATGAGTGCTTCTTCAAACTACCTGCAGCTAGCTGCACTGGGGGTCAGGCTACCACTTTATGTTCCTGCGGTTTCACCCTTACCCTAGCCAACCAGTATTCTGTTGTTTGGAATGTGAGTTGGATACTCCTCTCACAGTACACTGGTTGGGTGGTTGTGGGCCCATGAAGATGGCACTTCACTAGCTGATCTTCCAGGAAGCTGTGGTGGTGTGGCCCATGGGGCTTGGAGCTCCTTGGATGGCGTGTTGAGGGTTCCTGCTGCAACAGGAATGCGTGGAGGCTGGGTGGCATACTTTCTTTGGTGGAGAGGACCATGGATGGCAGGCAGATTTACCTTAGTCAGAGAGATTGCTGTGGAGGTTGGGCGGATGTTCCTGTAGTGGTGTAAAGCACCACAAACGGCAGGTAGGAGTTCCCCCTGTCACTTGTAGAGCCTTGGGGTATAGGTGGGAGTTACCCCAGCCATTTGAAGGGGAGATCCCCCAGCCATTTGGTGTACATGGGTGATTTCCCCAGATACTTGTAAAGCCAATGAGTAAAGGTGGGAGCTGCCCCAACTGGGAGTCGGAGTTTCCCTAGGTGGAGGGGAATGGCCTGAAGGCTGGTAGTGGTGTGTGAAAGGAAAGAGAGGGGGAAGAGGAGAAAAGTAAAGAAAGGAGAAAACAAAGACAAGAATAAAACTAAAACAAACTAACACACCTAAGATAAAGCATACACAAAAAAAGAGAGAAAGAAAACAGCAAAAAAGAAAAATTGAGCCTACTGAGCCTGTGGTGGGAAAGAGAAAAGAGACTGAAGAAGCAGAAAAAAGAAAAAGGGAAAGAAAAAGACAACAAAATAAGAAAAAATAAATAAATAAAGAGATAGCCGAACCCAGTGCTGTTCCATGTACAGCACTTCCTCATGTCATGTGTGGCACTGCCACAGGGGGCACGCTGGCACTCTTCTCACTCGCTGGGTGGAATTGCCGTAGGCAGAGGGTAGGGAGCTCAAAGGCAACAGTGGCATGTGGAAGGAAAGAGAAGGAGAGAAGGAGAAATAAATAACTAGAAAGAAAGAAAGAGAAAGAAGAAAAACAAAACAAAATACAACTGAGCCCTCTGAGACTGGCTGTGGTGGGAAAGAGAGAAGGGAGAGAGACGAAAGAGAAGAAAAAGAACAAAAGGAAGGAGTGAGCTGAGCCCTGATCGCCTGACCTTGGGAGTGGAGGGGTTCAAACCCTGCCTCAAGGTGTTGGGGTGGTGTGCCCACTTTGGTGTAGGGTCCCACAGATGCTGGGCGGAATCATCCTGGTAGGCCAGATCTCAGCGGAGACCAGGCATTGGTGACTGCAGTGGTGTGGAGCTCTGGAGATGACTGGCGTGGCTGCCTTGTGTAGTTCGCAGCACTGCAGCCGGCGGGAGGAAGGCAAGGGATCCCCCAGCCACCAGAAGGACTGTAAGGGACAGGCAGGATTTCCCCAGCTGTGTGTAGGACCACTGAGGGTGGACAGTGGCTCCCCACACTGAGTTTGCTGAGTTGCTCTAGTTTGTGTTGAGACTGTTGATGTCCCAGTAGCTCAGAGAAGTTTTTTTTTTTTTTTTCTGTCCTGGCCAACTGGAATTGGATTAAATCAGCCCCCTGGGTATATAGGCTGTCCTTTAGGCTTTGTGGAGCTGTTCTGAGACTGATGTTTGCCTCAGAGGCTCTTTGTTATGTAGAAAGCCTCTGAGCTATGCTCTGTATCTAACTTCTGGCATTCCTTAGCTCGGGCCACCTTGCTATGTTGATGCAAACTAAAGGAGGTGTTCTGCAGGTTATCTTGGAGTTAAACAATGTGCCTGGGATTTGAAACTTTTACCAAGAAAATATTTTTTTCTCCATTTCATATTGGGCTATGGGGTGCCCTGATTTCGGGGCTGTCACTCTGACCCCCAGGGGAGGAGATCTAGCTTACCAGAGAGGTTTTCTTCTCTTGGTCAACTGGAACTGAATTGGCCCCTACCCCACCCCTCTATCAGCTACCCATTTGTGCTCTGCCAAACTTTGATCTGACACAGGTGATTATCCACATGTCTTTTCAATTGCTGCAAATCTATGGCTACCGCGCCAACCCCCAGACTGTGAGTGCAAGGCAGCCAACAGCACCAGGGACGCTGGTGTTGGGTCCTGTGATCAGCTTTTAGAGGCTCCTCTCGAGTCTGGGATCACAACCAGGTTTAGAGAGCAGCCTGGGCAATCACCACTCTCTGTGGGACTAGGATACCTGGAGGGGCTGAGTCCGGAGGAGGAGCCTGCAAGCCCAGCACAATGAACCAAGAGCATCTCAGTGCATTCTCAGTTCGCTTTGTGAGTGAAAAACAAACAAACAAACAAACTGGTCAGGACCAGACCCTAGTACCCTGATTCTAATTTTAGTACTCAGCCTCCTAGTCTTATTCTCCTTACCCCTTAATTTTCTGCTCTGGCAGCCGGAGCTCCGGGCTGGCGGGTAAATCTACCTGGATGCCATCTTCCCTCTCTCCAAACAATTGGCATCCTTATTCTTTACTCCAAACATCAGTAAAGACTTCATTATAGTGAGATTATATGGCTGAGGAAGCTATTTAAAAAAATCATTTTATTGGGGTTATTACAGCTCTACTAACAATCCAGACACCCAATGTTACCATCATTCTTTTCAAAACACTTGCTCTCTACTTGAGACATTGGCATCAGCTCCTCATTTTTCACACCCCCACCCCCATGAACCCTTGATAAATCATTATTTTCCTGTCTTACACCATCCATTGTCTCCCTTCACCCACATTTCTGTTGTTCATCTCCCTTGGGGGAGGAAGGCAGTTATACGTTGATCCTTGTGATCAGTTCCCCCTTTCTCCTCCTACCTTCCCCCTACCTTCATGATATTGCTACTCCCATTATTGTTCCTGAGGGGTTTATCTGTCCTGGATTCCGTGTGTCCAGAGCTCTTATCTGTACCAGTGTACATGCTTTGGTCTAGCCGGATTTGCAAGATAGAATTGGGGTCATGACAGTGTGTGTGCATGGGGGCACTGAAGCACTAGAAGAATGTTGTCTGCATTGTCGGTGCTATATTGCACCTTGGCTGCTTCATCCCTGCCTTGTGACTCTTCTGTGAGGGGATGTCCTGTTGTCTATTTTTGAATCTTCTCTTTGTTCCTAATCTCAATACTTTTTGATAAATTCCAGACAGCAAGTTGAATTTTCATATGTGCTGTGGAATTTGGAAGCTTGAGTACTGAGCTGAGGTTTCCTGAGCATCCTCTTTCTTTCTTTCTTTCAATAAAACATTTTATTGGGGGCTTGTACACCTCTTATAACAATGCATACTAAACCAAAAAAAATTTTTAAGCAGAATTTGGAAAATGATGGCGATTTTGTAAACCTGTTGCTAACTAACTCTTGGGCCTTCAGATATGAATTACTCTCTCTGCTCATCACCCACCTGAAATTAGTTTCTTCATTTTCATTGCTGGCTCGTATAAACTTTCCATTACGATCACTAGTGGCTTAGCTCTCCCTGCAATGAATTCCTAAGAGGAATTCTAGTTTCCCTGTCAAAGTAGAAAACAAATTCTATGTTACCTGTGAAAGCATTAGATTCTCTTGTGGCTGTCTATATAAATGTTGGCCTTTCTCATTTGTTTGTCACCTTTACAAATAATTCTGTGTGGTTCACTATTGTACTATTGGTTCACTATTGTCAGACTTGGTGATTAGAAAGTGTTTAATATACTTTAATGAAAGGTTGGATGATTAAGCATTTAAAATATGCAATAGTTTTGGATATTTACATAATACCCAAACACCCGGGTAGTTGGTATTGCTCAACTCTAGTGACTAATAACTGGGATCTATTGAAATGTTAACCAATTAGCATTATGTTCAAGTCTATGCTATGAGATCTTGTTTACAGCCATAGCCCCAGTGACCAACAGTTCCTGGGGCCTGATTAGTACTGAATAAATATTTTTAAAGTGAAAACTGATTTGTCATAAGAAGCCACATGCACACACATACGCAGACACACACACTCAATCTCTGGTGTATTTTGATGCCGTCTTATGAATTAAAATATCCAGACACTTCTAGATGTTCTAGAATGCTTTATTACTTAAAGTATGTACATTTTTAAAGAAGTATGTATTCTTTCCTGAAATAATGTTTTATAAGGTGGCCAGAGATTTGGATTATGAAAATCCAGAGATGGTTTCAGCTGGGCATATCTATGTAATGATGGTTTCGGTATTTGATGACTTACATCCTTCCCATACAGGTAAGCTTGATACAATGTTTCCAGCATCACTGCGTGTCCTTTCTTTAGGCTGTTCACTTGAGCTTTCCTTTTCCTTTTTAATGTAAAGATTCTCTGTATCTGGGGGAATTTCACTGGCTGTCAAAGGAGGAAGAGGAGAATTAGATTGACACTGGAAGCTATCATCAGATCTGAGAGGAAGACAGGTCCATCTCCTTAGTCTTTTTCCTCAAGCCTTTTTATTAGTAGCTCATCCAGACGGCATACAATTCCATAGTTCAGTCATACCAAGCAGTGTTGTACAATTTCTATGAAAATGAGTTTCAAAATATTTTTTTTTCTTGAACTCCTTGATATCAGCCCCAAAATTCACTGGTGAGTTCATGCCTACTTAGCAACTTGGGGCAGAGTAGAACTGACCTATATGGCCCCAAGGCTGTAATCTCTATGGAAGCTGACTGCCTCACCTTTCTCCCATGGAATCATGGTGGGTTGGAACAGCTGAACTTTTTGGTTAGCATGTCCTCAAACATAACACAATTCATGAAAATAGCTTTGACTAGAGGCTCTTGGAGCTAGAAGTAGCAGCAGATGTGTTGATCCCAACCTGCATGCTTGACATTTGAGGTCTCTGTTTTATAATGCCAAGGATCTCTTATTTAGGAAGACCAAATAAGGTATTGCTCAATAAGCAGCCCAAATAAGTAATTGGATCACTTTAGTTTTTATTTTATTGGATTAGTTTACAAGACATTAGAGAACCATGATTTAAGGAAACTATAAGATGCTTGCCTAATTCTATATCTCACTCACTCCCTTCCTGAAGGTACAGAAAGAGGTTCTCCCTCTCTGCCATTTACTCTCCTCAAAAGATCCCACTATTTTGGGTCAGTCTGTGTAGTATGGGCTCTTGGCACCATGAGACTAAGTTAAGGCTGACTGCACAGTCAGAAGGCAGGTGGCATTTTTTGGGTCAACAGTTTTGGCTTTCTTATTATAACACCCCCCCCCCCCCGACATCAGAAGACCACAAACAAACAAACACTCTGTTGAGAATGAGGGGGCTCAGAGCAGACTCCAAACCCATCTGTAGACAATGGGACATCCCTCCCTGAAGTGTCACAAGGAAGGGATGAGTCAACCAGGGTGCAGCATAGCACCAATGAAACACACAATATATACCTCTGGTTCCTTAAAGCTTCCTCACCCCCCACTATCATGACCCCTATCCTATCTTTCACTGCAGGCTAGGCCTGAGCATGTGCACAGGTACAGATAAGAGATAAGAGGGAGGGGAAAAAATGAGGAGCTGATACCAAGGGCTCAAGTAGAAAGCAAATGTTTTGAGAATGATGAGGGAAACAAATGTACAAAAGTGTTTGACACAATGGATGTATGTGTGGATTGTGATAAGAGTTGTACAAGCCCCTAATAAAATTATTTAATTATTAAAAAAAGATAAGAAACTTGTATGATCAGCATACTTTCAGACACTAAGTACTTTTTACTTATAATTACCTTAAAATAATTTTCCAAATGTTTATAATAAGCTATTTTTGTGTAGTCAAAATTAAAAGCTCATGGAATACAGGAACAGGAATGGGTGTAATGGTACCAGGAGAGTAGGGAGAAGTAGAGAGGAGGGAAGTAAGGGGGAACAGATCACAATGATCGACACATAACAGCTGCCCCCCTACCAGGAGGATGAACAACAGAAACCAGGGGGGGAAGGGCGACAGCAGTTGGTGTAAGATATGAAAATAATAATTCATAATATATCAAGAGGTCACGAGGGTGGGAGGGGGGGAGGGAAAAAAGAGGAGCTGATACCAAGGGCTCAAGAGAAAGTCAATGTTTAGAAAATAACAATGGCAACATAGGTACAAATATGCTTGATACAACTGATGTATGAATTGTTATGAGAGCTGTAAGAGTCCGCAATAATATAATATAAAAACAAAAATAAAACCCTGACACTCATTTAAATTGTGTGGTGTGAAGCTGGAACAGAGCACTTAGCTAGTGAGTGAGCTTAGCCTGCCTGCTCCCCTCTGCTTAGTGTTATACATATGAACATACACTCTAAATGTCACTTACACATTTAGCCACCTAGGACCATATATGAGCTGTACAGTTACCAGCTATAGAAGTGTTTGTGAAAACAGAGGCTCACAGAGGTTTCTAGAAGCATCTGTTGTGGCATGCTGTGCTATAAGTTAGGCTACTGACCAGAAGGTCAGTGGTTGGAACCGCCAGCTGGTTGCCAGGAGAAAGATGAGGCTTCCTGATCTTGTAAAGATTTAAAGCATCAGAACCTCAAAGCATCAGTTGTACCCTGTCCTGTGGGGTCACTGTGAATCAGAATCTTCTCAATGGCCATGAGTTTTGGCTGGGTCTCTTTTATATATGGGAAGCATGCCAATAAATGACCCGATAGGTCACTGGGTTTGAAGACAGCCAAGAAAACACGAGCTTGTGGATGGAGAATCATGTTCAGTTGTAGGTTTTCACTGCTCAGTGAAGGAGAGCCTAGAGAAGGGGTAGGCTTACTGTTCATCTCTGATTTATTGGTGGTGGTTTCCTGGATTATTGGGGAAAGAAGGATTTTGAGATTGCATCTGAGCAGCATATAAAGAGTGCCGGAGATCTAGATGGTCTGAAGGTTGATGGTCAGAGCAAAACCTACGGCAGCTCAGTCGAGTCTGACTCAGAGTGGCTCTAGAGGACAGAGTCGAACTGCTCCCTCCAGCTTCTGAGACGATGCATCTTTATAGGATCAGGCAGCCTCACCTTTCTTCTGTGGAGAAGCTAGTGGGTTTGATCTGCTAGCTTTTCTGTTAGCAATCCAACGCTTAATCTACAGGGCTACTGCGGTAGCTTGGAATGATGATATTCATCATATTTGCAATGGATGGGAGCTTAATGCCAAGATTTAAGCCATAGATCTTGAACTCTTTTAATTCTCTTTGACTTCCTGGGGTGAAGTCTACAAATGGTAGACAAAGTGACCCGACTATTGTGGACAGGTGATGTGCAAGGGATGGTTGCCAAGCATGATAGTATGCACGGAAAAGTGCTCGCTGAATGTTTTATGCAAAGGCCTATTATAAGTAGGCTTCAAAATGTTCGTGGGAAATTCCTCATACATAGCCCAGAAGATCTTTCATAAAGAGTGCCTTTTTTTTTTTAACAGCTCTTATCTTGATGGGCTAAAAACAAAGCCAGTCTCATTCTCACTGACTCTATGTGGACTCATAGTGACTTTATAGGACAGGGTAGAATGGTCCCTGTGAATTTCCAAATTTGTAACTCTTTATGAGAGTAGAAACCTCTGATGGAGTCACTGGTGGTTTTGAAGTGATCTTGCAGTTAATAGCCTAACTCATTACCATGATGCCACCTGGGCTCCTATAGATGGCCTAACTCATCCCGAAAGATCTACCCTTCAGATTGTAGCTTTTTCATAAAAATACGCAGAAATCAAATTCCCACAGTAATAAATCCATGGGCTCTCTGGTCCTAACAGCCCAACACATTCATAGAAAGTACTCATAGAGGAGACTCGTAATATGATTCAGTCTATTTTACAGGCCAGGTAATTAGCACAATTTTGAGTCTGTATGAATGCAATGAAAATCATGGTGTGGCACAACCGTAAACAGCACCTGCTCTGGCACCACGTCAGTGGAATTTATTGAAGGGAGATGAAGGCTTTCTCTAGAATCCCCTGTCTCTATACAACGGAGCTTCTTCACCTTTCTGGGGGCAGGTGTGTGTGTGTGTGGGGGGGGGTGGATGCTTTGGAGATTCTAATGAAGGTTGTAGACTTCAGAACTTTGCATATGGCCACCACCCCCCCAAGATGAAGAGTGCTCCAGACCCCAGGCGGTAGAGACTGCGGGCCCCAGCTTATGGCTTCTGGTTGCACCCACACAGCTCCGTTTTCCAGGGAGGCCCTGTGCAAGCAACCTTCAGAACACACACTGCAGGATCGTCCGCGAAGAGGAATCCTGTGGTGGACACATGTTAAGGGCCCACTGCATTCCTGTGAGTTCAGAGTACATATGACATGTTAGAACCCCTAAGATGTCTTACCATAAATAGACCTTTTTAAAACACCAGTCTTTTTCTTAAGCTGAGTATTTTGAAGACACATTGACTTCTCGATAAGGATGTCTCAGGGATGTTGACCAATGTAGCTTCATCGTCAACCTCCTCGCTTCGTGGCCCTTGTCAAAGAATTGGATTCTGCGACCCCCAGTGTTTTCATTAGTAAAATGGAGACTATAACATGTGTGTCTGGTAGAAAGAAGGAGCTCTGGTGGTGCAGTACTTAAGCACTCAAAAGGTGCCTGAGAATCGCAGAGCCCTCCCTACCCAGTGGCTCTAAGGGAAAATGACCTGGCTGTTTACTTCTGTAAAGATGACTGCCGAGAAAACTGGGCAGTTTCCCTTGGTCACATGGACTTGTTATGAGCTAAAAATCAAGTTGATGGTCCCTAACAACCAATGGTGCAGACACTGTCTACAGGAGAGCAAGTCTGTGCTTTGCAGAGTAAACAATTATCTTACATATATATATAAATGTACTTGTTAGCAAGTTATTTGCTTGTATGTGTGGACATCATATTTCTCTTTGATAGCTCTCTTTCTGTTGTGCTCATTTGAGCGTGCTGTTTTTAAAATATGGAATTCTTTGTTCCAACAAACCTCTGGTTGAGAGGAGCATAGTGTAATAACTGCTTTTTTGATTTTAACTTTTGTAGTTTGAAAGAAAGCTTTCTTGGACAGGAGCTCATTTTATGCATTCAATCCACACTGCCATGTAGGAGATTGGACTTGATGATATTTCTCTTTCAGAGAGGAGAATACTGGCTCCCAGAGAAGTCAGGTAGCTTAAGGCCACAGCATCTATTACCTCCCACCAACAGCTGTATTGACAAGTAACTTACATATATTATTCAATAGTCCAATCACTCAATCGTATCACAGAGAATTGTACAATCAGCCCCACATCAATCTTTAGAGGACTCCCACCAATAGTTAAATCACCTTTAAGATGAGTTATGCAATCAATCATAATCCAGTCTAGTGCGCCTCCCACCGCCCGTCTTCATTAGTTACTCCCGAAATGCCCTTTCCCCCCCAGTACCGCCCCCACTGCCCCGCTGTGTTCCCTCGATCCCCTGCATCCGTTATTCTCATTATACATCCACTCCTCCTGTGCTTCACAGCTGGGAGACCCAACAGCAAACAATACAAAACCGAATCACGTTAAGTTAGTAAGGGCACAACCATAATAGTATACAGACAAAAATACTAGTAATATGTAAGAAGAAAAAAACCCCCAACAATATTTTAAAAACCAGGGAGGAAATTTCTGTCATGGAACCAGTAAGAAATACTTGCACCCTGAACAAATCCACTTCGCGTCTGTAGGGTGGCCAACTGGCCAAGGGCTGAGTTGGCGCCAGCATAAGCAGGTTGACAAGGGCCTCTGCCTGGTGGCAAGGCCGAAGGAGACTCGCCTATGGCTAGAGGGGATCTGCCAGCGGCTCAGCCGGATCAGATACTCTGCGGATGGGTATGGGGCTCTCCCTACCCCCCGTAGCCCTCCACAAATTGGGTGTTCCTAATCATTGCTCTGCTGCTTCTCTCCACCATATTCAAGTTCTGTAATTGTCATCTTTGGATCACACAAGTTGGTATGGACTTAGTTAGGTGAACTTCTTCTGGGTGGACTTGGTTGATTCCTCCCTTAGATGGCTGCTTGTTTGAATACAAACCTTTAAGACCCCAGACACGGTCCTGGTTGATAGCTGGTCACCTTCTGCTTTCTTCACCATGCTTCGCTATCTTCAGTGATCATCTTCTTCAGTGATCATCTCATGACGGTGAGTCTCGAGCAGGACCAGGATAGAGAAATGGATTGTTCTTAAGTTGGGGCTAGGATACAGTGTGATCCCCAAATCCATTCCTGGACCTATCCTTTATGTATGGGTGTAGTTATTTATTAATTTAAATTACTTTGGTGGGAGACAATTCATATATCATATCGTTTCATAGCTCAATCATGTCAAACCCAACTTCACAATTTCTTTCATACTCACAGGTTATCCAAAGCATACTTCTCCTTCCTGGACTTGTTGACACCATCGCCCTCTTGTCTCCCTCACCCCGCTGTAAGCCCCCTCCTTCAAACCTTTGTTACATTTTCTTTCCCTTCAGGCTCAACATCCTTGGGTTTCATTTTCCAAAAACCAATAGAACAAATAACATAGCTTCAAGAGGGAGAGCCCCAGTGGTGACCCAGTTCTGAGATACATTCTGATGTGAATGTGCATAAGTAGACTAGCTGAATGCGGTCACAGGGTTGTTGGGATAATGTGTGTCTTAATACAGCATACCAGGTGTGGTTGTACCAAGCCCTTGTTTGTTTGCCAACCAACAGTACACCACTCTTGGTACAGATGTTTTCTTCTACGTCAGACAGCATGTGTTTTCTGGCTTAAGTCCTCAGTTTATAAGTGTGTCTGGGGTGGAGTACAGTTCACCCAGGGGAGTTCCCCTTTGGGATCTCACCACTGTAGACTTTGGAGCATGGTGTGCACACCAAAGGTCAAGATTCAATGTCCCAGTGTTCTGCGGCTCCTGGCATGGGTTTCTGGGTTACCCCCAGACACCCTGGGTCAGTTTTGCTCTCCTACTGCACCACAGGGTACAGGGTAAAGCCAAGCTTTGACATTAGTTTGCCGTGTTTCTTTCCATTCCAATGTGGAGTCTTGGTACATAGTGGGCTACGCATTGGACTGCTAACTGCAGGGTTCACTGTTCCAATCCACCAGCTGCTCCTCAGCAGAAAGTCTGCTCACATAAGGATTTACAGCCTCGGAAATGCCAGCGAGCAGTTCGATAGTTCCCTATGGAATCACTGTGAGTTGGAATCAACTTGATGGCAGTGGATTTAACTTTGGAGTTTGTTTTCTTTTTTGGTAAATTTCCATTCCACCTCCCAAGTTAGATATTAAAAGCCGAATGTAGAATGCTATATGCTGGGTTGAGAGTGACAGACACCCAGCAAATTCTTGAATGGAAGAGATTGTACTCATGAAGAACATAATGAGTTCTTTACATACAATATATAATTGCATATTTATATATGTGTGGTATATATGAGGGGGCTTCAAAAAGCTTGTGGAAAAATTGAGAGAGAATGAAAAATGTCCTTGAACTTTTTGAAGCTCCCTCACATACCAGTATTATCTAACATACACAAAACACTCTAGAAAGTGCTGTCTACCTGTGACGACATGATTCTGGGTAGCACTACGATTCTTTTGAGTTCCTTTAGAGCAGCGAGCACACAGTTTGGGAAAAGGCACCATGGGGGCACAGAGGATCCAGCTGTCGTTTCCCAGTCTTCTGAGCATGTCTGCACTGGGCTGCTAACAGAAGGACCACCAGCTGGAAAGCCCTAGCGGCTCCACCTGAGAAAGCTGAGGCTTCCTGTCCCTGTGAAGAGTGAGTTTGGGCAGGGACCAACTACAGGGACCTCAGCGTGGTTATTCTCTGTTCAATCTTACAGCAACTGTGACGGTCATTGTGGAGATTACTTCTACCAATGATTTCAGCCCTGTATTTAAACCTGCACACTACACATTCTCTGTTCCAGAAACCTCAGGAGGTAAGAAATCCTTTGCTTCGACTGTCTTGAGGTATGTGTACCCAGGAAACACCTACGAAATAGGAAAAGAGTGGACAATGGGGAAAAGGAGTGTACATTTGCAAAACCAAGCCTGGGAGGGAGCATCATGTGGCAAGGGAGGCCTGGGGGGCCAGCGACCTTCCTAGGACAGGTGTTTGTTGGTGATGCCTTCAGTGGTAATGCCTTCGAATGGCTGCCCCGAAGGGTCCTTTTGGAAGTTGGGGTCAGCGACAGAGCTACGATTCTTGTAAGAGGTGACTACAAATGGAACTATTCCAGCCCCCACCCCCCAATTCTCTACCTCCATGCACCTTAAGCCAACTTCTGCACCTCTTTGTAAAATAAACACACAACAATTTAAGTCCTGGTTTTGGAACAAAATTGGAATTGTGATAAAAGAGCCCTGCTCTTTTCCTATTGGCCTATGTTATTGTTTCCTAAGAACCAAAGAAAGCATTTTGAATAATTTCTTATTGATTGAACCTCCCAACAGTGAGTTCTTTCTTTCCTTCATATTTCCCCCCTTATCAAAAGTGAGCAGTAGTGAAATCTTCTAGCTCTAGAGAATTAAAGAGCATTGTGATGCAATTTTGCTGGGTGGCACTAGTGGCCAGGTGCTCATCTATTAACCTAAAGGTTGATGGTTTGAATACACGCAGAGGTAGCCTAAAATCAAAGCTGGTGTTCTAGCTCACCACTGTTGAAAGCACTGTGGCGCACACAGGTCTCTACTCAGACAAACACGAGGTCGCCAGGAGTCAGAATCATCTTGATGGCAACTCTTTTATTTTTTTAATACAAAACTTAAATTTGGATCATAAGGCTTAAACATCAACTTTAAGGGTCCTTGGGGGACCCATACCCTCCATCAGATTATCAAAGCAACTCCACCATGTCCAAAAGTTAATAGCAATCTGTCTAGGTTTTTAAACAGATGCTGGCATTTTAAAATAAGACCTTTTATTGTACAGAATCCAGATATTTCACATCAGTGTATCTTTCTAGAAAGATAAGCTATCCTGATATGGGATATATATATATATCTCCTGATATGAGACACACACACATCCCTAAATGTATTAAGCACTCGTCTAGTTTGTTGTTTTCCTTACAACATGATTAATTTCCTTCTTAATGGGTAAGAAACTGATTTAAGGTTGCCAGCCACTGTACTATCAATTCAGACACGCTGAACATGTCAACCTCTTTATTTTGCTGTGAGAAAATTGGGGCAGCACAGAGAAGTGGGTTTCCCGACAATCACCTCGCTAGTGAGTGACCGAGATGAAGAGGAAATGGACATCTCCAAATGCCTCGTTCAGTTCCCTGTTCAGGATCCCAGCTCACACTTCTGGGGTAGTCCACCTGAAGTCTTCAGAATCTGAAAACGAGATCCGAGAATTCAGGTACAGAGATAAATGGGTCACTGCGATGCACAAGAGTTTAGAAGACCTCTAGATCTTCAGAGGATAGCAGAAAGTTGGAGCAGGAAGTCAAATAGAACTGGATTTAAAATCTAGCCAAATAACCTTGGCAGCCACGTTACCACTATGTGCCTTGGAGTTTACTGTGTGAAATGGAGGTTACAGTAACTACTTCATAAAGTTGATATGCAGATTAGATGATAATGGTACATATGCTAACTCCAATAATCATGCCTATGGCACTATATAGTCTGATATTAGTAACAGAACTTTTATTGAGTGTCCACCATGTGGCATCAAGGAGCCCTGGTGGCATAGTGGGTTATGTATTTGGTTGCTGACCACAAGGCCAGCAGTTTGAAACCCCCAGCTGCTCCGTAGAGATGAGGCTTTCTACTCTCATAAAAATGTTGACTCTCAGAAACCCATAGGGGCAATTCTACTCTGTCCTATCACATTATTATACACATTTTACAGCAATAAGCTTGTTTTGGTTTGAACAATGTGCCAAAAGTTTCCCCCTACTTTTTATCATCCCTGCCTTCAACAAGGTGAATTGACACAGTGCCTGCAGCCACGGGCTCAAACGTAGCAACAGTTGCAGGGCTCTGGTAGCAGAGGTGGCTCTGAGACAGCGCGGACTTGACAGCGCATGACAATAAGGTCTTTCCCACAGAGTAGGGGAGCTCAAGGAAATTAGGAAAAGATTTTTGTTGCTGTTTGCTTTGTTTTTTTTTTTAAAGAAATTTCCATTAGAGCAGACAAATTCTTTTCTCACCACGGAGCGGCAATTTACTTTAAAGGAAGAACACAAAGTTAGAGTCACTCTGGAGCAAACCAGTCCGAAGAGCAAGCGTTCAGGCATTTCACAAACCCGCTGCCCTGGAAGGCTCGTTCCATGCTATGCACATGCGCACAGTGGATTTGATGGCTGAACAAAATTATAACATAATCTATTTAAAATCTTTTTTTCTGTTGGTGTGTGATGAGTAACTCAATCTTCCATTGACATCAAGCCTCTGGTGAGGGGTATGCATAGGGCACACACAATAAAAGCCCTTTATGAGGAATGATTTAAAAGAAAAACACTTGAAAATTATATCACACTGCATTGCAGGTCATAGGGGAAAATGTGTTTCGTTTCTGATCGTTTTTGATGAGGAGGTTTGGCAAACTTACAAAGTTTTATAATTATTCTATTTTAGACTTCAGCTGAAGATGCTCAAGATGGCTTTTCGTTTTATTGGAAGGCTAATTTTACACCTTCAGAATAATATCAGCTTCCCATTATACTTAACCAGGTGTTAAATCTGAAGATGACCCTAGCTCAGTCCAAGCAGGTAGAGATGGCAACTTCACCCTTAATCGATTTATGTGGCGTTCCAGCAGCAGAGACATCTTCCTCCTTGATAATGATGCTCTCCCATAGGCTATTGGTGGGACTGTGGAGTCACAGTCATGGAACATTAGGTTCTTGCTCATTAAAGTAGTTTCTCTGTCCTGGGTGTTGCGAATTATATCCACTACCTGCTTAATAACTGATGAGCCTTGCTCAGGGGAGGCTGCAGATAGAGATCCTAGTGAGGCTGAAGATGGTGGAGACAGAACATGAAATGGCTTCGTTTTAATTGTTTATTCTTGATTTGTTAGTAATCAAGAGTCTTCCACGCATGCACACGTTGGTGTGTCTGGCCATTGTTTGTTAAGATTTTGTTACACAGAGGAGAGATGGTACCAGACCCTAGAGTCTGGTACATTCCAAGTAGAACATTATTTAGGAGTCCACCCACTGGACCAGTTATGTATTACCATAAACCTGCTGGGTCATAACACCTTGAAATAAATTAGAGTAATACAGCCATAGACCTGTATTTAATCCACGAGTTGGCTGGGCGATTGCTCTGATCTCGGCAGGGTTTGCACGGAATTGTGGGAGTTGAGCTGGCATTAGGCTGCTCTCACTTGACTTCGGCTGGAGACATCAGGGTGGTTTAAGTCTCCTCAGCCTCTGCTAGGGCAGGCTGAGTGTGCTTTCAGGGCAAAAGAAAAGGCATAAGATACAAGCCAAACCTCAGTGGTTTCCAGACTTCTGTATCCTTTGCTACCATCCGTTGACCCAACGAGTCAGGTGGGCAAGCTCAGAATTAGAGGAGAGGGCACTACTAGGTTACATGGTAAAGAGTAGGAACACAGAGAAGGGTAAAAAATTTGGGTTATTAGTGCAATCAATCTACCATAGTCATCTGTTTTATAGATGGATTTTGGAGGGTACTAGATTGGAATTATAGTCAAATGAATTTTAAAATATGGGCTGTAGATTCAGCAGACACAGATTTAAATTCCAAATCTTTCAAAACTAGCTCTTTGACCTTTAGCAAGTTACTGAATATTCGTTGACTGTGGTTTCCTTATATGTAAAACGGGGCCAGGGACAGAACATATATAAAAAGCTATTGTATACAAATGATAGTTTCTAGCACTTACTACATACCAGGTATTCTTCTAAGTGCTTTATATTTTTCAAAGTTTTGTGTATGTGTGTGTGTATTCCTCAAACTGCATTCTAAAAATTCTTTATTATGTTTTAGTGAATGTTTACACATAGTATGTCAGCATTCTCTTTTCTTGTATCTTGCTGTTCTATTTCCAGCATTCCAGCTTCCCTGCCCCTTTCTCTTCTTTGCTTTAGAGTAGTTGTTCCCAAAGAGTAGTTTCAGTTCCAGGTTTAGAGAGTCTCTCAGAGCAATCATCTCAGGCCGATCTCTAGGCTCAACGGCTCCAGTAAGTCTGGATTCATTTCTCCCCAAAAATTTGAACTCTGTTATCATTTTGCCCCATTCTGTCAGAGTTCATGTAGTGTGACCCTGATCGGCAGTCCAGCTGAACATCATCCAGTTCTTCTTGTGACATGTTAAGCTTTTATAAGAGTGGCCAAACACAAATGAGCGTTATAAAATGTTATTGGCAGCTTACTATAAAGTTGGCCGAGTGACAGCTATCGATGAAGATCATCCACCAAACTGTGTGACTTACCAGATAACCAATGGGGACGTCCAGGTTATACAACGGTTTTGGATTCACCCTTTCACTGGGATGATTGAACTCACCACACAGCCTGACTATGAGTCTGTAAAGCAATATAACCTGACCGTGGAAGCAGTGGATTGTGACCGGTTTCAGCCCCACACAGCGGTGACTGTGGTAAGTAGAGAGCCCACATTTATTTATATATGTACTAGGATTATTGTGGGCATTGAACTGGTTCTGATTCATAGCAACCTTATAGGACAAAGTATAACTATCCCATGGGTTTTCTTTCTGAGAGTGGATTGTCAAGCTTTGCCGAGTCTCTAGTGAGTTCGAACCAGGGCATGCTCTCTGTAACAAACTCAGAAATCTAGGTGCACCAAGGTGAACTCTTTTGGCACCGAAGTGGGAGAAAGTGTGGAACATTATTTTTAGAAACATCAAAGGACTCACGCAGGACATCAGTGAGTTAAACCTTGCTGTACTGACGATCTGGTGTGCTATTAATGAGTCAACATTTTCGTCCTTGGGGAAGAGACAGAAGCAGAGTTGGAGAATGTTCAGATTCCCATCTGGTCTGATGATTCAGCATGCATATCCTCCTATGGTACAGAGTCCCCTGGCTTGACACCGTGATTAGTTTCCTAAAGCGTGTGGCATTGCGCAGAAGACTGCAGGTCTATTCACATCAATAGCTCAACAGGCTCTCACAGGCAGTGAGTTATCGGTGTAAAGACAGGGGTAGGGCACTTGGCTGTCTCGGGAAGATAGCTGTGAAAGTGATCTTAAAACCTGTGCCAGACTTGCCTACAGACACCTACAAACTTCAGATTTTTCCAAGCTAACCCAGCCCCCCCAAAAACAAAAAAACAGAGGTAGCAGGATTAAGTTTAGCACCTTCTTGTTATCAGGTTTCCAATGCATCATCAAATCAATGAGTCTGGTTTTAAAATATATCCCGAATCCTTCCACTTCCTGCTCCTCCATGGCTCCCACCTGGATGCCAGGAGCATCTCATCCTTACCTGGTCTGGTGAAGCTACCTCCTACCTAGAATCCTGTTGCCTTTTTGTGCCACTTTCAGTCTACTCTTCCCATAATAGCCCAAGTGAACTTTTAAAAAGACAACTTGTTCTTTTCTTAAAGTTCTCCAGTGGCTTCCCATCACGCTTAACATAGCCCCTGGTGTCCTTTCCAAGGTCAATAGTGCCCCAAATGGCCTGGCCCTGGTGACCTCTTTGTCTTCAACTTCTGAGTCTCTCTTATGCCAATGCAGCCACGCCAGCCTCTTGCTGTTTGGACCACACATCAAGAGTGTTTACACCTCAGGATTTTTGCATCAGACTCTAAGAATGCTTGACTTCCAGACAGCCACATGGCTCGCGTTCTCACTTCTATCTTATCTCTGTCCAAATGAAATCTGTTCACAGCGATTTTTTTTCCCCATTCTGTGTGGTGGGGAAGACTTGAAGTAACCCATATGTTCATCAGAAGGAAAACGATGAAGTAGGTGCATGCTCTGAAATACTAGGAATCAGGAAGAAATGAGGGGATGAGCTATAAAAACAGCAACATGGAAAGTTCAGGGCAAAAGCTGCCTGTGAGAAGAGTGGGGGATGGGAAAATCTGTAACACACTATTGATCATACTGCAAATTAAAATCATGTGATTACACACTACACATTCCATGAGGATGCATAAATATGTGCTCTTAGAATACATATCAGGAGGACTGGTGGGAGGATCCTTATTTGCATTAGGATGTGATTCAGGATGACTGGAGGGGCAGGCACGTGGGTCAAAAACAGGAAGGTCTTGTCCGAACACCCTTCCCAATTAACATAATCTCATCACCCATTCGATACCCTTTTCACCTTCAGAGCGCCAACGTGACATTGCTCCATATAGTTATTTGCTAGTATGTTTATTGCTTTGTTTCTCTTGTTAGAATATAAATTACATTAGAGCAGGACTTTTGTTTGGGTCTAGAACAGTGCTTGACACTCAGTAAGTATTCAATAAATCTGCTCTTAGCAGACAATTTTGTCTTTCTAACAATCCTAGAAAAATCTGCATGAAGATTTCCTTCCTAAAGGCAAGGAAAGCAAAGTGAAGTCACGTGCACCAAATAGAAGTGCCGGGAAGTAGCAGGCCCAGGCTTTTAATAAATACTTCTGCTTCCGAGTCCAGTGATGTCTCCATTCTATTGCAGACATCCCTCTAAAACCCACTTGCTTATCAAATAAAAACATCTCCCGTATTAATGCACAGCTAAATTCAGTTCATGGAAACAACATTAAGGAAAGCAGTTAAATTCCACAAGAAGGTAGCTGAGTTGTGGAAACATCTCATGAAGCATGAAAAAAAATAAAAAGATAATCCCTCCAAGCACCAGCCCACCAGGGATTTTCCTGGGGAGGTTGTTGAGAAAGTCATTACTCATCTAAGAGGTGGGCAGATAACTTTTTGAGGCAGACTGGCACTACATCACTGACATTTTAAAATCCTTGATATTTTGGTCTCCTTCCGTGTAAATCACCAGAGTTTCCTGGTGGACGGCATTTTAATTATGGAAAGATTGCTATCAGCTCCTAATGAAGGTCAACGCACACTCTGAAGTAATCAGATTGTTATTCAAAAGTCTACTGTGTTTGGAAGACGACTGCAGGACAGGTTAAGAAAGAGGACACAAACTCAAGCTATGTTTGTCGGCATGCATTGCTATTGCGAGGCTTCAAGGGATTGCAATTGTTGGAGGCATTGCTCTACTGCTTGCTTTTCCTATCAGTCAGGTAACTTGTGAGCTTGCCACAGGCTCGTCCACTAAGCCTGGAACTCTCCCTAATGGCCACACCGAATGTCACAGTTGGACCAGGGATCAAAAGGCAGCCGACTAGGTGATTGACAGCCAGAACCCAAATATGCAGGCACAGTTCTTCAAATTCAGCCTTCTCGACTTTCTATGGAATAATTGCGCATGATCTGTCTTTGCCCAGATGCTTATTTCTGATTTTTGTGTATAAATAGTCACATGTCATTGATGTGAGGGTTCTGTCTCCCTCACTGCTGACAGGTCACCGTTGACATCGAAGATGAGAATGATGAAGCACCTGTCTGCACACCCCGTCTCCATAAGGCCGTCATTTCTGACAATGTTGTTGCGGGGACAAGCATCCATGGTTTCCAGCTACACTGCCACGACAGAGATTCAGAGGATTTTGAAATGCGCTTTGAGATTGTTTCTGGTGAGTGCATTTATTGTGATGTCTTTTGATCATGAACATGTGTCAAGGTGACATTAATTATCCCCTGTTAGATGTGCTTTCACCTTAGACATGACTATGTCCCCAAAGGTCAAGCTAATTCATATTAATAACATTAAGCTTCCCCAGTGTACCCGTCACCTCCACATGCCCAATCTAATTGCTTCTTGGTGGCACTGTGGGTTAGGCTTCAGGCAGCTAACTGCAAAGTTGGCAGCTCAAATGGAAAGATGGGTCTGTTTGCTCTGGTAAAGATTGCCAGCTTGGAGACCCATGCAGGGCCGCCATGAGTCAGAATTGACTTGTGGTCGTCGGCTTGACTTGGTTTGGAAGTGAAGACACCGAAGAGCTGCGTGGTCGAAAGGGCTCACTTACAAGGACCTGCGGCTACTGCCCCACTTTCCCTGCACCAGGAGTCCCCACATGGTACAAACATTTAAGCACTTGACTACGAGCTGACGGGTTGGCATTGGTGGGGAACACCGGGCCCACGGGCTGCATCAGGCTCGGGAAATCAACACCAGCTAATATCACGTGCACCACCAAGCGAAGCCATTTCAGCCATCAAATAAGGGGTGAGTTAATTAAATGTTTGATTGTATGAACCTGGAAGGATGGTAAAGGTATCCAAGTGCCCTTGGCAGAGAAAAGTTCTCCTGCTGGCATTTTGAGCCTCTCTAGTGGCACTGTGGAAGAGAGGTCTATGGTGATCTACTGCTGAACAATCAGCCCTTGAAAACTCTAGGGCAGGCGTGCTCAAACTGCGGCCCGCGGGCCACATGTGGCCCACCGAGGACATTTATCCGGCCCGCCGGGTGGTTTTGCCCCATTTGTTTTTTCACTTCAAAATAGGATAGGTGCAGTGTGCATAGGAATTTGTTCATAGTATTTTAAAAATTATAGTCCGGCCCTCCAACGGGTCTGAGGGACAGTGAACTGGCCCCCTGTTTAAAAAGTTTGAGGACTCTGCAGGGAATCCAGTTCTTCTCTGAGGAGTCGTCAGAGGTCGAGTGAACTCCAGGGAAAATGGCCCTGGCTCCTTCAAAGGATGCTTGTAGTGATTCACCAAGTTGGACATATGTCTTCACTGTATTGTTTCATTTACCCATATCCATATCAGCTTTACCTATAACCAAGGGAAACCATTACCAGAGACCAAGTGCATGTTAGATATAATACTAGACAGCAAGGATTCAGTGTGTACGAGATGCATGTGCTCTTAGATTCACTGACTCCTTGTCTTTTAAACCAGTAGTCACATGGGCCACTGTAAAGTGACAAGCTGGGGTGAGCTGTGGAAGGGAAGACGGCTGGGTATTGGGCGACACTGTGACAAAGAGACTTGTAAAAAATGGGAGTCAGGCCCGCGGCCATGCATCTGAAAGCACAACCAAACAACAGTTGCTCTTGTGTCAGTTCTGACACATGGTGACCCCACGTGCGTGGAACAGAACTGCATTCCATAGGCGAGTCGATGGCCATGACCTTTCGGAAGAGGCTGGCAGGCCTTTCTTCTGAAGTACCTCTGGGAAGTGTGAGGCACCAACTTTTCAGTTTGTAGTCAGGCACTGAACTGCTTGTGTCACCAGGGAGGCAGCCTGGAATAATGGGTGCTTGGAAATTAGTCAACTCATTGATTATTAGTAGACTGGCTCAATAGCCTATTTTAAAAGGAAAGATTAGGTAGGCAGCTTCACGAGGGTAGGAACAATGCATATTTTATTAACAACAGTATCTAGAGCTGTGAAAAGGACCTGGAACTTCCCAGGGGCTCAGCAGGTGTTTGGGGCTGACCAACCCACCCGAGACTGATGCAAAGCAGGATGGAGGTAAGAAGCAGGCTCTCCGGTGTGGAAGACAGCAACAAACCAAGCTCACTGCCGTCGAGTCAATGCTGACTCATAGTGATCCCTGGGGATTGACAAGGCTGTAACTGTTGACAGGTATAGAAAGCCATCTTTCTTCCTTGGAGCTGTTGGTGGTTTCAAACTGCTGACCATGTGGATCATAGCCCAGTGAGTAACCACTGCACCATGCACCACCAGAGCTTCTATGTGGAAGATAGAAGAACGGAAAACAAATGGGCAGACAACTTTGACAAGAGCAAAGCTTGCTGACGGCATACGGGGATCAAACCTCAAATATTTTTTTTCTTAAATTTTTTGTATAAATTATTTTATTGCGGTCTCTTAAAGCTCTTGTAACAATCCATACATCAATTGTACCAAATACATTTGGGCATATGTTAATATCATCATTTCCGAAACATTTTCTTTCTACTTGAGTCCTTGGTATCAGCTCCTCTTTTTTCCCCTACCCTTGATAAATTATAAGTTATTATTATTTTCATATCTTACATCATCTTCTGTCTCCCTTTACCCACATTCTGTTGGTCATTTTCTTTGGGGTGGAAGGAGTTATATGTGGATCATTGCGATTGGTTCCCTCTCTACCTTCCATCCTTCCTTCCCCCCACCCACCTACCATTATTGTTGCTGAGCAAACCCCAGATCTTAATATGAACATTTCTTTCTAACTGAATGAATTTGTTGTTTACTTGATTTCTGCTTTATGATACAGAATGCATAGATGTACAGTAATTCAGAGTACAATAGATATTTTATTGATTTAGCTACCTGCTGCACGCATATATCAATACCAACTTAGAGTATCTAGGGAAAGGTTTGTTATGTGTCTTAAAGTAATTTGAAATTTTTTTGAATTATCATTTTGAAAGGAAACAAGAATCATCATTTTGGATTTGACCCCACTCGAGGCTCGAATACTCCGAGGCTCATTGTGACTCATCCTTTTGCCTTCGAATCGGGGCTTGACTTACAGCGGCAGTACCATCTTGTGGTGCACATCATTGATGACAACCTGAAATCCGGCAAGGCCGCCAAGCCCAGGACAGGCACGGCAATGATAGATATTTATGTGGCGAGGGCCAGCACACCACCACCTCCAACCACCAGTTCTGAAGTAGGTTTGGAAGAATGAGTGTGGAATTTAATTGGAGTCTGTATGTGGAAAGCAGTCTGCTGGAGACTCGAGTTTCATCTCAAAGGGTTACACATGGCAGCACTTTTCACCCACATGCCTTCTGGTTGAGGATCACCCCGTCCTCTGCCAGGCGATGTGTGCGTGTGTGTCTAAATCCGCGTGGCTGATGGAGCACATCGATTTGTAAAAATTGCATATGAAACAGAGAGGAACGCAAAGCAACAGACTCCATCTGAATGACCACAGGATCACTACTCAATCAATTTAATAATTAAAACCCCCTACAAGCTGGTCTGTTTTGTTATCCTTTTTTAATCGCCATGCTATGCATAATGGGTACCCACAATGCACCAGGCACACTCCTAGGTAGCTGATGCTAACCATTTCATTTAACCTGCCTTGCAACACTGTGAAGTCCAGCAGAGGGTTTAGGCTTTGATCATTTAAAACTAAACCTGCGAAGCCCCTGCAAGGTTCCAGAAAGGCTGCTGAGCCACTCCAGGGAAGTCCACTTAGTAGACTTTCCGGTTAGCGTACCGTATCGTCTTCCATCTTTGGAAAACAGGAGTCTTTCTTGGAAACAGCAAGGAGGGTAAATCTCTCCACAGGAATATTTGATTTTCCAGAACGTTCCACTATTTCGGGGTCCATTGTGCGTGGAGTAGATAACAGGCATACAAGCCTCAAAGGACCCCAGATACCATCTAGTTCAACCCCTTGATTTCACAGATGAGAAAGGTGAGTGCAGAGAAGCGAGGGGGTTTGTGCGAGATCTCAGGGCAGTCATTGCTCAGGATTCCAGGCGTCAGACCCCTCTGCTGGCACCTTCTTCTCTATGCAAGGGTCCGCCTCAGTTCTATACTGCTGTTTTATTGTTGTTAGGGACTGTCTACTACGCTTAAGCGACACTTTCTGGAAGCATGAACTAATGCTTTTGTTTGCTTTGAAACGATTCCCCAGCAAAAGCAAGGTCTGACCATTGTGTACACCGCGATCAACACATACAAAGCCAGCGACTGGTACATCCCTTTCATCTTCACGCTCATGGCTGTTTTCTGCGCCGGCCTGGCGGCCTGGGTATCCTTCTTGTTGTGGAGATACAGCAACGTGAAGCAATGCTGTCCAAAGCTGGCCCGGAAAGCCTCCAGGTCCCAAGCCCAGTAAGTGTGTTACTCTAAGCTTCTGGCATGGAGAGTGGAGGCCGACAGGCTGGTCATGCACTGAGGGCTTCTGCCCAAGTATACTTTAGAGCCTTGGGAATCTAAGCTTAGTGGATCCTTTCACCATTGGTTCCACCCCGATGGTTATCTCCAAAACTTTGGAGACTTTTCTTAAAAAAATCAACATGGACTTAGTTGGTGGTTCCACTTTAGACCATCTAAGTGGTTTCTCTGTGAGAATGTTTTAGACGAATACACTGGCGAGGCAAATAAGCAAATGACTCTCTAGCTTATTTTGGTGTAAGCAGTCTGCTGGACAGGTGTTTGCCAAGCCTGTCAGGGACGGGGCTTGACCCCAGGCAGCATCTCCACCCGAAATCTATGTGCAGCTAGGCTGTGGAAACGGATGAAACATGCAGGCACTTTTATTACCATCCCAAATACTTCTCCAGGGTGAAAGACAGGGGCTTCAGAAATAGAGTCGGGTGTGGACTTTCATTAATTAAACAGAGTTTATTTATGGTGGAGAGAGGGAGGGATGCTTAATGAAGACATCATTATTCCTCTTAAAGTATTTCTGTTTCTTTTTGTGAGCGAGACGTGA
The DNA here is from genome assembly GCF_050624435.1 of Tenrec ecaudatus. Classification (NCBI taxonomy): domain Eukaryota; kingdom Metazoa; phylum Chordata; class Mammalia; order Afrosoricida; family Tenrecidae; genus Tenrec; species Tenrec ecaudatus. Next base: position 139,288,270 of record NC_134534.1, read on the forward strand.
TGGTAGTCATATGTTGACACCCCCCCAAAAAAAAACCCTTGAAATGATTATAGATCTATATTTTTTGTCTTGTGTTAGCATCGTGAAGCTGATATTTTGTCAAATTTTCTTTTCCTACAGAGGACTGAAGTACATTGCAGGTAAGATGCGGCTTGTTAATTGCTGCACGATTATGTTTGGATTGGGTGCGTTTTTAAAAAGACACTCATCAGATACTTGGCTGTTTTCTTCTCTTTTTGAAACAGGAGATCGGCATCAAAAGGAAATGTTTGTCACAGGAAACGGAAAGAAAAAGTTAGAGGTGTTAACTGTAAGTATGCTTTGGTGATCCCTCTGCAACAGAAGAAAGAGGACTATTTCCCCTGGGCTCGCTCACCTGAGTTCCGGGTGTTTGCTTCTGTTGAGTGCCCCATGGTTTACAACACTGGAGCTTCAGCTCCAGCCTCAGAATGGGACGTCCCTTAAAATTTGCCTCAAAAACCATAAGTGTACGCAGCAGAAAGAATGTTGGCAAGCGGAAATCCAAAGTTATCTACCAGTAGTGAAAAATAAATCAAAACAAGCCAACAAAAAACTATACTCGGGAAGAGCCTGTGCATGTAATAGTTCACACCCAGGTCTCCAGCCCTGCAGTGTTTTAGCAGATGGTAAAATCTATACCGGAAAGTGTCTAAACCCTCCTGATGCATTGATTAAGTGATCCTCCAGGAAACATAAATGTGGGCACGATCAAGAAAGGATCCATCTTTTTAGGAAGGAAGACAAAGACAGCACTCAGAAGCTACTCACTCTATTTTTTTAACTGTCTTACATTTAATCAACATTACAAAGTGTTCACTCTGCATGCCACCTCGCAACACCTCGTGGCATGTCCAGCCTGTACCCACCAGCAGGTGGCCAACCCGAGGCACTGAGGCCCATGTGCTTGCCTGACTGGCCCGGTGACCTCTGGAGCTGCTGACCAGGATGCTCTCCGCCCAAGCACAGACCCCGGGCCCTTTCAGAGCCTCCCCTGGGCCCTTTCAGAGCTTTGCTGGAACATGCCTGAGTACAGGGAGGTGGCTGGGCCAGGGCCTCGGAGGCCTGGGCTTGGTGAAGGACATACATGGACAGCAGTCCTGGGCCCGGGTGGTACCACTGTTGCTGTGAGGGATGGGAGGGACAGGGAGGTGGAGGGAGAGAGGGGTGGAGGCCAAGGCTATCACTCTGCTGGGGACACAAAGCCAAGCAGAGCTGACCTTGCAGAAAGTCACTGCAAATGAAGTCCTCCTACTGTTGTCCGGCTGCCAGGCAGTGCTGGGGACCAGGGGCAGCCCCAGGATGACCTGGGGGGAGAGGACGGGAAGGGTGTTCATCTTTCATCACCTACTCCTTTCTAGGTCTGCTGTGTGACAGGACACATGAGACTGCAACCTCAAACATATAGGATGTTTCTATCTGGTTCCTGACTGATACAAGACGATGCTCTCATTCTCCCTGTCCCTCGCCCCCCCCCCCCCCCCACCTATCTGCTTCAGAGAGCCCACATGCTGAGGGGAGCAAGGCTGGACACAGAGATTCAAATATAATAGCACTTGCCTTACAAGATAAGAGAAAGATCTGAGTTTATGGTAGGCGTGGCTAGAGATGATGTGGAGTATGGTGTTGCCAAGAGACAAGAAGGGCAGGAGGTTGTTGGACCATAGAATGCTAGCCCTGCATAGACTAGAGAGAGGAGTAAGTTCTGTTGAGTCATCTGCAACAACCCTTCAGCACATGTCAAAGTTAATTTTATGCAACATCACTTTTTTACTTACATTCTCTACTTCTTCAAAGGAAACCATCGTGTATGAGACGGTGTTTGATGGAGAAGCCATTGATCCAGGTATGGGGCTTAAGTATCTTTTCCGCTAAGCCCACTTTGCCTATTTGGATGCTTAACACTATGAATGAATTTCGTATGTGTTATGCTTTACATAACAAGGCCCGAGCCTTAGGCAAATCTTCAAGGTTCAGGCGGGAAAATCAAACGAATAGAAGGGACCAGGTAAAATAGTAAATCCAATCATCGATGAAACCAGATGCTTGGGGTTCCCTAGGAAGTGGCAGAGACGGGAGTATGCTGTAGGGAGAGTACCTACTTTCGAGGGAATTCCGACTCCCAGCCATCCTATAGGAGAGGATAACTGCCCCTGGGGGTTTCCAAGACTGCGCCTCCTTACAGGAGTAGAAAGCCTGTTTCTTTCCTGCGGAGCAACGGGTGGCTTTGGACTGCTGACCTTTCTGTTAGCAGCCTAGCTGATGCACAATGAAAGGGATAGTTCTGACCTAGTTCCAGCAATCATTACTGCATGGCAGTAAGACCTGATCTTGCTACAATTGTGATGCCTCGAAGCGGGGGTCACAAGCATTGCATAAAATCTGCCCATTTTATGTGTAGACTTCTAATTACATGAAATCAAACTTTGCTGTAGACATCAAATACCACCCCCCCGCCCCGACCAGTTACCTGTTGTATAACCTAATGCCCAAGAAACATTGGCACAAGAAACATTTAATTGCAGGAATCTGTGCAGGTCTGACCGTGGAGATTCATTTGATTTCTGTGGTGTAATTATAGCATTCGAGTGGTAAGTGGACTCACCTGGTCAGCCCAGGTGCGTCATCACTCACACACCTGGCAGCTTGGTAAGGGCAGCTGCCATGGGTCATGCGCGGTCCCCCTTTCTCCCATGTAACCTCACGGCCTCTTCATGTAGTCTCTCCAACAGGCATAGTCAGACACTTTATATGGTAGTTCAAGGTTTCCAGAGAGGTCTCCAAGACATATGAATAGACTGTGGGTATCTCTTGAGCCCCCACCCCCTGGAAGGAGCATCACTTCTTCCACGTTCTGTGTTGGTCATTGCAGTTACAGTGTCGACCCAGGTTTAAAAAGCGCAGTACAGATCCCAGCTTTCAAAGGCAGAGAGTCAATTTGTGGTCATTTTCCACATTGTCATAGACTGGATGGTCATGGATTTTCAGTCCCAGGCCTAAAGCTTTGTATATTCTAAATCCGGAGTTGCATAACACAGTAGAACTCCATTTTATAAAACATTCCGCAAGCATTTCTTCTTCCCAAGCCTTTCTTCTCTAAAGGAAGCAGCAGGAACAGGAAGCTGTGAGAGGTGTTGTATCAAACCCTGATGTCGAGTTAGAAGACTTGAGTTTCAATGGTGAAACAAGTATTAGCTCTTTCTGTGAACTTGGACAAAGCTCCTAACATCCTCGAACCTCTTTTCCCCTCGCTGCAAAGCAGGCCCAGCATTGTGTGCTTTGTCTGTTTCTTGGGGTGGTTGTGAGGTTTACACCTGAATGTAGCAATGTTTTGTAAAGGGCTGTTTAATGTGGAGTACTGGGCACAAAAGACACACGGGCTCTATCATAGTTCATGGTGCTTCCCTGAGAGTTAATCCTGGACGAGTGTGAGTGACTTGGTAGGAATGTATTGATATTTTCTCTTTTTTTTTTAATTTTAACAATTTATTAGGGGCTCATACAATTCTTATCTCAGTTCATACATATACATACATCAATTGTATAAAGCACATTTGTACAGTCCCTGCCCTAATCATTTTTTTCTCCTCTTTTCTTTTTTTACATTTTATTAGGGACCCATACAACTCTTATCACCATCCATACATATACATACATCAATTGTATAAAGCACATCCATACATTCCCTGCCCCAATCATTCTCAAAGCATTTGCTCTCCACTTAAGCCCCTTGCATCAGGTCCTCTTTTTTTTCCCCTCCCTCCCCTTTCCCCCCTCCCTCATGTGCCCTTGGTAATTTATACCTCGTTATTTTGTCATATCTTGCCCTATCCGGAGTCTCCCTTCCCCCCTTCTCTGCTGTCCTTCTCCCAGGGAAGAGGTCACATGTGGATCCTTGTAATCAGTTCCCCCCTTCCAACCCACTCACCCTCCACTCTCCCAGCATCGCCCCTCACACCCTTGGTCCTGAAGGTATCATCCACCCTGGATTCCCTGTACCTCCAGCCCTCATATGTACCAGTGTACAGCCTCTGCCCTATCCAGTCCTGCAAGGTAGAATTCGGATCATGGTAGTTGGGGGGAGGAAGCATCCAGGATCTGGGGGAAAGCTGTGTTCTTCATTGGTACTACCTCGCACCCTAATTAACCCCTCTCCTCTCCTAAATGTATTGATATTTTCTTATTGACTACTAAGCCCTCCCCAAAGGAACTCTCTCAAAAATATTTCACTAGATTAAGATCATGCTACGTATACTGGATCGGATCAGCACTAACTAGCTAGTACCTCCCCAGGAGGCCCAGGAGTGGCCGGGTGGTGCAATCAGCCCACTTGGCTACTAAGTGAAAGGTTGGAGGGAAAGCCCACCCAGAGGCACCTCAGAAGAGAGTCCTGGCGATCTATTTATGACAAACTTCCATGGAAACCCCTAAGGCGCACAGTTCTGTTTTGACACATCTCTGGGGGGTCTTCACGTGTAGAACGGAATGCGAGGCAAAGAAAACTTAGGGCAAGTTCTCTGTTTGTTATCAGTTCAATGTCCAGAAACTGTTAAAAAATGAGGAGCCGATGCCAAGGGCTCAAGTAGAAAGTGTACAAATGCGCTTGACCTACAATGGATGTCTGTATGGATTGTGATCAGAGCTGTATGAGCCCCCAATAAAATGCTAAGAAAAACAAACTTAAGGAAACATTGGCCGAATGCTTAACCATGCCTAAAACCCTTTGCCCCATCGAATCCTCACAGCTACCCTAGGATGGAAGTGACCATTCACTGTCCCTGTTTGATGGACATCGAAACAGCTCAGAGGGCTGATGGCCTGCGTTTGGAGCCCCACGGCGTCTTTCTTTCCCCCCCAAGGGAAGGGAGGGAATCAGATGGCGGGGCTTTCAGAATATAGATGGAATGCTATACGTGGTAGCCCAGGAGGAAGTGTTTTGAGCATAAGCCTGGTGTGCACCTTGCCCGTGTCTGTACTGGGCAGGCTACTTTGTCCCGAATGTCTTCGTGAAAAACATCACCTCGTATCTTCTTCAACAGGCATCCAGGCTCTTCGCCTGGCTCACTTTTTCACTTTAGAATTATTATTGGAAATTGCAAATTCTTGCACACCACTTCTTATTTCCCTTAAACATGTTTTAAAATATGTCTCTAATGACTACTTACTTAAGGCTTAGCACGTGCCAGGCTTGTTCTAAACCCTTTATAGTTACTGACCAATACTTTGTGATAGCAGCACTCCATGAACAGTAGTATTCCTTGACGTGTTCCTGCTTGATTATGAAGCTGAAGACTTATGACAAGATGTTTGAGGGCATTTCTAACATCTAAGCGTAGTAAACATCTATTGAATTTTAAATCTAGTCAAAACACTCTCACATGGATGGTGAATTTTCACAAATATTTACGAGATAGGCTCTGTTATTATGACTCTCATTTTATAAATGAGGAAACAAGTGGCATAGAGAGACAAGTACCTGGGCCAGAATCAAAGGGTCATGGCAAGAGAGGGCCAGCGGTAGAGGCCAAAGAGCCTGGCACTGGACCCCGTGACCCCAAATCTGTTGAGGACTTCTTCCCTCAGTGATCTGGTTTAACCAACGCATCAACAAAGGCGGCTCCCTGGGTTCCTTTACACAAAGGGAAAAAAGTGTACACAGTGGAATAAAGGCAATCAGAATCCCAAACCACTTGCTACAAGTTGGTCGAGGTGCAGGGTGCCTCCCCGTGTGTTGGTCGAACTGTGGGCCTAGGGTCTACAGTGGCTCCCTTCCAGAATGAGAGCTCTAGCCCTTCCAAGGCACACAGTGGACCCGCGCCTCCTCCCTTCCCACCAGCAGCTCACCGTAACTGTTGCGCTCCCCCCCGCAGGAATTCCATCCAATAGTCCCAATGATCGTGTTCTGCTCATTCTGATGCTGCATTGCTGAACGCCGGCCACTTTTGGTCTCCTCCGGACTGAGGACCCAGTTGTCATGGACTGATGTGTGTTCAGTTCCCACATATTTTATCGATTGGTGGTATAGATTCTTTTTCCTCTCTCTTCTTTTTAATAAATCATTCTATTGGGGGCTTTTACAACAATCCATACATCAATTGGATCAAGCACATTTGTACATATGTTGCCATCATTTTCAAAACATTTGCTTTCTACTTGACCCCTTGGTCTCAGCTCCTCTTCTCCCCAACCCTCCACCATGCTCCCACCCTTGTGAGCCCTTGATGAATCATATCTTATACCATCTGCTGTCTTTTTTCACTCATGTTTCTATTGTTCATTTCCCTCTGGGAATACATTGATCATCATCATCTGTTCCCTCCTTCTCCTCCAACCTTTTCCTACCCTCATGGTATTGCTGCCCCCATTACTGTTCCTGAAGGGTTTATCTGTCCTGGATTCCGTGTGTCAAGAGCTTTTATCTATACTATCGTGCATGCTCTGGTCTAGCTGGATTTGTAAGGTAGAGCTGGGGTCATGATAGGGGGGGTGGTAGGAGGAGCATTAAAAATCTAGAGGAATGTTGTGTTTTGTCAGTGCTATACTGCACCCTGGCTGGCTCCTCCCTTCCTTATGAGCCTTCTGGGAGGGGAAGGCCAATTGTCTACAGATGGGCTTTTGGTCTCCACTTCTCTCCTCATTCACATTGATAAGATTGTTTGTTTTTGGTTTTCCGATGCCTGATACCTGATTCCATCGACACCTCGTCATCTGCATAGACTGGTGTGCTTCTCCCATGTGGGCTTTGTTACTTCCCTGCTACACGGCTGCTTGTTTAACTTCAAGTCTTTAAGATCCCGGATAAAATATCTTTTAAGAGCAGGGCACCATCAGCTTTCTTCATCACATTTGCTTATGCACCCATTTTTCTTCCAGCGATCATGTTGGGATGGTGGGCATCACAGATTGACAGGTTATTATAAGAAAGCATTCTTGCATTGAGGGAAGACTTGAGTAGAGGCTCAATATCCGTCTGCAGTGGTATAGATTGAGGCGGGGGGGTGGTTGGAGGGATGGAGAGTGGACCAACAGAGAGGTTCTTTGTCCACCTCAGCAAATTGACCCTGTCAGAAGAATTATTTTTCAATTAATGGATTTTTGAGAGCTGACTAAGCATATTGACATTTCATATTACACCTAAAGAAAAGAAATAATGTAAAATAAAAGAACTAAGTTTGGCTATATAGGTGTTGGGATCTACCATCATTATTCAAATGCTTTTGGAATCCAGAGGATGCTGCATATGGTAATCATGTATTCATGAAGGCTCATTACAGTAAAATTTTACTAATTACAGTCAAAGAGGACATGCTCCCCAATCTCAGCAATCTAGTTGATTCAGAGCTTTGGAACTTGCCTCCCAGAATTCAAACCTAGGCCTGGCACTTACAAACAGTGTGACCTCAGCAAGCTATTAGCACCTCTGGGCCTCAGTTTCCTCATTGGGAAGACGGGGCTAATAAATGTACCTGCCTCATTCGAGTGTTGAGTGGATTAAATGAATTAAGATAGGCAGAGTCTGGCATATAGGAAATACTAGAGGAATCAGCTATTATTATCATATTACTCCTCTTCATTATCAATTACATCTTAATCACCTAAGAAACAACAATGGGTTGACATCCTTTTATATTTCAAGTCCCATTTACCCTAAGTATATATCTTTTACTCTTGTGTAACTCTTTTGTTTCACTGTTTCCAAGGAGGGTGGGCTGATTTACCCTCAGACACCATGGAGGAAGAGGAGGCTTTCTGCTCCCAGAGGGAGTTGCTCCCTCAGAGCCAGGAGGCAGTTCGCCTCCGCCCTATAGGACTCCAACTCGATAGCAGTGAGGTGTTTTCTTAAATACAGATACATCATCACACGGTCACCTCTGTAGCCACCACTTCTCACCACCATCACAGACAAGACATCAACTGTTCCCTCACCATCAAATCATCCCTGATGCTAAAGGGGCAATGAAACACATTAAAATGTAACCCAATATCTTAACGTAGGATCATTTCAATATCTAACCGGTACAGAAAATGAATGAGGTAATTTTCAGCCTATCTTTGAAATCTGATGGCATTGTACAGAACAGCGTACCTTAGTTCAGATCAGCCACATGGCAAGTACTCAGACACCATGGCTGGCTTGTGGGCCCTGTGTTTGAACAGCACTGCTGTGCATTTGACCCTTTCCTCCCTGCATAACGAAAGCGAAATCGCATGCTGCTTCAGGGTTTGCCTCTCGTTTCCCCTTGGGTCACAGAGCAAGACAACAAGTAACTCGTCTGTGTACTAAGAATATAGCCGATGCTCAATAAATATTTGCGGGTCAAAGGCACGCTTGGCAAGTTCCTCGTGATTCACCTTCTCAGTGTTTCGTCTTCTCTTCCCCACAGTCTCTGGGAATGTGTATCAGTATAACAGCAGAACGGGAGCAAGGAAGTGGAAGAAGGCCCCCAGGCCCCAGGAGGAGGACTTGGAAAACATGTACTCCCTCCCAGTGACCCAGCACGCCGGGGAGTCCACCTCCTCCAACACCCCTGTGCAAGGATAGCATTGCAAGGTCTCCGGGACGTTGCTTTTCTGTGAATGCACCTGCCGCGGGTAATTCCCACCTGGCTCTCCAAAGTTAAATCTAGACCCCAGGTCAGCTGCTTTGACTGTGACTGACTTGTAATCTTCCAGCTCAGGGTATCTGGGTGGGGGCAACAGGGAGTGCTCAGATTTGATTCTCTGACCAAGTTTTGCTAAAAACAAGTGCTTAAAATTGATTGAATTAATTCATGATTGTTTAATTTTGCCCAATAGCGTTATTTGGCCCTTGAGGCTTACACACTGGTGGTGTCGTTGGGTTGCTTGCTAACTTCTAGATTGGTGGTTCAAACCTACCAGCAGCTCCAAGGGAGAAGGATGGGGTTGTCTACTCCTGTAATGTTCTTCAGCCTTGGAAAGTCCCATAGAGGGCTGCTATGAGCTGGTTTTGAGCATATAGCTCTACTAGATGCCTGGAAGAGAGTGAGGTCTCCATATGTATTTGTTGAATAAGTGACTGGAACAAATAAATTGCCTTTGATTCAAATTCTTACTGCCTCTTTACTCATAAAAGAAAAATGGGAATTATCTTTTGAAAAGAACTCCATTTGTTTGTTTGTCTCTGGTAGTCATAAAAAATGCAGGATTTCCACCCCCAGGATTTTTAAAAGCACAATCGATCTTTGCTTTTAATTTTCTTTTTATAGCCCTACAGAGAAGGGCCATCTAAAACCTTTACTTGTTACTGGCCTGCCAAGGGAATATTGGAATCAACCTTTGAGAGCTGTGTATGAGTTTTAGAACACACGGGCCTCTTGCATCATGTCCTTGTAGGGGACCAAAAGGGCTGTTGATGACAGAGGCTAAGCCTACCATTAACACAACATGGAGTTCAGCTTGGGGCTCATATTTTTTACTAAGGATATTTTGCAACCGAAGACAAACTGTGAGCAATGAACTAGCAATTGAATCTGAGGCCATTCCAGATTTGAATGATAGAAAAGCCTTGATATCCATCGGCTGCTGAATGTGTTCATGTAGAGAATTCCCTTTCAGCTCATGGACACTGGGTCTCTCCACAAGCCGGAGCACCTGATAGGAAAGAGGGTCATTTTCGATTTGTGGTCAGTGTGGCTGAGTTGGGAGACTTTATGGCCAGGAGGACATCGTTGGTTGGAGTCTGTGTTATTAGGATACTCCACTGTATTATATCTTATTACTATATTACCAATGCCTGCCCATTTTTATCTTATGCTTTTGTTGTGAGAAACAGCACAAAACACGTGACATGTGAAACCAGCATTAAGCACCGGCACATGTGAAAAGACATAAGTAATATAAAAATTTCCATTTAACCATTACGAAGTGTGCATGTCGGTGACATGAATTATATTTCCCATGCTGTACAACCACCACCAAGGTTAATTTCCAAAAGTGTTTTGGTCACACCCTTTAATTGAAATTCACTATAACGAATCTCTATCGCTCCGGCCTCACACACTCTCTGACCAGACTGGCTGCCATAGAGTTAATGAGAGGACAGTACGGAACTGCCTTGGTGGGTTTCTGCGACTGAATCTCTTTGTGGGAGCAGAAAGCCTCACCGGCAAACACTCGCCCCCTTGCATTTGTCTTCGCCGGATTATTTCCAATAAATGGCACCATACAGTAGTCCTTCCACCCCCTCCTTTTAAATCACTTTATTGGGGACTTGTACAACTCCTATCACAATCCATTCATCCATCCATTGTGTTAATCACATTTATACATTTGTTGCCATCATCATTCTCAAAATATTTTCTTTCTACTTGAGCCCTTGGTATCAGCTCCTCGTTTTTTCCCTCCCTCCCTCACGAACCCTTGATAATTTAAAAAGTATTATTGTACTAGTCTGGTACTTTGGAGAAACAAGTCCACAGAAACTCATGTATAAGGAGAGTTTTATATAAAGGTTATGTGCGCATCAAGAAAACATCCAAACCCAGTGCTTCCCAAGCCCACAAGTCCAACATTAACCCATTTGTCCAACAGCAATCCTCAAAGTCCTCCTCCATCTCACAAAACAGACACAATGATGCTGACTGCAGGAGGAAAGCCAAGTCAGTGAGTGTGAAAGCATCTCACCGCTTGCAGGGGTCTCCACATGGCTGCTCCAGCACCCAGGGCTGCTTTGAGGTAGGTCCATGTGACTTCTCCTCAGGGATGTCTTACAGGAAGTGAGCCTTGCCAGCTGAAACAGGGAACTGGCTAAGGCAGCTGCACCCTCGTCCAAGCGTCAGAAAGCAAGAGACCTGAGAACCCAAAAGGCGAGGCTCACTGAGCCATTTATCCCTCTGCCCTTCAATTAATCCCACATGTTTATCGGCCAGGTTGGCACGATAAACTAACTCAATTATTTTTTCACATCTTACAGTGTCTAATGTCTCCCTTCACCCACTTTTCTGTTGTCTATCCCCCGGGAGGGGGCTATGCTGATCACTGTGATCAGTTTCCCCTTCCCCTCCTGATATCGCTGCTCTCATTATTGGTCCTGAGGGGCTTACCTGTCCTGGATTCCCTGTGTTTCCAGCTCTGCTCTGTACATCTTTACAAAATCCTGCGCAGCAATTTACGGTTTGAAGTGCCACGATGCTGAAAATACACGTGGAAATTCGTGTCCTCTGGAGACTGGGTATTGAACCTTTTAACGTTCCACAGTGATGAGACGCCTGAAGGCAGACTCCGAAGGGAGAGACTTTGGTTGTCCTCTGTGTCTGATTTCTTTCCCTGCACATGCTGCTTTCAAGGTTGTAGCATGGATCAGGGCTGTATGTTATTATTATTATTTTTTTTTATGGTTGAACACTCCCCTGATAGTGCTTTTTAAATGGTAACCGCTGTCTGAACGTGAAAGACACCGGGTCATCTCTATATGTGGTCATCGTCAGGGGTGTGGGACGTGGGACACTGCGCAGGCCCATGCAGTGGGGGCTCTGTGGCTCAGTCGGAACTGGTCGGACTTCAGCATCACGACAGCTCTGAAAGGAGTGCGTATATCGCCTTCTTCCAGGTGGTACCTTGCTTCCTTCTCGGGGCTGAGAACAAACAAAAATGTCTGGATAATTTGCAGCAGGGGTCTCTAGAGATCAATCATGAGTGGGATTCTGCACCTGCTATTACTTGGGCTTTTAAGGGTGGTGGTGGAAATGATCAACTTTCTTTTAAAAGCCTGAGTTGGATTACTTGATACTTAATCTGCCTGCGTCAGAATCAAGAAAAAGTTGCCATTGTTGTTTGTCCTCTGGCTGCGTTGAGGTTGAGGTGGGATTCAATTTTGGACCCGGTGGAGAGAGCAAAGGCCTGAATGATAGAGATGTGGCGTGGGACGGCACTGCACCCCGACTCCATCATGTGGGCGCGGACTCTGCTGCAGCGCAGGGAGTCTGTGCTGTCGTCTTTGTGGCAGACAGGTGGCCAGGCCTTTCTTCTGAGGCACTGCTGGGGTTTGAACCACCCGCCTTCTGTTCATAGTGGAGCACAGGCTGTCCCCACCACCTGGGGACCTTGCTCTCAGGGGCAGGACTCTAGAATCTGACCACTTGTTTGGGGTCATAAAACAGTTTCTCTCTTCTGATTCTTCTTTCAAATAGAGAAACAAATGAAAACCAAGACTTCTGCCTCCTGGCTGCCCTGCCAGACAGAGACAAAGTGCGCCAGAGTTTCTGTGACTAAATCTTTGCGGAGCAGACAGCTCGTCTTTCTCCTGCTTTAACTCATGAGCTTTAATTCAACAACATGATTGTGTTGTTTCTCCTGAGACTGTCACAGACTGCCCCCAAATTGAAGGCTTAAAACAACGCCAATGCCAACGGGAATGAGTTTTCTCAGTTCTGGAGGCCGGAGGATGAATTTTGCCCCAGGGAGCTACCTCCAAGGACTCCCGACGTTGCTGGACTTGTGGCCACATCACTTCCCTCTGTTGTCACCCAGGCTTCTCCTCTGAGCGTTGGTGTCAACTCCCACTGCCTCACTCTCATCAGGGTATTTGACATTGAATTTGGGACCCACACATGTCTGCCAGATGTTCTCCTCAGCGGAATATGGAATTAACTTAATACCAGCTACGGAATCCCCCTTTCCAAATAAGGCCACATTCGACACGTTCTTGGGACTAGCCAAAACAAGACACAAACTCAAACTCACTGCCATCAAGTCGGTGCCGACTCCTATCCACCAGATAGGACAGGGTAGAACTCTCCACTTTGAATTTCTGAGACTGTCATTCTTTATGGGAGTAGAAAGCCCCATCTTTGTCCGGAGAAGCAGATGGTGGTTTTGAACTGCTGACCTTGTGGATCTGAGCCCAACCCATAACCACTATGTTACCAGGATGTGGATTTATCCCTGGGACCACCATTCAACACACTGCAATGACTTAAAAGACAGCTTTATGAGGTATAAATGGATACAATCTTTTGTGATGTGCAAAACAACCATTGGGTTGGTTTAAGAAATATTCATTTAGTACCTATTATGTCCTAGGAACTTGAAAGGGCTATGAGTTGCCTGCTAACCAGAGGCCAGCAGTTTGAACCCACCAGCCATTCCATGGGAGAAAGATGAGGCTTTCTGCTCCCATAGTAAAGATTTACAGTGTCAGAAAGCCAAAGAAGATAGTGTGCTCTGTCCTATAAGGCCACTATAAGTCAAAATAAATTTTATGGCAGTGGGTTTGATTTTGATTTCTGGGCATTTGCTCTGTAGGTTCCTGGTGGTACAATGGTTAAAGGGCTTTGCTGTTAACTGACTAGTTGACCAGTTAAACTCACCAATTAGCCTATAAGAGAAAGATATGACAGTCAGCCTCTGTAGAGATTAACAGCTTACACCCACTAGCTCTATGGGAGAAAGATGAGGCTGTCAGTTCTCATAAATACTTCAGTCTCAGAAACTCCATGAAGTCATTCTACTCTGGCTACAGGGTTGCCATGGGTTGGAATTGATTTGATGGCTGTTGTAGGTTTTTAAAGTCTGGAACAGGACAAAGATAAGGCCAAGGAACACCATCAAAATGAGGGAGGCCCCACTCAAGTAATCCCTCAATGCAAGGATACTTTCTTCTATTAAATTGGCATTCTATGATGCTCACCTTCCCAACACAACCGCTGAAGACAAAGTGGGTGAATAAGCAAATATGGTGAAGAAAGCTGATGGTGCCCGGCTATCAAAAGATACAGCATCTGGGGTCTTAAAGGCTTGAGGGTAAACAAGCGGCCATCTAGCTCAGAAGCAACAAAGCCCACATGGAAGAAGCACACCAGCCTGTGTGATCACGAGGTGCCAAAGGGATCAGTTATCAGGCATCAAAGAACAAAAAATCATACCATTGTGTGCTCACCTCCATGATAAGATTGCTGAAGACAAATGGGTGCATAAGCAAATGTGGTGAAGAAAGCTGATGGTTCCTGGCTATCAAAAGATATAGTTATGTCTGGGGTCTTTAAGGCTTGAAGGTAAACAAGCAGCCATGTAGCTCAGAAGCAACAAAACCCATATGGAAGAAGCACACCAGCCTGCGTGATCACAAGGTGTCAAAGGGATCAGGTATTAGGCATCATCAGAACAAAATATCTTCTCATAGTGAATGAGGGGGGAAATGCGGAGTTGAGACCCAAATCCATTTATAGGCCACTGGACATCCCCTTACAGAGGGGTCTCGGGGAGGAGATGAGCCAGTCAGGGTGCGATGTAGCAACAATGAAAAATACAACTTTCTTCTAGTTCCTAAATGCTTCTGCTCCTCGCCCCCCCTCCCCCCCCCCCGTACCTACCACCATCATGATCTGAATTCTACCTTGCAAGTCTGGCTAGACCAGAGGATGTACACTGGTACAGATAGGAACTGGAAACACAGGGAATCCAGGGCAGATAATCCCTTCAGGACTAGTGGTGAGAGTGGCGATACCGGGAGGGCGGAGGGAGGGTAGGTTGGAAAGGGGGAACCGATTACAAGGATCTACATGTGACCTCCTCCCTGGGTGACGGACAACAGCAAAGTGGGTGAATGGAGACGGTGGATAGGGCAAGATATGACAAAATAATAATTTATAAATTATCAAGGGTTCATGAGGGAGGGAGGAGAAAAAATGAGGACCTGATGGCAGGGTCTTGGGTGGAGAGCAAATGTTTTGAGAATGATGAGGGCAATGAATGTACAAATGTGCTTTACACAATTGATGTATGTATGTATGGATAAGAGTTGTATGAGTACCTAATAAAAGGATTTAAAAAAAATGAGCAAGACCATTAGCACGGGGCCATAATGTTTAAAGGATTCATGACCATGCAGATAATTTAGAAAACAAAATCACAATTTGTGGCCGATCAGTTCATTATTGTTATAGGTGGAAGTACAGAAACAGGGTAAGTGTTATGATTGGGATAGTTATTGTATATAGTTATTGTATATAAGCCATCCCAAATATCAGCCGAGGCTCCTAAGTTTACCACAAAATGGCATTAAAAACGAGCTGATTCCAGGAACCCAAGTGGAAGGCAAATTTTGAGAATGACGAGGGCAACGAATGTATACGGGTGCTTTACTCAATTGATGTATATATTTATTGTGATAAGAGTTGTATGAGCCCCAATAAAAGGATTTATTAAATTTAAAATAAAAAAATGTGCCGAGAAACTTGGCTTATACATGAGTATATATGGTACGTAAAATGCTGATCAGAAACTTTACAGGATTGGTACTGGGCCCTCTAACTACCAGGCTACTTGATAGTTGGCTGTGTATGACTCATGACTAGCCGGTGTTGGCATCCTAGTTCTGCAGTAGATCTTAAGACGACTTGTTTCTGGTTGTTGCCATTGCATCGCTGCATTTGCCAAGAGAAGAGGCTGCCTGCACTAATTCACTGGCTCTGGATAAGGATAAACAATACAAGCTACAAAAATGTCCCAGACGAGCTGGCTGTTCCATCCAACTCCAATCTAGAGCAAAACCCCCATCCAGCCTGCAGTTGCATGCGTCTGAAGATGAGTAGAAGGCTACTTGAGCCCCCTCTTGATCAACTGATCTCTAAGTGACTCACAGACACAGGAAGTAGAACAACAAATGATTATTGTTCCACGCCATTGGGTTTAGGGGCAGGTGTGCAGTAATCACTAAATCATTCCAGAAAGAAAGGTGAGATGTTACCTTCCTCTGTTTCTCTATATTTAATGCACACACCCACACCCACACACACATAAATATTGTTTAAAATATTAATCCCAAAGAGAAAACTTAAAGATGAAAAGAGATCTGATACAAATTTCACTAAGAAGAAAAATATAGACTCTTGAGTTAAAATGGGTTGCTGTTTTGTTATTTGTTATTTGCTGGACATTATAAAGTATGCAGGGCAAAATCAGTCCTTTTTGAACAATGACTTTGTGTATTATTTCCATCAGCTTCTGATGTTTCCTGTATTATTCAGTAATACTACATAACATTTTAAACCTTTCAACTTGAAGCATATATTTCAGAAACACCTTTGCCTCCTGATACACGTCTGGGTGGGCTTGAACCTCTAACCTTTCAGCTTAACTATTTGTACCACCCAGAGACATCTTAAAAGGGATTAGTAGAATGTTTATGTTGGAAGATATGAGATGTGACCTCTTCCATGTGCTATCCTTTAGTGTGGTTTGAGAAAAGGACCCCATAAGCATTTATTAAATAATTGACCTTTGAAATATATCTAGTCAAATTCTTACCTCAATTGTTGCTTTTTTAACATGTTTTGCTGTATATTAAACCCAGAATAGGCAAATCTGTAGAAACAGTAACTAGATTAATGATTCCTTGGGGGTATGGCAGGGGAGGTTGTGGGGGGTGGGTGGGGGAGAAATAGAGAGCTAATGACAATGAGTTCACGGACCAAGAAAATGTTCTAAACTTGATTGTAGTGATAATTATACAACTCATCTTGATGTGATTGACCTATTGAATTGTATGATATGTGAATTACAGGCCAATAAAACTGTTAAAAAGTCCTTAATCACAGAACTAATATAGAGAAGACTCTCTCTAACAAACTTGCCACTGTTGATCCTCCCATCCTCACTGCTGTTGAGTCAATGCTGACTGATAGTGACCCTGCAGGGTTGCGTAGAACTGCCCAGACGTCACTGTTTCTGGGAGCCGAAACCCTTGTGTTTCTTCTATGGAATGACTGGTAGGTTCCAATGGCAGCCTTTGTGGTTAGGGCCCAGCACGTAATCGCTGTACCTCCAGGGCTCCTGGTGTTGATCCGGGTCCTCTTAAGTATCTCTAGATGGGAAAACCATTGTGTACCAGGCAGCTCTTTCTGTTGTGAAGAAGAATGCTTGTTAGAATGCCCTTCTTCCTATTGAGGCAAAGAGGAAATCTAGTTGACAGTGCGTAATCTGTGCTAAATAATTTAAAAATACGGTGTTTTTCCTCATTGCGAACCCACCTTGGACCACACAGACACATTTTCACTCTCTGATAAAGACACTAACGATGGACCAGGACATCTGCATAATAGCTTCCATTCAGTATTGCTACCTTATATTTCATCTGGCTTCAAAATTATACTCCTTCATCTATAATAAATGATTTACTTTCAGTTGGAAAAAGCAGAATGATCCCTTTTGGGTCAAAATTACCCAGGAATGTAATTAATGGCATCTCATTTTGTTAGTTCATTATCTAAGCTCTCTGTGGATAGCTTTAAATAGGAAAAATTGGCAGTTTTATTGTGCTCTTGCTATCTTGCACACATTGCTGATAGTACATGACTATGGGGCTAGTCCAGGTACTCCACTGGACTCAAAACATTTAATTTATGTTTATTTCAGAGAACAATAACATTAGAATTAAAGAAGTCCTTGTATCATATTATTCAGCATCTTAAAAGACTCTACCCTCAGGTGTACACATATGTAGGCACAGATATTGTTAAGTTGTTAGGTCCTGTTGTGTTGGTTCCAATTATCTTACAGGTTCATTCTGGGTCTCCACTACATCCATGCCCCTTCACATAGATTTGGTTGCTTGTTTTGAACTTCTGATATCTCTTCCGTGCACACAGGCTGGTGTACTTCTTCCATATGGGCTTTGTTGCTTTCCTGCTAGATATCCACTTGTTTAACTACTAGCCTTTAAGATCCCAGATGTTCTTATCTTTTAATAGCTGGGCACCATCAGCTTTCTTCATTACATTTGCTTATGCACCCATTTTGTCTCCAGCAATTGTGTCAGAAAGATGAGTATCATCTTATTCGAATAAACCCTTCTTGTACTGAGGTAAGATTTAAGTAGAGGCCCAAAGTCCACACAATTTTTTTAAAGGGTCCCAGTCGACCTGACTGTGGATAAGGCTAGAGGACAGTCTTTGTCACTCTCATCCTTTTAACTTTAAGGAGTCAGTATCGAAGCTTCTAGTCACTTTAGCTAAGTGATTATCAAAATGCCTGCCAAACAGTAAATGCTTGAGGAAAGTCATCAGCATGAGGGACTTCCAAAACTTTGAGGAAAAATTCCTTTACCTTTAATTCCATTTCCCCTGAAAATGTTGAGGTCCCCAGGCCTGTTTTATTATATCATGCTACTATAATGGCTACTG
Organism: Tenrec ecaudatus; assembly: GCF_050624435.1. Taxonomy (NCBI): domain Eukaryota; kingdom Metazoa; phylum Chordata; class Mammalia; order Afrosoricida; family Tenrecidae; genus Tenrec; species Tenrec ecaudatus. Next base: position 139,306,428 of record NC_134534.1, read on the forward strand.
CTGGCACCACGAGCATCGGTTATTGTCTGAGGCCTCTGGCTTCAAACTCTTCCCTCCCAGTGCGCTGACATTATTGTTCCAGGCTGAAGAGGGTGCTTTAACAGAGTCTACAGTGATCGTGCAACTGCGGTAACGCACCTTCTTTTGACCTGACTTCCAAAATCAGAGCGAGAAGAGAGGATTGGCTGGCGTCCCAAAGGCTCCCTTGCTATAGTATTTGGTCCACCCAGTGGAGTTGTTGAAGCCTACTGGCTAATTGTACAAACATGATTAATTGCTAAGATAAATTCAAATGCATCACCCAAAAAGTGAAGACTGAAGTCTTTAGTGCTAAAATCATCCATTATGTTCGGCCTTCTCTTTTCCATTACATCCCAGTACCAAGCTTCATACTGGGCACAAAGTGAATCTGGAAGCCAAAAGGAAAGATGAGCAATTTCTTTTTTTAATGACTTTATTATTTTGATTTGGGTGAAAGTTTACAGAGCAACTTAATTTTCCAATTTCTGATTCGTTTAGCTTCAGCTTATCCAATGCACTGACCTCACTTCCTCCCTGCGTTTCTTATTCCTATTCATCTTTCCTTTCCCCTTCCTTCCCGTCAGTCTGCTGAACTTAGACTCTGGCCAAATGCGGCCTTCTACAGTTGGCTGTTCCGAGAAGTCACTGTTTACCTAACTGCTCTATCTACTGTTTGGCTGAAAGTTGACCCATACGGGCAGCTTCAGGTGCAGGTTTGAGGGGTGACTCAGGGCCAGAGTGAGCCTAGTCTTTTAAAAATAAGTTTTTGAGTTTTGTTCTGCACTTTCCCCCTACACTATCCAGAATCATCTATTACAGATTCTTTCAGAGCAGCCAGTAAGGGTAACTGGACACCATCCAATTCTTCTGGTTTCCAGATCACAGATGCCGAGGCCTGCATGATCCATTAGTTCTTTGTATGGATTGTTTCCATGCGTCTTTGATTTTTGGCAGAGTTCTTGGCTCTGGACAGAGGAGACCAATAGCTTCACCGTATATGGTTGTGCAGAAGCTCAAAAATACCTCAGTCACGACTCAACCAATTCAAAATGTAAAAACTGCTTGGAACCAAGGATGCAGACATTTTCTTCATGACCTAGATTGTGCCAATTGACCTTGATATGGCTAACACTGGTCCTGAGTTCTCTGGCTCAGTGCTTCATCCCCTCAAAGAACGAACAATTTCTTATCAAAAATAACATCCCTATGCCCAATTCAGCCCAATATAGTTCACTAGTCAGCAGTTTGTTTCCACTCATTTGACTCACTTGCTTAGTTGTTTTTTCCCTGGGTTCAATCGACTCGCAGGTGTCGCAATGCTATTCCCGATGGGTTGTTCAACAACCGTGCCTCACAGCTTCCTAAGAAAAGGAAAATCGAAACCTTGACTCCTCCGTCAGCCACGATCTCAGGGATCGGAGCTCTCCTAACCATCACCCGAACAGAAGAATATGCTGAGTTGTCCTTTCAATACCTTCTTAAGGACTCACCAAGACACCCTGGTGGCACACTTGTTTAAGCGTTGGGGTCCATGGGAGAAAGACGAGGCTGTTGGCTCCAGCGACGGCCGTCAAGGTTGAACAGTGCTGCTCTGTTCTATAGAACGCTGCTGTGACTAGAAATTGCCTTGTTTGTTGGCAGTGGGTTTGGTTTGGGCTTGGAGTAAAGATCAACTAGTTCCTGTTGGACCAGGTTGAATTCCTAACAAGGCCACCCAAGCGGTTCTTAAACTCCGTCCTCCTGGCCAGGGCTGCTACCCACCAGGCAGCTCACAGGGCGTGGTGTTTTCTGCCTACATCTGGGAGGTGCATGCCGAGGCTGTCCTGCATTGCCCCGAGGGCTGGTTTCTGTTCCTGGGATGATGTTATGCTTCAGCAGATAAAAGTTCCTCACTGACAAAGCTAAGAAATGAGTTTCCTGGGAAACCCCATAAATGTATTGGCAGCTAACATTGTTGAAACACTTGGGATCATGGATGAATACACAGACCTACGTGTGCACCTTAAAATTTCACTTGTGACTTTTCATATACAGTAACATAGATCCAAATAATTCCACATACAAACCACTCATAGTTTTACCACATAGTGGTATCTGCCAGATCTCTTTTTCATGCCAACCTATGAAATATGCCTTTCATAACAAAGATAGGATTCTATTCTGATAGTTTTATGCAACTCTTAGTTATAAATATATATATATATATATATTCTCTCTTCTTCTCTGGTGATTAATGTCCCTTCATTTCCAATGATAGCATCTAGGGAGGAGAAAGGAATTTTTCTCTGGACAAAACAAAGTCTAATTTTTGGAGGGAGGGAAGAAAGACTAGACTTGTGATTTATGTGGATGGCCGTCTCCTTGCTGTCTCACACCCACCCACTGATGCCCTTACCCCGCATCACAACCCACCAGCCTGGGCATGGAGTGCTAACTCTGACTCACTTTACAGCTTCCTTTAGAGAAATTGAAGGCTGATCTTAAAGGCAATGCCCACTGAAAGAACAACAGCCGTAGAGAGAGCTACAAAATAACACCCACTGCAGTTGGCACATAGCATGCTAACGCCACTTACACAATACCTATCAATCTATGGGATTTACAAGCTCCAGAAGGGAAACTTTTCTCACAAAACAGAAGCTTCCCTGAGCAGAACTTGAGGCACCAGGACTACACAGCTCACGTTGGGCATTATCAGCTGGAGGTTAGTAGAGGTTTATGAAGGAGCCCAGGTGGTCCAGTGGTTAAGTGTTCAGTGATAACCTAAAGGCTGGAAGTTTAAACCCACCCAGTGACTCTGTGTGAGAAAGATCTGGCAATCAAGGTACAGATGACAGCCTAGGAAGTTCTATGGGACTGTTAAAACCCATTTGATGGTACTTAACAGTAGCAACAACAACAACAACCACCATCATGGTTAACCATTAACTAGCTGGGTGATTGTGTGAGTCTAGATCGACTAGAGAAACAAAATCATAGACACTCATGTGTGTATAAGAAAGAGCTTTACCAAATGTGGCGAAGAAAGCTGATGGTGCCCGGCTATCAAAAGAGATAGTGTCTGGGGTCTTAAAGGCTTGAAGATAAACAAGTGGCCATCTAGCTCAGAAGCAAAAAAGCCCACATGGAAGAAGCACACCAGCCAGTGTGATCACGAGGTGCCAAAGGGACCAGGTATAAGGCATCATGCAAAAAAAAAAAAAGAATATGTGTGTGCGTATATATATATGTGTATGTGTATATATATATGTGTATGTGTATATATATATATATATATATATATATATATACCATATTGAATGAAGGGGGAAGTGCAGAGTGGAGACCCAAGGCCCAAGTGTCGGCCACTGGAGATCCCCTCATAGAGGGGTTTAGGAGAGGAGATGGGTCAGTCAGGGTGCGAGGTAGTACCGATGAAGAGCACAGCTTTCCCCCAGATTCTGGATGCTTCCTCCCCCCAACTACCATGATCCGAATTCTACCTTGCAGGGCTGGATAGGGCAGAGGTTGTACACTAGTACGTATGAGGGATGGAGGCACAGGGAATCCAGGGTGGATGATACCTTCAGGACCAAGGGTGTAAGGGGCGATGCTGGGAGAGTGTAGGGTGAGTGGGTTGGAAAGGGGGAACTGATTACAGGGGTCCACATGTGACCTCCTCCCTGGGAGAGGGACGGCAGAGAAGGGTGGGAAGGAAGACTCCGGATAGAGCAAGATATGACAAAATAACGATGTAGAAATTACAAAGGGCACATGAGGGAGGGGGGAGCGGGGAGGGAGGGGAAAAAAAAAGAGGACCTGATGCAAAGGGCTTAAGTGGAGAGCAAATGCTTTGAGAATGATTGGGGCGGGGAATGTATGGATGTGCTTTATACAATTGATGTATGTATATGTATGGATTGTGATGAGAGTTGTATGAGGCCCTAATAAAATGTAAAAAAAGAAAAGAAAAAAAAATGATTAGGGCAAAGAATGTACAGATGTGCTTTATACAATTGATGTATGTATATGTATGGACCGTGATAAGAGTTGTATGAGCCCCTAATAAAACATTTAAAACAACAAAAAAAAACCCAAAAAAGAAAGAGCTTTACATAAAAGAGCAGCTGAATGTTGAGAAAACATCCCCGCTCAGTCCAGATCAAGTCCATAAGAACAATATTAGCCCATATGTCTGATACCAATCTATGAAGCCCTCTTCAGACTCATGAAACACATGCAATGATGCCTAATGCAGGAAGATCACAGGCCAGTGGGTGGGAAGTCTTGTGGATCCAGTGGTGTGATAAGCATCTCAGTGCTGGCAAGGCTCTCCATGCATCTTCTTCACAGGGATGTCTTGCAGGGAGTGAGCTGAGAAAGAATGTGTCTCCTGTCTCCAAGGAGGAAAATACAGGAGTTCCCAGAATCCTCAGGAGAAGGCCATGCCCACACAGAGACCTCATAGGCTATATCCTGATTGACAGGTTAAACTCTACCCCTTCACTCTTAATCCACAAATTGACACCAGATTATGTAACTACCACAGTGATCTTTGGTAAATGATTTGTTTTTCTGGACTTCTATTGTTTCCTCTGTACACATCATATTTAAAAAAACAGAGATATTTATTTGGCTTTTACTTTGTGCTAAGGAGAAAATGGTGCTGAGGATACAGCAATAGGACAGGTTGTCTTGTATGCCAAGGGAGTTTACGGTGTACAGCTGCACTGGCTGCCATGGTTCCTCCAGCCACAAGGAGGCTACTGAGCACTTGAAATGTGGCTGGTCTCTATTGAGATATGGTGCACATGGAGAATCCATACCGGCCTTTAAAGACCAAATAGGAAAAACAACAAAAAGAATAGAAAGCATGTTGTTGTTAGATGCTGTTGTTAGGACAAATATAATGTTCTAGACGTTGGGTTAAATAAAATCTCTTATTAAAATGAAGTCACCTGCTTCTTTTCATGTACCTACTAGAACTACATACATACGTTAAAAACTACACGGACACCTGATTCATAGCTCTATCGATCATTACTGCTCTAAAGGAGAGATAGACAATAAATGAAACCAGACAAGAAATCACGCAGTTCCAGTGGCGCTAAACGCTATGAAGAAGTAGAGGCTGCTCTGGATGCACTGCAGGGGCATCTAGCCTTGTCAGCAGGTTCCCTGAAGGATGAGGAGGTGTGAGGTAGGGACTGAGTGGAGTGCGGAGCAGTTCGGGAGAATCTTGCTGGAAAAACTCCCAGCAAATGTGAAGTGTAAATTTAGAGGGAGGTAAGGAGACCTGGGGCGACTCTTGGAGAATAGGGGGTGAGGGCTGGGGAGATAGAGAGGTGGGTGGTGTCTGTGGAGAATTTTGAGACTTTCTCCAGAGGACTGTTAGGAGAACTGATCCAAGGAGTTATAGGACCCATTCATTTAAAAAAGGAAACTTGTGAACTAGGCCTGATCCTTAGGGAAGTGGAGAAACCCAGCTGTCCTGCAGGAGAGGCGGCTTGCATTAGAGCTGTGGAAGGAGAGATGGAGAGAAGGAAGCAAAATAGGAAAACTCCCATGGAGGGCCAGGAGCCAGCACTGGGGCACTAGAATGCCATGAGGTTGGGAGAAAAGGGGCGTCCACGGGGCAGGTGTCTGTCCTGGGATGCTGATAGGGGAACAGTAGTATTTTCAGGTAGGATCTTGTTAAAATACCAACGTGAAGCAATCACCACTCCTCATCCCAGTAGTTCACTGTGTTATGGTGTCTGCCTTCCCCGCTATATAATATGCTCAGAAACAACGGCCATCAAGCCCATTTTGACTCGTAGCGACCCTATGCATGTCAGAGTAGAAATGTACTCCACAGGTCAGTGGCTAAATTTTGAGAAGTAGATCACTTGGCCTCTCTCCCAAAGACCTCTGGGTTAGCCGCGGAGTGCATTAACTGTTTGTACCACCCAAGCGAGATAGGTGTCTAAGAGGGAGCCTAGGAGAAATCTTGTCAGAAGAGGATTTAAGCAGAGCCTGGGAGAAGGAACAAAATTTTATGAGCAGAGAAGGCAGAATAGGATAGGCTAGGTCATTAAAAAATATCAGGAGGCAGTACGCCATTATCATGTTCCATATCCTCTCTAGGTGCTATGCAGACAAAATCTCAACTAATGTTTAAAAATCCCTGTAAGGTAGATGGTATTTTCTTCATTTCACTGAAGTCATTGGAGTTTGGGGGCTAAGTAACAAGTCTAATTTTTGCAAAAAATATTCATTAAATCCAGCTAGTCAATGGTAGACGGGCAACTAGAGTCTGTTGGTGTGGCTCCAGATGTCTTGCTCTTCTTACACATTATTGATCTAATAGTATGCTTTAATCTTTTGGCTTTCTTTAAATCTTAGAGAGGTGTAAAAACGGACCAGCCTGTATTAATGTGCCAGCCTGACTGTGTCCTGGGTCTTTCTTGAAGCAACAGCACGTTAAGGGGCTATGAGCATAAATGCCGGAGCCTGGCTGCCTGAATTTGAATCTAGACTTTGCTGTTGAATGTCCCTGTGTCTCTGTCTTACCATGTGCAAGACAGGGATGACAATGGTAGTCCTTCAGGGCTGTGGTGAAGATTTAAAGAGCTTGTGAGAGCTAGTAATAAAAATTGTCGTTGAGCAAAGGTAATCTAATTTAATCTTATTTGCCAACCGCTACTTTATTTTATTAGCAATTGTGAGAATGGCATAGGAGCAGACTAACTATAGCCTTAGTTCATTCATTTCCCCAGATGAGTTGTTTGTTGATTATAGAGTCACATGGAAATTTGGAGGTAGAAATATCAGGATTTGAATAATGTGATTTTTTTTCTAACTCCAGTTCCCATAATGCTTTGTTTATTTGTGTTGGAAAAGCAAGAATCTAGCTCTGGTGGTATAGTGGTTTCACACTGGGCTGCTAACTGCAAGGTCAGAAGTTCAAAACCACCAGCTAGCTGTTCTGTGGGAGAAAGAATGGGCTTTCTACTCCTATAGTTACACTCTTGTCTACCAGGGCAATTCTATCCTGCCCTCGATGGTTGCTATGAGTCAGAATCAGCTGGATGACAGAGAGTCTGGTGTGGGTTTTGATGAGTAGCCACATTCCAGGTCTTTTCTCAGTGATCTGCCTTTCCTGACGTTACGTCCATGATGTAAATTGACAGACTCACCACTGCGATGGATGAGCTCAAGCCTAACAGCAGGCACGAAGACGGCACTGGGGGACACTGATCTGTGCTCCGTAGGTTGCTATGAGTTGGACCTCAAACAGCAACATCAGAATATTTGTAAATAAGCCCCAAGTGCCCCTTGTCATCTTTTCTCTGGCTGCCATGTCCACCTTTCCTTTCCTCGATGGTGGGTGATGCTTTTGAAGGTCCCGATAGTCCAGGCCAAGCCACTCTTTTTCTTCTTCTGCACGGACATCTGAGCAGTGCGGTTGTTAGGGAAAGTCCCCCAGGAAGCAAACCGAGGGAAAGATGTGGTGTCGATTGAAGACTTCGAATGCCCATTGCTCAGTTCAAGTCCGTGTCACATGAGGTGTAGTAGAGACCAGGACAAAGAAGGTAATTGGGACCAGTTAGGAACAGTAAAGCCTCTTTCTAGAGCCAGTTATATCCTTGATCTCTACCCAGAAAAACGAGACAAGCTCATATGGTGAGTTTCAAGGGTAGTGAATTATAAAGACATTCATTTATTTGTAAAATTTTATTAAACATCTACTTTTCCTAAAAGTGGTCAGATGGTGAACACTTTAGGCTTTTTAGGTTAGCAGGCCTCTGAGCTAGTTATTCCAATCTTTGTAGTTGAAAATAGCTACACATTATGCAGAAACAAATGAAAGTGTGCGTGATTTTAAGAAAGTATATACAGATGCTGAAATTTGAATTTCCTATGATTTCTGTGTGCTATATAATAACATTCTTTTTCTGATTTTTTTACCCTGTTTAAAAATGTAAAATCCATTCATAATTTTCCAACCCTGGGTTTATTTCATTAACAATTGTGAGGCTGGCACAGGGTCAGGCAATGCTTTATTCTGTTGTGCATGGGGTCATTATGGGTTGGAACATATGTCTGCTTCTTTGATCAGACAATGGCAATAACAAAGCGAGGGGTCTGTTGTGTTATTTCCTAAAGCACACCGCGTTGCTTCTCAGTTGGATATGTAAACCCCTGGTCTAATTGCTTGGTTGTGTGTGGTTTTCAATCATTACAGCTCCCATGATCCCTCTGGAACTCTGAAATTCATTTTCTATTCTACTCTGCTCAGTTTTATAATTGCTGTTTTAATAATTAAACTTCAAAGCCCATATGACCCTAAGCTCTTTGGGGGCCAGGGAGCACAATGCTGAAAGCAGTCAGAACGTGCTCCTGTGCATTAACCCGAGGTGTGAGTTGTTTAAAAGCAAACACGAATTCCAGAGTTCAGAAGGACGATTTTTGATTAGAATCAGAGAGCCTTTCAAAGAACTCATGTACTATGAATGATGCTCGAGTCTGGGGGTTCTAAAGGCCTTCGGAGAAGAGTTTCAGCTTCTGTGGGAGCGGGTGTTTAAACTCAGCACACCAGGGAGAAATTGTATAGAGTCCAAATGACTCACAAAAGCCCTCTAAATGATCACTGACGTGCCCAGGCATTCGGCTTGGTGAATACTCTGTAGTCCAAAAAGCCTTCAAGAGGTTCCTCTTGCCCCTTCTGTGTGGGCGTGAATGAAGCTGGTGTGCCGAGATGCATTGCTTGGCTGCTGATGGACAGGGTGACGATTCAGACCCACTAGCCGTGCCGTGGGAGGAAACTGTGGCTGTTCCCTGCCCTAAAGAATGGACGATTGTGTGGATTGTGATGAGAGAGGTTAACAGCCCCTAATCAAAGTATTTAATTTAAAAAGATATGAATTCATGAGCAGTTTCAGCGGCTTTCGTGGAAGTATGGTTAAAGGACTGAGCTGCAGAACCAAAAGCCCGCGAGTCGAACCCAACAGTTAATCTATAGCAGAAATGACCTGCTAATCAGCACGCGCAGAGATTTCACGTAGGGATCCTCATGGGATAGTGCTATTCGGTCTCACTGGGCTTCAATAAATAAAAATGGACTTCAAGAGTCCAGGCTCAGCAACGACAGAGCAGCTTGCTCTGTTCTATAGGGAACCAGGTGCTTGTTCTCTGGGATGGGAGCAGAGACAAAGCATGGGGTTTACTTACAATGAAAGTTTTCCTCGTCAGAAGCTACCCCTCTTCCTTGGTGGTTGAACTTCCCGAAAGAAACCAACCTGGGCCGACATGGCCTGCTTGCCCTGCAATGTCTTCTCATGAATGACTCCAGCTAAATCACACCGGAAAAGGTGGCGGTGCTTTCGATGTGTTCTCTTTAGCGGGTCCCAGGTTTCTTTTGAATGTAAGTTCATTTGTCACTATCACAATGACCTTGGCATTGTGTGACACTAGGCTCTTAGAGCCTCGTGCTTCATGCTCTATACCAGGGGTCCTCAAACTATGGCCCGCGGGCCACACACGGCCCTCCGAGGACATTTATCCAGCCCACCAGGTGTTTTTGCCGTCACTGCCTGTCCTGCTCAGCAGCCGACTTGTCCAGTGTGCATAGGAATTTGTTCATAATTAAAAAAAAAAACTATAGTCCTGCCCTCCAACAGTCTGAGCGACAGTGAACTGGCCCCCTGTTTAAAAAGTCTGAAGACCCCTGCTTATATACAACCATCTAACAAAGCTCCCGAGAAGTCTATGGGTAAAATATAGACGTAAAGAAGATTTGAAGGGCAAGGAGGTTAGTTGATGGAGTAAAACGAATGAAGAGTAGTGCATATTTTAATATTCAAATTTGTCCTTATTTCCCTTCCGCAATGCAAACCCACAGTTTGGAGCAGAGAATTGCCATGTTCTTTGAAGGTAAAGCTGTTCTTGGGGGATTCTGTCTTATTTCAGAGTTCATGCTGGGATCCAGATGCCATCACATGTATGCTTTCTGCTCTTGCTTGGAGTCACCAAAGGAGCCACTTGGATGCGACTGGGAATATGTTCAAGGATGCAGCCGAGTGCTCTAGCACTGGCTGGCTGCAACGTCTTGTAGATGGAGTGGTCTCAGACATGGTCTTGTGGATGAGGCGGTGTTTGAACAGCCTTTTTAGAGTAGGTTTTATTTCACTTACTCTCACTCTCACTGCTACCCTGACCCTATAGGACACAACAGAACTGCCTCTGTGGGTGTCTGACGCTGTAACTATGAGAGTAGAAAGCCCCATCTTTCTTCTGAGGAGCAGCTGGTGGCTTCAAACTTTTGACCATGTGGATCATAGTCCACCATGTAACCATTATGCTACCAGGGCACTTAGTAAATTTAAAGTGGACTGAGAGGGAAACTTCAAAATGATACTTCTGGAATAGGAAACGTCTGGAACAAAGGCCTAGAGAAGAAAGTCTTCTAGCCGAAGCCTTCCTCTAGTTAACCTCTCTATCCCCAGACTTGACTTCTACCTTGATGCGTGGAAGGTTCTCTCGTTTTCTTTGTTAGAATGAATGTGAATGGCTTGTGTGGGAGACAGTGGTCATGACTGGGATGTTAGAACACCGGAATATAAAGACAATTCAAGGGAAAGGTTTAAAAATCGATGGGGGCCAGTTAACAGAGGACCTTGAATGCTGCCTGTGAGAGAATAATGACTGCCCAAAGGTTTCCACATCCCAGGAATTTGGTTACATGGTGTGGTAGTTACAAATCTGCGGTCAATTTGAGACTTAGAAGGGGTGGACTTTAGCCTGTCAATCAGGTCGCAGCTTGATGACCTCATTTAGGTGCTACGGAGATAAATAGCTTGTTGGAGGCAGGACACAGGCTCACTCCCTGGGAGACATCCCAGCTGACAAGGCACATGGAGCCAGAGGAGCCACGTGGAGACCCCTGCCAATGCTGAGATGCTTACACTACCACTGGATCCACAAGACTTTGCACCCACTGGCCTGTGATCTTCCTGTATTTGGCGTCATTGCGTGTATTTCGTTAGTCTGAAGAGGACTTTATAGAATGGTATTGGACATATGGACTAATATCAGATTTATGGACTTGATCTGGACTGGGCTTGGATGTTTTCTCAATATTAAATTGCTCTTGTATATAAAGTTCTTTCTTATACACATATGAGTACCTATAAATTTGTTTCTCTAGTCCTCCCAGTCTAATGCAAGTGGGAAAGGGGACGTAAGATTGCAACTAGAATTAAAGTTGCTAATCAGGTGATCCTGAGATGGAGAGACTATGCCAGATTACCCAGGTGGGCACAAGAGTCCTTATAAGTGAAAGGGAGAGCGAAAGAGGATGAGAGTTGGCCTGGGTTTGACTCAGTCTGCGTGGCTGACCTCAAAGATGGAAAAAGGCCCACAAACCACAAGGAATGCAAGCAGCTTCTAGAAACTGGAAAAGTCAAGAAAATGACTCTCCCCTGAACAACCCCAAGGCCATTCCATAGTGCCATGAGGTTTCCAAGGCCGAAATCTTATGGAAGCAGACAGTTAACATCTTTCTTCCACAGAGTGGCTGATGCGTTCAACAACAGACTTTGGGGGTTATGAACGGAGTGCTTTAACCACTGCAACACCAAGACGAGTCCCCATAAAGTGGCAGTTCTCAACCTGTGGGTTGTGACTCCTTTGAGGGAGGAGTTGAACCACCCTTTCACAGGGGGCACCTAAGAACATCAGAAAACACATTTCTGATGGTCTTAGGAACTGAGGCACCGCTCCTCTATCCATCTCCAGGTGGGTCCAGTCACAGGCAGATACGCCCACATACGAGCACCCCGCGTGAAGACTGGTACCCATGCTACAAGACAAAATTTCATTTATTTGTAATTAGAAATAAATATTTCATACTATATAATTACATACTGTTTTTGTGATTAATCACTATACTTTAATTATGTTCAATTTGTAACAATGAAAATGCATCCTGTACATCAGATATTTAGATTATGATTCATAACACCAGAAAAATTACAGTTATGAAGTAGCAACAAAAGTAATTTTATGGTTGGGGGTCACCACAACCCGAGGAACTGTACGAAAGGGTCACAGCAGTAGGAAGGTGGAGAACCACTGCTATAAAGGAATGAACCCTACCAACACCTTGAATTCAGCCTCATGACAATCATCTGACTTGTAAGATAATAAATGCGTGCTTTAAGCTGTTATTTTTTGGTAATTTGTTACAGCAGCAGTGGGGCACTAGGACACTCTCCCTTTGAGGTCGACTCTGGGCTGTAAGTTTAGGCCCTTGTTAGTCATAGGAATTTGGTAAGTTACTTAATCTCTGAGAGCACCATGGCCCTCAGAATTTTCTGCCGTGATGAAAATATCCTAAACGTGTTTTTTTTCCAATATAATGGCAATTAGTCATGTATGGCTACCGGGCATTTAAAATATAGCTAATTTCATTTTAAATTTAATTTTAACGAATGGAAACGGAAATATTCACATGTGGCTGGTAGCTACCATATGAGCAACATAGCTTCAGAGGCTTGGCTTCCTTAGCTAAGAAGAGTAGATAAATAGCATCCCCTATGTTATGGGGATTCTATTTATTGATCAACCTTTGTTGGATAATATAAACAATGATTGGTTCTATTTTCAGGAGAAACGAAAGCATTTGCATCCAGGTGCTTAAAGACATTTGCTGTTTTGGAGAGCTCGAGTTACTTGCTATGTAACTGGGAAATGAACAATTTGTCAGAATCTTGTATGAACTTTCTCTCTGCAGTCCGAGCAACGTTGTGACTGTGCTGTCGTTTTCTTCATGTAATACCTTTCTAACGTTTCAAGTAACAGGAGCTCTTTTTGCAGCCATGCACAGAAGGTCCAACTTTCTCTACAATCCCCAGAGTTCAATTACGATCATTATCCCCACTTCACAGAGGAGATAGCAAATGGCAAAGCAATATACTGAAACCAGGATTCAGAAGCCACATGGGAACCATGAGGAACCATCCTCGAAGGAGATGGGGCACAATGTCTGAATTTCCTAGCCAATCTCACCCCCTCCCATCTTAGTAAGTCACACTGTGTTCCTTTCACTGAGTTCACACAGTTCACCGTGTTCCTTTCAGTCACACCGTGTTCCAAACAACCTGGGTGTCAACTATGACACCTCCATTTAATTTTGCTCTCACAATCTATTCTCATGACCTGTTGGTTCTACCTCCTAAATTCATCAAATATTCTCTCCTTCTTATCTCCAAAGCAGTCATCCAACCCAGTCCACCATATTCTTTCTCCTAGATACCAGGAACAACTTCTCAGTGGTGTGTGCTCCTTCATTTCCATCCCTATGACCCACGCTCTATCCCTCATCCCAAACTTGAGGGATCTTATTCAAAGGAAAATCTTTCTATCCTACCCTCTTGTTAAAACTCTCAAATAATTTCTACCTAGTTTATAGCACTAGGTGCCTGGACCAACACCCGTGTCTGTCAGTTTGTTGCACTGTGGTGGCTTCCATGGAGGTGCTGTGATGCCGGAGCCAATGTCATATGTATTTTTTATACCAGCAGTCACTAGTCGTGGGTAGATTTCACCAGTACTTCTTAGACCAAATCAGACTAGGAATAAAGCCCTCTATGTATTTTCCCAAACTGGTCAACAAATGCTTTATGGGTCAGAACAGAATACTTTCTTTGGACATGTTATCAATAATTGGAGGAGAGCATCATGCTTGGTGAAGTAGAAAGTCAGTGTAGGGGAGGGAAGCCCTCAGTGAGACAGACTGGTACACTGGTTTCAACAATGCACTTGAGCATGCTGCTGGTCATGAGGGTGATACAGTACCAGGCAACATTCACTTCTGCTCTTCAGAAGGTGGTCTGAGTCAGAGTTGACTCAATAATCTATTAGTCTATTTATTATCTATCATCTATCTATCTATCTATCTATCTATCTATCTATCTATCTATCTATCTATCTATCTATCTATCTATCTCTAGGTACCAGGAATTCCTTTAGGATTTTGCACGTAGAAATTCTCTTAATTCTATAATATAGGGGCTGCTATTATACATAGGGTTGACTTATCCCCCAATATAGGGAAAACTCCCAAATTTCTAGGATTTAACATAAAAGGGCTAGAAACAAAAAAAAACCTTGCATAGGGGACTAGATTGGTTCTCTAGTCTAATATGAATATAAATTGAGAGAGCAGTCATTTTTAAGCAGGTATTTCTCTCTTCATATGTGTGTGCATTCTTTCTCTATGCATATGTTTCATATATATGTACACACACACACACATATATATCTATATGTACATTTTAAGGAAACTTTGTGGCACTGCGGATTTGGCATTGGTCTGTGAACTCAAGGAGAGAGGTTCAAACCCAACATCTGACAAGGGAGAAAAATAAAGCTAGGTGCCCCTAAAAAAGATTTACAGTCTTGGAAACCCCAAATAAGACCACTGTGAGTGGGAATCAGCTCAATAGCAGTGGGTCTGAGTAAGTATCTCTTAAGTATCCTGGTGGTGTGATGGGTTAAGCACTGAGCTGCTAACCACAAGGTCAGTGGTTCAAACTCACCAGCTGTTCCATGGAAGAAAGATGAAGCTCTCCACTCCTGTGAAGATTTACAGCATCTGAAACACGATGGGGCAGTTAACTATGTCTTATATATTCACTATGAGTCAGAATAGACTCACTGGGTGGATATACATACATACATGCATACACACATATTTATATGCAGGACAGACACACATATTATACACCCATCTTGATCTTCCAACACGTCTCAGTTTCTTTTTTTATTAGTAGTTTCTTCAACTTATTAAAATTTTATGATTTTTATTGTATATTACTTACAACTTCCTGGATATTTCTTTCCACATATCCTTTTCAGATATATTAATCTTACCAAGATCAATAGCCTCAGCGTTTGGGGACCGAATCAAACCATCAGTCTATAGCTCACACTTAAGCTTAAAAGACTCACCTTCCAAGCAAGGTGGAAGTTAACTTCATTTGGCTAGGGTTGCATGTTGGAAGACTGCTGGAAATATTTTGGAAATTAGTTTTTGCTGATTTTCTGGGGAAAGAATATGTATTCTCTTGGGCTGCGTTGCTGGCAAGACGCAATGCTTTTTGAAATGAAGACAAACAGAGCCATTCTTCCTGGGCAAATCACAGGCAATCATGAAGCTCCCAACACTGCATCAGATTTGTCACAAATTGGGTCTGGCAGGAGACAATTTTGTTATCACCTCCCAAAGCTCTCAAACTATGGTGGATTGTTAAGTGCTGAGTGCCGTTCTAAGCAACTTTGTGTCCCATACTGGAGACAACCTAACATGTCAGTGAAGTCCTGCGGTTACACAGACGAGCTCCAGACCCAGAGTGCTCAAGTCCCAATCTTGCTTATACCAGGTGGCAGTGTGACCATGTGTAAGTAGCTTGTTGCCCTTGGGTGCTATGGAGCTCATTCTGAGCCATCATGCTTGTTGGAGCTAGATGACTTTATGTCAACTTGAAGATGCATGAAAGTATAGGAGTGTTATCCAACCTGTCAATCAGGTCACAGTCTGACGATGCCTCTTCATCAGGAAGGCCCTGGGAGCCTCCTTTGCTCTGCCCACCCCTTCACCTTCCTCCTTGCTTGACTATCTTGAGCCCTGCCACGTTCCCACTGACCTTGGATCCATATGATTCTGCACCCAACAGCCTGTGATCTTCCTACATTCTTCTGACATTCATTACATGTGGTGATGTGAATCTGAAGAGGGACTTATGGACTAGGTTTGAACTTAGAAACGAGGTAGACTGGGCTGGGAACTTTCTTGATACCTAGTTATATCTTGATATAAAGCTCTTTCTTCTACATAGATGAGTATCATTAGATTTCTCTAGTCACCTTGGCCTAATACAGTGATCCCATGTGACAAAGTAGAACTGTCCCATAGACTTTCCAAGGTTGTCATCTTCATGGGAATATAGTGCCAAGGTTTTTTCTCCCAAGGAGCTACTGATGGGTTCCAGCAACTGTTACTTTGGTTAATGAGCTTAACCAGGGCTCCTTGAAAGTAGTGGCACAGTGGTTATGCATTGGGCTACTAATTGAAAGGTCAGTAGTTCAAAGCCACCAGCTGCTCCATGGGAGAAAGATGAGACTTCCTACTTCTGTAGAAAGTTATACTCTTGGAAACCCAGAAGGTCAATTCTACCCTGTCCTATAAGGTTGCAATCAATTGGAATTGCCTCTAAAGCAGTGAGGGTTTTTTTTTTTTGCCCTGGGTTATATAACAAGAATGAAAAAAGGACAAACTACATAGAGTTTGACAATATTGCATGAGATATATCTGAAATAGAAGCTGGTCTATGGTAAATGCTTGACAAATGATTTATTATTCCCAGTGATTACGCTCTGTGTGCCATCTTATTCTGTTAAGAACTTACTTTTTCTAATACCTGCTCCCAGTCTACTCCAAGATATGGCAATACCTATTGAGGAAGCGAATAAATGAGTTAGGCAGGGAAATTAAAAGCCCCCCAACAACAGCAGTAATAATAACAGCAATTGAGTACTTTTTGTGAGACAGGGTGAAAACATTTCTTTATGCCCTAATTTATTAATTCCTCAGGATAGTCCTAAGGGGGGGTACTATTATTATCTCCATTTTACATACGAGGAAACTGTGGATCAGAGCAGTTAAATCAGTCATCCCAGTCCACTCAGATCATCCATCCTGGAGCTATGCATTTGTTGAACTCAAGTCTTTCTGATTTCAGGAGCCCTGGTAGGGTAGTGGTTATCAGTGGGCTCTCTGCAAGGTGAGTAGTTTGAAACCAGCAGGTGCTCTGGGGGATACAGATGGGATTTTACAGTCTCTGAAACTCACAAGGGGAGTTCTACCCTGTCCTCTGGTCACTATGAGTTGGGATCAACTCAATGACAATGAGTTGGGTTTGGTGTTGATTATCTCTTATTTCAGGACTGGACTCTCTTTCCAAGGCAATTGACAAACTGTAATTGAGTTTCCGGTATGGTCGAGGCCAACCTGGTTTTCAGGGTCTCTCGATTCCGTGTTTGAGGCAGTCCCTTCTTTGGGCCAGTCCCAGTGTAGAACGCCAGATTCGGAGTCCATTACTTTCATTGTTGCATCAGCATTGAGCTGCAGAGAAAAAAGAACCAAAATATTGGTGATGGCTTCAGAATGGGCAGCACCTGCTTCATGATTGCACGAAAACAAACCCCTTGCATTGTGATGGTGCATTGAACACACCTGCAATGCGCATGTTCACTTTCACTCAGGGAGGGACAGACGGCGCACAGCCGCTCAGGTGAGCCAGGCATAGAGCTGGGGCTTTACAAACCACATAGCGCTTCCCCCCCCCACCCCCTATAGGGCAACAACAGTGAAAGCAAAAAGTAAAAAGAAAAACAAACAAAAGAAACCTTGCCAGCAACAAGCCTCATCGCATGAATCAAGTTACCTGACAAATGTCTATGGAACCCGCTCTGAATGCCAAGCACGGTTCCCTGGCGCACCCACGTGCCGAGAGCTGGGAGTCCTGATGAGCAAGCATCTTCCCAGGGCACTGGTAGGCAAGGACTTGGTGGATGGGGCCGTGTGAGGAAAGCCCACCTTCCTCGCTTCCAGTGGAGACAAACTCAGGGGTAATTTATCTTCCAGGACTTTCCACCGGATCAGGTTGCGGCCACAACTTTGCTTGACGTGATTACATCCCCCTTTTGGCCTCCCGCACCTCTCTCCCACCCTGCCGTGGCTCCCTGGCCTCTCCACCATCCTCTCCTGAGAGCAGGGCCTTAAGAAATCATTTGCAAATGAGCCCTGCTCTCAGGGTTGGCTCCTGGAATATGCCCACCTTTGGAAGTTCTGTGATTTACTGGCTAATTCATCGAGGTTTTAATGGCTACAGAATTTTCTCCGCCCTCCATTCTGGGAACTTGGATCTAAGACAATCTTTGCGTCACCTTTATACTGTATGTCAGGAATGAGCTTTTAAAAATATGATTTAAAAATGGCTGCCTCTATCGATGATAGAGTCAGGAAGACAGTGCGGCAGTACGGGTCCCTGGGTTCCAAGTCATCTATGTTTTTAAAAATCATTTTATTGGGGTCTTATACAACTCTTATTACAATCCACACATATATCAATTGTATAAAGCACACTTGTGCATTCATTACCCTCATCATTCTCAAAACATCTGCTCTCCACCCAAGCCCCTGGCATCAGGTCCTCATTTTGCCCCCTCCCTCCCCATGTCCCCCTCCCTCATGAACCCTTGATAATTTATAAATTATTATTTTGTCATATCATACACTATCCGACATCTCCCTTCACCCACCTTTCTGTTGTCCATCCCCCAGGGAGGAGGCTATATGTAGATCCCTGTAGTCAGTTCCCCCGCCCTCCCTCCAACCTCCCAGTATCGCCACTCTCACCACTGGTCCTGAAGGGATCATCCTTCCTGGATTCCCGGTGTTTCCAGTTCCTATCTGTACCTGTGTCCGTCCTCTGGTCTAGCCAGATTTGTAAGGTAGAATTGGGATCATGATAGTGGGGGTGGGGGTGGGGGGGTGGAAGCATTTAGGAACTAGAGGAAAGTTGTAGTTTCATATGTTTCATCGTTGCTACACTGCACCCTGACTGGCTCGTCTCCTCCCCGCGACCTTTCGGCTGCCTATGTTTTATGTGCATATGCTTACTTGGTTAACTCTTGTTCTGCTTTTGATGAAAAGAGATAAGCCTCTTTGTTTATCTGTAAAAATGGGTGTATGCACCCTGGCCCATCAAGCTCTGAGGATGACATTCCGGCTCAGAGCAGCCAATGCACAGAAAGGACCATAGGGCCACCCCCACCGTGAGATACGATGTCCCTCACTGACCCATAGCATTATAGAGAACAAAACTGGAGACATAGTGAGCAAATTGGTTATCTGTAGACAATTGAACATCCCTCACAGAAGGGTCACGAGGAAGAGACGAGCCAGTCAGGGTGCAGTACAGCATCAATGAAACATACAGCTTTCCTCCAGTTGTTTAATGCTCCTCCCCTCCATTATCATGACCCCAATTCTACCCTACAAATCCAGCTAGACCAGAGCATGTACAGTGGTACAGAGAAGAGCTAGCAACACTGGGCAATCCAGGACAGATAAATCTCTCAGGACCAATAATGAGAGTAGTGATAACAGGAGGGTAAGGGGAAAGTGGGGGCAGAAAGGGGGAACCCATCACAATGGTCTACATGTAACCCCTTCCCAGGGGGATCAACAACAGAAAAGTGGGTGAAAGGAGACAGTGGTTGGTTTAAGGCATGACAAGAATAATTTATACATTATCCAGGGTGCAGGAGGGAGGGAGGTAGAGGAGGTGAAAAATGAGCTGTTATCAAGGGCTCAAGTAGAAAGAAGATGTTCTGAAAAAATGGGTGTAGGAAAAATTTTATATGGTGGCTATAACTCAGAGCCATCTAATTGATGCTGACGCAGAGCGACCCCCTGTGGGTTCCGAGAATGTAAGTGTTTATGGGAGTAGAAAGTCCAGTCTTTCTCCCGCAGAGCAGCTGGTGGTTTCAAACTGCAGACTATGTGGATCAGAGCCCAACTGTGGGGTCTCTGAAGTGGGTTGTATCAGGGCTCTTTGCTTCAGATGCTGAAATATTTCACACCGAAGCACGGTTTGGAATCCAAGTGAGTTTTTATGAAGGACAGGAAAAGTTCTGGGTTTACAGTCTTCAAAGGGGACACGCTATTTCTGGAAGGCGTGTTAAACTTCACAGAAACCATGCAGGGTTCACAACAGGGCACAAAAAAACCACAGGGGAAAGAACACCCACACGTGTGGAAGTGGGGGATCCATGGGGCCCAGGAGCCAAGATCCCCAAGAACATGTGGGCCCAGAGCCTCGGAACCCAAACAGGCTTAGGCCCAGAGTGGGCCCAGGGTGGGCACACCGCGTGGCACATGTGCACCCCTCCCGCTGACCTGCCACAAGGCCAGACCAAAAGGGAAATATGCTTTCTTAAAGGCAGCTTTTAACACCTCTGACTGACAGGGTAGTGGAAAGTATTGATCGACCTCATTGGCTGAGTCCAGGCCGACCTGTGATGTACCTAAAGTGGGTATGCCTAAGCATTGGTTTTACCTGGGCCTAGGGCGTCCGAGTCTGTGCATGCTCAGTTTGGGTCTTCCCGTAGATGTCCAAAGGTTGCCTGATTTCTTTCCAACCCCCTCTACTGGGGCCTTTGCAAGTATTGCTGGGTAGCAGGATAGGGCCAGGGGTGGTCCCTCTTCATGCCTGTAGGACCCCGACTGGAGGTTGATGTGGGGGAACCAGGCGAGTCTCAGTAAGCCAGACAGGCTACGGGGCATGCGCCAATTCAAGCCCTCACCTGGGTGGTCCAAACTAGGCCCAGGTGGGCTTAATTCAGTCAATGGGGGTCAATCAATACCTCGGACCACGCCTCTGAGCCAAAGGCCCCAAGTACCTGAACCTTGGAGTCTCCCCGGTTTTTGGTCACCTTTCCACTCAGCTGTGCTTCCTTCTCTGCGTTCTCAGGCTTCCACCTGTGGGTGCGCAGTCCCATGAGGTTTCTCATGTTTGTGACTGTAAAACCTGAAACGTCTTCTGTCCTTTATAAAAACTCACTTGGATCACAAACCAGGCTTTGGTTTGAATTCTTCCTCTTGTGAAGTCAAGAACAGAGGTATTTCCCACCCAAGAAACCGAACAGCATGGGAGGGACAACCCCCCAGTCCCTACATCTAGCTGCTAAACATTACTACTCCACCACTGGGGCACCCTTGGGAGGTGGCTATGGAAATAATACAAAAGAATCTGTACAGCTTCTAGCAGAAATCCAGACACATGATAGCCCATCCCTCAATGATAGTTAAGGGTTTAGTCTTTCCCACTGGGGGCAAACGAATTCCAGTTCCCAGGGAAGCTGGCTGGGAGTCACAGCCCTGACTTTGCCACTTCTCAAAGCTAAGAAACTGCGCAGACACAGAACTTGGGGAGGAGTAAGCAAACTCCACTAGGGTCTCTTCCTGTTGACATGGCAACCTGACTACCAGCTGGCGGGCAGTGCTGGCAAGCTGAGCATTTAGGGGAAGGTACACCTCAGACCTGGCCAACAGTCCTCACTGGGTGTAGGGATGCGGAGGACTTGCTCCAGGGACTCCTTTAACCACCCCCTGCTTATCAGCCAAACCAAATGACCCCTCTTTGAAGCTTGTTTTAGGGTGAGCTCTCTATTATTCTCCTTCACCCCCAGCACCTGCTGAGCTCAGAGTAGCAAACAATATCTGCTGGAAGACCTTTTATCTTCTAGTTTCCGCCTGGCTGGCTCTCAAAAGCTTTCCCAACTCATGCTTCAGCCTATTGGTTTGCAGGCACATCTGCAAACAGAGCTGTCAGGAAGACACAATGGCAAGAAACAGCCAGTTGTCAAAACCACAAGTGATGGGGAGGCAGAAATCACTTCCTGGAGGAGCAACCTCTTGCCCTGAAGTCAGAGAAAAGGAGTCTGGATCCCAGACTCTCAACCCAGGGCACCATATGGCCTGAGCTGTCTAATGCAATTTAAGTCACCCTTTCCTTTATTGCTCCCAACTCAAAGGGTCTGATTTCTTTCCCGAAGAGCAGGACAAGTGTCTCAGGAAGGCTCTGTTTGATGGTACAGCGGTGCACTGCACAACGCCATCTGGAGGAGGGGCCAAAAGGGACTGAGACACTCTTGGGTGTCAGTCATAATTTGGGGGTGGAGTCTTGTCTTCCTAGTGGAGAGGTTTTAAAAAATGTAATAAAGGTTCTGAATAAGCTTACAAGGACTCAAGTGTGATTGTATTATTTAATCAGACTCTACCATGGAGAAAACGGGGCAAAGAGGGAAAAGGAGAGCTCTAGGCCTTACATTTCCAAAAGGCTTCAAAGTTAGAATTTTTTCCTCATGAATTCCAGTCGAACTTATTATAAATATAATCACAGAATTGGACCAACAAGACTATGAATAACCCATATGTTTCATAGTGTAATTTTTGGATGTCTTCATTTTGTAATACAATGTGAGTTTCTAAATGTAAAAGTGGTTTGGACCAATCTGTAAATACTGTGTCTTGTTCTGTGCCTAGATGCTCAGGCCCGGTTCTATCTTCGGGTGAGCTGGCATTGTTTATGTGCTGTATTTAAGTGTTGGCATATTGGCATATGTTTCTGTGGATCTTTTTACGTGTTAATTCAGTCACCCTGCTGTGAGTTACTCTTCTTACTCTGCATTTGACTCTTGGGGTCAAATACTATTTCACTGTGTCTCCAAACTGTTAAAGAAGTAAAACTCTCTCTATTTATAGATGATCTTATAGAAAATCCAAGAGACACAAGACAATTCTGGACCTAATAAAAGGATTCAAGGAGCCCTGGGGCTTATTGGTTAGAGTTGGGCTGTGATCCACAAAGCCAGCAGTTGGAAACATCAGCCTCTCTTGGGAGAAAGGTGAGGCTTTCTGCTCTGGTAAAGAGTTACAGTCTTGGAAACCCTGTTGATGGACACATAGGTTGTTTCCATCTCTTTGCCATTGTAAATAATGCTGCAATGAACATGGGTGTACATATATCTATTTGTGTCCTGGTTCTCAGTTTTTTTCCAAGGATATACACCTAGTAGTAGGATTACTGATTCCAATAGTTTATCTATTCCCAACAGTAAAGGAAGCATGATGCCATTTCCCACAGTGGTTGTACCATGTAACGTTTCCACTAGTCGCGTAGGAGAGTCCTAATCTCTCCACACCCTCCCCAGCATTTGTTTTCTGTGTTATTCATCCTGATTATTGAGATATGTCGTTGTTGCTCTTATTTTCATTTCTCTAATGGCAAATAATTTTGAACATTCCTTTGTGTTCGTTGCCGCCAGAATGTCCTCTTCTATAAGGAAACGAGTCTTAGAGCCATAGCTCTGGCAAGGTTGGGGGTGGGGTCTCCAAGGTCGATTAGCATAACCCAGTCCACAAAGACAATGTTCGACTTCTCACCTTGGGAATAGCTAATGGACTCTGAAAGGCTATGGTGCTACTATTGGTCTCTCCCTGGCCAAAGTGAAAATATCAAAAACAATTAGTCCAAAAGACTAATGGTCCATACTAACATTGATCTTCACAACCCTAAACAGGCAATGGTGCGCAGCTGCTACTGTTGACCACTCTGAAGGGCTGACAATAGAGAGTCCTGAATTGATTGGGAGAAAAATGTGGAACAAAACTCAAAATCATGTAAAAGATTAGGCTTACCAGTGGATTTGAGGCTAGCAGAACCTCCAAGGCCACCGTCCTTGTCTACCCTTCCAGTCGCTCTGTGGTTCTGCTTTCAGCCCCAAAATAGAAAAAGCAATCACCCAAGAACCAAGTGTTTGTCCAGGGACTGTGCTCGGACTAATTGAAATTCAAAACACAGAACGGAGGGAGGAAGAAGTCTATTACATTTTGAAGATTGCAACCAATATCCTGAAACAAAACATATGTGAATTCTTGATTAGAAAACCAATTAGCTTTATAAATGTTCAATTAAATAAAAATACATTTTAAAAAAAGATAAAGACTTCAGGATTTTATTTAATTTACTCCTATAGTGTCATGTCCAGCCCCTAATAATTTGAGGCATCAACTGTCCCAGTTTGCCAGGGACTCTGCTAGCTTCAGTCCAGAAAATCCCAAAATTTAGGAAACTCCTTAGTCATTGGCAAGCTGGGATGGTGGGTCACCCTACACGGATTTGTTAAACAAGCAAATGAATAAACTTCCCAAGTCGGCACTCTTTGGAGAGAGTATAAGTTCCTTTGAAGACAAAAAGAGACAAGAGCTCAGAGTGACAAGCTAGGGCTGCATGCCAAATCTGGCCTACTGGCTGCCACCTATTTAAAAAAACAAAAGAGACTTTTGTTACACCTGGAAATGACATGAAAGTCAAGTTTTAGGGTTCAACCTTAAAGTGTTACAGGCGGAAATGAGCAATGGTGTCAGGAGTTTGGTCCAAAAGTGGCTTGGACAGTATTATAAAGTAATTGCAGGTGATTAAATCAGCTGACCTCAAGTAAAGCAGTGAGTCCTCCATAATGTGACTGGGATATAGCAGTCCAGGCTAGGGTGGCCTTAAAAGAGTAACGAAATTAAAAAACAGAGTGTTATTTGGAGCATATCCACCTTCATTCATTCAGTTCACTCATTTGCATACTATCAGTGGTTATTTCTCATTACAGTTGCTGAGGAGTTGTAATAGAAGCTGGGTGGCCTGAAAAGCCTAAAATAATTAATATTTGCCCTTTATAGAAAAAAATGTGTCAGCCCTGGGATAGCAGGGTCTGTTGCCTGAATTAAGGAAGAGGTCAGAGTTGGAAGGTGTGAGCAGATGGTGGGGATCTTCACATTTCATGGTGGCAGTACCTCCCAGAGTAGGAAGACATCAGAGGTGTGACAGGACCTGAGTCCCTGAGGTCTCTGCTCAGGAAGGCTCCTGTACCCACTGAGGCCGTGTGTGTTAGTCTGGGTAGACAAGAGAAACAAATCCATGGACACACACACATATGTGTATAAGAAAGAGATTTATATACAAGAGCAATTGAACATTGAGAAGACAATCCAGATCAAGTTCAAAAGTCTGATATTAGCCCCTATGCCCGATAGCCCCGACAGCAATCTATAAAGTCCTCTTCAGACTCACAAACATATGGAGTAATGCTGACTATAGAGATCCCAGGCCAGTGGGTAGAAAGTCTTTGGATCCAGTGGCATTGGAAACATCTCAGTGCTCAGTAGTGACAAAAACAATTTATATTCTGTCTGGTGAGAATGACGCTTAGAAACCGATGTAGATTGAGCTTAATGAAAACAAAAGTGATTTTTCATACATCTAAGTGTTGTTGTTAAGACTTTTAACTATGAGTTGCTGCCTTTCATGTCCCTCTTCATTTGCAGACACACAAAAAAGTCACACAGAGTGAGGTCAGGTGAGTAGGGTGTGTGGGGCAAGAGAAACGTGTTGTTTTTTTGTCCAAAACTGGTGCACTGAGATGGCTTTATGAGCAGGTACATTGTTGTGGTGGCAAAAGCAGTCCCCCGTCTGCCACAAATCAGGCCTTTTTTGGTCACACACTGTTATGCAATCTTTTCAGAACCTCTAAATAGAATGCTTGATGAACAGTCTGACCTGGTGGAACAAACTCCAAATGCACTATCCCCCTCACATCAAAAACCAACTGAGCATCGTCTTGATCTGTAATTTCACTTGATGGGCTCTTTTGGTGAGGTGACAATAGCTTGCTTTTGGATGACTCTTCCACTGGCTTGACTGATGTTTGTTTTGGGGGGCATAAGAAATAACACCATTTCTCGGCACCAGTGATGATGTTGGGAAGAAGTCTTGGTTCCTTCAGAGCTGTTCTTTCAAAACCTGGCATGTTCCCATTGGACACTCTTTTTGTTTCTCAGTCAGAACCCAAGGCACACATTTAGCAGCAACCCTCCTCATTCCCAAATCTTCCATTAAAATTCACTGAACCGAGCTCCAAAATAGTCCAGATAACTTCCCCATCTCTTCAATGGTTCATCATCAGTCTGCAAGCACAAGTGCACAGATTTTGTTGACATTTTCATCCTTTTGGGAAGTTGACGGATGTCCAGAATGAGGATTGTCATCAATCGATATTTCACCTTTTTTGAAATGAGAAAACCACTTGTATACTTGACTTGTCCCCATAGCGCTCTTTGTAAGCTCTGTTCAATATCACAAACATTTCTGTGGCATTTTTTTTTTCAGAGCAGGAAACAAAATTTCACAGCCACACGCTGTTCTTGGCCATCACAAAAATAAGCTTCAAGTGAAACAGATTTTACTGAAAAATTCATTGTGACCAGAGAAAACCTTCCCAGGTGACGACACTGGGTGCGCTAATTCAGATCGAGTTGTGTGATGCTCACCTAGAAGGAAAAATGCATAGTACAAAAGCTCTGCCCAGCGGAGTTTTTTTTGGGGGGGATGTTGGGGTGGGTGTATCCCTCCCCCTTGGATATGTGTAAGAGAGAGCTTTATATCAATAAGTAATTATATATCGATAAAACACCCCAGCCCAGTCCAGATCAAGTCCATAAATTCCTCTTCAAACTCATAAAGCCACATGCAGCGATGCAGAATGCAGGAAGATCACAGGCTGGCGTGGTGGGTGCAAAGTCATGTGGATCCAATGGCAGTGGCCACATCACAGGGCTCTGGCAGATCTCAGAGTGGTCCCTCAGCAGGATGGTAAAGGCAGAGAGAGAGAGGATTTTCCCAGAACCCTTCTTGTGAGACCATGTCAGCAAGGAGTCAGTGGGCTAGATTGACGGGCTAGACTCTACCCCTACAGCTTTATATATCTTCAAGTTGACATGAAATTACGTACAATTGGTATCCCATCAATTTCTAGACCCTTGATATTGGCTAATGCTTTCAGTGCAGCGTGGCCTTCTTCCTTCAGCACCTTTGGGTCTTGCTCATATGCTACCTCCTGAAACGGTGGACTGCTGACGATTTCTTCTTGGCACAGGAATTCTGCATTCTTTCCGTCTTCTTTTAGCGATTCCTGCTTCATTCAGTATTGCAACTTCAGGTTGGAACACTTTTTTTCAGTGCTTTCTGTTTAAGATGTGCTGCATGTGTTCTTCCTTTGTTTTTCTAACTCTAGGTATTTGCACATTTCATAATATTCTTCGGATATAGCAAGATTTCATTATAATATTTTCTGAATAAAATATGGAACAAAACTCAAAATCATAAGAGATCAGGCTTGCTGGTCTCATAGAGACTGGTGGTACCCCAATCCTATGGTCCGTAGTCAGCCTTCATGTCTGGAACTGAACTTACTCCCTCGGCCCAATTTTAGTCAAGCAATAATCAGGTCCATAAGGAGAACAATGAACCCTGGGTGGTGTAGTGGGTTATGAGTTGGGCTGATAACAACAAGGCCAGCAGTTTGAAACCACCAGCCACTCCATGAAGCTTTCCAATCATAAAAATTTGTAGTCTCTGAAAATCACAGAGGCAGTTCTACCCTGTTCTCTAGGGTTGCTCTGAGTCAGAATTGACTCTAAGACAATGGGTTTGGTTTGATAAGGAGAACAATAGGACTAGTGAGGTACATAGACCTTAGAATAATCATCCATTTGAGATCAAGAGGGCAGTGTTTACCAAAGGACAAAGTTCAGAAGGGCTAGTAAAGGGAGCATTATAGAAATAGGCAACACAGAGAGGAAATGGGATAAGTGATTGAAAGGATTCCAATGAATGAGATGAAACAAAATATGTATGAAACATTGAATGTTAAACTGATTATCAGCTTGGTGAACTTCCCTCAATCCACAATAATATTTTTTAAAAGTCCACAGGTTAATCTTCCTTCCCCAAACCTTGCTCATTTTCCTCTCTTCTCCCAAGAACTGCTGCAAACCCGGGACCTCATTTGATGCTAAATAAATGTTTACTGAGTGAGAAGGCCAGTGTTTGCTTTTGACCTTCTAGCCCTTCAGAATTTGCTATGATCTGATACAGATTGTGTGTAGCTTAGTGTAAATTTA
Source organism: Tenrec ecaudatus (assembly GCF_050624435.1). Lineage (NCBI taxonomy): Eukaryota > Metazoa > Chordata > Mammalia > Afrosoricida > Tenrecidae > Tenrec > Tenrec ecaudatus. Next base: position 139,334,053 of record NC_134534.1, read on the forward strand.
AGTAAATTATTATCTCTCCTGGGTATTTGCAGTTAAGTCCTATCTATAACAATGGAATAAAAGAGCATTCTCTAATTAAAGGAATTCAAAACACGATCAAATTAGAAGGGGGTGCAGGTGACCCAGAGCCCTTGAAATCAGCACCCGAATACGAATATTAAGAGCCCCGGGACACCCATGAACATCAGGTTCTAAACCAAGCACTTAATGGGAATTATCTCAAGATATTATCATGATCTCAGAATGATCAAAGGTGGGCATACTTACTAGGCAAGCGGGAGAAGTGAAGTTCAGAAGATCCAAGACAGGAACTCAATGTCATACCCCTACGGCTTAGCTTCGTAGCTTTCTAAGTTCCCAATGGAAGGCAAGTGCTCGAAGGAAATGTTGCACCGTCTCCCAGAAGTATTACACTGGCCAACACACATCTTGGTGGCTCAAATGTCAGGCTGGTTTATGGGTTTATTTGACCTGCTGATTTCAACAATGGCACCCGTTCCCCCCTTATTAGCTCTGGTTTTTGAGATACAGAACATATTCCATCTACCACTCTTTGTTCTACTAGCCAACAAATAATCAGGATATTTTAATGTAATGTTTAAATTAATAGCTTTTAAGCAGGAAGGAAATATATTAAAAATGAAAAGTATACTCGGTGAAAAATCTACTTATTTCATAACAAAAGCATAGATTTTTGATATAAACTCTTCAGTCATCTGACACACAAAACACTCCTTCTCTGTGTCTTCTGAGAGTGGAATCTGCCACGACAATCCGTCTCAGAGTCCCCCGCGGGTCCGCCATCAGGGGTGTATCCTGCGCTCCTTGGGATCAAGATTCCATTGATTTTATGTCTGGGTGCCTTTTATTTCTTGCTCTTCTCTTAAGTCACCCAGGTTCTCTGGAAAGTGATCCAAGGGATTGCTGGTAACGGACGCTAACCTTCCTGTTACAGCTAAGCCTGTTGAGTGAAAGAGCATGCTCTCTACTAATTATATGAAGCTCTGCCTTCTTGTGGCCAAGAAAATTTTTCACCACAAGAACAAATGAAGACCAGGCACATGACTCAATTTCGTTCTGTGATGTGATGTGGGTCGTTTCTCACTTGTCTAATCTGTAGGCCATCAGTTTGTTGTGGTAAGTCCAGGTAGCCGATGCGCTCTGTATTCCACGCATGGACTATCTGTATTCCAAGCTTTTACAAGTTGCTCTGAGAGGTCTAGCTTTACAGGTAGTGGTGGCAGTGTGATTCCATCTCCTGGTACCAGAAGTTCCTTGATTATTACATTTTGTACCCCAATCACCATAAATTCCTTCACAGGCTATTGTTTTCTTGCCCAGTGTTCATGTTGACTCTACTTTCCCAAAGGGATAAAAGGCCAGGACACTTGGTGCAGCCATTTTATTGACCAAGAAGAAAATGAACCCTGTCCAAGCCTACACAAACCACCCACTGGGTGTTCTTGGTAATCTACCTTTTCCAAGACAAAAGAGATGGGTTTGTGCTCTTCCTTGGGAAACAGAACAGGGAAGAGAGTGTGTGTGGACAAATTCTTTATGCTCATACGTTAGGGAGTCTGGGAGGTGGGGGCTTCTGTGGAAGGACACCTTCATGTTCATAGGCTGGAGATGCGTTCCAGCCACACTCTCCTAAGAGGAACTTATTCCGCACAATGTCCCCCTGTGATCGTGCCAATTTTAAGGTGCTACTTGCAAGCATGTGGTTGCTTCTACATCCACTTGAAGGTTAATTTATTGAAGGCTATTTGCCTAAAGGGTATCTGCCATCAAGAGCAGTCAGACTCTCTAACCCGACTCCCTTCTGATAAGAACCATAGATTGTTCCCCTGTGGAAGAACTCAGGGGCGCTTAAGGTCAAGCCAGCTCAGAGAAGACCAAGGTTAGGCCACCATCTTAACTCTAGAAGTTACCCATCTTGTTACACATGTTCCTTCCTGTCGCGTGTATTCCCCTACCTTGTCCCTCTTCTGTTATGTGTATGTCTCTAATACAACTCCTTCCTGTTACATACGTGCGTACCGTGGCTTGCATGCAGAAGATTGTGTAAGTCTGTGAGAGAATACATTACTCCCATGTTCTGGTTCTGGTCTCCCTAGGAAGCGGTGAGCCCTTGCCTGCTTTGTCTTGTCAGAGATCTCTTTAATTTGCCCTTAATTACACGCCCGGCCCCCTGTGGAGGCTGTCCCGACACTCTTCTTTCATTCTGGTGGAGTGATCACTTGGAATAGAACCATATTTATTGCCGCTATTTAAAAGACCACATTTCTAACTGTTGATGAAACGATGTCACCCATCTGGGGTATGTTCTGAAATACCAATTTTCTTCAGAAGGTTTCCAGCATCACTGCAGAATACTAAGTGGTTGTCTTTGGTAAAGAATGGCAGCAAATCATTTTCTCTCCTTCTATAAAATGTGATTTTTGTTCCAGGTTGATGTACATTCTTTCCTTTTACTCTGGAGACAAGCAATTCAGAAGCTTCTTGGAAAGATTTAGGCCCCTGAGCAGATCACTCCATTCATTCTGGTTAGAAAGTTCACTGTGTACAGTTGTTTGGGACTCGTTGTCTCTGCCCCTGCTGTCTTCACCTTGGGCCATATCAAATAGACAGGCTCACCCTCTGAGAGCTGCAGCAGTTTATGGGACGAGGGGCTGGGTATAAGGTGTGATGTGAGTGTGGGGAAGTGTGCATTACAGGAAAGGAAGTAGATGAATAGTCATGAAGCAAAGACCATTAGACACAAAAGTGTGGGTAATTTAAATACATACATTTCCCATTAAAATAAAAAAGCTAGTGAGGACATTCCGATTCCGCAGAGCAGCTCTTTGCAAATGGAGGACTGAAATTTCATAGAAGCACCATCTCTAAGAAACGACAGCTAACATGGTCCATTCAGTGCACTTTTCTGAATCTGTCTCCTGAATAACACCAAGAGCAGGCCTGCAAGCCAAGACACCAAGGCAAACGTTAGTGTTGTTGGGCTGTGTTATCGCCCCAAGGACTTGTTTCTTTCCCTTTATCTCCTCATGCTGAATTTCTGAACATTAACAACTGCATGACCGTGACAAGCTCTGGGCTGTAGGAAACATATTAAGCTTTTCCCCCAGTTGTTTCCCAGGTTACTTGCAGCTGAGTTTCCCCCCATCAATCATCTCAGAAGAAACACAGATAAATCTCTGCTTCATTGGCTTTATCTGAAGCCTGGGGAAGGTTGGCAAGGGAGCTATATTATTTTGAGTAATCAGCTTTGTACCTCAACATTTCTTGGTGTGTTCAAGCATAGTCAGATCAGAGTCCTTGTTTAGATCCATGAAATTCAGCCTCGTGTGGCGTCTGGTTCAGTGACATTCTAGGCAATATAACTAACGAGCTGCGGGGTGAGGATTAATTCCCAATCCTCTTACTAGACCTATTACTGAGCAGATTTTAAGATCCAATGATAAATTCTAACATATTCCCAATTCTCTCAGTACCTCAAAGACTTAGAGATGATTTACATGGGAGCTATTTACCTTGATTGGTTCTTGTTTTTGTGAAATCAAATGCTTCTCTCTTGTTATTTAGATTTTCTATTTTTTACTGAATTCTTACCCGGATGCTCCCTGTGTTATCAGCTTATGGAAATGAGGAGCTTGCTTTCTGGGAGCGAGGTGGAGGGGCTCTCCCAGGGAAAAGCATATCTCATAAGGGAGCTTGTAAAGCGCTTGCTTTTGGCTTTACAATAGCTTGGTATTCGTAAAATGCGAAGACTCAGATTTTTATAAAGTTCAAATTTTCCCTGAGCATAAATCAAAAGCAAAAGCTCCCAAAGTGTAGACTATTTTAAGAGACCATCTGAATGGAAAAAAATTAAGATACGTGTAATTACACCATTTAGTTGTAACACTTGTTAATGCACATGGCATGTTAATGTGTTAAATGTGTATTCTTTCTCAAAGTGGCAAGCGCTATATTATGGGTTTTGTGTGGATTAGCTTATTGCCTCCTTTTAATTGCCTCAGGTGATAAGTAATGCTTTCCCCACGTTTCTCAGATGAGAGACTAGGCACAGGGAGGCTGCCATTTGAACTGGCCTGCCCTGCAGGTATAATAAGGTGGCAGATCTGGTCAAACACATCGACTTTGTCCGATGCTTCTCTGCAACTGTACAACATATATCATAGCTGTGGTCGTTTCATAATTTCATGTGGAATTGATACATAGTGTAGGAGGGGGGCGGAGTCTAGCCTGTCAATCAGGTCACAGCCTGATGGTGCCTCCTTGTGGGTGTGGCCTTCTCCTAACGAGGGTCCTGGGAACCTCCCCTTCTCTCTCTGCCTTCATCTTCCTGTTGAAGAGCCACACTGGGGCTGCCAGCCCATCACCATTGGATCCACAGACTTTCCACTTCCTGACTGGTGATGTTCCTGCATTCTGCATTGTTGCATGTGGCTGAAGAGGGACTTATGGTCCAGTATTGGATTTATGGTCTAGCATTGGACTTATGGACTTGATCTGGACTGGACTGGGATGTTTGCTTGAGATATACCATAATCCCTTCTTGATATAAAGCTCTCTCACACACATATATGAGGGTCACTGGATTTGTTTCTCTAGTCAACCCTGGCTAACACAATAGCAATGCTTGAACATAAATGCTGTTTAATGTAGTGATTTTCACTGTTAATCAAGTTTATATCATTCCCTTTCTTCCACTTAAACTGTGTCATAAGCATTTCCCCATGCTACCAAATTATTTAAGAAAATAAACAGCATTTTAATACGATGAGCCAGTTGGATACATTTTTAGAAAATGAAATATTGATGTCTCACTTCACATTGTACTCAAACATAAATTTCAGATAGGGTTTCTTTGTTGGTGTGGGGGGCCGTGGAGTTGATTTGAACTCATAGTGACCCCAAATGACAGGGTAGAAGTGTCCCCTACGATGTTCTTGGCTATAATCTTTGCCGAAGCAAATCACCAGGTCTTGTTTCCACGGAGCCACTGGGTGAGTTTGGATTGCATTGAGGAGAAAAATAAAATTCCCAAGAACAAATGAATGAAAATATAATGAAACAGGCCTATAGGGGTCAGAATTAATGTCCAGCCATCTACAAGTTTTGTCACCGGGGCAAATGACTTCCTGTCTCTGTAAAATGGAAACGATGCTGTTTCTTATTCAGAGGGCCCTTTAATAATTAAATAAAGGGTTCACACTCTGCCTGGAAGCTAGTAAGCTCTCAAGCAATGGAGATGATATTATATATAAACCCCCAAACAAACAAACAAACAGACAGACAGACAGACAAACAAACTCACCATCCCTGAGTCCATTTGGAGTTCATAGCAACCGCCTAGGGCAGTGCGAAGTTGTGCCCTGCTGGGCGTTGCTGAGGGTGCAATTTTGTACGGGAGCAGAAAGCCTCCCCTGTCTCTCACAGAGCAGCTGATGAGGTTTTAGTTAGGAGCCCAACATGTAATTTGCCACACCGCCAAGGCTCCAGGCTATTGTATATGGGTACAGAAAACAATTTTCACAATATTGCAAGATATTAGCAGCCAGCATCCCAAAGACAGACTCTTTCTAAGAAATCGTTTCATTGGCGTCTATTTCCCATAGCAGACAATGCAATCTTTCAGTCATATTAAGAAGAGGTGTGATGTCACCATCACAACAAATTTCAGAGCAGCTTTCTCCTCCTCATCCTCCTCTGCCATGTCCCTAGGTAATTACTAATCCAGTTACTGTCTCTACAGATTTATCTATTCTGAATTTCATATGCAGAAAATCATACAAAACAGAAACAGGAAGCCAGCTAGCAAATGAACAAAAACCACGACAAAGCCAAACAGAAAAACCTTAATCAAAAAAGGAAGCAGAAAATATTTAAAATGGAAACAATTTAAAAAGGGGTCAAAAGGGAGATCAAATGCTAAGGTGGTCCATTTTAACCCACCCCTGCCGTATCGACTTCACAGTGCTCTCTGTCGGACAGCAGGCTACTCACATCCCTGGAGGGGGTTCGCCCGAGCCTTCGTCCATAGGGGCTCTGTAAGCGGAGTTTGGGGGTCCACTGTCACCTACAGCCTTCTGAAATCCGGGCATTCACAATTGAAGCTCTGATACCATTCCCTCCTTTGGATTTGGGTTTTACTAGTTGCCATCCTTGGAACACACAGGCTGGCGAGCCTGTAGATGCAGGCAGCACTTCACTTTAATGGTGGCTTATTTCAAGACGAGCCCGGAAGATCTCAGGCCCTATTCTGTCTGATAGCTAGGCACCATCCGGTTTCTTCAGCACACTTGGTTATAGCACGCATACATTCAGTGGTCTCTTCATGAGGGCGGCTATTACGTAGGGCCATGAACTAATTGTTTTTAGCAAAGACGGACTCTTCATAACCCGTTGTATTGAAGTAACGAGACTCCTCAACTTCCACCCTCTCTTAACAAGAAAGCTTTCATCTAATTTGTATCTACTGGAGCCTTTCTATCCTCATAAAGATTTATCGTCCAGACAGCCCACAAGGGTAATTCCACCTTGTCCTACGGGGCTGCTATGAAGGGGAATGGATTCCCGGACAGAGAGTCGGATTGAGTTAGGAGTTAACACTCTAGGCGGCTAACCTGAAAGGTTGGAGGTTTAAGTCAATCTTAAGCTACTTCCTAATCTCAGCTTCTGAAATGCTGTGGAGCATTCTACGCGGACACATGTGGGATGGCCATGAGTCAGAAATGGCTCGACACCAACTTATTTTTCATGAGGAATGGCTTTTATTCTTATCCGTGGCTGACTTTGTAGGCGTGAAGTCAGTTTTAAAATCGTTCAGAAATGAAAATACTGTCTCCTTCCTCCTCAGTCTGTCTTTTCCTTTTGATTACAGAATCACCATCGAGACATCCGGAGTATGAGCCCGCATATTTACAAGAGACAAAAATCTACCTTCCATAACCAGTCTCCAACCTCTGAGGGAAAAAGCTGGCCTAATGGTTAAATACACAAATGGTGGGTGAATTTTAGCCTGGAGACTCTGGTTTGTTTTAGCCCCGTTCATCCACCCAGCGAGGTCAGAGTTGTTTGTGATTCAATATGAGGCAATTGGCACTTGGGCATTTTTAATGTGCTAGACATCCTGGATAGCAAATCTGCATGTAAACCTGCTGTGCATTTAGCCTGCTTAGGCTGAAGTGAGAGTCAGGCATTTCATCAGAAAGCATGGGCAGCAACATGTGAATGATGAATGAGGCGGTTGGCGCTTGCAGGGAACTTGACAGTGATCTTCCTAGTCAAATACCTTTGAGTGACGTATCATTTGAAGAGCAGGCCCTGCAGCAGCCCACGGAGAGCCTACCAGGCTATGTGATGAAGTGAGACAGTCCTTGTTAAGAACGGAGTAAAGTGAGAACAACCCGTAAGTTGCTGAGTCCCTGAGGGTCAAGCTATAGACAACTTAGTCCTTAACAAATTGGGATGAATGTTGTTGAAAACTGCTCAAGCACTGAATTGTGAATATATGTGTGTGTATACTTGTATAGGTGTACTTCCCATACACCCCCCTCCCCCCGCCAACAGTGTTTTGTTCTGTTGCCCGCGCGTCACCGTGAGTTGTACCTGACTGGATGACACCTAACTACATAGATGAGGGGCCTTCAGAAATCTTGTGGAAAATTGAAATTCAAAAGGTAGAATTTCCTCACACGTGTTTGAAGCATGTGTGTGCGTGACAAATATAACCATAATCTAGATGTGTTAAAGAACCAAACTCACTGCTTTTGAGTTGATTTCAACTCATGGCGACCCTATAGGACAGGGTGATACTGCCCCTGTGGGTTTTGGAGATTATAACTCTTGGCGGAAGTAGAAAGCCTCACCTTTTCCCCTCAGAGCAGCTGGTGGTTTCAAACTAAGGACTGTGTGCTGAGCAGCCCATCACGTAAGCACTCTGCCACCAGACTTCTGAGGTGGATAGATAGGCCTATGGAAGGATGTAGGGAAATATGGTTATCAGCTGCTATGGCATCAGCCCCAACTCATGGCGAACCTATGACCAAGGAGACAAAAGTGCTGCCCGGTGTCTACTCCATCTTCCAAAGGGGCTGAGCCTGGACTGCGGTGATCACTGGGATTTCCACTGACTGATTTCTGAGCTGCATCCCCGGGCCCTTCCTTCCTAGGCCATTTAGTCTGGACGCTCTTTTGAAAGCTCTTCGCCATCGTCCGAGCACACAAGCCTCCACTGGCAAACAGGCGGTGTCTGCTCTTGAAGGACACTGTTCAGGGATTGACCCGAGTTCTCTCATCTGACAGGGGAGATGTCTACCACTGTTCTCTTCATGCTTCGGTTGTGCCATTTGAAGGTGGACCCTTGGTTAACTGTCCAGTTCAGGGAGTTGTGTGGGTCTTCCAAGAGTTTTGCTTTTCTGTTTGCCCTGTGCTAAGATGTTCATGTCTTCTCACTCACTCGGCTTTCGGACTTGCTTCTTGAGAAAGATGCAAATCCTTCCCACTACCTCTCCCTAAGGAGCTTTGTTCCTCCCTTGTGCTGTTTGCAAATTTATAGAGTGGACTTGCTGCTCCAACAGTTGCAAAGATCAAGTGCAGTGTAGGTGTATTAGAAAAATCCTTAGGTGAGTGAAGAGACATAACCTCTTCAAAGACCGAGTTTGTGCATCTGCAGCAGAGACTGTGTCCTGGCAGCCGTTCATCGGTTGGACTTTAATAATAGAAGCCTTGGGTTTGTAATGGTTTCATGGAATAAAGATGATACTTTCTCTGTTGAAAATTTAGTGTGACGTGTTGTCAGTTCTGGCCAGTAGGCATCAGGAAATATCCTGGAGGCAGCTTCCGGGACATGCTCTAGGGAGGAGTAGGTCCTTTCCTGTCTACTCCTCGTGGTTGGCAAGTCTGAGAATACGATGGCTGAAGCTCAAGTGACTAACTTACCATGGAAGCAGGGATCTGTAGCAGATGGCAGATGACCAGGCAAGGTCTAGTTCCCTTCTGATGCTGGAGCCACAAACTAGCGTCATGCTTCTTGAGAAAATAGATACTACACATCTGTCGTGTTTAAGTCATCTTTTTTTATGCTTTTCTCTCTCTTGCAGTTGAATCTATTTTTGAGCATAGACCTTCTTTCCTGCCTCTTCCCTATTTATCTTTCCACGTCTCATCTTTCTCCTCCAAGTGCCTGGTTTCAAGTTTCAGGAGCAGTGCAGGTGTTCTCAGCCTCTGCATGGTTGGCATTTTGGGCTGGGGTAAGTCGTCATTGACCCAAGTCAAGAAGCCATAAGGAGATCATACATGTCTTGGAGAAGACAAGTGCAGTTCTGGTTTTTTTTTTTTTAAAGGGTAGAGGACCAACCTCCTAGCAGGGAAAAAAATGACCAACAACACTTCTACCCCAAGGTATGCTGGTACTATGGTAACAGTATGCCTGGTACTCCGCTCTCAATAGGGCACATTGGTTTGAGTTTCTGCACCTACTCTGGTTAACCAGACCATGGGACATAAAGTGCTGGAACATTGAACCCTGGGTCTTTGAGATGCACAACATACTCCACAGGCTATATCAGAGGGATGTGAGGTGGAAACCCTATTCAGTGAACTGATTTCTACCTTAAACACCCTGGAACGCAAGAATTTAAGGCTGAAATTACATGGAGTGTGAAGAAGCAGAGAATAGCTATGTGAAGAATATTGATCTGTCAGCAGGTGGGCTAACATTTACTTACTTCAATACTCTACTTGCATTATTAAGATATGTATTATTCTGGTAGACTTGTGTTTATTATTATGGTAAGCTTTGCTTATTATTGTAGTTTTTCAAATTTATAATTATTGAATACAATTGTATGTTTTGCTTGTCTACTGTGGTAGTTACATAATTTCATGTCAACTTGATCAATAGAATGAAGGGGTGGAGTCTAGTCTGTGAACCAGGTCACAAGGTAACACCCACCAGGAGGATTCTGGAACTTCCTCTCTTTCTACTTGGAGGAGGAACTCACTCTCTCTGCTACACATTCCAATTGACAAGCCAGATGGACCCAATCTGATGGTAGCCAGAGCCCTGGAGATAGGTCCACTGCCATTGGACCCACAGGACTTTCTACCTACTGGCTGGTGATCTTCCTGCATTTGTCACAATTGCATGTACTGCATGAGTCTCAAGAGGAATTCATGGGCTAACATCAGATGTACAGATTAATACTGAATTTATGGACTTGATCTGGACTGGGATGGGATGTTTTATTGATACAGAATAGCTTTTTGATATAAAGTTCTCTCTTACCCATATATTAATGTCAATGAATTTGTTTCTTTAGTCAACCCGAACTAACACAACCACCAACACCCTTTTTCTGTGTGCGTGTGCAAATAGTGCCCTGTCATATAAGCATTTAATCTGTGCAAGTCACTAATACAGAAAGCATAGATTAAGTGGAGAGCAAATGCTTTGAGAATGATTGGGGCAGGGAATATATGGATGTGCTTTATACAATTGATGTATGTATATGTATGGATTGTGATAAGAGTTGTATGAGTCCCTAATAAAATGTAAAAAAATAAAAGAGGAGAAAAAAAAAGAAAATGATTAGGGCAAAGAATGTACAGATGTGCTTTATACAATTGATAGATGTGCTTTATACAATTGATGTATGTATATGTATGGATTGTGATCAGAGTTGTATGAGCCCCTAATAAATTGTTAAAAAAAAGAAAGTTTAGCATAGATTAAGGAGTGGATTTTGGGCTCACACTTAATCCTAGCTCCAATATAAGAACAACTAGTTCTTACAATTTGACCCTGTTCCACACTTACCCTCATGAAGGAAACAGATTATAGGCGTGCTCTGGCAAAGGTGAAAAAATTAGATGGTGTCTGGCTATCAGAAAGAATAGCCCCTGGGCGTCTTAATGATGGCAACATATGTACAAATGTGCTTGATACAATTGATGTATGGATTGTTACAAGAACGGTAAGAGCCCTCAATAAAAAGTTAAAAAAATTTTTTAAAAAGCTTGTTTGAAAACAAGCAGTCATCTAAGTGAGGCATCAATTAAGCACATGGAAGAAGCACACCAACTTCTGTGATCTAAAGATTAAAAATGATATCTAAATCTGGAGGGGGGAATGCTATGAGATTTTTTAATTTTGGAATTCTGGTTTGTAGAAGGCTATTGATGGCAGTGGAAGCCCAAATATGGCCACAGGATCTACATGTGGAATGAACCACCAGTGATTCCCCTCTGACCATAAGTGACGGATGAAAATAACATGGCTACAAGACAGAGTATTACAGAGGAGATTAATGATAAATCTGACTCAAATGGCTATAACCTTTTCAATTGATCTCCCTTTCGATATACTTTGAGCTTAATCTAGTTTTTAACATTTTCTGTTTTTAAATTGGGGCTTATCTCTGTTGTATCTTATGGTTCGCATACTTGATACCCTGTTGTGTTTCTTTCTGCATTTTGGGGTAAATGGCACCGAGGTTGGGGGAGTTTATAGCAACTATACTAGAAGCAGAGTGCCTGGGGGTTCTCCAGCAGAGGGCTGGTAAAGGGGCGCTGATATCAAGAAGCACAAGAAGCAAGGAAAAAGTGATTATGGTAGTGATTTTACAACACTGCTTGGTATGACTGAACTATTTAATAGAGTGATGTCTGGATTATGCTCTAATGAAATTATTTGTAAAAAAGATCAAGATGGAAATATCTTCAACAACCATTTATTGTGTTTTGTCAGGTATTTAAAAATACATTCTCTGTTAATATTTTGAAACTTTTCTTATAATCTAGCTTTGTGTACTTTTTTTTGGGGGGTTCTTATTTAAGGGCTAATTGTATGAAGTAATAAACTACCTCTCAATATATCATTTTTTAACTTAAAATGGTCATTAGGACAGTGAATTGGTTGTTAAATTATTTGAATCACACCGCTGGAGAAATAGGGGCTTTGGCTCACGCAGGACCTTTAATCTTGGAACTTCAGATGGGAACTTGGAAGGGAGGTTGAGCAGGTCTAAAGGCGAAAGAGAGAAGAGATTTCCCCCCTTTCTCAGAGCAGAAAGGAAACATGGGAGATCTTCAGAACATAGGTGCACACACAGGGGCCCTTTAAGCCTGTGGCAGAAGCAAAGAGCAATTTCTCAAGGACTGTGGCCTTCAGGTTACTCTCCCCGCCCCCCGATGATCCTCAGAGGGGGGGCAGGAAAACTAAAGGTGACCCCTTTGGGCTGAAAGTGTGGGGATAGATGGTGAGGGCAGTGTCTCTCCCACTATGCCTGAAAGGTAGGGCATTTGAGGTGATGTATACATAACTCAACCTAAAAAGATGAGAACTATCGTTATTTGTACTTTTGAGGTTGAGATGTGTATAGAAAATAACTTGATCCAATTTCCCCATTTTCATAGGTAAGGGAACTGAGCTGTAAGAAGGGGAAGTGATTGCTTACTGCCTCAGGCTCCTCAATGATTGAAGTAGGCTCAAACGTCGGTCGCCTCACTCACACGCAATGCTCCTGCAGATTGCTCGCCTGCTGGAATGTGAGTATGTGCCTTCACAGGCACACATACTACACACATAGAGATACATTCCAAACATATGATAGCAATCAAAATACTCTAATGAACTTTCATGTACTCATCACCTAGTTCCAGTAATTACCAATCAACTCATGGCCAATTCTGTTCCCCTCTATCTTTGCTCGTTAGTGCACCGACACTAGTCCTAGATGTAATACTGGTGTTCCCTGCACAGTTGCCGGATGTAGCCTAGAAAATGTAAGTTCTTGAAAAGTAACCACAATACCATTATCACTTCTAACAAACTTAACACGAACTCTTTGATGTCAGAAAATCTCAAAGCCACTTGTTAACACAGGTGTTAGCGGAGGTGTTACAGATAGCTCCAGGTACAAGGAAATTACAATAGGGTAGGAAAACAGGGCACAGGAGAGAGTGTAACACTTCATAGAGAGGCAGTAGGATTTCCAGGTCAAAATATGAATGCCTAGTGAAATCTGAATTTCAGTTTCAGATCAGAGCCTTACTTCTAAGTACAAGTGGGTCTCTGATATTGCAGGGGACATGTTAGGGCCACCAGATTGGTTCTGACTCACAGTGACCTTATGTACAACAGAATGAAACACTGCTTGGTCCTGTGCCAGCCTCACAGTTGATCTTACATTTGAACCCATTGTTGCAGCCGCTGTGTCATCCCTTTAGTCCAGGGTCTTCCTCTTTTATGCTGCCCCTGGACTTCACCAAGCATGATTTCCTTCCCCAAGGACTAGTCTCTCCTGATTACATGTCCAAAGTATATTAGACGGAGTCTCGCAATCCTTGCTTCTAAGGAGCATTCTGACTATATTTCTTACAAGACAGATTTGTTTGTTCTGTTGGTAATTGATAGTAAATTTAATATAAGCATGGGACAAACTTAATCTAAAAAAAAGTATTTGCTGCTTGTCTTAAAGTTTCAATGGGTGTGTCCTGAATTATTATTGTCCTGAATTATCAAGTGCTTCCAGACTTTGGAAGAGTAAAGGTCCCCAGAACTCTGGATTAGGAAACACTTGTAAAACTATACCCATTAATAATAGAAAATGACTATTATTAATAATAGTTATTCATTAAAAATGGGAAAATAACTATTTTTTAATTTAAATCATTTTATTGGGGCCTCCTACAACTCTTATCGCAATCATATATGCATCCACTGTGTCAAGCATATTTGTACAGTGTTGCCCCCATCATTATCAAAACATTTGCTTTCCACTTGGGCTCTTGGAATCAGCTCCTCATTTCCCCCCACTCTTCCAGCTCCCCCCAAATAACTATTATTTTTACAAGTGTCTGCTAAGTAAGACTCTGAAAACTTCACCCCTTCCTAAGATGCCAGGAAGCTTTTTATCTCCTTCTCACCTGAGAAAAGTGAGAGACAAGAAGCCTTCGCCAACCTTCTTGTCCCCTGATATCAAGCCAAAAAGCAACATCCTGGCCAGGACGAACCTGGCTTTATGATGTATGGAGCCAGGTGCTCACACAATGCCATTACGAGTCCCTGTCTCCCTGTCTGAGCTTGTTTGCTTATGTGGTGATTTCATCCCTAGTCACCTCTCTCCAAGTACGATCCTGTCAATTTAAATTCCTTTTCCAAAAGAGAAGGTTTTAATCTTAATGATTTCAGCACTATTTTAAACCCTGTCTCTCTGGCCTGTATTTAATGTAGGCCCATCGCTGAACCAATTGCTCTGATGGTAGGTCCTTCCCAGATTCCGGCAGCCTGGTAATTGCACCTGTGCCAGATGAACTGCCCAAACTAGCTTCCAACGAGAAGCAGAGCTATTCATGGGAAGGAAGAATGGGCATTGGGTAGGTCTGGGCATCAGGTGCACATTCCAGGAATGGTTGTAAACAGGACAGTGAACTCTTTCATAAGAAGGGACTCCTGTTGAATACCACATCGCCATGGCACTGGGTGATGTTCAGAGACCATGAAGAAGGTAAGAGTGCTCCCAGAGGAGACACAGAGATGAGGATATGGATGGAAAGATGCAATGATGATTTGGGGGATATTTATGTTTTCATGCTACCGTTTATATTTCTTATTTGAGCTTCCCTTGAAACTACGGTGCAGGAGAGTCAACAACAGTTTGTGCACCTGCTCAGTGTAGCTATTCATGTCTGCAGCAGGCCAACAGTTCCCCGCTGCTGGTCGTCCCACGGTGCTTCGCTATCACTTGTTGATTTCTCTTCCCTTGTTCACGCTTTTTTAAATGGCCCCTTTGCTCGGATCTCCTCCATTCCCCTGCTTGATGGTGTTGTCTGTGTCGCTCAGGGACCTTCACCGGTACAACAGACGATGCAATGGAGAAGTATTCAATACAATTTGTCCTACGAACCCAGGTGTTTCTCTGGGTAGAGCCCTGCCTCATCTTTGCCCAGCATGTGGGGAGAAGCTGTCAAGAAACCATAAGATGAATCTTGCAGCATGTTGGCCAAAGTCAGCAGGAGAAAGAAATGAATTGCAGGCTATTTGTCACCAGCGGGCTATCTAATCAAGCCCCTTCATGATTTGTAATACAAAGTAGGCTTCAGCAGGAAACATTTATTTTAGCTTCATCATTCCCTCCTCCAACTGATGTTTACTTTACAAAATGCTTCTTATAATTTCCTTTTTTTGGGAGACTGCTTACTCCTGACAGCATCTTCTTTCGTGCCAAGAGCACGAACAGGTCAAAGATACTTTCTCATAAGAAAGGTGACTCCTCTAATTACCCCCGAAACGGGCTTCTGAATCTCAGCTGTAGACACAAATGAAAAGAGAAATCACACAGAAAGATGAATTATGATTTGACCCCAATATATACGAGAAAGGCTTGGTCAAGCCGCCTTTTCTAAAAGCAACACACAGAAGTTACTGATTCTATTATTTCTCTTATCTTTCCATTCACTGTATAGTCACTGACTTTCAGGACTTTGGGTGCGACTCCACAGATGGAATGGTGAGCAAGATGGACATAATCTCTGTTCATACCATGCGGACTTTCTGGTAAAATGGATGAGGCAGAATATGAATGGTTAGAAATAAGTTTCAGTCAAGTAGATTCCAGGTGCTAGGTGATACCATTAACAAAGGAGCCTGTAGTAGTTACATAATCCGGTGTCAATGTGAGACTTAAGAGTGAAGGCGGGGAGTGTAGCCTGTCAATCAGGTTGCGGCTTGATGACCTCATTTGGAGGTGCACAGGAGATGAATAGCTCATTAGAGGCAGGCTATGTGCTCACACCCTGGGGGACATCACAGCTCACAAGACACACGGAGCTACTCTAGTGTCCTGAGCTGGAGGAGCCACATGGAGAGCCCTGCCAGTACTGAGATGCTTACAACGCCACTGGATCCACATGACTTCCCAGCCACTGGCCTGTGATCTTCCTGCATTTGGTGTCATTGCATGTGTTTCATGAGTCTGAAGAAGACCTTATAGATTGGTATTGGACATATGGGCTAATATTGGACTTATGGCGTTGATGTGGACTGGGCTGGGATGTTTTCTTAATGTACAATTACTCTTTAAACAAAGCTCTTTCTTATACACATATGAGTGTCTATGAATGTATTTGTGTAGTCTACCCGGACTAACACAGATCCTAAAGACTCCTACGAAGTTTTCATGCCTCTTCCAAAGAAAGGTGATCACATGGCAAATGGAAATGACCGAATAGTATTATTACTATCACATGGAATAACATTTTATCAAGATATTCCAAAAATGATTGCAGCCATTCACCAACAGAGACCTGACCAAAAATCAAGCTGGATTTGAAAGAGGCTGTGGAACAAGGGACATCATCACTGATGTCAGCTGGACTCTTGTTTTGTTCTTTTATCGCATTGGCCGGTTGGCTTGCACTTTCATGAGACTCTGACTAGAACCCGCCGTAGCCTCCATCACTAGCCCCCCCTGGTTCTAGTTGATCTCCCCCTTTTCCAGGTTCACTCACCCCCAATGCATCTTTGATCACATCACAGCTCTGCTCAGAAATTCCATGACTCAATGGCTCAACTCCTTAGGCAGCAATCTCAGATTGTTCACATTCTGATGAGAAACCTATCTTGGTTGTTTAAATCCTACTACTCTCTCCATGTGAGACCCTCGGGGATCCATTCTGTACTCGCTATTCTCCAGCCTAACCCATTTCCCAGGCCGGCTTCCATGCCTTTGGTTGAGCTCTTTCCTTCAGCTAAACCATCCCCATCCTTCCACAGCTGTGGTAGCCAGGGGCCCCGCAAGGCCTTGGCAGCACACTCCCCCCAACGGAAAAGCATTCCATCCGTCTGGGCAGGATTTAAGGAAGTCAATGAGAGATGCTACAGAACCCCAGGGCTGACGAGAATGAGCATCCATTATCATCCCCAGAGCCGAAAGGCTGACGAAGGCTGAAGTGACCAGAACACAGTAAAGCTCATCCAGCTTACTCCTTAGTCTGCATATTCAAGACTGTGCGCATTTTGTCTGCAGGCAACACTGGTGATTTAAACACAACATCAACCATCTCCACGAGGAGAAGGTCGCATGGCTCACTCGTCTCACTTTCTGCCACCTACAATGTCATTAGCTTAATTCAACAAGAAGACGAAGGACAAGGGAATTTATGATATAATATGTATAGGTTGGTCTTGCCATACTTAGAAGAGGGTAATAAATAATGGAGAGAAAGTATGGAAGGATGTGGAATACCAACACAATGCCTGACCTCGACAACTCATCACAATTCTTTGAAATAACATCCATTATTTGAGACCCAACATAAATGCCAGCTCATACCAGACTCACCCCACCTCCTCCACTCACTGTCTTTCCATTGGAAGCACTCCTGTCTCTTAATTTGCTTAGTATTTTCTTAAGATCTCTACCATGATCGCTCACTGTGTACTGTCTCTTCCGTTGTTTAGGTTGGTTCCCCCCAAGGCAGTCCTGGAATGAGAATTTGTATGGAGGAGATTTATTAGAGACTTTCCTGGGAAGAACTAGGAAGGAATTGGGGAAGAGGAAGGGAAAGAAGGCAGTCCACTGAGCCAGTGCGTCTCAAGGCTTCAGGAGACACATGAGGGAGGAGGTCAGTGCCTCAGAGTTGACCAATCAGGCCCATGGGAAAAACCTGGATATGCTCCTGCACCAACCAGTCGTCGCTTAAAGATTTCTGGTTTCTTGTGCCAGCGGGTCAAGTGGCTCAGGCAGCCCGTGGGCAACTAGGAAGGAACATATGCAGGTGCCGGCTATTGAATGTGGATACGCATGCCAACAGGGGATGGCAGCGGCTTATTGCGCACGCTTCCCTCCGTTCCTGGCCGGTCAGCTTCTCTGGGATGCGGGCTGCCACATACATCTCCGTGGCACCTACATCTAGCACCAAGGCTAGCGCCCTGTCTGCGTGATGTGGGCAGGACCCCTTGGTCAGGCAGCGCTCCCCCTTGGCTTGATGCTCTGCGGTGGCACCTTTTGGAACGCTTCATAATGATGGCATGAGGAGCCCTGCGTTTCACTTTTTCCCTGGGGCCTACAAGGGATGCAGCCACTTCTGTGTGGCACAGGCCTGGCAGAAAGGAGACCCTCTGTGTGTTTACTGAATGAAGAAATGAAGCCCTTTGGGCGGCATTCATTTACAGGCTCCATGGGCATCTGAGGAGGAGCCGTTGTCCTCCAGTTTTCCAGCGACATGAAAGACAAACGCAGGTTCGCACTTCTCTGACACCTGCGGAGGTGGGTAGGACGTGTTTGTTCTGAGCGGCTATGTATTGTTCCCTTCCAGGAACACCAAAGATTTCGGGAGTCAGGCACCCTCGGGGCAGCACTATTTTTATTTCTCCAGCAGAATCATTAAATTTAGGCGTCCTTGTTTTTCCTAGCCGAGAGGCGGTGGGTAACATGGGAGGAGCAGGCTGCTGCAGGGGACTAGTGGGATGGGGCTCCCGAGAGTGGGCAGGCATATCCACCTGGAGTCCACGGAGTGTGAGGCCACGGGAAGAGGGGGCCTGCAGAGGCTCCTCCAGGATGGGTCGTGTGACCTCTCTGCAGTGTAGAAGAGACACAGTGATCAATGCCTTAGATCCCAGAGCTGGCTGGAACTAAAGAATGAGCTACAGCAGCTGTTCTCAACCCGTGGGTCGCGACCCCTTTGGGGGATTGAGTGACCCTTTCACCAGGGTCACCTGATTCATAACAGTAGCAAAATGACAGTTATGAAGTAGCAGCATTAGGAAGGTGAGAACCACTGGTCTAGAGCAAGGGCCAGCAAATGGCTCATAGGCCACTTATTGCCCTTCACTTTTACATTGAGATGAACTTGGTCACGACCACACCCAGGATTGATTCGTTTCACACGCCCCTAGCGGAGTTGACTTAAATAATCTCCCAAATACATTCATTTTATTTCAATCTATATTTTTAGATATTCAATCGAGAGAGCCCAGATGAAGATGTCTATCAAGGAAAGATATCTCCATAATATGGCCTTTTTGATGATTTGGCCTATTTCTAATTTCTCAGTCTCAGTTTTTACCCTTACACACACACACACACACACTTTCACCCTATACTGGACCTGCCATATAAACATACCTGACCCCATGCCTTTTCCTGAACCTGCATGCTCTTTGACAATGATATCCCCTCTCTGCTTTTCCTTGGCAACTCCTATTCATCTTCTAGGTCTTAGTTGAAATGCCATCTCCTTTGGGAAATCATACAGAAAACAAGACGAAAGTGAGGTGTGCTTGATGGGAGTTTTGGAACAATGCTAAGACTGCTTCCTCATACTATTCACTGAATTATTAATTCCCAATTTAAGTGCTGGATTTTCCCTTGGATTCACACAGCTCCATAACAATAAGCACAATTCCCATCTTAATTCCTCATTGTATCTTCAGAATTTGGCACAAGCACTTCATGACTATTTGTAGATTGCAGGGGTGGAAGAATGAATGCTTCCTGTAGTCTTTGGTGAGCACAGCTCCTGGACCAGGTTCCCAAGGGGCATGGTCCTTAGTGATTCAGCTTCAAATCAGGCTTATGAGGGATGTAAGTTATATTGGACAGCCTGAGACTGCTCTCCTAAATCTACCCCCCCCACACACACACACAACACATACCCTTACAAGTCCTTTAACTACGTGAAGCAATAGAAGAGAAATCAGGGGATACTTGTTTCCTCTCTCCTTCTCCACCACTCATCCTCTGTCTTCATTCCCAGCACACAGAATGACAGCCTTCCTTTGCATTTACTGCATATCTTTCTGTCGTAATACATGCCATTTCTTCTTGGAAGAAAGGGATTTTTCCATCTCGATGCTTTATGACCTGCAACTGTGTATTACTCCTCCCTCCCCCAAAGTTCCAACAAAGGCTTGGGATTACCAGTAGGTAAGTTTCCCAAGACAACACCAAGTGTATTTTAAATGTCATGAACTGCTAAACACTGTTATCAATGGTAAGGATCAAGGAGGGATATTTCTCAGCTTGGGTCTTCCTCAAAGCAGACCCTAGGACAAGAATTTAGGAGTAGGACCTTCATTGGAAAGTGATCAAAGATGCAAATGTGAGGAAATTGGGAAAGGGCAATGAGCAGTGTGAAACTGTCACGATTTCATCCCTGATCGTGCTCATCGAGGCAACAGTAAGGCAGCAAATGATGCTCTGTACTGGACAGTCTGTTGCACACGACAAGGTTGTCACGTTGAGGACTAAGGTGCACCTGAATCAAGCCATGACCTTTTCACTGATTTCATATGCATGTGAAAGCTCGACATTGAATAAGAAATGTCAAAGGAGAGTTGATGCTTTTGAAATATGGTGGTGGCTAAGAATATTGACAGTGCCCTATATTGCCATAAGAACAAACAAATCGGTTTTAGAAGAAACAGCAAAAATATTCCTTAGAAGCGAGGGTGGCAAGACTTCCTCTCCTATACCTTGGATATATGATCAGGAGAGATCAGTCTTGGAAAAGGACTTTATGCCTGATCAACGAGAGGATCAACTGAAAAAGAGGAAGACAGTCAAGGAGCTGGGTTGGCACAGTGGCTGTAACTCTGGGCTCAAACATAATGCTTGGAGAGTGACAAGGTCAGGACTCATCAGAATTTACTTGAGGGCACTGAATAACAACAATGAGCTACAGTTCGCTACTCTGGGAAACTGGGGCTCAATTGTGCCGGGCCCTCTGAGAAGCTGTGATGGACATGCCTCATAATCATTAGGAGGAAAGACTGGAGGGTTTAGCCATGGCCCCCTCTACCCCCACTGGCTGACAGTTGTCCCTTAAGCTCTGACTCTGCTTTATATTCATATTGCACCTGCTTTCTGTGGAGCAGGCTCCTCTGGTACCAGAGAAGAGATGTGCATGCCAGTGAGGTAGGAGGTTTCCCATGCCCAGGAAAGAGTGTGCTATAATTACAGGGGAACCCTGTTGAGCAGGAGATATGGTCTGGTCATCTGCCAGAGGGGAGGCATTCAAAATATATACCAACCTGCAAAATATTCACACAGAGCAAATAGGACACGAGCCCATTGTGACTGTCTGCTGTGGACATGATCCTGAGTACAAGCTGTCAACCCTTCTCAGGTTATAGAAGTCCCTGAGTGACACGGATGGTTGGCGCTCATCTGCTAAACCAAAGGTTGGCAGGATGCACACACATCAGTGGTTCCATGAAGAGAGGCCTAGCGTTCTGCTTTGGTCAATTCTCCTGTTCCCTGGAGCTGCCATGAGTCAGGTTTGACTTGGAAGCGGCAGGTTGGTTTTTGGTTTTTAAGGATGTAGAGATGAAGAATCACAGTTCTCAGACTGACATCCCCTAGGAACAAGCGATATTATTTCTATGATGACATGTGATTCCAGAGCTTTTGCATGAGTCAGAACTGTTATACCATGAATAGAGACAATATGTTGGTCAAGCTGGCTTTACGTGTTGGCTCAGGGCACAGAGTCAAAACCTAATCCACTTCTTTTATCTTGGTCACCTGTCTCTAGCTTAATTGTAAAATGTTTCCAAGAGTCTAAAGGCCCCAGTTCACTCTCAGTCAGCGACTCCTGGAGATTAGAAGTGATTCCCGTCTTACGTTACCTTTCCTATGATTTGATTTCAGAGGACAAAGTAGGTGGAGGGAAATCTAGCCTGGACAGTTTAGGCGTGGTGAGTCACCTTACTCTCCTCGCTCATGTCTTCCCTGTCCTACTCCTGCTTTTCAGGGAGAGTCAACAACGCTTTTTCCTTGAAGACCAACATGTCAGAGAGATCGAAGATCTTACAGAAATCAACCTTCTGTGGTCTCTGTTTCCCACTTTTATTTCATTATTGATTTACATTAAGCCTCCAGAGTCCCCCAGAGTATCCAGTGCTTTCTTTCTTTCAAAGAGAGAGATTTTGAGAAAGCACCTAGTTCCCGGCGTTCACAGACCTGGAGGGAGTCAGCAGCCTTATAACCAATGAGCTTTCCTCCTGATCCTGAGGAGCCCTGTTTCTCCAGGAGAAAGGGACAAAAGTTTCCCAGGATTAACCTGTGCCTCATATGGACTGCAAATCTGTTTGGGGTCAAAGGCCATTCTTAAAGTAAAAGGACAAGAAACTACAATAAGAAGTAGATGAGGTTAGTGAAGTTACCGCTTTATGTCAATATATCAACAGATTTGGAAATGGCTTTATCCTATAAATGAAATGTGCATTATAAAATGGCTGGGCTGGCTGGGTCCAAACAGCAGTCAGAAAGAGCAGGTCTTGAGGGCGCTTACATGGCCCTCCTTCCAAACATCCAGAGCTGGCTGGTGGCTCTGTGCTTGGGCGCCCCTGTCTTGGTGGATTTCCTGGTCAGCAGGGATTTTGTGAGCCCCAAATCCTGGAGACACTTTGCTCGATTGAGTCTGTGATCTCGAGAATATTCTCAGTGCTTTTTGGTCTCTGATTCCGAGTTAAGCTGAAGAGAAAAAAAATCAT